>NC_087365.1:15857500-17255000 GCF_030014295.1 Loxodonta africana
GGGAAAGGGGTACTCACTAATTAGATAGTAGATAAGAACTACTTTAGGTGAAGGGAAAGACAGCACACAGTACAGCGGAGGTCAGCACAATTGGACTAAACCAAAAGCAAAGAAGTTTCCTGAATAAACTGAATGCTTCGAAGGCTGGTGTAGCAGGGGCAAGGGTCTGGGGACCATGGTTTCAGGGGACATCTAAGTCAATTGGCATAATAAAATCTATTAACAAAACATTCTGCATCCCACTTTGAAGAGTGGTGTCTGGGGTCTTAAACGCTAGCAAGCAGCCATCTAAGATGCGTCAATTGGTCTCAACCCACCTGGATCAAAGGAGAATAAGGAACACCAAGGACACAAGGCGATTACAAGCCCAAGAGACAGAAAGGGCCACCTGAACTAGTGACTACATCATCCTGAGACCAGAAGAACTAGATGGTGCCCGGCTACAACTGATGACTGCCCTGACAGGGAACACAACAGAGAACCCCTGAGGGAGCAGGAGAGCAGTGGGATGCAGACCCCAAATTCTCATAAGACCAGACTTAATGGTCTGACTGAGACTGGCACGACCCCGGTGGTCATGGCCACCAGACTTTCTATTGCCCCAGGACAGGAACCATTCCCGAAGCTAACTCTTCAGACATGGATTGGACTGGACAATGGGTTGGAGAGGGATGCTGGTGAGGAGTGAGCTTCTTGGATCAGGTGGACACTTGAGACTATGTTGGCATCTCCTGCCTGGAGGGGAGATGAGAGGGTGGAGGGGGTTAGAAGCTGGCGAAATGGACACAGAAAGAAAGAGGGGAGGGAGACAGCAGGCTGTCTCATTAGGAGGAGAGTAATTGGGAGTGTGTAGCAAGGTGTATATGGGTTTTTGTGTGAGAGACTGACGATTTGTAAACTTTCACTTAAAGCACAATAAAAATTATTTAAGAAAAAAAAAACTTGCCAAAAATGCCTTTCTAAAGAAGATAGCTGCCATTTTGCTTTGGTGAGGAAATGCAAGGTACAAAATGGTGGTGGTAATGGTAACACCAGCGTCAGAACCGGCCTAACTAAAAGGGGGATGATGCAGATGAAGATCAGCCCAAGGCGCATCCCCTATGAGGTGGAGGTCAGACATACCTCTACAATTCAACCTTTCTACCAATTCTGACACCAGCCGTCCCTCCCACAGCACTCTCTACTTCTCTGCTGGGTTCAATTCCATTGTAGTGGCCACTCAGAGCTCACAGAGCTTACTTACAGTTAAGTGGTTTATTAAGGAAGCAGCAGGGTATAGGTCAGTATCAGGATCAGCATCAGGCAGCATGTAGGCAAAGTCTACCTTCTTCAGTGCAGGACAGTTCTCTCAGCTCCTCTCAGCCCTGCAGGCCTCCTCTCAGCCACTTCAGGACAGGCTCCTCTCAGGTGCCTCAGGACAGGCTCCTCTCCTCCCCCTCAGGACAGGCTCCTCTCCATCCCCTCAGAACAGGCTTCTCTTGGCCCTGCCATCTGTCACCACCCGCTCTGCTGCAGGGCCCCTTCTGGGCCTGTCACCATCTTCAGCGTTGCATCCCTTGACCTGTGTTACAGCTGTTTTAGAAGGTTCCTTGCCTCCTCTCTCTCTCTCTCTGCCAGCCCCTTCTTTCTCCTTCCTGCTTCTTGTCTTTCTGCTTCTTTATGTCTTTGAAACCTCTGTGGGCTTGACTGTGTATATATACAAACTCCTGGCCAATTTCAAGGCACAGCCATCCCACCAGGGCTATGAACTGACCAATTCCCTCTAGGTAGGCCACAGATACTTCATTTGCATAGTCTACTGGCCAATCCCCGCAAGGTGCTTACCAATCACAGGGAAGGCTGCAGCCCAGGGCCAGATAAAATATCAAACCACTGTTTACAGTTTACCTAGGAAATGTAACAAACCCTTTGGGGTATAAAACTAGGGCAAAGGTAACTCCTCAGGGCTTGGTACAGGGGAGGGGAGGGCTCTCAAAATGTTTTTCAAAAGAACCAAGGCAAAAGTCCACATAAAGGAGTTCATTTCACCACACAAAGGTTGCCAGATTTTTCAAGAGAAGATAGAAAGCAAGATGCTTGGGTGCAATCTCCCCATTTTTTAATATTTTCTATTAATTTTTTTAAAGTTGGAGACAGTGTATGGCCCAAACCAAATAAACCTGTTACCTCTTCCTGATTCAGGCTCAGCAGGCCATTTCACATCCCACTGTCTCTAGTTTTCCTTGCCCTTCCAATGCCACAGCCTTCAGAAGTGGTCCTAGTTCCTTTGATCTGTCCCCTCCCTTTCTGGACGTCTGTGGTGTTTATGGTTGGGTATCCTACCCTTATAGCGCATGGTCATGTGATTTTGTTAGTGGCTTTCTACTCATTTGTCTTCCAACAAAATTTCGGGTTCCCTGAAGGCGGTTGGCCAGTATTATACCACTTTGGTTTTCTTCATAGCGCCCAAGCATGTTGAGCTGATTGTTTCTGAGACTTAGTTCAGTAATACAGCAAGCTGGTATACGATCAAACTCTTTGTTGAAGTTGTTTTTAGCCACTGTCGGGTTGGCCCCCGACTCATGGTAGCCCCACGCACAGTGGGATCAGACTGTTCTCATTTGCTGATTTTTGGACGTAGACCACCAGGCATTTCTTCCTAGTCTGTCTTAGTCTGGAAACACTGCTGACACCGGTTCAGCATCATAGAAAAACGCAAGCCCCCACTTAGAAATGGGTGGTGACTGCACCTGAGGTGCATGGGCCAGGAGTCAGGTCTGGGTCTCCTGCGTGGAAGGCAAGAATTGCCAGCACTGAACTACCATTGTCCCCCAATCAAACCCTTCACAGTTGGGAAATACTTAACAACTGTTAGTTATTTTATCGGTAGCAGCAAATCAGCAACATCAAAAAGGCTGCCTAAAAATGCCCATAAATCTTCAGTTTTACCTATTGGCGTGTAACAAATTTTTCATTAAAACATCTTATTATATTTTTGCAGACTATAAAACTTTTCAAATAGAATTTCTCAATTCTGGAACATCCAATAATATATAATAGAGATTGTGTTGGACAATGTGTTATCACTATGTGTTTGTCTGAATAATAATAATAATAATACCTAACAGTTCTTGAGGTATGCTTTTTTTGCATGCAGTATCTCATGTAGTCCTTATCAGCTCTGTGATGTAAATGTTACTCTTTTTAAAAAAGATGGGAGCTCGCAAAGTTAAGTAAGCAGCAGAGGTCACACAGCAAGTAAGTACACAGGCCTAGATTGGACCAATATTGGTTAAGATAACACCAGCTGCTGTAACAAGCAAACCCCAAAGTATATAGTAGGTCAAACACAGTAAAAGTGTGTTCCTCACTCACATAAAATCCAAAATTGGGGTTCCTGATAGGTGGAAGACTCTCCTCCAAGTAGTGACTCAGAGTTCCAGGCTCCTTCTGTCAGATGGGCCTCAAGGACATCAGAAAAAGAATATGGAGAATAATGGTGCCTAGGAAGATTTTCTGCCAGGCCCGGTGGTATCACGCTAGTCCTGTGTAGACACACCTAATTGCACAGCGGGCTGGGAAATATATTCTAGCTATGTGTCTAAGAAGAGGAGATGGCTCCAAATCCAAGGTGTTTGGATTCTGCAAGCCATGGTCATAGTCATTATGATAAACTGTCTCTTTAGATTAACTTTAGAACTGGACATAAAATGTTGTATGCTTTGTCTACTTCTTTTAGCTGCACCAGGTGATGAAAACACCTCCACTCTATTTCGAAATGCTATTTCTTAAGTCTCTCCGCTGCTAAGTGGTTTTTTTCTTCACTGTCATTTGTTCTTTGTAAATGCCTACACTGCTTTGACTGGAGTATTTTGCTTCAAGCTCTCTATATTTTTTTAAAAACAGAAAACCAAACCCTCAGAATTGTGAAACCGTGAACAAAACATTTCCGAGAGCTTTTTTTGGACTGTGCCTGTCTAGATTTTGTTTTCCTGACCCCACCAAAGGAGGGTAATGAGTTAAGAGAATCTTCCCTTGACTCTTGTGGCAGATCTTGATCAAATTTCCTAAAAGTGGAAAGATGGTTGTATGTTGAGTAGAGAGGCAGAGGATTAACATCGCTAAATAAAGGCTTTGTGACCTTTACAATTAAATAGTATGTTTGTAGTTTTTCTAGAAACCACACAAGAACAATTACTAAGGTGGTCTTATAAGATTTAAAGACATGAGTATCAAAGGAAATCTTAGCTACTACTTAGATTGTGATTAGAAGGTTAAGTAATTATGTAATACCTTTTTTTTTTTCTTGCTTTGACTTTCTCATTTCGAAATTCTCAGGCTAAAGGTGTTGTTAATACAATGTGTTTGGTTTTGTAAAGAGATACAGCCCTAAGAATATTGGCTTTGAATAGTCTATATAGAAGTTGATAGTTCTTCAAGGAGTGTTAACCTCAAGGATCTGTCTTTGCTGCTCAGGGAATTAACAAGAGGGCGGAGACTATAACTTACAAAGCCATTGGATTTCATTGATGTGGAGCTGTTACCAACTAAGAAATCTAAAGCTCCAGCCATATTCTATCAGCACAATTAATTTGGACAGTGGAAAAATTTAGTGCCTCTACTTTTTTAATCTACTTTAAAAGAATCTTTGATGTGCCAAGCTAGTTTGACTCTTTTACCAGTCACGTTTATCATACTAGTGAAAACACTTGAGATTCTGTGTGCATGTAAACATAGCCCAGGAAAGTATGTTTCAGGGACTTATTCACTCAATGAGCATTGCCAGAGTGTGTCTTCTGTGTCAAGCACTTTGACAGGTTCAGGGAACACAGAGGTGTGGGGAAAACAAGCTCCCGCCTTCAAATGACTTTCAGTTACAGGGACCTAAAAACTAACATGCAGTCAGGAAATAAGACGTTTGCATCCTGGTAGAAAAAATACGCAGACGGGTGCTATAGGAGCTAGAAGGAGGGCTTCTGGGTTGAGTGGAGGCCTGGTCAAGGAAGGAGTTTTTTGAGAAAGGACCAGAAAAGGATATTAGAGGCATGAAACCATGTGTATCAAGGCGTAAGAGTGGGACATGAGGCACAGAGTGGAGGGAGAGGAGCCAAAATTGATCAGCCTTTGCTTTTTCACATATGATTTTCACGTGTTATCTCCCATTAATTGCAAATTCCAGTGAAAATACATTAAGAGTAATGTGTGCTATTTAAACAGTTTTAAAGTCACCTTGATAAGCTATTACGTGCGCTGGATACTTTGAGAATTTGCACAGTCCATAGACGTCACTCAATATAAAATACTTTCTTGTACCTTTAAGTGCTGACATCAAAGTTCATTGTAGAAGTGGTCTATTTTTAAGCTCAAGATAAGTTCAAACTCATTTCTCTCAAAAAAAAAAAAAAATTTTTTTGGAGATAAATACCCAAATAAGACACTCTTAAAAAACACCCTCTGCTCACATTGAAATATCCGCAGAAAAGCTTCAAATACACCTTGGCTCAAAACTTCTCAGACAAAAGTCACTTATTTTCTGATGAATCAGATTACTTTGCTGGATGAAACTGGTGAAGTGTTGACGTTTGGATGGTTAACCATTTTCTTCTCTTCAACACAAAGATCATTCTTGTGTTTTGTCAGCGTATCCTCCCTCTTGACTAGATGATGACGTAGGAAAGGGAGAATCCTGAGAAGTTAAACTTAACAACTAGTTTGTCTAGTTGAGCATTTCTGTTTTATGTAAACAGTTTAATTTATATAAACCTGAATGTATTTTTGAAGTATTTTGCCCAAGTACTGCTAATAAATATCTCATGACCATTGTCATCTTCTCCAGTCCCTTTTTCTTTTCTCCCCTGCCTCTTTGATGTTTTGTGTCTTTACTCAGTTTATTTATATGTTCTTCTGTTGTAAATTTGGTGAGGGGTTTGGTGAGGTTAAGTTTGGATTGGCTGTCACTGTTTTTGCAAACCTCAAGGGATTGCTGTCAGCCCCCCACCCCCCTCCCCCCCCACCCCGGACCATTAGACAGCAATTTCTTCCTTCCAGTTCTGGGTCTTTTCCTTGGTCAACAGGAAATTGGTTGCTTTAAGACCAACATCCATCCCCCTGGTCAAGATGCAGGCCATCTGGTTGAACCTAGTAAATCACTGATTTTTTTTAAACGATTATTTTATTCTCTGTACCCTGGACCACCAGGATTGCCAGGAGTTCCCATTGTTTTCTCCCAAAATCTCTGGGGGAAATATGCTGTTGGCTTTTCCCACGAGCCATCTTTCAAAGGGCAGATATTTTAACCAACCTGATTGGAAAATTCAAACCTATTTATAAACAGAACTGTGTGGTTCCCCCTGTGGGTATCTACATCATGGAGTAATTCCTAGCTAGCCCCATCTCTTGACATCTTATAGAGAGCTGTTCTGGACCAGGTAGGAAATGATCGTTTCTGCTTTATTTTTAATCCCTATCATAGCTGCGTACCTATGTTCATGACTAAAAAGAATGAGATTGGGGTAAAATTGACTTTGAGGAGCTTCTGTTCTCTCAGGGACCTTTTTTTTTTTTTGCTTTAAGAACACCTTTTTAAAAAAACTGGCGGATGATGCCTGGGGTAAAAAAGTTCTCTCACTTCGTGTGAATTTCTGAGAAAGTGACCCCGTCAACACAGACCTCACCAAATTGTGGGGTTTGAGCTTTATGTGCCTGATATGACAGGGGTAGTAGAAACAAACAGCATCCTTTCCCCTTCTCACTCCTCCCTCTAGGTAAATGAGGCATCAAGAAACAAAAAAGCCACAAGTTCTAAGGTAAAATATATCAGTGTGATAAGACCCAAGTTTGGCCATCAGATGCAATAATGAGGCCAGATTCTGGGGTATGGTTCCCAGAGGCCTGATTCAAGTCAGTGAACTCAAGGGATCTTTGAATCCCAGGAGGTATCACAGAGACCTGTCTTGCTGTAGCTAGGCACTGCAAAGTCAACTGACCTAACTCCTGTATGTTACAGACCGCTTGATGGCTTGCACAGAGAAAAACTTAGTACCCAGGGAGCAGTTCCTGCTCTCCAGAACTTTCCGAATTGCTTACTTATATCAGCTGTTCTAATCAACCTTGTCCATTTGGTCCCAGAAAATAATGTCTCTCTGCCTTCAAACTATAAAACAACTAGCTTACTGTTATTCCACCTAAAACGTATGCTTATTTCATTCTTGGTTGCATAAGAGGACATCAGTCCTACCCTAGGCTTGGCCAACTCACCAACCTCATCTGACAGCCACTCTCTGGGGACTTGAACTCACTGTGTTCCATAAACCTGTTGCTGTCAAGTTGGTTCCAACTCATAGCGACCTTATGGGACAGAGTAGAACTGCCTATAGAGTTTCCAAGGAGCGCCTGACGGATTCAAACTGCCAACCCTTTGGTTAGCAGCCATAACACTTAACTACTATGCCACCAGGGTTTCCCACTGCAGTTCAGTCCCTAGGAAAAGCTTGTTTAGAAAAGCAGAATTAGAGAGGATTACCTGAAGGACATGAAGTCACTTTGTTCCTCTTAGAAACTCCCGATGTTTATCTATCCCTGGATTAAGCCAGACCATCAAAAAAAGGAATTCCTGGCTAACGTCATCCTGACCCTTTGTGAACAGCTTTTACTGACTTCCACTCGGGCCTCCAGCCCATGCCTCCACTGAGTGATACTATAACACTCAGCCCTACGAAACTCTTTGTTGTAGAGTCGATGTCTTCACTCTTCCCGGTGTACACTGTGCCCTCTTTATGAAGAGCCACAGGAAAAATTGTTCCATGGTCCCAGTACCAAGAACAGTTATTCTTGTCTGTGCAGTTAGTTTGCTTTTATCCTGTAAACTACATGAATCATATAGCTGGTCATGAACCCTAGGAAGGTGAGAGACAGGACAGCAGCCTGCCTCCAGCAAGGGTGCACAACTCCATAGCCTAGATTTTGAATTTTACTCTTGCTCCTGTCTTTTTATTTTACAAGCTCTTTTTTGTCTTTTTTTTTTTTTTTTTTCATTTTCTCACTTACTTTAGGTTACGGGATTGTCTAAATATTTGTAAGCTACTTAAGTCCTTGAAGGAAAACATTGTGGGTATAAACATTGATCAAGTATTCTTAATTTCCTGAATGTTTAGAGGCCAAAATGTATATAATTTATTAGCTTCAAGATACCTGGAATAATCTCAATACATACAGTTGTCACCAAACATCATTGTTCTGAACAGCACCTAAGCGATAAGTTCTGTGCTGTCAGGGGCCTTGGGGATCCTGGTCACTTCTCTCCAGTTGCTAGCGCTGTGTCTAGAATGTAGTAGCTGCTCAATAACAGAGTCTTCTGCTACCATCACCAGGGCCTGTGGATGCGCAGAAGAAAAGTGAAGCCATAACGCTGTGGTATTTCCTCCACCTTCACTGGTTGTAGGGGGACACGGGCAGGCCATCTCACACTCTCCCTGTCTCCCTCTCTGCAGACCCACATTTCAAGACTCCCTCCCGGTGCGGTGGCAGGACAATCCATCGCAATCGAAGGTGGGGTTTGCCGCCTGGAGAGCCCAGTGAACTGATTCTTCCAGGTGAGCAGGAAGCACCTGAAGACATTTCAGAACCTCAGCTTTCCAGGCTTTTTAACTGCAGTTGGACGTTTCATCCTCCTCCTTTTATAATTCCTCCTGTAACCTCGTGGACCACTCGAGGCACAAGTGCTGCTGTAGCTAGCTTTTAGTGACGCATGGCGGGTGAGTGTGACTGAGTGTGGCTGTGTGTGTGTGCGCGCGCGCAGCGTGTGTGCTTGCTTCTTCCTTGATGAAATAGAAACTCCTCCTTATTGTGTAAACTAAAACGGAAACAATTAAATCTTCTTTACAAAATGTGTGCTGTAACTGTTTACAAGTAAAACCTAAAGTTGCAGAAAATAATTTTGATTTCGTAAAGAGGTACCAACTGTCCTTGATGTGTCTGAAATGAAGAGTCAATCTACTTGTTTAAATGATTTGACAGTGGTCGTGCTCCATTTAATAACTGTAATAAGTAATAAAGTGTTTTTATTTGTTAACCAGTTTAAGTGGATCCTGTGGTAGCTTAAACTGTTGTTCTCATCCCTCATATGGGGCATTTTTCTGTAACAAAGAATGGTTTCAATGAAACAATCTAGCAGAGAATTAAGGTCAGGACCTTTTTAAGTAAGAGTCTTATTGATAAAGTTTGTACTTTTTTCCTCAAGCTCTTCTAAGCTTCAACATTGCATAGCCATGCGCTGTAGGCACTATATTATGGAAGGGTGCGTGAGGAGGACAGTCAGTAATGCCGCCTTGAATTTGTGTACAATGGAATGTTATTTACAATGTAACACTGTAAATAAGAAAGCAAAGTTTATGGAAAAATTCAATAATATCTTTGGTTCTTGTTTAAATATATTTTTAACATAAAGGCACAAAAATAAAAGAAGCATATTACTGGGTATAGTGTGTGACTCCTCTTCTCAGACTAATAAATTACCTTTAAAGTCTAGTTTGGAGTTTTTTGTTTGTTTGTTTTTGTTTTTTGCTTATTTGTTTGTAAAGTGGCTTCTTCCAGAAATCATACCTATCCATCCACTGCTGTTATGGTTGTTCAAGTCTTATCCCTGTGCAGTGGGTGTACACACCAGAAAGATGAAAGTTGAGTTTAGTACATGACTTCATGGTTAGTATGGACAGTCCTAAAATTTCAGTTGCAGTTTGATCAAAATTGCGTTTAAAAAAGGAAAGAGAGGGAGTTATTTCTTGATTTAAAAAAAAGAGAAGGAATAAAATCGCTTCCCTTTGAAAAATGATAGTGGCAGCTAAAAACGCAATAGTTTCAGTTGATAAATTGCTGCTAAATGTTACATTTAGTGCTTCTGGAGCACACAAGAAAAACAAGACTTTCCTTTTGATTTTATATATAAGAAGTGGTTATCAAGATGATACTAAAGACAGACTTGCTCAGGAGGAGGAAGTTCCCTGCACCGTGTAATCATGGCTCTGGGCAGTACCTGATAAAGCCCCAGAAGAAATTATACACTTGACATCGATGTATGGCCAAATTATAAAGGAAAGACAACCAAAATGGAGTGGGTGTAAATATGAATGATTTGGAAGTTGCTCGTTTATATTCCTCACACAGGCAATTACATTTGTCTCGCTGTGTTCTCATAGACAGATTGGTGCCGTGGTATCTGTTTCTCATTCTTAATGAGGCTGAGAACTTAGTAAGAGATGGGCTGGCTGGTGGGCAGCCTTTGGCTTCAAAAGCTTTCAAAGACCTGTTACCTGTTGGCAGGGTTTTTTTCAGGAACTGGACAGGCTCATGTAAAACTATCAGGACACATAAATAAAAAAAAATAGGAGCCTGAAAATCATCTGACCTGTTTCACCAGGAATGCCATTTCTTTCATCTCCTTTTGTCTCCATTCCATTCATATTTACAAATTTGGACTAAAGACCCCTTTTATGAAGAGTTTTAAAACTGCTTGATGTAAAGGAGCACAGCCCTGCAAGAACCCTCTGTAAAAACATTATTCTCCAATTTTCTAAGTAACTTGTTGTTGTTGTTAATTTACGGAATATCGAGAAAGCAGGAGAAGAGAAATAAAAAGAGGTGTTCAGAATCATGGAGACAAAAAATGTTCCTTCACTGTAAAATCAGACGTTAAAGAACAGGTGCTGGAACAAGAGGCTATGACAGATAGAAAACCAACTGCGTTTCACACAAACGTGGAAAAGGTTGTTGGTGTTGGTTGCCATCGAGTCAGTTCTTACTCATGGTGACCCCATGCATGCAGAATAGAACTACTCCATAGGGTTTTCAAGACTATGACCTTCCGGAACCAGATCACCAGGCCTGTCTTCGTCAAACCGCCAACTTCTCAGTTAGTAGTTGCTTAACCCTTGCACCACCCAGGTAGAACCTAATAAGAAATTAGACTCATTCCCTAGTCTGTCTGCTATCACCAAAATTCTGAAGCTGTGTTTTAAGGTGCCCACTTTTAACACGAATGATGTTAAACGCATATGTATATTTTTTTTCTTAAGGCCTGAGCATTGGATGTTTGGTTCTCTTATAATTAAGTCTGGTCTGGATTCCTCAAGGCCATCACTGTGCCTTGCTGTGGGTTTGAGGTCATCAGAGCTTGTTGAGGAGGTGGAGGGAATATGGTCCACCTTCAGGAACTCATGGCTGTTGCCAGCTCTGCCACTTCTCTCCACTTGCAGTGTGTCTGCCTATGGCAAGTTTTTTCTCATCTTTGACTTGCAACTTTTAAATGCGAGCTCGAACTCAGATATCAGGATTTGCTAGAATTGTGTGCAAAGTATGTATAAACAAGTCCTAAATGCTAGTCTGAGGTGCTCGTCTGTGAGGAAAGTGAATAAATTTTAGTTTATGAAAATGAGGACATCTCTTTTTGCTGTTAAAAAGTCTTTTTGGGGAGGCCTAATTCCTTGTTTTCTCTCATGTTTGAAAGTAGTGATTCTGCGTACAGGTTACTGCAGATAAACAAGGGTGCTCTATTTTGTCATACTGGAAGGAGCAAAGAGAGAATTTAGAAAACCCCTGGAATTAGTCTTGAATCTTGAGGTTGGAAAAAAGCTTTTAGCTATGACATTTCAAATCAGCCCCTGATCTCTAAAATCTACATGATACTGCAAAAACTCAACCGCAAAAAGACAACCCAATTAAAAAATGGGCAAAGGATATGAACAGACAATTTACTAAAGAAGACATTCGGGTAGCTAACAGATACAGGAGGAAATGCTCACGATCATTAGGTATTAGAGAAATGCAAATCAAAACCACAATGAGATTTCATCTCACTCCAACAAGGCTGACATTAATTAAAAAACACAAAATAATAAATGTTGGAGAGGTTGTGGAGAGACTGGAACACTTATATACTGCTGGTGGGAATGTAAAATGGTACAACCACTTTGGAAATTGATTTGGCACTTCTTAAAAAAATAGAAATAGAACTACCATAGGATCCAGCAATCCCACTCCTTGGAATATATCCTAGAGAAATAAGAGCCCTCACACAAATAGATATATACACACCCATATTCATTACAGCACTGTTTACAATAGCAAAAAGATGGAAACAACCAAAGTGCCCATCAACAGATGAATGGATAAATTATGGTATATTCACACAATGGAATACTACGCAACGATGAACACCAGTGAGTCCATAAAACATCTCATAACATGGAGGCACCTGGAAGGCATTATGCTGAGTGAAATTAGTTCCAAATGGACAAATATTATATGAGACCACTATTACAAGAACGGAAAAAAAGGTTTAACCCAGAAGAAAACATTTTTTGATGGTTACCAGGGTGGGGAAGGAGGGAGAGGGCTCTTCGCTAACTAGATAGTAGACAAGAATTATTTCAGATGAAGGGAAGGACAACACACAATACAGGGGAAGTCAGCACAACTGGACTAATAATCCAAAAGCTCAGAAGTTTCCTGAATACAACCAAACACTTTGAGGGACAGGGGAGCAGGGACAGGGGTCTGGGGACCATGGTTGCAGGGGACACCTAGGTTAATTGGCATAACAGTGTGTGAAGAAAACGTTCTGCATCCTATTTTGGTGAGTGGTGTCTGGGATCTTAAAAGTTAGCAAACAGCCATCTAAAATGCATCAATTGGTCTGAACCCACCTGGAGCAAAGGAGAATGAAGAACACCAAAGACAAGGAAAATATGAGCCCAAGGACAGAAAGGGCCACACAAACTAGAAACTCCATCAGCCTGAGACCGGAAGAACTAGACAGTGCCTGGCTACCGCCAGTGACTGCCCTGACAGGGAACACAACAGAGAATCCCTGATGGAGCAAGAGAAAAGTGGAATGCAGACCTCAAATTCTAGTAGAAAGACCAGACTTAATGGTCTGACTGAGACTGGAGGGACCCCAGAGGTCATGGCCCCCGGACTGTGATAGCACAGGACTGAAACCATTCCCGAAGTCAACTCTTCAGACAAAGATTAGACTGGACTATAAGACATAAAATGATACTGGTGAGGAGCATGCTTCTTAGCTCATGAGATTACGCGGGCAGCTCCTGTCTGGAGGTGAGATGAGAAGGCAGAGGGGGACAGGAGCTGGTTGAATGGACATGGGAAATACACAGTAGAGAGAAGGAGTGTGCTGTCACATTGTAGGGAGAGCAACTAGGCTCATATAACAATGTGTGTATACGTTTTTGTGTGAGAAACTGATTTGAATTGTAAAGTTTTACTTAAAGCACAATAAAAAAAAAAATGTTAGAAAGCAAAGATGTCACTTTGAGGACTAAGGTGCGCCTGACCTAAGCCACGGTATTTTGAGTTGCCTCATATGCATGTGAAAGGTGGACAGTAAGGAAGACTGAAGAAAAATTGATGCCTTTGAATTATGGTGTTGGTGAAAAATATTGAATATACCATGGACTATCAGATGAATGAACAAATCTGTCTTAGAAGAAGTACAGTGAGAATGCTCCCTAGAATTGAGGATGGCAAGACTTCATCTCACATACTTTGGACATGTTATCAGAAGGGACCAGTCCCTGGAGAAGGACATCATGTTTGGTAAAGTACAAGGTCAGTGAAGAAGTCCCTCAACCAGATGGATTGACACGGTGGCTGCAACAATGGGGTCAAGCATAGCAAGGAATGTGAGGATGAGGCAGGATTGGTCAGTATTTTGTTCTGTTGTACACAGAGTCACTATGAGTCAGAACCAACTCAGTGGCACCTGGCAACAAGAAGAAAGGTGTGCCGTGACTTTAAGAGATTTGAATTGACCAAAACAGTGGTTGCCAGTGTCCTGTGTCGTGAATGTGTCTCCATAATGACCATAATGCTATACCAACCTCATACAATGCCCATTTCCAGCAGCCCATTTCTCAAGCCTGGATGTCCATAACATAGTGTTTATGATTTTGAATATATCATTTATATCCACTGTATTTATGTATCCTAATTTGCTTATACAGTCCGTGCGAGTTTTTAATTAATTCCCATGGACAGACAGTCCTTGCTCTAGAAATTTCATGAAGCACTGTAGTTTTCTGTATAGATCAATTGGAACTTGTCCGTAAGTCTTCCAGTGTAAACTTCTGTGAGTAAATGGATGGCTTTCCTTACAGAGGCAGCCTGAAGCCATGTCCTACAACTGGCCATCCACAAGTTAAAAAAAAAAATTTTTTTTTCTTAAAACAAAATGTTTATTAAGTCCATCACATGAATTTGTTCTGACATAAATCCTGTAATTGCTCAACATTTTGAGTCCTTTTTTGCTGCGAAGCCCAGTGTCTTTGTCCACAGTGGTGGAAGTGGGTGCCTTCAAAGATGCTCTCTGGGAATTTTGCTCTCTCTGGTGCGCTCTGCCACAACCAGAATCTGAGGAGTAGTAGTATTTATTGTTAATGATCCGTCTGTTTGACTTTGGCAAGGAGAATATCAGAGCTACACAAGCACCTGGTTTAAATTTGGGCATAGCTGTATCTCTTTCTCATTCTCTTTGAGGATGGCTTCTGCTCTCTTAAGGTATTTATCCATTCCCGGATGCTCATTTTTTTTTTTTTTTTTTTTTGGCAAGTTCAAATGCCCTCAAAAGCTAGAAGAGTGGAGAGACGGTAGTAAGAAACCCTCATCATTGGGGTATTGATGGTAGAATTCTTGCCTTCCATGAACCAGGCAGCATTTCAATCTGTTGTACGTGAGGTCACCATAATTTGGCGATTCACTCAATGGCAGTAAACAACAACAATTTTCTTCCTGGCAAGGATACGTAAGAATGAAGATAGGAATAACAGCCAGTGTCCTTAGGGACAGGCAACTATATAACAAAGTATAAAATGTCCACTTTCACGCAACTTATTTGCTCTTAGAGAATAATATGAATTTATTGCCCAAAGAGGGCCCAAGGTGATGACGTTAAATGACAGACCATGTTTGTGTGGATAGAGGACAGGGCAGTGCCCACCTCCAAAGGTAATGGAGCAAAATGACCCTGGATTTGTGAGTTCTCAAACTTTAAAGTCACGTATCTTACCTGAAGAGAGAAGAATGCATAGCCATAATTCTACATATCAAAAGAATCTGATTTCTAAATTCCAAGAATAACACTCCATACAGATCTGATAGCTTACTTTTACTTCCCAGCAACCGTTCACTCACCGTTGGAGTAGTTCATCATCGGGTAAAAAACTTACCAAAGTGATCTAGGTGGAAGCCACTCCCCTCTACTGAGAAAAGGCTGAGCCCAGATGAAATGAATCCCTGTGCGTAGCTTTAAATGGTTTTACTTTAGCTCTTCTCTAAACCTCCCTCTACAAGCTGACTAACCAGGAGAGGGAGATGTGGGTGGGTGAGAGTAGTGGGCTACAGGGTCACTTAGTGTGTGGGAGGTTGTCAACATAAAATTAATCCTTTCACATTAATGTTTGTTCTGGGACCTTAAGAAATCTTAAGGAAAACAGTGCCTTTTCCCAATACTTAATTTTGGGTTCAAGTTCACACAGCATTAGCCCAAGTGTCTGTGATCACAGACCCACAGGCTGACCAAATTGACCAGGCAGTTTTTGTTTTCCCATGCTGCTGCTGTCTCTAGCATGCAAGGTCAAAGAATGGATTAAATCTAAAACTGGCAAGGGCTTCCCTCCAAGGTGGCACACTCAGCTTCCAGAAGACCATCAGCGAAGCCCAAGGTGGTTTGTTACAACACGTTGTGGAAAGCAGGAGGGAAAGTGAGCACAGTGGTTTCTCCTTTACATGAGAGAGTCACAGAAGTGCTGAAACCACAGCAGGCAAAGCCAGAAAAACTGGGCAAGGGTACCTACCGCCTTGAACTGCTATGGGGAATTCTCTGATTATCAACAGACCTTCAGAAGCTGGAAAAAAGAAAAAAAAAAGTCTGATCTAAGCAATTACTCTAACCTCTCCTATTGCTATTAAGTTCGGGATACAAAGAGTTGCTCCTAAATTGGCCTTTCCTGGCTTGGAAAATCCAATAATGCTTAAGAAATGGGGTATCATATTCTAATATATTAAGAAAAACATCTGTGCCTGTGCTATTTTCCATGTAGAAGTGGTGTTTTTAATCTTTCCTCCCAAGTTCTTCCCAAAACCTGTCAACTAACAGTTTTCCCCATGCTGGTTAATGGTAGCTCCATCCTTCTGGGTGCTCAGGCCAAAACTCTTGGGGCCATCTGTTTCAGGTATCTATTGCTGCATAATATCGCCCCACCACTGAACCTTAGTGGCTTACACAACAACCATTTTATTTGCTCACAATTCTGCAAACTGGACTTGGCTTCACTCTGGTTTTTCTGCTGCTCTTGCTCATGGTCATGACTGCATTCAGCTGAAGGATGAGCTGGGAATGGACTTCCTTCTTTCTCCATGCTGATCAGGGCTTCTCCTTCTGCACATGGTCTTTCTACATGGTGTTTCCATGTGGTCTCTCCCAGGACCACAAAATTGGAAGCTGCCAGGCCTTCTCATGGTTTAGGTCCAGAGCTAGTACAACATCTCTATTGCCACATTTATGGCTTAAATCAAGTCACCTGGCTCAGCCCAGATTCAACAGAAGGAGAATGGATAAGAGCATGACTACCGGAGACAAGGTTCATTGGGGGCCACCAACCTGATAGACTCCATATCATCCTTGAATCTTTCCTTTCTTTCATACTCCACAACCAGTCCATCAATGAATCTTGTTGGCTCTTCTTTAAAATATACCCTGAGTCCAACCACTTCTCACCATCTCCACTGTTACCATCCAGATGGTCTGCTACCTGAATTATTACAATAGGCTCCTCACTGGCCTCCCTGCTTCCCACTCATTGTCCTGACGTTCACTGGTACACCCAGCAGCTAGAGTGAGTCACATCATAATGCTCCTCAGATCAAGACCTTCCAATATATGCTTTTTCCTGGAGCCTTGGGATCTCCTCCCTATTACTCTCTGACCCATTTCCTTCTATTCCCCTCACTCCCTCTCCTTCAGCCATCCTGTCTTCCTTGCTGTTCTTCAAGTCACTCTGTCATTTTTCCAACTGAGATTCACCACACATATTCTACCTCACCTTGGAAAGTATGTTCCTAAGGAAACCACGTGGCTTGGTCCTCCCTCATCTCCCTCACATCTTTGCTCATGTGTTCTAAGGATTCGAGTGTTAGCATCTTTGAAAACCATTATTCTGCTGACCATGAGCAATGAAATGTACAGTGAATTGAGGGCAGGACATCAGATGCTGGTTCCGATCCTGCCACTAACCTCCCATGTGGCATTGAACAAGTCCTTTAAATTCTTAGGGCTGCAGTGTCCTTAAGTGCCAAATGAAAAGTGTTGGATTAGATCAGAGTTACCTAGAACCTAGGCATCCTTAAAAAATACTAAGTCTGGTAATCCTGGGCCCACAATAAGCCAGAGTTTTAATTTGCTAGAGAAGATGTTATAGTCCACCCCACCAACTTCATGCCTTTATATGACCTACCTTGATATAACTTTGTTTAGTCAATATATAAAACTTTGATATACTGTGTTGAAATAGGCACTCATATATTGCTGGTAGAAGTATAACATGATACATCGCCTATGGGGGCAATTTGACAATATCAAAATTACACATACATTTACCCTCTGACTCCGCAACATGCTTCTGGCAGTGGAGTTTATCCTATGAACATACTCCACGCATACCGAAAAAATGATATGTGTATGAGGATATTTGTTGTAGCATGTTTGTAAAAGCAAATTATTGGAAGTAACCTATGCTCATTATAAGGAACGTTGAATGATCCATCGTTTATCCACACAGTGGAGTATTACACAGCTGTTGAAAAAAGAATGAGTTTCTCTCTGTACTGCCATGGAAAGATCTTCAGGATATATTAAGTGAAAAAAAGACATGTAATGAATAGTATATACAGTATACTGTCTTTGGGGTAAGAAGTAGGATAAAGACTATACATTTGTATTTTCATGTATTGCATAAGAAATTCTGGAAAGATATTGTGATCCTTAAGGTTGTGTGTCAACTTGGCTGGGCCATGATTCTCGGTGCTTTGGCAATTAGGAGGTAGTTTTGCAGTTGTATGATGATGTGATCACTTCCCATGATGAGATTGGATACAATGTGATCACCTCCATGATGAGATCTGCTGTGAGTAGCCAGTCAGTAGAAAGGGAGTTTCCTTGGGGGTGTGCCCTGCATCAAATATAAGTGGACCCTCTGGCAAAGCTCTTGAGCTTTTTGCGCACTCTGGATGCTGCAGCTGGCTCCTGTCCGTCCGACCTCCATTTCTTGGGACATGAGCTAGCAGCTTACATGCTGTCTCACCTGCCAATCTTGGGATTTGTTGGTCTTACCAGCCTGTGAGCAAGAGCCCTGCTGTCTGACCTGTCAGTCTTGGGTTTGCCAGCCCAACCCTGCAGCTACACGAATCAGAAAAAGCTTCCAGCCTGACCTCTACAACCTCGTGAACCATTTCCTTAACATAAATCTCTTTATATAGATATTCATATGCTTTACTGGTTTTGCTTCTCTAGAGAACCCAGCCTAAGAAATATAAATAAGAAATAAAAGTTGATATATGTAAGAGTAATGATTCTGTTGTTGTTAGGTGCTATTGAGTCAGTTCTGACTCACAGCGACCCTACGCACAACAGAACAAAGCACTGACTGATCCTGCGCCATCCTCACAATCATTGTTATGCTTGACCCCGTCGTTGCAGCCACTGTGTCATTCCATCTCATTGAGGGCCTTCCTCTCTTTCCCTGACCCTGTACTTTACCTAGCCTGATGTCCTTTTCTAGGGACTTGTCCTTCCCAATAACATGTCCAAAGAACATGACACAAAGTCTAGCCATTCTCCCTTCGAAAGAAAGAGCATTTTGGCTGTACTTCTTCCAAGACACATTCGTTTGTTCATCTGGCAGTCCATGGTGTATTCAATATTCTTCGCCAGCACCATAATTCAAAGGCATCAATTCTTCTTTGGTCTTCCTTATTCATTGCTCATCTTTCACACGAATATGATGCAATTGAAAATACTGTAACACTTCTTATGCATATAAACTTCCAAACACACGTTTCTCATAAACATGCATTCAGTGCTTTCCCTCCCCACCCCATCTCATGGAATTAAGGAATAGCAATTTTTTCTCCTAATTCAGCCATGTATTTAATGCAGCAATACCAACTACAAGATTACTGGAAAATGCCATCTGGCTTCTCTGTTTAAATAGTTCTGAAGATAAAGAATCCACTGCATTATAAGGAAGCCCATTAAAGTTAACAAAATCTTGCTTATGTTCATTTTCAAATTGCCTTCCTGTGGCTTCCACCCAGTGATTTTCCCTTCTGACGCTACCAAACCAAAAATCCCAAACCAGTTGCCTTCAAGTTGATTCTGACTCATGATGTCCCTATATGTGTCAGAGTAGAACTGTGCTACGTAGGGTTTTCAGCAGCTGATTTTTTGTAAGTAGATTGCTAGGCCTTTCTTCCAAGGAGCCTCTAGGTGGACTTGAACCTCCAATCTTCTGGTTAGCAACTGAGCATGTTAACTGTTTGCACCACCCAGGGACTCTTCTTTTTCCATTAGTGCCTGTAGAGGAAAGAATAACCAAACTTGAAGATAGCTCAGTAGAGATTATGCAATCTGAAGAACAGAGAGAAATTAAAATTAAAAAACAAAAGAACTGTCTCAGACAAGTGTGTGGGATACTTTTAAGCACACCAACATACGCAGTATGGGAGTGCCAGAAGGAGAGGACAAAGAGAAAAAAAGCAGAGAAATATATTTAAAGAAGTTGTGGCTGAAAACTTCCAAAATTTGCTGAAAAACATCAATCTGCACACCAAGGAAACCCACCAAATTCCAAGTAGGATAAAGGCAAAGAGACCCACAAATAAACCCATCATAGTAAGATGCTAAAAGCTGAAAACAAGGAGGACATCTTGAAAACAGCAAGAGAAAAAAGAAAAATTCCTCACTTACAAAGGAACTCCAATGAAATAAACAGCCAGAAAACAGTGGAATGACATAGTCCCAGTGCCAAAATAAAAATACTATCAACGAAGAATCTTATATCCAGCAAAACTATCTTTCACAAATGAAGGAAAAAATAGCTATTAACAGATAAACAGATACTGAGCAAGCTTGTTGCTAGCAGGTCCCCCACAAGAAATACTAAAGGAGGTTCTTCAGACCGAAAGCACATGAACTCAGATGAAATTCAAATTTACATTAAAAAAAAGAGCATTGGTAAAATTAATTATGTAATTGTAAAAGACTATCAATGAAAATCATTCTTTCCTTCTCTTAACTGATTTTTAAAGCAAATGCATATAAAAATATATATGTAATTTAATTTTTGACCCTATAGAAGTATAATATATCTCATAATAACAGCACAAAGGAGGTGGGTGAAAACAGAGTTCTATTGACATAGGGAAATCATGCCAGATTGTAACTCAAATCCATAGGAACAAATGAAGAGAACCAGAAATTGTAAATAAGAAAGTAAATATAACAAACACTATAAATATATACATGCTCTTCTTTCTTATATCAGCTTCCTTAATAACACTAAATTATACTAATAATTTTAAAAATGAATTGTCAGTTTTTGTACATTTATAGATACGATTTGTATAATAACAATAGCACAATAGAGCTATATAGATGGAATGTTTCTATATATTACTGAAAATTAAGTTAGTATAAATCTGAAGTAGGTTCTGATGAGTTAAGGTGTACCTGGTAAGCCCTAGAGTAACCACTAAGAAAATAACTAAATAGAAAAACAAAAACATTAAAGGGGTTAAAATGTGACACTAAAAAATATTCACTCAATGCAAAAGAAAGCGGTAAGAGAAATAAAGGAATAAAAAGACAGGAGATATATAGAAAACAACAACCAAAAAAGTAAATAAATGGCAGGCATAAATCTAACTATTTCAATAACATTAAATGTGAACGGATTAATCACTCCAATCAAAAGGCAAAAGATTGCCAGACTGGATGAAAAAACAAGATCCAACTATATGTCTTTTACAGGAGAAAACTTTAGATTCAAACATTCAAATAGGTTGAAAGTTAAAGGGTAGAAAATACATACCACGCAAACAGCAAACATAAGTAAGCTGGAGCTGCTCTACTAGTATCAGACAAAATAGACTTTAAAACAAAATATACAACTACAGATAAAAAGGCAAATTTTATAATTATACAAGTGTCAATCCACAAGGAAGTTACAAAATTATAAACATACAGCCATCTAATAGCAGAGCCCCAAAATACTTGAAACAAAGGATGACAACATTGAGGAGAGAACTAGGCAATTCAACAGTAATAGTCAGAGACCTCAATACACCACTATAAATACTGAATAGAATAAGCAGATTAACAAGGAAATAAAAGACTTGAACAACACAATATACAAACTTGACATAACAGAGATTTATAAAGCACGCCACCCAACAATACCAGAATACACATTCTTTTTGTTGAGCACATGGAATATTCTACAGGATAGACCATATGTTAGGCCATAAAACAAGACTTATTAAATTTAAAAGGATTGAAATTATGCAAAATATATTCATTGATCATAACATAAAGAAATTGGAAATTAATGACAAAGAAATTTGGAAAATTAAAAAGTATATGGAACTTAACTAGCAAATAGCCAAGTGGTCAAAGAAAAAAGCATGAGGGAAATTAGAAAATACTTTTGCGTCTTGGCTCAAGTAGATACATGAGACTAAATGGGCAGCTTCTCTCTGGAGGTGAGATGAGAAGTCAGAAGGGGACAGGAGCTGGTTGAATGGACATGAGAAATACAGGGTGGAGAGAAGGAGTGTGCTGTCACATTGTGGGGAGAGCAAATAGGGTCACATAACAATGTGTGTACAAATTTTTGTATGAGAAACTGATTTGAATTGTAAACTTTCACTTAAAGCACAATTTAAAAAAAGAAGAAAAAAAAACGGTTCTTCAAAAAGATCAACAAAATTAACAAGTTGTTAGCTACACTGACCAGGAAAAAAGAAGACTCAGATTACTAAAACTAGAAATGAAAGCAGGAACATTGCTACTGACTTTATAGAAATTAAAAGAACTATAAGATAACACAATGAACAACTTTATAAGTTAGGTATAAGTTAGGTAACCTAGGTGAAATGGACAACTTCCTATAAAGACACAAACTACCAAACTACCAAAGCTGAGTCAAGAAGAAATAGAAAACATGAATAGACCTCTAACAAGTAAAGAGATAAAATTAGGAATCAAAAACTTTCCACACAAATAGTCCAGGACTAGATTGCTTCCCTGGTGACTACCATCAAATATTTAAGGAATTAACACCAATTCTTCACAAACTCTTCAAAAATACCTAAAAGGAGGAAACACTTCCCAGCTTATTCTGAGCACAGCCACTTTGAAAACAGTCTGGAAGTTCCTTAAACAATTAAACAAAAGTTACCATATTATTCAGCAATTCCATTCCTAGATATATATGCACAGGAGAAATGAAAACCTGGCTACACAAAAACTTGTACATGAATTTTCATAGCAGCATATTTCGTAATAGCAAAAAGTGGAAACAACTCAAATGGCCATCAACTGATGAATGGGTAAACAAAATGCAGTATATCTTTACAATGGAATATTATTTGGCAAGAAAAAAATGAAGTACCGATACATGCTACAACATAGATGAAACTTTAAAGTATTATGCTAAGTGGAAGAAGCCAGTCACAGAAAACCACATATTTTACAGTTCCATTTTTTGAAATGTACACACATTTGCTTATTTTAAACCACTCAGGATCCCCTTATTCTGTACAAATGACTGCCTCTTGGTCTATGTACACGTTTGCTGATTTTAAACCATTCAAGGTCCCGTTATTCTGTATGAATGACTGCCTCTTGGTCTATGTACAGGTTCCACATGAACACAATTAAGTGTTCTGGAATTCCCATTCTTTGCAATGTTATCCATAATTTGTTATGATCCACAGAGTCAAATGCCTTTACATAGTCAACAAAACACAGATAAACATCTTTCTGGTATTCTCTGCTTTTAGCCAAGATCCCTCTGACATCAGCAATGATATTCCTCATTCCATGTTCTCTTCTGAGTCCAGACAGAATTTCTGTCAATTCCCAGTCGATATACTGCTGCAACCATTTTTGCATTAAAAAAAAACAATTCAGCAAAATTTTACCTGTGTGTGACATTAGTGATATTGTTCAGTAATTTCTACATTCTGTTGGGCACAAGTATGGATCTCTTCTAGTCAGTTGGGCAGGTGGCTGTCTTCCAGATTTCTTGGCATAAATGAGTGAACACTTCTAGCATTGCATCTGCTTGTTGAAACATCTCAATTGGTATTCTGTCAATTCTTGGAGCCTTGTTTTTCGCTACTGCCTTCAGTGCAGCTTGGAGTTCTTCCTTCAGTACCATCTGTTCTTGATCAAATACTACCCTCTGAATGGTTGAATGTCGACCAACTCTTCTTGGTACACTGACTCTGTATATTCCTTCCATCTTCTTTTGATGCTTTCTGTGTCTTTCAATAATAAGCCCATAAAAAAAAAAATTTTTTTTTAACCCTTCAATATTGCAACTTGAGGCTTGAATTTTTTCTTCAGTTCTTTCAGTTTAAGGAATACCAAGTGTATTCTTTCCTTTTGGTTTTTTTAACTCCAGCTTTTGCATATTTCATTATAATACTTTACTTTGTCTTCTCAAGCAGTTCTTTGAAACTTTCTGTTCAGCTTTTATTTATTTCTTCTGTTCACTTTAGCTACTTTACGTTTAAGAACAAGTTTCAGAGCCTCTTCTGACATCCATGTTGGTCTTTTCTTTTTTCCCTGTCTTTTAATGACCTCTTGCATTCTTCATGTGTGATATACTTGATGTCATCCCACAACTCGTCTGGTGTTTGGTCATTAGTGTTCAATGCCTCAAATCAATTTTTGAGATGGTCTCTAAATACAGGCCTGATACACTCCAGGCTGTACTTTGGCTCATGTGGACTTGTTCTAATTTTGTTCAGTTTCAACTTGAACTGCATATGTGCGGTTGAGGGTCTGTTCCATAGTCCTCCCCTGGCCTTGTTCTGGCTGATGATGATGACTTTCTCCATTGTCTCTTTGCACAGATGTAGTTAATTTGATTCCTGTGTACAAGTATGCCTAGGAGATACCGTGGGTTTGGGTCCAGACACTGCGATAAAGTAAATATCACAATAAATCGAATTACATGATTTTTTTGTTTGTTTCCCAGTGAATATAAAAGTTACATTTACACTATACTGTGGTCTATTAAGTGTGCAACAGCATTATGTCTAAAAAAAATAATGAACCATAAAAACCAAACCCATTGCCACCAAGTCGATTCCGACTCATAGCAATTCTATAGGACAGAGTAGAACTGCCCCATAGAGTTTCCAAGGAGTACCTGGTGGATTTGAACTGCTGACCTTTTGGCTAGCAGCTGTAGCACTTAGCCACTAGCCACCAGGTTTTCCAAAAAAAAAAAATGTATATACCTTAAATAAAATAAAAAAAAAAAAACACTTTATGGATAAAAAATGCTAAGCATCATCTGATCCTTCAGGGAGTCATAATCTTTCTGCTAGTGAAGGGTCTTGCTTCGATGTTGATGGCTGCTGACTGGTCAGGGTGGTGGTTGGTGAAGGTTGGGGTGGCTGTGTCAATTTCTTAAAATAAGATACAATGAAGTTTGCCGCATCGATTGACCCTTCCTTTCACAAAAGATTTCTGTTTGACAGCATTTTACCCATAGAACTTCTTTCAAAATTGGAGTCAATCCTCTCAAGCCCTGCTGCTGTTTTATCAACTAAATTTATGTAATATTCTAAACCCTTCGTTGTCATTTCAACAATGTTCAGAGCATCTTCACCAGGAGTAGATTCCATCTCACGAAACCACTTTCTTTGCTCATCCATAAGAAGCAACTCCTCACGTGTTAAAGTTTTATCATGAGATTACAGCAATTCAGTCACATCTTCAGGCTCCACTCCTAACTCTAGTTCTCTTGATATTTCCACCACACCTGTAGTTATTTCCTCTACTGAAGCCTTGAACCCCTCAAAGTAGTCCATGAGGGTTGGAATCAACTTCTTCCAAACTCCTATTAATACTAATATTTTAACCTCCTTTTATGATGAATCATGGATGTTCTTAATGGGGTCTAGAATCCTGAATCCTTTCCAGAAGTTTTTCAATTTACTTTGCCCAGATCCATCAGAGTAATCACTATTTAGAGCAGCTATAGCCTTACAAAATATATTTCTTAAGTAGTAAGACTGGAAAGTCAAAATTACTCCTTGATCTATGGGTTGCAGAACAGACGTTGTGTTAGCAAGCATGAAAACAACATTAACCTCCTTGTACATCTCCATCAGAGCTCTTGGGTGGCCAGGTACATTGTTAATAAAGCCAAACACCACACCCAGTGCCGTCGAGTTGATTCTGACTCATAGCGACCCTATAGGACAGAGTAGAACTGGCCCATAGAGTTTCCAAGGAGCGCCTGGTGGATTCGAACTGCCGACCTTTTGGTTAGCAGCCGTAGCACTTAACCACTACGCCACCAGGGTTTCCTACATTGTTAATAAGCAGTAATATTTTGAAGGGAATCTTTTTTTCTGACCAATAAGTCTCTATGGTGGTCTTAAAATATTCAATAAGTCATGTTGTAAACAGATGTGCTGTCATCAAGGCTTTGTGGCTCCATTCATTTAGAGCACAGGCAGTGTAGATTTAGCATAATTCTTAAAAAAAAAAAAAAAGGGCCCTCGAATTTCTGGAATGGTAATTGAGTGCTGGGTTCAACTTAAAGTCACCAGCTGCATTAGCCCCTAACAAGAGTCAGCCTGTCCTTTGAAGCTTTCGAGCCAGGCACTGACTTCTCTCTGGCTATGAAAGTCCTAGATGGCATCTTCTTCCAATGTCTATGCCGAAAACCTGCTGTTTAGTGTCGCCACTTTCATTAGTTATTTTAGCTGGATGTTCTTCATAACTTCCTGCAGCCTTTACATCAGCACCTGATGCTTCACCTTGCACTTTTATGGACACAGCTTCTTTCCCTTAACCGCATGAAACAACCTCTCCTAGCTTCAAACTTTTCTTCTGCAGCTTCCTCATCTCTCTCAGTTTATAGAGTCGAAGAGAGTTAGGGCTTTGCTCTGGATTAGGCTTTGGCCTAAGGCAATGTTGTGGCTGGTTTGATCTCCTATCCAGACCACTACATCTTTCTCCATATCAGCAATAAGGCTGTTTCATGTACCATTCGTGTGTTCACTGGAGCAGCACTTTTAATTTCTTTCAAGAACTTTTCCTTTGCATTCACACGTTGGCTAACTGTTTGGCACAAGAGGCCTACATTTTGGCTTATCTTGGCTTTTGACACGTCTTCTTCACTGAGCTTAATCATTTCTCGCTTTTGATTTTAAGGGAGAGATTTTAAGGGTTATTAATTGGCCTAATTTCTATATTGCTGTGTCTCAGAGAACAGGGAGGCTCGAGGTGAGGGAGAGAGGCCAGGGAATGGCTGGTCCCATGGAAGAGTCAGAACCCACACAACATTTATCGATTAAGTTTGCTGTTTTTATGGGCTCGGCTCGTGACACCCCAAAACAGCTACAAAAGTAACATGAAGGATTACTGATCACAGATCATCATAACAGATATAATAATAATGAAAAAATTTGAAATATTGCAAGAATTACCAAAATGTGAGGACATGCTGTTGGAAAATGGCACTGATAGACTTGCTTGACACAGGGTTGCCACATACCTTCAATTTGTAAAAAAATGCAATATCTGCAAAGCAAAGTGAAACACAATAAAACGAGGCATGCCTGTATTCCATCTGGTGAGGTCGACATGTGTAGTCACTGTTTATGTTGTTGAATAAAAGTATTTCCAATAAATAGGTTATTTTTCTTGCAAAATTCTGTACAGCAGTCTCCAGCATCGTTTCTATCACTAAAGCCATATTTTCCAACTACAGGTCCTTCTCCTTTGTTTCCAACTTTTGCATTCCAACCACTAGTAATTATCAGTACATCCTGATTGATATTTTATCAATTTCAAACTGCAGGTATTAGTAAAAATCTTTAATTTCTTGTTAGTGGCTGGTGTGTAAATTTGAATAATGGCCGTATTGACTGATCTTTCTTGTAGGCATATTGTTATGATCCTGTCACTAACAGCATTGTACTTCAGGATAGATCTCGAAATGTTCTTTTTGACAAAGAATGAGATGCCATTCCTCTTCCATTTGTCTTTCCCAGTGTAGTAAATCACATGATCGTCTGATTCAAAATGGCCAATACCAATCCATTTCAGCTCACTAATGCCTAGGATATTGATGTTTACATGTTCCGTTTTATTTTTGACAACTTCCAATTTTCCTTGATTCATAATTTGTACATTCCACATTTCAATTACTAATGGATGTTTGCAGCTGCTTCTTCTCATTTTGAGTCATGCCACATCAGCAAATGAAGGTCCTGAAAGCTTTACTTCATCCACATCCTTAAGGTCAATTCTACTTTGAAGATGCAGCCCTTCCCCAGTCGTCTTTTGAGTGCCTTCCAACCTGAGGGGCTCATCTTCCTGCACTGTATCAGACAATGTTCCACTGCTGTTTCTAAGGTTTTTACTGCTAACTCTTTTCAGAAGTAGACCACCAGGTCCTTCTTTCTAGCCTATCTTAGTCTGGAAGCTCCACTGAAACCTGTCCACCATAGGTGACTCTACTTGTATTTGAAATGCCAGTGGCATAGCTTCCAGCATGACAGCAATACGAAAGTCACCACAGTACAGCAAACTGACAGACGAATGAAGGACATCATTATTACGTCTAAAACAATTCTTTTAATATAATCAAAAATCTAGTCAGAGTTCAAATTTTCAATTGTCTTACAAATGTCATTTTTAAATGTTTGATTGAGGTGGAAAGAAAAATAATCACAGTTCTCTAGTGTTAACATATATTATTTTAATTTAATGGCACCAAAAAAAAAAACTAAAATGTACAAAAAGAAAATTATGTATAAACCTGTTATGCAATCGTAACTCCAAGTAGATTTCCAAATTAATGCAAAAAAACCCCAAAACCAATGAAGTTCTTGTTAACAGTGATTTAATATAATGAATTACGTTACATTGCTTTACGCTGTTCTGTTGACCTTAAATCATTATTTGATTTAATTTCAATTACTGTGTTTTTCAATTCTATAATTTTTATGTGGTATTTCTTTATATATTTTTTTACCTTGCTTAGACTTTCTATTTTTTTGCTGAGACTTTCTATTTTTTTATTTTTTCAAGCACATCATAACTGCACATTGAAGCATTTTATGAGGACTGCTTATAAATCCTTGTCAGATAATTCTAACATTGTTTTTATCTTGATGTTCTCATCTGTTGATTGTTTTTCGTCATTCAAGTTCAGATCTTCCTGGCTCTTGGTGTGACAAATGATTTTGTATTGAAACTTGAAAGTTTTGGGTATCATGTTAGCAGTTTCTGGATCTTATTTAAATCTTGTATTTTAGCGTACTTTCTCTGACACTGCTCTGATGGAAGAAGGAGAATACTGCCTCATTCCTTGCTATATGGGAGTGCAGGCTCCCCACTTGGCTGCAGTGACATCCAGAAGACAGCAGCTCCCCCTTACTGCTTGGTAGGGTGAGAGTTCAGGCTCCTGCTTGGCCTTTGTTACCACCACTTCATCTGGGACTGGGAAGAGATCCCTTTACCGTCTAGAAGGGCTTAAAGCACCAGATTCCCACTGGGCTTTCTTTGACAAAATGCTGGCAGAGAAGGGGTTTAAGATGTCTGTTATAGCCTGACAAGGGTGAAATTCTAGGTCTCCACTGACCTTGGATGGAGGGGTGGAAGTGGGAACTCAGTTCTTTTGTGTGGTGTTTAGCTGTCAATGTTTTCTGTTTTGGTGTGATGCCTCTTTCCAAGTCCATTGGCTGCAGAGAGCATACTTTTCTTGCGGCTTCTTTTGTGTGTACCCATTGGCATTTCTAGATTTCTGGCTACTCCAATGCCCAGTCTGGGATATAGGATGCAGAATAAAAACTCAGAGAACTCACTGCTGTGTTGTTTCTCAGGTTCTGAGGTCCCTAACTGGTCTGCCTCTTTGCACCACTGTTCAAAGTCTTCTTGTGTTTTTTATATGTGATGACCAGTGTTTGTAGTCATGCTTCGTAGCAGACCTAGAGAGAAAAACATCTACTCCATCTTTCCAGAAGTGAATTACAGAAGCATTTATTTGCAAATTAGACATATCAGTTGGCTTGATTCTCTTGATTTTGAAGTTGGTATCCATCATTTGAGTCATCAACACTATCACTAGTATTACTCTTCCTTTTGGGTAACAAATTTATTTTTTAAGGCCATATTTTGAGCATTTTATTTTTGAAATGAATAGTAAGCAAAGTGAATTATACTATATCCACGTGTGATGATTATGGTTACGTGTCAATTTGGTTAGGCCATGATTCTCAGTGGTTTGGCACCCTATTTTCTGATCTGATGTGATCAGCCAATCAGTTGAAAGGGGAGTTTCCTTGGGGGTATGGCCTGCATCCAATATATGGATATTCTGGCAAAGCTCACTGTCACTGAATCTTGCGTCTCACTCATCATCCTCTGAGCACCATTTCTGGTATGTGATCCAGTAGCCTGCTGCCTGACCTGTAGATTTTGGCATTTGCCAGCCCCTGAAACCATGTGAGTCAGGGGAGATCTCCAGCCTGATGCTTGCCCCCACGAATTTGGGACTTGCCAGCCTCCCCAACTGTGAGAGCCATTTCCTTGAAAGAAATCTCTCTATGTATATTCATATGTATGGTTCACTGGTTTTGTTTCTCTAGAGAACCCAGCTTAAGACATCAAGCTATAAACACGTTTTTATATTTGTTAGCAAATATTTGTATGCTTTCACTCTAAATTTAACCGCATATTATTCACTATAAAATATACCTCACCAGTTCATTTAAGAAACAAATTTGAGCTTTTTGTATGTGTATGTTTCACTTTAACCTTAACGTTAAAGTAGGAAAATTAGAATATAAAAATAAAATTTAAAACATTTAGCTGTCATGATATATATCACTTGACTCATGGAACAATTCTGGAAAGTAGCAAATCATATTAAAGAAGGCTTACAATGGAAGTAAGCCCTATACTCTGTTTTGTTCACTGATGTGACCCAAGAATGGTGCCTAGAAAATAATAGATGCTCAATAAGTAATTGATTAATAAAGGAAGAAACTGATGCTTATGTAAATAATTTGATCAAACTTCAAGTGATAGAGCCCCAATTTGAGTGATAGTCTTTTGGCCTCAAGCATAGTGCTTGCTCCGCTATACGCCTGGACCCAGGTTTGTGTTCCTAACTCTGTTGTCTCAGATCATGGTTTGCAGAGTAATTTAAACATGATTCAAATATGTCATTATCATCACCCAGTTCTAAATCTTGGTAACATTGATGATTTCAGACTCTGTGAAATTGAAAGATCTGTGAAAATATTAAAGACATTTGTGACACAAAGTGATAAGATTGCTTGCTTATGACACACAGATATTTGGAGGTTACTTTATTCCCCTCGTGCCATTTGGAGCTGCTGGTGCCTATAAAATAGAAGCAACCAGTCTTTCTCAGCTTCAAGGTAGTTGAAACACATCCTAACCTAGCCTTCTTTTTATGTTTTTCTTGTCACCAGTGATGCGAACATCTACATCGGTTTTCTGGGAGGAAACTCATTCTTTAACATTTTAACTTGAACTTAAAAAAAAAAATCATTTCATACCTCCTTTAAGCCTTCTAATAACTTCTATAATTGGGCATTTGTAGATAAAATTATATTCAGCAATGTGAAAAAAGAAATTATATCCATTGCAATTAGTGATTAAATACTAACTCATTCATCAATTTTTACTTGAATCATGCATCTTCCCTCGAAGGATGGTTATTCTGTGAAGCCATTTTGATTCCAGAGGGCTTTTTTCCCTAACCTCCTTAAATTCATCAGGCACATTAAAGGATATCCGATTTCATTGGCCTAAGCTGAGTGATCGCAATTCATCAAGGCATGAAAAGTCTGTCCAGTCTTGTGGAATATCATTAAATGGTTCAAGGACATTTCTAATCTTAATGATGGCCAAGGGGGAGCAACTATTATGATGATAAATGGGAATGAATATCTGAAAAAAGTTCAAGGCATGTTATACTCACAAAGACTAATACATGTTGTTTATCTAAATCATCCAACTGATTAAAGAAACACACAAAGCCTGGACAGTTAAAAGCAAAGAACCAAATAGGGTTTGACCTACCCTGGTATATTTATCGCTGACCATGTCATGCGTGTAAAATATATTGCTCTACCAAGATGTTCTGTATATAAATTGGGAGGGTCTTTTGAGGCTGATGTTGAGTAATATAGGCTGTCCAGTTTATTGCCTGGCTAAATATTTATATAAAATGAGTTCATTGATGGTGGGGAAGTCTCCATAAAAGGAGTCTTTCAATGTTACTACCTGATTAACTACAACGCCCAAGGCTTAGCAAGAGCTGGGTGGTGCTAACTTTTGGTACTTCTGAATCTAAAACCAATTCCTGAATTGCTCAAAGTTTTTAATCCTTTGCTTGAGTCATACTTTGTGTGTGTGTGGGTGGGGGGGGCGGTGTATCCAAGTAAGGCAAGAACCTCTTGGTACCAAGAGCAAGGAAGAGTATGCAAGGAAAAGGAAATGCCTTTTGGTGCACATCTCAAAGAATGGTCTTTGGAACCCATCTCTTGCCTGGAAGATCATGTCTATTAAATGCACTGGTCTTGGTTAGGACAGGGCAGTCAATGCTCGTTAAGTGGGGAAGACTCATTTCTCATCCTAAAGGCCAGATAACAAATTCTTTATGCAGGGGACTTGTTTTTGCCTGACCTCGCCCTGGACAGTAGAAGGAAAAACCAACCATATGGGAGCTTGTGCCATGGCCCAAAGATTTAATCTTAGTAAATGTCTTTTTAGTAGCACTGGGAGTGGTGGGTTGTTGGGTTAAAATAGTGCAGACATTGCTTAAAGTATTGCTTCAAGAGAAGAAGTTGGAGCAGTATAAAACTTAGAATTAAAGACTTTCTTTACTTGGATTCCAAACTACTACATTCTTCTGATTTTCCTCAATGCCCTGGTTCCTCCTTAGTATCCTTTCATGGTTTCTCTGTTTCTGGGACTCTGAATAATGGCCGTCCCAAAGCTTCGTTCTCAGCCCTCTTGTCTCCTAGTGATTGTATCCATTCAAAGAACTTGGAATATCAGGACTCCCAAATTTCCAGCCTGGATTGCATATGGACTCTAAACACTGACTTGACATCTCCACTATGACACCTAATAAAACATTTCCAAGTGCCTATGTCCAAAACTGAACCGTTAGTTTCTTTAGCCCCATCCCCTAACTCCAGCCCACTTCTCCCCCAGAATTCACCATTTCAATTGATGTTCTCATTTATCCAGTTGCTCAGGTAAAACAAAACAAAAAAAACTAAAAATCATCTTTGAGCTCTCTTTTCCTCACCTCTGCAAAACGTATCCTGAATTCCAGCATTTCTCAACATCTCCCCGCCATCACTCTAGCCTAAGCTGCCATCATGTGTTGCCTGGACTTCCACCACAGCCCCTTCTAGTTGGTCTCTCTATCTCCCACTCCCTTTTCACCCTAGGCTATTCTCACTGCAGCCAGAATGAGCTTTGTAAAATATGTAAATCTTCACATCTCTTCCCTGCTCAACAGCTTCCAATGGTTTCCAATTTAATCAAAATGAAATCAAGACTTCTTATTATATCATACAAGGCCCCGATGTGCTGTGGTGCCCCACACCTCTCCAAACTCATCTCCCTTCTCTCCCCCTTGTTGACTGTAGTCACAGTGGCCATTACTCAGCATCTTCAACACACCAAGCTATTCCTGTTTTTGCACTTACCATCCCCTCTGCCTAGTCTGATTCTCCCATCTCCTTTCAAGCATTCAGAGCTATACTCAACTGTCACCCATCTAGAAAGGCCTTGTTGACATACCAAGCAAAACTCTACCTCCATGCACATTACAATCACCCTCTATCTTATTATTCTATTTCATTTTTATCATAAAAATTAGGATTCCCTGAAATTATTCTTTTTACTTGGCTGCTCATTTTCCATCTCTCATTCTGGACTGTAAGTTCCATGAGGTGAGATAGCAAATATGTCTCATTCATCATTCTATTTCTAAGGTCTAAAATATATTGCTGGCAAAGAGTAGGTGCTCAATATATATTTATTAAACAAATAAAGAAAAATAGATAAGTGCCAGAGATCCCAGTGAAATAATTAAGAAAACTCTGAAAATAAGTAATTTGATCTTGAAACAAAATGTAGGTTGTTGACCAGGGGTAGCAAATTTTCACTTGTTCATTCAGATAATATTTAGATACAGAATAATTTTAACTTATCAGGTCAGGAAAAAAAAAAAAAAAAAGCCCAATTTTTTTCCCCATGTCCACTTAGCTATAGCCCGAGTTGTTAATGAGGGAAAGATCTATACACATGAATAGAAATATGGTGTGGGCCAAAGGCATAAGGAGTAGGCTGACTTAGCAAGACGAATTTTAATTTGGTCTTGGAAGGTGCATTACCCACCCAACCACTGCCATAGAGTGGATTCCGACTCATAGCGACCCTATAGAACAGAGTAGAACTGCCCCCATAGAGTTCCCAAGGAACGCCTGGCGGATTTGAACTGCTGAACTCTTGGTTAGCAGCCATAGCACTTAACCACTAAGCCACCAGATGCATTAAGTAGGACATATGATGAACAACAAACTACTCCCAGGTCACTTCCAGTTTTTCATCTTTTTATGGATATAATTGTTTCAGTGGAGACAACAAATTTGCCCATCTCTCAGTCTTTGATTTCAAAACTAGAATTTTCAGCCCTTCTATTTTAGGGCCCTGGAGCCATGGTGGCACAGTGGTTAAGAGCTTGGCTGCTAATCAAAAAGTCAGTGGTTTGAAACCACCAGCCGTTCCTTGGAAACCTTATGGGGCCGCTCTACTCTGTCCAAGAGGTTTGCTACGTGTTGGAATAGACTTGACAACAACAGGTTTGTTTTTTTTGTTTTGTTTTGTTTTGTTAAATTTCAGGCCCATTGGGCAGGAGCACTGGGTAGGCCACTCTATGTCAGGTGGACCAGTGCCATTTGTTCATCTTTGGTCACTGCAGGCACAAAAGATTTGGAGAAAACAGACAAGATCAGATAACACCCGCTCTTCTACCAATGGCCATGGCGCCATTGGTTTTCATATCTTGACATCCTTCCTTCACTAAGAAATTGTCACCCCTTCCTAGCCTTAATTTATTTCTCAGCTTGGTACAGTTGAGAAGATATGGCCCTGCCCTCCACAGCCTCCCAGCCCAGCACTTTCATATTTCTTATTTCATTTTTTAAAATCAACATTTTATAATGAAAAAAAGAAATTATTTAAATAAGGATTAAAAAAACTTTTTTTCTTATTACTAGAACTACAAAAGTAATGCATTGGTATACTAGAAAATTTTTTTAAAATACAGAAAAGGAATAAAATCAAGCTCCCCTACAATCCCACCTCCTAGAAATGTATACTGCAGTTAACATTTTCAAATGTTTTCCTTCCATCTTTTCTAGTGTATGTATATTTGGAAGAAAAAAATTTTTCAGAATGTCCACACTGAGAGTAATTCCTTGGATTAGCTTGCTACAAGTCTTTTCCCTGAACCAAGATTGTCATAAACCTTTGACAAGTGCTCTTATCCAAATTATCTAAAAAGGCTTTTTTTTTTTAAGTTGCAGTAAATGTGACCTTACTATTTTGTAATAAAGACAAATCATTTTAATGCCAATTATGTATTCTCTAAATTCCCTGACTTGAATATTGGGATGTCCTTTAAATGGGAGACACCTCTGGTAGATCCTGTTTGAGAGGACTCAGGAAATGTTTAGTAGAAATGATCTAGGTGGTACAAACCATGAAAACCAGCACCTTGCTGTACATACTTTCATCCTAGGAAAAGAGCCAAATCCCTACTTCCACATCACTAAGTATAGACACTAATATGTATTAGTTACATCATCACCAGAGGCACTATAATCGAGTTAGAAGAATTGTCATAGCTAACACTTACATAATTCTTACTATGTGCAAAAGCTCTTAACAAATATTTACTAGTTTAACCCTTATAACAGCCGTTTGAGGTAAGAAATATCACTCTTCTTGTTTTTCAAATGGATAAATTGAGTGTCATAGATTGAATAGTGTTCCTCAAAAATATGTGTCAACTTGGTTAGGCTGTGATTCCCAGTATTGTGTGGTTGTCCTCCATTTTGTGATTGATATAATTTTCCTATATGTTACAAATCCTAAATCTCTGCCTGTAGTTAATGAGGCAAGATTGGATTATGTTGAAGAGGATTAAGGTGGGATGTAATACCCTTGCTGAGGTCACATCCCTGGTTCAATGTAAATGGAGTTTCCCTGGGGTGTGGCCTGCACTACATTTTATCTTACAAGAGATGAAAGGAAAGAGAAATGAGCAGAGAGGTGGAACCTCTTACCACTTAGAAAGGAGTACTGGGAGCAGATCACATCCTTTGGGCCCAGTGTTCCTGCACAAATTCCTAGTCCAGGGGAAGACTGATGACAAGGGCCGAGGGCCGAGAAGCCAAGGAACCAGGAAGCAAGAGCTGAAGAGACAAGGAACACAGGAAGCTGAGCTGCCTCTGTCTGAAAAGTTATGGCCAGAATCTCTGGGGCTTCAAAGGGTGGAGCCATGACCTCTACTGTTTCTAAGGGAGGAGTTACCAGTCAGGTGGATTAGGAGAATGTTGAGCCTAAGGCCAAGTGAGCAGATTTGCGATCCCAGTGGGCCTGGAAGGTGGAGCTGAAGCCCAGGGCTAAGGGGCCTCCACTCAGAATCCAGAGAGTGTGGCCAATACTTACAGTCTGGAGGGCAGGGCCATTGTGTAAATTATCTAAGATGACTAAGACACTGACGTACAGACAGATTAAATGACTTTACCAAGATCAAACAAGTGGTGGCAGGGCCAGGATTTGAACCCAGGTAGACTGACTCCCGTGTCCCCAACCTTCTATTGACTGTCAACAATATAGAGATGAGGACCAAGAGGCTTGCATTCTGTTCTCCTTGCACTTTGATTCTTACCAGCTGTGGAGCCTTGGGCATCCCATCCATCTAATCCTTCCTCAAATATCTATTGAGTAATTACCCATTATAGTTTCCAAAGATGGAGGCTGTCTTAGGCTGGGTTCTCTAGGGGACCAAAACCAGTGAAATATATATATTCCAAGGAAATGGCTCATGCAGTTGTGGAGGCTGCCAAGTCCCAAATATGTGAGTTAGGCATCAAGCTGGAGGCTTTTCCTGACTCACATGGCTGCAGGGGCTGATGAACCCAAAATCAGCAGGTCAGGTGGAAGGCTGCTGGCTCACAGGGTTGCATGAGCTGGCAAATCCCAAAATCTGGAGGGCAGGGATGAAGCTGCTGGCTTATGTCCCATGAACCAGAGTCCAGAGGATGATGAGTTGAATGCAGGATTGAGAGTGAATGAACTTTGCCCCAACGTCCATGTATATTGATGCAGGCCACAACCCCAGGGAAAACTGCCCTTACATTAGATCACAAAATAGAGGATAATTACATAATACTTAGAATCGTGGCCTAGCCAAGTTGACAGATAACATTAACCATTACAGTCCACCCCTTGTTGACTTGGTACCTATGCACATCTCCTTAAGCCATACATAATCTCTAAACAAAGACAATTATAAAGTCATACTTGCACCTAACACGATACAACAAACATGTGTACAACTGAAAATGCACTAGCCTGTTTACATCTTATATTTTATAATAAGTAATGGTATAAGGAAGGGAAGAAAACAAAAACATTATATATATGTATGTATAGACACACGTACAAGTATAACAAAACAAGGAAGAGAAAGTCATAACAATTACGAGTCATTGTTTCTGCAACTGGCCATGTGGTTGTAGCTGGTATGTAGAACTACTTTTTTCAACCATCCATTCCATATTCCCTTTGCCTTCAGCAAGCGTCTCAGCTGGCTGTGGTTCTTTACCTGGTGGGGTGACCCAAACCTTCATTCCTGAAGGGTCTGGGCAATTAGTAATCATGTTGGAATTGGGTTGCTGTAGTTTTCCATTGACTTTAATCACAGGGCATGGTGGTATTGAAAGACCCATGCTGGCACAGAGGTTAAAGCAATAGACTGTTAACTGAAAGATCAGCAGTTCAAAACCACCAGCAGCTCTGTGGGAGAAAGATGTGGCCACCCGCTTCTGTAAAGATTTACAGCCTTGGAAACCCTATGGGGTCACTATCAGTTTGAATCAACTTGATGGCAGTGGGTTTGTTTTGCATATGGTAGTATTAACAGATGCCCTAAGGTATCTCCTGTATTTCATACATACTCTTCTTTAGCTTCATTATATAATTTCAATCAGGTCTCCCCTTGGTAATCAGGATCAATCACACCAGCCAATATGGTAATGCCCTTCTTTGCCTGATGATCCAGAGGCATGAGGAGGCCTGTGGCATTCTTAACTTCTAGTTCAAAGGAATCAGAGTTGTGTTCCCAAGTGGGAGCATTCCTCCTCTTAGAAGTAAGACCCCTAGACACACAGAACATAGGTTAGACAGAAAGCAAAAATCATGTGAGTGGTTGCTAGGGGTAACAGTGAGTGGTGCCACCCCCATTTCCACTCCTTGATTCCTGGACCCGTGAATCCTGGCTATGGGAGAAACAGCACCATATATTGGATGCTGGTTTAAAGCATGTACAGGCTCCTGGAGAACAATGTCCCAACCCTGCAAAGTATTGCCACCTAACTGGTGGGGTAATTGTGTCTTTAGAAGGCCATTTCATCATTCTATCAAGCCAGCTGCTTCAGGATGATGGGAAACATGGTTTTGTTGTTGTTGTTATGTGCTGTCGATTCAGTTCCAACTCATATGTACAACAGGACGAAAGACTGCCTGGTCCTGCACCATGTTTACAATCGTTGTTATGCTTGAGCCCATTGTTGCAGCCACTGTGTCAATCCATCTCGTTGAGGGTCTTCCTCTTTTTCACTGACCCTCTACTTTACCAAGCATGGTGTCCTTCTTCAGGGACTGATCCCTCTTGATAACATGTCCAAAGTATGTGAGATGTAGTCTCATCATCTTTGCTTCTAAGGAGCATTTTGGTTGTCCTTCGTCCAAGACAGAAGAACGTGGTAAGACCAGTGAATTCCATAGCATGAGCCCATTGCTGCACTTCATTTGCTATGAAATGAGTCCCTTGATTCAAGGCAATGCTGTGTGGGATAGCTTGATGGTGGATGAGGCACTTGTAAGTCCATGAATGGTAGTTTTGGCCGAAGTATTGCATGGAGAGAAGGCAAATCTGAATCCAGAGTAAGTGTCTATTCCAGTAAGAATAGAATGTTGCCCTTTCTATGATGGAGGTGGTCCAATGTAATCAGCCTGGCACCAGGTTGCTGGCTGATCACCTGGAAGAATGGTGCCATATCAGAGACTCCGTGTAGGTCTCTGCTGCTGGCAGATTGGGCATTCAGCAGTGGGTGTAGCTAAGTTGGCCTTGGTGAGTGGAAGTCCAAATTGCTGAGCCCATGCATAACCTCCATCCCTGCCACCGTGGCCACTTTGTTCATATGCCTCTTGGGCAATGACAGGAGTGGCTGAGGAAAGAGGATGACTTGTTTCCACAGATCAAGTCATCCTATTTGTTAAAATTCTCTTCTGCTAAGGTCACCCTTTGGTGAGCATTCACATGAGATATAAATATGTTCACTTCCTTGGACCGTTAAGTGAGGTCTATGCACATAGCTCTTCCCCATACCTCCTTGTCACCGATTTTCAAATCATGTTCCTTCCAAGTCCCTGATCATCCAACCAAACCACTGGCCACAGCCCATGAATCATTATACAATCATACATCTGGCTATTTCTCCTTCCAAGCAAAGTGAACAACCAGGTACACTGCTTGAAGTTCTTCTCATCAGGAGGATTTCCCTTCACCAATGTCCTTAAGGGAGGTCCCAGAAAGGGGCTGCAGTGCTGCCACTGTCCATTTTTGAGCGGTGCCTGCATATCGTGCAGAACTGTCTGTAAATCAGGCACAGGTTTTCTCTTCCTCAGTGAATTGATCTTAAGGAATGCCCCATGAGACCATAGGTGCAGACTGGGAGAGGGAAGGTAATGTGACAGAAGTGGAGACCATGAGCATTTGGGTCACTTTCTTGTGTAACTTAGCTCAATCTCATATATACCACTTGCATTTAATGATGGAGTGTTGCTGTGCACATCTGACTTTATGATTCTGTGGGTCAGACAACATCCAGTTCATGATGGGCTACTCAGGCCACATGGTAACTTTGTGACTCATGGTTAAGCATTCAGTCTTTACTAAGGCCCAGTAACAAGCCTAAAGCCGTTCCTCAAAAAGGATAGTAGTTATCTACAGGGAGTGGCAGGGCTTTGATCCAAAATCCTAAGGGTCTGCAATAGGGCCTGCCAAAGACTCTAAACAGCATGTCTATCTGCCACTGACATTTCAAGTACCATTAGATCAACCAGATCACATGGCCTAAGTGTCAGAATGGTTTGCATGGTACCCTGAACCTGTTGCGGAGCCTTCTCTTGTTCTGGGCCCCACTGAAAACTGGCAGCTTTTTTTTTTTTTTTACAGAGCACTTTTTGTTACCAATTTTATTTTCTTTTATTTTTCTTGTGCTTCAAGTGCGCCATCTAGTTCTTCTGGTCCCTGGCTGATGGAGCCTCTGGTTTATGTGGCCCTTTCTGTCTTTTGGGCTCATATTTTCCTTGCATCTTTGGTGTTCTTCATTCTCTTTTGTTCCAGGTGGGTTGAGACCAACTGCTTCATCTCAGATGGCTGCTTGCTAGCTTTTAAGACTCTCAAAACTGATGGCTTTTTGAGTCACTTGATAAATAAACCAGAGTAGCACTCCCAAATGAAGGATATGTTGCCTCCAAAATCCAAAGCAGCCCTCCAGGTGTTGTTCCTCCTTTTTAGTTGTAGAAGGGTCCAGATGCAACAACTTATTTTCCACTTTAGAAGGAATATCTCGACATGCCCCACACCACTGGACCCCTAGAAATTTCACTAAGGTGGAAGGCCCCTGAATTTTTGTCAGGTTAATTTCCCACCCTCTAGCACACAAATGTTTTACCAATAAGTCTAGGGTTATAGATAATTCTTCCTTACTGGGTCTAATAAGCATAATGTCATCAATGTAATTAACTGGTGTGACATCTGATGGAAGGGAAAGGAGATAAAGTGCCCTGTGGACTAAATTATGACATAAATCAAACCAAATCAAACCCTTTGCCATCGAGTGGATTCTAATTCACAGAGACCCTGTAGGACAGATTAGAACTGCCCCACAGCATTTCTAAGGAGCGACTGGTGGATTGGATCTGCCAACCTTTTGGTTAGCAGCCAAGCTCTAAACCACTGTGCCACCAGGGCTCCAAATTATGACATAGGGTTGGAGAATTTATAAACCTGAGGTAGGACAATGAAGGTGTATTACTAGCCTTGCCAGCTGAAGGCAAACTGCTTCTGGTGATCCTTTGAAACAGGTATAGAGAAAAAGCCTTTAGCCAGATGGATAACTGCAAACCAGGTTCCAGGAGATGTATTAATTTGCTCAAGCAATGAATCCACTTTTTGAACAGCAGCTGCAATTGGAGTCACCGCCTGGTTAAGCTTACAATAATCCAGTGTCATTTTTCAAGATCCATCTGTTTTTTGCATACGCCAAATAGGTGAGTTGAATGGGGATGTGGTGGAAGTCATCACCCCTGTACTCATCAAGTCCTTGACGGTGGCAGTAATCTCTGCAATCCCTCCAGGAATGTGGTATCGCTTTTGGTTTACAATTTTCCTTGGTAAGGGCAGGTTTAATGGCTTTCACTTGACCTTTCCCACCATAATAGTCTTTAATCACATGTCAGGTATCCAGTGTGGGGGGTCTGCCAGTTGCTGATTACATCTATTTCAATTATGCATTCTGGAACTGAGGGAATCACAGGATGGGTTCAGGAACCCATTGGATTCACTATGAGACAGACCTGAGCTAAAAAACAACAACAAGAAAAAAACCCATTGCTATTGAGTCTGTTCTGACTCATCGTGACCCTAAAGGACTGAGTAGAACTGCCCCATAGAGTTTCCAAGGAGTGCCTGGTAGATTCGAACTGCCAACATTTTCATTAGCAGCTTTAGCACTTAACTGCTATGCATGAATTTTGAAACTGGGGAAATCACTACAGGATGGGATCAGAAACACATTGGACTCACTGTGAGATGGATCTGAGCTAAGACTACATTAATAATCTCACCTACAAACACCGTCGCTCTGACTGGTGGGCCACAGTGACATTTTGGGTCTCCTGGAATTAATGTCAGTACACAGCCAATGTCCAGTAATCCCAGAAAAATCTGATTATTTGCTTTTCCCCAGTGAATAGTCGCTTTCATAAAAGGCCACCAGTTCTTTCGGGAAGGCTGGGAGGAAGGTTAACAGTACAAATTTTTGGCAGGGTAGTGGGTTCCTTTCTCAAGGGGACCCAGCTTCCCCTTCGTTCAAGGAGCTGTGGGTCTATAACATGGCTCAAGTCTGGGAATTGATTGAAAGGCCATGATTCTCTATTTTGGTAGTTTGAGTCAGACTGCCTTTTACTTGAACTAGAATTCTGCTTGTACTGATCAAGTAAATATTTAGCAGATTTCACATCTATTTCACTACTAGGGACATCATAACTAAGTAGCCAGTGATGTAAGTCCATACGAGCCAGACTATTCTGATTACTGCTTTGACTCTGTTGTCCATTATGGTAACCACACCCACATTGTCTTTGGTGATGACATGATGATGTGCCACCACTTGGCCCCACCACCCTGGGGTCCAATCAGTCCCGTTGTAGTTAAGTGTCTTAATTCAGCTATGGCAGTTCCTACTGTCAAATCTGACTTACATAAAATGGCAATCATAGCAGTCTTCAAGGATGCTGGGGCTCCCTTCACAAATACATCCATCACCAATGTAGTGAAAGGGTGTCCTCTGGGCACACCACATGTGGCTTTGTTGGTCCAACCTGATAAATCCACTCTAACATGCCAATTTCCCTAAGGCTTTGGATACTTTCGTCTATAGTATACCAGGGTAGGTCTGGAATTTCAACTTGATTTAGTGTAAGCCACCACTTAATCCCTGGCTCAGTGAACCAACCAAATAAACTTCTAGATACCTTTCTAACCTCTTGAGCTGAAAAACTGAAGAATTTGCACTTAGTGAGCCTATATCAATAAATTCAGACTGATTCAGGTTTATATTCCTTGCACCATTGTCCCACAGCCTTAATAGCAATTCCCACATATATTCCTCAGGTTTCTATTTGTATATATTAGAAAAATCAAGCAATTCTTTAGGAGTGTAGCATACCCCCTCCTGGGCCACACTTTGAACTTCACATCTTGGGACTTACTGGGACTTAAGTCTAGCTACAGGTCTATAAGCAAAAATAAGGGGTGGGCGTGGATCCTGGAAACATTCAACAACATCTTGTAAGACATCTGCTTCAGGAGATACCGCAGGTAATGCCCCACGTGCTGCCCCAGGTGACAGCTCAGATAAAGCCTTTTCACACACAGCTGGGTTAATCTCATCGGATGGGGGTGGAAAGGATAATGGTTTTACTGGGGAGGGTGGCTAGCAAAGATGGAGTAATCTCTTTCGATGGGATTAAGAGTGCTGGTTCTTAGCAAGCGGGCATCTAAGATGCATCAATGAGTCTCAACCCACCTGGATTAAAGGAGAATGAAGAGCCCAGGAGACAGAAAGGGCCACATGAACCAGAGACTACATCAGCCTGAGACCAGAAGAACTAGTTGGTGCCCGGCTACAACCGATGACTGCCCTGACAGGGAACACAACAGAGAACCCTTGAGGGAGCAGGAGAGCAGCGGGATGCAGACCCCAAATTCTCATAAAAAGACCAGACTTAATGGTCTGACTGAGACTAGAAGGACCCCGGTGGTCATGGCCCCCAGACCTTTTGTTATCCCAGGACAGGAACCATTCCCAAAGCCAACTCTTCAGACATGGATTGGACCGGACAATGGGTTGGAGAGGGATGCTGGTGAGGAGTGAGCTTCTTGGATCAGGAGGACACTTGGGACTATGTTGGCATCTCCTATCTGGAGGGGAGATGAGAGGGTAGAGGGGGTTAGAAGCTGGTGAAATGGACACGAAAAGAGAGAGTGGAGGGAGGGAGCAGTCTGCTTCATTAGGGGGAGAGTAATTGGGAGTACGTAGCAAGGTGTATGTAAGCTTTTGTGTGAGAGAGTGACTTGATTTGTAAACTTTCACTTAAAGCATGATAAAAGCTATATAAAAAAAAGAGTGCTGGTTCTGTTGATAGGAGTGATTCAATGAAATTTAGGTGTTTATTGTTCCCATCTTCCTGATTATCTGCCCATATGTCCCCATCCCAAGTTTCAGGATCCTTTTTTCCCAATCAATGCCCTTACTTTAACTTCAGACACAATTGGAGATTGGGAATTCAACTGGCATAGTAATTCAGCCCCTTTTATGATAATACTCTGGGTTTGGTTTTCAGCAATAGCAGCTTCGTTACTACAAAAAATAAAGTTTTCTCTCAGGGCACAACTGGCAACTTTCATAAAACAAACAATAATACATGCAGCTCAACCATGTATATGAGACTAAATGGGCACACCAGCCCAGGGTCAAGGATGAGAAGGCAGGGGGGAACAGGATGCTGGACAAATGGAAATCAGGAGCCCAAGGTCAAGAAGAGGAGAGTGTTGACAACTCATGGGGTTGACAATCAATGTCACAAAACAATATGGGTATTGTTTAATGAGAAACTAATTTGATCTGTAAACCATCTGAAGCACATTAAAAAAAAAAAATCAAGAAAAAAGAAATGCTGAAAGGGGCCAAATACACAGTCACCCAAAGCTTGTTTCTCACAAATATTTGATCCAATGGTGGTGATATTTCACATATTTCTAATGCCACCTCATGCCATTGATTAACAGTACACTCTTCCCTACTGGAGTTAGAGTCATCAGTTTACTTAGGTCTAGCATGACTTGAGAACCAATTCAGAAAACTTATCCTTAGAAGTTTGTTCCTCTAGAACCACTTTTGGTACCAAATGTCCTAAGCTGTGTTCTTTAGAGGAGCAAAATCAGTGAAGCATATATATAAAAATATATATTTATTGTTGTTAGGTGCTGTTGTGACTCATAGCGACCCTACGTACAACAGAACAAAACACTGCCTGGTCCTGTATCATCCTCACAATCATTGCTATACTTGAGGCAGTTGTTGTAGCCACTGTGTCAATCCATCTAATTGAGGGTCTTCCTCTCTTTTGCTGATGATTTACTTTACCAAGCATGATGTCCTTCTTCAGGGACTGGTCCTTCCTGATAACATGTCCAAAGTTCATGAGATGAAGTTTTGTCTTCCTCACTTCTAAGGAGCATTCTGGCTGTACTTCTTCCAAGACAGATTTGTTAGTTCTAGCAGTCCATGGTATATTCAGTATTCTTCATCAACACCATAATTCAAGGGCATCAGCTCTTCTCTGGTCTTCATTATTCATTATCCAGCTTTCACATTCACATAATGCGATTGAAAATACTATGGCTTGAGTCAGGTGCACCTTAGTCCTCAATGTGACATCTTTGCTTTTTAGCCCTTTAGAGATGTCTTTCCCAGATTTGCCCAATGCAATATGTCCTTTGATTTCTTGACTGTTGCTTCCATGGGCGTTGATTGTGGATCAAAGTAAAATAAAATCCTTGACAATTTTAACATTTTCTCCATGTATTATGATATTGCTTATTGGTCCAGTTGTGAGGATTTTTGTCTTCTTCATACTGAGGTGTAATCCATCCTGAAGGCTGTAGTTTTCCAGCATCACAGCAAAATGCAAGCCACCATGGTATGGCAAACTGACAGATGAGTGGTAAGAAAATATATATATATATTATATATATACATATATATACACTTTTCCCATAAAGAAGTAGAAATTATTTCTCCTCCTTTTGACTGTGTACTAGTCCTGTCACTGCTTTGACCAATAGAATGCAGCAGAGATTGATTTATGGGAATCTGAGCCAAGGTCATAAGAGGACCAGAAGCTTCTGCTACCTTCCTCTTGGAACATTCCTTTTTGGAACTCATTTGCCATGCTGTAAGGAGGCACGAGCAGTCACATGGAGAAACTCATGTGAAGATAACCCCAGTTGGGCTCCAGAGCCAGCATCCATTGCCAGCCATTTTGGACAAGGTCATTTTGTACCAAATGAACGATATCATTTGGACCTGTCAGTGATTTCACTGCCACAGCCCTTACCATCTGGAACAGAAGAACTAACTAATGAACTCACAGAATTATGAATAATAATATAATGCTTTACCAAGTATGTACTGGTTGGTCAGTTATGAATAGATAACTGAAATAACCTACTATGTACCAGGCACTGCACTTGGCACTAGGGCCCAGCTGGGCACATGGCCTTACCTCATCTTTAAAATACATACATTAAGACCTATCTCACTGACCTTTCAGGAATACCAATGAAGTAGGAAGTTCTAAATACTACTGATAACAAGAGATTATGGAAACTTTAGCCCAATATTTGAATATTTATTTTTAATTATGCCCAAAGAATACCAAGGAAACATACTTTTACATTTTTGTTTCTTACTTGGCCCAGACATCGAGCACTAATTATGCTTAGGAACAGCCATGGACTGGTATTATTATTATTAATGCTAAAGAAAAGGGCTTACAATATTTGTCTATGAACCTGACTTAACTCGGAGAAAATCTACTTAGGAATGAATATATTGCTGAATGGTAAGTCAGCTTTAAAGACATATCTTCAGCATGAACTTATTATACTGAAGAAAGTCATTAATAGCTGTTCCTAACCAATCTTCATTTTCTTCACAGAAGAGAAATCCTTTTTTAATTATTTTTTGTAACTAGGGAAAGGTAGTGTGTAATAGACTCTAGGCAATATGTGTGTTTGAAAATGTGGCACTGGTTGACTGGAGGGTCACTCTTTCAAAGGCCTATAAACAAATTTCTGGAAATGTCTCCCCATTATTCCCCCTTCCCTGGCCAGGTCTTACTTCTTTGGCTGATTGTATAAAAAAATCACTTATTCCCTCCCCTGTCAACCCACCCACCACACACACATACCTCCTCATGCCTTCCTGCTCTGAAAGCATTCATAAAGAACAAATAAACCTCTGGATCCTGAGTTGGACTTTGGGAATCTGAAATTCCATTTCTTCATGTATAAAGTGGTGATAATGACATTTAACTCATGAAATTGTTAGGAGTTGTGACTGTAGTCCTAACATGCAGCACAGTTCAGCAGCCTCATATACAGACACACTTTACCTTCACTCTAAAATTGACCTAATGGAGGTAAAATTTACATATGATAGGAGGTAGGGCCAAGATGGCGGAATAGCCAGAAACTTCCTGCGATCCCTCTTACAACAAAGGCCTGAAAAAACAAGTGAAAAGATTATATTTATGACAAGCTAGGAGCTCTGAACATCAAAGGCAAAGTTAGAAAACTGACTGAGCAGCAGGGGAAAGGGGAGAGGGTTCAGAAGTGGAGAGGAGTTACTAGACATGAAATGCCTGAATCCCTCAGGCACCATTCCTGAGAATGGTGATGGCAGGCTGGTGGTAGCATTTGGCTGCACTTTCCTCAGGGAGAAGCAGCCAGCCACACAGCCTACTCACACCTCCCGAACCAGAGAACAGCACTGTCATCAAAATATAACTACTTTACTGTGTCCCCCAGCCCCCAAGCTGGCTTCAGTGGCTGTTGATTTCCGTGGGCCTGAGATAGGCCATGTTAAGCACCCTGAGCCATCCTCCTGGCCTTGGAGTAGGAATAAATTCACAATCTGGGGAAAAGATAATTTGCCAACTCCACTAACTGGGGAAGCTCAGGACAGAAGCTGTTCCTGCCCAGGCATAAATGGTTTGTGGACTTCAAATACCTTTCCCCCCTGCATGGGCCTGTGTGGGCCTATTTTAGGAGAATAGGCCCTTGTTGGTAGACTGCAACCATTTCAGCTATGCAGTGAAGAGGTTGGTGTTTCATATTTGAAACCACTTTCCCTATTAAATAGGGTCCTCACCTACCCACATCAGGGGCATAAGGACTGGAGGCTCCACTCAGGTCACCAGCCACCTATGACAGGGGTCCAAGGATAACTGGTACCTTTAAGTCCTAACAGACATGGTCCTTCTGTAGAACCCACACACCTGTATGCTCTAGGGCACAGAGACATGTTCTCCTCACAGACATGCAGGAGATGGTTCTCAGCCCCCTGCCTTGTTCAGAGTGTGATCCACTGCTGCACCCAGATACCTGTAACTACACCAATCACCCCTACCCCTCTAAGACTGTAGGACAGAGCCTGTACCACGCACTTGATGATCAGCTACATGGACACCTGAGCTGAATTCATACAAGAAGAGCAAATGGACTCCTAGACTGATATACATGATAACAGCTCTAGCCATCTGGTGACAGGATGTCAAAGGTGAAAATAATCAAACTAGCTCACTCAAGCAACCCATTTAGGCATATCAAAACAAAACAAGGCAAGAAGCTAGGATACAGTAAGCAAACATAAAATAAACTGATACAATAACTTATAGATGGCTCGGAGAAAACAGTTAATATCAAGTCACATAAAGAAACAGACCATGATCACCTCAACAAGCTCTCAAAATGAAGAATCAGTGAATCTTCTGGATGAAGGTGTCTTTCTGGAATTACCAGATGCAGAATTCAAAAGATTAAATGCAGAACTCTTCCAGACATCAGGAATGAAATTGGGAAGGAGATCAGTCAATATGCAGAACAAGCCAAGGAACACATGGATAAAGTAGTTGAAGAAATTAAAAAGGTTATTCAAGAACATAATGAAAAATTTAATAAGCTGCAAGAATCCATAGACGGCAATCAGAAATTCAGAAGATTAACAATAAAATTACAGAATTAGACAACTCAATAGAAAGTCAGAGGAGCAGAATTGAGGAAGTGGAAGGCAGAACTGGTGAGCTGGAAGATAAAGCACTTGGCACCAATATATTTGAAGAAAAATCAGATAAAAATTTTGAAAAAATGAAGAAACCTTAAGAATCATGTGGGACTCTATCAAGAGAAATAATCTACGAGTGACTGAAGTACCAGAACAGGGAGGGACAACAGGAAATACAAAGAAAATTGTTGAAGATTTGTTGGCAGAAAACTTCCCTGATATCGTGAAAGGTAAGAAGTTATCTATCCAAGATGCTCATCAAACTCCACATAAAGTAGATTTTAAAAGAAAGTCACCAAGACATATTATAATCGAACTTGCCAAAAACAACGATAAAGAGAGAATTTTAAGAACAGCTAGGGATAAACAAAAAGTCACCTACAAAGGAGAGTCAATAAGAATAAGCTCGGACAATTCGGCAGAAACCATGTAGGCAAGAAGGCAATGGGAAGAATTATGTAAAGACATGCAAAAAAAAAAAAAAAAAAATGCCAGCCAAGAATCATATATCCAGCAAAACTATCTCTCAAATATGAAGGTGAAATTAGGACATTTCCAGATAAACAGAAGTTTAGGGAATTCATAAAAACCAAACTAAAACTACAAGAAATACTAAAGGGATTTCTTTGGTTAGAAGACCAATAATATCAGGTATCACTCCAAGACTAGAACACTGGGCAGAAAAATCAGATGTCTACCCAGACAGGGAAATCACAAAAATAAATCAAGATAAAAAAAGCTCAAAACAGGGAAACAGAGATGTTATTATGTAAAAGAAGACAACATTAAAACAATAAATAAGGACTAAGAAATGTAGTTACAGATTGTTCACATGGAGGGAAGACAAGGTGATATAGACAAATAAAAGTTAGGATTAAACTTAGAAAAATAGGGGTAAGTATTAAGGTAACCACAAAGGAGACTAAAAATCCGACACACCAAAATAAAATACAAGAAAAAAATAGAGACTCAACAGAAACAAAATCAACAACAAAGAAGAAAAGGGAAAGACAGTATATAAAGATAAACTACTCAGCACAAAAAATTAAGTGGGACAAAGAAACTGTCAACAACACACAAAAAAGACATCAAAATGACAGCAATAAACTCATACCTATCTATAATTATGGTGAATGTAAACTGAATAAACACACCAATAAAGAGACAGAGAGTGGCAGAATGCATAAAAGGACACAATCTGTGTATATGCTGCCTACAAGAGACACACCTTAGACTTAGAGACACAAACAAAAACTCAAAGGATGGAAAAAAATCTATCAAGCAAACAACAATCAAAAAGGGGCAGGAGTGACAGTATTAATTTCTGACAAAATAACTTTAAAGTTAAATCCACCACAAAGGACAAGGAAGGACACTATATAATGATTAAAGAGACAATTTACCAGGAGGATATAACCATATTAAATATTTGTGCACCCAATGACAGGGCTGCAAGATACATAAAACAAACTCTATCACCACTGAAAAGTGAGATAGACAGCTCCACTCCACAATTATAGTAGAAGACTTCAACACACCACTGTCAGTGAAGGACAGGACATCCAGAAAGAAGCTCAATAAAGACACCAAAGATCTAAATGCCACAATCAACCAACTTGACCTCGTAGACATATATGGAACACTCCACCCAACAGCAACCAAGTATACTTTCTTTTTTAGTGCACATGGAACGTTCTCAAGAATAGAGCACATATTAGGTCATAAAGCAAGCTTAGCAGAATCCAAAACATCAAAACATTACAAAGCACCTTCTCTGACCATAAGGCCATGAAAAAAGTAGAAATCAATAACAGAAAAAGCAGAGAAAAGAAATCATACACTTGGAAACTGAACAATACCCTGCTCAAAAACGACTGGGTCATAGAAGACATTAAAGATGGAATAAAGAAATTCATAGAATCCAATAAGATTGGAAACACTTCCTGTCACAACCTTTGGGACACAGCAAAAGCACTTCTCAGAGGTCAATCCACACCAATAAATGCACACATACAAAAAGAACAAAGGGCCAAAATCAAAGAATTATCCCTACAACTTGAACAAATAGAAAGAGAGCAACAGAAGAAACCCTCAGGCCCCAGAAGAAAACAAACAATAAAAATTAGAGAGAACTAAATAAAATAGAAAACAGATAAACGATCAAAAGAATTAACAAGGCCAAAAGCTGGTTCTCTGGAAAAATTAACAAAATTGATAAACCACTGGCCAAACTGACAAAGGAAAACAGGAGAGGAACCAAATAACCCAAATAAGAAAAGAGAAGAGCGATATTACAACAGACCCAGCTGAAATTAAAAGAATCAGATTACTCTAGCAAATTTGAAAACCTAGAAGAAATGGATAAATTCCTAGAAACACACTACCTACCTAAACTAACACAGAGGTAGAACAACTAAATGGACCCATAAAAAAAAAAAGAGATTGAAAAGGTAATCAAAAAATTTCCAACAAAGAAAAACCCTGGCCCTGATGGCTTCACTCCAGAGTTCTAGCAGACTTTCAGAAAAGAGGTAACACCACTACTAGTAAAGGTATTTCGGAGCGTAGAACAGGGTGGGATACTCCCAAATTCATTCTATGAAGCCAGCATATCCCTGATACCCAAACCAGCTAAAAGACACCACACACAAAAAAAGAAAATTACAGACCTATATCCCTCATGAGCTTAGATGCAAAAATCCTCAACAAAATCCTAGCCAATAGAATTCAACAACATATCAAAAAAATAATTCACCATGACCAAGTGGGATTCATACCAGGTATGCAGGGATGGTTCAACATTAGACAAACAATCAATGAAATCCATCACATAAATAAAACAGAACACAAGAACCACATGATTTTATCAATTGATGCAGAAAAGGCATTTGACAAAGTCCAACACCCATTCATGATAAAAACTCTCAGCAAAATAGGAGTAGAAGGAAAATTCCTCAACATAATAAAGGGCACTTATACAAAGCCAACAGCCAACATCATCCTATATGGAGAGAGCCTGAAAGCATTCCCCTTAAGACTGGGGACCAGACAAGAATGCCCTTTATCACCGCTCTTATTCAACATTGTGCTGGAGGTCCTAGCAAGAGCAATTAGGCTAGGTAAAGAAAGAAAAGGCATCCAGATTGGTAAGGAAGAAGTAAGAGTATCACTATTTGTAGATGACAGGATCTTATACACAGAAAACCCTAAAGAATCCTCAAGAAAACTACAGAAACTAATAGAAGAGTTCAGCAGAGTATCAGGATACAAAATAAACATACAGAAATCAGTTGCATTCCTCTAGACCAACAAAAAGAACATTGAAGAGGAAAATCACCAAATCAATACCATTTACAGTAGTCCCCAAGAAGATAAAATACTTAGGAATAAATCTTACCAGGGATGTAAAAGACCTATACAAAGAAAAGAACAAGACACTACTGCAAGAAACTGAAAGAGATCTATATAAGTGGAAAAACATTCCTCGCACATGGATAGGGAGGTTTAACATTATAAAAATGTCTGTTCTTCCAAAAGCGATATATAGATACAATGCAATTCCAATCCAAATTCCAACCACATCTTTTAACGAGATGGAGAAACAAATCAGCAACTTCATATGGAAGGGCAAGTGACCCCGGACAAGTAAAGCATTGCTGAAAAAGAAGAACAAAGTGGAAGACTTCACTCTACCTGATTTTAGAACCTATTATACCACCACAGTAGTCAAAACAGCCTGGTACTGGTACAACAACAGATACATGGACCAATGGAATAGAATTGAGAATCCAGACATAAACCCATCCACATATGAGCAGCTGATATTTGACAAAGACCCAAATTCAGTTAACTGGGGAAAAGACAGTCTTTTTAACAAATGGTGCTGGCATAACTGGATATCCATCTGCAAAAAAATGAAACAAGACCCATACCTTACACCATACATGAAAACTAACTCAAAATGGATCAAAGATGTAAACATAAAATCTAAAACAATAAATATCATGGAAAGAAATATGGGGACAACGTTAGGAGCCCTAATACATGGCATAAATGGTATAGAAACCATTACTAAAAATGCAGAAGAAAAACCAGATAAGTGGGAGCTCCTAAAAATCAAACACATATGCTCATCCAAAGATGTCACCAAAAGAGTAAAAGACTACCTACAGACTGGGCAAAAGTTTTTAGCTATGACTTTTCTGATCAGTGCCTGGTCTCTAAAATCTACATGACCCTGCAAAAACTCAACTGCAAAAAGACAAATAATCCAATTAAAAAATGGGCGAAAGATATGAACTGACACTTCACTAAAGAAGACATTCAGGTATCTAACAGGTACATGAGGAAATGCTCACGATCATTAGCCATTAGAGAAATGCAAATCAAAACTACAATGAGATTCCGTCTCACTGCAACAAGGCTGGCATTAATCCAAAAAATACAAAAGAATAAATGTTAGAGAGGTTATGGAGAGACTGAAACACTTATGAACTTCTGGTGGGAATATCATATGGTACAACCACTTTGGAAATCAATTTGGTGCTTCCTTAAAAAGCTGGAAATAGAACTACCATATGACCCAGCAATCCCACTCCTTGGGATATACCCTAGAGAAATAAGAGCCTTTACACGAACAGATATATGCACACCCATGTTGATTGTATAGCACTGTTTACAATAGCAAAAAGATGGAAGCAACCAAGGTGCCCATCAACAGATGAATGGATAAATAAATTATGGTATATTCACACAACGGAATACTAAGCATTGATAAAAAACAATGATGAATCCATGCAACATTTCATGTCATGGGGAAATCTGGAAGACTTTATGCTCAGTGAAATTAATCAGTTGCAAAAGGACAAATATTGTGTAAGACCATAAGACCACTATCATAAGAACTGGGGAAATAGTTTAAATAGAAAAGAAAATATTCTTTGATGGTTATGGGGGGAGCTGGGAGGGAGGGAGGGAGAGGGGAATTCACTAACTAGATAGTAGATAAATTTTGTTTTAGGTGAAGGGAAGGACAAGACACAATACAGGAGAGGTTAACACAACTGGACTAAACCAAAAACAAAGAAGTTTCCTGAATAAACTGGATGTTTCAAAGGCCAGCATAGTGGGGAGGGGGAGTGGAGGGTGGGGAAGGTTTAAGGACCATGGTTTCAGGGTACATCTAAGTCAATTGGCGTAATAAAATCTGTTAAGAAAACCTTCTGCATCCCACCTTGGAGAGTGTCTTCTGTGGTCTTAAATGCTCTCAAGTGGCCATCTAAGATGGATCAATGGGTCTTACCTCACATGGAGCAAAGGAGAATGAAGAACACCAAAGACACAAGGTAATTATGAGCCCAAGAGACAGGAAGGACCACATAAACCAGAGACTACATCAGCCTGAGACCAGAAGAACTAGGTGGTGCCTGGCTGCAACCCATGACAACCCTGGCAGGGAACACAAAAGAGAACCTGTGAGGGAGCAGGAGAGCAGTGGGAAGCAGACCCCAAATTCTAGTGAAAGGACCAGACTTAATGGTCTGGCTGAAGCTAGAAGGACCCCGGTGGTCATGGTCCCCAGACCTTCTGTTAGCCCAAGTCAGGGACCATTCCCAAAGCAAACTCTTCAGACAGGGATTGGACTGGACTATGGGATAGAAAATGATACTGGTGAAGCGTGAGCCTCTTAGATCAAGTAGACACATGAGATTATGTTGGCATCTCCTGTCTGGAGGGGAGATGAGAGGGCAGATGGGGTCAGAAACTGGCCAAATGGACATGAAAAGAGAGAGAGGGGGAGAGCAATTAGGAGTATATATCAAGGCGTATATAAATTTTTGTATGAAAGACTGACTCAATTCGTAAACTTTTACTTAAAGCACAATAAAAAATTTTTTTAATTTACATGTGATAAAATATACCCATTTCAAGTTTATTTTTTAATGAGTTTTGACAAGCATACCACGTAACTGCCTCTATAATCAAGATATAAACATTTATATTACCCCAAAAGCTCTCTCTTGCCCGTTTTTAATCAGCCTCTCTCTAGTCCCATCCAGGACCCTAGATTAGTTTTGCCTTTTCTAGAACTTAATATAAACAGAATAATGCAGTGTGTATTCATTTGTTTCTGGATTTTAAAATTATGTTTGTGAGATGTGTCCATGTTGTTTATAGAAACCCTGGTGGCGTAGCAGTTAAGAGCTACAGCTGCTAACCAAAAGGTTGGCAGTTCGAATCCACCAGGTGCTCCTTGGAAACTCTATGGGGCCGTTCTACTCTTTCCTATAGGGTTGCTATGAGTCGAAATCAACTCAACGGCAATGGGTTTGATTTATCCATGTTGTTGTTTGTAACAGTAAATCATTAATTTTTCTCTGCTGTGTAATAGTCCATTGGATGGATATACCACAAGTTATTTATCCATTTTACTGTTGATGGGCACTGTGTTGTTTCCAGTTTGAGGTTATCAAGAATAGTGCTGCTGTGGATATTCAAGTGCAAGTTTGTGTGAGTATGTTTTCATTTCTTTTGGATAAATACCTAGGAGGGGAATTTCTGGGTTATATGGAGTCAGAATCGACTCGACAGCACTGGGGTTGGGGTTGGGGATGGTAAGTGTATGTTTACATTTATGTAAGAAAATAATTATATAAAACTGTTAGACTCTTCTCAAGAGCTTTTGACCTTCTCCCATTTTTACCATGGCTACTTCCTAATCAGTTGCTGTTGAGTAGATTCTGACTCATGTGCTCCATAGGGTTTTCATGACTGATCTTTTTGGAAGTCTATCTCCAGGCCTCTCTTCCGAGGCACCTCTGGGTGACGTGAACTTCCAACTTTTCGGTTAGCAGCTGAGTGCACGAACCATTTGCACCACCCAGGGAACTCTCACTCCATATCAGGGGTTAAAAGTCTCTCAGGGGAAAGGGAATTTAAGATTAAGAAAAATAATTTTGCTGTCTTTTCCTTCTAGTTCTTTCTTATCGGAAACACATACATCTTTCTTTTTAATTCTGTGGGAAAAAAAACAGCCAGAACAAAAAAGATAGCTATCTGATGAAAGGAATTGAAAAGAATGCCAATGAAACTGTAGCTCAACAGGGATCAATTGTTTCTTCTGCCAGAAATTGTCTTCTTCCCACCTCCTCAGGCTCTAACCTGGAGATTACTCATTGCTTAGGTCTCAGCCCCAGTGGTTTAATACTTCGCAGTTTTCTCACTGCTGCTGTTGTTAGGTGCCATCGAGTCAGTTCTGACTCATAGCGACCCTATAGGACAGACTAGAACTGCCCCATAGAGTTTCCAAGGAGCGTCTGGTGGATTCGAACTACCAACCTTTTGGTTACGAGCCATAGCTCTTAACCACTACGTCACCAGGGTTTCTGCATAGTGCCAGGGGAACATTTAATAGGCCTACAGTGAGAAGCCTGCAAAGCCCTGACAGTGGAGTGGTTAAGAACTCAGCTGCTAACCAAAAGGCTAGCAGTTCAAACCCATCAGCCAATCCTTGGAAACCCTGTGGGGCACTTCTACTCTGTCCTATATGGTTGCTAAGAGTCAGAATCGACTCAACGACAATGGGTTTGGTATAGAGTTTGGCACTATGCACCCTTGCTTTATAGCACTTAGCAGTTTATAGGAATTTATATTTACATGATTAGTTGATTAATGCCTTCACCCTTACCATTGAATGAGAAATCAAGTCTCTATTATATCCATGGCTATAGTAGAACACAAAAAACAACAGAATGAATGAATAAACACATGAAAGAACTGGAAAAGTGGCTAACGGAACAGCACTGCCAAACTAACACTGTGGCTCTAAATTTAAGGCTAAAATTTGCATGTGTTTGTCAACTGCCAACTCCCCAGAAAGACCACGACAGTACCTTGTTGACCACACTAAGCTGATTTTATTACTTATTGTAATAAGGGAGAACACCGCCTTGACAGAGTCTTAGTAATATCTTAAGAAGAGAGAGGTCAAGGGCTTGGGATCTGGTTTTGAGTGCTTTAAAGCAGGCCTTTCAGTGTGGGGATTTGAACTGGGCAAAGTTCATGATTTAATAGCGTGGAACTGGTGGGCTCAAAGAGTTGAGGGTTTTGGAGCAAGTCTTGCTTAGAAGAACAAGAAGATATGCCTTGTGGAGCAACCAGTTGACCTAAGGAGGGGGCTATCGAGAAGTCCATTGTTTGAATAAACAGTTTTCAGAAAGTTCCTGAAGCAAACATTGAAGTTATTTACTGGGCAAAAATTTCCTGGAACAAATAGTTAAGTCCTATTGATGTAGTCTTAGTTCTGATGTTCTTATAAGGCTGTTGGCAGATCAATTCTCATCCTCAACCCCAAACCAGTTCCTTAATACTGAGTATAGAAAGGCAGGTTGCTTCTTTGACCTTTACATGCTGAATGAATAGACTGTTTTTTACAATCACTCGTATTGTTGATTGTTAAATTTGGGAAAATTGTAGGCATGACTGAGATACTAATTTCTGCTTTCTCATCTCTTGAGTTTAAGCCACAAAACACCTTACATAAAATAATGACGTTGCAACAGCAAAGTTTAAAATCAAGACATGGAGTTTTTTTTTTTTTTTTCCTATGACTTTCCTTTCTTTCAAATTGATTTAAGATTGCTTTACCAGATAAAACCTTAGTTTTTCTGTCAAAAATTCACTGATAGCATGCTAAAACAGTAGTGGGTGACTTTCATGAGGTTTCACCATTTAGGAAGCAGTGGTGGCTGAGTTGTGAGTAAGTATGCATGTGGTATCAGCATGGCTATTTTGCTGCCAGTATGAGGTACAGTCATCTCTACAGGACTTTTTCAGGTTGGGGGAACCTCCTTGACTAAGATAAACAGGACTAGAGATAAGGGGTGGGGAGGAAGAGCAGAGAGGGTTACACAAAGACAGTCAACCACAGCTCAATTAAGTTGCCATTTCCCCACCGTTCAGATTCCTGGCTATATCATGAACCATTCACCTGGCTGAAATGGAAGAGAAAGCTAGTCCGTAAAGCACCCAAAGCCTCCATTACCATCATGTTACACATACTTTGTAGTTAAGGCTGGATACACCAGTGGTGGAGGAAGCATGATAGGGCTTATGCAACTGATGGGTAGGGATGTAGATAACTTTCCAGCCATGGAAAGTAAACATCTCTCCTCCGAAACGGTACAGTCCTGCAAACGTTGAGAAAAACTTGGTATTGGTGAGCTGGGCCAAGAATCTCCCAAAAGGAAGGGCAGAACTTGGCATGGATTTCCTTTTTAACCCTTGTGTAGTATCCTCACATCATCTGGGGGTAGTGTGGGAGAAGGGAGCCTTTAGAAAGATGGTTGTGCCACATTTTATGGCTCCCCTCTGCAATTAAAATGCTGCTTTCTGTTCCATAGCCCAGCAACCATACATTCTCTCTCCTTTTTTAAAAGTGTGTGTGTGTTTTCATAAAATATATGAGTCAGAATTGACTTGATGGCACACAACAACATATGGACATAATTTGAAAATCGAATAATGCCCCCAAAATAGCAGTTTCATGCCTTAGTCTTTCCTACTCCCAAGTTCTATATCCCAAGACATGCTTTCATCTCTTTCCACTGTTTCTTTTGGTATTTATCTCTGTTTGATTATATACTTTTTGAATTTATCCATTTTAGATGTTATGTTGACTTCCTGATACTTCAAGAAGGACATTATATCTTACACGCACGCTCCCCTTTTCCTTTCTCCCTATTCTCCCAGTATAATTACATCACAATTTGTAGCTAATTCAATTGTTACTATTCACATTATTATTATTAGCAAAAATGGTTTGTCCCAGAGTTAAATCAGGAGCTGTGATTACCTTACCTGTACAATTCTGCATTCCTTTCTCTCTTCTTCCTCTCTTCCTCCCTTTCTTCCTTCCTGGCTCTATTTTTTAAATTGTGGGAAATATATATAAATATATAAAAAGAATTGGTTGATGCTCAACCATTTCAGGAGGTAGCACATGATCAAGAACCAATGGTACTGAAGGAAGAAGTCCAAGCTGCACTGAAGGCATTGTCGAAAAATAAGGCTCCAGGTACCGAAGGAATACCAGTTGCGATGTTTCAACAAATGGATGCAGCATTGAAAGTGCTCACTCATCTATGCCAAGAAATTTGGAAGACAGCTACCTGGCCACCTGACTGGAAGAGATTTATATTTGTGTCCATTCCAAAGAAAGGGATCCAACATAATGTGGAAGTTATTGGACAATATCATTAATATCACACACAAGTAAAATTTTGCTGGAGATAATTCAAAAGTGGCGGCAACAGTACATCAACAGGGAACTGTCAGAAATTCAAGCCAGATTCAGAAGAGGATAAGGAACCAGGGATATCATTGCTGATGTCAGATGGACCTTGGCTGAAAGCAGAAAATACCAGAAAGATGTTTACCTGTGTTTTATTGACTATGCAAAGGCATTTGACTCTGTGGATCATAACAAACTATGGATAACACTGTGAAGAACGGGAATTCCAGAACACTTAATTGTGCTCATGCAGAGCCTGTACATAGACCAAGGAGCAATCGTTCAAACAGAACAAGGTGATAGTCTATGGTTTAAAATCAGGATTGTATCCTTTCACCCTACTTATTCAGTCTGTATGCTGAGTAAATAATTCAAGAGGCTGGACTACATGAAGAAGAGCAGGGCATCAGGATTGGAGGAAGACTCATTAACAACCTGTGATATGCAGATGACACAACCTTGTTTCCTGAAAGGGAAGAGGACTTGAAGCACTTACTGATGAAGATCAAAGAATATAGCCTTCCATATGGATAAAGAATAAAGAAAACAAAAATCCTTACAACTGGACCAACATGCAACGTCATGGTAAATGGAGAAAATACTGAAGTTATCAAGGATTTTATTTTATTTAGGTCCACAATCAACACTCATGGAAGCAGCAGTCAGTAAATCAAATGGGCAACTCTTCTGCAAAAGACCTCTTTAAAAGGTTAAAAAGCAAAGATGTCACCTTGAGGACTAAGGTGTACCTGACCCAAGCTGCGATATTTTCAGTTGTCTCATATGCATGTGAAAGCTGGACAATGAATAAGGAAGAGTGAAGAAGAATTGATGCCTTTGAATTATGGTGTTGGCGAAGAATACTGAATATACCGTGGACTGCCAGAAGAACAAATAAATATGTCTTAGAAGAAGTACATCCAAAATGTTCCTTAGAAGTGAGAATGGGAAAACTTCGTCTCATGTACTTTGGACTTGTTATCAGGAGGGACCAGTCTCAGGAGAAGGATATTATGCTTGGTAAAGTAGAGGGTCAGTGAAAGAGAGGAGGACCTTCAACTGGACGCACTGAAACAGTGGCTGCAACAATGGGCTCAAGCACAGTAGCAATTGTACATAGGGTTGCTATGAGTTGGAACGGCCCTAACAACACCAACCACATATGTATGTATGTATGTATGTATGTATGTATGTATGTATGTATGTATGTGTGTATACATATACCTGTTGGAGTAAAAAAAAAAATTGGCATTGCATCAAAAAACCAAAAAACCAAACCCAGTGCCGTCAAGTCGATTCCGACTCATAGCGACCCTAGAGGACAGAGTAGAACTGCACCATATTTTCCAAGCAGCGCCTGGAGGATTCAAACTGCCGACACTGTGTTTAGCAGCCGTAGCATTTAACCACTACGCTACCAGTGTAGCACGCTTAGGAAAATACCGCTCAGGGGAAGGGCAAGGTTGGCAAACAAACATACAATATATCCGTTATTTGTGTTAAAATAAGGCTTTATATGTATATATTATATATACACACACATATCTCAAAACATTTGTCAATTCAACATTTTTTACATGTAGAACTCTGTGACATTAGTTATGTCCATCATGTTGTACAACCAATTACCACTGCTCATTTTCAAATATTCCATTGCCATTAACAGAAACGATGCTGTATTTCATCGTTGCTTTTCACTTCCAGAGTTTTCTGGATTCTACCTTAAATTTTTTCCATTAGATCTGTCAGTGTCCATGGACAGCTTTTCCCAAAACTCAAATGTATCAGATAATTTATTTTTCTGCTTTTTTTTCCTCTGAAGATCTCCCTCCTGGACCCCTGATTCCACGTAGTCTTTAGGCTTCTGCACAGTTGATATCTTGGAATTTTTCTTTGCCATCATCCTGGAACCACCCACTCTGGATTCCCTGTTTCCTGGTGCCTATGTTTTACCCTTTCTGGGCTTATTATTCCCTCTTATTGTAGGGTTATATTCTCTAGTGGTTTCCTAAGAAAGGACATATGGAGGCAATTATTTTTTAGTGCAGGGATGTGTCTGAAAATGCCTTTATTCTCCCCCTCATGATTATTTATAAATTGGCTTCTAGCACACATACGGCTGTGGCTAGTCCAGTGCAAATCTCATTTCCAATCCTTGGTAAGTGACATGTTTTTTATTCTTTCTGGGGTAGTTTTGAGGATATTCTGTCGCTCAGCTACTTTCTTCAATCTTGCGACACAAGTTCTTCAGTTACGGAATTTTTTTTTATTGTTTCTTTGATAATTTTCTTCCCTTTTCTTTAACTCTCTGGAATAAGTATTATTTGGGTAGTTGATCTCCTAGATTGGTTTTTGCACTCTTAAAAAAAAAATCTTTGGCTATTTGTTTTGTTTCTGAGAGATTCCACCTACTTTATTTTACAAAACTTATGCTGAATTAAAAAAAAATTTTAGCCATCCTGATTTTGTTTTTGTTTTAAATTAATAAGAATTTTTTTTTATTAGGGTCCATTGTTTCATAGATTGTTCTTATCTCATGTATGCAGCATCTTCTCTTATCAGTCTAAGGATGTTAATTTTTTTATTGTTTGGTTTGATACTTTTAATGTAACATTGTTGGACCAAAGCCATATCTGTAATATATGTGTTATGTATTGAATTGTGTACTCCCAAAATATATTTGAAATCCTAATTCCTATGCCTGTGCAAATAATCCCATTTGGGAATAGTGTTTTCTTTGTTATGCTAATGAGGTCATATTAGTGTAGAATGTGTCTTAAATCTACTCAGTTTTGAGATTTAAAAAGCAGATTAGGACAGAGAAACAAGGACAAATGGGGAAAAATACATGCCACTTGGAGATTTCCAAAGGAACCTAGGAATGCAAGAGAAGCTAAGACAAGGATTTTACCCCCAGAATGGACAGAGAGAGCTTTACTCTAGAGCTGGCACCCTAAATTGGGACTTGTGGCTTCCTAAACTGTGAGAAAGTAAATTTCTGTTTATTAAAGCTACCCACTTTTGCTCCTGTTGTAGCAGTACTAGATAACTAAGGCAATATGAAACTTCTTTTTGTTTTGCCTTATTTTTGGTTCTTTCTAATTTTATTTTTTTAATTTATTGTGGTAAACACATAGGTAACAAAACCTTTGCCATTTTAACAATATTTACATTTACAGTTAAACCAAAACAAAACCAAACCCAGTGCCGTCGAGTCAATTCTCACTCATAGCGACCCTGGTGGCGTAGTGGTTAAGTGCTATGGCTGTGAGCCAAAGGGTCGGCAGTTCAAATGCACCAGGTGCTCCTTGGAAACTCTGTGGGGCAGTTCTACTCTGTCCTATAGAGCTGCTGTGAGTCATTTACAGTTAAGTGCTTATTAATTATGATTATCATGTTGTTCAACCATCACCATTAACCATTCCCAAATATTTTCATCTCCCTTAACAGAAGCTCAATGTTCCCTAAGCATTGTGTCTTTTCTTTTCTTCTGTCCTCCTGCCCACCTGGGTAACCACTAATAAACTTAGATCTCTATATACTTGTCTATTCTAGATATTTCATGTAAGTATGATCATACAATATTTGTCCTTCTGTGACTGACTTATTTCATTCACTATAATGTTTTCTAGGTTCATCCATATTGTAGCATGTATCAGGCTTTCATTTCTCTTTATGGTTGAGTAATATTCCATTGTTTGTGTGTATCACATTTTGTTTATCAGTTCATCTGTTGATGGACATTATCAGTTCCACCTTTTGTCTATTGGGAATAGTGCTGCAATGAACATCAGTTTACAAATATCTGCTTGCTTTTAATTCTTTTGGACATATGCCGCAGAGTGGAATTGCAGGATCATATGGAAATTCTATGTTTACCTTTTTGAGAAACCACCAAGCTGTTTTCCATGGTGGCTGTACAGTTTTACAGTCTCACTAGCAATGGATGAGGGTTCCAATTTATCCACATTCTCACCAACACTTGTTATTTTCTGTTTTTTAAATCATAGCTATCTTAGCAGGTGTGAAGTGGTATCTCATTGTGGTTTTTATTTGTATTTTCTTAATGACTAATGATGTTGAGCACATTCTCATGTGCTTGTTGGATGTTTGAATTTCTTCTTTGATGAACTGCTTATTCAAGTCCTTTTGAGAGGAAGCATGTGGCTTACTCACTGTGGCTTACCCAAGCCGGATATTAAAATCAATGTGTAATGATTTGTCCTTGAGTTTCTCACAAGGATTGAAACAAAAAGGGGAGGCAGTGTAAGATGGTGAAGTGAGTGGATGCTCCTATTTACTCCTACAGCAACTAACCCACTGAACGATGGATAAAAGCAAGCACAGACTGAGGTCTCAGAACTCCATACAGCAACTGAAGTGTTGGAGAGTCAGAAGAGCCAAGAAGCAGGGAGAGGAGGAACAAGGACTGCCCAAAATCTGGGAGAACCTATCCATTAAATTGCAAGCACTTGTTCATCTCAGCCATTTTGGGATGGGGATGGGGAACACCCTAAACAGGGAACACAGAACGAGAGCTAATCTGAGGAAGCTGTAGTCCAACTTTTTAAGGCAGAGCAGATTGGCCAGAGGAATTCATGGGCCACCAACTGGGAACTGGTGAAGAGAGACTGTGATGCTGTGAGACAGTGCTGTTGAGTCTCACTGAGGCCCAAGATGGATGGGCACTAGGACCGAGAGTAGCTACAAAGGTGGTAGTGCAAGGGGAATTTGCCAGACAGACAGCAACTCAGAGGGAAATGGCTAGCTCCCTGCCCACAGAGGGTCAGTGTGGGAGAGCCTGTGAAGGGGTGCCCATGAGGGAGACACATGGAGTGCCTTCTCCTCAGGAAAGTCAAGGACCACCGCTTATGTCAGAGTCTGCAATCAGCTAAACCACCCCTTCTTCCAGTACATGCATATTGAATTCTGGAGATCGAGCATCCAGAACTGAATCAACATTGTAAAAAGCAGAAGGATAATAGTGTCTTCTGGCACTGGATTTTTATATATTTTAGTGGTTCTCAGGAGAAGATACCAAGCTTACTGCCACTGGGTTGAATCTGACTCACAATGACCATGTGAGGTGGAATAGACTTGCCCCGTGGGGCTCTCAGGGCTGTGAGTCTTTCAAGAGGAGGGCTGCAGCAATTTGCTCCCATGGAGTAGCTGGTGGGTGCAGGACCTGGAGTTTTCATTGACAGCTGAACACTTGGCCACTGTACCACCAGGGCACCCAATCAGAAAAATTTCCGACAAAGACCAGAACACAAAATTTAAAGAAAAAAAAATAATAATGACAAAATGCCCCAAGTTCAACAAAAATAGTAAAACAAGCAAAATCACAAGAAAAGGAGGAATGATAAAAAGCAAAACAAGAAGAAGGGAAAATTTCTCCTATGGAGGCCAAATTAATGTAAAGAATCAATAATTTTCAGACTATGGTGCTAAATATGTTTAAAGGAATCAAAACACACATAAACTAGCAGAGATCAGGAAACAAATGGAGGAACAAAATGAGAGATTCAACAGGGAAATTGAAAACAAAACAAAAAACACCCCAAAGAGAACAACTGGAATTGAAGAATAAAGCAGCTAAATTAGAAAAAGCAAGAGAAACATTCAACAATAAAGCCAAATAGATGGGAGATAGAATAGATGAACTAGAAGACAAAATACCTGAGCTTATCAAGTCTCAAAAAAAAAAAAAAAAAAAAAAAGATCAAAGAAAAAAACCCCAAAGGAAACATGAGATTCAATTAATAAATCTAACATTAGAATTTTTGGAATCCCAGAGCACAATAAAGGCATAGAAATGATTTTCTAAGAGCTAATCACAGAGAATTGCCCAGATCTGAACAGAGAACCAAGCCCCCAAGTACAGGAAGCTACAAGAACCTCAATTAGAAGAAACATAAAAATATCAACTCTGTGCCAAATCCTAATAAAATTTTTGAAAACCGAAGGCAAGGAGAGAATTCTGAAAGCAGCAAGAGAAAAACACAATGTTACTTACTAAGGAGATTTCATAAGAATCAGTGTGGACTGCTCCCTGAAAACTCTAGAGACCAGAAGACAATGGAGCAGCATATGTAAAATACTGAACAAAACCAATGCCAACCAAGAATTATTTACCCAGCAAAACTGTCATTCAAAACTGAGGAAGAAATAAAGACATTCTAAAAGAAACAGAAGCTCTGGAATTTTTCACTACCAGACCAGCTCTAAGAAACCCTGGTAGCTCAGTGGTTAAAGTGTTCAACTGTTAACTAAAAGGTTGGCAGTTTGAAACCACCAGTTGCTCTGTGGGAAGAAGATGTAAAAGTCTGCTTCCACAAAGATTACAGCTTCAGAAACCCAATGGGGCAGTTCTACACTGTCTTATAGGGTCGCTATGTTTTTTTTTTTTATGGCAATGGGTTAGACCAGGTCTGCAACTATTACTCAAGAGAATACTCCAAATGGAAAGGCAAGAGCATTAAATAAATTCTCATATCTATACACAGGAAAAAATAAGAGAGAGAGGGAGACCTCCAAAAAGCAAAAAACACAACACAGGCAATCATAAGGACCAAGTATATGATATTTTCAGGGAATAAACTCAATAATAAAATCCTGCAAACAATACAACATCAAGTTTGTAAGAAATTAGTACAAAATAAACTTACCAAATAAAAATTGTGTATTGATTTTAATGGAGGCACACCAACAGAAATGGTGAAGGGAAGAGCCTATAAAGAATAGATTTATTACTTTAAGGGTGTATGTTAACTATTGTTCATATGTTAAACATTGTTGCAATTGTAAGTTGTGTAATATAACATACATGGTAATCACTAAAAAGAAAACACAGAAAAAGAAAGATAGCAAAAAGATTCATCACAGGACAGCAGCCAAACACAAACAAAAATAGAAAAATCAGAATAAAAAGCAAATACTAAACGCTCAAACAACAAATAGTAAAATGTGTGAGGTAGACACTTTGTTATCAGTAATAACCTTAAATGTAATGGTCTAAATGTCCCATGCAAAAGGCAGAGAGTGGCAGAATGGATTAAAAAACATGATCCATCCTTTTGCTGTCTAAAAGAAATACACTGTAGACGTAAGTACACAAACACACTGAAAATAAAAAAAATACAGAAAAATATTCCATGCAACCAGTAAAAAAAAAAGAGCAGGGGTGGCCATACTGAGATAAAATGGACTTTAAATCAAAACCTATTATAAGAGATAATGAAGGACCTTACATAATAATAAAAGGGTCAATCCAACAAGAAGTCATAACAATTATAAATATATATGCACCTTTCAGCAACTCAACAAAATACATGGAACAAATACTGACTAATATGAAAGGAGAAATAGACAACTCCACAATAATAGTAGGGGACTTCAACACACCACTTTCAATTATAGACAGAACATCTAAATAGAAGATCACTAAGGACATTGACTCCTACATGTCTGTCAGTTTTTCATACTGTGGGGGCTTGTGTGTTGCTGTGATGCTGGAAGTTACGCCACCAGTATTCAAATACCAGCAGAGTCAACCATAGTGGACAGGTTTCAGTTGAGCTTCCAGACTAAGACAGGCTAGGAAGAAGGACCCAGTGGTCTACTTCTGAAAAGAATTTCCAGTGAAAACCTTATGAATAGCAGCAGAACATTGTCTGATATCATGCTGGATGATGATCCTCTCAGGTTGGAAGGCACTGAAAATACAACTGGAGAAGAGCTGCCTCCTCAGAGTAGAGCTGACCTTAATGACATGGATGGAGTCAAGCTTTTGAGACCTTCATTTGCTGATGTGGCATAACTCAAAATGAGAAGAAACAGCTGCAAATATCCATTAATAATTGGAACCTGGAATGTATGAAGTATGAGTCTAAGAAAATTGGAACTCAACAAAAATTAAATGGAACAACACAAAGTTTGATATCCTAAGCGTTAGTGAGCTGAAATGGTCTGGTATTGGTCATTTTGAATTGGACAATCATATGGTCCACTATGCCAGGAACAACAAATTGAAGAGGAATGGCATGGCATTCATCATCAAAAAGAATATTTCAAGATCTATCCTGAAGTACAAAGCTGTCAGTGATAGGAAAATATCCATGTACCTAAAAGGAATACCAGTTAATACAACTATTATTCAAATTTACGTACCAACCACTAATGCCAAAGATGAAGAAACTGAAGATTTTTACCAATTTCTGCAGTCTAAAATTGGTTGAATGTGCAATCAAGATGCATAATTATGGTGATTGGAAGGAGAAAGTTGGAAACAAAGAAGGATCTGTAGTTGGAAAATATGGTCTTGGTGATAAAAACAACTCCAGAGATCACATGATTGAATTTTGCAAGACCAACGACTTCATTGCAAATGCCTTTTTTCACCAACATGAACAGTGACTATACACATGGACCTTGCCAGATAGAATATGCAGGAATCAAATTGACTACATTTGTGGAAAGAGACAATGGAAAAGCTCAACATAATCAGTCAGAATAAGGCCAGTGGCCAACTGTGGATCAGACCATCAATTACTCACACGCAAGTTCAAGCTCAAGCAGAAGAAAACTAGAACAAATCCACAAGAGCCAAAGTACAACCTTGAGTATATCCCACCTGAATTTAGAGTCCATTTCCAGAATAGATTTGACATGTTGTACACTGACAACTGAAGACTAGATGAGTTGTGGAATGGCATCAAGGACATCATACATGAAGAAAGAGGTCATTAAACAGATGAGAGAAAGAAAAGACCTAAATGGATGTCAGAAGAAACTCTGAAACTTGCTCTTGAATGTTGACTAGCTAACACAAAAGAAAAAAAATGATGAAGTAAAAGAGCTGAACAGAAGATTTCAAAGGGTGCCTTGAGTAGGCAAAGTATTATGATGACATGTGCAAAGACTCGAAGATAGAAAAGCAAAAGGGAAGAACACGCTCAGCATTTCTCAAGCTGAAAAAACTGAAGGAAAAATCCAAGCCTCAAGTTGCAATACTGAAGGTTTCTATGAGGAAAATATTAAATGATGCAGGAAGCATCAAGAGAAGACGGAAGGAATACACAGAGTCACTATACCAAAAAGAATAGGTTAACGTTCAACCATTTCAGGAGGTAACACGTGATCAGGAACCAATGGTACTGAAGGAAGAAGTCCAAGCTGTCCTGAAGGCACTGGCAAAAATCAAGGCTCCAGAATTGATGGAATACCAATTGAGATGTTTCAAGAAATGGATGCAGCACTGGAAGTGCTCACTTGCCTATGCTAAGAAATTTGGAAGACAGCTACCTGGCTAACTGACTGGAAGAGATCCATACTTGTGTCTATTCCCAGAAAGGTGATCCCACTGAATGCGGAATTTATCCAACAATATCATTAATATCACATGGAAGAAAAATTTTGCTGAAGATCATTCAAAAGTGGCTGCAACAGTGTATCGACAGGGAACTGTCAGAAATTCAGGCTGGATTCGGAAGAGGATGTGGAACCAGGGATATCATTGCTGATGTCAGATGGATTCTGGCTGAAAGCAGAGAATACCAGAAACATGTTTACCTGTGTTTTATTGACTATGCTAAGGCATTTTACTGGTGGATCATAACAAATTATGGATAACATTGCAGAGAATGAGAATTCTGGAACACTTAGTTGTGCTCATGAGGAATCTTTACATGAATCAAGAGGCAGTTATTTGAACAGAACAAGGGGATACTGATTGGTTTAAAGTAAGGAAAGGTGAGTGTCAGGGTTGTATCATTTTACCATGCTTATTCACTCTGTACTCTGAGCAAATAATCCGAGAAGCTGGACTATATGAAGAAGAACAGGACATCAGGATTGGAGGAAGACTCATTAACAACCTGCATTATGCAAATGACACAACCTTGCTTGCTGAAACTGAAGAGGACTTGAAGCACTTACTGATGAAGATCAAAGATCACAGCCTTCAGTATGGATTACACCTCAACATAAAAAAAAAAAATCCTCACAAATGGACCAATAAGCAACATTATGATAAATGGGGAGGAGATTGAGGTTGTCAAGGATTTCATTTTACTTGGTTCTGCAATTGACACTCACAGAAGCAGCAGTCAAGAAATCAAAAGAGCCTTTGCATTGGGCATTGGTTGCAAAAGACCTCTTTAAAATATTGAAATGCAAAGATGTCACCTTGAGGACTAAGGTGCACCTGACACAAACCATGGTGTGTTCAATCGCCTCATATGTGTGCGGAAGCTGGATGATGAATAAGGAAGACCGAAGAAGAACTGACACCTTTGAACTGTGGTGTTGGCAAAGAATATTGAATACACCATGGACTGCCAAAAGAACGAACAAATCTGTCTTGGATGAAGTACAATGAGAATGCTCCTTAGAAGCAAGGATAGAGAGACTACGTTTCACATATTTTGAACATCTTATCAGAAGGGATCGGTCTCTGGGGAAGGCATCATGCTTGGTAAAGTAGAGGGTCTGCAAAAAAGAGGAAGACTGTCAATGAGACGGATTGACACAGTGGCTGCAACAATGGGCTCAAGCATAGCAACAATCATGAGGATGGCACAGGACTGGGCAGTGTTTCATTCTGTTCTGCATAGGGTCACTATGAGTTGGAACTGACTCAATGGTACCTAACAACAACAAGGACATTGATAACTTAAATGAAACCATAAGGCAATTGGACCTAATAGACATATATAAAACACTCCGCACGGCATCAGAACCATACACATTCTTCTCCTGCGCACATGGATCATTTTCCAGAATGGACCATATGCTAGGACACAAAAAAAGTTTAAAAAATTTCAAGTCGATCAAAATCATGCAATGCATCTTCCCTGATCATAACAGCATGAAACTAGAAATCAAGAACAGGATAAATAAGAGGAAAATACACAAAAACTAAATAATACACTACTGAAAAAACTATTGGGTCATAGAAGAAATCAAAAGCGAAATTAAAAAAATTCCTAGAATCAAATGAAAATGAAAACACAACATATCAAAACCTTTGGGACACTGCAGAAGCGGTACTTGGAGGGAAATTTATAGCAAGAAATGCCTACAGTAAAAAAAGAAGAAAGATCCAGAATCATTAACTTAAACTCACAACTTGAACAAATAGAAAAGGAAGAGCAAAAGAAACCAAAAGCCACCAGAAAAAAAGGAAATAATAAAGATCAAGGCAGAAATAAATGAAATAGAAAGAATTACCAAAATCAGAAGTTAGGTCTTTGAAAGAATCAGTAAAATAGACAAACCACTGTCTAGATTAACAACAACAACAAAAAAAAAAAAAAACAGAAGCGGCAAGGAACCAAATTAAGAAATGGGTGACATTACAACCGATCCAACAAAGACAAAGAAGATCATAACTGATTACTATAAAATTTTACTCCAACAAATTTGAAAACCTAGATGAAATGGACAATTACTAGAAACACACTACCTACCCAAACTAACACAGAGATAGAAAATTTAAACAGACCCATTACAAAAGAAGAGATTGAAGATGTCATCACAAAACTGCCAACAACAAGAACAAAAGCCCAGGACCAGATGGCTACACTGGAGAATTGTACCAAATATTCAGAGAAGTGTCAACACAAATCCTACTCAATCACTTCAAAAACATAGAAAACAAAGGAACACTACCAAACTTTTTCTATGAAGCCAGCATCACCCTGATACCTAAACCAGGCAGACATCACAAAAGAGAAAATTACAGACAAACATCCCTTATGAACATAGATGCAAAATTTTTCAACAAAATTTTAGCCAAAAAACTTCATCAAAATATCAAAAAAATCATACATCATGATCTAGTGTGATTCAATCCCAATAAAAATCCCAACATTCTTTACTGAAATGAAAAAGCTAATGACCAACTTCATATGGAAAGGAAAAAAACCCCAAATGGCCAAAGCAATATTGAAGAAAAAGAACAAAGCAGGAGGCCTCACATTCCCTGGTATCAAGACATAGTATACAGCTGCCGTAACGAAAACAGCCTGGTATTGACTCAATGATAGACACGTAGATCAGTGGAATAGAATCGCTTCTTGTTGTTGTTAGGTGGCATTGGGTAGGTTCCAACTCATAGCAACCCCATGTACAACGGAACAAAGCACTGCCCGTTCCCATGCCATCCTCACAATTGTTATGTTTGAGCCCATTGTTCTAGCCACTGTGTCAATTCATCTCATTGAGAGTCTTCCTCTTTTTCACTGACCCTCTACTTTACCAAACACGATGTTCTTTTCCAGGGTCTGGGCCCTCCTGATAACATGTCCAATGTATGTGGGATGAAGTCTTACCATTCTTGCTTCTAAGGAGCATTCTGGCTGTACTTCTTCCAAGACAGATTTGTTTGTTATTCTGTCAGTCCATGATATATTCAATATTTTTTGCCAATGCCATAATTCAAAGGCACCAATTCTTCTTTGGTTTTCCTTAGAAGCACACATATGAGGCTATTGAAAATACCATGACTTGGGTCAGGTACATGTTAATCCTCAAGGTGATATTTTTGATTTTTAACACTTTTCAACACTTCAAAGAGGTCTTTTGCAGCAGAATAGAATTGAGAGCTCAGAATTAAACCCAGCCATCTATGGAGAATTTATTTTCAGCAAGGAATCAAAGTCCATTCAGTGGGGCAGAAACAACCTCTTTAATAAATGGTGCTGGCAAAACTGGATTTCCCCCTGCAGAAAAATGAAACAAGACCCATTATGCACACCATACAAAAAAACTAACTCAAAACGGATCAAAGACTAAAATGTTAAACTTAAAACCATGAAATTCCTGGAAGAAAACAGAGAGAGAAAACTATGGGACCTAATCTTTTGTAAAAATAAGATAACCGTTACAACAAATACGTGAATAGAAGACAAAATAGATAAATGGGACTTCATAAAAATTAAAAACTTACACTCATCAAAAGACTTTATTAAAAGAGTAGACAACCTACTGACTGAGAAAAAATCTTCAGAAATGACTTATATAAGAGAATGATCTTTAAAATCTATAGAAAACTGCAACCATTCAGCAACAAAAAGACAAACAACCTAATTAGAAAATAGACAAAGGACATGGAAAGAACCTTCACCAAAGAGGACATCCAAAAAACCAACAAATGTTTGGAAAAGGTGTTCACAATCATTAGCCATTGGAGAGATGAAAATCAAAACTACAATAAGATACCTTCTTACCTCAGCTAAAATGACACCGATTAAAAAACGGATAACAAAAATGTTGGTGAGGATGATAGAGGCTGGAAACTTTATCCATTGCTGGTGGGACTGTAGGATGGTACAACCACTATGGAAAATGGTATAACACTTTCTCAAAAAATTGGAATACAACTACCCTATGACCCAGTAATCCCCTTCTAGATATATACCCTAGAAACCTAAAAATAATGACACGAGCAGACATATGCACACATAGGTTCATTGCTGCTTTATTCACAATAGCAAATAAATGGAAACAATCAAAGTGGCAGCCAAGAGATGAATGGATAAGCAAATTGTAGTACATATACACAATGGAATACTACATAACCATAAGGAACAACAAGCAGTTCATGAAACATATTATAACATGGATAAAACTGGAGGGCATAATGCTAAGTGAAATAAGTCAGGTATGTAAGGACAAATATTGTAAGACCCCTCTTATCAGAAGACAAAAATAGATAAATATGGAGAGATCTATGTTCATTGATAGTTATGAGGGAGAGGATGAGGGGAGGGGAAATTACACTTTAGGCCATAGAGACTTGTTATTTTTGGTGCTGGGAAAAGTGACACCAAATGTGGATGTAGCAAGTACCCATAACCCATTGCCGTTGAGCCAATTCCAACTTAGTGACCCTGCAGGATGGAGTAGAACTGCCCCATAGGGTTTGCAAGGAGCGGCTGGTGGATTCAAACTGCTGACCTTTTGGATAGCAGCTGAGCTGAGAAAATGAGTGATTGAGCATATATGGATGGGTTTAGGCTGTGGAAAGAAAAAAAGAAAAAAAAAAAAGAACCAAACCCATTGCCGTTGAGTGGAGTCCAACTCACAGTGATACTATAGGACAGAGCAGAACTGCCCCATAGGGTTTCCAAGGAGCAGCTGGTGGATTTGAATTGCTGACCTTTTTGTTAGCAGCTGAACTCTTAACCACCTTTCCCCCAGGGCTTCAAAGATAGGCTGTGAAAGAGCCCCTAAAATCTAGGTGCCTGGCATAGGAGAGGCTTCTACCCAGGGCACAGACCAAATTCCATTTTTGTATTGTGCTGACAGACCTGAAAAATAAAAGGGATTTGAGCTGAGCTCACAGTAATGAGTTAATCTGCACTGACTCAGGGAGGAAGAGGAGAGACAAAACTACAACTATTCTCAGAGAGAATGTTTTTGCACGAACTGCCTCTATCCTTGAAATATAAGTAAAACCACTGTCGCAAAATGCTTACACACAGGCTAGCTCCAAGACAGGATGTCTATAGATTAACTAATAATTACTAATGTATGACTAATAGTTACTGTTTCCCTAAACAACTATATAAAAACATTTCTCATTTTCTTCACTTTGGAGCATGTTGAATATTTGCTTTTTTGTTCCCCAGCTGGAGTTCCACACCCGAGTTGCTATTTGTCATTGATTGAATTGTGTCCCCCCCAAAATATGTATCAACTTGGTTAGGCCATGAGTGGTTGTCCTCCCTTTTGTGTTTGTAATTTTATGTTCAAAGGATTACGCTGGGATTGTAACACCACCCTTACCCAGGTCACCTCCCTGATCCAAGGTAAAGGTAAAAGGAGTTCCCCTGGGGTGTGACCTGCACCACAGAGAGTCGGGAACCTCATACCACCAAGAAAGCAGCACCAGGAGCAGAACGCATCCTTTGGACTTGGGGTCCCTGTGCTTGAGAAGCTTCTTGACCATGGGAAAATTGAGGACAAGGACTTTCTTCCAGAGGCGACAGAGAGAGAAAGACTTCCCCTGGAGTTGATACGCTGAGTTTGGATGTGTAACCTACTAGAGTGTGAGAAAATAAATTTCTCTTTGTTAAAGCCCTCCACTTGTGGTATTTCTGTACGGCAGCACTAGATGAGTAAGACAATAAACCTCTTTACTCTTATTTTAACAGAGTATGTGTTTTCCCTCTAGTACATTTCTTGATGTCAGATATGCAAGATTTGAAGGTATGTTATCTTCAATCATCTTCAGCAGCCCCTGAGACTTCGTGGATTCAGGCTCCTGGTGCCAGCAGATCCGCTTGGGCTCACTGTCTCTCCAGGTTCCCAGGAGCCGTCCCGGGTAAAAAGTCCCTCAAAATTTGAGTTCTGCCATTTGCATGAAGCTCTTCAAGGTTATTTTTGGGTATCTTTCTCTCTTTCATTTTTAATCCATTGCTTTAAACATTTTGAAGAGTTTGTTGCCAAATTAAGTTCGGTAAGGCTGTTTCTGAGATACTTCCAGGTCTTATAAGACTCTAGTTGACTTTGAGAGAATCAAAGTTTAGCCTGTAATTTGGAACTCACTTTCCTTTTCTTTGTGTACACATTAAGATTTTGATTATACGTGCCTTCACAGTTCTAGTAAAATGGAGTATGTCAACTCTCAGGATTTGGTGGGGCTGCCCTTGGGCACTTTGTCCATTTTTATGAACAAGCATTTCACCACCAAGATTTATTATTATTATTTCCTAAACCATTAACACACTTTCGCTAAAGAGAGTATAAAAAAGTCAGTGGCCACTTTTGTTTTTTGTTTTTTTTTACTAGTTTTTCTGCATGGCAAATTAGAAACTAAGGTCCTCTGATTTAAACAACCTCAGTAAAATGCCTATTGTAATTATTCGTATTTGAATTTTTGTTTGAACTCCCTAACCCAGCAAAAACCCAACAACCGTTAAATCAGTAACCACTTTTAGGTACTACCCAATTAGAAAGACTTTTAAAACGTCCTTGATAAATGAGCCTGGATTTCCCCCTCTACTAGAGCACTGGTTTAGAGTTCATATTGAAAATCACTATAATTTAAAATCTCAGCGATTGCTTTAGAAAAATGAATTCCTGTTTGTATTGGTGGCAAAGTGGTTAAGAGCTTGCCTGCTAACCAAAAGGTTGGCAGTTCAAATCCACCAGCCACTTCCTGGAAACACTATGGGGCAGTTCTACTCTGTGAGATAGGGTCGTTATGAGTCAGATCACTCAACAGCAATAGGTTCATTTTCTCTCCCACCGCTCACCTGTCAGTTTGTCCCAACAGTCATCTGTCAGCTTGTCGTACTGTGGTAGCTTGTGTGTTGCTGCAATGCTGGAAGCTATGCCACCAGCATTTCAAGTATCAGCAGGGCCCACCCATGGTGGACAGGTTTCAGCCATTGCTTTTTAATTCGTCTTTCCCGACATAGTAGCCCATATGATTGTTCAATGCAAAATGACCAATACCAGTCCATTTCAGCTTACTAATGCCTAGGATATCAATCTTTGCGTGTTCCATTTAATTTTTGATGACTTCCAATTTTCCTAGGTTCGTACCTTGTACATTCCAGGTTCTGATTATTAATGGACGTTTGCCACTGTTTCTTCTCATTTTGAGTCATGCCACATCAGCAAGTGAAGGTGTGAAAGCTTTACGCCATCCACATCATTAAGGTCAATTCTACTTTGAGGAAGCAGCTCTTCCCCAGCCGTACTTCCAACCTGAGAGTCTCTTCTTTCAGCCCTATATCAGACAGTGTTCTGCTGCTATTCATAAGGTTTTCACTGGCCAATTTTTTTTTCAGAAGCATGCCAAGAAATTTGGAAGACAGCTACTTGGCCAATGGACTGGAAGAGATCCATATTTGTGCCAATGTCAAAGAAAGATGATCCAACAGAATGTGGAAATTGTCAAATAATATCATTAATATCACATGAAGTAAAATTTTGGTGAAGATAATTCAAAAATGGTTGCAGCCGTACTTCGACTGGGAACTGCCAGAAATTGAAACCAGATTGAGGAGAGGATGTGGAACGAGGGATATCATTGCTGACATCAGATAGATTCTGGCTGAAAGCAAAGAATATCAGAAAGATGTTTACCTGTGTTTTACTGACTATGCAAAGGCATTCAACTCTGTGAATCATAACAAATTATGGATAACACTGTGAAGAATGGGAATTCCTGAACTCTGAATTGTTCTCATGAGGAAACTGTACATAGACCAAGAGGCAGATGTTCAGATAGAACAAGGGGGTACTGCATGGTTTAAAATCAGAAAAGGTGTGCATCATGGCTGCATCCTTTCACCATACTCATTCAATCTGTATGCTGAGCAAATAATTCGAGAAACTGAGCTATATGAAGAAGAACATGACATTTGGATTGGAGACTCATTAAGAACCTGCAATATGCAGATGACTCAACTTGCTTGTGGAAAGCAGAGAGGACTTGAAGAACTGATGCAGATCAAAGATTACAGGCTTCAGTATGGATTACACTGCAACACAAAGAAAACAAAAATCCTCACTAATGGACCAATAAGCAACATCTTGATAAATGGAGAAAATATTGACATTGTCAAGAATTTAATTTACTTGAATCCACAATCAATGCCTATGGAAGCAGCAGTCAAGAAATAAAACAAGGTATTGCAGTGGGCAAATTTGCTGCAAAAGATCTCTTCAAAGTGTTAAAAGGCTAAGATGTCACTTTGAGGACTAACATGCTCCCGACCCAAGCCATGGCATTTTCAATTGCCTCATGTGTGTGTTAAAACTGTACAATAAATAAGGAAGACCAAAGAAGAATTCATACCTTTGAAGTATGGTGTTGGTGAAGAATATTGAATATACCAGGGACTGACAAAAGAACAAACAAATCTGTCTTGGAAAAGTACAGCCAGAATGCTCCTTAGAAATGAGAATGGCAAGACTGTATTATGTACTTTGGACATTTTATCAGGAGACACCAGTTCCTAGAGAAGGACGTCATGCTTGGTAAAGTAGAGGGTCTGCTAAAAAGAAGAAGACCCTCATCTAGATGGATTAACGTAGTGGCTGCAACAACGGGCTCAAACATTGGAACAATTGCGAGGATGCCGGAGGACCAGGCAGTGCTTCATTCTGTTATACACAGGGTTGCTGTGAGTCAGAACTGACTTGATGGCACCTAACAACAACATCCAAATATTGCTGTATATATTTTAAGAAACTAGGTTATGTTATGTAATATTGTGTAAGCTTAGTTTTTTTACAGAGCCTCACAGGCAAATGAAAATATGTAGTTTTTCTGCTTCATTTTGTTCTAAAAGCTTGCTTCAGTCTTGAACACGGTTTCTATTTTGTTATCAAGTTGCAAGTCATGAATACTGTGTTTTCATAAAACTGTTCTAAGAATATCAATACTTTTTTTTGAGAACAATTTCTTCTTGTTCTAAGAAACTTTGAAATAAATCAGTCTATTTGAAAAATACAATGAAAAATATAAATTGTTTATTTTATTAGTGTAACAAGGCCTTAAAAAAAGACATTATTCTAAATAGTTTCTCTAAAGGATCGTATTAAGCATTCAGAAAATTTGGATATGAAAATATAATTTCCCTCCTCCATACGGTATTATTAAATTAAATTACAATATTCAAAGAACTTACTCTGACTAGTTTAATGATAAATAAGTGTTTATATAAATTAAACAGTCCCAACATTCCCCAAAATTAATTAAAATAAATTTGATCTGACAATAGTTTTTATACTTATGTCAACCTTAAAAGCAACATTTTAATAGCAAACCCCTTTATGTAACTTAAGCTAGATATGATAGTAAATTTGCTTTATTTAAAGAAGGAAGGATTTTTTTTTTTTTTTAATCCAGAATGACAAGAAATGGAAGGCTCATGAGAGTAAGAAAATTCAGCCTCCCATGTAACAGGTTTCTAAGTCCCCAGCACTGAGAACACCCAGGGCAAAGCAAAAGCAACAATGACAACAACAACAACAACAACAAAAACAACTTTCAAGAAGCCAGACTTGTATCGAACTGTCTTGAAAGAGATCTTAGAAAGCCCTCTCTAGAATTTTCTGATAACTACCCCGCCAAGATAATCAAGCAGCTGCAAAAGTAAAAGATGAAGTAAAATAGAAAGGGTCACCTCTGTATTACCAGATAACCAGGCTATACCCATGCTAAGTACACTTAAAATTGTGGAGGCATAGCTCCACAAATGAGTGAGAGCTCTGCCAACTTTGCCTGAGATCTTCTGACTTTCAGACATAATTAAAACTAAAAAACAGTTCAAAAACAACCTTGCTTCTTGAGGGAGCTAAACAAACTACTTCTTAAATTACTCTTACCCTTATAAGTAAGAAAGAAACTTCCAGAATTTATTTATTAATGACTCTAATTTTCTTAAACTAACTTTAAAGAGACTTTTAAAACATAAACAATTAGCTCAAACGGAAGAAATTAGAATTTGAAAAAAAAAGCTAAACTATCAACAAATAAATTATGTGGACATTAATGAAGTCTAAAATAGGAAAAAGACTCTGTCAATACAGTTACCAGAAATTAAGTAGATCACCAACATAAAAAAAACCCCATATATGAATCTAAAGTTATATTGGGCAAACATAAGAAATAGTAGAAATTTTGAAAAAAAATAATAAATTATATAAGCAAATTTTATTTCAACAGTAATTATGTTTTATAATACATAAACATACACTTCAAAAATTTTAAGTAATTTACTGATATTAAATTAAATTAATACATATTCATTATAATTAAAGTTTATACTCTTCTATTTTTATGCCACAGGTAAAAAGATATCCAATATTTAGATTTAATAATAAATGTGTTCATTTTTGCCAATTAAAAGGTTGTACTATAAGAGACGTATAACAAAAAACAAGAAATTGAAAAAACCTATTAAAAAAGAATTTATTTAATATAAAGTTCTTTTTTTACTGCAAATAAATTTAATAAATTAATTTATGAAAAAACTTCAAAATTTTAATGTCAAAAAGAATTGTCTTTCATTATCAAAATAAAGTTTTCTTTAATTACTAATTTAAATAATTAATTTTGTTCTTTGTACAATCTACTTCAAAAGTAAAAGTTCAATAAAATAAATCCCTGAATCTGAAGCACTATGAAATGTGTTAAAATCCTAGCAAAGCTTGTTTAATTCTGCTAGTCTTGTTTCCTTAGTTTACTGTTAATTCTGTGTAATTTGCCTAGGAGGGAAAAGTTCGATGTCTCTAAGTTTAACTTCTATTCCCTTGACTAAGAAAACAAGCTACTTGACTTTAGAAAACCCAAAAGTTTTTATCTTTAAGATCTTTAATTAAATAAGTCAAGTATTGTTCTTTAATGACCTATGTCAAACTCCGGACAACTTTGAAACTTCATAGAAAGACATGAAATGTTGGTTTCTGTTTTATTAAAACTAAAAAGTTTATTTAATATGTTATAAATTATGTAAAACAGATTATCAAATCAGAAGTACCAAAATTTCTTTAAATTAACTTTTATGCCTCAAATATTGTTTGCCTGATACTGAACAAGCACACAATATTATGCCATAATTTTATTATTTAAATTACTGACTCGATCACAGCTTTATTTCCTTCGAATCTAGCATCATAAAGGCCAATGGTTTTAACTAAAGAATACATACCACTTACCCACAAAGTTTTTTTTTATTACTATTCAGATGTTTAAAGACTTGATAATCTTAGTATGTCTAAGATATAAAATTAAAAGGAACACTACTTGTTCATAATAAAAATTGTTTAAGTTTTATACTATTCTCCTTAATAATTTGTGCTATCCCAATCAATAGTCAGTGCTGGCAACATCTAAATGATGTATTTGTCATCCCTTCTCACAATCTGAGCATAAGACTTTGATTCATTATCCTCTCCTTACAGAGGGAACTGCCAGAAATTCAAGCTGGATTCAGAAGAGGATGTGAAATGAGGGATATCATTGCTGATATCAAGTGAATCTTGGCTGAAAGCAGAGAATACCAGAAAGATGTTTACTTATGTTTTATTGACTACTCAAAGGCATTCGTCTGTATGGATCATAGTGAATTTGAACATGAATTATGAATAACATTGTAAAAAATGGGAATTCCAGAACACTTACTTGTGCTCATGAGGAACCTACACATAGACCAAGAGGCAATCATTCCAACGGAACTAGAGGGTATTGTGTGTTTTAAAATCAGAAAATGTGTGTGGCAGGGCTGTAACCCTTCACCATACATATTCAATCTGTTTGCTGAGCAAGCAATTCAAGAAACTGGACTATTTGAAGAAGAACGGGTCATCAGGATTGGAGGAAGGCTCATTAACAAGCTTTGATATGCAGATGGCACAGCCTTGCTTGCTGAAAACAAAGAAGACTTGAAGCACTTGCTGATGAAGATCAAAGAATACAGCCTTCAGTATGGTTTACACCTTAACATAATGAAAACAAAAAAATCCTCACAACTGGACCAATAAGCAATATCATGATAAACAGAAAATATTGAAGTTGTCGAAGATTTCACTTTACTTGGATCCACAATCAACAGCCATGGAAGGAGCAGTCAAGAAATCAAAAGATGCACCGCATTGGGTATATCTGCTTCAAAGGACCTCTTTAAAGTGTTAAAAAGCAAAGATGTCACCTTGAAGACTAAGGTGCACCTGACCGAAGCCATGGTATTTTCAGTCGCATCATATGCATGTGAAAGCTGGGCAATGAATAAGGAAGATGGAAGAAGAACTGACACCTTTGAATTGTGGCACCGGCGAAGAGTATTGACTATACCATGGACTGTCAAAAGAACAAACAAATCTGTCTTGGAAGAAGTACAGCCAGAGTGCTCCTTGGAAGTGAGGATGGCGAGACTTCATCTCACATACTTTGGACATGTTGTCAGGAAGGACCATTCCCTGGAGAAAGACATCATGAGAGGTAAGGTTGAGGGTCAGCAAAAAAAAAGATGCCTTGATGAGATCAACTGACACAGTGGCTACAACTAACGATGGGCTCAAACATGGCAAAGATTGTGAGGACTGAGAAGAACCGGGCAGTGTTTTGTTCTGTTGCACACAGGGCTGCTATGAGTTGGAACCTACCTGATGGCACCTAACAACACCAATAAGCTTCTCCTGTATTAAATTATAGTCATCTACCAAATGCTACTACTAATCCCAACCTCACCTTGAAACAAGCCATACCTGTGAGACTATGGCATCCCCCTAGGTTAAGTATTTTATCAAATGTATATCAGTTGCTTGTGTCCATGATACAATGCCACTTACTATTCAAACAATTACATACTTTAAAAGAACAATCATTCTCTAGAGAATAGTTCTGCTCTTCACCTTAGTTACAGGCCCTCTCTACCATGTGTTCCAACTAATTCGGCCCTACTCTTACATGCCCTTTCCTAAAAGAATCACAGAAATAGAGGCCTAAGCTATGACAGGGCAAATACAAAACAGATAGTGCCTGACTACCTTTTATGGATAATGTCTAAAGTCTTTAAAGCCTGTTTTCTAATTAAAGAGCCATCTAAAAGACATTAAAAAAAAAAGTGTCCATGCAGAAGGAAGCACTCTTATAACAATGATCACAAATTTCTATGGAAATTCTTGTTCAAAATGGGGTATTGTGACAGAGTCCCCAGAATCTAGGAGTTTGGCATAGTATAGGCTTCTATTTAAGGTACAAGGGGAACTCCATTTTTGTATTGTACTAACAGACCTGAAAAACAAAAGCATTCTAGACAAGTTCACAGTAATAAATTAATCTGCGCTGACTCAGGGAAGAAAAAGAGGAGGGGAGACAAAACTGCAGCTACTCTCGGAAAAAATGTTTTTTGCACAAACTGCCTCTATCTTTGAAAGATAAGTAAAACCATTTTCAAAAAATGTTTCTGTAGGCTAGCACCAGCACATGGCATGTATAAATTAACTATCGTATGACTCATGATTACTAATGTATGACTAATAGTTAGTTTCCCTAAACTTCTCTTATATAAAAGTCCTTATTTTCTGTATTGTAGTGCAGGTTGTGTTTTTGCTTTGTATTCCCCAGTGCTAGTTGCTATCCCTTCAATAAACCTCTTTTATGTTTTCACTCTAGTACAAGGTAAATTGCTATACAGGCAGATACAGATGTGTACCTAGATGAGAACAGATAGGCGTATCTATAAAAAAACGAAACCCATTGACATTCAGTCTATTTCCAACTAATAGCAACTCTATAGGACAGTGTAAAACTGTCCCCTAGGGTTTCCAAGGAGCAACTGGTGGATTCAAACTGCCAGCCTTTTGGTTAGAAGCCAAGCTCTTAACCACTGTGCCACTAAGGCTCCGAAGTATCTGTCAAAAAAAAAAAAGAAAACAAACAAACAAAAAACCAAACCTGTTGCCATTGAGTCAATCCTGACCCATAGCAACCCTGTCCGTAGGCATATGTAAATACAAATATGTGGGTGCAGGCACATATATTCACTGAAGACACAAGTATGGATATTCCTCAGGCCCAGCCAAACACATTCAAGATTGGTTTTCTGAGCTTGAAGGCTTAGGACCGTAGTCTCACGGGACAACTTAGTCAATTGGCATAACTAGTTTACAAAATCATGATTTGCATCCCAGTGAAGTGAGTAATGTCTGGGGCCTTAAAAGCTTGCAAGCAGCCGTCTGTTGTTGTCAGGTGCCATTGAGTCGGTACTGATTCATAGCGACCCTACGCACAACAGAAGGAAACACGGCGCCATCCTTACAGCCGTTGTTGTGCTTGAGCTCATTGTTGCAGCCACTGTGTCAATCCACTTCTTTGAGGGTCTTTCTCTGTTCTGCTGACCCTGTACTTTACCAAGCATGATGTCCTTCTCCAGGGACTGATTCCTCCTGACAACATGTCTAAAGTATGTAAGACACAGCCTCGCCATCCTTGCTTCTAAGGAGCACTCTGGTTGTACTTCTTCCAAGACAGATTTGTTCGTTCTTTTAGCAGTTCATGGTATAGTCAATATTCTTCAATAACACCGCAATTCAAAGGCATCAATTTTTCTTCAGTCTTCCTTATTCATTGTCCAGCTTTCACATGCATATGATGTGATTGAAAATACCATGGCTTGGGTCAGGTGCACCTTAGTCTTCAAGGTGACATCTTTGCTTTTTAACACTTTAAAGAGGTCCTTTGAAGCAGATATACCCAATGCAGTGCATTTTTTGATTTCTTGACTGCTCCTTCCATGGCTGTTGATTGTGGATCCAAGTAAAATGAAATCCTTGACAACTTCAATCTTTTCTCCATTTACCATGATGTTGCTCATTGGTCCAGTTGTGAGGATTTTTGTTTTCTTTATGTTGAGGTGCAACCATACCAAAGGCTGTGATCTTTGATCTTCATCAGTAAGTGCTTCAAGTCCTCTTCACTTTCCTGAAGCAAGGTTGTGTCATCTGCATAACACAGGTTGTTAATGAGTCTTCCTCCAATCCTGATGCCCCGTTCTTCTTCATATAGTCCAGCTTCTTGGATTATTTGCTCAGCATACAGATTGAATAGGTATGGTGAAAGGATACAACTCTGATGTACACCTTTCCTGATTTTAAACCAATCAATATCCCCTTGTTCTGTCTGAACAACTGCTTCTTGATCTATGTAAAGGTTCCTCATGAGCACAATTAAGTGTTCTGGAATTCCCATTCTTCACAATGTTATCCATAATTTGTTACGACCCACACAATCAAATGTCTTTGCATAATCAATAAAACAAAGGTAAGCATCCTTCTGGTATTCTCTGCTTTCAGCCAGGGTCCATCTGACATCAGCAATGATATCCCTGGTTCCATATCCTCTTCTGAAACCAGCCTGAATTTCTGGCAGTTCCCTGTGGATACATTGCTGCAGCCGTTTTTGAATAATCTGCAGCAAAATTTTGCTTGCATGTGATATTAATGATATTGTTCTATAATTTCCACATTTGGTTGGATCACCTTTCTTGGGAATAGGCATAAATATGAATCTCTTCCAGTCAGTTGGCCAGGAAGCTGTCTTCCATATTTCTTGGCATAGATGAGTGAGCACCTCCAGTGCTGCATCCGTTTGTTGAAACATCTCGGTTTATATTCCATCAATTCCTGGAGCCTTGTTTTTCACCAATGCCTTCAGAACAGCTTGGACTTCTTCCTTCAGTACCATCGGTTCCTGATCATATGCCACCTCTTGAAATGGTTGAACATCGACTAATTCTTTTTGGTACAATGACTGTGTATTCCTTCCATCTTCTTTTGATGCTTCCTGTGTTGTTTAATATTTTCCCCATAGAATCCTTCACTATTGCAACTCGAAGCTTGAATTTTTTCTTCAGTTTTTCAGCTTGAGAAACGCCAAGCGTGTTCTTCACTTTTGGTTTTCCATCTTCAGCTCTTTGCACCTGTCATTATAATACTTTACTTTGTCTTCTTGAGACACCCTTTGAAATCTTCTGTTCAATTCTTTTACTTCATCAATTTTTCCTTTTGCTTTAGCTGCTCGACATTCTAGAGCATGTTTCAGAGTCTCCTCTGACATCCATCTTGGTCTTTTCTTTCTTTCCAGTCTTTTCAATGACCTCTTGCTTTCTTCATGTATGATGTCCTTGATGTCATTCCACAACTCGTGTGGTCTTCGGTCACTAGTGTTCAATGTGTCAAAGCTATTCTTCAGATGGTCTCTAAATTCAGGTGGGATATACTCAAGGTCATATTTTGGGTTTCATGGACTTGCTCTGATTTTCTTTAGTTTCAGCTTGAACTTGCATGTGAGCAATTGATGGTCTTTTCCACAGTTGGCCCTTGGGCTTGCTCTGACTGATGATATTGAGCTTTTCCATCATCTCTTTCCACAGATGTAGTCAATTTGATTTCTGTGTGTTCCATCTGGTGAGGTCCATGTGTATAGTCACTGTTTATGTTGGTGAAATAAGGTATTTGCAATGAAGAAGTTGTTCGTCTTACAAAATTCTATCATTTGATCTCTGGCATTGTTTCTACTACCAAGGCCATATTTTACAACTACTGATCCTTTGTCTTTGTTTCCAACTTTTACTTTTGCATTCCAGTCACCAGTAATTATTGGTGCATCCTGATTGCACGTTCGATCAATTTCAGACTGCAGCAGCTGATAAAAATCTTCAATTTCTTCATCTTTGGCCTTAGTGGTTGGTGTGTAAATTTGAATAATAGTCGTATTAACTGGTCTTCCTTGTAGGTGTATGGATATTATCTTATCACTGACAGCATCATACTTCAGGATAGATCTTGAAATATTCTTTTTGACGATGAATGCAACACCATTCCTTTTCAAGTTGTCATTCCCAGCATAGTAGACTATATGATTGTCTGATTCAAAATGGCCAATACCAGTCCATTTCAGCTCACTAATGCTTAGGGTATTGATGTTTACACGTTCCATTTCATTTTTGACGATTTCCATTTTTCCTGGATTCATACTTCGTACATTCCAGGTTCTGATTATTAATGGATATTTGCAGCTGTTTCTTCTCATTTTGAGTCATGCCACATCAGCAAATGAAGGTCCTGAAAGCTTTACTCCATCCACGTCATTAAGGTCAACTCTACTTTGAGGAGGCAGCTCTTCCCCAGTTATCTTTTGAGTGCCTTCCAACCTGGGGGGCTCATCTTCCAGCACTATATCAGACAGTGTTCCACTGCTGTTCATAAGTTTTTCCCTGGCTAATGCTTTTCAGAAGTAGACTGCTGGTTCTTTCTTCCTAGTCTTAGTCTGGAAGCTCAGCTTAAACCTGTATTCTATAGGTGACCCTGATAGTATCACAATACACAACCCCCACAGTATGACAAACTGATAGACATGGCCATCTAAGGTACAATTATTTGTCTTTGCTCACCAGGAGCAAAAGAGTAAGAAGGTAACCAAAATATCATAGAAGAAGCAAGTCTGCATGAACCACAACCTTTTCTACCCTGGGACCAGAAAAACTAGATAGTGCCCAACTACAGCCCCAGATCATTCTTCTGACTGTGGTTGCAATATTGTGTCCTGGATATAATGTGAGAAAAATATGGAGCAGAACTCAAATTCTTATTTTTAAAAAAGGCCAGACAAACTTGAACAGTAGAGAACAGAGAACTATTGCCCTGAGACACTCTTTAAACCTAGAACCGGGGCTTCGAACCAGTTCTATATGGTTTAGTCATGGTTGAAGGAAAAAAAGGCAGGGCTTCCAACCAGTCTGAAGCAATTCATTCATGGCTGATGGAAACAAGGGCAGTGTACGTGTTGCATAGCAACTAAATCTCTTGCATGTCAGCTTTTGACCTGAGTAGGAAACGGGCAGCAATGTCCTGCTCAAAGATGGTGGCTGACCACGTTACTCTGTATGTGTGTCGCTCCCTACCTTCCGGCCAATAATCCAATCTCTCCTCATCAGGAAGCTTTCAGGAGGCTGATGTGGGAGATTCCATTATTTTCAGGACTGTTGGAGAGTGACACACATTCAAAGTGGCCTAGTGGGCGACTATCTTTGCATGGGGCACCACTGGCTGTTTCCTACTCGAGTCAAAAGCCGACATACAAGAGATTTGGCTGCTGTGAAGTGCATAAGCTGCCCTTGTTCCTGACAGCCATGACTGAGTAATTTAGAACCATTTCAAAGCCCTGCCTAGAACTGGGCCTATCCCCTGAGATCACCTTTAACAGAATAGCAGAGTGGCATGCAAAATAAAGGATATACTTGTAAGATTGGTGCCCAGCTTAAAAACCATCACTATGAGACCAAAAAGTTAACAAATACTCAAAAGCAAAGCTAAGAAGATAAAGGGGAAGGGAAACTAAAGTACTGGAAATAGAACAAACTGAACACAGTTGAAGAGAATGTTGACACATTGTGATAAATGTAACTAATGTCACTGAACAACTTGTGTGGAAATTGTCAAATGGGAACTTAATTGCTGAGTAAACTTTCACTAAAAACTCAATAAAGTATGGTTTAATTAAAAAAAAAAAAGGACTTGGTGGGATTTCTGCTGCCACACAACAAGCTATTGGTTTATCTCCAGACCCCCCCCCACCACACACACCCATCACTTTATTTGATGTAGTATGCTGAGAGAATGTTAGTTTTATTTTAACCCACATCTCAGAAAACCTTGACCATGGAGTTAATCTGCCATAAAAATCTAAGACATTGCATTCTCAATAAGCATGCATGTAATGGAATTTCTCCATTATTTTAGATAGTCCTCTGTTTTCTGCATCAGCATGTGTTTGATATGCTCTGGTACACATTATGGAAATTCTAGTGTTCTGTGTTTGCCACGTCCAAATGGTAGCTACTAGCCATAAGTGGCTATTTAAAATCAAATTAATTTACAGCTAAGTAAAAGTAAAAATTCATTTCTCACTCATAGTAGCCACATTTCAAGTGCTCAAATATCACATGCGGCTACTGTGTTGGAAAGCACAGATATAAAACATTTTCATCATCATCAAAATTTCTACTAGATAGCATTGTTCTATGGTTATACAAAGCCTACTTTTATTTTTTTAATTTACATATAGTAAAGTTGACTTTTTTGTGTGTGCATACAGTTATGTGAGTTTAAACACATGTATAGATTGGTGTAACCACCACCACAATTGTTATACAGAACAGTTCTGTCATGCCCAGTAGTCCCTCATGCTATTCCTTTATAGGCAAGCCCTCTCCCCACCCTAAGCTCTGGCAAACACTGACATATTCTTTGGTCCTATAGATTTTACTTTTTCAAGAATGTCATATAAATGGAGTAATATAACATATAACTTTTGAGACTGTTTTTTTTTCATTCAGCATAACGTCTTTGAGATTCAGTCCATCCCTCTTCGTTGCTGAATAGTATTCCATTTTATGGTTGTATCACAGTTTGTTTAACCGTTCATTCATTTATGAACATCTTGGTTGTTTCCAGTCTTTGCACATTATGAATAAAGTTGCTAAAACATTTGTGGACAGGTTTCTGAGTGAAGATACCTTTTCATTTCTTTAAGGTAAATATCCAAGAGAGGGATAGCTGGGTCATATGGCAAGTACATACTTAATTTTCTAAGAAAATGCCAAAAAGTTTCCCAGAGAGGCTATTTTTGCATTCCCACCAGCAATGAATGAGATTTCCAGGAATTTTATATCTTTGACAACACTTGATATTGTCAATTATTATTTTTTATTTATTCTGATATGTGTGTCGTGATATTTTACTGTGGTTTTATTTTCCAATTCCTTAATTTTTAATGATGTTGAATTTCTTTTCATGTGTTTATTTGCCATCCCTATCTCTTCTTCAGAGGGGTGTCTCTTCAAATGTTTTGCCCTTTTTAAATTAGGTTATTTGTTTTCTTACTATTGAGTTTTGAGAGGTATTTATATATTCTGTTTATAAATTCTTTTTCAGTTACTACTGATTCTTGTTATTTGAGTTAATTATGTCCTATGAAGTCACTAAGAACACTGAATTAGTAAATATTGAACTACTGTTCCTATGGCAAGTACAGGTTAGATTCCTGTGAGCCTCTGGTCACAACATATTCTTCAATTAATCAATACTAAACCTTACTTTATGTGTATTTCTATTTAAAGACTTATTTATGTACATTGTTGACTCATTAACATTGAACTCATATGCAACAGCACTAAAACTCACACATTAATTAAGCTTATCTAACACACATTTTCTCCATAAAGTGTATCACAGCTTTCTTGCGCATAGGAGCACTAGAAAGCACTTCAATACTACTCGAGTCATTTTAAACAGAAAAATCACCAATAAAAGGCACAAAAATGTGGCACTGAAGAGACCACAAAAAAGACACCTATTTACAGTACAAGAGTTGAAACAAGAAGGCAAGGCATCACCTGGTTCAACTTCAGCTGGGAACAGAAATATCGGGTGATTCAAAATTTTAGCCACTCTGTGCATGCACACAAATGACTTCAAAAGTGTCATAAGCATTGATTTGGGGGTTACAAATAAATTTTAGTGAGTAGGCAAATTCATAAATATAGAACCCATGAGTTATGAGCATAGATTGTATGTGATTTGCAAGTATTTTCTCCCAGTCTGTTGTTTGTCTTTTCATTCTGTTCATAGTGTCTTTTACAAAGTAAAAGTTTAACATTTTGATGGTTCTGATTACTGTTGCTTTATAGTAACTCTTGAAATTGAATAGTATTTCTGCAACTTTACTTTTTTTTTTTTAATTGTTTTTGCTGTTCTAGTTCCTTTGCTTTTCCATATAAATTTTAGAGTCAAATTGCCTATTAACCAAAAACCAAATTAACTGTCACAGAGTCTATTCCACGTGACCTTGTAGGATGGAGTAGAACTGCCCCTTAGGGTTTCCTAGGCTGTAAACCTTTACAGAAGCAGACTGCCATATCTTTCTCATGAAGCAGCTGGTGGGTTTGAACCACCAGCCTCTTGGTTAGCAGCTAAGTGCTTAACAATGTGCCACCAGGGTTCCCTCACACTGATTATATCTACCAAAAAAAAAAAAAAAAAACCTCCTGGGGTTGTAATTGGAATTTAGTTAAATTCATATATTAGTTTGGGGGAAATCAGTGTCTTAATCATGTTGACTCTTCAGATCCATGGATGTGGTTTGTCTCTCCATTTATTTGGATCTTCCTTGATCTCTTTCACCAGTGTTCTGTAATTTTTGTTAGTGGATTCTACACTTTTTTTTTTTTTTTTTAACATTTATACTTAGGTATATCATTTTGGGGAGCTATTATAAATTGTGGAAAACTTGGTGGCATAACGGTTTAGAGCTATAGCTGCTAACCAAAAGGTCGGCAGTTCAAATCCATCAGCCACTCCTTGGAAGCTCTACGGGAGCAGTTCTACTCTGTCCTATAGGGTCGCTATGAGTCAGAATAGACTCGACGGCGATGGGTTTTTATTATAAATTGTATTGCTTTTTAAAATTTTGGTTTCCTGGGTGAGAGCTGAGCACTGATTCTCCCATTCAACCTTATTGCTTCAGGCGGGAGTCAGAGGATTCCCCTGGAGCAACTAACCCTGCAGAAGACCTGCCCTGCAATAAAAAGACCTGTAAACACTGGCAACTGGGAGGGTCCCAGTGGAACAGTGGAGAAGCTAACTTGTTGGCAGGCTGCGACCCTTGATACAGAGCTTCTGTCAAACTCCCCAGAGCCCTACCTTCAACATGAGCCAGACATTTGAGGAAAACCTCTACCATGAAAGACAGCAAAACAGAGAAAGGGGACTCTGTGAAATGGAGATGATGCAAAAGGTGTCCTCAGAGAGAAGGTATTGCTCAAGAACCAGCTGGTCCTCCCTCCCCCTTCTTTCTTCGATTTTCTCCGTACTTATCACCAACTAACATACCAAGTGCTTTGCATATTAATCTCATTTATTGTCTGTCAGCCCACTAAAATTCAAGCTCCATGAGGGCTTAGAATTTGTTTTGTTCATTCCCATATTTTCAATACCTAGAATAATGCCTGACACATTAAAAAAAAAAAATTTTTTTTTCTTTAACAGTAAATATTTATTGAATGATTGAAAAAAAATTGTTTCCAACTGTGTATTGCTAGTATATATAGAAGGAGCCCTGGTGGCGTAGTACTTAAAAGCTTGGTGGCTAACAGAGGGGTCAGCAGTTCAAATCCACCAGCCGCTCCTTGGAAACCCTATGGGGCAGTTCTACTCTATCCTGCAGAGTGGCTATGAGTCAGAATGGATTCGATGGCATCTAATAACAACAACAACGGTGTATAGAAATATAGTTGATTTTTAAATGTAAACCTTGTATCTTGTGACCTTGATACAGTTATTTACTTCTTCCAAATTTTGTAGATTCCTTGCAATTTTCTACATAGACAATCATGTTTTATGTGAATGGGAAAAGCCTACTTATTAATATCAGGGTTTTGGTAACAATCTACTGAGAGATTAGATACAAAGTTCAAGTTATATAAAACAAGGCTTGATTTTACATGACTTGTTACAAAGTCTTGTTTTATATGACTTAAATTTATCACATAAAATTTTCATTTCTATTTCTATTGTCCTGACTTAAACTTCGTTTAAATTATCTGTGTGCTTCCTCTCCTCTTCATGCCCCCAAAAAGGACTTGAGGATAAATGTTCTCACAATAAAATGATCTTATGCTAAGAGTGATTTTGATGACTTGGATCTTCTGAAATAGTGCCTATTCTAAAACTGAGACAAACTTTATGAGGTGTCCTCAGGGATTTATAACTTCCCACTCAGCAACCTCATCGAGTAAGTTATCCCGTATAGTCCGTTGGTAGTAAATGTTGCATCTTTAGCACCAACAATGATAAAATGAAACAGGAATAAGACATTCCTGTGGTCCAGAAGCCTCTTCGAAGGTTCTGATAATGGAATAGAAAACTATCAGTCCCAGGAATGAGACAGTCTATGGAGCCAAGGAAGAAGGAATCCGGCTTTTCTGACCCCTCCAAAGGCTCTAGAAGCAAACCATAGTTGGTGATTTTCAGACATCCAGCTTCCATCATTTGTTTATAGGAAAACGGTCCTCCCACCACTGGCTGACCCCTCAAAGATTTTTCAGTTTAGCCCACACAAAATGACAGGCTGAAGTTAACTGTGCTTCTCTAATTGAGGACCGTCAAAAATATCAACCTGCGGGAGGTGGCAGGACATGGGTGGTTTGCATGTCAGAGTTGCTGGCTCTTATATGATGCACTTGATCTACTGTGGGTCCAGAATTGTCCCAGGGAATAAGAAAGAAGGCAAAAGAAGAAACCCTCTTCGACCACCTCATCTCATATGCTGTGTGTGATTAATTTGGCAACAAAACAGGAAGTAATATAGATGCTCAGAGCCAAAAATAAAGGCCATGCACCATGTTGGGAAGTCCTAAAGACAAGACGAAGGGATGATTTTAATTAGGACTGACCAGCAATAATGAACCTATAGAGCCAGAGCTCCATGCTCCCTGGCATGCACTATACCACCCATGCAATGCTGTTAGTACCTAAAGACTCCCATCATTTGAGTGAAAAGAAAACAATAAGCCAACATGAAATCCATTAGGTTGCTACGGATTGATTGACTTGCCATGTTTCTTCACCATTAATGCATATCTATGAAGTGTCTTTCCATCACTGTTTCCATTCTAGGGGCCTTCCAAAGAGTGTTGGGAGCTGTTGGTAGGAACCAGGTTTTTATTTTCTTCATCAGTAAATACCAATGTTTGGCCATCCTTCAACTTTTGTCATGCTACAACCACTTTATCTTAAAACTTAAAGTAACTTTTATTGGTTTCTTTTTCTCATTACTAAAGCAACACACAGATATTGCAGAAAAATAGAAAACATAAATATACAAATTGAAGACAAATTGCAGTAAACATTGGTGTATATCCTTAGACTAGGGTTTCTCAACATCAGCACTACTGACGTTTTGGGACAAATGATTCTTTGTTGTGGGGGGCTGCCTGTGCAGTGTAAGATGTTTTGCAGCACCTCTGGCTTCACCCACAAAATGCCAGTAGTAATTCCTTCCCCCTTCCTCTTGGGAAAGGTCCCTGGGTGGTGCAAAAGTTTTGCCCTCAACTACCAACCTACAGGTTGGCAGTTCAAATCCACCTAGTGGGGCTGTGCAAGAAAGGTCTGGTGATTTCTTCTGTAAAACTTATAGCCAAGAAAACCCTATGGAACATTTTCTACTCTGTAATACATGGGGTCACCATGAGTCAGAATTGATGCCACTGGGCTTTCCTTTTTGGTAAAACCAAAAATGTCTCCAGACACTGCCAACTGTCTCCTGGGGGGTAAAATAGCCTTTAGTTGAGAAAAACTACCTTAGATCATTCTAGGTTCAAGGTGGAGTTTGTTGACTAAATTCTTCCACTTACCTCTCTTCACCTCCCGGAGTCTAGATGACATTTATAAATACAAAGGATTGAGCAAAACAGAATTAAATTTATCATCTTTATTAGCTGTGCAAATTGAGGCAACTGGGCCTCAGAATGAACCTGACTGATTTCACTGACCCAAGACAATCTAAGATGTTTGAACCAGAGAGAAGAGGTCTAACTAGGCCTAGCTGAGGCAGAAAATGATCCTATGACCATGAGTGAGCAGGTTCTAAAGGCCAGGAAAGGAGGTTCTGTTTTAGGATTTTGAGGAAAAGTGATCCCCATTTACTCAAGATAAATCACTCTTTCTAGGTTGGAGGGTGGGCTTGAAGAGGGTCAGGGTGGGAGGAAGAGCACCACCTATTCTGAGAGAACTAAGAAGTTGGATGAAGGTCCTATTTTATGAGTCAAGGTAGGAATGTGGGGACAGGCAAAGAAGGGCTCCCTCACACAGAGCTTTTGAATAAAAACAATAACTTAACTGTATAAATAAAAGTTACTGTTTTATAACTTTCTTAGTTATCATATCAACACTTCTCACATTAGATTATCTAAAACATAATTTTAAATGGCTGCACATTGCTTGTTTGTAATGTAATGTATTTGGCCAATTCATTTTCACTTTTCACTCTTGTTTTCAAATTTCCTCCTATTACGAACACACATGAAATCTAAGTGGTGAAGACTGGACATACATCCCTGATTATTGCCTAAGGATGAATTTTTAGAAGTGGAATCTGTTTCAAAAGGTGCATATTGAGATGCCTCCCTGAAAAAGGGCCCCAAATTATATATAGCTTGGGGAGCTAAGATAACTAGGACATAAATCAAGCAAGAGCAAGTTCACAGAAGCACCTCGTATTTTTCTGCCTTCTCTGGAGCCAGGATGACCTTGTGAAGCCTGGGGCCCACAGCATCCTGATGTGCGTTTTGCTGCTCCCAGCAGTGGCTGGTTCTGTGAGGTTCCTGGGAAGACTCTCCTCTCCCGAACATGGGTGTGCTGAACTCCGGGGTACATCGTTTGGGCATGATCACCAACACTGCACTGTGGGCAGAGCCTGTGCCATCTTTTGGATGTGGCATCACTCATGAGGATAGGTGCATTTTCCTTGGCTCTGGATTCAACTGGGGAAGGTTACAGTGCAGAAATCTCCACATTTTGTGAAGTTGATTCCCAAGACTTCCAACCTTGAATTATGGGGATTAGCGATCAATTGAGTGCCTTTGTAATAGTTAACGAGAAGCCAGTCATTGACATTTTTACTTTCATATTTCCAATCTTAGGACATCATGAGGAAAAGCTGCTTGCATTTACCCTTACAATCTCTTCTGCTCTAGAAAAGGCCTATCAAAAATAGCCTTTAAACAGGGTGGCTTTTAAATGCCAGTACTAGCTAACTAGGGTCTAGAAATCAAAGCTCACTCTGTTCCAGGAGACTTTCATCTCAGTTCCCTTTTCCCTAACTTAAACATGACCCAAACAGTGCAGTCTAAATCATGAAGCAGGATATGGTCAGATTGCCAAGGTTAATATTTGCATTGGGAAACATGGCCCCTGATGTGCAGGTAGTAGCCTTCAAGCTGCCTCCAAGGTTTCTCTTGGCCTGTGCATTGTTCAAACAGCCCAGGTCTTCATTCATTTGTTACAGTCTAAGAGGAGTTGAGTGTCTATGTGAAGAGTCCATTTGAACATTGGGAAGGCTGTGGCAGCTTTGGGGGTCAATCCACTGGGGTCTTGCCGTACATCCCCAGATGCCCCCTCCAACCTCAGGCTGAGTTAGGAAAACTAATGGGTTTGGGGAAACAGTGGAGCTGACAGGGTTGGCTCGGCTAACAGACGCCCAGTGTTCCACCCACTCAGAATCCAGTGCCAAAGGTCCATCCTTTGGAGACACTGAAAGCTCTGTTCTGCGAGGCACTGGTCTTGCGTCATTCAACTGGAAAAAGGTGCGTGCTAGACTCCCTCTTGCAAAGCTCAGACCTGCCAGGGAGCAGGGCCAGAACCATGACTTTTGATACACACGCAGTGTATCCAAAGTATACACTTGTTTAGGGAGGCAACTTGCTTTCCCCTGAGCCCTGTGTAGTCAAGGGTGCCTTTGACTCACTGGGGAAGGTATGGAGGAGCCTCATTGTCAGCCCTTTGACATGGCTTCATAGGCAGGCTTCACGGGCCTGCCTCTCAGATGTGACCATGTCTGGCCTTTGGAGGACACCAGTGTCCAAGGCCTAATGGGTCAGAAAGTGCAGCTGAAGAGGTGAAAAAGTCAGCCAAACAATTCCCTACATTCTTATTGTCACTATTAAAAAAAAATCTGTATATGCACAAATAAAGATTGAAATAAAAATAAGGGGGTAAGGATGGATCGGGGCAGTGGTGATTCAGTGGTGGAATTCTTTCTTTCCATGGGTGAGACCAGGGTTTGATTTCTGGCCAAATCATTTCATATGCAGCCACGACTTGTCTGTCCGTGATGGCTTGCATGTTACTATGATGTTGAACAGGTTTCAGTGAAACTTTTAGGCTAAGATGGACTAGAAAGAAAGGCCTGGTGATCTACTTACAAAAAATCAGCCAATGAAAACCCTATGGAACACAATGGTTTGATCTGCGACTGATCAAAGGGATGGCACAGGATTGGGCAGTGTTTCATTTTGTTGTTCATGGGGTCACAACAATAAGGTTTTCACTGACCAATTCTTTTCAGAAATAGGCTGCCAGGTCCTTCTTCCTAGTTTGTCTTAGTCTGGAGGCTCAGCTGAAACCTGTCTGCTATGGGTGACCTGTTGATGTTTGAATACTGGTAGCATAGCTTCCAGCATCACAGCAGCACACAAACCCCCACAGTACTACAAATTGACAGACGTGTGGGGGAGTCGGAACTGACTCAACGGCACCTAACAACAACAACAACAATAAGGATGGGTTGAGAATGATTATTTTTAACTCTGGTTTCTTCATGTTGTCTTTATGATTAAAAGAAAATGGAAAAGAAACAGCTACCATTTTCACCAGTTTTTCAATGGTAGAATCAGGGTAGGTTAATGGTTCCAGGTGTCCAGACTCATGAAAGCATGATCCTGGGTTCATAGTGAGGTGGACTGGGGATAGGTGGAGGCTAGTTTTACTGGACATACTTACCTGCGTGAGGCCTGATTTCTGCTGGGGCTGTTTCCTGGGCCAGTGGAGGCCCAAGAGTTAGTGTCGGTCACTGAGCGAGGGGATATGGAGTAAACATGGGGCCACCAAGAGGAGGGAGGGGGGCTTACATAGTGTGGCTGAGGGATGTGGGGCAAGTGAGGAAGACAAGGCTGTTACGGGGGATGGAAGGAGGGAAAAGGATGCTGGGGAACCTGGGGACTTTCCCTTCAGATTTTGGTCCCTGACTGAGAACCTTCCCACAGTGGCTTGTGTAAAGGTATGCTTACCCCATAGGATAATTCTGCACGTTCTTCCCAGGAGATCGGATGTTGCTGAATGCAGCCAGGAGATTTTTGAGAGAATAAAGAGTTCATTCCAGAAAACCTCCCATAAGCAGAGGGCTGGTTCATTCCAAGATCTCTACAGGCAGAGCTTTCTACTAAATTCTAAGAATCTCTGGTTTCAAATGAAGAATTTCTTTCTTCTCTCCCTTCCCAATTTCCCTGGTTTCTTCATGTTGTCTTTATGATTATAAGAAAATGGAAAAGAAACAGCTTCTCTTACCCTCACCTTATTATGAGGCATCCAACCCTCCCTTTTGCCTTCATTTACTTAATTTCATTGAACTCTTTTACCAAGATCTGAAAAGTCTGCTGATTCCTGATTCTATTCAGGAATTCTATTCAAGGAAATCTTGGACTTGGGCATCTAGTCTGGGCAGGTGTGTGTGTTTGTGTGTGTGTGTGTCTGTAAACTTGTGGTCATCCCCAGGGCCTGTCCTCAGAGCCAAGAAGTTAAGACTAAGTCTACTCCCTGGCCTTCTATACATCACGCTCCTCCCCCACAGTGAAATTCATGCTAGTGTCACACAATCCACAAGTCAGTTGAACATCAAAGAAACAGTACTAACTCTTTAGAAAAACAAAGGAAAATGGAACCAGTTTGGGGTGGAGAAATTGGGAAAAAGGAGGAAGTAGGACATCCAAAAGTGGAGGGGCATGAAGGGAGGACTTGTCTCAGTGAGGTGAGGCTATGGAAGTGTGCAGAAGCTGGGTGGGCAAGAGGTACCAAAGAAGGGGCTTGGTGGGCCCGTAGAAGTGGGGCTTCCCAGGTAGGTTCGGGAATCCTCCCATGTTCTGGATTTTGTAGGGATGGACTCAGTTTGCTGGCTTCATTTTTCCTACACACTGATCACAACACTCTGCTGGGAACCCAGAGCAGAGGCTTTGCCCACAGGAAGGAGCGAGGTGCAAAGCTGCAAAGAGTGAGTAAGTGCAATTTTCTGAGGCTTGAAGAAAGCAGGAAAGTGGATTCGGTACCACTGTCAGGATGAGGCAGCCATCTTTAGATTAGGAGGACTTGTCTACTGACTCAATTAAAGCCAGGACTGAAGTCACTGGGCCCAGCTCCACTGCACTCAAGCAATGGAACTGGAACCAACCTGGAAAAATCGATAGAAAAGAAGTTTGTTTGTACCCTAGTCCAGTGGGGATTCTTCTTAGCTTTGGACTCATAAACTTTCACATGGGTGAGAACCGAACTCAGCGTTGTCTCTAGAGAAAAAAAAAAACAAAACAAAAAAACAAGGACCTGGGGAATGAGGCTCAAATGGCCATTTTCCAAGAACCAAACTTTGCCTTCTTCAGGGACTGCCTGCCTCTTCTCTCCCCGAAGAGTGGTGGGTATGAGTGGCCGTGATTTATTTTGGTTGAGGCTTGACCTCCCTATACAGGCCTCAAAGCTTATCTGATACTGGCCTCCTACCAGACCATCTTTAATACCTCAATGTGGGCAGAGAAGAGTAGAAGTGGAATTTCTCATTTTGTCCACTCATGTCAGAATACCACTCAGCAAGACTCTGCCTGAGGTAAGAGAGGCCAGCGCAGGGATCTTGGCCTCCACTGGCTACGACCTTCCTCTGACCCTCTAGCATTTGAGCCATGTTACAATATTTCCTCAGAAGAAGGCTCTGTTCCTGGAGGCTCTGCCAGCAAAGTGCACGAAAACAATTTTTATTCTCTCCTTGAAAAATTCCTTCCTGCATCCCTCCCAGGCGCATCCTGTCTTTTCTCCTTGTCCAGGCCCCAGATGGGTTTTGGAAGTGGCAAGAAGTGATCTGAGCTGGGTATATGAACAACCCCAATACACACACACACACACACACCCCGTCTAGCACCCTGTTGGAAGGATGGACCCCTCCTCAATCCCTTCCAAAGGGGCTCTATGCGGGATTTCACCAAAAGGGACATTCCAAGGCCCTCTGCAACCTTTCATGTCTCTTGAGCAACCTCCAAACTTGAAAGCAGAGAAAGTGTGAGCCAGACCTTGGCATCTGAGGGTTGAAAGTTCCACAAATTTAGCAGGCTGGGATTGTCTTCTATTAGCTGATGAGGTGACCTCACTCTGTCATCTCTGGCAGGGCTGGGCAATACTGGCCCTGCCTTTGACTTGCACAATCCTAGCTGTTGAGCAGCCAATGCCTTCTGAAGGAAGACTGTCTTCTTATTTTGGAAGTGTGACCTGTGGGCCGGTCACAGTCTCTGCTGAAATTTGTTTCCACTAGGTTCCAGGGCCTCTAACCACAAAGCAATGGTCGTTCACAGCCCATCTTCATACACATGGTAGACAGGACTGAGCCATTCTTTTCTTTGAAAGAAACGTCTTGGAAATAGCTAAAAGTCAAAACAAAAATAAATACAAAAACAAACAGCTCATCCAGACTGCAATATGTGCCCACTGGAAAAACAAACTCTGTCTGGGTTTTTGGGCATAGAAGATTTGGGAAGGCCAGCCCCAAGGGTATGGCTCTGGAAAACTGGCTGAGTATTGTACACTGATTGCTGAAATGGTCATACATTCTTCTCAACCTTGCATGCACACAATTTTGTTAGGTGACTGTACAGCTCCTCCTGTAAAGAAGTGGAGCCTATTTCCTCACCTGTTGAATCTGGTCTGGCCTGTGACTTGCTTTGGCCAATAGCATGTGGTAGAAGTGAGCATGTGCCAGTTCTGAGCCTGGGCCACACTTTCTCTCACTGTCTTGTGATCCCCATGTGAACAAACCCAAGATACCCTACTGGAGGATTAGAGACATGTGGCCAGTCATCTCTGTTGCTTTGACTGATAGCCATCCAACAGCCAGGCGTATAACTGTCAGCATCCTAGAAGACTCAGCTGCCAGCTGACCCCCCATTTGTTTGGAGATGCATAAGAAAGCCTAGCCAAACCATTCCAAATAGGAAGAACCACCTAAGCTATTTATAGAACTTTGAGAACTAATACATAAGCCACCAAGTTATAGGTGGTTTGCTACGTGACAAAAGCTAACTGATACACCAACTAAAGCTATCATCAGGAGAAGGGCAGACGAAAGAAAGAGTGAGAGAAAGGGACCTCAGAGGAGGTGGTTGTCATGGCTGTTTACTCAGCCCTTAAAAATACATCACCTCCTTTGATTTATCATCAACTCTAATTTTACAGGCAAATTTCAAAATACGACAGGTAAGTTGCTCAGGGTCACACAGAAAGTGGTGGATAGGAGACTCAAACTCAGATCTTCTGACATCAAGACCAGTGATCTGTGGAGCCCGAGGGGGGGAAAAATCAGCAAAATAAGTGTTCACAATATTTTAAAATACCGAAGAGTACTGGTGCCATAGTTAGACAGTATTACATAGTGGATTAGCCCCTCAGCCTTAAAATAAGATAGAACAGGATTCAAATCCTGACTTCACCCCTCCCAAGAGCCATGACATTGGGTGCTGGTTGTTGTTAGATGCCATCAAATCAGTTCCTACTCCTAATGACAACAGAATGAAATACTTCCCACAACGGAGAAGGAGAACCAAGATCAACAGTGCAAGGCTGACTCTCATGAGGTAGAGGACAGACAAGCCTCCTCTCTCTACCATTTCTACTAATTCTGACACCAACTCTCCCTTGCATAGCATTCTCTATTTCTTTGCTGGTTTTAATAATTCATTGCAAGGGCCACATAGAACTCACAGATCATACTCACGATTATGGGGTTTATTAGGGAAGTAACAGGTTACAATTCAGGTTCAAGAACACTCGAAGATAAAGTTTTTTGGTCAAGACAGACTCTTCCCAGACTGCTTTCAGGCACACCTCTCCCTGGCCCTTGGCGTTTCCCCAAAGCACTCAGTTTTCTGTCTCTGTGGGCCCTATCTCCTGCTGCGGGTCTGCTGCTGGGTCTTTCCTGCCGCTACTTCTCACTGTCTTCAGGGTTACAGCTTGCTCTCTCTCTCTTGGTCTCCTGCTTCCGGGAGGCAAACCTGACCAACCCCTTTGGTGGGCCATGATTACACAGTCCTGCCCAACCACCTGGGTGGGAGTTACAAGACTGTTGCTAAAAAGGCCATACAAAAGTATTCAGTTGCATCACACTGGTCCTGCACCATCCTCACAATTGTTGCTATGTTTGAGCCCATTGTTGTAGCCACTGTGTCAATCCATCTTGTTGAGGGTCTTTCTCTTTTTCCTTGAGCCTCTATGTCACCAAGTGCAATGTCCTTCTCCAGGGACTTGTACCTTCTGATAACATGTCCAACGTACATGAGTCAAAGTCTCTCTATCCTCACTTCTAAGGAGCATTCTGGCTGTACTTCTTCCAAGAGAGATTGGTTCATTCTTCTGGCAGTCCATGGTATATTCAGTATTCTTTGCCAACACCACACTTTAAAGGCATCCATTCTTCTTCATTCTTCCTTATTCATTGTCCAGCTCTTGCATGCGTATGAGGCAATTGAAATACGAAGTGGAATCTTTGCTTTTTAACTCCTTAAAGAGGTCTTTTGCAGCAGATTTGCCCAATTTGATTTCTTGACTGCTGCATCCATGGACATTGATTGTGGATACAAGTAAAATGAAATCCTTGACAACTTCAATCTTTTCTGCGTTTATCATGACATTGCTTAGTGGTCCAGTTATGAGGATTTTTATTTTCTTTATGTTGAGGTGTAATCCATACCGAAGACTGTAGTCTTTGATCTTCATCAGTAAGTGCTTCAAGTCTTCTTCATTTTCAGCAAGCAAGGTTATGTCAACTGCATGTTGTAGGTTGTTAATGAGAGTTCCTCAAATCTTGATGCCACGTTCTTCTTCATCTAGTCCAGCTTCTCGGATTATCTGCTCAGCATACAGATTGAATAAGTATGGGTATGTATGTAGCTTAACCTCCCTGAACATATAAAATATGTTTCGTATAGTACTTGACACAGGCAAGATGTTATTATTTAAATTCTTTAGCCTCTGCCCCTCTTTTTCAAAGCTAAATTTGCCGGAAAGTGCTAATAGTAATAGTCAGAGGTTAGGATTATTGATGGATACTTATTTTCTTTGGTTTCTCCTCATTTTTTCCCTCTACTTGGCCTATGTTAAAGATGGTTGCACTGGTCACACATCCTGTGTTGTTCCCTCTAGAATTGACTCAGCTTGGTCATGTGGCTTACTTTGGCTAAAGGGACCTTAGCAAGCATGAAGCAAGGAAAGACTTGATGATTACCTGCTCAATGCAGCATGCCTTCTTAGAAAACTTCCTTCTGGAACTGAAGGAGGAAAATATTTGCAGTCACAAGATTTGACTTTAAGCCCCAACTACTTTCTGACCAACTTCAGTCTCTCTGAGCTTTAATTTTCTTATTTTAAGAATGGCGATAAGAGTAAGGAGATTATGTGAGTTAAGGTGCCATGAAAATATCTGTTATTACTATTAGTATAAGAGTAAACTTATGTGCCATTTGTTTTGTTATATAGATACTTCCAAAATAAATACTGTATGTATATAGGTACTATAGAGGCCAAACTAAAACATTAAAAAAAATTCCATGGAATGGGAGAAAATAAAATAGGGATTTTATGAAACATATTTTAGAGAAAAAATGGAGATGGAAGGAGATATTATACACTGCCAATAGAAGCAAAAACATCTGTTATCATAAACTATTATTTAAAAATGTTACATAAATTCAGGAAACTCACATAAATTTTAATGAACAGTTTTAACTGTACTTGTTTACTAAAAAGGCAAAAGATAGCTGTTTGTTTTCTAATATGTTTGTTTCTTTTAAGCTGATCTAAATAAAGTTTCTTATTATTAGACCAAAAAATTAAAAAAAGAATAAACTTATTATTGAACTTTATTTCAGTGACAAATTTGAAATATTTTGGGTTAAACAAACAAAAACATATATTCTACTTCCTTTAAAAGCAAAAGTCCTTGCAAGGGTATATATACACTGGCATGATGGAGTTTTTGTAGGGGGAGGGCCGGGGAGGTGATTGGAGCCCTGGTGGTACAGTAGTTAAGAGCTCAGGCTGCTAACCAAAATGTTGGCAGTTCAAATCCACTGGTCGCTCCTTGGAAACTCTATGGGGCAGTTCTCCTCTACCTATAGGGTTGCTATGAGTTGGAATCGACTAGACAGCAACAGGATGGGGCTAGGTATCTCAGTTAGGAATACTGACTGGAACAGTAAACCGATTAAGCAGTGGTTTACATAAGTAGAGGCAGCCCTGGTGGTGCAGTAGTTAAAGCACATGAATGCTAACTCAAAGTTTGATGAGTTAAATCCACTAGCGACTCCAAGGGAGAAAGATGTGGCAGCCTGCTTCCATAAAGATTTACAGCCTTGGAAACTCTAAGGAGCAGTTCTACTCTGTTCTATAGGGTCACTACGAGTTGGAACTGACTTGATAGCAATGGAGTTGGTTTTGGTTTGGTACATAAATAGGTGGTTATTTTCTCACTTCATAAGAAGCCTGGAGGTGAGAGGTTGCTGGCATTGGTTCAGTTGCTCAGTGATGCCCAGGTACCTATTTTGTCCTTCTTAACATGGTGGCTTTCCTCTTCACGCTTGCTGTCTCATTGTCCCAATATAGCTACTGCAGCTCTAATCAAGAGAAGAGGGAGAATCCAAAGTTTTCCCAGAAATCTTCCTAGAACTTTTTTTCTTTTCTGTTTAGACCTCATTGACTAGAAATGTGTCACATGACCACCTAAGCAGTAAGGAAGTCTGGATAGCATTTACCTTTTTCAGACTACAGAAGAGGTGGCCAAGTGAGGATATAGTTGGGAACGTGCTGGCCAAACAGTTATATCACAGTGGTCATTTGAGTATTTATTTATTTTTACTTGTTAGTACTTCCTAATAGTTTTGTAACACACATATTTTGTGTTTTTATACTAAGAAGCTGATTAAAGGCTATTATTTTAAATGTAATCAAATAAAAGACCTCAACCTACTGTTTTCATGCTGAGCACGGTCCCAGGGGAATACTTGATTACAAATGTATTACCTGGCTATTGTGTCTCCTTCCCTTATCTTCTGAACCAAGCAGGAGATCAAGGTTCAACACCTGAGAAAGATTAACACACTGTCATCTGTGACTTTTGGGAACAAGGATGATGTTTAAAAGAGTTATTCTATATTTATCCTATGCAGATCACTTTCAGACTGTTGGTTTCTAAGAAAGATCATCTATAAAGAAAAAAACTCTTGAGACACATGACAAACAATTTCAAAAGTGGTAATGACCAAATGTCAAAGTTTACTGGGGATGGAGTATTCAGGAAAAGTTTATAACCAAAATCCAATTCTCTGAATCTGCGAAAAAAATCACCAAATGTTACTGACAAAGTAGCTGGGAAGCTAATAAAGAAGGTGACACGTAATGGCACCAGGAGATGTCGCAATCCGCAGCGTGTTGCAAATTAGTCCACTGCTGGCTTCACCAACAAGGCCAGTTTTAAGGAGAGGGTAAAAATGTGGCTTGATTTAGAGGTGATGACACCATGTGTCTAGTCAATAAAGATCAAAAGAAAACGTGCCTGTGAGACATCACTAAGGAAATCTGTGTCAAGGGAAGTTTTGCTATGCACCAGGCCAATGGGATGTGAGTCATAATAAGTTTTCTAGGGTTGCGGCCATGGCCATGTGACATGTTCAGCCACACACCAGCCATGAACTCTGCAGATTTATCAGATGTGTGTGATTCATCCCTTTAACACCCGATGGCTTTGTGACCAAATGGCTGTTTTCTTTTCATATGATGTATGATTAGAGATTGCAGGTATTTTGTTTTGTGTTTTCTTTGAAACTGGCTTTATTATGTGTAAGTATGCATGCATACGAACATGTGTGCATGTGTACGTGTGTGTGTGTGTGTGCTTGGTAATGGTTGTGATGGTGGTGAGTGTGGAGAAGCAATTGACTTTCATATTATCATTCTACGAGGCCAGATTTTGAACATCCTGTCTGTAATGACTTACTATCTGTTCCTGAGACTAGAAATTAATACATGGAGGGTCAAGTGGACTAAGTTTTAGTTGGATAACTTCGAAGAATGCTGAGGACACTGTAAATTCAACAAGTCCAAGAAATGAATGTCACACTCTTTGCAATGAAAAATAAGTGTCTGGAGGACAAAAGATCCTTAGCATGAAAGATGGCCGAAAGAAAATTCTTGCAACCTACTATATTCTGGAGCTTGGAAGAAGTTCTTCATGGTATTATCACGTGTAAGGATTAATTGTTTTTTAAATACAGTCTAAACCATTGGCCTTGCTCAACTCCCTTCCTTCAGTTCCATGTGCACGAAATTTCCATGGGAATTCCTATTTATAACACCACAGAGGTGCTGACGAGCTGTCAGAGCCACACTCAGGGCTTAACTGAAGCACTCACGTTTCCTTTCCTTCTGGCCTCTGGTTACTGGAAACATTTGCTGAAAATTGTTGTCCCACTCAAGAATTGTCAAAGGTAATTGTGTTGCACAAAAGTTACCAAGAAGCATGAAATAATATGGTCACCATCTGGTGGCCAAGTTAATAAAACCTGTCTGATGAGCCGCCAAGCCTGCCACATGTGAGCACGCCAGTTTCTGTCTGAAAACCACAATGGCATAAATTTGTGAGGAAGAGGTGTATCAGCGGCCTCTTAGTGGCAATTTACAATACAAATCCCTCTGTAGAGGGCAGTTGTCAGGTCACCAAATCCAGTGAGGTCTGAAGTTCACGGAGTGACAGTGAGAAGGAAGATGGGGGTGGAGAATAAAGAGCTCCGGGAATGCTTCTGAGTGAACCAAGTAGTATTACTTACTTCAAAAAGCAAGATTTAGACTTGGTTATGCTCACAGCTGGTAATGGCCTCGGTGTCTAAGAAAATGAAAATCAGAGATGCGTGAGGTAGGAGGGACGAAAGAGTCTGTATGAGTCCCCCCACCCCCCTTGCCTCTAGTCAAAACTGTGCTCTTCCAGACTATTTGGAATCTCGGTTCCTCTTAAAACTCCCCAAAGAAGGAAATCCTTCTCATCCTTGGGAGTCATTTTCAAGGTTGCGCATCCTCCTTGAAATAGTTTTGCTTTAACTTGAACTTAGAAGACCCAAAGCAGCTCTCAGAATACAGGTGCATCTGTTCCTATGACTAAACTTCACTAAGCTCCGTGGAATAGCTGCAGCAATAGTCTCAAACATGGCAACAATCAGGAAGATGGTGCAGGACCGGGCGATGTTTTCTACTGTTATATTTAAGGCCGCCATGAGTCGGTGCTGAGTCTATGGCAGCTAACAACGACAACGAGCTTCACTCATGAATCCCTTTGGAGCAGCTAATGCTGCGTGGAACTGTCGTTTTTTGGTCAGAAATTGTGGCTGTTATTTATTATCAGTTGCTGTTGAGTTAATTCATGACGACCCCATGTGTTCAGAGTAGAACTGCTCCACAGGGTTCTCAAGGTTGTTACCTTTCAGAAACAGATCACTAGGCCTGTCTTCTGAGGCACCTCTAGGTGGATTCAAACCAGCAAACTTTCAGTTAATAATAGAGCACTTAATCGTTTGTGCCAGCCAAGGACTCCAGAAATTGTGACTGTTTGGATGTTAATTCAACACCTATTGTCAGCACTCTAATCCAGAAGTCAGTGTGTGGCTCAGAAAAGACTCACAAATATCAAGAACCTTCTACCTTAGAATCCAAGGTCCACATTTGGAACCATTCCGAAACTGTCATAAAGTCAACCAACGTTAGGGGCACCTACTCTTTTCATCCTTAGGAATACAGGTGGTCCCTGACATGCGATGTATCTGAGTGGCGAGGAACTGCACTTACAGCTGTCTCTGTGTGTTCTTCTTTTTTTTTGTACACCTTATTGTTAGTAACATGTACTACATATAGTGTTACAGTGTGTAATTTCCTGATGTTATTCTCAGACGTTCACTCACAGACTTTCAAAGACCAGATTTATAAAGATACTGATAATAAAAGGCAATAATAATGAAAAAGAAAAAGGAATATTGGACTTATATCAGCACTGACTTACGATGGAGTCCTCGGAACAGAACCCTGTTGTAAGTCGAGGACTACCTGTATTCATAATGGTGTTTGTGAGGTACAAGAGAAAAATCTTTCTTCTCAAGCAGTTACTAAGTTGAAACCAGGGCTGGCTACTAATCTGAGGGGCCCAACGCAAAATAAAAATGTGGATCCCTTTTTTCAAAAAGTGGGAAAAAAGCTTTTACTTTTCTTTTGTGACCTCTCTCTCAACCTGTCTGGTGTTTTTTGTTACTTAAGGACAGGCTTCTTCAGGCAAACACGGATAGTTGGAATGAGTGTAGATCTTCACAGATGCCCTGAACTCCATCTCACAACTAAGTATGTAGGGCCCACATGCCAACCTCAACACTGCCTGAATCTGCACTCAGGTCCCCACCAAGGGGAGAGGGCAACAGTAGTCTGTGCCAGGGGCTGAGAGCAGGTGGTCAAGAACCCATGCCAGGGAAGCAAGGAGGTGGCAGGAGGCAGGACTATCCATGAACCAAGGCTCCCCAGTGCGTAGTATCATTTTCTCATTGGACTTCACTTACAAAAACACCAGTTGAAGGATGAGGCTTTTAAGAATTTCAAGATGGTGACTGAAGCATTAAACCTCAAGTGTGAGGCCCCCTTCTGAGCGCCCAGCTTTACTTGTCACGCACCCATGAAGCTGGCCCTGGTTAAAACTCATTTTCCCTGTGGATTTTAAAAGAATTACTCCATGGCCATTTGAAATCTTATTGCTTTTGAGAAACCTCATGCCTTTTTAATTCTCATTCTCTCTATGTAACTTTTTCTTGCTGGAAGTTTCTGGGATCTTCTCTTTAACCCTGGTATTCTGAGATCTCTCATTTGTGCACCTTGGTGTAAATTTTTCATCATTTATTATCCTGGGCCTCCAGAGAAACTTTCAATGTAAAAACTCATGTATTTTAGTTCTGGACTTTTTTCCTGCATTATTTCTCTGGTAGTTTCCCTAAATCTTTTTTTTTTTTCTGTCCTATTTTTCTGCAGCTTCTATTGTTGGATGTTGGATCAATTCTTTAATTTGCTTTCCTTTGATTTCCTAGTTTCTATCTCTTTGCTTTTTGGTCCTTTCTAGGAATTTTGTTCAACTTAGTCAACATTCTATTTTTTTTTTTTTAATTTTAGCAATCGTTGTTTTCATTTCTAAGTGCTCTTTTTTTGCTCTTTATTGTTCATTTTTTTCATTACAACCTGTTCTTGTTTGGATGCAATATCTTTTCTTAATCTGAAAATATTAATAATATTTTTGATACTTTTATTCATTCCTGCATTAACTCTTTTTATTGTTTTTTTTTCTCTTTTATTTTATTTATTTATTTATTATTGTGCTTCAGGTGAAAGTTAACAGAGCAAATTAGTTTCTCATTAAACAATTAATACACATACTGTTTTCTTCCATTGGTTGCCAACCCCACAATGTGTCAACATACTTCCCTAATCGACCTTACGTTACCCATGTCCATTCATCCAGCTTTCCTGTCTCTTATTGCTTTCTTGTCTTTGTTCTTGGGCTGGTTTGCCCCTTTAGTCTCCTATACATGGTTGAACTGCATGTGTTATTGTTTGTTTTATAGGCCTGTCTAATCTTTTGCTGAAGGGTGAACTTCAAGAGTGACTTCAGTACTGAGTTAAAAGGGTTTCCGGGGGCCATTCTTTCTGCAGTCTCTGTCAGACCAGAAAGTCTGGTCTGTTTTTGTGAGTTTGGATTTTGTTCTACATTTTTTTTCCTGCTCTGTCCAGGACCCTCTATTGTGATCCCTTTCAAAGCAGTCAGTGGTTGTAGCCAGGTGCCATCTAGTTGTGCTGGACTCAGTCTGGTGGAGACTGTGGTAGTTGTGGCCCATTAGTCTTTTGGATTAATCTTTCCCTTGTGTCTTTGGTTTTCTTCATTCTCTTTTGCTCCAGACAGAGTGGGACCAGTAGATGTATCTTAGATGGCTACTCACATGCTTTTAAGACCCCAGATGCTACTCATCAAAGTAGGATGTAGAATATTTTCTTTATAAACTATGTTATGTCAATTGAGATAGATATCCCCTGAGACCATGGTCCCCAGCCCTCAGACCAGCAGCTCGGTCCCTAAGGGAGTTTGGATGTGTCTATGGAGCTTCTATGACTTTGCCTTGGTCAAGTTGTGCTGAGTTCCCCAGTACTGTGAACTGTCTTACCCTTCACTGAAGTTACCACTTATCTATTATCTAGTGTCTTTCCCTCCCCACCTCTCCCCTTCTTTGTAACCATCAAAGATTGTTCCTTTCTGTGTGTAAACATTTTCATGAGTTTTTATAATAGTGGTCTCATATTTGTCCTTTTGTGATCAACTTATTTCACTCAGCATCGTGCCCTCCAAATTCATCATTGATCTTTATCATTTCATAGTGTTCCGTTGTGTGTATGTACCATAGTTTGTTTATCCATTCATCTGTTGATGGGCACTGAGGTTGTTTCCATCTTTTTGCTATCGTGAATAATGCTGCAGTGAACATGGGTGTGCATATGTCTATTTGAGTGATGGCTCTTATTCTCTAGCATACATTCCTAGGAGTGGGATTGCTGGATCATATGGTATTTCTATTTCTAGCTTTGTAAGGACGTGCCATATCATTTTCCAAAATGATTGTAACGTATTGCATTCTGACCAGCTGTGTTTAAGAGTTCCAATCTCCCCATAAATTCGCCAACATTTGTTATTCTCTGGTTTTTTTTTTTTTTTTTTTTATTCCTGCTAGTAATGTCTGGGTGAGATGGTATCTCGCTCTAGTTTTACTTTGCATTTCTCTAATGGCTAATGATCAAGAGCATTTTCTCCTGTGTCTTTTAGCCGCCTGAATATTCTCTTTGTTGAAGTGTTTGTTCATATCATTTGCCCATTTTTTAATTACATTATTTGTCTTTTGTTGTACAGATTGTCATAGTTTGAATTGTGTCCCCCAAAAATGGGGGACTAGGCCATGATTCCCAGTATTGTGTGATTGTCTACCATTTTGTCGTTTGATTTGATTTTCCTATGTATTGTAAATCCTACCTCTCTGATGTTAATGAGGCAAGATTAGAAGCGGTTATGTTACTGAGGCAAGATTCAATCTAAAAGGTGAGGTTGTGTCTTAAGTCAATCTCTTGATATATAAAAGAGAAAGGTGAGCAGAGAGACGGGGACTTCACAACACCAAGAAACAGTGCCAGGAGCAGATTGCATCCTTTGGACCCAGGGTCCCTGTGTCTGAGAAGCTCCTAGACCAGGGGAAGATTGATGTCATGGACCTTCCCTCAGAGCCAACAGACAGAGAAAGGCTTCCGCTGGAGTGACACTGTGAATTTGGACTTCTAGCCTCCTAAAGTGGAAGAGGGTTAACTTCTGTTTGTGAAAGCCATTTACTGGTGGTATTTCTGTCATAGCAGCTCTAGATGACTAAAAACTGTTGGATTTTCCTATAGACTTTAGAGATTAGACTTTTGTCAAATTTGTCGTATTCTTTCCCAGTCTGTAGGTTATCTTTTTACTCTTTTGGTAAAGTCACTTGAGGAACATAAATGTTCAATTTTTAGAAGATTCCAGCTATCTGGCTTATCTTCTAGTGTTTGTGTGTTGTTAGTTATGGTTTGTGTCCTATTTATGCTGTGTACTTAGGCCCCTACTCTTGACCCTATTTTTTCTTCCATGTTCTTTATAAAACCAAACCAAACCCACTGCTGTCGAGTCAATTCCGACTCATAGTGACCCTATAGGACAGAGTAGAACTGCCCCATAGAGTTTTCAAAGAGCACCTGGTGGATTTGAACTGCCAACCTCTTGGTTAGCAGCCGTAGCACTTAACCACTACACCATATAGTTTATTGTTTTATATTTAGGTCTTTTATCCATTTTGAATTTGTTTCTTTGTGTTGTGTAAGGTATGGGTCCTGTCTTTTTTTTTTTTTTACAGAAGGACATCCAGTTTTGCCAGCATCATTTGTTAAAGATTGTCTTTCTCCCATTTAATGGATTTTGGTCCTTTGTCAAAAATCAGGTGGATGAACTTACGTCTGGGTTCTTGATACTGTTCCATTGGTCAATGTGTCTGTCACTGGACCAGTAATATGCTGTTTCGGCTACCACAGCTGTATAAAAGGCTCTGAAGTCAGGTAGTGCTAGGCCTTCTACTTTGTTCTTCTTCAATAATGCTTTACTTATCTGGGAACTCTTTCCTTTCCATGTAAAATTAATGATTAGTTTTCCCATCTTGTTAAAGAATGCTGTCAGTATTTGGATGGGGATTGCATTGTATTTGTAGATTGCTTTGGGTAGAATTGTCATTTTCACAATGTTGAGTCTACCTATCCATGAGCATAGTATGTTTTTCCTTTTATGTAGATCTCTTTCGGTTTCTTGCAGTAGTGTTTTGCAGTTTTCTTTGTATAGGTCTTTTACATCCCTGGTTAAATTTATTCTTAAGTATTTTATTTTTTTACAGGCTATTATAAATGGTACTGCTTTCCTGATTCCTTTTCATGGTTCTCTTTATTGGTGTATAGGAATCCAACTGACTTTTGTATGTTTATCTTATATCCTGCTACTCTGCTGAATCTTTCTATTAGGTCCAGTAGTTTTCTTGTGGAGTCTTTAGGGTTATCTATGTACAGTATTATCTGCAAATAGGGATAGTTTTACTTCTTCTTTACCAATTGGGATGCCCTTTATTTCTTTTTCTTGCCTTATTGTTCTAGCTAGGACTTTCAGCACAGTATTAAATAGGAGTGATGATAAGGGCATCCTTGTCTTGTTCCTGTTCTCAGGGGGAATGTTTTCAGCCTCTTTCCATTGAGAATGATGTTTGCAGTTGGTTTTGGATAGATGCCCTTTAATACGTTGAAGACTTTCCCTGCTACACCTATTTTATTGAAAGCTTTTATCAGGAATGGGTGTTGGACTTTATTGAATGCCTTTCTGGGTTGATTGAGATGATCATGGGATTCTTTAGTTTTATTTATGTGGTGGATTACGTTGATTTATTTTCTAATGTTGAACCATCCTTGCATACCTGGTATGAACCCCATTTGGTTGAGGTGTTTTATTTTTTGGATATGATGCTGAATTCTATTGGCTAGAATTTTGTTGAGAATTTTTGCATCTATAGTCATGAGCGATATTGGTCTATAACTTTCTTTTTTGTGGTGTCTTTGTCTGGTTTTGGTATCAGGGTTATGCTGGCTTTGTAGAATGATTTTGGAAGTATCCCATCCTTTCCTACGTTCTAAAATAACTTGGGTAGTACTGGAGTAAGCTCTTCTCTGAATGTTTGATAGAATTCTCCAGTGAAGCCATCTGGGCCAGAACTTTTTTTATGTTGTGACTTTTAAAATTTCCTATTCAATCTCTTTTCTTTTTATGGGTCTGTTTAGTATTTTGACCTCAATTTGACTTAGTTTAGGTAGATAGTGTGTTTCTAGAAATTTGTCCATTTCCTCTAGCTTTTCAAATTTGTTGGAGTACAGTTTTTCTTAGTACTCTGTTATGATCCTTTTTATTTCAGTTGTGTATATTGTAAAATCCCCCATTTCATTTCTTATTTTGGTTATTTGCATCCTCTTCTGTTTTTCTTTTGTCAGTTTGGCCAGTGGTTTGTCGATTTTGTCTATCCTTTCAAAGGACCAACTTTTGGTTTTGTTGATTCTTTCTGTTGTTTTTCTGTTCTCTATTTCATTTATTTCTGCTCTGATCTTTATAATTTCCTTTCTTCTGGTGGCTGTGGGCTTCTTTTGCTGTTCTCTTTCTATTTGTTCAAGTAGTAAAACTAACATTTTTGTTTTATCCCTGTCTTCTTTCTTGATGTGTATCTATTGCTATAAATTGACCTCTAAGGACTGCCTTTGCTGTGTCCCAAAGGTTTTGGCATGATGTGTTTTCATTCTCATTTGATTCTAGAAATTTTTTTTATTCCAGCTTTCATTCCTTCTACTACCCATTGATTTTTTAAGCAAAAGCTTTATTCAGTTTTCATGTATTCTTTTTTTTTTTTTTTTCTGCTCTTCCTATTATTAATCTTTGCTTTTATGGTGTTGTGATCAGAGAAGATGCTTTGTATTATCTCAATATTTTGAATTTTGTTGAGAGTTGCTTTGTGGCCTAAGATGTGTTCTGTTCCATAGAATGCTGTATGTTCTTTGGAGAAGAATGTATACTTTGCTGCTGTTGAGTGGAATGGTTTATAAATGTCTACGAGGTCAAGTTTTTTGAATGTGGCCTTTAGATCTTATGTAATTTTGTTGAGTTTCTTTCTAGATGTTCTGTCCTTTACCAACAATGGCATGTGTCGAAGCTTCCTACTATTATTACAGAACTATCAATTTTTCGTTTCTGTGCTGCTAGAGTTTGTTTTATGTATTTTGGAGCCCTATCAATGGGTGCATAGGTATTTATTATGGTATGTCCTCATGGTGGATTGTCCCTTTAATCATTATATAATAATCTTCCTTGTCTTTTGTGGTGGATTTTGTCTTAAACTATGTTTTATCTGAGATTAGTATTCCCATTCCTGCTCTTTTTGTTTGCTATTTGCTTGATATATTTTTTTCCAGCCTTTGATTTTTAATAAATTTGTGTCTTTGTTTCTAAGGTGTGTCTTTTGTAGACAGCATATTAATGGATCTTTTTAAACAAAATCTATTCTGTCACACTCTGTCTCTTTATGGGTGCACGTAAGCCATTTACTTTCAGTGTGATTATTGATAGGTAAGTTTATTGCTGTCATATTGTTATGCTTTTTTTTTTTTATGATGCTGACTCTTTATTGTTCCTCTTACTCTTCTGTTCTGAGTTCCTTTTGATTGTGGATTTCCTTTTCATTTCTTTGTTTTTTTAGACTTTGTGTTTACTGAAACTTTATATTTTTCTTCTTTACTTTGATGAGTAGGTTTGTGAACGTTCTTAGTGGTTACCTTGAAATTTACCCTTATCTTCCTAGGTTTGAGCCAGTCTGTTATTTACTTGGTGTTGCCTTGCCTTCCTCTCCATTTGAATGTTCTGTACAAACACCGTATATTCCCCCTTTTATTGTTCTGATGTTGTTGTCATTTACAGATTGATGTCTCTGGTTCCCTGTTGTAAGTCTTTTAGTTTTGTTTTATCCTTGAAGGTTCATTAGCTGGGTTGATATCTGGCTGATGATGTCCCGTGTCTTAAATTCAGGTTGTTGTCTGAAGTTGTTGGTTCTCTAACTGAAGGACTCCTTTTCATAATTCTTGTAAGTTTGGTTTGCTTTTTACATATTCCTTTAATTTCCATTTATCAGGAAACATCCTAATTTCTCCATCATATTTGAGTGAGAATTTTGCAGGATATATTGTTCTTGATTGGCAATTTTTTCTTTCAAGGTTTTATATATGTCATCTCATTGCCTTCTTGCCCACATGGTTTCTGCTGAGTAATCGGGGTTTAATCTTATTGTTTCCTCTTTGTGACTTTTCATTTTTCTTGACCTTCTCTCAGGATTCTTTCTTTATCTTTTGTTTTAACAAGTATGGTTATAGTATGTCTTGGTGACTTTCTTTTGGCATCTATCTTATGTGGGGTTTGTTGAGCTTCTTGGATGGTTAGTTTTTCATCTTTCATGATATATGGGAAGTTTTTTGTCAGCAAATCTTCAATAATCCTCTCTGTGATTTCCATTTTCTCCTCTTGTTCTGGAACTCTAATCACAGGCAAATGTTTGCTCTTGATTGTCTACCACATAGTTCTTAGGTTTTCTTCTTTTTTCTTCATTCATTGTTCTGATTTTTCCTTGAACAAAGTGGTATCCGTGGATTTTTCTTTGATTTTGCTGATCCTGTCTTCCATTGTTTCAAATTTGCTCCTAAAGCTTTACTGTGCTGTCCATTTCTGAAATCTTGTTGTTTATCTTTTGGATTTCTAATTGCTGTTTTTGTATGATTTCTAATTGTTTATTTTGACATTTTGTTTTTGTATTCTTTTCCTGAACTCTTCCATTGCTTTGTCTGTGTTTTCCCTGATTTTGTCTATTTTTTTCCTTAGCTTTGCTTGCATTTTCCTTCATCTCTTTCCTAATCTCTTGCACAGCCCTGAGTATTAGACATTTGGATTCCCTATCAAGTAATTTCAGTGCCTTTTCTTCTACTGGAAGGTCATCTGGTGTTTTACATTTGCTTACTGGAGCCATCTTGTCCTTTTTTTTTTTTTAATTTGATATTGTCTGCTCTCTTTGAGACATTAAGGGATTATTCATTTACTGATTGTAAATTTGTTTGTTTCATCCTGCTTTTTTGTTTTGTTTGTTTATGTCTGGGCAGAGAGGCTGGCTTGGAGTGTTTTGTTGCTTGCTCATCTCTGGGCATGATAGTTCCCACCACCTTGTTCAGCTGAGCAGGGCTGGTTGCTCAGATATGATGCTGCAGGTTAGGTACAGCAAGTGGGGAGGCACAGGGATGGGTCATTTGCCTGCCACATGAATAGGGCTTGTGGGGCAGGCCTGGGAGTGGTGCAGCAGAGTGGGGTCCCAGAGTCCTCAGGTCTGTGCTGGTCTTATTTTGGGGCATGGTGCTTGGCTGGGTGGGGTCAGCGTAGCATAGGGTGGAGTTCAAGAGTCTGTTTTGTCCCTGCATGGGGGTGTGGTGCTCAATGGGGCAGGGCAAAAGGGCATGTGGAGTAGGGCCAGGGGACATGGGGGTCAGTGTCATTCCCACTCTGGAGTGTGGCACTTGGTGGGTACTCCAGACAGGCAGGAGGGAATGGAGAGAATGTGATATGTTGAGCTAGAAGGGAGGAAGAAAGAAAAGGGAGAAGAGAGAGAAACAAAAGTAAAAAGAAAAAAGATGGAGTGTCAGGAGACAGCAGATGAAAGAGGGGCACACGCAGGGAGGCTGTGTGTGTTGGTGGCTCTCTAGCTGAGTGGTGCAGCACAGCTCATCAAGAAGGGATAGAGGTGGTGTATGGGGTTATATGGACTGGAGGAAGGAAAGAAAAAAAGGGAGAAGAAACAAACAAAAAAATATGGATCTGAGGGAACTGGTCTTGGGAGCAGGGGAGGGGCAGGGATGATGGTGAGCTGGATTCTCTCTAGTCAGGCAGCATAGCATGGTCACTCAGGAAGGGGTGGAGGCAGCGCAGGACCTAGATAGGAGGGAGAAGGAAAAGGGAGAAGGGGAAAGGGAAAGGAAAATAAAAATATAGCACTGCAGCAACTGGCTGGTGAGGGTGGAGTGGACTCAGGGTGGCAGTGAGCTGGTGTCTCTATGACTGAGTGACCATGGCCTGTTGGAAAGTGGTGGAGGCAGTGTACAGGACAGAATGGTGAGGAGTGGGGAAATGTGTGTCTCTGCTTACCAGGTACTCTGCCTCCTATTGGGAACTCCATGAAATTACCTTCCCATACTCCCTGTCCAATGGTTGTGTTCCAAGATGGCGAAACTGTGCTGTGTTAGCTGGCAGGGGACCTCCACTTTGTAGCTCTCTTTATTCCCTGTTCTCTATCAGTTTCTTCTTCCATTCAGTACTTAATCTAGCTCTTTATCCCTTCATTTGATGCTTAGGGTTCCAGGATTAACATTCGTATCTGTTTCACTTAGTTTTTCAGATTTTTGCTGCAGAGAGACAGTATGGTGCTTCTTTCTATAGCACCACGTAGGCTCCAGTATCTCTTTGATTTTAGTCTTTCATGTAGGAGACTTTGCACAAATATCTGGTGCTCTGTTTATATTCATTTATGAGGTACTATGTGCCCCACATGTCTGTCAGTTTGTTCTACTGTAGTGGCTTAAGTGTTGCTATGATGTTGTAAGCTATGCCACCAGTATTTAAATACCAGCAGGGCCTCCTGTGGCAGACAGGTTTCAGGTGAGCTTCTGGACTAAGACAGACTAGGAAGAAGGACCCGGCAGACCAGACAAGTTGTAGAATGACATCAAGGACATTATACATGAAGAAAGCAAAATGTCATTAAAAAGAAAGAAAAGACCAAAATGGATGTCAGAAGAGACTGAGATTTGCTCTTGAACGTAAAGTAGCTAAAGCAAAAGGGAGAAATGATGTAGTAAAAGAGCTTAACATATTTCAAAGGGCAGCTCGAGAGGACAAAGGAAAGCATTATAATGAAATGTGCAAGGACCTGGAGTTAAAAAATCAAAAGGGAAGCACACCCTCAGCATTTCTTAAGCTGGGAGAACTGAAGAAAAAATCAACCCTTGAATTGCAATATTGAGGAATTCTACACAGAAAATATTGAACAGTGCAGGAAGCATCAAGAGAAGGTAGAAGGAATACACAGAGTCACTTGTACTGAAAAGAATTGGGTGACTTTCAACCATTTCAGGAGGTAGCATATGATCCAGAATGATGATACTGACAGAAGCCTAAGCTGCATTGAAGGAAATGGCAAAAAATAAGACTCCAGGATTGACGGAATACCAAATTAAATGTTTCAACAAATAAAAGCAGCACTGGAGGTGCTCATCTGTCTATGTCAAGAAATTTGGAAGACAGCTTCCTGGCCAACCGACTGGAAGAGATCCATATTTGTGCCCATTCCAAAGAGAGGTGATCCAAAAGAATGTGAGAATTATCAAACAATATCCTTAATAACACGCACAAGTTAAAGCTGGCTGAAGGTCATTCAAATGCAGCTGCAGCTGTACATTAACAGGGAACTTCCAGAAGTTCAAGCCGGATTCAGAAGAGGATGTGGAATGATGTTAGATGCATCTTGGCTGAAAGCAGAGAATACCAGAAAGAAGGTTACGCGTGTTTTATTAACTATCCAAAGACATTGAACTGTGTGGACCGTTACAAATTATGGATAACATTTCGAAGAATAGGAATTCCTGAATACTCTCTGTGCTCGTGAGGAAACTGTAAAGAGACCAGGAGTTAGTCATTTAAACAGAAGAAGGAGATATTGCGTGGTTTAAAGTCAGGAAAGGTGTGCGTCAGGGCTGTATTCTTTCACCATAGTTATTCAATCTGTATGCTGAGCAAATAATCCAAGAAGTTGGAGTATATGAAGAATATGACATCAGGATTGGAGGAAGACTCATTAAGAATCTGAGATATCCAGAAGACACAACTTTGCTTGCTGAAAGTGAAGAGGAATTGAAACACTGATGAAGATCAAAGACTACAGCCTTTAGTACGGATTGCATTTCAACATAAAAAAAAAAAAATCCTCACAACTGGATCAATAAGCAGCATCATGATAAATGGAGAAAAGGTTGAAGTTGTCAAGGATTTTATTTTACTTGGGTCCACATAAACACCCATGAAAGCAGCGGTCAGGAAATCAAACAAAGTGTTGCATTGGGCAAATCTGTGGCAAAAGACCTCTTTAAAGTGTTGAAAAGCAAAGGTGCTTTTACGTTGAGGACTAAGGCGTGCCTGACCCAAACCACGGCATTTTCAATCACCTCATATACATGCAAAAGCTGGACAATGAATAAGGGAGACCAAAGGAGAATTGATGCCTTTGAATTATGGCATTGGCGAAGACTATTGAATATACTATGGACTGTCAAAAGAATGAATAAATCTGTCTTGGAAGAAGTACAACCAGAATGCTCCTTAGAAGCAAGGATAGAGAGGCTCCGTCTCAAGTACGAAGGACCAGTCCCTGGAGAAGGATATCATGCTTGGTAAAGTAGAGGGTCAGTTAAAAAAGAGGAAGACCCTCAACGAGATGGATTGATACAGTGGCTAAAACAATGGCCTCATGCACAGTTGTGAGGACGGTGCAGGAGTGGGCAGTGTTGTGTTCTGTTGTGCATAGGATTGCTATGAGTTGGAACTGACTTGACACCACCTAACAACAAAAACAACAAATGACTGTGTGCACTATGACCCTGGATGGGGCTTGCCTCTGACCTTCACCATAGGGAGATTGGGAAGCAAATCTCCTATTCGCTGAAGTACTCCTAGATGCAATTATCTATGCGTCTTTTTTTCTGAGCTGTTTTAAAGGGCAACCTGAATCTCCTTCCAGAGGGGATGTGTTTGTGTGTGTGAGTGTGTATACGAGAAATTTTGGGGAGCAGGGTGGGGAAAGGAGTTTAGGCAGTCCATAGCATATCATGTAGACATTTATTTCACCCTTGCTTCATTTCTACTTTTCTCTAGGCCCGTTCCTCAAGTCCAATTACTCCAAAGAATAAACCTTCAATTTTCTTCCATGGAGCAGGGAAAGCATTGCTGCATGGATGCAGCAGAGAGGAGAGGAGATTTGATGGGATTAAACGTGATGTGGGTAAGCTTTCAACAAATGCCATTGTTCACAATGGGCCTTACCCTCTTCTCCCTTCTGAGATGCTTGTTGCTCACAAACACTGAGCAGTTCAGAGGTTCTGCAGGGTGAAGCAGCTCTGTTTCCACTTGCCGGCAAGCAATTGTCTTCCCACTTTCTTCATTCTGCCAGGGGTAATTACCATTCCTTCATCCATTTCTCACACTCCAAAAATTTGTTGAAAGCATTTATGGAAAATAGTCTTTCTTTCTCCTCGACCTTGTTGGTTAATTTGAATTTTAAATTCCTTGACTGTCATTTTAATGAGATTTATGTAGGAAGGAAGGACAGTCATAGTTAATTGGACTATTTTTAACCAGAACGTTCCTTTAGAAAACTTCAGCTTTATTGCATTATAGGCCTACCCACTTTACTCTTAGAAGAATCCTTGCTGTTTACTGAGTAAATGGTAAACAATTTCGTGAAATAATAAATCTCAGTCTGTTTCTCATAGCCTTTTTATGTTTATTTAACTACAATTCTAATAATCCTGGTTGTTTAATTTCCTAGCTTTTGGTAAACTAGAAGCAGAGTTTTAGTAGAAAGTTAGATTTGGGTGTGGCTAGAGTCACGTATCCTGATAATATCAAGAAGAGGTGGATGGCAGGTGCCAAAAAATAAATCATATAATCATTAGTTAAAAGGACACATAATTACAAGTTTCTATAGGTACAAAATTCCTACGTATTTGAAAATGCAATGATGCATTAAAGTGCAATTCTTATGGTACCTTCTATTATAAACACTTTGTGGCTTCCCATTCCCCATAGATATAAGTTCAATGTTCTCTCCTTGTTCCATTTGTCGCCAAACACATGACTTGTGTCTCCAGTGAAACACCCTGTTCTGTTCCACACCCATGCATTTCTCTTCCAGACCTGAGAATTTCTCTTTTTTTTTTTTTTCAATTTTTTTTGTGCTTTAAGTGAAAGTTTACAAATCAAATCAGTCTCTCATACAAAACCTTATATACACCTTGGCATATACTCCTAGTTGCTCTCCCCCTAATGACACAGCACACTCCTTCTCTCCACCCTGTATTTCTGTGTCCATTCAGCCAGCTTCTGTCCCTTCTGGCCTTCGCATCTCCCCTCCAGGCAGATGCTGCACACATAGCCTCGTGTGTCTACTTGATCCAAGAGGCTCACTCCTTACCAGTATGATTTTCTGTCTTATAGTCCTGTCCAATCCCTCTCTGAAGAGTTGGCTTTGGGAATTGTTCCTGTCTTGGGCTAACAGAAGGTCTGGGGCCCATGAGCTTTGGGGTCCTTCTAGTCTCAGTCAGACCATTGAGTCTGGTCTTTTTATGAGAATTTGAGGTCTGTATCTCATTGCTCTCCTGCTGCTTCAGTGATTCTCTGTGGTGTTTCCTGTCATGGCAGTTATCAGTAGTAGCTGGGCACCATCTAGTTCTTCTGGTCCCAGGCTGGTGTAGCCTCTGATTTATGTGGCCCATTTTTATTCTTGGGCTCATACTTACCTTGTGTCTTTGATGTTCTTCATTCTCCTTTGCTCCATGTAGGTTGAGACCAATTGATACATCTTAGATGGCTGCCTGCTGTCCTTTAAGACTCCAGATGCCACTCTCCAAAATGGGATGCAAAATGTTTTCTTAATAGATTTTTTTATGCCAGTTGACCTAGATGTCCCCTGAAACCATGGTCCCCAAACACCTGCCCTTGCTACGCTGGCCTTAGAAGTGTTCAGTTTATTCAGGAAACTTCTTTGCTTTTGGTTTAGTCCAGTTGTGCTGACCTATCCTTCATTTTGTATTGTCCTTCCCTTCACCTAAATTAGTTCTTGTCTACCATCTAATTAGTGAATACCTCTCTCTCTCCCTCCCTCCCCCCTCTTGTAACCATCAAAGAATATTTTCTCCTCTATTTAAACTGTTTCTTGGGTTCTTATAATAGTGGTCTCGTACATTTATCTTTTTGCTACTGACTAATTTCACTCAGCATAATGCCTTCCAGATTCCTCCATGTTATGAGATGTCTCACGGATTCATCGTTGTTCTTTATCAATGCATAGTATTCCATTGTGTGAATATACCATAATTTATTTATCCATTCATCTGTTGATGGGCACCTTGGTTGTTACCGTCTTTTTGTTATTGTAAACAGTGCTGCAATGAACATGGGTGTGCATATATCTGTTCATGTAAAGGCTCTTATTTCTCTAGGGTATATTCTGAGGAGTGGGATTTCTGGGTTGTTCTATTTCTAAATTTTAAGAAAACACCAGAGAGATTTCCAAAGCGGTTGTACCATTTTACATTCCCACCAGCAGTGTATAAGTGTTCCAGTCTCTCCACAACCTCTCCAACATTTATTATTTTGTGTTTTTTGGATTAATGCCAGCCTTGTTGGAGTGAGATGGAATCTCATTGTAGTTTTGATTTGCATTTCTCTGATGGCTAATGATCGGGAGCATTTCCTCATGTATCTGTTAGCTACTTGAATGTCCTCTCTAGTGAAGTGCCTGTTCATATCCTTTGCCCATTTTTTAATTGGGTTGTCTTTTTGTTGCTGGGTTTTTGTAGTAACATGTAGATTTTGGAGATTAGCCACTGATTGGAGATGTCATAGCTAAAAATGTTCTCCCAATCTGTAGATAATCTTTTTACTCTTTTGGTGAAGTCTTTGGATGAGCATAGGTGTTTGACTTTTAGGAGCTCCGAGTTATCTAGTTTCTCTTCTGGTGTTTGTACAGTTCTAGTAATGTTTTGTATACTGTTTATAACATGTAATAGGGCTCCTAGAGTTGTTCCTATTTTTTCTTCCATGATCTTTATCATTTTAGAGTTTATATTTAGGGACTTTGATCCATTTTGTCTCTGTTTTTGTGCATGGCGTGGGGTATGGGTCTTGTTTAATTTTTTTGAAGATGGGTATCCAGGCATGCCAGCACTATTTGTTAAAGAGACCGTCTTTTCTCCATTTAACTGACTTTGGGCCTTTGTCAAATATCAGCTGTTCATATGTGGCTGGATTTATGTCTGGATTCTCAATTCTGTTCCATTGGTCTATGTATCTGTTGTTGTACTGGTACCAGGCTGTTTTGACTATCTTGGGGGTATAATATGTTCTAAAATCAGGTGTGAGGCCTTGCACTTTGTCCTTCTTTTTCGGTAGTGCTTTAGTTATTCGGGGCCTCTTTCTCTTCTGTATGAAGTTGGTGATTTGTTTGTTCATCTCATTAAAAAATGTCATTGGTATTTGGATCGGGATCGCATTATATCTATAGATCGCTTTGGGCAGAATAGACATTTTTACAATGTTAAGTCTTGCTATCCATGGGCAAGGTATGTTTTCCACTTATGTAAGTCTCTTTTGGTTTCTTGTAGTAGTGTCTTATAGTTTTCTTTGTATAGGTCTTTTACATCTCTGGTTAGATTTAGTCCTAAGTATTTTATCTTCTTAGTGCCTATTGTAAACGGTATTGATTTGATGATTTCTTCTTCACCGCCCTCTTTGTTTTTGTAGAGGAATCCAACTGATTTATATATGTTTATCTTGTATCCTGATACGCTGCTAAACTCTTCTATTAGTTTCAGTAGTTTTCTTCACGATTCTTTAGGTTTTTCTGTATATAAGCTCATGTCATCTGCAAACAGAGATGCTTTTACTTCTTTGCCAATCTGGATGACCTTTATTGCCTTATCTAGTCTAATAGCTCTGCCTAGGGCCTCCAGTACAATGTTGAATTAGAGTGGTGATAAAGCGCATCCTTGTCTGGTTCCTGGTCTCAGTGGGAATGGTTTTAGTCTCTCTCCTTTTAGCATGATGTTGGCTGTTGGCTTTGTGTAAATGCCTTTTATTATGGTGAGGAATTTTCCTTCTATTCCTATTTTGCTGAGAGTTTTTTATCATGAATGGGTGTTGAACTTTGTCAAATGCCTTTTCTGCATCAGTTGATAAGATCATGTGGTTCTTGTCTTTTGTTTTATTTATGTGATGGATTACATTGATTGTTTTTCTAATGTTGAACCATCCCTATATACCTGGTATGAATCCCACTTGGCTGTGGTGAATTATTTTTTTGATATGTTGTTGAATTCTATTGGCTAGAATTTTGTTGAGGATTTTTGTGTCTAAGTTCATGAAGGATATTGGTCTGTAATTTTCTTTTTTTTGTGGTGTCTTTACCTGGTTTTGGCATCAGGGATATGCTGGCTTCATAGAATGAGTTTGGGAGTATTCCACCCTGTTCTATGCTCTGAAATACCTTTTGTTGTAGTGGTGTTAACTCTTCTTTGAAAGTTTGGTAAAATTCTCCAGTGAAGTCGTCAGGGTCAGGGCTTTTCTTTGTTTGGAGTTTTTTGATTATTTTTTCAATCTCTTGTTATGGGTTTATTTAGTTGTTTTGTCTCTGTGTTAGTTTAGGTAGGCAGTGTGTTTTTTAGAAATTTGTCCATTTTCTCTAGGTTTTCAAATTTGTTGGAGTACAACTTTTCATAATACTCTGTTATGATTCCTTTAATTTCTGTTGGGTCTTTTGTGAGATCACCCATCTTATTTCTTACTCAGGCTATTTGTTTCATCTCCTGTTTTTCTTTTGTCAGTCTGGCCAATGGTTTATTGATTTTGTCAATTTTTTCAAAGTACCAGATTTTGGTCCTGTTAACTCTTTCAATTATTCTTCTGTTTTCTATTTCCTTTAACTCTGCTCTAATTTTTATTATTTGCTTTCTTCTGGTGTCGGGGGGTTTCTTTTGTTGCTCTCTTTCTATTTATTCAAGTTGTAGAGATAACTCTTTGAGTTTGGCCCTTTCTTCTTTTTGGATGTGTGCATTTATTGATATAAATTGACCTCTGAGCACTGCTTTTGCTGTGTCCCAAAGGTTCTGATAGGAAGTGTTTTCATTCTCTTTGGAATCTATGAATTTCTTTAATCTGTCCTTAATTTGCTCAATAATCCTATCTTTTTTTTTAGCAAAGTGTTGTTCAGTTTCCATGTGTTTGATTTCTTTTCCCTGATTTTTGTGTTATTGACTTCTCATTTTATGGCTTTATGTTCAGAGAAGATGCTTTGTAATATTTTGATGTTTTGAATTCTGTTAAGGCTTGCTTTAAGGCCTAATATGTGATCTATTCTAGACAAAGTTCCTTGTGCGTTGGAAAAGAACGTATACTTGGATGCTTTTGGGTGGACTGTTCTGTATATGTCTATGTGGTCAAGTTGGTTAATTGCAGCATGTAGCTCTCTTGTGTCTTCACTGAACTTCTTTCTGGATGTTTTGTGCTTCACTGAAAGTGGTGTATTGAAGTATCCTACTATTATTGTGTAGCTATCTATCTCACTTTTCAGTGCTCTTAGAGTTGGTTTTATGTACCTTGAAGCCCTGTAATTGGGTGCATAAATATTTAATATGGTAATATCCTCCTGATATATTGTCCCTTTAATCATTATATAGTGTCCGTCCTTGTCCTTTGTGGTGGATTTAACTTTAAAGCCTATTTTGTCTGAAATTAATACTGCCAGTCCTGCTCTTTTTTTTTATTGTTGCTTGGCTGATATATATTTTTTCCATCCTTATGAGTTTTATTTTGTTTGTGTCTCTAAGTCTAAGGTGTGTCTCTTGTAGGCAGCATATGACCAGATTGTGTTTTTTAATCCATTCTACCACTCTCTAGCTCTTTATTGGTGCATTTTGTCCATTTACATTCAGGGTAATTATAGATAGGTATAAAAAAATTTTTTTTTTTTTATGAGTTTAGTGCTCTCATTTTGATGCCTTTTTTATGTGCGCTGTTGACAGTTTCTTTTGTCCACTTACTTTTTTGGGCTGAGAAGTTTTTCTTTGTAAATTGTGTGTTCCTGTTTTTCATTGTAGTTGATTTTGTTTTTGCTGAGTCTTTTTGTTCTTCTCGTTTTTTATTTTGAAGTGTAGTATTGTTAGTCTTCTTTGTGATAACCTTAATATTTACCCCTATTTTTCTAAGTTTAAACCTTACTTTTATCTCCCTATATCTCCTTGATTTCCTTTCCATATGGAAGCTCTATGCCTACTTTATTTAGTCCGTCTTTATTGATTTAATGTTGTCATCTTTTATAATGACATCACTGATTCCCTGTTTTGAGTTTTTTTTTTTAAACCTTGATTTATTTTTGTGATTTCCCTATCTAAGTTGATATCTGGTTGCTCTGTCCTGTGTTCTAGTCTTGGGTTGATACCTGATATTATTGATTTTCTAACCAGAGAATTCCCTTTAGTTTTTCTTGTAGTTTTGGTTTGGTTTTTGCAAATTCCCTAAGCTTCTGTTTATGTGTAAAGGTTGTAATTTCACCTTCACATTTGATAGAAAGTTTTACCAGATATAGTATTCTTGGCTCCATATATGATTCTTCTCCTTTAATACTTTATATATGTCATCCCATTGCCTTCTTGCATGCATAGTTTCTTCCATGTAGTCTGAACTTATTCTTATTGATCCTCTTTTGTAGGTGACTTTTTGCTTATCTCTGGCCACTCTTGAAATTTTCTCTTTATCTTTGGTTTTGGCAAGTTTGATTATAATATGTTTTGGTGACTTTCTTTTGGGATCTACCTTGTATGGGTTTCAAAGAGCATCTTGGCCAGGTATTCTTCCATCTTTCACAATATCCTTTCATCTTTCACAATGTCAGGGAAGTTTTCTGCCAACAAATCTTCCACAATTCTGTCTGTATTTTTTGTTATCCTTCCCTGTTCTGGTATTCCAATCACTCTCAAGTTATTCTTCTTGATAGATTCCCACATGATTCTTAGGGTTTCTTCATTTTTTAAATTCTTTTATCTGATTTTTCTTTGAATATATTGTTGCCAAGTGTTTTATCTTCAGTCTCACTAATTCTGCCTTCCACTTCCTCAGTTCTGCTCCTCTGACTTTCTATTGAGTTGTCTAATTCTGTAATTTTATTGTTAATCTACTGAATTTGTGATTGCTCTCTCTCTCTATGGATTCTTGCAGTTTATTAAATTTTTCATTATGTTCTTGACATCTTTTAATTTCTTCAACTGCTTTATCTGTGTGTCCCTTGGCTTTTTCTGTGTGTTGCCTGATCTCATTCCTGATGTCGTTCCTGATGTCTTGAAAAGTTCTGCGTATTAATCTTTTGTATTCTACATCTGGTAATTCCAGGAGAGTCCTTGATTCTTTGTTTTGGGAGTTTGTTGAACCAATTATGGTCTGCTTCTTTATGTGATTCTATATTGACTTGTCTCTGAGCCATATATAAGTTTTGTATTAATTTATGTTTGCTAACTGTGTCCTAGTTTCTTGTTTTTTTTTTTTTTGTTGTTGTTGTTTTGATATACCGAAATAGGCTACTAGGGTGAGCTAGCTTGATTACTGGAGTCTTTGAAGCACTAATGTCCTGTTACCAGATATCTAGATCTGTTACTAGGTATATGAGCCTAGGAGTTCATTCACTATCCTTGTATAGATTCAGCTCAGGTGTCCTGATAGTCAGTCACCTAGTGTGTGACATGGGCTCTCACCTACTGTCTTAGAGGAGCAGTGGTGATAGTTGTATGCACAGGTTTCTGGTAGCAGCAGGAGGTCTCACTCTGAGGAAGGCAGGGGACTGACAGCCTTCTCCCAAGTGTCAGTAAGGAAAGAAGACTGTTCTTTAGAGCACTCTGGTGGGTGGGCTCTGCAGCTGTACCTGAAACAACCAGTGCTTGTATCTGTAAGGACTGGTAGGCACCACTATAATTTTGTGGGTGGCGTGGATGGAGCCTCCAGTCCTCAGACCTCTGCTGTGGGTAGGTGAAGGCCCTGTTTAATAGGCAGAGCAGTATCAAACCTCCAAAACCTGCCTCTCCACTACACAGCTGAAGTAGTTACTGTCAGGCCTCAAACAGATTCACCCTTGCAATATAATAGCCAGATCCTATCTGGTGTAATTGAGCCACCTGGATCCATGCATCGGTGAAAGACAAAGTCTGCAGATCGCTTGTGCCTGGACTGGAGCTGCTTCTGTTCTGAGCTTCCAGATTAAAGGAGTCGGGAGAGTATTTTTCCCCATTTTGTTTATTTGTTCCTTCTCCAAGGCCAGGAGAATGGTTCCGGGAGCACAGCAGAACCTATCTCAGGCCCAGGGAAATCAACTGTTAATGAAGGGATGAGATAGATAGTAGAGAGTTCTTTCAAAAGAAGGAGCTATTAGATCCGTGCAGTAAAATAGACAAAATAACTTATTTTGTGCTGAGAGCACTGTTTTATCTCAGATTCCAGAGGTGTGTGTAGCCTGTGTGTGCTGGCTGGATCCCTGCTGAGATCACCTCAGGGGGTTAGGGTTGTGTCCTGCGCTTGCCTTCTTTCGCTGAAGCAGCTGTGTCCCAAACTCCACCACCAGTCCCCCCACGTCACACCAGGGGATAAAGGGTACTTGCCTTCAGCACCGCCACAGTCGTGCCAAGGAACGTGCCAAGGAATCAGAGCTCAGGTGCTGCCATGGGCTTGGCAACTCCTCGCTACTTCTGCACCATCTTTCCCTCCCCTGTCACTCAGTCTGGTTCCTTAACTTTGCCTTTGATGCTCAGTGTTCCTAGCTTTTCATATATAAAATCGAATCACTTGTTTTTTTGGTCTTTATTGTAACAGGGATCACCGGAAGCGTCTGACTACTTTGCCGTCTTGGGCCTGCCTCTCCAGACCTGTGAATTTCTTAGTATGGCACATGCTTTCTTGCCACCTCGAATCATCCCTCAAGATACGGTTCAAATATCCATGTAGCTCTCTCACTCTGTTCTGTGCTCCCATGGTACTTGTTCATATTTTTAAAATAGCATTTCTGTTTTCCCTTGAATCATGAATTTATGAACCTGCCTTACTTCTCATGAATAACACCAAATAATAAGGGCCATTACTCTTGCCATAATAATTTGCCTGTAAATGCTCTCGAATAAATGTTTATTGGATCAGATTGAAGGTATGATAGTTGATCTTCAACATGATAATCCTTGGTCCTTGAGGAAAGGTTAAATAGGAATCTGTACTCTCTATTTAAGAGGGTAAATGTATGATATATTTTTTTATTGTGTTAAAATATGCACAACATAAAATTAACCATTTTAATAATTTTCAAGTGTGCAACCCAGTGGCATTAATCATACTTACAATGTTGTGCGACTATCACCACTATTTATTCTTAAAACTTTTTCATCACTCCAGAAGCTTGAGCTTATTAGGCAATAACTCCTCTTCCCCCCAGCCCATGGTAACCAATAGGATGAATTTTTATAAGATTTTAAAAATAGTGAAAATGAAACAAGAAATAAATTTTTATAATGCTTAAAGGACATACTACCTTTAATTTATCATAAAAATTTATTTCTCATTGATAGAACAATGAGGTTTTATTTTTCATATGGAAAGCAATCATATTATACTACCAAGCTGTTTGAGTTTGAACATCGTAGTTGATATATGAAACATTAACTATGACTTTTTTTTTATTAACTTTTATTAAGCTTCAAGTGAACATTTACAAATCCAATCAGTCTGTCACATATAAGTTTACATACATCTTGCTCCGTATTCCCACTTGCTCTTCCCCTATTGAGTCAGCCCTTTCAGTCTCTCCTTTCGTGACAATTTGGCCAGCTTCCCTCTATCTCTATCCTCCCATCCCCCCTCCAGACAAGAGTTGCCAACACACTCTTAAGTGTCCACCTGATATAATTAGCTCACTCTTCATCAGCATCTCTCTCCCACCCGCTGACCAGTTCCTTTCATGTCTGATGAGTTGTCTTCAGGGATGGTTCCTGTCCTGTGCCGACAGAAGGTCTGGGGAGCATGGCCACCGGGATTCCTCTAGTCTCAGTCAGACCATTAAGTCCAGGCTTTTTATGAGAATTTGGGGTCTGCATCCCACTGATCTCCTGTTTCCTCAGGAGTTCTCTGTTGTGCTCCCTGTCAGGGCAGTCATCGATTGTGGCCGGGCACCAACTAGTTCTTCTGGTCTCAGGATGATGTAGGTCTCTGGTTCATGTGGCCCTTTCTGTCTCTTGGGCTCTTAGTTGTCGTGTGGCCTTGGTGTTCTTCATTTTCCTTTGCTCCAGGTGGGTTGAGACCAATTGATGCATCTCAGACGGCCACTTGTTAGCATTTAAGACCCCAGACGCCACATTTCAAAGTGGGATGCAGAATGTTTTCATAATACAATTATTTTGCCAATTAACTTAGAAGTCCCCGCAAACCATGTTCCCCAGACCCCCGCCCCTGCTCCGCTGACCTTTGAAGCATTCAGTTTATCCTGGAAACTTCTTTGCTTTTGGTCCAGTCCAATTGAGCTGACCTTCCATGTATTGAGTGTTGTCTTCCCTTCACCTAAAGCAGTTCTTATCTACTGATTAATCAATAAAAAACCCTCTCCCTCCCTCTCTCCCTCCCCCCTTCGTAACCACAAAAGTATGTGTTCTTCTCAGTTTTTACTATTTCTCAAGAACTTATAATAGTGGTCTTATACAATATTTGTCCTTTTGCCTCTGACTCATTTCGTTCAGCATAATGCCTTCCAGGTTCCTCCATGTTATGAAATGTTTCACAGATTCTTCACTGTTCTTTATCGATGCGTAGTATTTCATTGTGTGAATATACCACAATTTATTTACCCATTCATCTGTTGATGGACACCTTGGTTGCTTCCAGCTTTTTGCTATTGTAAACAGAGCTGCAATAAACATGGGTGTGCATATATCTGTTTGTGTGAAGGCTCTTATTTCTCTAGGGTATATTCCGAGGAGTGGGATTTCTGGGTTGTATGGTAGTTCTATTTCTAACTGTTTAAGATAACACCAGATAGATTTCCAAAGTGGTTGTACCATTTTACATTCCCACCAGCAGTGTATAAGAGTTCCAATCTCTCCTCAGCCTCTCCAACATTTATTATTTAGTGTTTTTTGGATTAATGCCAGCCTTTTTTGTTGGAGTGAGATGGAATCTCATCGTAGTTTTAATTTGCATTTCTCTAATGGCTAATGATCGAGAGCATTTTCTCATGTATCTGTTGGCTGCCTGAATATCTTCTTTAGTGAAATGTGTGTTCATATCCTTTGCCCACTTCTTGATTGGGTTGTCTTTTTGTGGTTGAGTTTTGACAGAATCATGTAGATTTTAGAGATCAGGCGCTGGTTTGAGATGTCATAGCTGAAAATTCTTTCCCAGTCTGTAGGTGGTCTTTTTACTCTTTTGGTGAAGTCTTTAGATGAGCATAGATGTTTGATTTTTAGGAGCTCCCAGTTATCGGGTTTCTCTTCATCATTTTTGGTAATGTTTTGTATTCTGTTTATGCCTTGTATTAGGGCTCCTAAGGTTGTCCCTATTTTTTCTTCCATGATCTTTATCGTTTTAGTCTTTATGTTTAGGTCTTTGATCCACTTGGAGTTAGTTTTTGTGCATGGTGTGAGGTATGGGTCCTGTTTCATTCTTTTGCAAATGGATATCCAGTTATGTCAGCACCATTTGTTAAAAAGACTATCTTTTCCCCAATTAACTGACACCGGTCCTTTGTCAAATATCAGCTGCTAATACGTGGATGGATTTATATCTGGGTTCTCAATTCTGTTCCATTGGTCTATGTGCCTGTTGTTGTACCAGTACCAGGCTGTTTTGACTAGTGTGGCTGTATAATAGGTTCTGAAATCAGGTAGAGTGAGGCCTCCCACTTTCTTCTTCTTTTTCAGGAGTGCTTTGCTTATCCGGGGCTTCTTTCCCTTCCATATGAAATTGGTGATTTGTTTCTCTATCCCCTTAAAATATGACATTGGAATTTGGATCGGAAGTGCGTTATATGTATAAATGGCTTTTGGTAGAATAGACATTTTTACTATGTTAAGTCTTCCTATCCATGAGCAAGGTATGTTTTTCCACTTAAGTATGTCCTTTTGAATTTCTTGTAGTAGAGCTTTGTAGTTTTCTTTGTATAGGTCTTTTACATCCTTGGTAAGATTTATTCCTAAGTATTTTATCTTCTTGGGGGCTACTGTGAATGGTATTGATTTGGTTATTTCCTCTTCGGTGTTCTTTTTGTTGATGTAGAGGAATCCAAGTGATTTTTGTATGTTTATTTTATAACCAGAGACTCTGCCAAACTCTTCTATTAGTTTCAGTAGTTTTCTGGAGGATTCCTTAGGGTTTTCTGTGTATAAGATCATGTCATCTGCAAATAGAGATAATTTTACTTACTCCTTGCTAATCTGGATGCCCTTTATTTCTTTGTCTAGCCTAATTGCTCTGGCTAGGACTTCAAGTACGATGTTGAATACGAGCAGTGATAAAGGGCATCTTTGTCTGGTTCCCGTTCTCAAGGGAAATGCTTCCAGGTTCTCTCCATTTAGAGTGATATTGGCTGTTGGCTTTGCATAGATGCCCTTTATTATGTTGAGGGATTTTCCTTCAATTCCTATTTTGGTACGAGTTTTTATCATAAATGGGTGTTGGACTTTGTCAAATGCCTTTTCTGCATCAATTGATAAGATCATGTGGTTTTTATCTTTTGTTTTATTTATGTGATGGATTACATTAATGGTTTTTCTGATATTAAACCAGCCTTGCATACCTGGTATAAATCCCACTTGATCAGGGTGAATTATTTTTTTGATGTGTTGTTGGATTCTATTGGCTAGAATTTTGTTGAGGATTTTTGCATCTATGTTCATGAGGGGTATAGGTCTATAATTTTCTTTTTTTGTAATGTCTGTACCTGGTTTTGGTATCAGGGAGATGGTGGCTTCATAGAATGAGTTGGGTAGTATTCCGTCATTTTCTATGCTTTGAAATGCCTTCAGAAGTAGTGGTGTTAACTCTTCTCTGAAAGTTTGGTAGAACTCTGCAGTGAAGCCGTCCGGGCCAGGGTTTTTTTTTGTTGGAAGTTTTTTGATTACGTTTCAATCTCTTTTTTTGTTATGGGTCTATTTAGTTTTTCTACTTCTGAATGTGTTAGTTTAGGTAGGTAGTGTTTTTCCAAGAATTCATCCATTTCTTCTAGGTTTTCAAATTTGTTAGAGTACAATTTTTTGTAGTAATCTGAAATGATTCTTTTAATTTCATTTGGTTCCGTTGTGATGTGGTCCTTCTCGTTTCTTATTCGGGTTATTTGTTTCCTTTCCTGTATTTCTTTAGTCAGTCTAGCCAATGGTTTATCAATTTTGTTAATTTTTTCAAAGAACCAGCTTTTGGCTTTGTTAATTCTTTCAATTGTTTTTCTGTTCTCTAATTCATTTAGTTCAGCTCTAATTTTTATTATTTGTTTTCTTCTGGTGCCTGATGGGTTCTTTTGTTGCTCACTTTCTATTTGTTCAAGTTGTAGGGACAGTTCTCTGATTTTGGCTCTTTCTTCTTTTTGTATGTGTGCATTTATCGATATAAATTGGCCTCTGAGCATTGCTTTTGCTGTGTCCCAGAGGTTTTGATAGGAAGTATTTTCATTCTCTTTGCATTCTATGAATTTCCTTATTCCCTCCTTGATGTCTTCTATAACCCAGTCTTTTTTCATCAGGGTATTGTTCATTTTCCAAGTATTTGATTTCTTTTCCCTAGTTTTTCTGTTATTGATTTCAAGTTTTATTGCCTTGTGGTCTGAGAAGATGCTTTGTAATATTTCAATGTTTTGGACTCTGCAAAGGTTTGTTTTATGACCTAATATGTGGTCTATTCTAGAGAACGTTCCATGTGCGCTACAAAAAAAAGTATACTTTGCAGCAGTTGGGTGGAGAGTTCTGTATAAGTCAATAAGGTCAAGTTGGTCAATTGTTGTAAGTAGGTCTTCCATGTTTCTATTGAGCTTCTTACTGGATGTCCTGTCCTTCTCCGGAAGTGGTGGGTTGAAGTCTCCTACTATAATTGTGGAGGTGTCTATCTCACTTTTCAATTCTGTTAAAATTTGATTTATGTATCTTGCAGCCCTGTCATTGGGTGCATAAATATTTAATATGGTTATGTCTTCCTGATCAATTGTCCCTTTTATCATTATATAGTGTCCTTCTTTATCCTTTGTGGTGGATTTAAGTCTAAAGTCTATTTTGTCAGAAATTAATATTGCTACTCCTCTTTTTTTTTGCTTATTGTTTGCTTGATATATTTTTTTCCATCCTTTGAGTTTTAGTTTGTTTGTGTCTCTAAGTCTAAGGTGTGTCTCTTGTAGGTAGCATATAGATGGATCGTGTTTCTTTATCCAGTCCGTGACTCTCTGTCTCTTTATTGGTGCATTTAGTCCATTTACATTCAGCGTAATTATAGATAAATAAGTTTTTAGTGCTGTCATTTTGATGCCTTTTTATGTGTGTTGTTGGCAATTTCATTTTTCCACATACTTTTTTGTGCTGAGACCTCTTTCTTAGTAAATTGTGAGATCCTCATTTTCGTAGTGTTTGACTTTATGTTAGTTGAGTCATTACGTTTTTCTTGGCTTTTATCTTGAGTTATGGAGTTGTTATACCTTTTTGTGGTTACCTTATTATTTACCCCCTATTTTTCTAAGTAAAAACCTAACTTGTATCGTTCTATATCACCTTGTATCACTCTCCATCTGGCAGTTCAATGCCTCCTGTATTTAGTCCCTCTTTTTGATTATTGTGATCTTTTACCTATTGTCTTCCATGATTCCCTGTTATGTGTATTATTATTATTATTTTTAATTAATCTTTGTTTGTTTTGGTGATTTCCCTATTTGAGTTGATATCAGGACGTTCTGTTTTGTGACCTTATATTGTGCTGGTATCTGATATTATTGGTTTTCTGACCAAACAATATCCTTTAGTATTTCTTGTAGCTTTGGTTTGGTTTTTGCAAATTCTCTGAACTTGTGTTTATCTGTAAATATCTTAATTTCGCCTTCATATTTCAGAGAGAGTTTTGCTGGATATATGATCCTTGGGTGGCAGTTTTTCTCCTTCAGTGCTCTGTATATGTCGTCCCATTCCCTTCTTGCCTGCATGGTTTCTGCTGAGTAGTCTGAACTTATTGATTCTCCCTTGAAGGAAACCTTTCTTTTCTCCCTGGCTGCTTTTAAAATTTTCTGTTTATCTTTGGTTTTGGGGAGTTTGATGATAATATGTCTTGATGTTTTTCTTTTGGATCAATCTTACATGGGGTTCGATGAGCATCTTGGATAGATATCCTTTCGTCTTTCATGATGTCAGGGAAGTTTTGTGTCAGGAGTTCTTCAACTATTTTCTCTGTGTTTTCTGTCCCGCCTCCCTGTTCTGGGACTCCAATCCCCCGCAGGTTATCCTTCTTGATAGAGTCCCACATGATTCTTAGGGTTTCTTCATTTTTTTAAATTCTTTTATCTGATTTTTTTTCAGCTATGTTGGTGTTGATTCCCTGGTCCTCCAGATGTCCTAGTCTGCATTCTAATTGCTCGAGTCTGCTCCTCTGACTTCCTATTGTGTTGTCTAATTCTGTAATTTTATTGTTAATCTTTCGGATTTCTCCATGCCGTCTCTCTATGGATTCTTGCAACTTATTAATTTTTCCACTATGTTCTTGAATAATTTTTTTGAGTTCTTCAACAATTTTATCGATGTGTTCCTTGGCTTTTTCTGCAGTTTGCCTTATTTCGTTTGTGATGTCTTGAAGCATTCTGTAAATTAGTTTTTTATATTCTGTATCTGATAATTCCAGGATTGTATCTTCATTTGGGAAAGATTTTGATTCTTTTGTTTGGGGGGTTGGAGAAGCTGTCATGGTCTGCTTCTTTATGTGGTTTGACATGGACTGCTGTCTCCGAGCCATCACTGGGAAACTAGTTTTTCCAGAAAATCCGCTGACTGGTACGCTGGCTCCAGGCTCTGAAAACAATCGCTGCCTCCCCGTATTTGTTCGTTCTCCGTCTCTAAATCTGTGTTTGTTGTTTAGGGTTCATAGATTGTTATGTATGTGATCGATTCACTTGTTTTTCTGAGTCTTTGTTGCAAGAGGGATCCGCGGTAGCATCCACCTAGTGCGCCATCTTGGCCCTGCCTCCTAACTATGACTTTTTAAAAGGGGAACAGTGTAGATGCTGGCTCACAGACTGCAGAGGCTAATGAATTCCAAGATCAGCAGGCAGTATGACAAACTTCTGGCTCAGATCCCAAGAACTAGAGATCAGATGATGATGAGCCAGTTGTAGGATCCAGATCAAGCAAAAGCCAGTGAGCTTTGCCACAAAGTCCGTACATATTGGATGCAGGCCATACCCTAAAGGAAACTCTTTCAACTGATTAGCTACTCACAGCAGATCTCATCATGGAGGTGATTACATTATATGAGATCTCATCATGGAGGTGATTACTTCATTACCTAACTGCCAAACTACATCATAACTGCCAAACCTCTGAGAATCCTGGCCCAGCCAAATTGACACAGAACCGTAATGATCACACATATGTTTCCTGTGACAAGGAAGACCCTTTATGGTCACACCCCATTCATCTGGCTGTCCTGTGGGCACTCCCCGGAGATCAGCCAGGTTGAGTGACTCTCTGTTCCTTGTACCCAGAAGATCTCTGGCTGAAATGCTAAGTATAAAACAAAGAGAAGCATTCTGATTCCTTTCTTTGAAGCAGCAAGGAAGAGCTGACCATCAAAAGAAACAGAAGAGAACAAAATAATTTCTGACTAAATAGTGTTAAAATATGGTCATCAGAGCTATGAGTCCTTGTCTCTCTCTCTCTCTCTCTCTTTTTAAGCTGCATGAGCAAGTCACTTTGCCTTACTATGCTTTGATTTTCTCATCTGGAAAATAAAAAATCTTAAACCAGGAAATTTATAAGTATGCTTCTGTTTCTAAAATTATCCACTTCTCTTCCACAGATATTTGTTCAAGAGGTACCTTCCACAATGGTTTGGACATCAGTTCTGATGCCTGACTTGACACCAGTCCAGAGACGAGGCCAGTGCCTGGAAAGTTGAAGAAAATATAGATACCTCATAGACATCTCCTCGTCACCCAATTTCCAGGCCTTTTCACCTTTGCCAGTTCAAGATTCCTTTACATTTGAAATAGATGATTATGATCCAAGGCATAACAAAATAACTTGAAACCTAGTGTAGTTTCTTCCAACAGTCTCTCCTTCAATTACAATTAAAATTGACATATTTTTGGTGAGATGTAAGGACATATTCCACACTCCTGCCAAAAATGTGGTCAAGGCCCCGAAAGACCCTCTTTCTACATCTTTGCATCCTGCCCATCATTTTTTAAAATAATGTTTTATTACATTTTAGATGAAAGTTTACACAGAAAGTTAGGTTCCCATTTAACCATTTTTACACAAATTGTTCCATGACATTGGTTACAATTTTCACAAAGATGTCAGCATCTCATTATTTCCCTTCTGTTTGTTCTGTTTCCATTGATCTAGCTTCCCTTGCCCTCCTTGCCTTCTCATCTTTGCTTTTGGGTAAATATCAACTGTTTGGTCTCATATTGTTGATTGTTTAAGGGAGCACATCATTCATGGGTGATATTCTTTATTTTATAAGCCAATCTATTATTTGACTGAAAGCTGACCTCCAGAAATAGCTTCAGTTTCAAGTTCAAAGAGTATCTTAGGGTGATAGTCTCAGGGGTTCCTCTAGTCTCTATCAGTCCAGTAGGTCTAGCCTTTTTTAGGAATTTGAATTTTGTCCTTCATTTTTCTTCCATTTTATCCAGGACCATCTATTGTGTCCCTGGTCAGAATGGTCTGTAGTTGTAGCCAGGTACCGTCTAGTTCTTCTGGTCTCAGGTTAGAAGAGGCTGTGGTTCATGTAGGCTATTAGTCCCATGGACGAGTTCCTTCTTTGAACCTTTGTTTTCCTTCATTCTCTTTTGATCCGTGTGAATAGAGACAAGTCATTGTATCTTAGATGGCCACTGGGAAGCTTTTAAAGGACCCAGATTCTACTCACTAAACTGGGCCGTAGAACATTATCTTTATGAACTATGTTATGCTAATTGACCAAGTTGTCCCCTGAGACTATGGTCCTAAGACTTTTAACCCAGTAAATCAGTCCTGTGAGTTGTTTGGATATATCTATGAAGCCTCCCTAACTGGTCTGTCTGTATGTGCTTTGTTATATATATTGATATATATGCAGCACAAATAAATGTGTATATACATATGTCTACAGACACACCTATACATGCATGTGGATTTACTTGCATATGCCTTCCTATACACATATATGCACACATATCTACTTACCTAACCACATACATATTTTTTGGTTGTTGTTAGTGTTCTTGCAAAATTATATATGTTATATCATTTGGCAAAATTGTCCCTTTCTCTTGTGTACTGCTTAGTGTCTTTATTTACCTTGGTCAGGTTTTGTTGACTTCACTCATATTTGGAATAGCCTTTCCCATCACCAAAAATAACAACTGTCTACTATCCAGAAGGTGTTCCCCCCTCCTTCTCATCCCTAGTAACCATCAAAGAATGTTGCTTTCTGTGTGTAAATCTATTCTTGACTTTTTATAATAGTAGAACCATACAGTATTTGTACTTTTATGATTGACTTCTTTTACTCAGTATAATGTCCTCCAGATTCATCCATGTTATGTTTCATGGACTCCTTATTATTTCTTATAGTTGTGTAGTATTCCATTGTATGTATGAACCACAGTTTATCCATTTATATGCAATTAACATGAGTGTGCTTATGTCTATTTGTGTCACTGCTTTTATATCTCTTGGTGGTATATGTTCGACTGGGACTGCTGGATAATAAGGTATTTCTATTTCTGACTTTTTAGGAAGCACCATATCGTTTTCTGTAGTGGTTGTATCATATTACAATCCCACCAGCAATGTATGAGTTCCAATATCCCCACAACCTTGTTGTTATGAGTCGAATTTACTCGACAGCAATGGGTTTTTTGTTTGCATGGCTAGTGATCAGGAGGATTTTTTTCATGTATTTGTTGTCTACCTGAGTGTTCTCTTTGGTGAAGTATCTGTTCATATCTTTAGCCCATTTTTTGATTGGATTGTTTTTTGTTGTTGAGTTGTTGTAGTTTTCTATATATTGTAGAGATTAGTCCCTTATCAGATATGCTTTTGTCAAAGACCTTTTCACAGTCCATAGATTCTCTTTTTACTCTCTTGGTGAAGTCTTTTAAAGAGCATAAATATTTAATTTTTAAGGTCCCCATTATCTAATTTATCTTCTGTCATTCATACATTTTTTTCTTGTGTTTGATAGGCTATTTATGCCAAAATTGGGTCCCCCAGTTTTGTCCCTCCAACATGTATGTCAGTTTGTCATACTGTGGGGACTTGTGTGTTGCTGGAAGCTATGCCACTGGTATTCAAATACCAGCAGGGTTACCCATGGTGGACAGGTTTCAGCTGAGCTTCTAGACTAAGACAGACTAGGAAGAAGGGCACAGGGGTCTACTTCTGAAAAGAATTAGCTGGTGGAAACCTGATGAATAGCACCAGAACATTGTCTGACATAGCACCTGAAGATGAGCCCCCCAGGTTGGAAGGAACTCAAATTACAACTGGGAAGAGCTGCCTCCTCAAGGTAGAGTCGACCTTAACGATGTGAATGGAGTCAAGCTTTCAGGACCTTCATTTGCTGATGTGGCATGAGCCAAAATGAGAAGAAATTAATAATCAGAACCTGGAATGTATGAATTACAAATCTAGGAAAATTGGAAATCAACAAAAATGAAGTGGAATGAATACAGATCAATATCCTAGGCATTAGTGAGCTAAAATGGACTGATATTTATTGATCATTATGAATTGGACAATCATATGGTCTACTATGCCCAAAATGACAACTTGAAGACAAATGGTGTTGCATTCATCGTCAAAAAGAACATTTCAAGATCTATCCTGAAGTATAAAGCTGTCAGTGATAGGATAATATCCACACACCATACCTATTCAATCTGTATGGTGAGCAAATAATCCGAGAAGCTAGACTATATGAAGAAGAATGGGGCATCAGGATTAGAGGAAGACTTATTAACAACCTGCGTTATGCAGATGACACAACCTTGCTTGCTGAAAGCGAAGAGGACTTGAAGTGCTTACTAATGAAGATCAAAGACCATAACCTTCCGTATGGATTACACCTCAACATAAAGAAAACAAAAATCCTCACAACTGGACCAATGAGCAACATCATGATAAATGGAGAAAAGATTGAAGTTGTCAAGGATTTCATTTTACTTGGATCCACAATCAACACCCATGGAAGCAGCAATCAAGAAATCAAAAGATGCATTGCCTTGGGCAAATAGGCTGCAAAAGACCTCTTTCAAGTGTTGAAAAGCAAGGATGTCAACTTGAGGATTAAGGTGTGCCTGATCTAAGCCATGGTGTTTTCAATCACCTCATATGCATGCGAAAGCTGGACAATGGATAAGGAAGACCAAAGAAGAATCCATGCCTTTGAATTGTGGTGTTGGTGAAGAATATTGAATATACCATGGACTGCCAAAAGAAAGAACAAATCTGTCTTGGAAGGAGTATAACCAGAAAGCTTCTTAGAAGGAAGCATGGCAAGACTACATCTCACATACTTTGGACATGTTATCAGGAGGGATCAGTCCCTAGAGAAGGACATCACGCTTGGTAAAGTAGAGGGTCAGCAAAAAAGAGAAAGACCCTCAAAGAGATGCATTGACACAGTGGCTGCAACAAGGGGCTCAAGCATAGCAACAGTTGTGAGGATGGTGCAGGACCGGGCAGTGTTTCGTTCTGTTGTGCATAGGATCACTGTAAGTCAGAACCAGCTCAAGGACACCTGACAACAACAACAACGTTTTTGTTCCTGTGTTAGCTATCAGGGACTTCAAAGTTCTAGCTTTAATATTTAGGTCTCTGATCCATTTATTTATTTTTTTTCATGGTGTGAGGTACAGATTCTGTTTCATTTTTCTGTAAATGGATGCCCAGTTTTGCCAGCACCATTTGTTAAAGTGACGGTTTCTTCCCAATTGAATGGACTTCGATCCTTTGTCAAAGATTATCTGCGTGAAGATGAATGGGTTTACTTCTGGGTTATCAATTCTTTTTCATTGTTCTATTTGTTTGTCATTAAACCAGTACCAGACAGTTTTGATTACCATGACTATATAGTTAAGTGTTGAGACTGGGAAATGTGAGGCCTCCTACTTTGTTCTTCTTCAATATTGCTTTAGCCATCTGGGGCCTCCTTCCTTTCCGTATAAAGTTGGAAATTAGTTTTTTCATTTCATTAAAGAATGTTGCTGGGATTTGGATTGGGATCGCACTATAGCTTGCTTTGGGTAGTATTGACATTTTCACAATGTCAAATCTTTCAATCCACAAGCATGGAAAGTTTTTCCATTTATGTAGATCTCTTTTAGCTTCTTGCAGTAGTGTTTATAGTTTTCTTTGTATAAGTCTTTTACAACCCTGACTAGGTATTTTATCCATTTGGGGGCTATCGTAAATGGTACAAATTGTTTTCTTGATTTCCTTTTTGGAGGTTTCCTTGTTAGTGTAGAGGACCCCAACTTATTTTTTGTGTTGATCTACTGTACCTCTATTAGGTACAGTAATTTTCTTATGGAGTCTCTGGGATCATGTTATCTGTGAATAAGCGTAGTTTTACTTTTTCCTTTCCAATTTGGATGTCCTTTATTTCCTTTTCTCTTCTTATTGTTCTTGCTAGGACTTCCAGTGTAATGTTGAATTAGAGTGGTGATGAAGGGTATCCTTGTCTTGCTCCTGTTCTCAAGGGGAATGCTCTCAATCTTTCTCCACTGAGAATAATTTCGTCTGCTGATTTTGCATATATGCGCTTCATTATGCTGAGGAATTTCCCCTCTATTCCTATTTTGCTGAGAGTTTTTATCAGGAAATGGTGTTGGAGTTTATGAAATGCCTTTGCTCTGTCAATTGAGATGATCATATCATTCTTTTCCTTTGCTTTATTTATGCACTGAATTATGCCGATTGATTTTCTGATGTTGAACCATCCTTGCATCACTGTTATGAATTTCATTTGATCACTGTCTTGGGTTGGGTTGTGTCCCCAAAAGTGTTTGTCAACTTGGCTAGGCCAGGATTCCCATTATTGTGTGGCTTGCCACCATTTTGTCTTCTGATGTGATTTTTCTATGTGTTGTAAATCCTGCTTCTATGATGTTAATGAGGCAGGATTAGAGGCAGTTATATTAATGAGGCAGGACTCAATCTATAAATCTCAACCTACAAGACTCAACCTTGAGTCAATCTCTTTTGAGATACATAAAAAAAGAAGCAAACAGAGAGATGGGGGGATGTCACACCACCAGGAAAGTAGTGCCAGGAGCAAGGACCTGGGGTCCCTGTGCTGAGAAACAACTAGACCGGGAGAAGATTAATGACAAGGAATTTCCTCCAGAGCCAACAGAGAGAAAAAGCCTTCCCTTAGAGCTGGTGCCCTGAATTCAGACTTCCAGCCTACCAGACTTTGAGAGAATAAACTTGTGTTTGTTAAAGCCATCCACATGTGGTATTTCTGTTATAGCAGCACTACATAACTAAGACAATCACAATGTATTATTTTCTTGATATGTTGTTGAATTCTGTTGGCCAGAATTTTGTTGAGAATTTTTGTGTCTATATTAATGAAGGATATTGGTCTGTAGTTTTCTTTTATTGCAGTGTCTTTGCCTGGCTTTGGTATCAGGGTTCTGCTGGCTGCATAAAATGAATTATGGAGTATTCCTTCCTTTTCTATTTCTGAAATAGTTTGAGTAGAATTGGTGCAAACTCTTCTCTGAATGTTTTGCAGATTTCTCCAGTAACGTCATCTGGGCCAGGGCTTTTTTGTTGTTGTTGCTGGGAGTTTTTTTAATGGCATCACAAATTTCTTCTTTTGTTAAGGGTCTGTTAAGATTTCTACCTCTACTTGTGTTTGTTTTGGTAGGTAGCCTGTTTTAGAAATTTGTCCATTTCTTCTAGATTTTCAAATTTGTTGGAGTATAATTTTTCATGATATTCTGTTATGATCCTCTCTATCTCAGTTTGTTCTATTGTTATGTCACCCACTTAATTTCTTTTTTGGCTATTTGCATCTTTTCATTTTTTATCTTTGTTGATTTGGTCAGTGGTTTGTCAATTTTATTGATTTTCTCAAAGAACCAACTTCTAGTCTTGTTGCCTCCTTCTATTGTTTTTCTGTTTCTATTTCATTTGTTTCTGCTCTGATCTTTACTATTTCCTTTCTTCTGGTAACTGTGATCTTCTTTTGCTGCTCCTTTTCTGTTCATTGAAGCTGTCAGGTTAAGCTATGGAGTTCTGCCCCTTCCTCTTTTATGATGTATGCTTTTGTTGCTATAAATTCTCCTCGAGCACTGCTTTTGCTGTGTCCCGAAAGGTTTTGGTATGTTGTTTTGATTCTCATTTAATTGTAAGAATTTTTTTTTATTTCATTTTTAATTTCTTCTATTTCCCAATAGTTTTTAAGTAAGGTGTTATTCAGTTTTCATGCATTTAATTTTTTTCTTTGTTTTTTCTCTTATTGACTTCTAGTTTTGTAGCATTGTGGTCAAAGATGCTTTGCAATATTTTGATGTTTTTGAATTTATTGAGGTTTCTTTGTGGCCTAAAATATGGTCTATTCTAGAGAATGATCCAGGTGCATTGGAGAAGAATGTGTACTGTGCTGCTGTTGGGTGGTATATTTTGTTTATGTCTATGAGGTCAATTTGGTTTATTATGTTATTTCTATCTTTTTTATCTTTGTTGAGTTTCTTTCTAGTTGTTCTGTCCTTCATCAAAAATCGTGTGTTAAAGTCTCATGCTATTATTGTAGAATTGTCTATTTCTCTTTTTAATTCTGTTAGAGTTTGTTTCATGTATTTCGGACCTTTGTTTTTAAGTGCATAAATATTTACTTTTGTTATGTCTTCTTGGTGGATTGACCCTTTAATCATTATATAATGGCCTTTGTCTCTTATAACGGATTTTGACATAAAGCCTATTTTATCCAAAATTATTATTGCCACTCCTGCTCTCTTTTAGTTACTATTTGCTTGATACTTTTTTGTTTGTTTGTTTGTTTTCAGCCTACTTATGTCTTTGTATCTAAGGTGTGTCTCTTGTAGGCAGCATATTGTTGGATTATGCTTTTTTTTATCCAGTCTGCTACTCTGTCTCTTGACTGGTGCATTTAATTCATTTACATTCAGTGTGATTGTTGTTGTTGTTGTTGTTAGGTTCCGTTGAGTCAGTTCCAACTCAAAGAAATCATATGCACAACAGAATGGAACCCTGCTCAGTCCTGCACCATCCTCACAATTGTTGCTATGCTTAAGCCCATTGTAGCAGCCATCTTATTGAGGGTCTTCTTCTTTTTCGCTGACCTCGTACTTTGCCAAGAGTGATGTCCTTCTCTAGGGACTGATCCCTCCTGATAAAGTGTCCAAAGTATGTGAGATGTAATCTTGCCATGCTTCCTTCTAAGAAGCTTTCTGGTTGTACTTCTTCCAAGACAGATTTGTTCATTCTTTTGGCAGTCCATACTATATTCGGTATCCTTCACCAACAACACAATTCAAAGGCATCAGTTCTTCTGTCTTCCTTATTCATTGTCCAGTTTTCGCACGCATATGAGGTGATTGAAAACGCTATGGCTTGGGTCAGGTGCATTTTAGTCCTCAAGGTGAACCTCCTTGCTTTTCAACACTTGAAAGAGGTCTTTTGCAGCCTTTTTGCCCAATGCAATGCATTTTTTGACTTCTTGACTGTTACTTCCATGGGTGTTGATTGTGGATCCAAGTAAAATGAAATCCTTGACAACTTCAATCTTTTCTCCATTTATCACAACGTGGCTTATTGGTCCAGTTGTGAGGATTTTTGTTTTCTTTATGTTGAGATGTAATCCATACTGAAGCTGTGGTCTTTGGTCATCAGTAAGCGCTTCAAGTCGTCTTCACTTTCAGCAAGCAAGGTTGTGTTATCTGCATAACACGGGTTGTTAGTGAGTCTTCCTCCAATCCTGATGCCCCATTCTTCTTCATATAGTCCAGCTTCTTGGATTATTTGCTCAGCATACAGATTGAATGAGTATGGTGAAAGGATACAACCCTGATGCACACTTTTCCTGACTTTAAATCATGCAGTATCCCCTTGTTCTGTTCAAACAACTGCCTCTTGATTCATATACAGGTTCCTCACGAGCACAATTAAGTGTTCTGGAATTCAAGTTCTCCACAACGTTATCCCTAATTTGGTATGATCCACACAGTCAAACGTCTTTGCATAGTCAATAAAACACAGGTAAAGATCTTTCTGGTATTCTCTGCTTTCAGCCAGGATCTATCTGACATCAGCAATGATATCCCTGGTTATATGTCCTCTTCTAAATCTGGCTTAAATTTCTGGCAGTTCCCTGTCAATATACTGCTATAGCCACTTTTGAATAATCTTCATCAAAATTTTGCTTGCATGTGATATTAATGATATTGTTTGATAATTTCTGCATTTGGTTGGATCACCTTTCTTGGGAATAAGCATAAATATGGATCTCTTCCAGTCAGTTGGCCAGGTAGCTGTCTTCCAAATTTCTTTGCATAGATGGATGAGTGAGTGCTTGAATCACTGCATCCATTTGTTGAAACACCTCAACTGATATTCCATCAATTCCCAGAGCCTTGTTTTCGCCAATGCCTTTGGTGCAACTTGGACTTCTTCCTTCAGTACCATCTGTTCCTGATCATATGTTACCTCCTGAAATGGTTGAACATCAACCAATTCTTTTTGGAATAGTTACTCTGTGCATTCCTTCCATCTTCTTTTGATGTTTCCTGCATTGTGTAATATTTTCCCTGTAGAATCCTTCAGTATTGCATTTTGAGGCTTGACTGTTTTCTTCAGTTCTTTCAGCTTGAGGAATTCTGAGGATGTTCTTCCCTTTTGGTTTTCTATCTCCAGGTCTCTGCACGTGTCATCATCATACTTTATTTTGTCTTCTTGAGCCACCCTTGGAAGCCTTCTCTTCAGCTCTTTTACTTCATCATTTTTTTCCTTTTGCTTTAGTTACTCAATGTTCAAGAGCAGCAAGCTTCAGAGTCTCTTCCAACATCCATTTAGATCTTTTCTTTCTCTCCTGTCTTTTTAATGACCTCCTTCTTTCTTCATGTAGGATGTCCTTGATGTCATTCCACAACTCATCTAGTCTTCAATCATTAGTGTTCAACACATCAAATCTATTCTTAAGATGATCTCTAAATTCATGTGGGATATACTCAAGGTTGTACTTTGGCTTTCATGGACTTTTTCTAATTTTCTTCAGTTTCAATTTGAATTTGCATAGGAATAATTGATCATCTGATCAGCAGTTGGCCCCAGTCCTTGTTCTAACTGATGACATTCAGGTTTTCCATCATCTCTTTCCACAGATGTAGTTGATTTGATGCCTGCGTATTGTATCTGGAGAGGTCCATGTGTATAGTCACCGTTTATGTAGATGAAGAAAGGTATTTGCAATGAAGAAGTCGTTGGTCTTGCAAAATTCAATCACATGTTCTCCAGCATTGTTTCTATCACCAAGGCCATATTTTCCAACTACTTATCCTCCTTGTTTGTTTGAACTTTTGCATTCCAATCACCAGTGATTATCACTGCATCCTGATTGGATATTTGATCAATTTCAGACTGCAGTAGATTGTAAAAATCTTCTACTCATTGTTGGCATTAGTGTTTGGTGTGTAAATTTGAATAATAGTTGTATTAACTGGTCTTCCTTGTGGGTGTATGGACATTATCCTATCACTGACAGCACTGTACTTCAGGATAGATCTTGAAATGTTCTTTTTGATGATAACTGCAATGTCATTCCTTTTCAAGTTGTCATTCCCGGCATAGCAGACCAATGATTCATTTAATTCATTTATATTCAGTGTGATTATTGAAAACCCGTTGCTGTTGAGTCAATTCCGACATATAGTGACCCTATAGGACAGAGTAGAACTACCCCACAGAGTTTCCAAGGAGCGCCTAGTGGATTCGAACTGCCAACCCTTTGGTTAGCAGCTGTAGCACCTGGTGATTATTGACAGGTATGAATTTACTGCTGCCATTTGGTTATGCTTTTCTTTGTAGTGTTAACACTTTTTGTTGTTGTTGTTCTGCTTGCTTTTCTGTGCTGTGTTCTTTTTGCTTATGGATTTTCTTTTTGTATCTTTTGTTGTTGCTGATTATGTGTTGACTGAGTCTTTTTATTTTCTTCTTCTTTATTTTGATCAGTAGATTTATTAACTTTGTGGTTACTGAGAAATTTACCTTTATCTTCCTAAGCTTAAAACAGCCTGTGATATCTTGACTTCCTCTCCATATGGAAGTTCTACAGCTACACCATTGTTTCCCCATTTTGTTTTTAAGTTGTGGTCATTTATAGCTTGACATCTGTGATTCCTTGTTGTCAGTTTTGCAGCTTTATTTTACTTTTGAGAATTCTTTTCCTGGGTTGGTATCTTGATGATGCTGTTGCATGTCTTTATCTCAAGTTGTTTTCTGATGTCGTTGATTCTTTGCGTGAAGGACTCCTTTTAATATTTCTTGTAATATTGGTCTGGCTTTTACAAATTCCCTTAATATCTGGTTATCTGGAATGTTTCACTACAGTATTTGAAAGACAATTGTGCTGGATATATGATTCTTGGTTGGAATTCTTTTCTTTCAGGGTATTATATATTTCATCCCATTGCCTTCTTGCTGCATGGTTTCTGATGAGAAATTAATGCTTAGCCTTACTGGTGTCCCTTTGTGATATTTCATTTTTCCCATGCTGCTTTCAGAATTCTTTCTTTGTCTTTGGTTTTGAAAATTTGGTTATGATTCTCTTGGTGAATTGCTTTTGGATTCTATCCTATATGGGGTTTGTTGAACTTCTTGGATGGAAACCTTCTCATCTTTCTTGATATTAGTGAAGCTTTCTTCAAAAATTCCCTCTGCAATTTTTAGAATCCCTCCTCTTCTTCTGAAAATCCTATTATATGTAAACTATTGCTCTTACTTCATTCTTAGGCTTTCTTCATTCCTTTTTTTCTGATCGTTCCGCCAACAAATTAGTATCAAGGGATTTGTCCTCTATTTCACTGATTCTTTCTTCCATCGGTTGAATTATACTTCTAAGTCCTTCCATTGAGTTATGTATTTCTGATATTTTATTGTTAATCTTCTGGATTTATAGTTGATGTTTTTGTATGCTTTGTAATTGTCTATTAAGTTTGTCATTTTGTTCTTGCATTGTTTTCCTGAATTCTTCCAGGGTTTTGTCTATGTCTCCTTGATCTCGAGGAGCCTAAATACAATGCTTTTGAATTCCATATCAGGTTGTTCTTTTACCATTTCTTTCTTAGGAAGGTCTTTTTTCTCTTTATTTTGCTCACATGTTTGGGCCATCTTATCCTGTTTCTTTGTATGATTTGTTATTGTCTGCTGTCTCTGAAGCATTAAGGTGTTTATTTATTTGTTGTTTGTTTTGTGCTGATTTTTTAAAAATCTTATTTTGATCTATCAGGAGCTTTGTTTCTTCTCTTTCTCTTCAGAATGTCTTCTTTCCTTTGTATCATTTTAGTTGTTCTTTTGTGGCTCTTGTCTATGTGTGATTTTGTTGGTGTCAGTTGGCTGGGTGTGATTTCTTTTCACTAGTGGGTATGGTGGGTATGTCTTGTATGTCTTCCCTTACAGGATTGAGTGGAGGCAGGAGAGCTGGTTCTTTCCCTAACATTGGGTGATAAGTGTTGAGTGGCCAGCGTCCCTCCGTAGCCTTTGTGGGACTGCGGGGTCCTTCCAGGGTGGTGCTAGAAGTTAGTGTGTTCTCTGCAGTTCAGGGAAGGACATTTCTATATCCACTTGTGAGGGAGTGCTACCAAAATGGATGGGGTAGGCCCACGCTGCATGTAGAAATTGGCATCTCAGTGTGGGGGGAGTGATCAAGGGGTTTCAGTGGATGTGCAGTTAGCCTGCAGGAACTGTTTGGGTGTGGTATGTATGACTTTGTTGCCGGGTGGACATTGGATGAAGGCATTATGATGTTCTGCTCATCTTTTGGCAGAGGTGCAGATGACACCTGTTGGGATGTGACTGGCATTGCTCATGAGGTGATGTACCTGTCTGGTTGGTCACTGAACATGGGTGCAGGGAGCATTCTCACCAGTTGCTGAGTTGGGCACTGTGTGTGTGTGCCACTGGTTGCTGTGTGGTTGGGGTGAAGGTGCACAGGTCATTGTCACTAGGTATGTGGCACAAGAGCTCACACTGCCATTTGTAGGGCAGGGAAAGTGGGGGAAAGCTTGCATCCCTGGTCATGGTCTGGCAGCGTGGGAGCATGTGTTGCTGATCACTGGGTGGGTAGGGCTATGATGAGGGGCAGGCAGCACAGCTGCATTTTGCTATTTACCAGTCTGGCAGCACGGGAGTGCATGACGCCAGTTGCCCAGTGGACAGTGTGGTGCAGGGGTGCAGATGGAGTGAAGGGGGTTCTCCACTGGTTGTCAGTCTGGTGATGTGGGGAATGAATGCAGCCTATCACGAGGGAAGTGGGGTGGTAAAGGAGGGGAGGCAGAGTGGTTATGTGCCTCCAGTTGCTAGTTCAGCAGCACTGGAGTGTATGCAGGTAGCCAGACAGGTGAGGGTGGCAGGGGTAGAGATCAGGGCAGGTGGGGCAGTCACATGCCTCTGGTTGCTGATCTGGCAGCACAGGTGGGCATGATCACCAGAATGGTGAGGTGGTCGGGTCAGGTGGAACAGGTATGCTCCATTGGCTGCCAGTCTGGTGGTGCAGGGAGGATGCTCTGCTGATTGGCAGGGGAACAGAACAGTGGGAGAGGGCACATGGGGTGGGTGTGTGCCTCTAGTCCTTGGTCTGGTAGCATGGGAGCACATGTAGTGGATTTCCAAGCAGGGTGGTGGCAGGGGGTCCACCTCTGGTTGCCAGATGGGTGGGCATGTGTCACAGGTTGCAGGTGGGGGGACAGAGGGCCACACCACTGGTCACTGGGAGGGTAGGGAAGGAGGGATAAGCATGGTCCGCTGGTCACTGGCATGGGTGCCAATGTACTCCCTGTACAGTTGGCAATAAGGACCTGGCTCCAAATAAATGCAAGAAGAAGGGGGGCTGTTCAGAGTTTAGTCAGGTGAGGAATCTCAAGTGGCCAATCTACGGATCCTCTACTCTGTGAATGCCACCCACCCAAATAATCAGCGACCACTGCTGGTGAGTAGTTCTGTCATTATTTTCTGGCTCCCTCCCTGCTCTGTGGTTGCCTGGATCCCTAGAGCTCTCCTCTGCCTTCTTGCAATTTCCCTCCTTAGGTCTGATTCATGTTCTGCTTACCTTGCTTCGCTCTGAGTTTGTCCAAACAGTATCTCTGTCTCCTACTGGGAATTCTGTGAAGTTGCCTTCCTATGCTCCTCACCCAGGAATGCTGCTTGCTTTGTCTCAAGAAGTCCACGCTGCACCAGGTCAGCTAGGAGGGCCTATGATCCATAAATCCCCTTGTTGGCTATTTTCATCCAGTTTCTGCTTTCATTCAGTGTTTGATCTAATTCTTTATCTTTCCGTTTGCTGTTTTGGGTTCCCAGATTGTCATCTGTACATTTCACCTGATTTCTTGGGTTTTTTACTATAGGGTGACAGCATAATGTGTGTGGCTAAGCCACCATCTTGAGCTCCTGCCCACCGTTTTAAGGCTACACAATCCTGAAGCTTTAGGTTGTATTTAAAAAATATATCTCACATTTGAGCCACGTTTTACAGCTAAGAAGGCTGTTGATCCCCACAACTACTTGTGTATTTTTAAGCAAGTCACTTGATTGTTTTCATCTTCTATTTCCTTACCTGTGAGTAGAGGCTGTGAGAGTCAGAGACAACACATGGGGATAGGCTTTGTAGAGGCTACACAAGCCTTACCAACAAAACAAAACAAAACCTAACCCCCGCCAGTGCCATTGCTGTCAAATTGAGTCTAACTCATAGAGACCCTAAAGGACAGAGTAGAACTGCCCCATAGGGTTTCCGAGGCCATGATCTTTTTTATGGAAGCAGACTGCCACATCTTTCTCCTATGGAGTGGCTGGTGGGTTTGAACCACAGACCTTTTGGTTAGCAGCCGAGCACTTAACCACTGTGCCACCAGGGCTCCTTACACAAGCATTAGTGAATGTTATTAAAACTGATTTCACAGCTGGATCCCAGAGATGGCACCTGAAAATCACAGTGTTTTCCTACAGGACATCATGACATTACATCAAATTTTTCCTGGTTATAAATGATATCCCTCTTCAGTGCAAATTGCTGTCCTTACTTTAGAAGAAGGTCAGATACATTTCTCGAAGAAACACACGTCATGGAAGTGGTTAACTGACTCCACAGAAACTCAGAAAAACTCACCAACAATAATGTGTTTTTCACCAGTTTGAAACCAAAAAACCCATTGCTGTTGAGTTGATTCCAACCCACAGCAACCCTATATGATGGAGTAGAACTGCCCCCTAAGGTTTCCAAGGAGCGGCTGGTGGATTCAAACTACGACCTTTTGGTTAGCAGCCATAGCACTTAACCGCTGTACCACCAGGCCTCCTTCGTCAGTTTAGCTATTAAAATATATATATATTTTGTTTGGAGGAGAGAACAGGAAAAAGTTTGTCCATTTTTTCATAAGAAAGCCTCCATTTCAAACTGCTGGGGTTGAATGACAAGGTTTGCTTTCAAGGTGAATGTTAATACTCTTTAAAATTTTCTTCAATAGACAGGACTTCCAGTAAGAAGCTCAATAGAGACATGGAAGACCTAATTGCTACAATCAACCAACGTGACCTCATAGACTTATACAGAACACTCCACCCAACAGCTGCAAAGTATAATTTTTTTTCTAGTGCACATGGAACATTCTCTAGAATAGACCACGTATTAGGTCACGAAACAAACCTTTGCAGAATCCAAAACATCGAAATATTACAAAACATCTTCTCAGACCACAAGGCCATAAAAGTAGAAATCAATAACAGAAAAATTAGGGAAAAGAAATCAAACACTTGGAAACTGAACAATACCCTGATGAAAAAAGACTGGGTTATAGAAGACATTAAGGAGGGAATAAAGAAATTCACAGAATGCAACAAGAATGAAAACACTTCCTATCAAAACCTCTGGGACACAGCAAAAGCAGTGCTCAGAGGTCAATTTATATCGAAAAATGCACACATACACAAAGAAGAAAGAGCCAAAATCAGAGAACTGTCCCTACAACTTGAACAAATAGAAAATGACCAACAAAAGAATCCATCAGGCAGCAGAAGAAAACAAATAATAAAAATTAGAGCTGAACTAAATGAATTAGAGAACAGAAAAACAATTGAAAGAATGAACAAAGCCAAAAGCTGGTTCTTTGAAAAAATTAACAAAATTGATAAACCATTGGCCAGACTGACTAAAGACATACAGGAAAGGGAACATATAACCCAAATAAGAAACGAGATGGGCCACATCACAACGGAACCAAATGAAATTAAAAGAATCATTTCAGATTACTATGAAAAATTGTACTCTAACAAATTTGCAAACCTAGAAGAAATGGCTGAATTCCTAGAAAAACACTACCTACCTAAACTAACACAATCAGAAGTAGAACAACTAAATAGACCCATAACAAAAAAAGAGATTGAAAAGGTAATCAAAAAACTTCCAACAAAAAAAAGCCCTGGTCTGGATGGCTTCACTCAGAGTTCTACCAAACTTTCAGAGAAGAGTTAACACCACTACTACTAAAGGTATTTCAAAGCATAGAAAATGACAGAATACTACCTAGCTCGTTCTATGAAGCCACCATATCCCTGATACCAAAACCAGGTAAAGACATCACAAAAAAAGAAAATCACAGACCTATATCCCTCATGAACATAGATGCAAAAATACTCAACAAAATTCTAGCCAATAGAATTCAACAACATATCAAAAAAATAATCCACCACGACCAAGTGGGATTTATACGAGGTATGCAAATTTTTTTTTTTATGCAAGGCTGGTTTAATATTAGAAAAACCATTAATGTAATCCACCATACAAATAAAAGACAAAAACCACATGACCTCATCAATTGATGCAGAAAAGGCATTTGACAAAGTCCAACACCAATTTATGATAAAAACTCTCAGCAAAATAGGAATTGAAGGAAAATTCCTCAACATAATAAAGGGCATCTATACAAACAAAGCCAACAGCCAACATCACTCTAAATGGAGAGAGCCTGAAAGCATTCCCCTTGAGAATGGGAACCAGACAAGGATGCCCTTTATCACTGCTCGTATTCAGCATTGTGCTAGAGGTCCTAGCCAGAACAATTAGGCTAGACAAAGAAATAAAGGGCATCCGGATTGGCAAGGAGGAAGTAAAATTATCTCTATTTGCAGATGACATGATCTTATACACAGAAAACCCTAAGGAATCCTCCAGAAAGCTACTGAAACTAATAGAAGAGTTCGGCAGAGTCTCAGGTTATAAGATAAACATATAAAAATCACTTGGATTCCTCTACATCAACAAAAAGAACATCGAAGAGGAAATAACCAAATCAATACCATTCACAGTAGCCCCCAGGAAGATAAAATACTTAGGAATAAATCTTACCAAAGATGTAAAAGACCTATACAAAGAAAACTACAAAGTACTACTGCAAGAAACTAAAAAGGACCTACTTAAGTGGAAAAACATACCTTGCTCATGGATAGGAAGACTTAACATAGTAAAAATATCTATTCTACCAAAAGTCATCTACACATGCAATGCACTTCCGATCCAAATTCCAACGACATTTTTTAATGTGATGGAGAAACAAATCACCAACTTCATATGGAAGGGAAAGAAGCCCTGGATAAGTAAAGCATTACTGAAAAAGAAGAAGAAACTGGGAGGCCTCACTCTACCTGATTTCAGAACCTATTATACAGCCACAGTAGTCAAAACAGCCTGGTACTGGTACAACAACAGGCACATAGACCAATGGAACAGAATTGAGAACCCAGATATAAATCCATCCATATATGAGCAGCTGATATTTGACAAAGGCCCAGTGTCAGTTAATTGGGGAAAAGATAGTCTTTTTAACAAATGGTGCTGGCATAACTGGATATCCATTTGCAAAAAAATGAAACAGGACCCATACCTCACACCATGTACAAAAACTAACACCAAGTGGATAAAAGACCTAAACATGAAGACTAAAATGATAAAGATCATGGAAGAAAAAGTAGGGACAACCTTAGGAGCCCTAATACAAGGCATAAACAGAATACAAAACATTACCAAAAATGATGAAGAGAAAACAGATAACTGGGAGCTGCTAAAAATCAAACACCTATGCTCATCTAACGACTTCACCAAAAGAGTAGAAAGACCACCTACAGACTGGGAAAGAATTTTCAGCTATGACATCTCCGACCAGCGCCTGATCTCTAAAATCTATATGATTCTGTTAAAACTCAACCACAAAAAGACAAACAAGCCAATCAAAAAGTGGGCAAAGGATATGAATACACACTTCACTAAAGAAGATATTCAGGCAGCTAACAGATACATGAGAAAATGCTCTCGATCATTAGCCATTAGAGAAATGCAAATTAAAACTACAATGAGATTCCATCTCACTCCAACAAGGCTGGCATTAATCCAAAAAACACAAAATAATAAATGTTGGAGAGGCTGCGGAGAGATTGGAACTCTTATACACTGCTGGTGGGAATGTAAAATGGTACAACCACTTTGGAAATCTATCTGGTGTTTTCTTAAAAAATTAGAACTACCATACAAAGCAGAAAACCCACTCCTCGGAATATACCCTAGAGAAATAAGAGCCTTTACACAAATAGGTATATGCACACCCATGTTTATTGCAGCTCTGTTTACAATAGCAAAAAGCTGGAAACAACCAAGGTGTCCATCAACGGATGAATGGGTAAATAAATTGTGGTATATTCACACAATGGAATACTACGGAACGATTAAGAACAGTGACGAGTCTGTGAAACATTTCATAACATGGAGGAACCTGGAAGGCATTATGCTGAGTGAAATTAGTCAGAGGCAAAAGGACAAATATTGTATAAGACCACTATTATAAGATCTTGAGAAATAGTATATACCAAGAAGAAGACATACTTTCGTGATTATGAGGGAGGGAGGGAGGGTGGGAGAGGGTTATTTACTGATTAGTTAGTAGATAAGAACTACTTTAGGTGAAGGGAAGGACAATACTCAATACATGCAAGGTCAGCTCAACTGGACTGGACCAAAAGCAAAGAAGTGTCCAGGATAAACTGAATGCTTCAAAGATCAGCGGAGCAAGGGTGGGGGTTTGGGGACTATGGCTTAAGGGGACTTCTAAGTCAATTGGCAAAATAACTCTATTATGAAAACATTCTGCATCCCACTTTGAAATGTGGCGTCTGGGGTCTTAAATGCTAACAAGCGGCCATCTAAGATGCATCAATTGGTCTCAACCCACCTGGAGCAAAGGAGAATGAAGAACACAAGGTCACACGATAACTATGAGCCCAAGAGACAGAAAGGGCCACATGCACCAGAGACTTACATCATCCTGAGACCAGAAGAACGAGGTGGTGCCCGGCCATAACCGATGATTGCCCTGACAGGGAGCACAACCGAGAACCCCTGAGGGACCAGGAGAACAGTGGGATGCAGACCGCAAATTCTCACAAAAAGACCATACTTAATGGTCTGACTGAGACTGGAGGAATCCCGGCGGTCATGGTCCCCAAACCTTCTGTTGGCCCAGGAGAGGAACCATTCCCGAAGACAACTCATTAGACATGGAAGGGACTGGACAATGGGTGGAGAGAGATGCTCACGAAGAGTGAGCTACTTGTATCAGGTGGACACTTGAGACTGTGTTGGCATCTCCTGTCTGGAGGGGAGATAGGAGGGTAGAGAGGGTTAGAAACTGGCAAAATTGTCACGAAAGGAGAGACTGGAAGGAGGGAGCGGGCTGACTCATTAGGGGGAGGGTAAGTGGGAGTATGGAGTAAGGTGTATATAAGCTTATATGTGACAGACTGACTTGATTTGTAAACTTTCACTTAAAGCACAATAAAAATTATTAAAAAAAAAAAATTCCTTCAATAATTGACTCCTGGAGTAATCCACGGCATCTGTAAGAAAAGTCAAGTCCAAACTGATGAACAGAGTTATTAAATGGGTATTATAATCATAAGGCAGTTATAAAGAGTAAATGAGATAATATATGTTTCTGAATTTTATTTATTTTGTGGTTGTCGTTGTGAATATATACAGCAAAACATACGCCAGTTCAACAGTTTCTACGTGTACAGTTTAGTGACATTGACTACATTCTTCAAGTTGGCAACCATTCTCACCCTCATTTCCCAAGTTGTTCCTCTCTCATTAACAGAAATGAAATGAGATAATATATATTTTTAAATGCTCAACAAAGTAAATTACCAAGAAATTGCAGCTTCTAACAAATAGTACCACAATGAGGAAATCAAGACCATGTTTTTAGTAGGAAAACATCCCAGGATATTACCTGCATTGGGAAGGAAAACCTGGGCTGGGCTCTTTCTCTGTGGAAATACATTGCGGAAAGAAAAATGTGTTTTAATAGTCTTTTATTCAGGAAGAAGAGTTATTTTTTTGCCTTTGTACTATAATTCACAGTTCCTGCCTTGTTCCTCTTGACCCATTCTATTTCCAAGAAATGACCTTCCTCTCTTTGAACCAGTCCCCAGTGTCTTCAGTACCTGTCCTTTCTTCCAAAGAGGCCATCCTTTGTGTCTCCTTACACAAACACACCTCACGCCCAGCCCTGCCAATCACTCATCCTTTTCACTAAGGAATATTTGGGGACTGTATGTCTTTTCTCTTACCTTCCTCTATTCCCTATCACCATTTCCATTGCTCTCCCTTCCGTATCCTTTTTCTCATAGCCAACCACTTCCTGCGGAGTTGACTCTGACTCCTGGCGACTCCATGTGTGTCAGAGTAGAGCTGTGCTCCATAGGATTTTCATTGGCTGATTTTTTGAAAGTAGATTACCAGGCCTTCCTTAGGAGATGCCTCTGGGTGAACTTGAACCTCCAGCCTTACAGTTAGCAGCTGAGCGCCTTAACTATTGCACCATTCAGTGACTCCCCTTTTTCCCTTAGTACCTGCTTTTCCTCAGAGTTGTCATGACAGAAAGCCAGGCGGTGTCTCAGGTTGAGGAAAACGTTCCTGACAAGAAGCTGTGTACCTTTTCCCCTGGTGACTTCTTTGATCTTAGAAGAATAGTGGCTGGGGGTGGGGAGGATCTACGGAGAGAAATGACAGTGCCAGTGCCTTCGCCTAGAGCACACACCTAGTTCTGGGAAGCCAGGAAGGACTGAGGCTCTGCCAAGTGTTTTCTCCCTTGCTTTGTCAGATGTTGTCTCTCCCTACAGTAATCCCGGGGACTCTTTTCATCCCAGGGTTTTATTCCAAATGGAATGTTAAGAGGGTTCAGATGCTGAGAGACAGGGCAGTGGGGGTGGGGAGAGGTGTGAGCTTGTCCAGATCTGTGGCTTTGCCAGGACTGTTTTTAAGTTGACACAGTGCTAAATAAAAAGCCCTTTGCTTTGATCTCAGTGACTTCCTGGGTAGACTGTCTGATTAGATAAAGATCACGTATCCCCCACCCCCGTTCTTTAGAAAGTAATGTAAGCTTTGCAGCCATTTCTCGTCCTGAGCTTCTGCCTGCCTCCTCAAAGCCTGTCTCCCTCTGTCTTATTGTGTCCCTCCCTGGGTCTTGGGTTTTTCTTTCTGTTTGAGCAGGAAAGGGAGACTGAGAAAATAGGGCACTTCTTCCTCCTTTAATTCTTCTTTTGTTTAGAAACAAAGCGAAAGCTTCATTGGAGAGCCTCATATGGACCTCGTCTGGTCCTGGCATCAAAAGAAGCTGGTCTCTGGTTGCAACATGATCAGTGGCTGGGATGCAACAAAACAAGCGAGTTGGCAGGTGGAGGGCTTTGAGAGAGAAATAACATCAGTCCCTCCACTGGGTTCGACTGCCAGGAAAACAGGGGAGGGTTTGGGTAGAGTCTCTTTTCTTAGAGCAACCTTAACTGGAGTCCAGACACTCAGGACCTGCACCACAAACTGTCATCGATGATGATGAACTGCCTCACTCTTGGCAGGTGAGCAATTTTAAGAAACGCTTGAACCTAAAAAGCCACCAAATTGGAAATCATCCAGGATAGGTCACAGTTTTCCAGCTTTGTTGAGGAGACTCTCTTTATAACATTAAAAACAAAAACAAGTCTTTGCAAAAGGGTTGCACTTAAAAAGTATATATATATTTTTTATTGTGGTAAAATACATGCAACGCTAAATTTATCAGCTTAACCATTTGAAGTGTACAATTCTATGGCATTAAGTACATTCATAAAATTGTGCAACCATCATCAACCACTATCTTGTTCCAAAATGTTTTCATCACCACAAACGTAAACCCTGTACTCATTAGCAGTTACTCCCCATTCTGGAAACTACTAATCTGCTTTCTGTCCCTATCGATTTGCCTATTTTGGACATTTCGTATAAATGAAGCCATAAAATATGTGGTTTTTATGTCTGGCTTCTGTCACTTAGCATGTTTTCAAGGTTCATCCATGTTGTAGCATGTATTAGTACTTCATTCTCTTTTACGGCCGCATAATATTCCATTGTATGGCTATACCACATTTTGTTTAGCCATTTACCCTTGATGAACATTTGGACTGTTTCCACTTTTCGGCTATTGTGAACAGAGCTACTATGAACATTTCTGTACAAGATTTTGTTTGAACAGATCTTTTTAAGTCTTTTGGGCATAGACCTAGGAGTGGAATTGCAGGGTCATATGATCATTATGGATCCTTATGTCATGTGAATGGTTAATGCTGTCAACTGCTAACCCAAAGGTTGGAGGTTCAAGTTCACCCAGAGGCTTCTCAAAAGGAAGGCCTGGTGATTTACTTTAGAAAAATCTGCCATTAAAAACCCTATGGAGCACAGTTCTACTCTGACACACCTGGGGTCGTCATGAGTTGGAATTGACTCAATCACAACCGGTTTGTGGTAATTCTGTGTTGAATGTATTGAGGAGCCAGCAAACTGTTTTTCACAGCAGCTGCACCGTTTCACTTTCCCACCACCAATGAACCAGTATTCCAATTCTGCCACATCCTTGTCAACACTTGTTGTCATTATTATTTTATCATGACCATCCTAGTGGTTGTGAAGTGGTATATCATCGTGGTTTTGATTTGCATTTCCCTAGTGACTAATGATGTCGAGCATCTTTTCACGTACTTGTTGGCCATTTGTATGCCTTCTTGGGGGAAACGTCTACTTAAGAACTTTGCCTATGACAAATTGGTTGTTTACCTCTTTGCTGTTGAGTTGTAAGAGTTCTTTATATGTTTTGAATATTACAGCAGTGTCAGATATAAGACTTGCAAATATTTTCTCCCATTCTGTGGTTTGCCTTCATTCTCTTCACAGTGTCCTTTGATGCACAAAAGTTTTTAATTTTGTTGACGTTCAATTTATCTATTTTTTCTTTTATTGCTTGTGCTTTTAGTGTCATATCCAGGGTCAGGAAGATTTGTCCCAATGTTTTCTTCTAGTAGTTGTATTTAACACTCTGTGCTGATCACTGTTCTAAATGATACGTGTGTGCGTATGCACACATACACACCCAATTTCTATAATATAAATATTAACTCATTAAATTTTCATGAAAACAGTCTGAGCAAGAGTAGCATTTCCTAACCACATTTTATAAATGAGGAAAGTAAGCCAAAGAGAGGTTAAGTAACTTACTCAAGCTCACACAGCTAGCATGTGGCTGATTAGAGATTCAAACCCAGTCTAGTCCCAGGTTCTGACTATGCTGCTCCTTCTTAGAAATTCACTAAGAGAATAGACAAGGTAAGAAAAGGTGCCATGGAGTTTTAAATACTTTTAAATAAACGTGCTTTAGTGATCACAAGAGCAATTTGCATACACATGAAAAGTAGTCATACATTCACGTGGAGGCAGCTGAATGTAGTGGTTCTTTCGTCAGGTTCGCGAACATTTCCTGGAGAGCTGTCTGTATGTGTCAGGCCCAGGGCAAGGTGCTGGGGATTGAGTGCTTGAGAAAATGTACCAGGTTTCTATGCTCAGGATGAGGCTTAAAGGCAACAGGCCAAGAGATGGAGGATCACGTTTACTCTGTAATGCTAGTAAGGATTTTAAACACTGTGAGGTCAGGATTCTGGAATTTTCTGGGACAGAGAATTTCTCTCCCTGACTCAAGCAGTAGTCACCACTCACCAGAGAGGAAAAGCCCTGCTTGAGGGCATACTTCACAGTGGGCTCCTTATCTGGTTTGACCACATTTACATAAAATTTTTTGCTAAAACTGCCAGCTAGGATCATATAGCTTAGACCCCTGTGGAAGAAATTGAAAATTTCCTTTCCAGTATATCCTTTCTTAGCCATAAATCCTTATTTTTTAGCTGACGGCACTTGGCTGCCTCAGGTAAAGACTCTATTACACAGCATCTCTTGAAACTAGTGGCCATATCAGTAAGTTCTGTTCAATGAGATACAAAGAAAAATGCTGTCTGTAACTCCGGGGAAGTCATTTTCACTCCTTCCTCTTTTTTTGCTGGCTGGAAATGAATGTGATGGCTGGAGCTTGGGCAGCCATCTTAGGTCATGAAGTTAAAGTTGCCTGAAAAGAAATGTGAAACAATGAGATTGAAGGAACCTGAATCCCATACCTACCTTGGACTATCTACATCGGAATTTCTTTTTTCATGTGAAAGCAACAAACTCTTATCTTATGTAAACCGTGGTTACTTTGCTTTTATCTCTCACCTACTACATTTTTGTTTTATTAGTTGCTATGGAGTCGATTTCCACTCAAGGTGACCCCGCATGTGCAGAGTAGAACCCCTCCATAGGGCTTTCAAGGCTGTGATCTTTCAGAAACAGATTACTAGGCCTGTCTTCCAAGGTGCCTCTGGATGTGCTTGAAACATCAACATTTCCACTAGTATAGTATTTTTATGCAAATAATGTGCATGTTATATACTTTTTTTTGCTAATCACAGCCTTCTGTCCTTGAGATATTTTCATAAACTTGCTATGCAGTACTTAAAAAAAAATTAGCACAGTGTGCTTATGAAAATACCTCCTGGAGGGAGGGTGCCATTGGCAAAAAACATACAACGTGCATTATTTGTGTAAAAATATGGTAGTCAAGTGCTTAACTATTTGTGCCACCCCGCCACCTTCACCTACAATAGTGAAAACTTATTCTAGTTTGTATAGCATCTCTCTTGAATCATATTTGAAGTGGTTCTTTTAATTTGAGTCTTTCAAAAATCAACAAGAATTCATTCAGAATTAATGAACAAGCACAATGCCACAAATTGTAGAGTTTTTTTTTTTAAAAGAGTTAAATTAAGCAAGTGCCATGTATAGATCATACACAGTGTGGTTCTGCTGTTAACCTCTTACTTCCCCTCCTTGTGCCAAGTGCAGCCAAAGGAAATGTCTCTTCTCTAGTCCTGCTCAAATTCCCTTTCTGCATCAGAGCATGCTCAGTCTTACTGCCTGCTACAGATGCCAGTATGCACTAATTCTGCTTTCTCCTCCTCTCGCAGGTCCCAGGCCCCAGCCACTCAAGAACCAGAGAGGTCCACTTTCAGAGTCCTGTCTCTCCCTGCCTAGGTCTCTGCCTCCTCCCTGTGACATGCATCCAGTCGGAATATCCAACAACTTCATATCTTAGGGTTTCCTTTGACAATTGGGGCCTTTCAGCACCTAGGATTCCTCCTGGGAAGGAAGTGGAGAGGCCAGTTTATCTTGTCTCCCATCCTTTCTAAGAACTACCCAGTATCTCTCCAATACGCTTACTTTTTCTTTAATTCAACCAGAGTTAAGTTCTTATGTTCTTAGCCTTGAGCCCGGACTGGTACTGGGTGTCTCTAAACTCTTCACTTTGGTTTGCAAACACAACATGTTGCCAAGGCTCTTTGGGCGAAAGTACCCCCTGAAACACAAACTCTGCTAATGAAGTTCCAACAATTCTCTTGGAAATCTGGGAAGTGTGTTTGTTGCAGTTATGATCTATCATCCTTTCTCTTTCCAGAGATTGGGGTCTTAGTTCCAGGTGAACAGACAACACCCTCACCCTTAGGTGGAGCTTTCAGGACTGCCTGTGCGTTCTTCCCTTTGTTCTGGTGCCAGGAGGGCTAGTCGCCCCCTGCTCACTGGAAGGGGACCTACACCATCTCTGATGGCCCATGATGCTCAGAGTGCCTCCCTCCTCAACCAAACTCTACCAGCCACAGCCATGTGCCGTGCTGAGTGCTGCAGGCCAGAGACGAGGCGATGTGGTGCCCCTGCCTGGGTCTCTCTCACAGTCTGGGGTGTGTTGCAGTGGAGTGTAAGTGTGTGTGGTGTGTATGCGTGTGGCTGGGGTGGGGTTAATTTATAGAAATCAGTGAATAAACATTTCCCTGTAGCCAAAACTTAACGCCTTTGTATCTCCAAGTATCATAGCAGCCTTAGAACACTGAAAACTGATCCTCTTTTTCTTGACAGACAAATGAGGTAGGAGATGGGATATGTTTCTCAAGCTGCCATTTTGCCTTTTTTTCTTTCTTTCTTTTTTTAGTTCTCTCTTTTCTCTAATCTGTACCATATCTCACTCTCCTCTCTTACCCTCTCTGGTGACTCTTCCCTCTTAGGTTTAAATGAGGATCATTCCTCGACTCCAGGCCTCCACTAAACCCAAACATGATGTGGATCAGCTGCCCCTGATGTGCCAGAGCTCCGTCTTCTAGAAGCTGGGACACCTAGGGTGCTGTGTCCATATTTTGGGGTGATGTGTGTCCAGACCATCTGCTGACACAACAGTTGCTCGTGCTCTTTCTCTGGTTTTCTGCACATTGTTTTTTCAAGGAGCAGATTGTGGAAAGACTCCCTGGGCAGACCTTTGAATGCTGAATCATCAGTTATGGGTGGTGGAATGGCCAAAAGAAGGTGGAGATCAGGGAGAAAGTCATTTAGTTTAATGAGGGAGCTGGTTGGACTTGGAAGGCATACAATAACAATAACAATGTGGTAACTCTGGCGGATAGGCCTGGTGGCACAGTGGTTAAGTATTTGGCTGCTAACTAAAAGGTTGGCAGTTCGAATCCACCAGCTGCTCTTTGGAAACCATACGGGGAAGTTCTACTCTGTCCTATAGAGTCATTATGAGTTGGAATCAACTCAACAGCAATGGGCTTGGTTTGATGATTAAACATACCCTCATCTGTTCACATGGCATATATCACATTGTAATCATCTGAGTGACTGACTATATAGTCACCCCGACCAGGTCATTCATTGATGATGGGGTTCCTGTCTGTTCTTTTTTGTGTCCCTAGCACCCAGCACAGTGGCAGGCACACAGTAAGTGCTCAGTACACACATGTTGACTTAAACATAAAGAAACAAGGGATCAAAGAACAGAGTGATCAGGAAAGTCTTAGTGAAAGGAATGGGACCAAGATTGGTCAAAGAACTGGAACCTTAAAATACCTCTGGACAGAGTGTCAACCATATAACCACTTTGGAAAACTCTTGGGCAACATCTACCAAAGCTGCGCATGCCCTATGACAATTAATTCCACTTCTGGGCGTTTACCCAAGAGAAATCTATGCATGTGAGCATCAAAAGATGTATCTTAGAGTATCATAACAGCACTATTTACAAAAATTCCAAACTGGAAATTACCCAAATGCCCACAAACGGTAGAACTGTTAAATAAAAATGTGGAGTTGGAATACTAGATAGCGATGAGAATGAGTAATCTATAGCAACATGCAGCAATAAGAAAGAATCTCACAGTACAATGTTAACAAACGCTAGATCTCAAGGAGAATACGCTGTAGGATTCCATTTACCCAAAGTTCAAAACCAGGCAAAGCTCAACTCTTCAGACAAAGATTAAAATGGACTAGAAGACATAAAATGATACTTGTGAAGAGTGTGCTTCTTAGTTCAAGTAGATACATGAGACTAAATGGGCAGCTCCTTTCAGGAGGAAAGATGACAAGGCAGAAAGGGGTAGGAGCTGGTTGAATGGACACAGGAAATTTGGGGTGGAAAGGAGGAGTGTGCTGTCACATTATAGAGAGAGCAGCTAGGGTCACATAACAATGAGTTGTATAAATTTTTGTATGAGAAACTAACTTGAGCTGTAAACTTTCACTTAAAGCATAATTTAAAAAAAAGCCAGGCAGAACTGTCTATTGTAGAGAAGTACAATACTGATTTCTCTTAGAAGGTGGTGGGTGTTTACCAGAAGAAGGGCAGGGGAGTGTCATAACGTTTATTAATTTTGTAGTATATATTGAGGTAAAATTTACCTGTAAGGAAATTAACTTTTTTAAAGTGTCCATTTTGATGAGTTTTGACAAATGCAAGCCATTGTGTAACCAGCATATATCAAGGTATAGAACATTTCCATCACACTGGAGAGCTCTCTCATGACCTGTATGCTCTATTTCTTGACCTTGGTCATGAGCACTGGTTACTTGAATATACTCACTTTGTAAAAATTCATTGAGCTGTGTACTGATGACGCATGTGTACTTTCATGAATGCACATTATACTACAAAAAAATGTTTAAAAATGTAAAAATCAAAAAGATTACTTCCAAGAAGGCCAATTGGATGACAGATCTGAGTGGTAGAGGGGTGTACTAGAAGGGCAGTGGGGAAGGTGATTGGAATGGCCAGGTGTGGGCTGGTGTAGAAATTGTGTTGAAGAAGGGAACAAAAATGAGTCAGCCAGTCCCCAGCCCAAGCTTCACTTTCTACGCTTGCTGCTGAGGAGTGGTAGCTTCTAGCTTTTATTTGCCCAGCACTGGATCACTTTTTTCCCCCTCTTTATAATTTTTTTTTTTCATAATACCTTGTAGGAGCAGGAGAAATTGCTCAAGAATGGCTCGGTGGTAGGCTTGCCTGGGATATGGAGCAGGTGACCTTGGCCACAACTCAGTGGGGTCTCCCGGCAAGGACCCTGGAACATTCTCGATGAAAATTTTGCCCTCAACAGCCATCAGTGTAGGACACCTTGTTCTTTTTTGACCTGAGGAAGTCTGAGGGCTCTGAGGCTGAAGGCCTTTGGAAATCCCTTCCTGGTCCTGTCCTCCCTGAGAAGGGATGGGAATGCTTCCTGGGGAAAGGTGCACCAGCTGTGTGAGTCACTCTATTTTCACCTTATCAAAAGCCTCACACTGCTTGTGTTGCTGACAGGGGCGGGGGTCCCTCTGTAGAGGCTCCGAAGAGAATTTGAATTTTGTCCTGGGAGACTTTGGCTGTTTTCTTTCTTCTTCTTTTTTTTTTTTTTTTCTGCCTTACTACTTCTCCATTTGCTGAGCTCTCCATAGGTGGGTGGGTGGCAGGGGGCAGCTGGGTATAGAGGGAATAAAGGAGGGTCAGCTAGATAAAGCAGAACTACATGTCTAGCGGTATAAAAAATTCAAAGTTGCTTGTTAAGATCCTCTAACATTCCCTTTCACTAAGGAATTAAAGGCGTAGTTCATTTAGACTGTTCCCTTCCATGGCTAATAAACCTAAGATTTAACTATGGTCTTTTGTGAAAAATAAACTTAGCTGCATAGAAAAAAAAAAAAAACTTTTTCTTTTTTTTCAAAGTCAGGCTTGAAATTTTTATATCCTTTGAGTCATATTCTTGAAGCAATTGCCTGATTAATTTGAGAAATGTTATTTTTCCAGTTCAAACGTGACAATTTGAAAATCATCCATGAGTTACATGACTCAAGAATGAAAGGCTTTTCTGTGCCATTTAAAAGGCTTTTGCATTTTGAGTGCAAACATGAATATCTATAAGGGCATATTTATTACTCCCAGAGCAGATAGAAAATTAGCAAAGTCATAAAACTCTTGACCAGCTTTGCTATTGCAGCTGTGTCTCAAACCAGTCTCCTGCCAATACCCCTGTTGCTAAAATGGTTAAGGATGATGTTATTTTTGCCATTACAGGCAAGTCACTGGTCTTTGTATGTTGGCCTTCCAAATATCTACATGGAAACCTAAAAAAAAAAAAAAGATCTGTATCTAAGCTTTGTTCTTCTGGTGGGGTTCACCAAAGACTTTCTAGTCCCGTGAATTTATTCCTGGAAAGTCTTACCTTCTAATCCCAGAAAACATCCCTGTTCTTCTAATCCCACACTGTAAACCAATACTGAACCTCAGGAAAGGAACTGGCTGTAAGTGCTCTGCCTTAATTTACACTACTGTATGCAGTCCTGTACACATGGATGTACGTTTCTGAATATACCCACCCCGTAATTACTGAGGCAAGCCTTTAATTTGTCTGAAATTGTGCAGGCATAATGGTGACGACCCACACATTTTTCCATTGGAAATTGTAAATGGATGACAAAGACAGAACTCTGCGCTCCTACCCCTCCCCCACTTCCTGGGAAACTTTCTCATAACTCTTCCTATGTTGGGCCAGAAGCAATGCTCATGGAGGTCTTGACAGTTTTCGCAAAGTTGATTAGGGCTGTGCTACTCAAAGTGTGGTCCTCAGAGCAGTACTGTTCTTCAGTTCTCAAGGAGATAAACTCAAAAGTTGAGAAGATTTGTTTACAAACGTTTAGAGCAACTTGGAAGAGTAATTTTATGTCTGTTGAATCTAATCATAAAAATTGGGGGCTTGTTTTTTGTATGTCTTTTTAAAAATATCGTTTAAATAAAAGACCAGTTGCCATCAAGTCGTTCTGACTCATGGTGACCCCATGTGTGTCAGAGCAGAACCGTGCTCCATATGGCTTTCAGCAGCTGGTTTTTCGGAAGTGGATCACCAGGCCTTTATTCTGAGGCACCTCTAGGTGGACTGGAATCTCCAACCTTTCAGTTAGCAGCTGAGAGCATTAAATATTTGCGCCGCCCAGACATTCCTTCAATAGCATTTACTATTCATTCATTTTTTTTTATTGTATTTGACAAAACACGAGGCTGTGATGAACTGGAAATCAATCTATCAGTCTCTCAGAACTGCTTCTTCATCACGGATGGTTTGAGAAGCAGTGGATTAGAAAACTGTGTTGAAGGGGAAAAACCCACATTCTCAATTCCCTTGTGGTCCAGGGAACTCTTCCCTCTTGGCTAAGGCCCTGTGAGTCTTGGCTAAGGCCCTGTGAGTTGGGCCCAATGCATTCCGAGTAAGTGTGTGGAGCCTTAGAACAGTAGATAGGCCACTCCTGCGGAACACACTGGCCAGCAGCATCCCTGTTATCCATGAGTGTTAGCATTCCACAGGCCGCGCAGTAGCTGTCAAGGCTTCTTTACATTGCAATCTGCAAACACTGCTTTTCTTCCCATCTGAATTTCCTGATCTCCGTCTCCTCTTTGAATTCTGCAGAGGGTGTGTATTGTATCTGTGTTCTGCCTCTGTGTTTCCGTGCCTTTGCAGCCTTTTGGAAGCAGGTTCAGTTGTCTGTCTCTTGTCAAGGCTGAATGTAAGTAAAGTCTCCGCAATTTATGGATCGTTACTTTGTAGATGCTGTTGGTGCCCTGTTCCTGTCCCTTAGACAATCATCTCTATACACCAGAGGCTGTTTACTCTGAATATCTGTGACTCTCCACCTAAGAGCACTTTTTTTTTTATGGCCACAAGACTGTAGTTGGCCCAGGTAGAGGGCGAGCCAGGAGTGTTGGAGAGTTAACGCACCCAGAATTAGTCCTCAGTCAATGACTGATGAGAGTTGTTGAATAAATACCCCAGCTCCCTTACCCCTTGGTTATAACTCCCAGAGTTGCATGGTGGTATTGAGCTCTGGCTATCCATAGTGGTAACTTACTTGATGTTATCGTTAGCTACTGTCAAGTCAGACCTGACTCATCGTGGCCCTAGACACCACAAAATGCTGCTGGTCCTGTGTTATTCCCATGATTGGTTGCAGATTGGACCATTGTGATCCATACGATTTTCACTGGCTGATTTTTGGAAGTAGATTGCTAGCCCTTTTTTCCCAGTCTGTTTTAGTCTTGACATCTGCTCAGCATCATGGCAACACTCAAGCCTCTACTGATGAATGGGTGGTAGTTGTGCATAAAGTACATTGGCCAGGAATCGAACTCAGGTCTCCTGTATGGAAGGCTAGAAATCTACCACGGAACCAACACTGTCTCCATAGCTTACCTGCTAACACACCTTTATTTCGCCTTCCCTTCTCTGTCACACTAGTGCATCTTGTGATCACCTTTCAAAAAAGCTACTTGCACTCAAATCCTTGTCTTAGGGTCTGCTCCTGTTGAAACATAAACCTAGACCTGCCCCACACCAAAGTAACCCAGGATGATTGCAGATATGAGTTTGATAGAAGGAACATTGTCTGTATGCCAGTAACTTTAATCTATCATCCAAGAGGATAACTGAGCATTCTTGAATTTTCCTGATTGCTCTAACACAGCCTTCAGAGGTAAAGGGAGAAGGGAGTACTTACCTTTCCTTTCAATTCAAACATACAGGTAGAAAGAGGTTTCCTGTGCAGAAGAAGGTAAGACGGAAACAGCCACTGTTGCTGCTCTAATTCGTGATTACACAGGCCCTGTGCCTTCTCTTGGAAACAGTGGTGGCGTAGTGGTTAAGTGCTACAGATGCTAGCCAAAAGGTTGGCAGTTCGAATCCACCAGGCGCTCCTTGGAAACTCTATGGGGCAGTTCCACTCTGTCCTATAGGGTCACTATGAGTCGAAATCAACTCGACGGCACTGGTTTGGTTTTGGCGTTGATGCCTTCTGTTTTCACTATTTCTAGCCACCTGCCCTTTGGTTCACTTGCTTCTTAGGCACAATTTATCCCCAAAGGTTATCAGGAAAGGGAAAATAGGTTCTCTGTGGAGTGGAATCCATTTGTCAAAAAAAAGCGTTTTATGAGTTTATCCGTTCCTCTACTTCTACATCATATAGCAAAGACTTGATTTTTATTTTGTAAAATCTCAGTGGTATTGAAATCTAGTAGTGCTCCTATCTCTGGCCAGAATGAGACTAATTTTTCTTTTTTGGTAGATTTAGTCATCAAGAAAACCTCATCCCCAGACATGGATGATGAAAATAATAACAAGTAGCTCATATTTGAATAGCACTTAACAGTATTAAAGCATGAAGGTGTCTTGGTATGGCTCCACTACCCCCCAAAGCAGACCCTGAGACAGGGATTCTAGTGCAGGTAGCTTATTTGAGAGGTGTTCCCAGAAGCACTCGCAGGGGAGTGGAGAAGAGGGAAGGGAAGGAAACTAACAAATTCACGTGTAACCTAGCAAAATTCCACTGCGCACGACTGGAGCTGAAACCCAGTGGGAACTCCAAGAATGGTATAAAGCATGCTCCAGAATTGCCACTTGAGGAGGGAGGGAGCTGGGGTATTTGTGCTCCACGTTCCTGTCAGTCAAGTGTAAAGTGCTCTGGGAGCAGTGTTAACTCCCTGGCCCTCCCACCCTGCCTCTGTGTAAGCAGAGTGGGCTCCAGTGGCTAGAGGAAGCCATCAGGCAAAGACTTGGAGCAGGAGCTGACAATGAAAGCTGGGCTGTTCTGCACAGAAACAGTAAGTGCCAAGAAGATGTGGAGGCATCAAAATTAACTGTCACAAGTAAGTAGGACAGGTGGTCTTATGCCAATTTATAGGTAACTTATGCCAATTTATAGTTACCTATAATTGGCATAAGACCACCTGTTAAGGAAACAGAGGACCAACTTGTCACTATAGTGCAATGTGGAAGACGGTGGAGGGGTGGGAAGGAGCTTTCCCTTCTGTTCACCTACTTTGGGCCCATCCAGAGCCCCTTTAATTACTTTCTTGCCTGCTCTGTGTAATCAGGTGGGTGGTGATCTACCTCTGTGGGAGAGGCTGGTTGGGTGCTCACAAAGTCCTTCTCTTCCGCTCTCTAGGCTTCTGACTGGACTTCATTTCCCAGCGTCCCTTGAAGAAAGGTGTGGCATGTACTTCGCTGTGGAGGGCAAGTGAAAGTATAACACTTCTTGACCTGACCTGTGAAACCCGGCATGCCCACTCTCCTTGCTCTTTCCCTAAAAGCTGGCTGGAAAAGAGATGACCACCAGGGTACCCATGAAGGTGGCAGGACACAGGATGGAAAAAGCCTGGGTCCCTGGGTCATATTTAGAGGAGGGACACTCATCCAGAAATATATTCTTTAGACTGTTGCAAGAGTGAGAAATAAACTTTTATTATGTTAAGTCACTGTGATTTTAGACATATTTATTACGGCAACTAGATTTACCTTAAATAATGCGACGTTATACATAGGTAATCAAATACTTTATATTATTTTATATCATTTACCATTAGTTCCTTGTTTCCAGCTTTTGCATTCTAATCACCAGTAATTATCAATGCATCTTGATTGCATGTTTGATCAATTTCAGGCTGAAGCTGGTAAAAATCTTCAATTTCTTCATCTTTCACATTAGCGGTTGGTGTGTAAATTTGAATAATAGTTGTGTTAACTGGTCTTCATTGTAGGCATATGAATATTGTATTGTCACTGACAACATTGTATTTCAGGACAGATCTTTAAATGTTCTTTTTGACAATGAATGAGACACCATTCTTCAATGTGTAATTCCTGGCATAGTAGCCATAAAAAAAAAAAATATGATTGTTTTATTCAAAATGGCCAATACCAGTCCATTTCAGGTCACTAATGCCTAGGATATCGATCTTCAAAGGTTCCATTTCATTTTTGATAACTTCTAATTTTCCTTTATTTATAATTTGTACATTTAGAGTTTCGATTACTAATGGATTTTTGTGGCTGTTTCTTCTCATTTTAAGTTATTCCACATCAAGAAATGAAGGTTCGGAAAGCTTTCCTCCATCCACGTCATTTAGATTGACTCTACTTTGAGGAGGCAGCTCTTCCACAGTTGTATTTTGAGTTCTTTCCAACCTGAGGGGCTCATCTTCTGGCACTATATCAGACAGTGTTCGGCTGCTATCCATGAGGTTTTCATTGGCCATTTTTTTTCAGAAGTAGATGATCAGTTCCTCCTTCCTTTTTTTAATCTCTCTTAGTCTGGAAGCTCCACTGAAACCTTTCCACCAGGGGTGACCCTGCTTGTATTTGAATACTGGTGGCATAAGTTTCAGCATCACAGCAACACGCAAGCCACTACAATATGACAAACTCACAAACGAGGGTGCTCATGAGGAATCTGTACATAGACCAAAAGGCAGTCATTGAAACAGAACAAGGGGATACCGCGTGGCTTAAAGTCCGGAAAGGTGTGTGTCAGGGCTGTATCCTTTCACCATACTTATTCAGTCTGTGTGCTGAGCAAATAATCTGAGAAGCTGCATTATATGAAGAAGATTGTGGCATCAGGATTAGTGGAAAACTCATTAACAACTTGTGATATGCAGATGACAGCACTTTGCTTACTGAAAATGAAGAGGATTTGAAGCATTTACTGATGAAAATCAAAGACTACAGCCTTCAGTATGGATTGCACCTCAACATAAAGAAAGCAAAAATCCTCACAACTGGGCCGATAAGCAACACCATGATAAATGGAGCAAACTGAAGTTGTCAAGTATTTCATTTTACCTGGATCCACAATCAACACCTATGGAAGCAGCAGTCAAAAAATCAAACGACCTGTTATTGCACTGGGCAAATCTGCTGTAAAAGACCTCTATAAGGTGTTAAAAAACAGAGATGTCACATTGAAGACTAAGGTGTGCCTGACCCAAACCATGGTATTTTCAATCGCCTCATATGCATACAAAAGCTGGACAACAAATAAGGCAAAGCAAAGAAGAACTGATACCTTTGAATTATGGTGTTGGTGACGAATACGGAGTATACCGTGGAATGTCAGAAGAACGAACAAATCTGTCTCGGAAAAATTACAGCCAGAATGCTCCTTAGAAGCGAGGGTGGTGAGACTTTGTCTTGTGTACTTTGGACATGTTATTAGGAGGGACCAGTCTCTAAAGAAGGACATCACGCTTGGTAAAGTAGGGGCTCAGCCAAAAAGAGAAAGACCCTCAACGAGATGGATTGACACAGTGGCTGTAACAATGGGCTCACGTATAGCAACGGTTGTGAGAATGGAGCAGGACCTGGAAGTGTTTCATTCTGTAGCACAGAGGGTCACTATGAGTCAGAACCGACTTGATAGCACCTAAAGACAACGACCATTACCTCATATTAGATTACATATCTATTTATTGCCCGTCTACCCTGCAAAAAGAGGGACTTGGATTTGTTCGCTGATATGGTTTCGGCATCTGGAACAATACCTGGAACCTAGTAGATTCTCAATAAATATTTGTCGAATGACAAAATACCAACCCCAAATCTTCCTTTATTGCACACTTGGTATGTGACAGGTCCTGGACATCCTAGGAACTATGGACTTTATCTCATTTCATTCTCACAAGCATATAGGGAAACTGAGACTTAGAGACATTGATTAACTTATCCATAGGTACCCCGCAGGCAAATGAGCCAGTCAGGATTGGAATCCAGACAGTCTGACTCAACGCCTAAACTCTGAGGCCTTTACACCTTGTCCAGACTATATGTGCCAGATGCAGTGCTAGGAGCTGAATGTACAGAGAAGGGTGAGACACAGTGTCTGCCCCTGAGGTCTATCCCACAGTCAACAGTTAGCACTGAGTTTACGTGCAGGGGAAAATAGAGCAGTTTCTGCCCTTATTCGTGGAGCAGACTGTCTTCTAGAAACGTTGAGATCTGCCACGCACCCTGATCTGAGCAAGATCTTAGCTACGAACTCAGAAAAACTTCTTAGGAAATATGAGAGAACTGAGCAGAACACAGAAGAGAAAAAGCCAGATCCTGGTATGACCAATGTGAGACACTAATGAGGGTTGGCCCAGGGACGTTGGCAGATTTGAACAATTTGAGCAAAGGCAGAGTAAGTCAGAGCTAAAGAACTGAACCTGTGAGTCTTGGGAAGATTTAGGAAGAGAGTATAGCACAGGGGTTAAGTTTAAGAGCCTGGGCTTGGTGATCACACAGACTGTCTTCAACATGAGCTGCCATTTACTTAGTAGTATGGCATGGGCAAGTTAGCTAATTTCTCTGGACTTCTTTTTCCTCACCTATAGAATGGATGTAATAATACCTGCAAGACCCTGGTGGCGTAGTGGTTAAAAGCTGTGGCTGCTAACCAAAATGTCAGCAGTTCAAATTCACCAGGTGCTCCTTGGAAGCTGTACTGGCAGTTCTACTCTGTCCAATAGGGTCGCTAAAAGTCGGAATTGACTTGACAGAAACGAGGTTTTTTTTTTTTTTTGGTTTCCCATGATAAAGTGATTAGTACAGAGGCACAAAATACTCAGAAAATAATGACTGGTAGAGTACCTATAAGAAGACTTGGTGGTGCCGTGGGTAAAGTGATTGACTGCTAACTGAAAGGTCAGCAGTTCGAAACCACCCAGGGCTTCATGGGAGAAAGATGTGGCAGCCTGCTTCCATAAAGATTTACTGTCTTGGAAAGCCCTGTGGTCGCTATGAGTCAGAACTGACTCTACCACAGTGGGTTTTTGTTTGTTTTTCTTTTTTATAGTACCTATTTTTTGACTCCTGGTCCAAAGATAGGGCCCTTTACTCTCTTAGCTGCTGAAATACAAAGGCAGAAACTCTTTGAGACTATAATCATGGTGGGCACTTGGACAGCGCTCTGATGCTGAAGAGAAAGCTACACACTTCCTGGGCTTCTCCCTCGCCCTTCCCATGTGTAGCCACTAGAGGGCCTTGGGTATCTGTTTGCCAAGGTTGGCTTGTTGCGATGTGACACCCCAGGGGCCCAGTGGATTACCAGAAAAGGGGTTATCTTTCCAGGGAGAGGCAAAGGAGCAGCACATTAGATAAGAAGTTTGTAGAACAGCTGGTGAGATGTTATAGAGAGAGGTCACAGGCAGTACTCTGCTGTGGGCAATGTTGGCCCTTCAGAAAATTATTCACTATTCACTGAGGAAATTGCTTGAAGCCACCTTGGGACAGTGTGGGCCCTGGATTGACTAAAACAAGAACGTCCTTGTCTTATTGGATAACCTGGGTAGTGGAGTCTTGATTTCTGAGGTTCACCCATCAGACTCATAGGGCTTTGAGATTGAAAATTAGCTTATCTTGATAGAGGCAGATTATAGATCAGCAAATTTTTAGAGGCATGACACCATCCCAATGATGTCAAAGAGACTAAAGGTATTTTGGAGTGGCCTTTAGGAGGCAAAATGCTCTTCCCCACTCCCAATTTACTCCACTTTCTGATTATCCATTAACTAGGTCAACAAAGACAAATAACCCATGGAAAACATTACTGGATCAGTCATTCTCACTGTAGTAAGAAAGATCTCTGTGTCCCCTGAAGATTCCATGCTAGATTCTCAACAAAAACTCCCGAAATATGGCTCCATAACTTGCCACTCTCCTCCCTCTGCTCATCACTCTAAACATCCTAGCTTCCAGAAAACACTAAAAACATCAAGCTCCTTCCTATTTGATTACTTTGTGTCCATGCTATTTTCTTATTCCAAATGCATCCACTCCGCCCTCCCTTCTCTTTGCATTATAAAATTCCACTCCTCCGTAAGAATTTATAGGCACTTTCCTGATTCCTGCCTCTATTTTCCCAGTGCTTTGCACCCACCATTAACAGAGTATCTATCAGAGGGTGTCATTGTACGTTTCTGCCTCTCTTCATCACTCAATTGAGTTTCTCATGTGCATCGTCTCCAGCCTCCGTTTGAACACCTGTCCCGACAGGGAGCTCACCTCAAAGGCAAGGCATTCTATTATTGCTGGCCAACTCTCTTTGCCTATTACTAGAAGCCAAATCTGCTTCCCTGATATATGGAAACATTGATTTTCTTCCCTACAAGTTCAGCTGCCTAAAATTCCTTTAGATGTGCATAATACTTCTCATTCCACAAATTAGAAATGAATCTTAAATATAAATATCCTGAGAATGGGAAATACATGGACGATTCATTCTAAAGTACAAATGACTGATAAGAGCAGGATTGTAGTAGGGGAACCTAAGGATGGAGTACAGTCAAAATGCTCCTTAGAAGTGAGGATGGTGAGACTTCATCTTACATATTTTAGACGCGTTATTGGGAAGGACCAGTCCCTGGAGAAGGACATCATGCTTGGTAAAGTAGAGGGTCAGTGAAAGAGAGAAAGACTCTCAATGAGATGGATTGACACAGTGGCTGCAAAGATGGGCTCAAGCATAGCAAGGATTGTGAGGATGGTAAGAACTGGGCATTCTGTTGTACATAGAGTTGCTATGAGTTGGAATCGACTTGATGGCACCTAACAACAACAACAAAGATGGCATCAAGAATACCAAAGACACCAGGAATATGAGGACACCAAAAATGTAGTAGAAAGAGCACTGGGCTAGGAAATGAAAGATGAGTTTCAATGTGATTTATGTTCTCTCAGCCTTGGTTTTCTCATCTGGAAAAGGAATAATCTGCACGATGCATAGTTTTACTTATTACCCTAATTGCAGAATTTTGTCTGGAAGTGGTCCCACTCACCTGGGCTGTCTTAAGCCTTTACTTTGGCTTCACTTTCTTAGTTCTGGGTGGGCAATGGGTCACACATGCGTCAATGGGCTCCAGCCTCTTTGGTGGATGCTCTTTGTGCCAAAGATGCTATGACCTACACCACCCACCATCATGTCAATCAATGAGTCCTTTATTCCCACCTGGTTTGAACCTTCCTTTCCCTGCCTAGAAGCCTTGCTTCATCAAGGCTATTTATGGTATTTGTGTCATAAATCAAGGATGCAGGCAACACATTTTATTATGAGTTTATTATATATTCTCTTTTCCTGGAGTTTTGCAAGTAAAATATTGAATAAGAACCAACTCTTTATTTGCCCCACGTTCCACGCTACAGAACCAGGTCATATTACAACTGCTTGATGCACAAGACCCAATGATTCAATAAATACTTTATAAAAATAATGCAGCTTTCTTCTTTCTTAAAACATAAAAAAAAATTAGGATTTCCCAGACTTTAGTCTTCCCTCCCCTTTTTATAGCATTTACTAGGAATATATCGGTGAAGGGAAAATTGTTACGATGGTATTAAAATAAAATAGATGAAATGAGGTCTAATTCTTTCTTTTTTCCTTTGGAAAAGTGCTATTCCCTGTTCTTATGCCTGAACTTTCTGTTGTTTTCTGAGCCTACATGAACAGAAATTCTGCCATTTTGCAGTTTTTTAGTAGAATCATAGCATTATGCAAATAAGAAATATTGCTCTTTTATTCTAAAGCCTTTTAATATGATTACAAAAACCAGACCTCAGATTTGCCCCTAAATTACTCATTTGCTCCCAAACCCTACCCAGTCGGGGGAAAAAAAAAAAAAAAAAGAGCCCCTTGCCATTGAGTCAATTCCAACTCATCGTGACCCAGTCTGAGGCAAGGGAATTTTGGATGGTCGAGACTTCAGCAAGGTGCCTTATGACTAAATAACCTTTGGTTTACAGTGGCTTTTTTGTTTGTTTGTTTGTTTCGCTACATTTCCATTGAGTTTCTTTTTTTTTAAAAGAACTCATTACTAAATTCCCTTTCTCTTCCACTTTTCTAAGCCCCTTCCTCTCTGTTTTCTCAGAGAAGTGATTAAATAGTTTCACAATAACAACTCCAGAGAAAAGTTTGCACTTAAGTCACATTCATATTAAATAAGTTATATATAAAAATTGCTGATAACGTTTACACCTTCAGTCTCTTGCCCACTTAGCTTCTCTTAGAAACACTGGATCAGGTGTGAATTGAGTCCCACCCACTATCCCCTCCAGGTCCTTTTGGCTGCTTTGCTGTCCCATGCACCTGCCTGCATTGTCCTAACAGGATATCCAAAAAGTCTGTAGGCATCTCAGAGGGTAAGCGTGGCTTCAGATGGCAGTCACCTGGGCTTGGCGCACACCTCTCATGTAATTTATGGAAAATGTTCGTGTAGTATATACAAATATACACATATGCAGGTAACGAGGATTCTGCTCCAGGTGAGTAGACCAGTGCAGCGTGTCTGTGTTACAAATGCCAGAGGTGGCACCCCCATCTCTGTCCACCTTATCCCCAGCCTCTTAATATTCCCTGGCCTCTTGGAACTGCTTGAAGTAATCTTCGTCTGAAGGGCTCTCTGTGCACTTCTGTCCATTGTTGGGAGGCCGAGCCTCATTATACCTGCTCCAGTCACCCTTGCAGATAATCCAGGGCAGAATGTCCACTTTGTAATGGAGCTCTGCAGAGAACTCAGTGCTGATGAGGTTGGGCGTCCCAGCCCCTTTGCCCCTGGTGATGAGCTGCATGTTGTCACCATAGCAACAGTGCTGGGCAGCCAGTGTGGTGCTCTCTAGTGACAGCATGGACCGGATGCAGTATCGGGCCGTTGGCTTGTAGATCTCCAACTTCTCCTTGGGCCCGCTGGCGTCCTTCCAGCGGAAGTCCTTCTGCTTGATGTGGTCAAAGATGTCTGCTGTGCTGTAGGCCACTTCGGTAGGATAGAAGCAGGGGCAGCTGGGCAGGTCGTTCATTACTTTGTGCATGTACTTCTTTAAGAACTCACTTTTGCAGCTCATCCATCGCTCACAACTGTCCATGTCTGAAAAAGGCCACAGAGACACCCTCTCACCATGTGCAAAACTAGTCTATGTTACAGTCAATACCTCCCTCCTTGAGCCCCAGTCCCCCACAGCTGCCTGGAGCCCCCAAACCACAGATGGCCACTCTCGTCTCTCTTGGACTTGGAGATGACTGAGAGTTTCTTTGTCCATAGGCTCCCCTCCCCCTTATATTATGAAAAAATTTAAATACATATAAAAGTAGAGAGAATAATACTTATATGACTGCCTATATACCATCATCTGGATTTAACCATCATTATATGGGGTTTTTATATTTGCTTCATCTTTTGTCTTTAATTTTGTGAAACTATGAAAAAAAATTTTTTTTATATGATATTATGACTCCTAAATTTAACTAGGAATCTATAAAAATACATAAACAAATAAAAGAGATTTTTCCTAGGTAATTATAATCTCATGAACACCCTTAACAAAATTAACAATAATTCACAGGACCATTCTGAATCGCCTCTCTAAACAAGGGGTGAGGCGGTAGAAATGCCTCTGAAAAACATTCAAAGGACTAAGTTTTATTTTGCCACTCGGTTTCTGGTTTAAACTAGGGCTAGTCTTTTAGCCTCTTAACCGTAGATGTGGTTTAGAGCTAGGAATGACTGCTAACCAAAAGGTCGGCAGTTGGAATCCACCAGCCGCTCCTTGGAAACACTATGGGGCAGTTCTACCCTGTTCTATAGGGTTGCTATGAGTCAGAACTGACTCAAAGGCAACAGACAACAACAAACAAGATAACAACCTTAGATATTTATCAATCATTGTATGTAAATCTATATAAAATGCCTCAGTGAGGAAAGGGAGGGGTGGTCCCTCCTTTTGGGGGACTTAACATTTAGGCTGGAGTCCCTGGGTGGTGCAAATGGCTAACGCATTTGACTGCTAACTGAAAGGTTGGAGGCTGGAGTCCACCCAGAGGTGCCTCAGAAAAAAAGGCTGGTAATCTACCTCTGAAAAACCAGCCATTGAACACCCTGACTCACAGGAGGTTGCCAAGAGTTGGAATGGACTCAATGACAACTTTTTTTGTTGTTGTTGTTAACATTTAGGCTAGAGGTCACTGGCCAGAATTTACCTGAGGAGATGTTCTGTTTAGTTATTACAGTAATAAAAAATTTTGAATTAGTTGTCAACATTTAAAAATAGGCAATTTCACTTATAAATGGGGATTCCTGGCTTCATTTGAAAAACCCAAAGATGTGTCTACACTGGTCCTGCATTTCTCCATGGGAACCACTGGCTGCTGTGAATAGGTGAACAGGGACCACTTCTTGGACAATGGTGCAGGTTCTCCAGACCACCCCAGTCCCTGCTGAGCCACCTGATTCATAGGCTTTTTTTGTCATCTGAGTTTGGGACCTCTGATTTACTTAATATCTTAGTTGGGGTACTCCCAGAAGTAGACCCTGAGATGAAGATTCCAGTGAAAATGGTTCTTTGGGTGATGATTCTAAAAAATGCCAGTAGGGAAGCAAGGAAGTGAGATAGGGAAGGAAGGCAGTCAATATAGAACCAAAAAAAAAAAAAAAACCAATCCAGTTGTAGTCAAGTTGACTTAGACTCATGGTGACCACAAGTGTGTCAGAGTAGAACTGTGCTCCACAGGGTTTTCAATGGCTGAGAGATCACCAGGCCTTTCCTCTGAGGCACCTCTAGATGGACTTGAACAGCCAACCTTCCATTAGCAGACGAATGTATTAGCTATTTGCACCACCCAGGGATTGCGGGCCAATATAGGGTGCATATTAAATAGGTTTTTTTTTTTTTAATTATTATTAAATAGATAATCACTTTTAACAGCTGGAGCTCATCTCTGTTGGGGAAACAGTGCAGAGGACACACCTCAGAGCTTTCCCATTCAAGGGGTGATGGATCTGGTTATTTACCCAACAGCTCCACACAACAACTGAAGGAGTGCTGCTTTTGGACTTTCCTGGCTGAGTCACTTCCAGCCACCACGCATTCATGGGCCTGTGAGCTCTGGAGACCAGAAAAAGCCTTCAGCAAAGAAACACAGGGGCCTCCATGTGGCGGTCGAGCTGGTGTGCAGGGACTTGGTGGGGACAAGGGGACATGGGCAGAGCAACCACAGCATCTGCCTCAGTGTGTTGCAGCGGATAAGCCAAGGTACACACCCTCTAAGGAAGCCAGCTGTGGTGGAATGTGGGGTGCAGTAAAGGAGGCAAAGGCAAAATGACCATGGGTGGGTGATGAAAAATTTTGGAAGTAGATGGTGGTGATGGTTATACCACATTGTAAATTAATGCCACTGAATCGGTTAAAATGGCAAACTTCATATTATATATACATTACCCAATAAAATAAAAATTATAAAGAAAAAAGCCTTGTGGATGTTCAAAAACACAATGCCATTTCCAGCAGGGATGTCAGGTGGGCTTCAAGAAGCATGTGACAACCACGCTGGCCCTAAGGCATGGTAGGGCGGTGTGGTGGCTGCTCTCAGCCAATGACTCAGCAAGGTGGGGGTATGGGAGTCAGTGCATTCCTACCCAATGCAGGACTCCTCCTACCAGTAGCCTGTGCTGGGGGTTCCTCACCACATGGTTGAGACTCTCCCAGAGGTATCCTGGGCTCTTCATTCCCGATCCTTCTTCCTTCCCTCTTCCTTCCACAGCAGTCAGACCTTCACCTCAGTCTGGAAGCTCTCCCTGCCTAGTCCTGCTCCCTTCCCCTTTATCCTTCACAGGCATTCCCCCAACAAATTGCAGGTCTATTCCCACCTGGGTACTTGCTTCTTGGAGGACGTGAACTGACATAGGCTGCAATAGCAGAGATGGGGGCAGGGTCAAGGGAGGGCATTCAAGGAAAATGTGAAGTGTGCAAACCAAAGTTTAGCAGAAAGACTCTGGTGGGGATGTTTAGGGGCTGGGGACTTGTTGAGTTTAACTGGAGCAGAGGATAGAGGGAAATAAGGTTGTTGGTGTCATATCATGGACGTCTCCAAAGCAGCTCAGGCTTATTAAGAAGGCACTGGGCAGACACTGAAGGTTTTTGAGTCATAGTGGATTATTACTCTTTTCCTGCTACTTATTTTTCAATTTTATTGTGTTTTCTTTGAAGGTTTGCACAGCAGTTTAGGTTCCCATTCAACAACTTCTACACAAGTTACTCAGTGACATTGGTTACATTCTTTACAATGTGTGAACATTCTCATTCTTTACATTCTGGTTGTTCTGATTCCATTAATCTGGTTTCCCTGCCCTCTTTACATTCTCATCTTTGTTTGAAAGTAATTGTTGACCTTTTGGTCTCATAGAAGTGGTTTTTTAAAGGTGCACAGTACTTATGGGTGATATTATTTTCTCAGCTGATTTGTTATTTAGGTAAAAGGTGACCTCAGGGGTTAGTTTTCATTCACGATTTGAAGAGTATCTCAGGGTTATGGTCTTGAGGAGTCTCAACCAGTCTAGTAGGTCTAGTTTTTTTTAAGGAATTTATGGTTCTGTTCCACATTATTCTCCCATTCTATTAGGGTCCATCTATTGTGGCCCTGATTAGAATGGTTGGTGGTAGTAGTTGGGTACCATCTACTTCTTCTGGTCTCAGGGTAGATGAGGCTGTGGTTCATGTAGACTATGTGTCTTGTAGATGATAGTAGGTTATTAACTGATTTTTATAGTAAGAAAGTGAATTCAGCACTGATAACAGAATGGAAGGTCGTAGAGAACAATTAGAGCTACTTGTAAAGGGTCCAGGTGAGATACTCTGGGAAGGGAAAGCATGTAGGACCAAAAGTAGTCAGAGAGTTAGAGCTGCCAGGTCTTGGTGGTTGGTGAACATAGGGGTAAAGAGAGGAAGCTATGAGAAGTGACTCAGACTCTGATCATGGCGTCTGGGGGGCTGGTGATGCCATAGTTGAAATCAGGAAGAGGAGCATCTTGGAGGAGGGCTCAGGTGGACCCACCAGGAGGACTCAGGAAAATGAGGAACAGAGAAACAGGGCATCTCCAGTGAGCTCAGAAAGGCCTGGCGTAAGGTTGAAAGCTTGGGATCTGGTGCTAGACTGCCTGTGATTGTATCCCAACTCAACTATTTATTAACTCTGTGACCTTCAAGTTACCTCACCATACCGTGCTTCAGTTTTCTCATCTCCAAACTGGGGGTAAAATGGGGCCTATCTCAGAACACTGAGGAAGATTAAATGGGAGCAAATCTAGCAAGTGCTCAAAACAGTGTCCGGTGTCCTGGCAGCTGGAATAATGTCTAAGGCTCCTTTCAGCTCTAAGTTCTTTGATTCCACGGCTACAATCACTGACTAGACAGTTACTGAGAAAATGGAAGTTGGATCTTGGGCAGTTGTATCTGCAAAGTCTAAGGGATCTCCCTCAGGAGGCAAGATCTTCAGAAACAAAATTCCATGGGATGTTGAAGCCCAGAAAATGGCTCTGTATGTTCCCTCCAGGGTGCAGTGTTTATGTAGCTGCAGAGCATCCACTGACTTGTTTTTTTTTATTATTATTATTAACTTTTATTGAGCTTCAAGTGAACGTTTACAAATCAAGTCAGTCTGTCACGTGTAAGTTAATATACATCTTACTCCTTACTCCCACTTGCTCTCCCCCTAATGAGTCAGCCCTTCCAGTCTCTCCTTTCGTGAAAACTTTGCCAGCCTCCAACTCTCTCTATCCTCCCATCCCCCCTCCAGACAGGAGATGCCAACACAGTCTCAAGTGTCCACCTGATATAATTAGCTCACTCTTCATCAGCATTTCTCTCCCACCCACTGTCCAGTCCCTTTCATGTCTGATGAATTGTCTTCGGGGATGGTTCCCGTCCTGTGCCAACAGAAGGTTTTGGGGACCATGACCGCCGGCATTCCTCTAGTCACAGTCAGACCATTAAGTATGGTCTCTTTATGAGAATTTGGGGTCTGCATCCCACTGATCTCCTGCTCCCTCAGGGGTTCTCTATTGTGCTCCCTGTGAGGGCAGTCATCGATTGTGGCGAGGCACCATCTCATTCTTCTGGTCTCAGGATAATGTAGGTCTCTGGTTCATGTGGCCCTTTCTGTCTCTTTGGCTCTTAATTGTCGTGTGACCTTGGTGGTCTTCATTCTCCTTTGCTCCAGGTGGGTTGAGACCAATTGATGCATCTTAGATGGCCGCTTGTTAGCATTTAAGACCCCAGACACCACATTTCAAAGTGGGATGCAGAATGTTTTCATAATAGAATGATTTTGCCAATTGACTTAGAAGTCCCCTTAAACCATGGTTCCCAAACCCCCGCCCTTGCTCCGCTGACCTTTGAAGTATTCAGTTTATCCCGGAAACTTCTTTGCTTTTGGTCCAGTCCAGTCCAGTCCAATTGAGCTGACCTTCCATGTATTGAGTATTGTCCTTCCCTTCACCTAAAGCAGTTCTTATCTGCTAATTAATCAGTAAAAAACCCTCTCCCTCCCTCCCTCCCTCCCCCCTCGCAACCACAAAAGTATGTGTTCTTCTCAGTTTATACTATTTCTCAAGATCTTATAATAGTGGTCTTATACAATATTTGTCCTTTTGCCTCTGACTGATTTCGCTCAGCATAATGCCTTCCAGGTTCCCCCATGTTATGAAATGTTTCACAGATTCCTCGCTGTTCTTTATCGATGCGTAGCATTCCATTGTGTGAATATACCACAATTTATTTACCCATTCATCCGTTGATGGACACCTTGGTTGCTTCCAGCTTTTTGCTTTTGTGAACAGAGCTGCAATAAACATGGGTGTGCATATACCTGTTTGTGTGAAGGCTCTTGTTTCTCTAGGGTATATTCCGAGGAGTGGGATTTCTGGGTTGTATGGTAGTTCTATTTCTAACTGTTTAAGATAATGTCAGATAGATTTCCAAAGTGGTTGTACCATTTTACATTCCCACCAGCAGTGCATAAGAGTTCCAATCTCTCCGCAGCCTCTCCAACATTTATTATTTTGTGTTTTTTGGATTAATGCCAGCCTTGTTGGAGTGAGATGGAATCTCATCGTAGTTTTAATTTGCATTTCTCTAATGGCTAATGATCGAGAGCATTTTCTCACGTATCTGTTAGCTGCCTGAATATCTTCTTTAGTGAAGTGTGTGTTCATATCCTTTGCCCACTTCTTGATTGGGTTGTTTGTCTTTTTGTGGTTGAGTTTTGACAGAATCATGTAGATTTTAGAGATCAGGCGCTGGTCGGAGATGTCAGAGCTGAAAATTCTTTCCCAGTCTGTCACTGACTTGTTTTTATGGTTCATTTATCAAACTTATATAGTGCTTTCATTATGATGGGCATGCTCTAAGTGCCTTACAGATATCAACTCACTTGATTTTACAATAACTCTATGAACTAGGCACTATCACCTCATACCATTTTACAGACCAGGAAACTGAGGCAGGACTAAGAAAAGTAACGATGTTGTGCAAGTCATTCTTTCTCATCTCTGCTGGGCATCTTCCGTTTGTCCTTCTCTATCCCCATCCCAATCTTCTCCTTGCCCTGGAAGGATGACCTGTGTGGACTTTGTCAACAGGCTTCTTGACCCCTGGTTTCCAGTTGGGTTCAGCCAATGGGAGAACTTGGCAAGAGGCTCGAGGGAGAGAGGAGAGTGATGTCAGAGTATTTATCCACTTGGCTCCTCCTTCAGTGGTGCAGGCTGGCTGCATTCTTCTGGGGAAGCATTGCTGTCAGGTGGCCTCTGCAGACACTTACTCCCTCTGGGTTCCAGTGACCACTCGTTTCTCTGGCCCCTTTAGGCCAAGGGGTGGTAAGCGCTCCCACTACTGCCAGGCCTGGGGTTCTGCACAAGCCCTGGTTGATTTCCCCCCATCCTTCTCATAGCTTTGCAAACAGTTCCACCATCAAATGCTCCTCACTTACATATTTTGAGTGAGCTATGTCCTTTCCTACCAGGACTTGACTGGTCTACCAGGCCTCCTTACCCCTCTGAGCCCTTGGCCACACACAGGGTGAGGTCTTGTGCATCTGACTGGTTCTCTGCAAAAGCGAGGGAGGTTGCCAGCCTGTGGAGTATGATGTGAGAAGACTGGTGAAACTCTTTACCCAAAAGGTTCTCCTTTACTGCTCTACCATTTCATGTAAAATTCCTACCTTTAAAGTCATTCCTTAGTTCTAATGTACTGTATTTTCAGAAGGCTCCTGTTAAAATGTAGTTCTGCTGGGTCTGTGAAGGGATTGGGGATAAAGTCAGACCCCGGGTGATCCAGAATTTGCATACTGCCTTCAGTTTGGCTCAGAGACATGTCAGGTTTTTCAAAAAATGCATTATTATCAAGTGTTTAAAAAATTGAGAGATGTTCTGCCGAAACCTAGATTTCTGGCCTCTTTTAGAAAACCAGAATCCCTGGCAAAACTGGATCTGTATTCTTTGAGGGCCATGAGGGCAGATTCCATGGTGGCTTGCACCCGTCCTATGGACTGATTCGTCGCTAAAGGAAGAGAGTGGCTCCTGCCTGTCTATTGTCGTGGAGGCTGTTTAGCAAGCAGGGTGCGATCTTCTTCAACAAAGATTACAGCCAAGAAATCCCTATGGGGCAGGTCTACTCTGTTACCTGGGGTCACTATGAGTTGGAACTGACTCAACAGTGCCCAAGAACAAAACAACAACAACATTTAGTAGATTGGCTATCAAACAGCAGAGATGTGAAAAATTGGAACTTAGGACTGTTAACTTTTAATTAAAAAATAATTTTATTTATTTTTATTGTTGAAAATACACACAGCAGAACATACACCAAATCAGTAATTTCTACTCGTACAATTCAGTAACACTGATAACATTCTTCAAGTTGTCCAACCATTTTCACCCTCCCTTTGCAAATTGTTTCTCCACATTAACAAAAACTCATTGTCTCCAAGCTTCCTATCTAACCTTTAGAGTTGCTGTTGTCAGTTTGGTCCCAAATAGACAGTTCTTTAGAAGAGCACAATGCTCAAGGCAGACATCCTTTACTAATTAAGCTAAACTATTTGGTTTAAGGGAAACCCTGGTGGCATAGTGGCTAAGTGCTACAGCTGCTAACCAAAAGGGTTGGCAGTTCGAATCCGCCAGGCGCTCCTTGGAAACTCTGTGGGGCAGTTCTACTCTGTCCTATAGGGTCGCTATGAGTCAGAATCGACTCGATGGCACTGGGTTTGGTTTGGTTATTTGATTTAAAGAAGGTTTCAGGGGATATTTTTGGTTTAAGTTTTAAAGATTATCTCAGGCAATAGTTCTGGAGGTTTATCCAGCCTTAATGACTCCAGATAATCTGGATTCCATGAGAATTTGAAACCCTGTTCTATATTTTCCCCCCTTTTGATTAGTATTCTTCTGTAGAATCTCTGATCCATGGCCTTAAACCTCCAAACCAAGAAAACAAATCCTATGAGGTGTTTGGTTTTACATAAGCAGCCTTAGCAGCTCCTCTTTTTTTTGTTGTAAAAGTGTAAATAACACAACATTTGTCAATTAAATTTTTTATAGGCGTACAACTTAGTGACATCGATTACATTAAATGGCTGTGTGACCATTACCTTTAATCAAGGTGAATTTTCCATCACCGTAAACAGGAACTCAGTGCTCCATAACTTTTAACTTAGGCAGTAGGTTAGACGTGTGAAGAGGCTAAGAAAGAATTTTTGGGTAGCAAAAGGAATACAGCAGAAGGAGTCCTTACCCTTCTACAATATAGAATTACATCCAGAAACACACAAATATCAGACAAGTAGTAGCGGGGTGTACCAAAGGCTTATGAAAAATTCATGGGGGGCATAATATTGAAAATACTCCCCCTCTCCTCCCTCTGCTGAAGAACTGAGATCATCATTTCTCGATTTCGTTGGGGACAGCCTGGCTGTCAGCAGATTTCATGGCGGCTTGCGCCCTTCCTGTGGACTGATTCATTGCTAAGGGAAGGGAGTGGTCCCTGCCTGCCCATTGCCGTGGCAGCTGCATAGCAAGCAGGGTGGACATAAGAGTGTTACTGGGCTCTGTCTGGTGCAGGAAAAATGGGATTGCTCATGTTGCTTGGAGTGTGTTCAGTGAACAAGAAATATGCTGAGAGAATTGGACCCCATCAGAGGAAAATGAAACTTTTAAATAGATCCAAGGATGGCATTGCAAAGGCAAAAGGGATCTCCAAAGCACTAAATCAATATTTGGATAAAGAAGAAAAAAAAATCTTCTTACCAACTTCAAACAGTTTGGTGGCATTAAACTCCTCGCTTCCCGCAAGCAGGCTCACTTCAGTGGCAGCTGTCCTGAAGGTGTCTTCAATTCCTGTACATAGACAAGAGCTCATTTTTCCCTAGTTATGCGGAAAAAGTCAGCACCCTCCCCCCTAAAACTTAAAATAAAAAAAAAAAAAAATACACCTGAACAAAGCCTTTTTTTGTATTCATTACCACTCACTGGCAGAAACTTGCCAGCAGAGGAAACAGTAAAAAGCAGGTAGTACAACATAAAATATATGAAAACTCCAGATACCATTTGCAGCATGAAATCAGATCCAAATGTGCCTGAGTGAGTCCTAAGGAACTCCCTTGGTAGGTCTGGGGATGGGGTCTTGGCAATGGGGGACATGTGGCAGGATGATTGGTGGTCTCAGAGTGACAAACTAGAGACAGTTGAGTGTAGCTGTTAATACCTTGTCTTTGGGGACTGGCTGCCAGAGTTCAAATCGTACTATCTGTATGACCCTAGATATGCCACTTAACCAATCTGTGTGCCTCAGTTTCCACATCTCTAAAATGGGAAGAACAAAATAAAGAAGTTCACGGGGTTGCTGAATGAATTAAATGAGTTCTGTGTCAAGAAAGAAAGTGGTCAGTGTTATGTGATATTTTTCCCTTGATATTTGTCTGGCTCATTTTGAGGATGCAGCAGTCCATAGGCAAAGACCAGATGTCCCATGTTCTAGGACTCAGCATTGCCCTGATGCTCCAGAACGAATAAATAAGGTGGGCTTGCCATTACTTGTTCTGAGGAACTGGCTTCAGCTTGCCTCAACACCTCCTTCTGCCACCAAACTACCACCCCCACCCAGCTTTCTTTACAAATAGGAATCTTGTGAAAACTAATGCAAAGAGGAAGGGTTGATGGAAGCCAGGGCCTTTGTTGTCGAACTTTGGTCTCCCTGCTGGGCATGACTTGATTTCTTTTAAGGGGCTCTCTCTGACTTTATTTAAGACATTGCAAACTTATTTTTAGAGTTGACATAGGGGATATACTTTTTACAGTGAAATCTCTGCCAGGCCAGTGAGACCTTGTCTGCCCCATGATTCTTTCTAGTAAGGCTGAGAATCAACAAAGCCCAACAAGGAAAAAGATGCCCCAAATGGAAATCCTTCATGCTCCAAGGGAGCCCTGAAAAGCTGGAACTGTCAGGAACAGAGGCAGACAGGATGGAAGGAGAGCAAGGACAGGGGAGAGGAACATGCATGAACAGGGCTGCTGGCCACATTGCTCTTAGTGGTGAGAGAAAACGAGAATGAAACATTCAAAATGGCAGCAGAGAAGAGCCTCCCTCGAGAAGATACCTAAATCCACCACGCTGGGTCTAGGTGTCAGCTCTGGAAGAAGACACAAGGGAAGCCTCAAACACTCTGACATTAAATGCTGTCTGTATCCATATGTGGCAAAACCCCAATACCCTTCCTTCTTTCTGATGGAGGGGGAACAGCTTAATGGTTAAGAACATGGACCCCGGAATCAGATCTCCTGGCTTCACACTGATAACTTGCTACCTATGTGGCTCTAATCAAGTTAACCCTCTGTACTTGAGTTTCCACAGTTGTCAAATGGATACAATAATAATACTCCTTTCATGAGTCTACCATGAGGATTGAATGAATAACATCCTTAGAAATGTACTTGATATATAAATACTCCAAAATCTTATTCTTCATGATCTCCTTATCATCAACTTTTTTATTTCCTTCTTCTCATTCTCCTCCCTCTCCTCTTCTTCCTTATTCTTTGTATTCTCCCTCCCCTCCTTCTTCATTTTCTTCTTGCCTCCTCTTTCTCCTCCTATTATTATTATTGATTGATTTCTATCTACCCAAATCCCAACCATCCCACCAGATCCCATAATGACCTCAGCTTCATCATGATGAGCATGAGAAAGATGAGGAAAAGCACCTTGATGATTGCTCCACTTCTTGAGATCTTTTTGCATGGATGACATGGAGCCAGGATGACCACTTCTTATATTTTACCTCCACTTTCCACATATGCCCCTTCTGCTAACATACACATCCATACCAATCTGACCCTTTCTCTTTTTCCTCAGGGACCCCTTTGCTCTTCCACTTCTTTTTAGTTTCAAATCTTGGCCTTATGGTTTGGAATCAGAGGGTCTAGAGGGTAGGAAAAGGAAGTCTGGGGTGGAGGGTCAAATTTTCTGTCTGAAATTTCCTTCTGATGAAGTCATTTGGAATGTGTGGTTTTTTGGATGAGCCAAAGATAATATTTTAGGCTGGTATTCTACCTGGCAACGGGGGACATATAGCAAATGTAAATGATCAGATAGTAAATATCTCAGAGTTTGGGGATCACACATGGTTTTGGCTGCGTATTCTCCTTCTTTTTGGTTCTCAACAACTCTTTAAAAATGTGTGGGCCGTACAAAAACAGGCCACAGGCCGGACTTGGCTAATGGGTCATAGTCTGACAACCCTTGCTATTAAGAAAAACAAAAAGTTGCTGTCCAGTCGATTTTGACCCATGGCAACTGTACAGGACAGAGTATAACTGCCTCATAGGGATTCCAAGGAGCAGCTGGTGGATTTGAACTGCTGACCTTTTTGTTAGCAGCCCAATGCCTAACCATGACAGTCACAATTATTTTTTACCCCTACTGTGACCTTTCAACAAGTTTGCAATTAGTTTTAAAAAAGAAAAAAAAAAAAACAACTGACAATGGAGTATAAAGTAATAAATAATTGCCAAGGTCCTAGTTTGCTCTCTTGGGAGTCTCTGGCAACTTTCAGACTTTGTAGGCAGGATTAATGCGTAATTTTTCTGTAGATGGCTGTCAAACCTCTTGTCCTAGCTTCCTTGTCAGGCTGTTAATGTCGAGTTTACTGTCCTCTTCAAGACACAAACTAATGTACTTCAAAGGCCCAAATTAACCAGATCCCTTCTTTAAATCCAATAAGTGGCGTTTGGACTTGTCCCCTAGGTCATGGCCACTACAACTGTGCATAAAACTAAAATAAGACTCAGAAAATTCATCTTTTTATCCATTCAGCTCATTAATTGTCTCTTGTCTCACTCTGGTCAGAAGTCTTGTTTAGGGAAAAGGTTGTCATTTAAAAAGTCAATTTTAATATTAATAACTTTTAAATATAAACTAAGAGCTTCCTCTTGAACTTAGAGCCACACCCCTGCATAAGCCCACCTGGGCAGTTTGGACGGTCACACGTCCTCGATTCTGTTGCGGTACACGCGTAGCCACAAGACCGGGTGCGTTTCTGGTTGCCATTCCCACAGGTGACGCTGCAGACAGACCAGAGACTCCAATCACCCTCACCGTCCGTGGAATCTGGAAGGGAGACAGGGAGATAGTCAACAACCTTGCCCAAAGAGTCCCCCGTCTCTCTCGTCAAGCAGCTTACCAGTTATCCACTTCCATCGTCTCACTGTTGGAGGCGGCCAGATGCCAGGTGGAGCCATAAGGCTTACAGCTCCAGGGCTCATCTTAGTGATCAGCTTCACTAGGGCAGAGACTTTGTCCTGTAGTGTGGTGATCAGTACATGGCCAATACCTGACCCCTAGAAGGTACCCAGTAAATACTGAGAGTGACTATATCTGCAGAGCATGGGACCGTGGAATAATATGGTGGGTAGTTGCCAAAGATGGCTACCACCAGTTCCTTCCTGTGCATACATCCACCTATTAACAGTTGGGTTTATTTCCCCTTCCTAGAATCTGGACTGGCCTCCTGACTTGCTCTGACTAATAGAATGCAATGGAAGTGCTGCTGTGCACGTTCTGAGCCTTGGCCTTGAGAGGCCTGCCAGCTTTTAGCTTTTCCTCTAGGGAATCTTGTCATTGTGCAAGAAGCTCAAGCTAGACCTGTGAATTATAGGACATTACAAGGAAGGAAAGACACATGAAGAACTGAGGCACCAGCCATGTGTGTGAAGCCTTCTTGAACCTTCCAGTCCTCTACAACGACAGTTGAATGCAGCTGAATGAGCGACCCAGCCAATGCCAGCAGGAACAGAGGGGCCACTCAGCAGATTCCTGTCTGAAATCCTGAGACACAGAGCCATACCAAAAAACCAGAATCATAGACATACTAGATTGCTGTTGCTTTAAGGCCTCAAATTTTGGGGTGGTTTGTCACCTAGCAGTAGAAAATTGATACATAACATTAAAGCTAGAAATAGCCCTTTGTAGTCATTGCTCTACACCTATACATTTGAGCCTCTATTACTTGAAAGGTTAATGGTTCAAGTCCACCCAGAGGTACCTTGAAAGAAAGACCTGGTGATCTACTTCTGAAAAATCAGCCATTGAAACCCTACGGAGCACGGTTCTATTCTGACACACACGGGGTCACCATGAGTTGGAACTGATTCAATAGCAAATGGTTTTTTTCGTTTTTATTTTTAACTATATTCAAGGCACAATTTTACGTATATGGGGTATATCATTAAATAATAGTTCCAAAGATCCTTGCCCTGGGGAAACTAACATTTTAGTGGAAAGAGACAGACAATAATCAATAAACATAATGAACAAGTAAATTACATAGTATGTTAGAAGTTGATGAGTGGTATAGGAAAAGGAAACATAGACTAGGCTAATGGGGCCTGGGAGGGTGAAAGGTGTAGGAAAGGTTGGTATATTATGAAGACCTGGAATAGTTGGGTGACTTGACCAAGGTCATACAGTTAACAGAACGGAAAGCTTGGGTTATAGTGCTAAGCCCTCCATCTCTAAAGCATTGCTGTTTCTGCAGCTCCTCCACTGTGTAATCATTTCTCCTGGTCCACCCAAATGCTTCTATGGCCCTGGGGCCTCTTTTGGTGCCAAGCACAGAGCAACAGGCATGTGCCTTGCAGGGAAGGGTGGCCTCATTCTTAACAGGTTGTGTGATTGTTATTATGTAGGCCCGGCAAGAATGCTGTCCACACATGTTTCTACCTGAACTGTGGGCCCATGCCAGCCTTACAGCCCGTTGTTTACATGGCGTTCACTCAGAACACCCTTCAGGCAAACATGGCAGTGAAGCCTCCTCAGCCCATTAAGGAGAGTCCGAAGGAGATTCATGGCTGTATCCTATTCCCTGAGCCTGAGGGGAAAGTTTGTCTCCTGCCCGCCTCCACCCAGGAGTCCTATCCCTCTCTCTTCCCTCCCCAAAAAAAGAATTTTTCCAAACTTTGATTTTCTTTTAAGAAATGATTTTTCCAACAATACAGCCAAAGCAGATGTTTGAAACCATTGCCTTATGTGAGGGAGTTGGGGCTGCTTGTCCAGCTTCAGCCTCCTTCACCTCTTTATCATTTCTTACTCGGCATCAGGAAACCCTGATGGTATAATGGTTAAATGCTATGGCTGCTAGCCAAAAGGTTGGCAGTTCAAATCCACCAGGTGCTCCCTGGAAACTCTAGGGGGCAGTTCTACTCTGCCTTATAGGGTTGCTATGAGTCGGAATCGACTCGATGGCAATAGGTTTTTTTTTGGGTACTAGGCATCAACACAGCAGAACTGCAGAGACAAGTTGCTTCCAGAGAAAAAAGCCACTGAGTTAGGGGTAGTGGCTTTTTTCTCTGAAACCTGCACAGTCTTAGGCCCAGCCAGTGATCTCCCCAAGGACCCCAGAGATGTGGCTGGAGCAACCTCATAGTCACACCTTTGTCAGCGGGAGCATCCAGCTACTGTGGGCTCACACACACACTCAGCCATATCCTGCACACACCACCAAGGCCAGGTTTTGTTCAAGGGAATAGCAATGACCAAAAGAGTCACAAGTTAAAATTATAATGTTTTTAGATCCATAAAAAGGGGGGAGTGAGTAAGTCAGAAAAAGCTCATTAAATCACATTTAAGTAGAGTTCACGTCACCTGTGAGGCAGGTACCAGCGTAAAAAATAATCCAATTATGCCGAGTCATGCCCTGCTGGGCTCAGCAAGAGCAACGGGGCCTCAACCATCCAGAAATCGCCTGCAGGCTTTCCTCCCTGTTACACTAATGTAGAGAACAAATTTTGGGAAATACCATCCCCCAAATTTGAGATTTTAACATTAAGCTATAAATCCAGATGAGGCTTACATTGGAATCTTTGCATGAAGTAGTTTCTTGGAACTAAATTATTCGATGTTAATACTGGGGCAGATTGTTTGAAAAATGACTTCCACAATTCCCCTCCCCATATCCCTACCCCCTTGGTTACTGCCCTTTCGTGCTGATATTAGGCTGCCAGCCCTCTACCTCCCGTGACTGGCTTTGACCAGTGGGACAATAGCAAACCTAATGCAAGCTGCTCATCATGGTCTGTACTGTCGTGCTGTTGGGGACACTTCCTCCACTGTGTGAAAAGCCTGGTGGCATAATGGTTAAGAGCTCTGCTGCAAACCAAAAGGTCTGCAGCTGGAATCCACCAGCCACTCCTTGGAATCCCTATGGGGAGTTCTACTCTGTCCTATAGGGTTGCCATGAGTTGGAATTGACTTGACAGCAATGGGTTTGTTTTCATTTTTTTTTGGAGCCTCCTGGAGGGTGAGGAGCCATGTGGGGGAGGCCCCAGCCAACTCAACATTGCAGCTGAGGCCCCATCAGTGTGAGTGAGGCCAGCCTAGACCATACAGCCCCAGCCAAACCAGCCTAGACCAGCAGAACCGTTCAGACCACCCACAGAATCACAAGAGAGATTCCATTTGCTGTTTTAAGCCACTAAATTTTGGAGTGGTTGCTTAGCAGCAAAAGCTAACTGTTACAAACATACTAGGTAATACTCCTTAAAATTAGCTCTCTTAATGGGGAACAGACTCAGTGACTATTAAGGGTTTGTCATCCCATTAAGTAGCCTTTGCCATGTCTTTGTTTTAAATGCTCACAAATATTTTTTATATGAATACCTAAAAGCTAGGCACAGAACATCTATACAGTTATGTGGCAAATCATTTGTATTGAAGCTAGTAATGACGCTACCTAGGAAAAACTGTGTATGTCAGCTTACTGCCCAGAAGCCTCAGTGAATGTCCAGGCAGAGATGCCCCTCTTGGAGAACTTCTATGTGTTAATGTGCTCAAAGGACAGAAAGGGAACTTCTGAGTGTGTGACAAGGCTTTGAGGGCAATATTGCTTTATGCCGTAATAAGCTTGTTCTCATTCACCTGCCTACCAGGGAGCATTGCTCAGAGCAGAAAATTAATGTTAACAACAGTCATGGCAAAGATAACAACCAGAGTAAAAAGCAGTTCCTGTGAACATTTATATGGTGCTTTGACAGCCCCTATTGGAGACATCAAAGACCCCAGAGAGGGAAGAAAACAATCATCATGCATTGGGCTGAGAGCTGGATTCTGTAGACGCCACTTAGAATTTTAAACTAGTCCTCATATAGTTTCAGGGAACTAGAGTTCTGCGGGGGAGTTAGAGTGTCAGGGAATCTGAAGTGACTGGAGTCTTGGCTCAGCCCCCAGGCAAGCCTCCATCATTTCTCCTAGATGATAATGGCTACCATTGAGTGAGAGCCCACTCTATACAGGTGCTCTGTATATACCCACTGAATGAATTCCTACAATAACCCTGTCAGTAAGCAGAAACATCCTTCTTTCAGTACCTGTGAACATTTAGATAGTGCTTTGACAGATGCTTGCCAAACTTCTTTCTGGACACACAGAATCCATTTCCTAGCCTTCCTTGCAACCAAGTGAGGCCATACTACTTGGTCTTCACCACAGAATTTGAATGGATGTGATGTGTCACTTCTGGCTGAGGTGGTTAAGAGTGTGTGTGTGTCTTCTCTAGATTCCCTCTCTTTCCTTGGCTACCGATTGGACTCTCAGGCCCAAAAAGTTGGTGGAGCTCTTAGATGGAAGGATCCTGGGTCCCTGAATGACTGAGTGGAGTTGAGATCCTCCCACCCTATCTCCCATCCAAATTCAGGTGAGAAGTAAACCTTTACGATTTTATGTCACTGAATTTGGAAGTTGTTTGCTGCCTCAGCTATCCTACTATAACTACTGGGAAATGAAAAGTCCTGGCTCAGGCTCTCAAAATGTAGTAGGGGGTGTCCTTACTTTGACACTCCATGATACACATGTCCATGTGTATTCCTAAGGGATCCACTTCTCCATCTCCTATCAATGCCAAGCATAACACAGTGCCTGGTTAAAGGAAACAGCTGGGTGTGTCTCTTTAACTGAATTGATCTTCAGTATGAATTTTTACGGTAAGAAACTCAAGCAAGTTAATTCTGTTATCTCTTCATTTTTAGAAAAAGAACTAATTTCTGTTTTTTAAAGGCAGAACTCCAAAGACCCCTAAAAAAAATCATCTCCTAAGATAATCGTTATGATTTTAAAATTATATTCTTTCCGGAAAAATGTAGCTGTTGGTGCCTCTTTGGGGCTTCTGTGGAATAGAGCCTTTATGAGGTATGCTTCACAGAAGACCAAAAGCCACATACTGTAAACCGGGTTTTGCTTGGCTCCATGCCCTTTAGGCTTCATCATCCTCTTTTATTCTCCCCACTAATTTTATAATACTGGGTGGTAAACTCACCATATTCTGGCTGCTCTTTGGTTTCAAAAGTCCGGTGGCCTGGGGCCGGACGGTCCCACCCCCTGGGAGGGTTGAGGAAGTTGGTGTCATCTGAGGTACTGTCGTACTTGTAGTCCTGATCCCCGCTGTTCACCCTTGCCAAAGACAAGGACCTCTGCCACCAGGCCCGCCAGTCCGGGGATGGGACTGACCAGCTGGGCTTATTCTCTGGATGCTGGTCTTTATCTGCTTCAGAGTCAGGACCGTCGACCACTTCTATGGTGACCTGAAGAATTCAGAACATGCCAGGGTCAATAAGAGCCAACAGCATCCAAGCTGCATGACCCTTTCAAGAAAATCTGACAGAGCAGAGGGAATGATGGATGCACCCCTCATGAAAGAAAGCTGAGATTGCATGGTGACACAGAATAGGAAACACTCAGGGATGGCCCAAATGAGTTCCATGACTAGATAAAACTGATATACACGGGCCTTGGATTGGGAGTAGATATTTTTTCATCATGCCCCTGGCTTACTGATGACTAAGTTATTGGGAACCTTATAATTCAAGGAGTAAATGTAGTGGAAGTGACACTATGTGACAGGCCTTATGAGGCCTTGCAGCTTTCATTTTCAATCTCTTGGAAACATAAGGAAACCTAGCCTAGACTACTACATGCACAGAGAGAGGCCACATGGATAAGGACTTGGGCACCTTAGCTAACAGTCAGCTCTGATGCCGTAGCCATGTGGGTGGGGTCATCTCGGTTCTTCCAGTCCCAATTGCGTCAAACTTGTCATACAGCCAATATCACATGAGACAGAGATATGCTCTCCCAGATGAACCCTGCTCAAATTCCTGACCCACAAAATCATGAGCAATCAAATGGTCTTTTCTTCAAGCTATTAAGTTTTGGGGTGGCTGTTAGCAACAGACAGCTTGTTACAGACAGGTGAAACTGGAGCACAGACAAGTTAATAACTCGCTCCAAGTCACAGAGCTGGTACGTGGCAGGCTCAAGTGGTCTTGTTTCAGAGCCCATGCTCTTACCAACTTTGCCACACTGCCTCTCAAAAAGGTAATAATAGAGGTTCTGTTCCCTCATGAAACTGAGGGAACAAATGGTCACAGATACAGCTGTGGAGCTGGAGAGTTCCCTGTAGGGGCTGATGCCACATGGTGTGGAAACACAAGTTCCTCAAGATCCAGGTTTTCACAGCTGTGATTTTCATTCATCTTATAGCCCAGGCCAGACCCAGAATGGCGGACTCATTAACTGCACCCTCAGGGTCAGAGCAGATAGTCCCCTAGCCAAGGTTAGAACTTGCTCTCAGATTTATGAAACCCAATTTTGAAGTCTGGTACATGGTTGGAAGCATGCAGCTTCTTGGCTCTGAGAGACAATCAACTAAGAGAAACTTGTTTAAAAAATATAATAAAAGACTCACTGGACTAATTTGGCCTTCACATAGCTCTTGCAATACCCCCTGGATGAGTTATGTGTAAATGAATCAGAAACAAGCGCTCCAAGTAATCAGTGCAAGATGTACTGGACAGATGCATTTCCAGTTTTGCCCCAACCTGACATCTGAGAGTTGTTGAGATGCTTTGCCAAATTGCAATGGGGTGTGCCCATCCCAGAGACAAACAGCCCCTTCCTTTTATGTTAGGAAACAGGAGGCTGTAATCCTCCTCGCTTTGACAGTCAAGGAAGTCACCCAGCTGAGGGTGGATATAGGCTGTTGTCTTTTGTGGCCCAGGCCAAGGTCAAGTGTGTGGTCTTCAATCCCAGAATATACTCAGACCACAGAAGGCCAAGCACATCTTTCTCCTCTAGCATGCAATGCCTACAAGGGCACCCTAAGCTTTATCCCACGCCACCACCATTATCTCAGTCTTGTAAGCATCCCTCGCATATTTTATAAATAATTATAGAACTTCTTAGTCATCCCCCAAAAGATAAAAGGATGAGGAAGCAAAGGGATACATCTTGCATCACTGTTGTTTGCTGGAATGGATGCTGGTTGCAGAGAGATGGTGACTGGCTCCCACTTGCAACTCTGGAAGGACAAGTGCAGAAGGAGTGCCCAGCTGGGCAGTGACAAGGCATAACCTTCCTCTGTGCAGGCTTGTCCCCCTCTGCCTGCATACGGAACAACGGAGCTGCAATAATGTCTGCAAAGCTATTAAGAGTCTCGGAGGGGAGAGGTTACGAAGATCCAGGCAAGCCTTCAATTATGGTAATGAAATCAGTCCCTGGGTAGGAGATAAGAGAACGTGCCCAACAGTTTTGGTATTCTGCTTGTATTCAGACTGGAGTCAAAGGCATTGCCTAAACAAAACATGGGCTGCAATTTCTCCAACCTGGGAATAAAAACAATTTCATGTTTCAAGCTATTACCGTCAATACAATTTTTTAAATTTTTTTCAAACTGCTGCTCAGATCCAAACAAAATAGATTTGTTGCCTGGCGAAGCAGTGAGTAGCAAAATAAGAATTTACTCCAAAAGCTATATCAATGACTACATCTCAACAGCTTAGAGGTTTCTTTTTTCCCTTTAATTTTTATCTGCTGCCCCAACTGAATTAAAAAAGAACAATAACAAAAAAACCTTCAGCTCCACCCTTTCCTAGAATTAACAATGTGGAAACCTTAAACTGCTATCAAAAGAAGAAATCTAATCTCGAATCTGAAATTTCATAGGCATCCAATTAAAAAGACTTAATGAGTATGATCAATGACTTCTAAAATGATGGGGATTAGTTTTATATTTCCTGTTGCTCTCATTCTAGTTCCATGTTCTTTAGAGTCAAGGGATTCTTTTATTAAGATGTCTTGAGCTATAATTGTTGTGATGAGCTGAAGGTGTGCGTGTGAGCAAACCACATCTCCAAACTGATGAAGACCCTAGATCTTACATGCTTTCTCATACTTAAGACCTATAATTGAAGCGTCTTAGTGCACTTGTTTCTTCCAGACTTTTCAACACTATGAATAAAGACAGTAAAAGAAAAGAGACTGTCAAAAGCCTCAAGTCCAACTTCTTGCAAAGTTTTCCCAGCTCCAAGAAACAAAGTCCAAAATTGATACCAACAAGGAGAGAAATCTGTTGAAAAGCATGGAATGAGGATAGGATCTTAGGCAATTTTACCAGCTTCTTTCCTTCTCTTGATAATTAAGACATTTACTGGAAACAAACTCTTCACCTCTTGTTCTGAGAAGCACTTTCCATAGGGAAACAAATACAATTCTCACTGTAACTGATAATAAACTAATGGCAGTAAGAATCTGGAAGCCATGCATGTTCCTCGGAAGCCTACCAAGCCCTTGTGAGCAGTGGCAATAGGTGTTTGTTGGTTGATATTTCCCAGAAAGGAAAATTCGTACCAAAAGGTGAGGTGATTTGCTCAGGAGCACACTGCCTCCTGGGACTAGAAGACAGTCTCCTGATAAGATTTTGGCCTCAGGTTATATAACCCCTTCTTCCTTGGCAGTTGGATTAGGAAGATGGACTCTCCTCCTCTCAGACCCACCAATGCTATAAAAACAACAGTGGCAACACAGATAACTGTGGTTTGAACCTGGCAGCGTACTTTCCCAAAACATGATTGCTCTTTCTACACAATTGAGTCCCAATTTTCAGGTATAGAAACTAGACCAGAGAATTAAGTTCCCGAGGCGTACAGCAAAGCAGAAATAGAGTCCCATAACTAGGTCTTCTGATTGCCAGTTATTTCCTACATGTTTTCTCTGTCACCTTTATCCCTGTTATTCTCATCAACCAACTCCTAACAGTTTTGGGAAGCTCACTTTGTTTCTGACCCTGTGCTAACAGTTTCACAGAGGTTTTCTCATTTAATGCCCACAGACAACCATATAGGTGGTAGTATGATCATTCTGGAGCCCTGGTTGCTCAGTGGTTAAGAGCTTGGCTGCTAACCAAAAGCTCAGCAGTTCAAGCTCACAAGCTGCTCCTTGAAAACCCTATGATGCATTTCTACTCCGTCCTAAAGGGTTGCCATGAGTCAGAATCAACTCAACGGCAATGGGTTTGGTTTTATGGTCATTCTAGGGAGGTCCTGGGTGGCTCAACAGTTAAGGGTATATCTACTAGCTGAAAGGTTGGTGGTTTGAACCCATCTAGAGGTGCCTCAGAAGAAAGGCACAGCTATGTGCTTCTGAAAGGTCACTGCCTTGAAAACCCTATGGAGTGTGCAGTTCCACTCTGCAACAGATAGGGTTGTCATGAGTCAGAATATACTCAATGAAAGCTGGTATAAGACCATTCTAACTTTAAAGACAAGGAAACTGTAGCACAGAGATGTGGAGTAATCTATATGAGGCCACGGAGGTCAAGCCTGGCCCACTATATGGTGGTGTCAGATCCCAAATACATTTCAATCTGACTCCCTAGCTCATGTGTTGACAGCAGTGCCCCAAGAGAATCTGAGCAGACCAGGAGTAGTCGGTCCCCATGGGTGTGTGGGCCAGTGTCCTGGGCACTGAAATTTCTTGGTTCTTACTCAGCCAGACCTGCTATTCCAAATTATTTTAGAGAAAAAGGAGGGAAGGAATATGAAGAAGCAGCACATACGCCATGTGTAGCCCTGGCCAACTCATCTGATGGTATCTTGTGATATCTAAGAGGGGAAAAGGGCCTTCAGATAACTGTTTTTAAAGTCTCATTCAGTGGAAGAAGAGACATATGTACATTGGTTGAAATGAATACAAATCTCAGCTTGATCCAGAAAAGAGAACTACTTGGGTGTGAATAGCTACTGTAGCAATGAATTGATGCAGTAAGCCTAATAATGAGTTTATTTTAGAGATTTCTGTCTTTGCTATCTGGCCATCGGCTGTAGCCCAAAAACCCAGACAATGATACTATACTAAAATTCAAGTCTAACTCGTCCTGTGGGATTTATTTTCTTTCCTGAATAATTTTTTTTTTTTTTTAAACAAAACCCAACACCCAGTATTGTAGATTTAATATGGAGATTTGGCTCAGGAGTTTGAGACTGTATCTTTATATTTTGTGCAAAGTTTTTTTTGTTCCCACTCACTTCTACAACCTGCAGCCAGTCTTAAATGGGAGAGTCTGATAAACTTGAGAGAGAGGCCGGGGGTCAAAAAACTTCGCAGAAGCAGATGCTGTGCCTTACTTTAAAAGCCATAAGGCCAAAGAGGGATGTGCCCCTCGCATGGGCTCAGCAATGTCACCGGGGAAGGTGTGGGCTGTTTCTTGGGACCCCAACCCTGGAGCGTGGGAAATGATTCCAGAGACTGGCAGGGCTGGGGGTGGGGGTGGCAGTTCAGAGAGAGGGGTGTCAAATTCCTGTTCAGCTCCCAGCTCCAGCCGAAGTGAGAACTAGGTAGGGGGTGGGGAGCAGGTTGCCAGGAGAGGGGGAGACACGGCCAGCCGCAGTTGGCAGCGGAAGCTGACCCACTGATGCGCCCTTTCACCTGTCTTCACTCTGCTACCCAGAGAGTAAAAGTGCTTTGACTGGGCCTGCACTGACCAGCGGGGCTGTCTGCTCTGCTGAATCGGCCCTGTGTCAAACCAGTGGATTTCAACAAAGGAGCACTGCCAACGAGGAAATCATCGCCCCCTTTTGGGGAACACCTCATCTTTTAAAGGACCACCAAGGAACTGGTTTACTGAAGTGCAGTGGTGCATGGGCCTACAGTGGGCAGTGCTCTGCGTGTGTGAGTGTGTATGTGAGTGTGTTTGTGTGCACTTACATACAAAAACAGGCCTGAGGCTCCCAGGGGCAGCAGCTGCTTCATTCTTTCTTTGAACATCTTTCCGAGTGGCCAGCACTAAACTTTTGTGGTCTTCCAGAAGCAGAAGGCCAGAAATGATGATCAATTTTTCTTTTCTTTAGGACCACCAGGTCATCGGATTAATACTTGCGCCCATATCTCCACCCCCTCCGACCGCCTGTGGAAGGTTCACAGGCACAGGGACTGTATAAAAGCAGAAATGAAATGACCCCACTGGGTGATGGGCAAAAAGGCAGTGTTGGGCTAGTCTTTTCAGGTTTTGACTTTAACTGTATCTGGGTTGTAGCTGAACTAGTTTCTGATATCTAGCACCAATATTTGAAGCTTTAGAAAAGCTGTCCCTATACAAATGAAAATCTATATTCTTGGGATCTGTGGTGGTCTTTGCTGTTAGAAGGGTAACTCAAGAAGAATATGGGGACCTCATAGAAGTGACCCGTCCCCCTTCCCACCCAGGGCTCGAAAGCTCAATTTTGGAAGGACCATCTGGAGGTAAACTTCTTGTTCCCATGCTGGGGTAGGGGTAAGAGGAAGTGGAAGACAGAGCAGTGATTCTTACTTTCCACTTGTTATATAAGTCTACATAAGCACACAGCTTCGGGTATCAGAAAAGATGTTAGTTGCTGTCATGGCAACCCATGCACAACAGAACAAAATACTGGTTGGTTCTGTATCATTCTCATGTTAGCCGGCATGCTTAAGTCCATTGTGGCAGCTACTGCATAGTGCCTTCCAAGCTCGGGGGCTCATCTTCCAGCACTATACCAGACCATATTCTGCTGTGATCCACAGTGTTTTCATGCGCTAATTTTTGGAAGGAGACTGCCAGACTTTTCTTCCTAATCTGTCTTAGTCTGGAAGCTCTGCTGAAATTTGTCCACCATGGGTGACCCTGCTGGTATTTGAAATACCAGTGGTATAGCTTCCAGCATAACAGCCACACATGAGCCACCACAGTGTGACAAACTGGCAGATGGGTGGGTGGATCAGAGAAAATGAGGGCAAATTATTTCCACTTGTAGCATACTTGGAGCCCCAGCTTTGTGACAGCATTTGGGTAAGCTGAATTTTATAAAAGTCCAACTGGCAGCCAGAGAGACTCCAGGCTTTGAGCAGCCATCACCTAGTACGGCCTTGTTATACCTCTCCCTGCGTTTATCCTCTGGTCCCTTGTTACACTCTAGTTCTTTCATGCCCAGCAAGTCCAGCGTCCCCCTTCCCCACCAGGAAGCTAGGCCCAACTCTTGCAAAGCATGCTTTACTTCCCATTCAGCTAAAAACAGCCCAGCTTATTATGATGAAAAATGAATTGCAATCCTGCTGCTCTACTGAGTTCACGCAAAAATCCATCATGGAGCTGGCAGTGGGGTTGGCACTTCATGGTTTCCCGTTCCTTTTTTTTGGAAAAGAAAGCTGGGCTCCCAACCTTGTGGATCCCAACTGTTTTTGTATCTTTGTTCTTTCCTAACATTTAGGTAATAGTTTTAAAAGACCCAAGTGGGATCTGAGCTGGGTATGGGGATATTTAGATGGATTGGATCATCTGGGAGAAAAAAAAGGGATCCTGAGAAATTCTCAAAATTTGGTTCTTAGGTATAGCACTACACATTCAGTGATGTTTCAGCAAGGACCCACTCTCCCTACAGCCTTTCCATGCCTCTGCATCTAGGCACTTTTTGGTAAACTTACACTGCAAGCAACCAGTCAGCTGCCATTGAGTCAGCTCTGACTCATGGTGACCCGGTATGCGTCAGAGTAGAACTGTGCTCCATAGGGTTTTCAATGGCTGGTTTTTCAGAAGTAGATCACCAGGCCTTTCTTTACATCAGTAATTGTTAAATCAACTGCACTAATAGCTCGGTCCTCAACATTAAGCCCTACAGTGACATGTCCCTCCTCTGGGAAAAAAATGCTAGCTACAGAAAACCCATGTTGTTTAGGGCATGGCTTAAGCACCCTTGGGGTGAGGGCTATCAGGTCCTGGAACCACAGAATCTATTAACAATGATAAATTACTTCCTGCAGATGAAGCCATGATTGGGAGAAGGTTGAGCAACAGGATGGAGATGTTTGAAGCCTTTTTTGGCCATCTGCACCTCCCCCAAGTCGATCCTTTGTTCTTTATCAGAGAGCTACATGAAGAAAGCACACTGGGGCAAGAGGTCCATTTTTTTAATTAATCAATTAGAACAACACAAGACTCATCAGAAATATTAATTGGGGCATGCACTGATTTCTGCATATGGATTATTAAAGATGCCCTCTAAAACACTTTCCATTTCTGCACGTTTTGTCACTGTCCTGCCCTCCTTGGCTATTCACGCACAAACCTATTAGGTGGATGAGATCTGCCCACTATGGAAAACAGGCTTGTTCCTCTTTTCCCCATGCTCCCTCTGGCACTGTCTTATATAGTACCAGAATCTTTACACCTTTGGCATTTCCTCCCTTGGCCTATGAGTTACTGGAGGGAAAAGGCCTTACGTTTCTCAGTTTCCCATGATCTAACAGTGTCTTCTGTGTAGTAGGTGCAGGTCAGTGTATTCTAACTGAGTTGTGCTTTCAGTGACATCCATCAGCTCTCCTGACACTAGTGTTATGAGCAAACAGCTGTGATCAAAGAAACCTGATCTAAAACTGTGTCATGCAGAGGGCTTTAGTCTTGAGAGAGAGACAGTTAACTTAATTAAGCATCAATTGCTCTGAGGTCAAGTTCAGGAACTTTCTGCCCTGTAAGCTAATTTGGCATTTGGTGCAGAAAGGAAGAATAAGGAAAAGCTGCCTTTGCACAAATGAAAAGAATTGAAAACAAAGCTAAAAAATATACCATGACCATCACCAGTTGCCATTCAGTTGATTCTACCTCATGGTGACCCCATGTGTGTCAGAGTAGAACTGTGCTCCGTAGGGTTTTCAATGCCTGATTTTTCAGAAGCAGATTGCCAAAACTTTCTTCCCAAATGTCTCTGGATGGGCTCAAACTTCCAAACTCGGCTGGCAACTGAGCATGTTAACAGTTTATATCACTTAGGGACTCCACTAAAAAGTACAGGAGCAGGCAAATGAGGACAGGAGCTGGGCAGGGGCTAGACTGCCTGGGGTGGGCATGAGCCTCCCTCAGTCATCATGGGACCATCTTTGGGGAGAGACAGAGGGAGGTACAAACCCAATTCAAAAGTAAGAGTTTGTCTCTGCAACACAGATTGGTGGATAAGTGTTCTTGGAAGCTGAGAACCTGGATTTGAGGCCCACGACTACTGTGTACTAGCCATGTGACCTTGGGTAAACCAGATTATAACTTCCTAAGTACCTGTTGTATCCTTTATAATATTGAAAGAATGACATGTGCTCCATCTCCTTTATGAGGGTATTGGGAAGGTCAAGTCAGATCAGCATTTGCTTTGTAATGCTGTTAGTTGCCGTTGAGTCAATTCCAACTCATGGCAACCACATGTGTGCAGGGCAGAACTGCTCCATAGGGCTTTCAGAGCCGTAATCTTTCAGAAGCAGATCACCAGGCCTGACTTCTGAGGTGCTCTGGATGGGTTCGAACCACTAACGTTTGAGCTACTGGTAGAGCACTTAACAATTGGCGCCACCCAGAAACTACTCAATGTATAGAGTGCTATTTCGGTAGATGGGTGTTATTAACTTTAACGCTAGGCACCCCTTTCCCTAACCTCCCATTTCCCTGTGCTTTGGCCATCCCAGTTTATTAGTATGTACTCATCTCTCCCCAGAAACTCCTGTTCTCACCTTCTTTCCTCTTGGCAGAATTTTTTTTTGTCAGTCATTTACACTTTAGAGTAACTAAAGCTTTGTCACCTACTGAAGGAATTTCTGGTGTCCAAGTCAAGCTGGAGAAGTATTTGAGAGAGAAGTTGGCCTTTCCTGAGTGCTTTTGAAGTCATACTATGATTTGCCTAGACTATTCATGTTAGATTGCCCTTTCCTATGGCTAACATATTGCCATATTTCATCAATTTCAGTATATATATATATATATATATATATATATAGTCTCTGGAATCAGAATATGTCTTATAATCAACAGTTTATCATAATTCAGTTAGCTTTTTCTTCATGTATAGTTCATAAAATAATGGAACGTCTTACAATCAAAGATACTAGATTAGACGAAGTGCAGTACTGTTCTTATTAGAAACACCATGATCATACACAGGACTCATCAATGGGATAAGAAGAAAAGTGGAGTAAGACAGAAGTTGTTCTGGGATCAAATCATGAAAGAAAGAGATGGCCTGCTGCATTTTCTTCCACCATCCAGCTGCCAAACATTACCTGAATATTTGGATTCTGTCCATTGATATCGGCTTTGGAAAGATCTGGAAAATTTGGTAGATCGAAGAGAAAGGACCTGGGGCCATCTCTTTGCAACGAAGGGTGCCCAGTCTCCTGACGGAATCGCTGTCTGGGGAAGGGTCTGTGTGCGACCTGATGATCTGAAGGCTCCCCAGGCTCTTCTCTGGAGACGGTAAAGCTGGTTTCTGATGTGGAATCACTTTCCACATTGAGGTTATTCTAAAACAAACAAATAGGAGACATATGATTTAAAAACAATGCCACCCTTAACAATCCATCAAAGTCAAGAGCAAGAATGTTCCAGCAGCTGAAATTAAGCCAGGATAATATTCCCAATTCATTTGCCTTCCCTATGGTTTAGTTTCTCTATCTTCAAAAAGCCTAATCATTAGGAAATTTCTTCCAGCCCACTCCTTGGGAATATTATGAGGGTTAATGAGTTAAGGGGTATTTATTAAGCCTCAAAGCACATCAAAACAAAGTGCTGTTTTGAAGGAGAATAGGTGCTCATTTAGAACTGGAATCAAATTATGGTTTCTTTCTCATAGCTTTAATCTACTAACCACCCTGGCTTTAGCTGTGGCCCCAGTGTCCAGGGTTTGTTTCTTTGGTATAGGCCATGGAGTAAATGTCTGACCAAACTGGATAAAATACTGAAGCCAAATCATTGATTCGATTGATCGATCCATCCATCGATCCATCCATCCATCGATCCATCCATCCATCGATCCATCCATCTATCGATCCATCGATCCACCTACCCAACCACCCACCCACCCATCCATCCATCCATCCATCCATCCATCCATCCATCCATCCATCCATCCATCCATCCATCCATCCATCCACCCATCCATCCAATCAACAAATGCCAACCACATGCTAGGCACAGTGGATACAGTCAAGAACAAGACAGGCATGAACCCTATTTTCTTGTAGTGTATATCTAGTTGGGGGTGGTGTAAATAAACAATATATACATGAATAAATAAATAAGACCAGATCAGAGCATGGTGACTGCTAAGAAGAAAAGAAACAAGAAGAAGGTACTAGAGAGCGGCTAGGGACAATAGTAGGTAGATGGCTAGGGAAAACCTTTCCAAGAAAGTGACAAATGAATAAAAGAAGGAGGCACCCTGCAAGGATTTGGGGGAAGAACATTCTAGCAGAGGGAATAGTAAGTAAAACAGCTCTGAGATGAGGATGAGCTTGGTTTGTTTAAGAACAGAAAGGCCAGTGAGGCTGGTTTGGAGTGAATGAGGGAAGAAAAGATTGGCACAGCCAATCAAAAGGGACAAAACAACATTCTGAAATGGAATGCCTTTACTCTAAAAGAAAATTGCAAGTCTGTTGTTCTTCACAACTAGCAGAAATGTCTCTATTTAGCACTCACTGGGGGACAATTTTTCTAATGATTGAAGAGTGTAGAAGCTGCTGGATTCCTTTCTCAAACCAGCCCTTCTTTTGCTCCTCTCATTCTCCCTGGCTCTCTCACCCAAAAGGCTTCCTCCATTCCTTTGGGGATTGTGTATTCACGTTTACTAGTGGAGAGAGCTGTGGAGATAGAATTTCGCCAGCGTTTGGATCAGTGGTGAATGCCCTTGTTATTCTTGGGCATGTTTTGGGGTTTTGGAGTGTCTATTCCAGTACAGTGTCTCCACACACACTCCCTGGCCCCCACTACAGCGCCTTTGGCCCAGCCAAGGGGTTACATCTGGTATCAAAACACTCCTGACTCTGAAAATCCAAGGTCAAGAGTGGCCTGAGGATAAAACACATGCAACAGACAAATAACTTCTTAGAGAGCTAGCATGAGGGCTCTTAGAAGAATGGAGTTTAACATGCTGCTTTAAACAGGAATGGGGCTGAAGAAAACACTTACTGGTGCAGAGACCACCTGTGTGAATCTGTGAAGAGGCCAAGAGGAGGAACAAGACAGGAAACATGTCTGACTCCTCTTTAAGAGGTGCAGTTACAGAGGGAAAAGCTGGCTGCCCTTCTTCATGTTTTTGCTTGCCCTTCCTTTCTGTGCAGGAAATGTGGCTGGGGGCAGAGTCTTTGTTCACCTTTCCAGCCATTTCTCTGCCATGGGTTTTCTCCTGGCACATCCTTGCAGAGGGAGTTGCCCTGGCATTCTGAGGCATTGCTAAATGCAATGGAGTCCAAATGTATTACTCTGAGATTGAGCCCAACAGAGAGAGAGAGAGGACAAGGACAAGGGAGAGGAAGGAGTAGAGACAAGGGAGGGAGAGAAAGAGAGAGAAGGGAAGAGGAGGGAGGAGAGATGAGAGAGAAGAAGAAAACACTCTATGTCTTCCCTCAACATAAGAGCTTTCTATCACAGCCCAAGGAAAAAGAAATGAACAATTGTTATCTTACTTTTCTCCCAAACCTTAGGACTTTCTCAACAGCATTAGTGACGACAGTGGATTCTCATGGAAAGCCTACTGCACAGGACTTGGGTAGATAAGTCTCAGGAGGGGACCAGGATTTGCTTCCCAATTGCTTCAGGATTCCCTATCAAATTAAGCTCTAACTTCATTGTGGCAACTTGGACATACTGCTTAATTGGGTGAAAAATGGGGTTTGAAGCCAACTCTATCTTTCCCCTGTGATGAACTACTCTTTCTACAACTAAAACTTATGGTTTATAAAAGAAGAGCTAGGAATTGTAGTTTTGCTATTTGGCATTTCACTTAGATGGTTAAAAAAAGAAAAAAAAAAAAAAAAGGCCTGAATCCAAGTGGTTTCTTGACCTGACTCTTGAATATTTTCTGGTAGGAGATACAACTTCGCAGAGTGATCTTGGCTCTGCCACTGACCAAGCAACTCATTTAAACTCTGTGTGGTTCACAGAGCCTCCATGTAACTGAGCAGATAATAAGGACAGCCCTGTCCTCTCCCAGCAGGACAATTAAGATAACTTGGGCTGTGTCTACACATGAAAAGGGAAGTGCAGAGTTAGGGCAATTGCTGGTCAATTCAGGCCACAAGCGCATCTGCCAGGACTATTCCGGTTACTGGGGCTAATAATGTATGTTTTGGCTTGAGTTACGCCCACAATTGTGATATTTCTCCATATCCCCCCTTCTCTCCAGCTCAGGCTCAGTGTTTATAAAGCACTTGGAAGATGGGAAGTAATAAGAAAATGCTAATCACAATGTCCGAATATTTGAACTACTCTTGCACCTTTGCCAAGACATATTTAACAAGAAGCCTTGGGTCCCTGCAATGGAATACCCCAAACTGCTCAGAAACTAAGAGTCCTGTGCTAGATGAAGAGGTTTCAAGAGTGGTCCCGATAAAATGAAACTCCATGTAACTCAATCAGTTTAACAAGATTCTAGACTAGACATTATTTTGGTGATCTAGATTTTAAATCCTGGGTGAAAGACAGCAGACAGGGTCTTGTAAAAATGTAGGACGGAGCCTTTTCTTCATACTCCTCCTTTCTCAAAGGGGCACACGGCACATTTCCTTACAGAACCCCAGTCAGCGGTTCTGGGTGGTGGACATTCACTCCGGTTATCACCAGCACTCACCAACCTTGCCCATGAAGTGTCTTCCTTAAATTACTCTAGCCGAGTAAAGAGTCTCAGGAAGAGTGGATCTCAAAATGAGGATTAAAGTAGTTTGTGCTTTATTCCGTGAAGGTGATAGCATAGGGAAGTCCAGGAATTTAAGAAGAGAAAGGTCATCCTTCTTTCCAAGGTGCTGTAGGATTTATTTTGCCTGAATTAAAGTGACAAGAGGGGGCCTGCTCAGCTTGGGAAGATGTCTTTTTACCCAGAGCACGTCTGAGCTATATTCAATCTGTGAGTTAACAGTGACAACTCCGCAATGCCCCTAGAAATGTGCCCTCTTGTGACTTCAATCTTAGAGTGGTGGCTACCCGTAAAAAGAACTAAAGCTATTTATTACATGGTTTATACACATACCCACACCAACTGCTAAGGCAGGTGATCCATGCTGCTACTGCTTGGTGCTTCCCACCTGTGGGCACAGTGCCTGTCCCCTCATTATTTTACAACTTGTTCTTATCTAAAGCATGAATAATAATAAAAATGCCAGGCTCATGCAACCTAGTATTTTCCCTTAGATGGCAGTACCATGGCAGCCATTACATTGCCTACCTGATATCCCTTCCTCTCTTTGTTACCTACTGTTGGAAACCCTCTTGGTATAGTGGTTAAGTGCTACAGCTGCTAACCAAAAGGTCAGCAGTTCAAATTCACCAGGCGCTCCTTAGAAACTCTATGGGGCAGTTCTACTCTGTTCTACAGGGTCGCTATGAATTGGAATCGACTTAACGGCAATGGTTTAGTTCCGTTGTTTGGTTGTTTGTTTCAGGTGGCAACGGACCTGACAAAAACTACATTTCCCAGCATTCATTGCAGCCAGGGTGGCCATGTGACACAATTCTGCTCAATGATATAAAAGTAGGAGGTGATGGTGGGACTGCTCCCAAGGAGGCAGATTCAACTTTGCCTTTTGTCCTTCTCTTTTCCACTTTCTTCTGCCTGGAAATTGTGCTTGAAGTGAAGTGAGGTAGCTGGCAGCCATGAAGATGAAGACCACACTCTAAGGATGGCTGAAAGCAAAGGTGGAGCGTTCCTAGGTCCCTGATAATTGTGTCAGGCCATCATATCCACCCTGGAATTCTGACCTCAGACCTTCTTTCATCTGAGAAAAATAAAAGCCCTATTTGTCTGAAGTTCTCTAACTTGAGTTTTCTGTTCCTTGCAGTTGAACACAATCCCCAACTGATGGAAGTGCCTACGGGGCATTTAGTGAAACGTAACGGTTGAACTTCACAATAGCACCAAAGCTAGGAATGCTCTGCTGCTTGTTGTTGTTGTTGTTGTTAGGTGCCATCGGGTCATTCCAACTTACAGCGACACGATGTACAACAGAACAAAACACTGCCCAGTCCTGTGCCATTCTCACAATCATTGTTATGCTTGAGCCCACTGTTGCAGCCACTGTGTCAATCCATCTCTTTGAAGGTCTTCCTCTTTTTCATTGACTCTGTACTTTACCAAGAATGATGTCCGTCTCCAGGGACTGATCCCTCCTGATAACATGTATGTGAGATGTAGTCTCACCATCCTTGCTCTAAGAAACATTCTGGTTATACTCAGCAGCTCTGCTGATAACTGTCCTGAATATTCTATTCCACATCTGCCATCTACACCTTTCTCCATATGTTTACAGAATCTTTTCATCGTTTAAACATCTATAAATTACATTCTGCAAATCAGTTATTCACTGTCTTAAAATACTGCCACTAAATTTCAAGGGGTTTGTCTTCACTAAAAGGAACCAGGGCTCCTTGGACAAATGGCTGATTTCAGAGCTTGTGTTGGGAAGGTAGAGGGATTTTGAGATACTTTGCTGTACCCGAACACAAGGAAGCTTTCAATGATCAGGGTCCTCTTTAAAGAACACAGAAGCAAAGTGCAAAGGGTTGCCATCACTCAAAGATTAGGCAACCTAGATGTCAAAAGTTGTGAAAAGCCAAGCTCCTACGATGATGCCCAAAGAAGAGAGAAAGCCAGAAGAAACTTTACTGTCTCTCTTTGAGGTAGTTATTATAAAACTCCTTACTTTGAAAATTAGTATTAAGGAGAAAGAGAGGCTTGCCTGAGAAAGTAATGCTTTAGCTGAGATAAAAAAGACAATTTCAGCAGGTGAAGAAAACAGGGCAGAGGGAGGAGGTGGGCCAGGTAAAACTGCAATCCTGGAGAAGGAAACGGCAGGTGCAGATTCCCTGAGGCCTCCTAGAGCGTGACTGGTGTATTGATCCCAAGGATTTCAGGGCTGGGATGGAATGGATGTTACAGTCTGGGCCATTCTACTGTTTTCTTTAGAGATTACTGATGGAACAACAAAATCGCCAGAGCTAGCACCCAGGGGTCTGGACACTCAGCCTTTGGGTTGAGGGTGTTCTATCACAGTGTGTTGTGACTTTTCCACTAGACCATCGTGTCCCTGGCAGCACTCTCTGGGTCATTTGGAGGCTTGCCGAAGCTGTGTTGGCTCTGAATTCCCCTGGCCCTGAGAAAGCTCTGCCAAGATGAATGTAGAAGAACAAATCTCTCACGTGCAGGCTGGATATGATGTCTGAGATGTGAGCCTGTTGCTTTATCATTGGTGTCCTTTCTGCCGAGTACATCACTGGCCCAAGATGAAGGATACCCAGCCACCGACCCCAACCACTGCATGGCTGGAGCTGCTCATTTTGGCTGTCCTGGTGACTAAGGTGAATTGCCAGAGCCACAACAGGAATAAAGTGGTCACAATGGTCAGAGTCCCCTAGCTGTTCAGCTGGCACAGGCAGAGAAATACAAGGGAGAGAATGAGGTTTTTACAGAATCACACCACAGAGAAAATTAGGGTGATCACCTGAGTGGGAAGATCAAGGTGTGGAAATGGGAAATCGGGTCCACCTTTGGAAAAAATGTGCTAAGCATCGATGTCCCAGTCTAAAATAGTCACCTTCCCTGTTCTGCAAACAGTAACAAAAGGCGGCAAGTGAAAGAAAAGGCTGATTTGACCACTCCCAGAACCTTCGGAGGAGGCCCAAACTGGTACCAAATTGTGTGGCCAGCTAGGACAGTTTTAGTACTTTTTTTCTTTTTAAGGCTGTGGTAACTATTCTCAGATTAACACAACCAGGCCTACTTCTTGGAGGCAGACTGGATGGCAAGTTTCTGGAGGGCAGAGAACAAGTCGTATCTGCAATCTCCAAACCCCATTCCCCCAATTCCACAAGCTCAAGGGGCACCCAATAAGTACTAGTTGAAGATAAAGATGGCTACGTGCCTAGTTATATTTTGTTTTAACTAGGCTCAGTCTACAGGCCTCATTACCCCTAATGTGGCTTTTATGTGGGATTTTAAAGAAAGAGAAAAATCCAGGAATGTTCTATTGAAGATATTAAAGAAGACATTATTAGCAATGCTTTTGGTCTCAGACTTTGAACAACAAACAACAGAGATTATAATTAACGTCACTGCAGCCTTTCTCTTTAAAAGAGGCTAACAATATAGCTAATTAGCAATATGTCTTCATTTGGGGCCGGACATCTGCATATTATTATCGACAATGCTTGTTTCCTTTTTCAGATTAAAGGGAGCCGTACTGTACACAGGCGTATGGCAGTGCTCCTTCCACATTAAAACCCTGGGCTGCTTCTTCCCATTACCCACGAGAGCCACACTCAGGGTTTTATCTGTGGTGGGCATCAATTTTTGTCTGGAACAAATCCGCACATCTAAAAATAAGTTCAAGAACGCCACCGGTGGTATTTCAAAGGGAAGAGCAAAAGTTTCCCCGTTTGCAAGAAAAGGACACACTGATTATCTTTACACATGGTTGAGAAGCAACTGCTCCTCGGAAGAGAAGCCAAGGGGAAGGAGCAACGCGAGTTTCAGACCGTAAAATCTGCACACTTGTCCCCAAGGGGGCGCACTTGTGCTTACCCCTGGAGACCACCATCACAAGAGTGGCAGTAGGGGGTGGTGGAGGCTTGTTCTGTGACATGTTGGAAAGGAGGAACCAGGATCTGTCACGACACCTTTTGCTCTCACTCCACCCATGTGTGATTGTAATGCTTTCCCTTCAGGCGGTGAGAACAGAGCGGCTAACCATGGCCCTGTTTTATTGCAAAAGGTCCTGGGTGGTGTGAATGGTTAGTGCTCAGGGTGGCAAAATGGTTAATCACTTGACTACTAGCTGAAAAGTTGGTGGTTTGAGCCCACCCTGAGGTGCTTCAGAAGACAAGCCCAGCAATTTGCTTCCAAAAAGTCACAGCCTTCAAAACCCGGTAGAGTAGTTCTACTGTGCACATGTGGAGTCGCCAGAGGTGGGACTGACTCAATGACAGCTGACAAGAGTGACGGAAAGGTTGGCGGTTTGAACCCACCCAGCGGCGCTGTGGAAGAAAGGCCTGGCGATTTGCTTCTGTAAAGATTACAGCCAAGAAAACCTTATGGAGCAGTTCTACTGTGCACCATATGTGGTCACCATGAGTCAGAATAGACGGCAACATGTTTTTTTTTAGTTTTATTTTATACTAAGCATGAAAATGCAATGTATCTCTAGGATCCATCCCAGGCAGAAAGGAGCTGGCCAGAAACTCGGCTTCAATCTTTGCTGTAGGACCCTGAAGATAACCCTGGGAGCTAGTGACACAGACACACTAAGCTTCAGGAACACAGGAGTGTTGCAGTCCTGGTTGGGAACAGAGCCTTCTGTTGAAAGGCTGACTAATAGCTGAGGAACCTCTCATTCTGGTGGCAGAATGGATGTTTACTTTAGGGCTTGGAAGTGACCTCGTATATGATCTTGGGTGACACTTTAGACGAAATGAAGACTGGTCAGTTTGTTGCACTTGGGCAGAGAGCTAGCTCCATGGGAGACAGGACCACTCCTGTGGGCTGCCCACTCCTGTGCATCTTTCTTAAAGGAAGGCTGCTGGGGCAGGCTGAAAAAATGGAAGTCAGTACCCCAGTGTTTCACCTTGAACACTTCCGTAAATGGCTTTGACCTTGAAATTGTGTGGATATTCAGTGAATTTTCAAGTTATGCTTTCCCACTGCTGGCAAAGAAAACAGAGTGATAACTTTCCAAGGCCCATTTCCTTTATGTCCTGTTAGGCTAAAGATTGAACAGAAATGAAACATGAAGTATTCCTGTAAGTCTAAGGGAATATGTAAGAAGTAGGGTAAGGTGTAAATCCAGTTTGGCCAAAGAAACTTTCACCCATCCTGTAAAACATCTTTGCAAATGTAAGGAGATGGAGAAATTGTATTTACCAGAAGCAAGCCTTCTCAGGGGAATGCTGGACTTGGCCTAGAAGGGACACTTTTGTCTACTGAGCAGGGTATTCAAGGCCAGAGCTAAATTGCTTAGGGCTATCGACTCCATGGTAACTAACAGCAACAACAACACTGAAGACACGGGGTGGTGCAGACGGTTGCTCAGCTGCTAACTGGAAGGTCGGAGGCTTCAGTCTACCCAGGGCTATCTCAGGAGGAAAGCAATCGAAATCCCTGTGAAGCACAATTCTACACAGACACACATGGAGTCACCCTGAGTTGGAATGGCCTCTACTTCAACTGATTTTATAGAAGCAGGCCACGGCTGGCCACCAGAGGGCTTCAGTCTCTGCTCTTCCCCTATGGAGAGCTCAGCCTCCCCTCTAAGTCAAATTCTGAGCAAATATTTAATGAACATGGGATTGGTGAGGCACCGAATTAGTGTGCCTGAGAGGCCCAGCTACCTGAGTCCTCTTTGACTAGGAGGATGTAGAGCAGGACAAGGAGACAAATGTCCCTTATAGGGATTCTGTGTCTCTCCACACGGAATGGGAGCCCCGAGACCCAGGCCAAGGCTGGTGTTACGCCATTGGGAGGCAGAACTCTGGAAGGCAAGCCGGAGTATGGGATGGCAGAGGCTGAGGCTGTGGGTGGGACAGTTCGCCGGCTTGTTATTCTGACTAAGGAGATGGATTCCTTTTAAAGCCCAACATCAAGACCACTAATGGAAAACTACCACAAATCTCTCTGCTCCAAGTGCCTCTGAAATAGGTTCTAAGGATACTGGACCATATACTTGGAATTCTGGAAAAGAGCTCATGATACTGCGGAGGGGGCTCGGGTCAGGAGTTATGAGGCCTGGCTTTTGGTCCTAGCACTCCCCCTACCTACCTTTGTAAGCTTGGGGAAGTTACCATACCTTTGCACTTGTGGTAAATTCATTTGCAAAAATGTCACAAATTCTTCTCGTTGACTAGCTACTCACACCTTGGGTAGCTGCTTCCCACACTGAGCTTGGCCATGTGACTTACTTTGGCCAATCAGACAGCAGTAAGCAGAGATTTGAAAAGTACTTGTGCACTGCAGTTTATCTGTTCTTGTTGCTCTTTGGAATCCACCATGTGCAGAAGCCTAGGCTAGCCTGTCGGATGACGAGAGACGAGTGGAACTGAGGCAATCTATCCCAAACCAATCAGTCTACCAATGGCCGATGACATGAATGAGACCATCCTAGGCTACCCCACCCCAACTGAGCCAACCCAGACTGGCAGAGCCACCCAGCTGACTCAGAATCATGAGAAATATAAATGTTTGTGTCTTTAAGCTAACGAATCAGGGCGGTTTGTTACACAACAAAAGCTAACTGATGCTGGACCTCAGTTATTTCTTCTGCGAAATGGGTATGGGGAGGTAAGATGGGGATTGCAGAAAACCTCTCAGCCCATCCAGTTCTGACATCCTAGAAAGAGAATAATAATCCTGAAAAGATGCTTAAGAAATCATTTTCCAAAACTTAAAAAAAAAAAAAAAAACTTACCCAAGTGCTGAAAACATCAAATTGAAAGCAGGAAAATTAAAAAACAAACAAACAAAAAAATCATGGTTCTAAACGTGTAAAATATAAATACTGTCTTCATGACTAGAGCACCTTCTCCTCTCTCCTATCCTTCTACCTGCTTACTCAGAGCTGGGTAAAATCTGTTGGAAAGTTCCAGCCCCCTGCCTACTTCTTCCTTCATTTACATGTGTTTCCTTGTTAACGGCCTCATTGCCAGTTATTTCAAAGATTTGGATCTGAGGCTTAACAGTTCTCCCTTGCACTTTCATGATGCACCTGTACAGCTCTGTGGGTTGCCAGAAACTAGTAATGCTCATTTACTAGGTAACCCCCACTGACACTATAAAGTGATTATGGCGCTATCACAGACCAAATATGGCCTGAGGTAAAGAGAAAGCTATATACCACCAGGGCTGGTTCCCCTTCCCACCTGCCTATACAGATTGTTCTTATTTGGACTGCTGTTATGTTCTCCTTCAGGGAAACTGTTTGATCCCTGCTTCGAAAACCAGCAGCCAATGCAATTATGGGCCATTGACTTGGCCAACCCTTCTCTATAAGTGGCTGGGGCATTTGTTCCTTTCATGGGTTCATTCAGCAAACGCTGAGCATCTACTATGTGCCAGGTACCATGCTGGGGTGAGACAGTTCAACACACATGGTTTGTTAAGATAAATTATCCTACACTTGGACATACCATAAAAACAAAAGGATGACTGCAAGTCATTCACTTTATACTAGGTCACAGTCTAACAAACCTTCCTGTGAATGATTTAATTCTCTAGAAGAATGTTCCTTTGTTTGGCCTACTATTTACTACTGATTAGGGTCCAGATTAAAAGTTACATGTTACCTTATAGATTTTCATACTGTAGAAATGCCAATGTATTCTGTCTGGTAGAAACAGTAACTCAAAAGCTTGTTTTATTGACCCATAGAACATTAACCAGTCTTATTTCTAATTTACAAATTTACTTCAGCATAATTTTCCTGACTAACTTCACAAATCTCTGTTCCTCAAGTTGGAAACCCTGGTGGTGTAGTGGTTAAGAGCTATGGCTGCTAACCACAAGGTCGGCAGTTTGAATCCACCTGGCGCTCCTTGGAAACTCCACGTGGCAGTTCTACTCTGTACTATAAGTCGCTATGAGTCGGAATCGACTCGACAGCAATGTTTTTTTTTTTTTTTTTCAGTTCCTCAAATGCTCTAAACTAGCATTAGCATCTTTTTTTAGTTCCCTCATTAATCAATTAAATAAATCTTTGACATGTGTTTGTTCTATATTCATGTAAGACTTATGTTTTTAATATTTTGAAAACTATATTTGGATAGGCTTTTGTCTTCAAGGAGTTCAGACTCTATTGAGGGACTTAAACCCTTACATGCATATAAAATGCAAGGCAGAAAGTGGGAAATTCTTAAGGAGTGGAAGTTTTCAATGTAAAAAAACAAACTAAAACTGTGGCCATTGAGTTGATGTCGACTCATGGCAACCACATGTGTTATAGAGTAGAACTGCTCCAGATGGTTTTCTTGGCTGTAATCTTTATGGAAGCAAATCACCAGGCTTATCTTCCACAGTGCTGCTGGGTGGGTTCAAGCTGCCAACCTTTAGGTTAACAGTGGATCGCAAACCATTTCTGACTCCTAATTATGAGCCCAGTGACGCTGTGACTTACCACCTGTGGAATCCTCGATATCACCATATTTTGTTCTTTAATTTTCTGTAAAAGACCCCTATCTGGATACTGGTCCAATGAACTAACAGGTTGTAACAAGTGATGAGGGACATGGCTTGTGAACAGGAACTGCCCCTGGTATCTCCCCACATGAGGAGCCCTGGGGGAAGGCAGAAGGCAAAGCATCAGGTAGCAGAGGGCACCCACTTTACTTTCAACTATATTATTACCTTCCTATCCCATACAAGTCCCTGGGTGGTACAAACAGCTAACACGCTTGCCTACTAACTAAAAGATTGGAGTTTAGAGTCTACCCGGAAGTACCTAGGAAGAAAAGCTTGGAGATCTACTTCTGAAAAACCAGCCATAGAAAATCCTATGAAGTACAGTTCTACTCTGACACACATGAAGTTGCCATGAGCCAGAGTCAACTCAATGGCAACTGGTTATCCCCATACAAGTCACTACTCTGACGCTAGAGAGACAAAGTGTCTCTTAGTGTTATTCTCATCAAAGGTAATTCACCCATTAGAACTCATTCTGTTAGCTGTTAGCCTCTCAGAGGCTTTCTGTTCAAGGTGGTCGTGAGGAGGATGCAGCAGAGAACATGGTTATGTTTTCTATTCTCCCCAGTATGAATATCATGGCAATAGAATGTATCAGTTTGGGTCTGGGCAGGAAATGGATGACACCCTCAAACTGATTAACCGGGAAGAGCTTAATAAAGGAACAATTTATAGATGTCTGGGCAGAGTATCCTAGAACAAACAGGGATGCTATAATATCCAGGGCCACTAAAGCCAAGGAGATCTAACCCCCTAGGCCTTATGAGGCAAGGAAAATAGAGGTTACTATTTACACACAGACAGACAGACAGACAGACACATACACAGAGAAAGAGAAAGTTGTGTATGTGGAGGGGAAATGGAGGGCTGCAACCTCTTTTTCCTCTTCCCCTCATCTCCTGCCATGTTTACCATTGGCCAAATCCAAACAGAGCCAAGAAGTAAGGAAGCCCATTGATTTCATATATATAGGTCAGGTGCTCAAGGCATAAATTAGGAATGGCAAAGGGTAAAGAGTGGATCTAGAGAGATGAATAGAAGATACTCGACCCACAGGACATGTCTGGAAGAAATATCAGCTAGCATACGTGCCAGGCACTGTACATTAAATCTAATCTTCACAACATCCTCTTGAGGTAGACGAGTCACTCTATCACATGGATGAGGAAATTGAGGCTAAGGGGACTCAACTAGTAAGTGGACTCCAGTGTTCTTTCCACTGTACCCTGATGCCCTAATTTCTTGCCTAGAGGTGTTATCTAGTGTAAGAGGGTCTACAGCTACCCTGAATTCCCCATCATCCCCCAGCTATGGCCCTATCTAGAGTTAGGGGTCTACGATGCCTGGCTCAAGAACACTAACCTGCAGCACATCATTGATTTCACCCTGAACACTGCTCCCCTTTGTACGGCAGGGGAAGTCCTAGCCTCATTTTCCTAGGAAAACTCACATCTAGATACAGTCCATATCAACACCGCTTGACTTGTGCAGTCCGGTGAATTCACGGGGTTCATTAGATCAGGTCAACAAAAGCAGAAGATATAATGAGTATGTAAGAGAAATGACAGGACTAACTTGTGAAAGGAGAAGGTGGGAGTGAAACAGCACCTGGTAATTTATGCAAGCATTGTGAGACCTATTCAATGGACTGAGTGAGGCAGAGAATAGAGAAAGTGAGGTCCCAAAAAGCCAGGGCCTAAATACTGTTTTGGATATCACCATGTTATTCCTTAGACCTAGTAAACATTTGGGATGAACTTTAAAATTGACAGGGGCCCAAATGACCATCGAAGTGGAATGTGTAAGTAAATACTCACACAGTGGAATACTATACAGCAATACAGTGACAAACTATAACCATGTCCACCAGCACTGATGAATTTCACAATATTGAATGAAGGGAGCCAGATACAAAAGGACATATCACTTATGACTCTATTTATACAAAGTTCAGAAGCAGACAAAACCAATCAATGCTGCTAGAAATCAGGACAGTGGTGACCCTGGATTGCTACAGGTTGGAAGGAAGTGCTCCTGATTCTTCCAGGACATCACCACATTCTGTTTCTTGATCTGGGAGCTACTTACATGGATGTGTTCACCCTGTGAAAATTCACTGAGCAATACGTGTATGATTTGTACTTTTTTCTGTATGTTATTTACATTTAACCCCATGGCGTGTTGCTGTGATGCTGGAAACGATGCCACCCGTATTCAGATACCAGCAGAGTCACCCATGGAGGACAGATTTCAGCTGAGCTTACAGACTAAGACAGACCAGGAGGAAGGACCTGGCAGTCTACTTCTGAAAAGAACTAGCCAGTGAATACCTTATGAATAGCAGCAGAACATTGTCTGATATAGTGCTGGAAGATGAGCCCCCCAGGTTGGAAGGCACTCAGAAGATGACTGGGGAAGAGCTGCCTCTTCAAAGTAGTATGGAGGAGTAGACGTGGATGGAGTCAAGCTTTCAGGACCTTCATTTGCTGATGTGGCATGACTCAAAATGAGAAGAAACAGTTGCAAACATCCACTAATAATTGGAAACGGAAATGTATGAAGCATGACTCTAGGGAAATTGGAAATTGTGAAAAATGAAATGGAAGGCACAAACATCGTCATCCTAGGCATTAGTGGGCCGAAATGGACTGGTATTGGCCATCTTGAATCAGACACTCATATGGTCTACTATGCCAGGAATGACAACTTGAAGAGGAATAGCATTGCACTCATCTTCAAAAAAAACATTTCAAAATCTATCCTAAAGTAGAACGCTGTCAGTGATAGGATAATACCCATATACCTACAAGGAAGACAGTTAGTATGACTATTATTCAAATTTATGCAATGACCACTAAGGCCAAAGGTGAAGAAATTAAAGATTTTTACCAACTTCTGCAGTCTGAAATTGATCAAACATGCAATCAGGATGCATTGATAATTACTGGTGATTGGAATGGGAAAGTTGGAAACTAAGAAGGATCAGTAGTTAGAAAATATGGCCTTGGTGACAGAAACAATGTCGGAGATAGCATGATAGAATTTTGCAAGACCAACAACTTCACTGGAAATACCTTTTTCACCAACATAAATGGTGACTATACACATAGACCTCACCAGATGGAATACACAGGAAACAGACTGACTACATCTGTGGGAAGAGACAATGGAAAAGCTCAATATGATCAGTCAGAACAAGGCCAGGGCTGACTGCAGCTCATATGCAAGTTCAAGTTAAAACTGAAGAAAATTAGAACAAGTCCATGAGAGCCAAAGTATGGCCTTGAGTATATCCTACCTAAATTTAGAGACCAACTCAAGAATAGATTTGATGCGTTGAATACTAATGACTGAAGACCAGACAAGTGTGGAATGACATCAAGGTCATCAAACATGAAGAAAGCAAGAAGTCGTTAAAAAGGCAGGAAAGAAAGAAAAGACCAAAATGGATGTCAGAAGAGATTCTGAAACTTGCTTTTGAACGTCAAGTAGCCAAAGGAAAAGGAAGAAATGATGAAGTAAAAGAATTGAACAGAAGATTTCAAAGGGCGGCTCGAGAAGACAAAGTATCATAATGACACATGCAAAGAGCTGGAGATAGAAAACCAAAAGGGAAGAACATGCTCCATATTTTTCAAGCTGAAAGAACTGAAGGAAAAATTCAAGCCTCAAGTTGCAATAGTGAAGGATTCCATGGCGAAATATTAAACGATGCAGGAAGCATCAAAAGAAGATGGAGGAAATACAGAGTCATTATACCAAAATGAACTGGTCAATAGTCAACCATTTCAGGAGGTACCAATGATTAAGAACCGATGGTACTAAAGGAAGAAGTCCAAACTGCACAGAAGGCATTGGCAAAAAACAAGGCTCCAGGAATTGAAGGAATATCAACTGAGATATTTCAACAAATGCAGGCAGTGCTGGAAGTGCTCACTTGTCTATGCCAAGGAATTTGGAAGACAGCTACCTGGCCAACTGACTGGAAGAGATCCATATTTTTGCCTATTCCCAAGAAAGGTGATCCAACTGAATGCGGAAATTATTGAGCAATATCATTAGTATCACACGCAAGTAAAATTTACTGAAGACCATTTAAAAGTAGCTGTAGCAGTATATCAACAGGGAACTGCCAGAAATTCAGGCCAAATTCAGAAGAGGACATGGAACCAGGGATATCATTGCTGATGTCAGATGCATCTTGGCTGAAAGCAGAGAATATCAGAAAGATGTTTATCTGTGTTTTATTGACTACACAAAGGCATTCAACTGTGTGGGTCATAACAAATAACGGATAACATTGTCAAGAATGAGAATTACAGAACACTTAATTGTGCGCATGAGGAACCTGTACATAGATCAAGAGGCAGCTGTTCGGACAGAACAAGGGGATACTGAGTGGTTTAAAGTCAGGAAAGGTGTGTGTCAGGGTTGTATCCTTTCACCATACCTATTCAATCTGTGGAAACCCTGGTGGCGTAGTGGTTAAGTGCTATGGCTGCTAACCCAAGAGTCAGCAGCTTGAATCTGCCAGGCGCTCCTTGGAAACTCTATGGGGCAGTGCTACTCTGTCCTATAAGGTCAGTATGAGTTGGAATTGACTCAACGGCACTGGGTTTGGTTTTTGGTTATTCAATCTGTATGCTGAGGAAATAATCTCAGAAGCTGGGCTATGTGAAGAAGAACAGGGTATCAGGATTGGTGGAAGACTCATTAGCAACCTGTGTTATGCAGATGACACAAGCTTGCTTGCTGAAAGTGAAGAGGACTTGAAGCACTTACTGATGAAGATCAAAGACCACAGCCTTCAGACCACACCTCGACATAAAACAAAAATCCTCAGAACTGGACCAATAAGCAAAATCATGATAAACGGAAAAAAGATTGAAGTTGTTAAGGACTTCATTTTGCTTGGATCCACAATCAACATCCATGGAAGCAGCAGTCAAGAAAACAAAAGACGCATTGCATTGGGCAAATCTGCTACAAAACATCTCATGAGAGTGTTGAAAAGCAAAGATGTCACCTTAAAGACTAAGGCGTGCCTGACTCAAGTCATGGTATTTTCAATTGAATCATATGTATGTGAAAGCCAAACAATAAATTAGGAAGACAGAAGAATTGACGCCTTCGAATTGCGGTATTAGCGAAGAGTATTGAATATACCATGGACTGTCAAAAGAATGAACAAGTCTGTCTTGGAAGAAGTACAACTAGAATGCTCCTTAGAAGCAAGGATGGCAAGACTACGTCTTACATATTTTGGACGTCCTGTCAGGAGAGATCAGTCCCTGGAGAAGGACTTCATGCTTGGTAAAGAACAGAATCAATGAAAAAGAGGAAGACTCTCAACGAAATGGATTGACACAGTGGCTTCAACAATGGGCTCAAGCATAACAATGACTGTGGGCATGGCGCAGGACTGGGCATTGTTTTGTTCTATAGTACATAGGGTCACTAGGGGTCGGAACCGACTCGACAGCATCTAACAACAACAATCACCACCACAATGTTTACATATAGTACTTCCCTAACTACAAAAATAAAAAGGAAAGAAAGAAAGAAAAACAAAAGAGAAGAAACTAGAAATGAAATAGAAATGGCAATTGGCAAGGTAAGGTCATAGATATTTCTTAAAGAAGATAAGTTTCTCTGTCACTGTTATTTATTTCCTGAACAATAAATAGTGCAGGAAAATACAGTATTAAAAGAGGGGATCCACCTTGGGTACTTTATTTAATCTCTCTGTGGCTCAGTTCTCTCACTTGTAAAATGGGAAGCATCTTGACGGTAAAAGCACTTTTTTTCTCCCCTTTTTCATTCCCTTCTCTCATTTGCCTTTTCTAGTACTCATTCTTATATTGTCCCCTTTTCTCTTAAACGCTTTTCCCCCTCAGGCCCAGCTCTTGTCTTCCTCAATCATAACCACACCACCACCTCCTCCATCTTTTCTGAGTGTCTTTGTGCTGGGTAGATCCAAACATCTTCATGCATTATCTCAATAAATCTCCCCCAAAGCTCTCCACCAGACAGGTACAATTACCATCACCCCTACTTAACAAGTGAGGAAACTGAAGTTTAGAATTACACCAAAGTCACCCAGCTCATAAAGGGTCCAGTTGGGGCTCAGTAAGACCTGTGGAATCCTCCTACCTTGCAGGGAGCTGCCAGTGTTAAAGCTGGGCCAGATGAGAGATGGACACCAGCCTGTGTTGTCTGATGCCACAAGGAGAGTGCTAACAACTTTTCTAAACCACCCCGTGTAAAGAGAGTGGCTACAACACTGAGAAGGACCTAGACCACCAGGTGGCAGCCTCCCCAAAAAAGGCTTATCTTTGGCGGGGGCACTGCTTTAGTCTTTTGGCTTTTAAAGCCACTTCCATTTCTACTACACAATTCCCTATTTGGAGTATTATTCAGTCATAAAAGACGGATGAAGTTCTGAAGCATGCTACAATGTGGATAAAACTTAAAAAAAAACGTTGTGCTGAGCAAGAGAAGTCAGATGCAAAAGGTCACATATTGTATGATTCAAAAATAAATAAATAAGTGTTGCTGTCAAGTTGATCCTGACTCATGGAGACTGTATGCGTGCTGAGTAGAACTGTTCCATAGGGTTTTCAAGACTATGACCTTTTGGATTTCCAGGGCTTTCTTCCAAAGTACCTCTGGGTGGGTTTGTACCAGCAACCTTTTGGTTAGTAGTTGAGCATTTAACCAATCGTGTCACCCAGGGAGATATGAAATGTCCCGAATAGGTAAATCCATAGAGACAGAATGTACGTTAGTGGTTGCCTGAGGTCGGGGGGAGTGCGGAATAGGGAGTAACTGCTAATGGGTACAGGATTTCTTTTTTGGATGGTGAAATGTTCTGGAATTAGAGAGCGGTTATTGATAGTTTTTTTTTTTTTTAATATTTTTGGTATTGATGGTTGCACAACTCTGTGAATACACTAAAAATCACTGAATTGTACACTTTCAATGGGTAAACTGTATGGTGTGTGAATTATATCTCACTAAAGTTTTTATACCAATAAATAAATAAAATGGTTCCTTCCAGCTTTGAGGAAAAAAAAAAATCCCTCTTAAAACTCAGCTATGCTGAGAATGGAGTCCCTGGGTGGTGCAAATGGTTAATTGCTTGGCTGTTAACCGGAAGGTTGGTGGTTCAAGTCCACCCAGAGGTGCCTTGGAAGAAAGGCCTGGTGATCCACTTCTGAAGAAGCAGCCATTGAAAACCTTATGGAGTACAGTTTTACTCTACACACATGGGGTCGACATGAGTCAGAACTGACTCAATGAAACTGTTTATTTTTTATTTTTTTTACACTGAGAATAGACAGACCAGATCTGCCTGGGAGAAGCATGGCCCAGGAGGATCTCAGGTTCTAATTCCCTATTTTTGTAGCAAGTGATCCAATCCAGATTTCCAGAAATGATCCAGAGGATCATCAGGCAGGGGTGGGAGTAGGGAGGTGGCACATGAAAATGTATCTGTGTCTCAGTCATCTAGCGCTGCTCTAACAGAAATACTACCAGTGGATGGCTTTAACAAAGAGGAGTTTACTCTCTCACAGTCCAGTAGGCTAGAAGCCTGAATTCAGGGCACCAGCCCAGGAGATGGCTTTCTCTCTCTGTTGGCTCTGGAGGAAGGTCCTTGTCATCAGTCTTCCCTTGGTCTGGGAGCATCTCAGCGCAGGAACCTCAGGTCCAAAGGTCAAACTCTGCTCCCGGCACTGCTTTCTTGGTGGTATGAGATCTCCATGTCTCTCTGCTCACTTCTCTCTCTTTTATATTTCAAAAGAGACTGGCTTAAGATACTATCTAATCTTGTAGTTCTCATCAATATATATATATATTTTAATATAACTGCCACTAAATAATCTCATTATATCATAGTGATAGGATTTACAACACATAGGGAAATCTCATCAAATTACAAAATGGTGGAAATCGCACGATACGGAATCATGGCCCAACCAAGTCAACACAAATTTTGGGGAGACACAATTCAATCCATGACAATCTGGACGGCCTGAGCCCAGAATACAGGGTTCAGATGCCCAGCCTAGTGCTCTTCCTGTTAAATTGGGCTGCTTCAACGGCACTGCTGGTTTCCCTTCACAGTTTTCCAAGATGGAATCACAAAAACTTAGTCTTTCCCTCCTTATAATCGCAGTTTCGTCAAAAAATCTGGGTTTCTTTGTGGTTTCATTTAGGGCTAGGACGTAAGCTGTAGCATTTGTGCATAGCACAAAGATGTCAGGTAAGAGGGTCGGTAGGGGTTGAAATTCAGACTGGAGGAAGGGTTATAGTCTGCCCAGAGGAAGGCCTTTGATTCCTAGAGAAGCTAATAGGTGCTTATGGATAGCCCTAGTTTATGCCTCTTTCTGTCCCTTCTACCTATAAAGCTTTTCCTTTCCCTAGCCAAACAGGAAACTCCTATGCATCCTTTAAAACCCTGTTTACATATTGCTTTCCCTGTGAAAGTTTTTCTAATCTTCAACGGAATTAATCCCTCCTTGCTCCGCATTACTTCTATACCTTACATATACTTCTTCTATTGTATTTACATACATTAAAAAAAACTAGACTTTTATTCCTTTTTGTCCAGTTCCTAGCTAATAAAGGCCCACAAACAGTAATTGAACTGTAAACTCAACTGCACCTAGGGGGTAAAACATTAGCCATGTTACCTTCTTCAAGTCCATTCATATCTGCTGACAACAAAAAGGAGCATTTTGTCCACTTCTCACATTCTTCTGGCATCATCCTAGTTCAATCCACCATCATCACTGTCTCTTCTATGTTTCAAGTCTCAGCTTAAATGTCGCCCCCAGAAAGGGAGGAATCCTTGATCATCTTAAATAAGTAGTGCTCCTCCCCCCATAGGTCCTCTCAATCATCTGTTTATTTCCTTTATAGTACGATCTCAAGTGGACATTATTCTATTCATATGCTTCTTTGCTGTCAGCCCCGACCAGATGTCGGCAACTTGAGGTATGGACTATGTCTGTTCTGTCACTTCTGTATCCTCAACACCTAGCGCAGAGCCTGGCACATGGGAGCACCTCACTAAATACCCTTTGGATGAATCAATGGATGGATGAGTGAATGAATGTATAGATGGATGAATAAATGGATGGACGGATAGATGGGTGAATAAATGAACAAAAGAATAGGATTTCAAAGTCTCAAAAGTTTGGGACATGTAAGCACCTGCAGGTCCTGGGATGTGGAACAATGACCAGAAGCTCTGGCAGAGGCAGAGAAACGTCCCCCTGGCAAAGTTCCTGCTTAGTCCACTTGTCTCTTGACGCTGAGTCCTGTCACAACAGCCATGGCACAGACATCTGCCTCCGAATGATGTCATGAGCAAGGCCAAGCCTTGCCTTTGCCTAGGCAGAGAATACAGAGACTGTGTTGCAGGGACCAACCATTGCAGACACCTGTGCGTGACCAATTCACAACACCCCACAAATGCACCAAGGAGCAGCCCTGCTGGAGCAAAATGGGACCCTAGAGATTTGGGAAGCAGGTCAGGAAAGGAGGTAAGTTGCCTGAGGCAGGCATTTTGCTCTCTTGAATTCAATTCTGATTCTGAATACTTTCTGAATCTGCTTGCTTCTCTTCAATGTCAAATAAAAATTCAAAAATACCAATATACATGTGTGTATATACACAAATACATACATATGAGTGTGTGTGTTTAAGATACCCCAACCATCCCATCCCTTTCTAACTAAGCTCACAGAAAAGCTGACAATAATGCTAAGTTAGCACCTTAACCCAGTGGTTCTCAAAGTGTGGTCCCCATTCCAAGCAGCATCACCATCACCTGGAAACTTGTTAAAAAAGCTGTCTAAGGCCCCACCCCTCAACCGACGAAATCAGAGTCTCCGGGGGTTGGGACTAGCAATCTGTGTTTTAACAGTTCTCCTAGGTGGTTCTGGTGCTAGCTAACATCTGAGAACCTTGGCTCTAACTAGGAGAAGATGAATGGCAGGTGGCTGAGTAGTAGTTAAGGAACTCTTACTCTGAGGGTCACTTTAGAAAGGGAAAAGATTTCTACGACATGAAGGGCTCTCGGTTGGTGTGCTTCCACCTCAGGGGAATGCAATGAGATAAACAGCAAATGCACTGCAAGGCATCCAGTCTGTATGGAGAGGCCCTCTGAGCCATTGCCCACTTGCCCCTCCACCTTGGATGGAACACTGTGAGGCAAGGGCCAAGCTCCTTAAGCTCCTGCCTCCCTGGGTGATTGAGCTGAAGGAGGATGCCAGCTAAGCCAAGTGACGTTAAAGGTCAACACACAAGGTGAAAAGATAGATGGAGGGTAAACATATCACTTGACTCATTTTCTGTTTTTCCCTGGCATAAATATATCATAGTCTTGCCAGGATTGCTTAGACAGCAAGTGCCCCCAAATGGGGAAGCAAATGGCCTCTAAATGGCTTTTCCATCATTGTGCATCTCCTAAGTAAGCCACAGGTCCAGGGCTAGCTTGGGTCCAGATTGGCTCCTGCTAGGATAAACTTTTCTAGCCCAGAAGAATAAGCAAGACCTGAGAGGGGACCTAGGGGCCCAGGAAGGCCTAAGAGAGAGGAGAAACAGTATATTAAAAAAGTGTGAAGAAAGGAGGTGTTTTGAAGATTGATCCTCTTCAAATCCAAGAGCACCATGGTGTCCAAACAGCCTACTCAAGACAAACTTATCAGCAGGGACGAACCTCAGACAGTTCAACAGCTCACTTGAAGTTTTCCAGATTAAAGGAATGATTCATGGATGAAGTTGAAGAAGTAAAATCTACTCTGTTTCCAGAGGCCAAACCTTGCCTACTCAAAAGAAAAAAAAAATCCCTGGGAAGCATTCATCACCAGCTTCTCTGGACACTTGTATCTTATTTTTCCAGGGAGATCTTCCGGAAAACAGAGGCCCAGTGGATCCACCCATATCTGTGTGTCTGAAGGTTCTGCAGACAGGGCCAACTGCTGCCAAGAATTCAACCCAAGAAAATGCTCATCTTTAAATAAGCTGCACAGGCCCCAACTGGAAAGGCTCGTGTCGCAACGCAGCTGCACTTTCCTCCAGCAAATTTGTAACTTGTCCTGTGAAAACACCTTTGCTTGCTTCAGCTTGGTCTCTCCCGCTCACCCCCAAAATCTTCAGATATAATGACTGGCTTTTTAGATTTAGCCAAACTCGTTTTTTACCAAAGTCCTGGCTATTCAGTTACTAAGAGCCCAGCTCTCCGATCCCAATGCGCGCTCTCCCAGTGGTCTACAGAAAAGTCGCATGGTAAGCCAAAAGTCCTCCAACACAGCATGGTATACAGACTTATGAATGATTTCTTTCAAAATCCTGACTTCTGAAATGCAGGCTTGAGAAGGTCAGAAGATAGAGTTTGTTACAAGTGGATTTATTCGCTATCTGACCAAAGGAAATAATGTTTGTAGCTTTTCAAAAGACACAAAAAGGGTCTCACGATGCCTCCCTCCCACAGCCCCACCGCTGGTCCCCCCATGCCCGCGCGCCTCACTTTTCGTCATGCCAGATCATGATCTCAGGTCCGAGCTGGACTAACAAGGATCGTATTCCCCAGAATGTCTGACACCCCCCTCCCTGAAAGCAGAATTTCCCCTGCTCCAGATCTTGAACAAAGCCTCCACGACGCATGTTTGATCTCTTCACGCTCCATTTTCGTTAGTCTTTCACACTCTCCATCACTTGGAAAAATACAAACAGCATGGTTCAGTTTTAAGGTTAAGAACTGACAGTCTCCATAAACAGTTTTACAATAAAAGCTGACTTATCCCCTGCCAGGGTTTGGTGTCTGGGAGGTGGGGGTGGGGGTGGCATGGGAAGGAGGCCGGGAGTGGGAAGTGCAAATCTGTAACTACAGAACAAGTGCTGCCCATTGAACCATTGGGGGGAAGGCACCCGCACAGCGCTGCAGGCAAAGAACTGGTTGATCTACCTCCAAAGAATTCAGCTATTACAGGGAGGGGTGAGGAAACCAGAGGAGCAGACAGCTCAGGCATAAATTCCTGACTTTTGGAGAATATAAAGCAATCAAGGGTCATTGGTTATGAAACTGCCAGGTCACGATTATTAAAAATGTTTCATGAAACCCTCATCCATTGCTGGTGGGATTGTAAAATGGTGCAACCGCTGTAGAAAACAGTTTGGTGATTCCTAAAAAAGTTAAACATAGAAATACCATATGATCCAGCAATTCCACACCTAGGTATATCCCCAAAAGAATTCAAAGCAGAAGTGCAAACAGATACTTATATACCCATGCTCACTGTAGCACTATTCACAACAGTCAGAGGGTGGAAACAGCCTAAATGTCCATCAACAGATGCATGGATAAACAAAACGTGGTGTGTCTGCCATAAAGAGAAATGAAGACCTGATACATGCTACAACATGGATGAAACTTGAAAACATCATGCTGAGTGAAACAAGTTAGTCACGAAAGGACAAATATTGTGTGAGCCCACTTACATTAAATATCTAAAAAGGGCAAGTGTATAGAGATCAAAGTTTAGTCATGGTTATCAGGGGCTGGTGGGAGGGAGGCGGAAAGGAAGACACAATGCTTAGGGGACCCTGAGCTTCTGTCAAGGATGATGGAAAAATTTGGTTAATGGTGATGGTTGAACAACATGATCACTGAGCTGTACATGAGAAGATTGTCGAAACAGCAATGTTTTGTTATCTACACATTAAATGCAATAAAAAAAAAAAGTGAAAGAAAAATGTTCCATGAAGAGGCTATAAAATCATTCCCTGGTTGTTTTAACTTGAGAGAAGTGGAGGTAAAAATATATGGGAGCAAGAAAGGAGGACCTAGAACTTATGCTACATGCTACCCTAAACTACCCAAAATATTTGAGAGCTGAAATCACCTAATGAGCTGGGATTTATTTGATTGTGTGGGCAGATGTGTTTCCAGGCCTTTATTCATTTAGTTATTCAACATATAATTACTGAGACCCAATTATTCTGTTCCAAGTGCTGAGAATACAATGGCGAACAAGACAGACTTGGTACCTGCTCTCAGGGACCTTATAGTCCACAGCAGGGATTCCCAAATTTATCAGCATACCCGATGTTCAGGTCACATCCCAAGGCATCTAAATCAAGATGTCTGCGATAGAATTCAGGCAACAGTTCTTAAAAACTCACCGGTGATTTCAACGTGCATTGAAGTTTGGGCAACCACTTAGGGGTCTTAATTGTGTTGCCATCATTTGGTGAACTGACAAGCACTGAACCCTTGCCCGTTACTGTTAGCAGTAACTGCTCTGCTATTTAAAACTCAATACACCCAGGAAGATCTCGCTCTAATGTCATCAGTAATAGTGTGAAATTCTCTGGCAGTTTAATCCATTCTGAGTCCTTTCAAGGGATTTTCCTAAAATTACATAGCCACATCATTAAAAGCTGGTAAAACCTCCTTTTTCCAAGTCCCAAATTGGGACACATTACCCGGCACCTAATCTGATCATGGTATAAAATATTTGAAACACAGGCTATCCCAGAAAATCTAAGCCTCCCAGCTGCCATATCAACAAGGTCATTTCATGGCATGAGTCCTGGGAACGGACTTCTGGGCAGGTTTTAATTGCCAGATTTTTTTGTTTAGGTGGAAAAAGAAAACTTGCTCCATGGCCCTTCCCCTCGGCTCTCTCTGAGCTTCTTCGTACCAATTCCCCTTCAAGCCGTCAATGGAAATCCATTATAGACATTCTTGGGCTCACTCCTGGATTTGCAACAATTTAGAAAGGAAACATTACATTAAGCCTTTTTCTGGAAGGTCCCAGGAATTTTAAAAATTGAGAATAAAAGAAAAGAGGAAGAAAAGAAAAAAAAGAGTCTGCTTTGAAGTTGCAACAAACACTCCAAAAAAAAAAGGCCATGGATCCTGAGAAAAATGTTTTAGGAGAAGTACTTTACCTTGCCTCCCATTGTGTGTTCTGAAAGGTGAAGTGGTCTCCACTCAGAGACCACCAGAGCCTGCCAGTTGGCCTACCCAGCAGCATTCCATTACAGAGATTAAAACCAACTTTATGATTGTGGTGCAAATAATAAAGAGCTTGGCAGGGTTTCCTTCCAAAATGAAAGCTCATTTATTTTCTGAGGTGTATAATTTGCTTGTAAATGTTTCCTTTGGGCCAAATCATCCCAGATTGGGGTTTTGCCTGAAATACATCACTGCTTTGCTAGGGAAGAGTGGACTCCATGTACTCCCACCACGTCCATCCACTCAGGGCATGGAGGGGGTCAAGCTGGCCTGTTGGTCTTTATGTCTGGCTATGGCAGCCTGCTGGGCAGAGGCAGGGATGGAGAGGCAGGAGGCGCTGGGACTGGACTGGCTGCATTAGCCCCTGATTCCTGGTGCATCTGTGTAATGGGAAGGCTTTCTGCTGGTCCTCACTCCTGGCCTGGTTTGGAGTAGCTCTCACTGGTAGGGAGAGTGAAAGGGCATTGAGATCCTCCCTCCTTGTGAAATTTGGCTTTCCTTCCAGGTCTTTGTGTCCTTATTTTATTTATCTTTTTGAAAATCATCCTACAAAAATCCACCCAGCAATGACTAATATTTGGATAAAGGCAAAGCCAGATTCTTTTCAGAGCTCATAGGCTGACCACATGTACTTGGGGCCCAAATTTGGCCCATGGTGTTAACCCAGTCCCACCCAAACATAAACAGCTTTTTTCCCCCTCTATATAAGCATCTTAAGAAATAACAGCCCTTTCTACTATTCTCATGTTTATCAACTCTTTTACTTACATCATATGCTTTTACCCTAAGCCTTCCATTTGCATCTTCAATGTTAAGTTCAAAGCCAATGCTATGCTTTGTAGATAAAAATATATTTATTCCACTGTGCTTTTTTTTTTTTTTTTTTCCTTTCCCCAAACAGCTTGGTAATGCAGAGTATGGAAATATCTCATGGGATCAAGGGACCGGCATGAAAAGTAATCATGTGACTTCCCTTCAGCATATCTGAAGTTGTCACTCTAACGTAGGAATTGGGAGGAAGGAGAGGAAAAGAAGGGTAATGGAAGAGGAAACAAAATTAGCTCAGCTAACCAAGGGCACCTGAGATGAACACCGGTAGAAATTAGTGTTATATGACCTGGTTCAAGGGGTGGAATTCAATGTTCTCATTTATTAAGAAGTCACCTGCTGAGAGACGATGAAGCGTGCTTTTGCTAACTTGGAGATCAGTATGTCAGATTTTGCCCATAAAAAAACCCAGCTTCCTGCAGAATGTAGACATCTTACTGCCAAGATGAATGGTCCAAGAACTTGTCATGATTATATCAAAATTTCCAGTCAATTATGGACCCTCTGAGACAGTCCACACTCAGCCCTTTGGATAATCACTTGCTGCTGGACACAAGACCCTGAATTCTAGGAGATGAATTAGAAATGTTCCAAAAGGAGAATCAAGTGGAGAAATGCTAGAGAATAAAGGTGGGAGGAAAGGGGAAAGAAAGATACAACGTTTAGGGGACCCTGAGCTTCTGTCAAGGGTGATGGAAAAATTTGGAAACGGTTAATGGTGATGGTTGAACAACATGACTACTCAACTGTACATGAGAAAATTGTTGAAATAGCAATGTTTTGTTACCTATATATTTAACACACACACACACACACACACAAAAGCGAAAGAAAAATGTTCCATGAAGAGGCTATAAAATCATTCCCTGGTTGTTTTAACTACGGAGAAGTGCTAGAGAGTAAAGGTTCTTGCCAATTTGTGTACAGAGAAATGAATCAGACAGCCATAGCCCCAGTCTCCAAGTAAAATGGTGGCTCTAGCTAATTCCTTCAGCACTTTCGGCTGTTACAGTCACCCACACAGCCCACCTGGAATCTGAAAAATCAGGCTCACACAGTATTTGAAAACCATAATACTAACACACGATGAACAAGTCATATGTGAAATTCTGACTTTCTTCTGTATCCGACAAAAGCACGGGATTCAGACCACTCCTGTTACCTAAATGTCACTTCTGCACTGTGGTTAGAGGGTTTGATTCTAGGACACACACATTACACTGAGATAAAAGAGAAACCAAGATCCAACTTCTTTTTGAGCAGTAATTCTTTCCTACACAACTACCTTATGTCAATAAGGCTGAGCCTTCAGGCTGTAAGTCACTTCCTGTCGTGGACAAGTTTCATCTCCTTTATGAAGTTTTCAATACTTCTCACAGTTTCCAGGTGCAAACATGACTTAGCTGAAAATCAGAAATACTGCCTACAGAGATCTGGACAGTGGATTTTGAGAAATAATTAATTCTCACACCTTAGTCTCCCTTTTAAGTTGTTCTTCCTTCTACACACACACACACACACACAGACACCCCGCTTTGATGAAATGCCTGTGATTCCAGCTGCAGCATCTAGCTGGGTCACTAGAATGCTCTTGAACCGGGCAAGCTACAAGCTACATGACAACATCATCGCCACAGTCGGAAGTTAATCACGGGACAGCAAGAGACACATAAGGTGACATTTCAAATCATGTTTTCTGATGCTGCTCTTTTGGGTAAGCTGAAAATGTTAATTCACAGAGGAACAAAATATCATAGACCCAAGCCCTCTTCTTGCCCCTGAAGTTCTATTTTATCTCTGCCCCATTCCCTCCCTTCTCTTGGAGTGGTTTAAAAAAAGGTTAAGAAAAGATCCTTCAGAGAGAAGGGCATTTACTACAATGCAGGGGTTGTTGAGTTTCTCTGAATCTTTCCATTCAAAATCAGGTCAAGTTAGGTGGTTTCACATTTAAAAGATGAAGAAAAAGAAATATGAATGGAAAACTCCAAATTAGTCACTTCCTTCTAAATGGTCAAGACATTGGGGGTTTGGACCAGGGCTAGGGACTTGGGATTTTAACCAGGGTTCTGCTGTCAGTCAAGCATGTGACCTTTCTGGGTCTCAGTTTTCTTATCTATAAAATTGGCATAACAATATCTGCTCTGTCTTCCTAAATGTGGCAAAGGCATTTTGGAAAGTACAACACTCACCCACATATCAGACTTTACTCAGCCCTTGATATATGCATGAGGCTACATTAAATGCCACGGGTATAAAAGAGAAGGAAGATGCTATTCTCTCAAGACCCCTACTGTATTTTGATAGAGTGGAAAGTAGGGATGATCCCTTCCTCCCTCCCTCCCTCCCTCCCTCCCTCCCTCCCTCCCTCCCTCCCTCCCTCCCTCCCTCCCTCCTTCTCCCTCTTTCCTTCCTTCCTATCTATCATCTATCTATGTATCTATCTATCTAATCTATCTACGTATCTACCTATCATCTATATCTATCTACCTACGTACGCACCTACCTACCTACATACCTACCTACCTACTTACCTACCTACCTGTCTATCTATCTGCCTACCTGCCTATCTACTTATCTGTATGTGGACATATATGTATGTATGACAAAGGATGTAATAGATTTAATGGATGTTCAGATGTTCATAATGAGCCCATTTCCACCTTGGCAGTTCACAGAAAAGCTTTTGTGGCATGTCCAGAGTTTTCTCAGCTGGAAATGGGGAGGAAGGCTTTATTAGCCAGGGGAACAGCATGAGCAGAGAGAAAAAAAGAGCATAGAGAGGACACAAAAATGCTAAGAGTCCAATCTGGCTGCAAATATAGCCTATAAGGTGGTGATGAATGGAGGGCAGGAAAGGTTGGTGAATTCCAGATAGGGAGTTCTGCAATACCCGTCATGAGGTGAGGGATGAGGAACCACTGGACGGCAACATTTTTAAGAAACTGAATCTGGGTATTATATTCTAAGTGGAAACGACAAGAGGGAAACTAGAATTGAAATTAAGGGAATCTGGGAAAATAAGGATCCAGCTAACCACACCAGACGGTGAAGGGAAACTGTCATCTTTGGGGTTGACAGGAGTGAGCAGGTACCCAGTACACATGAAGGACAGTATGGTAGGCAGCTTCTGAAATGGCTCTCAATGGTCCCTGCCTTCTAGAATTCAGATCCTATGCAATTCCCTCCCTTTGAGTGTGGACTGGACCTGGTGACTTGCTTCTAATCAATACCAGTTGCCATCAAAGTCGATTCCGACTCACGGCGACCCTGTGTATCTAAGAGCAGAACTGTGCTTCACAGGGTTTGCAATGTTTGTGACCTTTCAGAAGTATATCACCAGACTTTCTTCTGAGATTTCTGAGTGCTTAACCATTTGCACAACCCAGGGACCCACAGAATATGGCAAAAGTGATTGGAAGTCACTTTTGACAACAGGTTACAAGAGACTATGATTTTCATTTTGCTCCCCCTCTCTCTGGCTCTTCTCATTTGTTTGCTCTAATGAAGCCAGTGGCCATCTCGTTAGCCACCATATGGTGAAGCCCCCCATGGCAAGAAACTGAGGGTACCCTCTGGCCAACAGGCCACACAAAACCGAATCCTGCTGCAAAACAATTGAGTAAGCTTGGAAATCCTCCTCCACTTAAGACTCGTGATGACTGCAGCCCTGTCTGATCCCTTTTTCACATCCTACGAGAGACCCTGAGCCGGAGGTGCCCGTATAAACTGTGCCTGAATTCCTGCTCCGTGCAAACTATGAGATAATAAACACGTTCATTTCAACTGATACGTCTTGTAGTCATTTGTTACACAGCAACAGATAACTAATACATGGAGGGAGATGCTTAACTAACATGGGAAGGGCAGGGGACAAATGCTCTTTGGGATTAAAATCCCAGACTCTGAGCATCATCATCCGAAGTCATGCATCCCTCTTTCTTCTAGGCTGAGTTGTTGTTAGGCACTTTTCATAAAATGAAAGCTCACCACCACCCCTTCTTTCACAGTTTCCTAGAGATGATTAAAGAAACAGGTCTTGATTTTCAATTTCAAACGACCCAGGGGGATGCATTCCGATAGAACAAGGGCAGGAAATTAATGCCATACGCAGAGGCAAGGCAGATGCTTCTGAATCTGACACTTAGGGGGAAACACACGTTTTCTTTTTACAATGTCTTACTCTGATTTTGCATTGGTTTTTTGGGGGGGGGGTAGGTGAGAAAGGGAAAATATTCTCTCAATATAAAACAAGTCACTCTGCAAATGCATTAAAAAAAAAAAGAAGAAAAGCTGCTGTCGAGTTGATTCTGATTCATGGCATCCCCATGTGTGTCAGAGTAGAACTGTGTTCCATAGGGTTTTCAATGGGTGATTTTTCAGAAGTAGATCACCAAGCCTTTCTTCCAAGGTGCCTCTGACTGGACTCAAACTTCCAAACTTTTGGTTAGCAGCCAAGCACCATAACCATTTGTACAAACCAGGGACTCCACAAATGCATTAAAAAACCAAACCAAAACCCACTGCCATGGGGTCATTTCCAACTTCATAGTGACCCTATAGGACAAAGCAAAACTGCCCCCTAGAGTTTCCAAGGAGTGCCTGGTGGATTTGAACTGCCGATCTTTTGGTTAGCAGCCATAACACTTAACCACTATACCACCAGAGCACCAAAATACCTGAACAACAGTTAAGAGAAAATCTAGCCAAGGGATTTCATTGATGTTTGAGTTATGGTCATATATAGCAAAGCCAATGACTGTCAACTGTGGAATAAAGCCTCCATGCTAAACCTCTTTAATATGTTTTTACATGAAACATGATTTTAGCTAAATTCTTTTTGCTGGTATTCTTGCTTTGAGAAAAAATTACAAAACTGACTTTGTACATAACTTGTAGGACTTAAGAACATACAATGTCAAGAGACAAGTAACTATGCTCTATTTTTTACTAGCTAAGGCTGGGTTTTATACACAGCATCTTCCACGGTTGCAGTAAAATCCTCTGTATTTCAGCTTGACCTGTGTAAGACTGTGGTCATCTTTGTGGAGACAGACAGCCACCTCTGCTCAAGTGCAAACCAGTCAGAGATGAGCTATTGTGAACCAAGTCATCTGCTCTTCTGTACTTTTCATTCAAGGAATACCAAAATACACTGGGTTTATCAACAAGTATTTTCGCTCCAAACTGGCTAATGGTGTCGCTCTCTATCACCTGCGGGTAAATCAGCTCTTCCACATTGCAGTTGTGGCAATAGATAAACATTCCCTTCTCCCATGAGAGCTGAGGTCTGTCTTGTTTTCACCAAGACAAATGTGTTATCTGGATAATGAGAAACTAAGTCCATCTTCTCTTCAGATATCTATTTCAGGAAACTAACTGCACTAACTGCAGAGATACTGCAAACCTCTAAGTTCTGTGTTCTATCACAAATGGGTTGTAGCAACTCCTACCTAAACTATGTTCTGCTTATTAGTTTCTAGATAAATATTCACAGTGCCAATAAATGCTTAAATATGATGAACATGGCTTGAAATTCTAATTTAATTTCTTGCTTGGGTATCATCACTGGGAAAGGACTAAGTTATATCTTGTATTCTAAGAAGTGACGGGCTACGTGGCAGCTAATAGTGTTCAGGTGATCAGTGATTGCTTAGTGATGTGCAATATCTAGAGGTCAGGTAGGAAGAAGACAAACAGCCAAGGGCACAGGCTCAAGAGCTGTACCGAGCAGCGTGCACACAGAGTCCTGTATGCATCCTTCAGGACAGTGGATATTCCAACTCTGAAGCTGGACACTCTATGGAGCTTCTGCTCTCTCCCTCATTCACTGAAAATTTAAGTTTCTGGCTCTTAGTTCTCTTCACCAAACACCCCCTGTTATCCTTTTTGGTGACTTCAACATGCAGGTGGATGACCCTTCCAACTCCTTGGCCTCGCAGTTCCTTGATCAACAATCTTTCTACCCCATTTTACCTCAGCGACTCATTTCCCCAGACCTTTTCCTCAGCAAACATTCCACATTCTGATTCTTCCTGTCCTTTTAGCTCATTTATACAGTTTTTCAAACTCATTGAGATTACTAATCCACCATTTTCTCACCAGTGATCGATCAGCCTTCTCTTGCCTTTGCTTCCCTTCTTATTCAGCATGTGTTCCCTATGATAATCATATAATATAAACCCTTGCAACTTTCCTTAACTCTCCTAGCTCTCTTCTTACTGATCTATTTGACCAGCAAAACCTAAATTTTGGTTGACCCAATGTTACAACTTCCCTAGGTTAGCATCCAAGCAGCTGGATGATGGGAAAAATAAAATTGCCCAGCTTGACAAATTTGCTTCATTTCAGATTCATATTCACAAATCTCAAATGGGTACCCAGTACTGTTCCAAAATCCTACTGCCTTCTCTTATAATCTTACCTCCAGCATCTGAGATAACTATTTCATGCCTTCTCTTCTCAAATCCCCTATGCCTTCTCATTGACTTCAATTTAGGATTCACTGAATGAACAAGAGCCATTGGATGATGACTCCCATTCCCACTCTATCCACATGTGTGTCTGCATCGCTTTTGTTGTCTCTCTTTCCAATTGTTACATGGATGGAGCTTCACTGCATTTACCAAAGGCCAATTCCCGAGACAACTGGATTTCCAAATACAAAAGAATGAAGTTGGACCCCTACCTCTCACCAAATACAAAAATTAACTCTAAGTGGATCTATGACCTAAAACTATAAAGTTGTTAGAAAAAAATACAGGGGTGATCCTTCAAGACCTTGTATTTGACACTAGTTTTTAATATGGCAATGAAAGAAAAAAATAGATAAATTGGACTGCATCAAAACTATAAACTTTCATACATCAAAGGACATTATTAAGAAAGTGAAAAGGCAACTGTCTTGGACTGAATTGTGTCCCCCCAAAATATGTGTCAACTTGGTTAGGCCATGATTCCCAGTATTGTGTGGTTGTCCTCCATTTTGTGATCGTAATTTTATGTTAAAGAGGATTAGGATAGGATTACGATGCCTTTATTAAGGTCACATTCCTGATCCAATGTAAAGGGGGTTTCCCTAGAGTGTGGTCTGTACCACCTTTTATCTTATAAGAGATAAAAGGAAAGAGAAACAAGCAGAGAGTGGGAACCTCACACCACCAAGAAAGCAGCACTGGGAGCACAGCGCATCCTTTGGATCTGAGTTTCCTGCTCTGAGGTGCTCCCAGAACAAGGGAAGACTGATGACAAGGACCTTCCTCGACAGCTGACAGAGAAAGCCTTCCCCTGGAGCCAGAGCCCTGAATTTGGACTTCAAGACTCCTGGACTGTGAGAGAATAAACTGTTTGTTAAAGCCACCCACTTGTGGTATTTCTGTTATAAAAAAAAAAAAAAATAGCAGCAGTAAATAACCCAGACAGAAACCAAAAGGGAACCTAAAGAATAGGATAAAACATTTGGAAACCATATGTCTGACAAAGGTTTATATTCTGAAGGACAAACTAAAAAATGAACAAAGGACTTGAATAGACATTTCTCCAAAGAAGGTATACAAATGGCTAATAAGCACATGAAAAGATGCTGTGATGGTTAAGATTGTGTGTCAACTTGCCATGATTCTCAATGTTTATATGTGATCACCCCCATGATGAGATCTGCTGTGAGTAACCAATCAGTTGAAAGGGAATTTCCTTGAGCGTGTAACCTGCATCTGAATGTAAGTAGACATTCTGGCTTTTGCCCTCTCTGGATCCTGCAGACGCCTCTTGTTCGTCTGACCTCTCATTCTTGGAACTTGAGCTTACCTGTTGATCTTGGGATTTGTCAGTCTTCACAGCTTGTGAGCAAGAGTCCTGCTCTTTGACCTGCTGATACTGGATTCGCCAGCCCCTGCAGCTATGTGAATCAGGAGAAGCCTTGTGGTTTCGCCTGCTGATCTTGGATTCACCAGCCCCTGCAGCTACGTGAATCAGGAGAAGCCTCTATCTTGATCCATGGACTTGGGATGTTCCAGCCCCTATAACTGTGTGAGCTGTTTCCTTGGTATAAATCTCTCACTACATATATATGTGTATGCTTTACTGGTTTTGCTTCTCCAGAGAACCCAGCCTAAGACATTTGGTACTGAGAGTGATTCTAGAGAAACAAAATTATAAGGATGAATTTTCTAAATTGGCTTTAAAGTCTGGTTAGTCTTAAAAGGTGTTGATGACTCTGCTTCCAGTGGTAAAGAGGGCACTGCTAATCCAGGGTATGATGTGGCAATTCAAATATGCAAAATATTACCACCAATAGATCAGGTATTGGTGAAAGGTGAGGCTCTGGGTGATTGCATATATGATACCTTTCTACAATTTTGTTATAATGAGAAGTATAAGGAAGCTGGTTGGTTGGTCCTACTTTCACTAGACAAACTGGTGAAAGAGATGTGCTCAGGGCTTCAGAGTCAAAGCTCAAGTGCAGCATAAACAACCTCAAAGTTTCCACTTGTACTTTGAAAGAAAGCCTTATTTCTCGTAGTAACAGAGCTGATATTGCCAAAAACCAGAGTCCTATTGTAAGATTGGCTGAATTACAACACCAGCTCAATTGCCAACCTTGAGAGGTGTCTGAAGTTAAAGTGAGGGCACTGATTGTAATAAATGGGATCCTGAAACTTGGGATGGGGACATATAGGCAGATAATCAGGAAGCTGGAGATATTGAGCCCCTAAATTCCATTGAATCATTTCTGCCAACAAAACTACTCCCATCTGAAGAGATTACTTTGTTTGTCTGCTACACCACCCTGTCCAGAAAAAAACATTAGCCCCCCTCCACTTACATCTAATGAGATTAGCCCTAGCCCAGCTGCCTGTAGGAAACCCTGGTGGCATAGTGGTTAAGAGCTATGGCTGCTAACCAAAAAGTGGGCAGTTTGAATCCACCAGGTGCTCCTTGGAAACCCTATGGGGCAGCTCTATTCTGTCCTTCAGGGTCACTATGAGTCAGAATCGACTTCGTGGCAATGGAGTTACTTCTAAAGAGCCCTTGCTTGAGCCATTGCCTGGGACATCACCTGGGCCAGAAGCTTTACAAGACAATGTTGAATGTCAAAACAATTTCATACTACTGATTTTAGCTTCTAGACCTATAACTAAACTTAAGTCTCAGCGAGTCCCAAAAGGTAAAGTAAAAAGTGTGACCCAGGAGGATGTACACTACACTTCAAAAGAACTGCTTGACTTTTTAAATATGTACAAATAGAAATCTGGGGAAAAGGAAAAATAAGACTGGATACTAGCTCTGAACTGATCCTAATTCCAGGAGACCCAAAAACTCACTGTGGCCCACCAGTCAGAATGGGGGCATATGGAGGTAAGGATATTAATGGAGTCCTGGCTCATGTCCATCTCACAATAGGTCCAGGGGATCCCCCAAACCATCTTGTAGTGATTTCCCCAGTTACAGGATGCATAATTGGAATAGATACACTCAGTAACTGGCAGAACCCCCAGATTGGATCCCTGAAAAATGGAGGAAGGGCTATTACCATAGGAAAAACCAAGTGAAAGCCACTAGAACTACCGCTACCTAGTAAACCAGAAGCAATACCACATTCCGAGAGGAACTGCAGAGAATACTGCCACCATCAAGGGCTTGAAGGATTTCCACCACAACCCCATTCAACTCGTCTATTTGATCCATGCAAAAAACAGACGGATTCTGGAGAATGACAGTAGATTATCAAAAACGTAACCAGGTGGTGACTCCAATTGCAGCTGCTGTTTCAGATGCAGTTTCATTGCCTGAGAAAATTAATACATCTCCTGGTACCTGGTATGCAGCTACTGATCTGGCTAATGCGTTTTTCTCCATACCTATTTCAAAGGACCACCAGAATCAGTTTGCCTTCAGCTGGCAAGGCCAGCAATGCACCTTTAGTTGCCTGCCTCAGAGCTACATCAACTTTCCAACCCCAGGTCATAATTTAGTCTGCAAGGAACCTGATCGCCTTTCCCTTCCACAAGACATCACACTGGTCCATTATACTGATGACAATATGCTGATTGGACCTAGTAAGGAAGAAGTGTCAATGACTCTGGACTTATTGGTAAAACATTTGCATGCTAGAAGGTAAAATACTAATCCCACAAAAATTCAGGCATCTTCCACCTCAGAGAAAATTTCTAGGAGTCGAGTGGTGTGGGGCATGTCGAGATATTCCTTCTAAAGTGAAGGATAAATTATTGCATCTGGCTGCTTCCGCAACTAAAAATGAGGCACAATGCCTACCAAGCCTCTTTGGATTTTGGAGGCAACATATTCCTCATTTGGGTATGCTACTCTGGCCTATTATCAAGTGACTTGAGAAGCTGCTAGTTTTGAGTGGCGCCCAGAACAAGAAAAGGCTCTGCAACAGGTTCAGGCTGCTGTACAAGTCACTCTGCCACCTGGGCCATATGATCCAGCTGATTTAATGGTGCTCAAAGTGTCTGTGGCAGATAGAGATGCTATTTGGAGTTTTTGGCAGGCCTTAGGATTTTGGAGCAAAGCCCAGTCATCCTCTGCAGATAACTACTCTTTTGCGAAACAACTTTTGGCTTGTTGCGGGGCCTTAGTAGAGACTGAACACTTAACCATGGGACACCAAGTCACCATGCAGCCTGAGCTGTCCATCATGAACTGGGTGTTGTCTGACCCACAGAGTCATAAAGTTGGATGTGCACAGCAACACTCCATCATTAAATGGAAGTGTTATATACAAGATCAGTCCCAAGCTGGACCTGAAGGGACAGTAAGTTGCATGAGGAAGTGGCCCAAATGTCCATGGTCTCCGCTCCTGTCACATTACATTCCATCTCTCAGTCTGCACCTACGGTCTCATGGGGAGTGCCTTATGATCAGTTGACTGAAGAAGAGAAAACTCGTGCCTGGTTTACAGATGGTTCTGCATGATATGCAGGCACCACTCAGAAGTGGACAATGGCAACACTACAGCCCCTTTCTGGGACCTCCCTGGGGGACACTGGTGAAGGGAAATCCTCCCAATGGGTAGAACTTTGAGCAGTGCACCTGGTTGTTCACTTTGCTTGCAAGCAGAAATGGCCAGGGGTGCAATTGTATACTGATTCATGGGCTGTGTCCAATGGTTTGGCTGGATGGTCAGGGACTTGGCAGGAACACGATTGGAAAACTGGAGACAAGGATTTATGGGGAAGAAGTAATGTAGATAGACCTCTCTGAATGGGCCAAAGAAGTGAAGATATTTATGTCTCTTGTGAATGCTCATCAAAGGGTGACCTCAACAGAAGATGACTTTAACAATCAAGTGGATATGAGGATGTGTTCTGTGGAAACTAGTCATTCTCTTTCCCCAGCTACTCCTGTCATTGCTCAGTGAACAAAGTGGTCATGGTGGTAGGGATGGAGGTTATGCATGTACCGAACAACATGGACTTCCACTCACCAAGGCTGACTGGACTATAGCCACTACTGAGTGCCCAGTCTTCCAGCAGGAGCAACCAACACTGAGTCCCCAATATGGCACCATCCCTCGAGGTAATCAGCCAGCAACCTGGTGGCAAGTTGATTACATTGGACCACTTCCATCATGGCAAGGACAGCATTTTGTCCTTACTGGAATAGATACTTACTCTGGATATGGGTCTGCCTTCCCTGCACGTGATGCTTCTGCCAAAACTACTATCCATGGACTTACAGAATGCCTTATCCACCATCATAGTATCCCACACAGCATTGCCTCTGATCAAGAGACTCACTTCTCAGCAAATGAAGTGTGGCAGTGGGCCCATGCTGACGGAATTCACTGGTCTTACCTTGTTTTCCATCATCCTGAAGCAGCTGGCTTGATAGAACGATGGAATAGCCTCCTACGGACACAATTATGGCATCAGCTAGTTGGCAATGCCATGCAGGGTTGAGGCAATGTTCTCCAGGAGGATTTATACACTCTAAACCAGCATCCAATATATGGTGCTCTTTCTCCCATATCCAGGATTTATGGGTCTAGGAATCAAGGGGTGGAAACAGGAATGGCACCACTCACTATCATCCCTAGTGACCTACTTGCAAGGTTTTTGCTTCCTGTCCCCACATCCTTATGCTCTACAGGTCTAGAGATCTTAGTTCCAAAGGGAGGAATGCTCCCATCTGGAGACACATCACTGATTCCACTGAACTGGAAGCTAAGAATTCCATCTGGTCACTTAGGGCTCCTTATGCCTTTGTATCAACAAAGAAGGGAGTTACCATACTGACAGGTGTGACTGATCCTGATTACCAAGAGGAAATCAGATTGATATTACATAATGGAGGTAAAGAAGATGTACGGAATGCAGGAGATCCCTTAGGGTGTCTCTTAGTACTATCATGCCCTGTGATTAAAGTCAATGGAAAACTACATCAACCCAATTCTGACATGACTACTAATGGCCCAGACCCTTCAGGAATAAAGGTCTGGGTCACCCCATCAGGCAAAGAACCAGGATCTGCTGAGGTGCTTGCTGAGGGCAAAGGGAACACGGAACTGGGGGTGGAAGAAAGTAGTTAGAAATACCAGTTATGGCCATGTGACCAGTTGCAGAAATGAGGACTATAATTGTTATGAGCATTTCTCCTTTGTATGTATGCATCAAATACTTTTGTTTTCTTTAATTATAAAATATAAGACGTAAATGGGGCTAGTGCGTTTTTGGTTGTATGTGTGTTAGCTGTATCATGTTAGGCACAAGTATGACTTTGTAATTGTCTGCATTCAGAGATTATGTATGGTTTGGAGAGATGTGTACAGGTGCCATGTTGACAAGGGGTGGACTGTGATGGTTAAGATTGCATGTCAACCTGGCTGGGCCATGATTCTCAGTGTTTATATGGGATTACCCCCATGGTGGGATCTGCTGTGAGTAGCCAATCAGATGAAATGGAGTTTCCTTGGGCATGTAGCCTGCATCTGAATATAAGTAGACATTCTGGCTTTTGCCCTCTCTGAATTCTGCAGCTGCCTCTTGTTCATCTGATCTCCATTTCTTGGGACTTGAGCTAGCAGCTTATCTGGCAGTCTTGGGATTCATCGATCTTTGCAGCCTGTGAGCAAGAGTCTTGCTCTCTGACCTGCCGATCTTTACTTCACCAGCCCCCACAGCTACATGAATCAGGAGAAGCCTGCCGATCTTGGGATTCATTGATCTTCACAGCCTGTGAGCAAGAGCCCTGCTCTCTGACCTGATGATCTTGGACTCACCAGCCCCTGCAGCTACGTGAATCAGGAGAAGCCTCTATCCTGATCCATGGATTTGGGATGGTCCAGCCTCTACAATCACATGAGCTGTTTCCTTGATATAAATCTCTCTCTCTCTGTATGTATATGCTTTACTGGTTTTGCTTCTCCAGAGAACCCAGCCTAAGACAGATGCTCAACATCACTAGTCATGAGGGAAATGCAGATCAAAATTATAATGAGATAGCACTTTACCCTCACTAGGATAGCCATTAGAGAAAAACAATCAGAAAAAAAGAAGTGTTGGCAAGGATGTGAAGAAACTGAAAACCTTATACATTGCTAGCGGGTATGTAAAATGGTGCAGCCACTGTGGAACACAGCTTGACAGTTTCTCAAAAAGTTAAACATAGGACTACCATATTACCCAGTAATTCCAGTCATAAGTATTACCTCAAGGGATTAAAAGCAGAAATTCAAACAGACGCTTGTTCATTGCAGCATTATTCACAATACCTAAAAGGTGAAAACAGCTCAAGTGTCTATTAGTAGATGAATAGGTAGACAAAATGTGGTATATGCATATAAAAAAAAAAATTTTTTTTTTTTGCATATACTGGAATGTTATTCAGCCATAAAGAGAAATGAAATTCTGATACATGCTACCACATAGACCAACCTTGTAAACATTTTGCTAAGCAAAATAAGCCATACACAAAAGGGCAAATATTTTGTGATTCTACTTATATGAAATGCCCAGAACAGGCAAATTCATACAGACAGAATATAGATTTGAGTTTACCAAGGGCTTGGGTTTGGGAGAAGGAGAAGTTATAACCTACTGGGTGCAAAGTTTCTGTCTGGTGTGATGAAAAGTTTTGGAAATAGCACTGATGGATACCCAACATTGTAAAAGTAATTAATGCTGTTGAATTGTTCACCTAAAAATGGTTAAAATTGCAAATTTTATTACATATATTTTGCTACAATAAAATCCACCATGCATTTCTCAGTTTGTTGTACTGTGGTGGCTTGCGTGTTGCTGTGATGCTGGAAGCTACGTCACCAGTATTTCAAATACCAGCAGGATCACTCAGGGTGGACAGGTTTCAGCAGAGCTTCCTGACTAAGACTAGAAAGAAGGACTTGGTGCTCTACTTCTGAAAACAATTAGCCAGTGAAAACCTTATGAAGAGCAGTGGAATATTGTCTTATACAGTGCCAGAAGAAGAACCCCTCAGGTTGGAAGGCACTCAAAATACGACTGGGGAAAGAGTTGCCTCCTCAAAGTAGAGTCCATCTTAATGACGTGTATGAAATTAAGCTTTCAGAACTTCATGTGCTGATGTGGCATGACTCAAAATGAGAAGAAACACTTGTAAACATCCATTAATAATCAGAATGTGGAATGTACAAAGTATGAATCTAGGAAAATTGGAAGTCATCAAAAATGAAATGGAACACATAAAGATCAATATCCTAGGCATCAGTCAGCTGAAATGGACTGGTATTGGCCATCGTGAATCAGACAATTATATGATCTACTATGCTGGGAATAACAAATTGGAGAGCAATGGCCTCACATTCATAATCAAAAACATTTCATGATCTATCCTGATGTACAACTCTGTCATTGATAGGATAATATCCATGTGCCTGCAAGGAGGACCAGTTAATATGACTATTACTCAATTTTACACACCAAACACTAATGTCAATGATGAAGAAATTGAAGATTTTTACCAACTTCTGCAGTCTGAAATTGATCAAGCATGCAATTAAGATGCATTGATAATTACTCATGACTGCAATGCAAAAATGGGAAACAAAGGATAAGTAGTGCGAAAATATGGCCTTGGTGATTGAAACGATGCTGTAGATTACATGATAGAAGTTTGCAAGACTAATTACGCCTTCATTGCAAATACCTTTTTTCAACAACAGGAACAGTGACTATACATGTCAGCCTCATCGGATGGAAAACACAGGAATCAAATTGACTACATCTGTGGAAAGAGATGATAGAAAGGCTCAATATCATCAGTCAGAACAAGGCCAGGGGCTGACCGTGGAACAGATTGCCAACTGCTCATATACAAGTTCACGTTGAAGCTGAAGAAAATTAAAACAAGCCTTCAAGAGCCAAAACATGGCCTTGAGAATATCCCACTCAAATTTAGAGATCATCTCAAGAATAGATTTGATGCATCAAACACTAATATCTGGAGGCCAGACTAGTTGTGGGGTGACCTCAGTGACATCATACATGAAGAAAGCAAGAGATGTTTAAAAAGTCAGGAAAAAAATAAAAGACCAAAATGGATGTCAGAAGAGACTCTGGAACTTGCACTTGAACATAAAGTAGCTGAGGTGAATGGAAAAAATGATGAAGTAAAAGAGCTGAACAGAAGATTTCAAAGGGTAGATTGAGAAGACAAAGTAAAGTATCATAATGAAATGTGCAAAGACCTGGAGTTAGACAACCAAAAGGGAGGAACATGCTCAACATTTCTCAAGAAATGAAGAAAAAATTAAGTCTCAAGTTGCAATTTTGAAGGCGTCTATGAGCAATATATTGAACAGCAAAAGAAGCATCAATAGAAAATGGAAGAAAGACACAAAGTCACTGTACCAAAAAGAATTGGTCAATGCTCAACCATTTCAGAAGGCAGCATATGATTATGAACTGATGGTATTTGTCTTGGTCATCTAGTGCTGCTTTGACAGAAATACCACAAGAGGATGGCTTTAATAAAGAAAAATTTATCCTCTCACAGTCTAGTAGGCTACGAGTCCAAATTCAGGGCGTCAGCTCCAGGGAAAGGCTTTTCTCTCTCTGTCAGCTCTGGAGGAAGGTCTTTGTCACCAATCTTCCCTTGGTCTGGGAGCATGTCAGCACGGGAACCTCAGGTCCAAAGGACGTGGTTTGCCCACAGTGCTTTCTTGGTGGTGTGAGGTCCCCACATCTCTCTGCTTCTCTCCCTCTTTTATATCTCAAAAGAGATTGGCTGAAGACACTATCTAATCTTGTAGATCGCACCAATATAACTGCGGCTAATCCATCTTATTACATCATAGTGGTAGGATTTACAACATATAGGGAAATCACATCAGATGATAAAATGGTACACAATCACACAATACTGGGAATCATGACCTAGCCCAGTTGACAGATATTTCGGGGGGACACAACTCAATCCATGACAGTATTGAAGGAAGAAATCCAATCTGCACTGAAGTTATTGGTGAAAAACAAGGCTCCAGGAACTGATGAAATACTAATTATGATGTTTCAAAAAATGGAGGCAGGACTCACTCATCTATGTTTAGGAGCTTGGAAGACAGCTACCTGACCAACCGACTGGAAGAGATCCATATTTGTGCCTATTCCAAAGGAAGACGATCCAACAAAATGCAAAAATTATCGAACAATATCATTAACATCACACACAAGTTAAATTTTGCTGAAGATAATTTAAAAATGGTTGCAGTAGTACATGAGCAAGGAATTGCCAGAAATTCCAGCTGGATTCAAAAGAGGACATGTAACCTGAGGGATACCATTGCTGATGTCAGATGGATCTTGGCTGAAAGCAGGGAATACCAGAAAGATGTTTACCTGTGTTTTGTTGACTATGCAAAGGCATTCAACTGTGAGGGTCATAACAAAATATGGATAACATTGTGGAGAATGGGAATTTCAGAATTCTTCATTGTGCTCATGTGGAGCCTGTACATAGAACAAGAGGCAGTCTTTCAAACAGAACAATGGGATACTGCGTGTTTTAAAATCAGGAAAGTTGTGCACCAGGGTTGTATCCTTTCACTATACTTATCCAACCTGTATGCTGAGCAAATAATCAGAGAAGCTGGACTATATGAAGAAGGATGGGGCATCAGGATTGGAGGACGACTCATTAACAAGCTGTGATGTGCAGATAACACAACCTTGCTTGCTGAAAGTAAAGAGGACCTGAAGCACTTACTGATGAAGATCAAAAACTACAGGCTGCAGTACAGATTTCACTTGAACATAAAGAAAACAAAAGCCCTCACAACTGGACCAATAAGCAACATCATGACAAACAGAGAAAAGATTGAAGTTGTCAAGGATTTCATTTTACTTGGATCCACAATCAATAACCACAGAAGCGGCAGTCAAGAAATCAGATGACATATTGCATTGAATCTGATGCAAAAGACCTCTTTAAAGTGTTGAAAAGCAAAGATGTCACTTTGAAGACTAAGGTGTGTCTGACCCAAGCCATGATGCTTTCAATGGCCTCATATTCATGCAAAAGCTGGACAAGAAATAAGGAAGACTGAAGAATAATTGATGCCTTTGAATTATGGTGTTGGTGATGAATATTGAATATACCATGAAATGCCAGAAGAATGAACAAGTATGTCTTGGAAGAAGTACAGCTAGGGTGCTCCTTGGTGCAGGTGGTGAGACTTCATCTCACATACTTTGGACATGTCATCAGGAGGGATCAGTCACTGGAGAAGGACGTCATGCTTGGTAAGGTAGAGGGTCAGTTAAAAGAAGAAGACCCTCAACGAAATGGATTGTCATAGTGACTGCAATAATGGGTTCAAGCATAGCAAGGACTGTGAGGATGGTCCAGGGCTGGGCAAAGTATCGTTCCGTTGTAGATGGGGTCGTTATGAATCGGAACTCACTCAACAGCACCTAACAACGTTTTTTCTTTTTAAAGGCCAATTCCCACACTTATACTCTCACCTTCTTGAGGAGTTACTCCTAAGTCCTCCTCTCTCAATTCTGCATCATTAATTTCTCCCTTTCTTCTGGATTATTCTCATCAGCATCAAAGACGCCCTGGTATCTCTCATCTTAAAACAAATGAACGAAAATACTCACCTCTTTGGAGCAAAATTTCTGTAAGACTTATCAATGTATTCTATCTCCACTTCCTCCCCTGCCACTCCTTTAGCCAGTAGGTACTGGCATCTGTTCCCATAATAATGCCTCTGAATTAGCTCCCATCATGGCCACTAGTAACTGCCACGTTGTGCAATTAATTGGACACTTCTCTGTCCTCATCTTACTTGCTCTTTCAGCAGCATCCAGGACTCTCTCCTTAAATGCTCCCTCTGCTTTTGTGACAAAACTCTTGGCTTTCCTCCTAAAACTTTGGTCATGCCATCTCAGTCTCAGTTCCAAATTTATTTGATCCCCCCCCACTCATCATTTTCACTAAGATGTCCCATACCCAAAAATTTGTCATCCAGTTGATTCTGACTCATTGTGACACCACATTTGTTAGAGAAAAACTGTGCTCCATAGGGTTTTCAATGGCTGTGACCTTTCAGAAGTAGATAGCCAGGCCTTCTGAGGTGCCTCTGGGTGGATATGAACGACCCTCCTTTGCAATTAGGAGCTGCGTGCTTAACCGTTTGTGCCACCCAGGGACTCCAGATGTCCTACAGGCATTTCAAACTCAATATGTCCATTATCGATCAACTGACATGTTACCCTCCACCACTTGGACACTACTTACCAAAGTAGGATGTAGAACATTTTCTTTACAAACTATGCTATGCCAATTGACCTAGATGTTCTTTGAAATCATGGCCCCCAGGCCTCAGCCCCAGTAACTTGGTCCCTCAAGGTGTTTAGATGTGTCTAGGAAGCATCTATGCTTTGCCTTGGACAAGTTGTGCTGACTTCTCTTACATTGTGTGCTGTCTTTCCCTTCACCAAAGTTAACACTTGTCTACTATCTAACCATCCCCTCCCTTGTAGCCATCAAAGATAGTTTTTTTTTTTTTTTTTTCCCATGTGTAAACCTTTTCTGGAAACCCTGGTGGTGTAATGGTTAAGTGTTATGGGTGCTAACCAAAATGTCGGCAGTTCGAATCTGCCAGGTGCTCCTTGGAAACTCTATGGGGCAGTTCTACTCTGTCCAATAAGGTTGCTATAAGTAGGAACTGACTCGATGGCCGTGGGTTTTTTAAAACCTTCTCTTGGGTTTTCACAATAGTGGTTGCATACAATATTTGTCCTTTTGCGGTTGACTTATTTCACCCAGCATAACACCCTTCAGGAATACATGAAGGACTGATGTCCATAGAGTTAGTTGGGGACTGTCAATAATACCTGATTCCAGAGTTTAGTTTGGCCTCAGTGCTCAATAAATGTTTACTCCACTGAAGGGCAACTTCAAATAAGTTAATGAGTGATGGGATATGATCTTTGCCTTTTTGCCTGATTTTAGTGAGGCAGTCGTCTAGTTTGAAGTAGATCACTTCTCATTAATGAGTTCCCCAAAACCTTGCAGAGCCTAAGGAAAAGGTTGGAGTATAAAAATACAATTAATCCAAAAAAGTTACCATGTCAAGTAGAAGGCTCTCAGGCCAGTGGCCAGAATCCTGGGAGGGTTTAGGCATACAAAACCACAGGGATGTTTATAAAATGGAATGTTCATCCCACAGTGTCCTCAAAGGTACTCTTTTTTTTTTTTTTTTTTAAGTTATTGCTTCTCTTTATTGTACGTGGTGTCTTATAAAGAAGATGTATGTCCACAACTGAGCTTTGAAAGAGGACCATGGGGCCAGTTCCATTTAAAGGGAATGAAGTCAAGCAATAAATTTGCTGGTCACACTTTTTATATGGACTGTATCTTAGCAGCTGTTGGTCTTTGATGTTGTAACAATAGCACTGGGCCAGTGAGGCAGATGAGGACTCCCATAACACAGAAACTAGTTGGCCTTCATTAAAATTTGGAGCGAGATACTGGCCTGATGGAGACTGAAGAAACCCTGAGAGTATGGGCACCGGACACTGTTTTAGCTCAGTAACGAAGTCACTCCTGAGGTTCATCATTCAGCCCAAGACTAGAGAGGCCCATTAAACAAAATGAGATGAGAGGGGCACACCAGCCCAGGGGCAAGGACTAGAAAGCAGGAGGGGACAGGAAAGCTGGTAATAGGGAACCCAGGATCGAGAAGGGAGAGTGGTGACTTGTTGTGGGGTTGGCAACCAATTTCATAAAACAATATGTGTACTGTTTAATGAGAAGGTAGTTTGTTCTGTAAGCCTTCATCTGAAGTCCAAAAAAAAAAAAAAGAAAGAAAATCGGAGTGAGAACAGTCTGCAGGGTAGCCCATGTCAGGGAACGCAGAGAGTAGGCTCCAGGGCTGCAGGTTACCTTTGTTAATGAAAAAAAGGCTAGCTTGTCTACACTATTGGCCCTGCTTGCTGCAGCCTTTAATTTGGATTGAATTTATGACATACATATAGATGAGCGCATGAATCTAAGTATACAGCTCAATGAAATTTTACAAACTGAAGACACATGTTTAACCAAGACACAGATCAAGAAACAGAGCATGGCCAGTGCGCCGGATGCCCCTCCTTGTGTTCCCTTCTAGGTAATTAATGAGTCAGAATCGACTCGATGGCAATAGGTTTGTTTTTTGGTCTTCCAACAGCATAGAAGAGTGCTTTCTGTTTTTGAACTTTACGCCAACAGAACTATTCAGCTCGTACTCTTGTGTCTGGCTACTTTTATACAACATTTTACTTGCGAAATTTTATGTGTTGCTTGTAGTTCATTCCCATATGTGTGTAGTATTCCAATATGTGAACATACTGCCTAATTATCCATTCTACCATGTGTTGGCATTTGGGCCATCTCCAGCTTGGGGCTATTATGAATACTATTGCTAGGAACATTTTTTTCAGGTCTTTGAGAGGATAGATACACAGTTTTCTGTTGGGTATATACCCACTGGTGGAATTGCTGGGTCAGAGGAATGTATACATTCTATTTTAGTAATTACTTTGAAATAACAGTTTTCAAAGTGTTTATATCAATTCACACTCCCACCAGATTGTTCCATATTCTCACCAACACTCGATAGCTTTTTTTTTTTTCATTTTTGCCATTCTAGTGGTATATAGAGGTTTCACATTTTTAGTGGTCATACCATTTTTAAAGATTTTTTTTCCTTTCTATTTTCTATTCTATCTATCCAGTCAGCGCTCAATTCAGGAACCATAAAATCAATAAATTATTAAGATAGTGGAAATGAGACTGGTCACAACTCAACGTTTGGGATGCAGAAGTTTGATGAAATTGAAGAGGTTGTACTTAATAAACAAGAAAGCAGTCTATTAAAAATAAAATCTTTATAGCAATTCTACTTAAATTCTTCAAAAACATAAAAGAGGAAGGAATACTCCCAAAATAATTCTATGAAGCTAGCATTATCCTGAAACCAAAACAAGGCAAAGGTATCACAAAAAAAGAAGAAAGAAAATTACTGACCCATATCTATTATGAATATAGATGGAAAAATTTCAACAAAATTCTAGCAAACAGAATTCAACAGCATATAAAAAAATACATATATATATATACACATATATATATATATATATATACATATATTTATATATACTACAATCAAGTGGGATTTATACCAGGAATGCAGTGGTGGTTCAATGTTAGAAAATCAATCAATGAAATCCACTACACAAATAAAACAAAGGAAAGAACCACATGATTAGATCAATTGATGCAGAAGAGGCATTTGACAAAATTCAACACCCTTTCCTGATTTAAAAAAAAAAAATTCTCAGTAAAATAAGAATAAAAGGGAAATCTCTCAAGTTAATAAAGGACAGTATGCAAAACCAACAGTGAACATTATTCTCAATGCAGAAAGACTGAGAGCCTTCCCTTTGAGACAAATAGACAAGAATGCCCATTATCATCACTGTTATTCAATATCATACTAGGAAGTCCTAGCCAGAGCAACAAGGCAAGAAAGAGAAATAAAAGGTAGCCAAATGGGACAAGAATGAAAACTATCTCTACTCGCAGATGACATGGGCCTATAAACAGAAAACCTTAAAGATTCCACAAGAAAACTACTGGATCTAATAGAACTAAGCAACGTTGTAGTATACAAGATCAACACACAGAAATCAGTTGGGTTCTTTACACTAACAAGGAGTTACTCCAAAAAGGAAATAAAAAAAAATACCATTTACAATAGTCCCCAAAACAATAAAATACCTAGGAATTAACCTAACCAGGGACATAAAAGAATTATATAATAAAATGATAAAACACTACTACAAAAGACTAGAAAAAAGAGACCCACTGCCCTTCAGTCGATTCCGACTCATATCGACCCTATAGGATAGAGTAGAACTGTGCCGTAGAGTCTCCAAGGAGCACCTGGCAGATTCGAACTGCCGACCTCTTGGTTAACAGCAATGGCACTTAACCACTACGCCACCAGGGTTCCCAAAAGACTAAAAGAGAATCATAAATGGGAAGGCCTTCCATGCTCTTGGATTAGAAGACAATATAGTGAAAGTGTCAATACTACCTAAAGTGATCTACAGATACAACGCAATTCAATACCAATCCCAACAACATTCTTTACTGGAATGGAAAAACTAATCACCCACTTTATATGGAAAGGAAAGAGGCCCCAAATAGTTAAAAGCAGTACTGAAAAAGAGAAACAAATCAGGAGGCCTCACACTTCCCAATCTCAAAAGTCACTATACAGTCACTGTAATCAAAACATGCTGGTACTGGTTCAATGATAGCGGCATAGACCAGCAGAACAAACTGAGAACCTAGAAATAAAGCCACCCATATAAGGACAACTGATTTTTGACAAGGGATCAAAGTTCATTCAATGGGGAAGAAACAGTCTCATCAGTAAATGGTGCTGGCAAAACTGGATATTCACTTGCAGAAAAATAAGACAGGACCCATACCTCATACCATACACAAAAACTAACCAAAAATGGATCAAAGACCTTAATGTTAAACCTAAAGCTATAAAGTTCCGGGAGCCAAACATAGGGAGAAAACTATGGGACCTAATTAAAAAAAAAAAAAAGGGCCAACAAACATAAGTACAAATCTACAAATAGCAGAAGATGAAATAATAATTGGAAACTTTTAAAATTAAACACTGATGCTCATCAAAACACTTTATCAAAAGAGTAAAAAGACAACCTAGACTGGGAAAAAATTTGGGAATGACATATCCAATAAGGGTCTAATCTCGAAAATATACAGAAAACTTCAACAACTCAAAAACAAAAGGACAGCCTAATTAAACAATGGGCAGAGGAGACTAACAGACACTTCACCAAACAGACAGTCAAGCAAACAACAAAAACATGAAAAGATGCTCACAATCATTAACCACCAAGAGAGAAAAAAAAATTTATTGCCATTGAGTCATAACGACCCTATAAGACACAGTAGAACTGCCCAGAGGGGCTCTAAGGAGCAGCTGGTGGATTCAAACTGCTGACCTTTTGGTCAGCAGCCGAGCTCTTAACTACTGTGTCACTACGGTTCCATTAGAGAGATGTAAATCAAAACTACAATGAGATATTATCTCACCTGGGCTAAAATGGCGCTGATTTAAAAAAAAAAAAAAGCAGATAAGAAATATTGGCGAGGATGTAGAGGGATTGAAACCTTTATCCATTGCTGGTGGGACTGTAAAATGGCACAACCACTGCAATCCCCCTCCTTGGTATATACCCTAGAGATCTAATAATAAAAGATACATGGCCAGACACATGCACATATGCAGACATATACACTGCAGCATTATTCACAAGAGGGAAACAACGGGAACGACCTAAGTGCCCATAGACGAATGAATGCATAAGCAAAACGTGGTGCATACATGCAATGGAGTACTACGCAACCATAAAGAACAATGATGAGTCTGCAAAACATAACATGGATGGACCTGGAGGACATAATGCTAAGAGAAATAAGTCAAGCACCTAAGTACAAATACTGTATGATTCCATTTTTATAAGAAAACAAGAATAGATACATATATAGAGACCAATAGTGGTTAGCAGGGATGAGTGTTGGGGATGGCAGAGAATCACTCTGTAGACTGTAAAAAAAAAAAATCGTTATTTTTGGTGATGGAAAAAAGTAGCACTAAAAGTGAGTGTAATGAACACAGCTTGACCAAAGTAAACAAAAGTGACTATAACGAACACAGCTTGACCAAAGTAAACAATGCCACTAAGAAGCACACAAGAAAAAAATGATGTTTGTGCTAAAGAATATGACATACATAATTTTGCAACAAAACCAACAATAACAAAAAAATGAATGTATGATCACATATGGTGTGTATGGACATGTATGTGTACGGGTAGGAATATGTGTGCATAAGACGAAAGTAGCTTTATCTACATGTACGTACAGGTGTGTGTGTGTGCATATATAGTTCAGAAAGGACACAGTTAGTTACTTCTCAGACATAACCAAACATCTTGCAAGATTGGTTTTCTGGTTTCGAAGGCTTAGGACCTTAGTCTCATGGGACAACTCAGTCAACTGGCATGATATAGTTCGCAAAGTTCATGTTCTGCATCCTAGTGGGGTGAGCACAGTCTGGGATCTTAAAAACTTGGGGGCAGCCATCAAAGATAACTATTGGTCTCTACTCATCAGAAGCAAAAGAAAAAGAAAGAAACCAAAGTATCAGAGGAGGAACTAGTCTACAGGTGTATTAGCCTATATGAGCGACGGCCTCATCTACTCTGAGACCAGAAGAACTAGATGGTATCCAGCTATCACTATCAACCATTCTGATCAGGGCCACAATAGATGGACTCTGATATAACACAGAAAAAATGCAGAACACAAATTCTTAAAAAGTGAAGACAATAGGGCAGTTGAGACTAGAGGACTCCCTTAGACTATCACCCTGAGATACTCTCTAAACCTTGAACTTAAACTATCCTCTGAGGTCACCTTTTAGCAAAATAACAGATTGACACACAAAATAAAGGATATCACCCATGAGTACGGTGCTCTATTAAAACACCATCTGTATGAGACCAAAAGAACAACACTTACTCTAAAGCAAAGAGGAGAAGATAAGGGGGGCAGGGAAACTAGAGTAATAGAAACCGAACAACCAGAACAGTATTAAAGAGAATGTAGACACATTTTGGAAAATGTAACTAATGTCACTCAACAATTTGTATAGAAATTGTCAAATGGGAACCTAATTTCCTGTGTAAACTTTCACTGAAAACACAATGAAATATTATTAAAACAAAAGATAAACTTCAGTGGGGCTCTAGGGCATCAGGGATATGGGAAAGATAACAGAAAAAGATCTGGAAACAAGCTGGCCCACAAGCCAATTAGATATCAGCAATGTAATGCCATAACTAAAAAAGGAAATATGACACTGCTCTTGGGTATGGGAAACATTTTAAACCCCTGACCACTTGTTTCCCAAAAGACCATGAAGAAATGGACTCTGTGACACACTGAGGAAAAGGGAAATCTGATTAGTTAAAAGGAAGAAACTCTTCTGGCCAGCAGCAGTAATTAAAAAGCAGAATATACAACTCACAGAACTTGTGAACCCCTGTCCCCGGGTATGTCCTGTTTCTCTTGTTATGTCTGGGAAAAGAAGGTAGAAGAGTGTGCCCCTTTGTCAGGGAGAGTGGTTGTAGGCTGAAATTGTCAAAGTCCTATAAGTGATGAATAACATTGGTGGGCAAAGTTCCATCCCTACCACAGAGTATGATTTTGAGCAGTGAAACTGCACAAGAGCGATCATTCAGAAAGAAGATTAAAAGACATGGATGTGCACATCTTGACTCAGAAACAGCTTTTGGTGGGGTGTAATCCTGTGCTCCACTACCCATCTGTCAGTTTGTCTTACTCCGGTGGCTTGTGTGTTGCTATGCCACCAGTATTTCAAATACCAGCAGGGTCACCCAGGGTGGACGGGTGTCAGTGGGGCCCCCAGACTAAGAAAGACTAAGAAGAAAGGCCTAATGATCTTCTTCCAAAAATTAGCCAATGAAAACCTTATGGATCACAACAGAATATGGTACTGGAAGAAGTGCCCCCTAGGTTGGAAAGCACTAAAAATAAATACACAGTGGTCGCAACAATGGACTCAAGCATACCAACAATTGTGAAGTGTGGCAAAGGATTGGGCAACATTTTGTTCTGTTGTACAGGGGGTCTCCATGAGTTGAAGCTGACATGGCGACAACTAACAACAAATCCTGTGCTGACTGTGAAACCTACAAGGTGACACTCAGGAGTTGTTCCAGCTCTAATAGCTCAGATACAGATCCATTATCATGGACCTCAGCCTTCCCCTTGGCCTGACCATGGCCCCAAAACCAGGCTGAGAAGCCCTCCTAGATGGTTGGGTCCCACTGGAAATGTTCAACACATCTGTTGGGCAACTGCTTCCCAGGATGGTGTCACATGGTGGGCAAGGAGGTGGGGATGGAAAGGGAATTGTAACCAGGTGGCCAGCTGCTCCCTGAGTCCCTTCTCTTGAGCTACCCCTGCTCTTTCCTGTCCTTTTCCCACACAAGAGGAACATTCAAGGACAGCCTTTTTAGAAGCAGCTCTGATTAGAAGGCAGAATGTGTGTCTTCTCAGTGGAAGGCAGCTGCATGGGGCCAGCCTGGACTATATCAGTTCTGTGATATGTTTCTGTCCAAGTAAGGTGCTCAGAACGATCTAATGTTAAACCTTGATTTCCTGACATTGCTTGGCCTCAGTTTCAACTTCAAAGTGGGGATAATTCTCACTGGGCTATTACTGAAAATTAAAGTAAATATATATGAAGTCCTTACAACAGTGCCTGACACAAAGTAAATGCTCAATATTAATTTATTATTATTATCGTGACCATCATTATCATCATCATCATCAATTTTGAAAGGTGAAGTTAAAAAACTAATAGAATTATTCCCTGAGGACATCTAGTTCTAGATTAGGAAAATGAAATTCAGAGAGTTGAAGAGACTTCCCCAAGGTCACACATCTATATAAATACCAATAACTCTATGTGTTAGACACTGACTATTGTACCAAGGACTGTCCTTACAACAATAAAACACCCCAGAGATACAGCAATTACTATCCCATTTTACAGAACAGAGGCACAAAGAAATGAAACTTTTGCCTGAGGGCATGCAATTAAGTCAGAAGCAGACAAGGAATCGAAACAATTCCAAAGCCCATGCCTTGGCCACTCTGCTGGGCCTTGTGTCTTGTTTTGGCCTATGAAATAGTAACAAGCGTGACCCAAGCAAAGGGCTGAAGTGAGTACGTGCATTTGGGCTGGTCTTTTAGCACTTCTCTTATCCACATGAGAGAAATGTGTGGCAGGTAGCCTGTGGGTCACAGAAGAATGTGGAACAAACCAAAGCCCAGTCCATAGCTTGGAGCCACATCTGTGTAGATTTACCAAATCCCAGCCATCCAGCAGACCCATGACCATGAGAATGTATGCTTACTGTTGCAGGTCCCTGAGCTTTGGGGTAGTTCTGCAGCATGGCTGGGCAATAGCTAAATAATACAGAACCCATATGGAGTGCCTTCTGGGACTTGCAAGAAAAACTTGCATTTACACCAGTGCTTCTCAAACTGTAATATGCATATGATTAACCTGGAGTCTTGTTAAATACAGATCCTCATTCAGTAGGTCTGAGGTGGGCCCTGAGAGTCTTATTTTCTAACAAGCTTCCAGTAAATGCTGATGATGCTGGTCTACTTAATATACTCTGAGTGCAAAGACCAAGAAGTCATTTCTGAGCTTCTTGTCGGCATGTCTGGGCTAAAAACTGCACGTGGTTAGCACCTGGGCAGTGTGTGGGCCACCTTATGCGTAAGAGAAAGACATTGTTTGCCTTCACAATGAGAATCTTGTGTGGGTTTTAGCAATCTGTGTTCCTCTAATGCCCAGTGGAGCCAGAAGTCAGTTCATGTTAACACCTAAGAGTCTTCCTTTTTTTTTTTTTTTAATGTGATTGAGTCCCCAGGCAGGAGATACAAATACATTTCTGGTTTTCTTAATTTCCAGTTTGGTCAGACCTGAGGGCCAGAGGATAGAGGGAGTGGCAATGGACAGCAGCAGCAAGAAGAAAGTCAAGTCTTCTGCTGGGACACTTTTCTAACTCATTTCCTTCTACTCCACCCATGGCCACCACCATCACCTGGAAAACTGAGCCCCCGGAGACTTTTGTGCTTTGGGAATTCTGAAAAGAAAGTAAAATTATTTCCAAAGAGCCAATATCTTCCCTTTTTCCTTCAGTTGTTCATATTATTTATCATAGATCACACAGAGTATGTTATGTTTTATACTGTGAGAATAATCATACAGTTTTAACTGTAAGAAAATCTCCTCCTAGGGCCTAACTTCTAACCTCTCTGAAGTTTTCTAAGGGTGCCCCTAGGACACTGCAGATCCTAAACACATTATGTGAGAGCATTAAAAAGACTGCTATCATTTCTTAATACGTCAGACATACAACTACCATTTGTGACCAAGCTGCTTCACTCTTAAATGTTCACCCAAGAGAACTAAAGCAGACGTTCACACAAAGACTTAAACATGAATGTTTATAGCATCTTTATTTTAACAGCCCCAAATTGGAAACAACCTAAATGTCCCTCAGTGGATGAATGAATAACAAATTATGGTATATCCACATCATGAAATACTATTTGGCAATAAAAAGAAACAAACGATGCACAGTAACAACCTGGATGAATCTCAAAATCACTATGGTCAGTGAAAGGAGCCAAGCTGTAGAATACTGTACATTCTGTATGATTTAATTCCATTTTTATAAAATTCAAAGAAAGGTAAAATTAATCTACAGTCAAAGAAGGCAGAGATCCATGGCTGCCTGCAGATTATTGGAGAATGAAAAAGGAATAACAAATGGGCACAAAGAAAGTTTTGAGGATGGTGGATTTGTTCATTATCTTGATTGTTGTGATAGTTTCACAGGTGTCAAAACTCACCAAATTGTTTGCTTTAAATATGTTAAGCTCATTGCACATCAATAAAACTGTGTTTAAAAAAATAATAAAATGACTTCCACTTTCCCTTTCTTCCCCTCCTCATCACTATCCACAAGGGATGGCTATGAGCCAAGGCATGTGTTTTATTTGTTTCCTTGGCATTGGCATGAATATTCTATCTGGATGCCCATGGGTTAACACCTGAGTGGGCTATGGCATCGTCTTCAGCTTCTCTGCAACCTTCGTATAGATTCAAGCCACACCCTGTTATTTTTGAAAATAGAGACGTGTCCAGCAGGAAAAGGCCTATCGCATTCAAAGTTGTTCTGCCCTTTCCAGGTCACTGCTGTTGAACATCTGGGGGTAGTGGTGCCAAAAACTCCAAGCCTGGCAGCGCAGGGCCCCAAACTTGAAGACAGCAGAACTCCTATTCCCCCAGTCTTGCAGCACCATCCCTTCAAGAGGAGGTGGGGGTATTTCTCTCTCATGGAGGTATACCAGCCACAGAAAAAGCTCTATGCAAGATGACTCAGTTTATTGAAATGTATATGGGTCAAGCCAACAGGAAGAAGGGGTAGTTAACATGACTGTTTTTTCTTCTACTCACTTTACAGAAATAACTTTCCAGGGACACACGCTGGGCTGTGCATGGCAATTTGATGCTGACCTATATTTTCAAGGTACCCTGGCCTCTGCCTTTCTCAGGCATTAGATGACAATCCCACACACCTTTCAGGACTCCCCATTGCCACTCATACTCCCACCTAAAACAGCCACTGACCACAAGGTCAGGCTCTCAGGGAAAAACGACCAATCATCTCTCTAAACACCAGGAAGTTATAGGCTTTGCATAGGCCTGACCTTTCCCACCCTTACAATTTTGGAATTCTTTTCTTCCCAACAGATCTGAGGGGACATGGAGTAGCCTGATTCAGTTGCTTCCACAACACATCCCATTCTAATGACAACCAACACCAGCAAGTGCCATGTGGAATCTAGGCCCTTGGACCTTCCCAGTGACTTCCTACAGAGTCACTACCTAGGGAAATAGTTACTGCTCCTATGCCTAGTGTTTGGATAATGCTTCATTTAGTTTGGGGTCTCTCAAAGCAGGCTCTGAGACAAAGAACAAGTCATTTATTTGGGAGATGACCCAAGAAACTCTTGTTGGAGATGGGGGTAGGAAAGTGGGAAAGGAAAAGAGTCATGGGGTATATAAGCTAGTTAACATTGTGGCCACAGGGTGCTCAGTCCCATGGGGGAAACTGGACCAGGGCATGCTGACTTTATTAACAGTATACTTGATCTGACCTCTTGACTGAGACATGCCAGAAAAAAAGTAAGTTTTATACCTTTTATGTACATGACTTCTTATTAAGTTTTTATGGAAAGAGAATATAGACGAGGCTTAAACATGATACAAAATGACATCTATTTTTCCAACAACAAACTCCCTCACCATTTCTTTACATTCACTGCATACAACCAGGGCTTTAAATTGATGTTTTTATCCCATCTCCTAAATTATCTTCTGTATACTGGGGGATGAGTGCAAACGGGAGGGATACCCTTGGCTGTCACTGAAGAAAGGGGCTTCATCATCATCTTTTCATTTATAAATCATGAAAACCTTGATCCAAGGGTTGCAGAAGAAAGATGTTCAGAAGATGAGAGAGAAAGAAGAGAACCACAGAGATAATTAAAGGGTTGTAAAATAAGATCAATGAAGACAGGATCAAGGAACTGAGATAATCAAATATGGAGAAGACAGAGGGGCAATTAAATAATAATCTTCAAGTCCTGCATGAGAAATTTCTTGAAAAGAGGGCAGCCATCTGCTCATGAACACTGGGAGGAGAAAAGCAAATTAAGACGTAGCATGAAACATTCAAAGGACATATCAAAGGAAGAATTTTCTGACATTGAGGCTTGTCAAAATTAATATTGGTATGATGTATGGAAGATGGCTGTGGGATTCTTTCCTTTGGAGGCTTTAAAACCAAAGTAGATTCTTCTTTACTGAAAGGGCATTTCTCATGGTATCCGAGGGTGATTCCCAGTCTCAAGGATCAATACAAATTAGAACATGGCTGAAACAGAATGAACGAAGGGGCTTTTCAGATAACAGAACTTTCTTTTGGTTTGTATATAAAAGACCTGTTTTAAATATAGGATGATAATTGTAAACTTCAGGGTAACCACAAAGAAAATTAATAACTCTACTCACCAATATAAAGAAGAACACCAAAAAGACTCAGTAAACACAAAAACAACAATAACAAATGAAAGGAAAAGAAATCCATTTATGAGAGTTCAGCACAGAAAGAAGAACAAAGAAACCATTAACATCACACACACAAAAAAGTATAACAAAGTAGTAGTTGTGAACGCCTACTTATCAATAATCATACTGAATTTAAATGGATTAAATGCACCAGTCAAGAGAAAGAGAGTAGCAGAATGGATTAAAACAAAACAAAACATGACTCACCATTACCTTGTCTATAAAAGATACACTTTAGACACAAAGACATAAATAAGCTAAAAAAAAAAAAAAAAAAAATCAAAGGATGGTAAAAAATAGACCAAGCAAACAGTAACCAAAAGAGGACAGGGGTGGCAATAGTAACATCTGACAAAATAAACTTTAAGTCAAATCCACCATGAGAGACAGAGAAGAATGTTATATAACAATTAAGGGGTCAATCACCAAGAAGACATTACAATTATAAATATTTATGTACCCAATGCTCCCTCCCAAACAAACAAACAAACAAAACTTGCCATCAAGTTGAATTCTGACTCATAGAGTAGAACTGCCACATAGAGTTTCTAAGGCTGTAAATTTTTAAGGAAGCAGCCTGCCACATCATTCTTTTCTGGAGTAGATGGTGTGTTCGGACTGCTGACCTTTCGGTTAGCATCCAAGCACTTAATCATTGCACCATGAGGGCTCCTTGCACCCCATGCTATAGCTGCATAATTTATAAAACAAAGTCTAACAGAATTGAAGAGAGAATTAGACAGATCTACAATTACAATAATAACAGGAGATTTTAACATAACACTTTCGATAATGGATAGAACTAGAAAGAAAATCAATAAAGATGCAGAAGATCTAAATAACTCTATTAGCCAACTGGATGTCACAGACATATATAGTACAAACCACCCAAAGGAAGCACCATACACACTTTTCTTCAATACACACGGAACATTCTCCAGAATAGAACGTATTTTAGACCATAAAATAAGCCTCAACAAATTTTAAAAGATTAGAATCATACAAAGCATCTGCTCTAACCACAAAGTATAAATCTAGAAATCAATAACAGGAAGAACGAGAGAAAAAATTAAATACATGGAAGCTAAATAAGACATTACTAAAAACAATTATGTCATAGGAGAAATCAAAAGTGAAATAAAAAATACTTAGAATCAAATGAAAATGAAAACATAACATACCAAAACCCTTTTCTTTTGTAAAAGGAGTTCTCAGAGGAAAATTTATAGTAATAAATGCATACACTAAAAAAGAAGAAATGCCCCAAATCAATAACTTAATCTAAAAACTTGAGCAAATAGAAAAGGAGGAGCAAAAGAAGACTAAACCTACCAGAAGAAAAGAAATAATAAAGATCAGAGCAGAAATAAATGAAATAGGAAACAGAAAAACACAGAAAGAACCAACAGCGCTAAGAAGTTGGTTCTTCGAGAGGATCAACAAAATTGGCAAACCACTGGGGAAATTGACAAAGGAACAATGTGAGAAGAAAATAACCAAAATAAAAAATGAAATTGGAGACATTACAACAGCTCTAACTGAGAAAAAGAGGATCATCAGAACACTACAAAAAATTGTACTCCAGCAAATCAGAAAACCTAGGAGAAATGGACAAATTTCTAGGAACACACTACCTATCTAAACTAACACAAATAGAGGCATAAAATCTAAAAAGACCCATAATAGAAGAAGAGATTGAAGACATCATAAAAAAAAAACTCCAAACCAACAAAAAAGATCTGGATCTGATGGCTTCACTATAGAATTTTACCAAGCATTCAAAGAAGAGTTGACACCAATTCTACTCAAATTTTTCCAAAATATAGAAAAGGAAGGAATACTTTCTAACTCATTCTGTGAAGCCAGCATCACCCTGATACCAAAGCCAGGTAAAGACATCACAAAAAAAGTACAGGCCAATATCCATCATGAATATAGATGCAAAAATTCTCAGAAACTAACTAGATGGTGCCTGGCTACCACCACCAACTGCTCTGACAGGGATCGTAATAGAGGGTCCTGGACAGAGGAGGAGAAAAATGGAGAACAAAAATTCTAACTCTAAAAAAAAGACCAGACTTACTGGTCTGACAGAGATTGGAGAAAACCCAAGAGTATGGCCGCTGGACACCCTCTTAATTCGGTATTGAAGTCACTCCTGAGGTTTCCCCTTCAGCCAAGATTACCCAGGTCCAAAAGACAAAAAATAATGCACATAGCTCAACCACGTATATGAGATTACATGGGCTCACCAGCCCTGGGGCAAGGATAAGCAGGCAGGAGAGGACAGGAAAACTGGACAAAAGGAATTGGGGCACCCAAGGTCGAGAAGGGGAGAGTGTTGACACATTGCAGGGTTGGCCATTGATGTCACAAAACAATATGTGCATTAATTGCTCTGTAAACCTTCATCTAAAGCACAATTAAAAAAAAAATTCTCAAAAACTAGCTAACAGAATTCAATAGCATATGGTGGGATTCATACTAAAAATGCAAGGGTTGTTCAGATTAGAAAATCAATCAATGTAATTCACCACATAGATAAAACAAAGGAAAATAATAACACGATCATCTCAATTGACGCAGAAAAAGCATTTGATAAAATCCAACAGTCATTTCGGATGAAAACTCTCAACAAAATAGGAATAGAAGGGAAATTCCTCAACACAATTAAGGGCATATATGCAAAATCAACAGATAACATTATTTGCAATGGAGAAAGACTGAGAGCCTTCCCCTTGAGAACAATGTTATGGATTAAATTGTGTCCCCCCAAAACATGTGTTGTAAATGGTAACCTCAATGCCTGTGATTACAATCCCATTTGGGAATGGGTTTTCTTTGTTATGTTAATGAGGCAGGGTTATATAGGGTGTGTCTTAAGTCAATCTCTTTTGAGATATAAAAGAGATTAAACAAGTGAGTGAAAGCAGCAGAGATGGGGGAAGATCAGCAATCCCACTTCTAGGTATATATCTGGAAGATATAATAGTAGTGACATGAACAGGCATGTGCACACCTAGGGTCATTGCAGCATTATTTGAAATAGCAAAAAGATGGAAACAACCTAAATGTCCATTAATGGATGACTGGATAAACAAAACATGGTACCTACATACAATGGAAAACTATGCAGCTATAAAGAATAATGATGAGTTCTTGAAACATAATGTGGAGAAGCTAGAGAATATCATGCTGAATGAAGTAAGTTAATCACAAAAGGACAAACATATGATCTCACTTTTATAAAAAGACAAGAATAGGTATACACACAGAAATCAACGTTCACTGGTGGTTACTAGGAACGGGAAATGGAGGGAAGGAGAATCACTCTTTAGATAGTACCCAAACCCACTGCTACTGAGTTGATTCTGACTCACAGTGACCCCACAGGGTTTCTAAGGCTCTAAATCTCTATGGAAGCAGACTGCCACATCTTTCTCCCGTGGAGCAGCTGGTGGTTTTGAACTGCCAACCTTTCAGTTAGCAGTTGATCGCTTTAACCACTGTGCCACCAGGGCTCGTTTTCAGATAGTAGACACATGTTAGTTTTGATGATGGGAAAGGCAACACCAAATGTGGGTGAAGCATGCACAACTTGATCAAGGTAAATGATGACACCAAGAAGTACACATGAATAAGGGACAGTTTTGGTAAATGCTATTAACATATGTGGAAAACCTGGTGTTGTAGTAGCTATGGCAGCTAACCAAAAGGTTGGCAGTTTGAAACCACCAGGTTCTCCTTGGAAACCCTATGGGGGCAGTTCTACTCTGTCCTGTAGGGTTGCTAAGAGTAGGAATCAACTGATGGCCAACGGGTTTGGTTTTATTAACACATACTATTTTGCAATAGCAACCAAAAAATACATGTGAGATTACATAGGTAGATGTGTATGCATATATGCATATAGGAAGGATATGTGTATATACACATGTGCATGTATAGGTGCACCTGTAGGCATATGTATATACATGTTTGGGCATATTCTAGTTATGACGAACCACACTTATGACCATCCCTTCCTTTCATCCTGCCTGCCTGCCTTTCTCCCTCCCTCCTCCTTCCTTCCTTTCTCCTTCCTGCCTGTCCTCCCACCTTCCTTCCTTCCTTCCTTCCTTCCTTCCTTCCTTCCTTCCTTCCTTCCTTCCTTCCTTCCTTCCTTCCTTCCTTCCTTCCTTCCTTCTTCCTGCCCGCCTTCCCACCTTCCCTCCTTCCCTCTTTCCCTCCCTCCCTCCCTCCTTCCTTCCTTCCTCCCTCCCTTCCTCCCTCCCTCCTCCTTCCTTCCTTCCTCCTTCCTGCCTCCCCGCCTTCCTGCCTCCCCACCTCCCTGCCTTCCTTCTTTCATCTTATTGTTAGTGATACGTACTACATACAATGTTGCAGCACATAACTTGCTGGTATTAACATATCTGCAAGTTTATATGTAATGTTCCCAACCTCCAAAGACAAAGATTGGATTTATAATGATACTAATAAAAGGCAATAACGATGAAAACTAAAAAAAAAAAAAAAATGAAGTGTTCAACCTACATCAGAACAGACTTACAACGGAGTTGTTGCAATGGAACCCCGTTGTAAGTTGGTGGCTACCTGTATAATAAAGAATCTAAAAGGCACAGTTACAGATACTTTCTAGACTTAACCAAACACCTTGTGGGATTGGTATACTGGGTTTGAAGGCTTTATAACCATAGTTTCATGGGACAACTTGGTCAACTGGCATAACATAGTTCATAAGGTTTATGTTCTACAGCCTAGTTTGGTGAGTAGCATCTGGAGTCTTAAAAGCTTGTAAGCATTCCATCTAAGATACAACTACTGATCTCTACTTGTCTGGAGCATAAGAGAAAAGAAGGGAAACAAAGACTCGAAGAATAAACCAGTCTATAGGACTAACAGCTCACATGAACCAGTGCCTCATCTACCCTGAGACCAGAATAACTAGACACAAATACTGACTGTTGTGACCAAAGACATGATAGATGGTCCCACATAGAATGGGAGAAAAATGTAGAACAAAACTCAAATTCTTAAAAAAAAAGGCCAGGCTTACTGGACTAGTAGAGACTAGAGGAACACCTGATATTTTTGCCCTGAGGTACCCTTTAAAATGGGAACTAAAACTACTTCCAGAGGTCACCTTTCAGCTAAATAACAGATTGGCTCACAAAATAAACAGTATCACTTGTGAGTACAGTGCTCCTTTAAAAATTCATCTATTTGAAAACAAACAGTTAACATTTACCTTAAAGCAAAGATGAGAACGTAAGGCGGGGGCGGGGGGGGCGGCGGGGAGGAAAGCTAGATTAATGGAAACAGAACAACCAGAATAGAAATAATGAGAATGTTGACACAACGTGAAAAATGTTACCAATGTCACTGAACAATATGTACAGAATTGTTAAATGGGAACTTAATTTGCTGTGTAAACTTTCATCAAAAACATAATAAAATATTATAAACAAACAAATGAACAACAACAAGAACAAAAAACCCCAAAGTATTGGGAACAACCCAAATGTCCATCAACAGTGGAATGGATAAACAAATTGTGGTATAGTCATACAGTGGAATATTACTTAGCAATAAAAAGAGAAATCTACTAGTATACACATCAATGAATCTCAAAAACATTATGCTGAGTGAATGAAGCCAGGCACACATACAAAAATGCATACTGTATGATTGTATTTATATGAAGATCCAAGTAGGAAAAACTAATTTCCAGTGACAGCCGTCAGAAAGTGGTTGCCTCTAGGCGGGAGTGAATTGTCTACAAATGTACACCAGAAGACTTTCTGGTGATGAGGATGTTCTATTTCTTATTTTTGATGGTAGTTATGTGGACATATGCAATTGTCAAAAATAGAACTAAATACTTAAGATCCATCCTTTCTCATATGTGTAAATTATAGCTAACTTAAACCAATCTTTAAAAATTCAAAAAGAGAGAGGAGAGGAAAGAGGAGCAGAGGGAAATAAACCAACGGGAGGGGAAGGGAGGAGGGGGGCAGAGAGGAGGCGAGAGGAGGGGCGGGGAGCACATCCTTCCCTTCTTTAGTGTAGGTCATCTTTTTCTCTCTCCCTCAGCCAGCCTCCTCTTTGTTCCCTAGGACAGGCCTCCTCTAGGCCCCCTCAGGACAGGAGGCTGCTCTCAGCCCCTTTAGGACAGGCCTCCTCTCAGCCCCTTCTTGGGCCTGAACTCCTCTGTCCCTGCTTGGGCCTGGTTTTTACCCCTGCCCTGGCCTGGTCACCACCCTGCTTGGGCAAGTGTTACGGTTTTTTAGCTCCATCAACAGTGCCCAGAGGCACCCCACTCCACCAGCAAGCCTCCTGCCGGAAAGCCCTCAGTGCCATTGCCCCTTGGGTTGGCAAGCCCCTTTAGCTCTGCCAACAAGTGCCCAAAGGCACCCCACTCTGCCAGTAAGCGTCCTGCCTGAAGGCACTCAGCTCTCTCACTCTGCAGGTTGGCAAGCCCCCTGTAGCCAGCTCGTTCTGGGGGCCAGGAAATCCACCATGCCATCTTGAACCAGACTCCTGGCTCTGCTGCCACTGTTCCAGTATTACAGCTCTCTCTGTCTCCTGGGTCTAGGAGATTCTCAGCACAGGGACCCTGGGCCAAAGAACATACTCTGCTCCAGGCTCTTCTTCTTGATGATAGGTCCTCCTCATCCTCTGTGGGTTGAGTGCTTATATAGGCAAGTGGCTCAGACCTATTGGATGCATTTTATGTACCCTATTTACATAATAACTGAACAATTTCCTCTCTGGACTAAACTGACCAACCCCTTCTCAAGTGGCTCCATCTATTTGCATAATAGCTGACATTTTCCCAGAGGGAAATGGCTTCTTCCTGGGTAACTGTAACAAGGGCAACTGTAACAATGCGTAAGGGTCCAGGAGGAAAAAAATCACCCAAAATGTTTTCTTTTTGTCTCTTTTTCACAGAATCGATGCTAAAGGCCACATAAAGAAACTCATTTCACCACAGACCACCCTCTGGGCTTTTGGCCATGGCTTCTATCACGTATATAACATTCAAAGGGTTACTTCCCTCTCCCCCTACATTTTACCAGCAATATTACAATCTTATTTCAAAGGCAGTCGTTAACAATTTGTCCACTGGTATCTTAAAAACTCCTTTCAAGGTGAGGTCACTCAGGTACCAGCCGCAGAGGTTTGTTGCACGTGTCCATCTGGTCAGGTTCTTCAAAAGTTGTCTCAGCTTCACTCATTCTGGCATCTGATAAAATTTAACTAAGATTACTATTCCCTTGCTCTGAGTCTCTCTCAAGGTGTTAACATAGCAAAGCCCTTAAGGGACTTCAGGTTCAGCCATTGTACTCTAGTCCAGCAGTGCCTCCCCCTTAGTCCACTCTTTTACACTTATAACTTCAACAATTACAGTTTTTACAATCACAATTAACCCTGTTAACAATAACACTCACAACTGAACTATATAATCATATCAGCATCTTCCCCCACACTCTCTTCCCCAGACCCATCAGGAAAAAAGGAGTCTATTCAGTGGTGATGCTCCCTTGTCCCCTTATTTTGAATGCAAGCACAATTATGAAAGTGTGTAAGCTAGCCACTTCATGCTTTTATCTCCCCCCATTTTAGATAGCCAATGTTTAAATCACCCTATCAAATTAGTACTCTGTACATGGCTACTATATCAAAATGAGCAAATTGTGTTTCTTTTGGGCAAATCTTAGTTCCCCTTTTAGCATATCCAATCAAGTTCTGGCTGAAGGCAGAGTTATATACTCTGTTTTTTTTTTTTTTTATAGTACTCAAAATTCATTTCTATAACACCTTTAGGTCTGTTTTAGAGAAGCAGGTAAGAGAAGCAATATATTCAGATAAACACAAACCTTTTTTAATATTCCTGTTTCATCTTCTCTTCTCTAACCCCTGACCAATTTCTCACTCATATGCACATTTCCTTGGGCCTGTATGACTGGGTGGAACCAGAAGACCTTGGCCCCCTGTCAATCATCTTTCTTAACCTGCTGGGCTTTCATCTCAAGCCACTCCAGATGCAGCTTTCCTATCCTCAATTTTCCTATCTGTTGCTCCAGCATAAATCTCTTATTTTCATTTTAGCCAGTAAAGATAACAACCAAAATAACCACCCAAGAATCAAAACTTTTACCTCCCACATGCTTTCATTCTTTCTCTTCCAAAATCCCATACTTCCATGAGTCAGGAGCCACTGCAACAGATCCCACTTCTGACACCAATTACAACCAGGTAGTGGTAGCATTGGGCCTCGTCTAACTTCAGCACCAGCATCAGCCCAAAGCTGATTCTATGAAGTGGAGGTCAGACATACCTCCACTCTCCAACTTTTTTTTACCAACTCTGACACTAGTTGTCCTCCTGATAGCAGTCTCCACTTCTCTGCTGGGTTCGATAATTCATTGCAATGGACACATAAAACTCACAGAGCATACTCACATTTATATGGTTTATTAGTGAAGTAACATGGAATCAGGAATAACTAGGAAGTAATAGGAACAGGATCAACATCAGGAAGCACAGAGGCAAGGTCTGGAAGGCTCCCCCAAAGTGAAGAGCACATCCTTCCTTCTTTAGCGTAGGACAGCTCTCTCTCTCTCAGCTGGCCATACAGGCATCCTCTGATCCCCCTCATGGCAGGTCCCTCTTGGCCCTCTAAGGACACGCTCTTCTCAGCCCCCTGAGGACAGGTCTCCTCTCAGCCCCCTGTCAGGCCTGGCCTCAGTCTCTGTTTGGACCTGGTCTCACTCCCTGCTCGGGCCTGGTCTCTACCCTGTTCAGCAAGTGTTACAGCTTTTTAGCTCCACCAACAAGTCCTTGGAGGCACCCCACTCCACCAGCAAGCCTCCTGCCTGAAGGTGCTCAGTTCTCACTCTATGGGTTGGCAGGGCCACAGCAGTTGCTTCACTTCATGAGTCAGGAGGCCTACCATGCTGACTCGCTCCAGTGTCATGGTTCTGCTGCTGCTGCAGTATTACAGCTCTCTCTGTCTCTTGGGTATAGAAGGTTCTCAGCACAAGGACTCTGGGTCCAAAGGACACACTCTGCTTTAGGCTGTTCTTGGTGAGTGATGTCTCCCTAATCCTCTATGGGATGGGTGCTTATATAGCCAAGTGGCTCAATCCTACTGGACATATTTTATGCAGGCTATTTGCATAATAAATGACCAATTCCTTCTCTGGATTAAATCGACCAATCACCTCTTAAGTATATCCATCTATTTGTATAATAAATGATATTTTCTGCCAGCAGGGATTGGCTCCTTTCCTTGGTAACTTCAACAAGGGCAACTGTAACAGCTCCTCAGGGGCCAGGGGAAAAAATTTCCCAAGTTCTTTTCTTTTTCTCTCTTTTTCACAGAACCAAGTCAAAAGACCACATAAAGAAACTCATTTCACCACAGACACTCTTAGAATGGGTACTGGGGTTGCAAAAGCTGGAAGATTGGACCAAGGAAGTCTCATAAAATATGCTATAAAATCACAAAGAGATAATACTATTAGAGAAAGATTAAGAGACATGGAGGATAGGCCTCAAAATCTCAATATTAGTTTCAACTTCTAAGAAGAGATCTAGAGGGAGAGTACAGAGATATTGCAAATAATCAATGAAATTTTCTTAAGCTAAAGACATATTTGGGGTTTTAGATTAATAGGGTCCAAGTGTTAAAAAGGACTAGCAACTAAAGACCTGAATCTAAACGTAATCTGACAAAATTGTTAACAGTATGAAAAAAGAGAAAAATACGAAAACCTTTCAGCTGAAAAAAAAAATTACTTTCAAAGAAATGGCATCAGAGTTTTCATCTGAAACATGAGATGGTAGAATAATATTGAATTGCATCTTCAAAATTCTAAGGGAAAAAGAACACAGACAATTTCCAAATTAGCATTTAAGTGTGAGGACTAAATAAAAAATATGTTTCAAAATGTAGGGTCTCAGAGAGTTTACTACCGGTTAAAATCTGCAAGATAGCAGTCAAGAGAGAGAAAAAGCATGTTAGGATCTTGTTTTCAGATTTCAGGCTAAAGAAATGAATGGATTGTCATCACTGATAGAAAATGTAAGTTCAAATGTGTCTGCTAAAATGTTAGGAGCAACAGAACAAGAACAGCTAACTTTCAAAATTTGAGGAACAATTAACATAATAAATAATATTTAAATACTCATTAAATGTTTAAATGCCAAGCTCTGACCTACGCAGTTATCCATAATTTACAAAGGGTTCCAGTAATAAGTGCAAACAGCATGCCTGAAAAATGGGCAGGCAAGTCATGAGATAAGAAACACAAATGATATTGACATGAGTCAAAGCTGGAGGAGTCCTGTTGATGAACTGGAACAAGAATTTCATTCCAGAGTAAGCCTGCATGAGTAGCATGCATTCATTCTTTTAATCTTTGCAACTACAATGGGAAATACTTATTATGTATCTATTTTACAGATGAGGAAATTGAGATTCAGACAGATGGACACATTTATCAATAGGACATATTGATAATAAGTTGGGGTGGGGGAAGGATACAAAATGAAAAAACTGAAAAATCGAAGGCACCAAATTAAATGAAAGAAATTTATTCAAATTTATCAGTAACCACAATAAATATGAATGGGTTAAATTCTTTGATGTGTTGCATGGTGAAAGAAAAATGTAGCCATAGGTATTAATAAGACAGATGTTTAAATCAAGAAAAGGTAGAGAAAGTTTGAAAATAAAGGCAGGATGAAGACAAACAGGCAAATGCCAAAAGGAAAAAAAAAGAAAAAAATCAGAAGAGGCAATATTAATATCAACAACATATAATATAGTATAGTACACTACAGTACAATGTAATAACATAATATAAAAAACAAGAAGCATTCAAAACAAGAGGAAATAAAAGACAAAAGTAATTTCACCTGATAAAAATACCAAACCAAAAAAACCGAACCTTTTGTCATCGATTACAACCACGATCAAAGACATTTTATGTACTAATACCATGTATTTTAAACATGTAAAGCAAAAATTAATGCAATCACAAGGAGAAACACACAAATGCAAAAGAGTGTAAGATTACAATCAATTGTTTTTAGGAATCAGTGGACAGGTTGGAGTTGTTTGCTGTAAAGTTGATTCTGACCCATGGTGACCTCATGTGTTCAGAGTAGAACTGCTCCATAGGATTTTCAAGGCTGTAACCTTTCAGAAGCAGATTGCCAGGCCTATTTTCCAAGGCACCTCTGCATAGGTTCAAACCACTAACCCTTCAGCCAGTAGTCAAGCACTTAACTGTTTGTACTACCCAAACCAAAAAACCAAACCCAGTGCCGTCGAGTCGATTCCGACTCATAGCGACCCTATAGGACAGAGTAGAACTGCCCCATAGAGTTTCCAAGGAGCACCTGGCAGATTTGAACTGTTGACCCTTTGGTTAGTAGCCATACCACTTAACCACTACACCACCAGCGTTTCCTTGCACTACCCAGGGACAATAAATAAGTCAGGATATGCAGGATTTGCATAATATAATTAGTAATTGTGATCTTATAAGTCTATATCTTTTTGGATTGGTTAAAACATTTACAATATATATGAAAGAAAAGGTCAATATTGTAGATACTTTGCAAAGATGGTCAAAACAATTCCTTCCCTCCTTGTATTGTTCCTTTGCAATGTTACTTTGCTGGTCCTCCCGTCAAGAAGTAGAATCTATTTCCCGTCCCCGATCTAAGACGATCTTGTGATTTGGCCAAAAAACGCAGCAGAAGTGACATTGTGCGAGGTCCTCAAGAGGCCTTCTGACTTCTGTGTTTACTCTCTTGCTGCTCCGAGACCACCATGTAGAAAAGCTCAGAACAGAGACCTAGTTGACAGCCAGCACCAACCATCAGACACATGAGTGAAGTCATCTTGGACCATCTAGCCCACATCAAGCCATCAGATGGCTGTAGCCACATGAGTGATCCCAGGCAAGACCAGCACAAAAACCACACCACGTGAGCCCAGAGCAAGCTGCTGATGCACAAGCTCATGAGCAAATGAAATCGTTGTTGTTTTAAGCCAGTAAGTTTTAGAGTGGTTTGTTATACAGCAACAGAAAATGGAGGCAATTATCAATAATTTATAAAGAGTTACAATGATAAGAATAAACAGCATGCCTGGAAAATGGGCAGGCAAGTCATGAGATAAGAAACACAAACGGCTGTTGATTTGAGTTAAAGCTGGAGGAATCACTGTTGATAGATGGAAACAAGAACTTCCATTCCACAGTAAGACTGCCTGAGTTTGCATCCTGGCTCTGTCCTAGTACAGCTGTGGGACTTGGGGCAATTTCCTCATCTTTGAAAAAGTGCATAAGTACTATCTATCTCAAAAGGTCATTGTGAGGAAACTTATGTGTATTAAGTACAAAGAAATGTTGCTTTTGCTTCTACGGCTATAAATGAACTATTATTAATTACAGACACATGAAAGAACCAATCTGGGTATCTGATTGGTAGCAGACAAACTTAATGAGGAGATGTGACTTAATTAAAAAATGAAGAAAGTTGATGTTTCGGTACATTTTTTGCAGCTCTTGTAAACAACTGTAAAATTTCTTATTTTAAAACATAAAAACTGCAAGAAGAATACTATCATTATCTTCATGAGCCAGATGATCAATAGAGGTAATGTGCTCAAATCATGTTACTGCCACCTCATAACAGCATACTTATATTACAGGGACAGTCATTTACAGAGTCTAAAATATACCCCCTAATATGCTGAAACTACCAAAAAAATTCATGTCCTAACATGTTTATATTTATATATATATATATGTTTGTGTGTATACACACATATATATGATGTATCTGTGTACGCATGTGTCTACACATATATGTCCATATTTGATACAATAAGACAATCACGATGCATGAGAAAATGCAAATTGTTAAAAGGCTTTCTCTCTTCTATAACCTTACCAAGAACTTGGAATACAAGTATGTTTCAAGGATTTTAACAGTATAAAAAAATGAAAGCAAATTAAGCAGCTTCCAGCTCTACAACCTGTTGTGTAGTCAACTCCAACTCATAGCAACCTTGAGTATATCCCACCTGATTTAGAGACTAACTCGAGAATAGATTTGATGCATTGAACACTAATGACAGAAGATCAGACAAGTTGTGGAATGACATCAAAGACAATATACATGAAGAAAGCAAAAGGTCATAGAAAGACAGAAAACAAACAAAAAAGACCAAAATGGACATCAGAACAGACTCTGAAACTTGCTCTTGAATATAGAGTAGCTAAAGCAAAAGGAAGGAACAATGAAGTAAAAGAGATTAACAGAATATTTCAAAGGGCAGCTTGAGAAGACAAAGTAAAGTATTATAATGAAATGTGCAAAGACCTGGAGTTAGACAACCAAAAGGAAAGAACACACACGGCATTTCTCAAGCTGAAAGAACCGAAGAAAAAAATTCAAGCCTCGAGTTGCAATATTGAGGGATTCTATGGGCAAAATATTGAGTGACACAGGAAGTATCAAAAGAAAATGGAGACTTCCGGCCAACATGGCACCATAGACAAAAGCACCATGCCATCCATCTACAGCAAAGACCTGAAAAACTAAGTAAAACAGAGACAAATGTCATTCCTGGAACCTGAAGTGTCAAATGAGGAGATAAAGAACTCAGCCAAGCACCAAATAGAACAAGAAACTGACAGAGGACAGAGAGCAAAAAGAGAAATGTTTGGAGGGCCCCATCCCTAACTCAGTATGGATCCGCCATCTTGAACTCCTGCTGGGGATCGGCAGAGAGGGAGCACAGGAAAGCAGCTTCACGGAACACTCAGCAGGAGACAGAGCACCCCAGTAACCAGTGATACACACTTTCCCACCCACTATTCTCTCCCGCTGCTCTACCTCCGAGCTTGCTGGCTGGCTGCAGTGGCTTGGCCAGCCAGGAAGTGCAGCATCTGAGCTGCTTGGATTCGCCCTATCCATGTTGGAGATCAGCAGACAGGGAGTATGGGAAAGCAGCTTCACAAGGTTCCCAACAGGAGACAGGGCAGCCAGCAACGAGGGATATATGCTTTCCTAAACCCCCTCCTTCTGCCTCCCCTCTTTGGACCTCTGCTTCCTGCCAGCCACAGTCTCTTGGCCAGGAGGCAAATGCTTTGGCCTCAGGCTACTTGGATTCACCCTGCCCACCCTGGCCGGGCTCCTGAACTGGTGTTGGTTCTTTTTGTCTCTTTTGGTTTCTTCTGTGCCTCCTACCACTTCCCCTCCTTTCTCTGGAACACCTGGGTCCATGTGGCATCTTTGCTTCTTTTTGAAAGGCTGTGAAGCCATGCTTAATTGGGGAACCATGCCCTTGGTCTGTGACACCAAGCTGGTAGGCTCCCTGGGGCTCTTTTTTTGTTGTTGTTTTTGCCTAGTTATGCTTTGTTCTGTTTTCTTTATCTTTTCGCAGCTTGAGAGCTGGGCTGCACTAAATGGCTCAGGAGCCACTCCCCAATCTATGCAACTATGTAGGCGGGATCCCTGGGGGCATTTCTTTTCTCTCTCTCTCTCTCTCTTTTCCCTTTCTGCCTTTCCTCATTTCTCAGTTCTTGTCTCTCTACACTTACCTTGTTTTTCTGCCTCCTGAATACCTGGTGCTGTGTGACAGCTATACCCCCTCTAGCCAGTCTATACTGTGCAGCCTGGGAGCCACTTCCCTGGTTGTAGCAGCCACGCTGGTGGGACTCCAGGGCTCCTGGGGGCTTTTGTTTCCAAGTTTTTATCTAGTTATTTTTTCTTGCCTTTTCCCTTTCTGTTTTTCTTTTTTTCCTATTTGCTTTTCTCCATTTCTTTTCTCTCCATCCAATGGTGAGCTCCTTTAGCACTCTTTTTTATTCTCCTTTCTTTCTTGGCTTGTTTGTTCTTAGTTCCTGTTTCTAGCTCCTCTCGCTCCTGTAAAAAAAAAAAGCTCCTAATGGCTCCACACATCACAACCTCCTCCCTCTTTCCTGCCTACTTGCACCATGGACTGAACATCACACCCCTGAGCAGCACAGGCATGGCTACTGGAACCTGCCCTGCACTGATTCCTGGCCAGCCCTGTTGGCCCTAGTACGTGCCACAAATAACCCATCCCAGACCCTCCCCTTCAGCTGGACCTGCCCTGCTGTACCATAGCTGATTGACTGGCCCAGCCCATTGGAGAACGAGGTGAAAAGTATTGTTACTACAGATGAGCAAACAACCAAGAATGCACAGCCCACCTGCTCAGACATAACCAAATAAAACAAAAAAGCAGGGCGTAACAAACAAATCTACAATCAAGAAATGAAGAAAATGCTGAATATCCCCAAGACAGCAGACAATACCAAAACATAAAAAACAGGACAAGATGGTTCCAGTGGGCGTCCAAAATAAAACACCAGATGACTTTCCAGCAGAAGAAAAGGCACTAGAACCACCTGACAAGGAATTCAAATCTCTATTATTCAGAGCAATACAAGGGTTGAAGCAAAAAGCAGACAGAAATGAGGTAAAAATAGACAAATTTATGGAAAAGGCAGACAAATTCATGGAAAATACAGACAAAAAATGAAAAAATTCAGGAAAGTAATACAAGAACAAAATGCCAAAATAAACTCACAACTACAAGTCACACAAAAACAACAATTAGAAATCCAAAAGATAAACAAGATTTCAGCAATGGACAGTGTCATAGAAGGGCTGAGGAGCAGGTTTGAAATAATGGAAGACAGAATCAGTGAAATTGAAAACAAACACTTAGATACAACTCTGAGGAAAAATCATAAAAAAGAATGAAGAAAAATGAAGAAACCCAGAGAATTATGTGGGATACAATCAAAAGTAAAAATCTGTGGCTGATCAGAGATCCAGAACAGGGAGAGAAAACAGAAAACACAGAGAAGATCATTGAAGAATTGCTGACAGAAAACTTCCCTAATATCATTAACAATGAAAAGCCAACCATCCAAGAAGCTCAATGAGCCCCATATAGGATAGACCCCAAAAGAAAAACAGCAAGGCATATCATAATTGCACTCACTAAAATCAAAGACAAAGAAAAAATCCTGAAAGCAGCTCAAGAAAAACAAAAGGTTGTGTATAGAGGAGAAACAATAAGACTAAGGTCTGATTACTTGGCAGAAACCATGCAGGCAAGAAGGCAATGGGATGACATATATAAAACCTTTAAAGAAAAAATTGCCAATCAAGAATAATATATCCTGCAAAACTTTCATTCAAATATGATGGGGAAATTAGAACATTTCCAGATAAACAGAAATTAATGGAATATATAAAAACCAAACTAAATTTAGAAGAATTATTAAAGGTAGTCCTCTTGTCTGAGAACAAACAACATCAGAACACAGCCTGAATATAGGATGCAAGATTGTACTAGCCAGATACCAACCTAGGAAATGAACTCTCAAGGACCAGCCAAAACCAAAACAATTGTAACAGGAAACCAGAGAGGTTAATCTGTAAATGACAAGAACATCAAAACAATAAAAGAGGGAATAAACGTTGTAGGTATAGAACTTTGTAATGGAGAGGAAGGCAAGGCGGTACCAAGTAATAACAGACTAGTTCAAACCTAGGAAGACAAGGGTAAATATCAAGGTAACCACAAAGAAAGTTAACAAACCTACTCATCAAAATAAAGAAGAAAACAAAGTCTCAATAAAAACAAAATCTACAAAAACAAAAGAAATTCATAAACAAAACAAAAGGCACTTAGCAGAGGAGAGTAAGAAGAACAAAGAAAACATTAGCAATACAAAAAAGAAACACTACAAAATGACAGCAATAAACTCACACCTACCAACAATTACACCGAATGTAAATGGCCCAAACGCACCCATAAGGAGATGCGGAGTGACGGAATGAATAATAATTAAAAAACAGGATCCATCAATATGCTGTCTACAAGAGACACACCTTAGAAACAAAGATGTAAATTTATTAAAAATCAATGAATGCAAAAAAACATATCAAGCAAATAACTACCAAAAAAGAGCAGAAGTGGCAATACTAATCTCAGATAAGATAGGCTTTAAAACAAAATCCACCATAAAAGACAAAGAAGGGCACTATATAATGATTAAATGGATGATCCATCATGAAGACTTAACCATAACACACATCTACGCACCCAATGACAAAGCTCCAAAATACATAAAGCTCTAACAGCACTGAAAACAGAAATTGTCAGTTCCATAATAATAGCAGGACTTCAACACACCACTCTCAGTAAAGGACAGAACATGTAGAAAGAAACTCAACAAATATACAGAAGAGTTAAAGAGCACAATCAGCCAACTTGACCTCATAGACATATACAGAACACTTCACCCAACAGCTGCAAAGTACACATTCTTTTCCAATGCACATAGAACATTCTCCAGAATAGGCGATATATTAGGCCGCAGAACAACCCTCAACAAAATCCAAAACATTGAGATAATACAAAGTATCTTCTCTGACCACAATGCCATTGAAGTAGAAATTAACAACATGAAGAGTAAGGAAAGAAAATCAGTTACATGGAAACTGAACGACACCCTGCTTAAAAACCACTGAGTAATAGAAGAAATCAAAGATGGAATCAAAAAGTTCCTAGAATCAAACGAGAATGAAAGCACATCATATCAAAACGTTTGGGACACAGCAAAGGCAGTGCTCAGAGGTCAATTTATAGCCCTAGATGTACACATCAAAAAAAGAAGAAAGGGACAAAATCAAAACATTAGTTACACAACTTGAACAATAGAAGGGAAGAGCAAAAGAAAAGCAACAGAAATAAATAGAGAATAGAAAAGCAACAGAAGGGATCAACATAACCAAAAGTTGGTTCTTTGAAAAGATCAACAAAATCAAACACTGGCCAAACTGACAAAAGAAAAACAGGAGAGAATGCAAATAACCTAAATAAGAAATGAAATGGGGGACATCACAACAGACCCAGCTGAAATGAAAAGTATCATAACAGTATTATGAAAAACTATACGCCAACGAATTTGAAAACCTAGAGGGTATGGACAAATTTCTAGAGACACACTACCTACCCAAACTAACACAAAATGACATTGAAAATCTCAACAGATCCATAAAAGAGAAGAGATTGAAAAGGAAATAAAAAAAACTCCCAACCAAAAAAAGCCCTGGCCTAGATAGCTTCCTTGGAGAATTCTACAAAACATTCAGAGAAGAGTTTACACTAGTATTACTCAAACTATTTCAGAACATAGAAAAGGAGGTGATACTTCCGAATTCATTCTATGAAGCCAGCATAACCTTGATACCAAAACCAGGCAAAGACACCACAAAAAAGAAAATTACAGACCAATATCTCTCATGAATATTGACACAAAAATCCTCAACAAAATTCTAGCCAATAGAATTCAGCATCATATCAAAAAAATAATACACCATGACCAAGTAGGATTCGTACGAGGTATGCAAGGATGGTTCAACATTAGAAAGTCAATCAACGTAATCCACCACATAAATAAAATGAAAGAAAAGAATCACATGATTATCTTAATTGACACAGTAAAGGCATTCGACAAGGTCCAACACTCATTCCTATAAAGACTCTCAATAAAATAAGTATAGAAGAGAAATTTCTCAACATAATAAAGGGCATTTATGCAAAACCAACGGCCAACATTGTTCTCAACAGAGAGAGGTTGAAAACATTCCCCTTGAGAACAGGAACAAGACAAGGATGCCCTTTATCACCACTCCTATTTAACATCATGTTGGAAATATTAGTTAGAGCAGTAAGGTAAGAAACACAAATAAAGGGCATCCAAATTGGTAATGAAGTTAAACTCTCCCTGTTTGAAGATAATATGATATTATACTTAGAAAATCCAAAAGACTCCACCAGAAAACTACTGGAACTAATAGATTCAGCAGAGTAGCAGGATACGAGATCAACATACAAAAATCAGTTGGATTCCTATATACCAATAAAGAGAATGATGAAAAGGAAATCAGGAAAACAATACCATTTACAATAGCCCATAAAAAAATAAAATACTTGGGGAAAAAACCTAATCAGGGATATCAAAGAAAACTACAAAACAGTACTGCAAGAATCCAAAAAAGATCTACATAAATGGAAAAACGTGTCATGCTCATGGATAGGTAGGTAGACTCAACATTGTGAAAATGACAATTCTACCCAAAGCAATTACAAATACAAAGCAATACCGATCCAAATACCAATGCATTCTTTAAAGAGATGGAAAAACTTATCATTAACTTTATATGGAAAGGAAAGAGGCCCTGGGTAAGTAAAGCACTATCGAAGAAGAAGGATAAAATAGGAGGACTCGCACTACCTGACCTCAGAACCTACTATACAGCTATGGTAGTCAAAACAGCTTGGTACTGGTACAGCGACAGATACATTGACCAATGGGACAGAATCGAGAACCCAGATGTAAATCCATCCACCTACGGTCACCTGATCTTCGACAAGGGCCCAAAGTCCATCAAAAGGGGAAAAGACAGTCTTTTCAGCAAATGATGCTGGCAAAACTGGATGTCCACCCACAAAAAAATGAAACAGTACCCATACCTCACACCATATACAAAAACTAACTCAAAATGGATAGAAGACCTAAATATAAAGCCAAAAACTACGAAGTTCACAGAAGAAAAAATAGCACCAATGCTAGAGACCTTAATACAAGGTGTTAACAGGATACAAATCACAACCAACAACACATAAGCCCCAGAAGATTAACTAGATAACTGGGATCTTCTAAAAATTAAACACTTATGCTCATCAAAAGACTTCACCAAAAGAGTAAAAAGAGAACCTACAGACTGGGAAAAAATTTTTGGCTATTACAAATCAGACAAAGGTCTAATCTCTAAAATCCACAAGAAAATCCAACACCTCAACAACAAAAAGGTAAGTAATCCAATTAAAGAATGGGCAAAGGATATGAACAGACACTTCACCAAAGAAGACATTCAAACGGCCATGAGGAAACTCTCATGATCTCTAGCCATCAGAGAAATGCAAATCAAAACCACAGTGAGATACCATCTCACCCTGGCATTACTGGCGTGAATCAATAAAACAGGAAATAACAAATGTTGGAGAGGCTTTGGGGAGATTGGAACTCTTATGCACTGCTGGTGGGAAAGCAAAATGATACAACCATTCTGGAAAATGATATGGCGCTTCCTTAGAAAGCTAGAAATAGAAATACCATATGATCCAGCAATCCCACTCCTAGGAATATATCCTAGAGAAATAGGAGTCATCACATGAATAGATAATGTACACTCAGTTCACTGCAGCATTGTTCACAAGAGCAAAAAGATGGAGACAATCTAGATGCCCATCAACAGAGGAAGAGATAAACAAACTGTGGTACATACACATGATGGGAGTTTTATGCAACGCTAAAAAACAACGATGAATCTGTGAAGCATCACATAACATGGATGCATCTGGAGGACATTATGCTGAGTGACATAAGTCAATCACAAAAGGACAAATATTGTATGAGACCACTGCTGTAAAAATTCATGAAAAGGTTTACATGCAAAAAGAAACAATCTTTGATAGTTATGAGGTGTGGAGGGGTGGGGATTGAAAAACACTTAATAGACAATAGGTAAGTGGTAACTTTGGTGACAGGTAAGACAGTACACAATACTGGGGAAGCCAGAACAGCCTGTACAAGGCAGGGCCATGGCAGCTCCATAGACACACCCAAACTCCCTGAGGGATCGAATTGTTGGGCTGAGGGCTGTGGGGACCATGATCTCAGGAAACATCTAGTTCAATTGGCATAACAAAGCTTATAAAGAAAATGTTTTACATTCTACTTTGGTGAGTAGCGTCTGGGGTCTTAAAAGCCTGTGAGTGGCCATCTAGGATGCTGCACTCGTCTCATCCCTTTTGGAGCAAGGAATAATGAAGAAAACTAAAGACACAGGGAAAAGATTAGTCTGGAGGACTAATGGACCACATCTACCACGGCCTCCACCAGACTAAGTCCAGTACAGGGATCACAATAGAAGGTCCCAGACAGAGCTGGAGAAAAATGTAAAACAAAATTCTAACTCAAAAATAAAGACCAGACAGAGACTGGAGAAAGCCTGAGAGTATGGACCCCGGACACCCTTTCAGCTCAGTAATGAGGCCGCTCCTGAGGTTCACCCTTCACCCAAAGATTGAACAGGCCCATGGAACAAAACAAGACTACAGAGGCACAGCAGCCCTGGGGCAGGGACTAGAAAGTAACGGGGAACAGGAAAGCTGGTAATAGGGAACCCAGGATTGAGAAGGGAGAGTGTTGACATGTCATGGGGTTGTTAACCAGTGTCATACAACAATGTGTGTGCTGTTTGATGAGAAACTAGTTTGTTCTGTAAACCTTCATCTGAAGTTCAACTAAAAAAAAAAAAAAAGAAAACATACACACACACACAAAAAGCAAATGGAAGGAGTTACTGGACCAAGAAGAACTGGTCAACATTCAATCATTTCAGGAGGTAGCATAAGACCAAGAATCCACTGTACTGAAGGAAGAAGTCCAGGCTACACAGAGGGCATTGGCCAAGAAAATAAATAAATAAAGCTTCCAGAAATTGACGGAATATTTCAAAAAACGGATGTGATGCTGGAAGAGCTCACTTGTCTATGTCAAGAAATGTGGAAGACAGCTACCTGGCCAACCGACTGGAAGAGATCCATATTTGTGCCCATTCCAAAGAAAGGTGATCCAACAGAATGTGGAAATTATCGAACAATATTACTAATATCACATGTAAGTAAAATTATGCTGATGATAATTCAAAAATGTTTGCAGCAGTACATGAACAGGGAACTGCCAGAAATTCAAACCTGATTCAGAAGAGGACGTGGAACAAGGGGTATCATTGTTGATGTCAGATGTGTCTTGGCTGAAAGCAGAGAATATCAGAAAGGTGTTTATCTGTGTTTTATTGACTGTGTGGATCATAACAAATTATGGTTAACATTGAGAAGAATGGGAATTCCAGAACACTTGATTGTGCTCACACAGAATGTGTACACAGGCCAAGAGGCAGTTGTTCAAACAGAACGAGGGGCTACTGTGTGGTTTAAAATCAGGAAAGGTGTGTATCAGGGTTGTATCTTTTTACCATACTTACTCAATCTATATGCTGAGTAAACAGTCTAAGAAGCTGGACTATATGAAGAAGAATGATTGGAGGAAGACTCATTAACAACCTATGATATACAGATGATACAACCTTGCTTGCTGAAAGTGAAGAGGACTTGAAGCATTTACTGATGAAGGTCAAAGACTACAGCTTTCAGTATGGATTACACCTTAAAACAAAGAAAACAAAAATCCTCACAACTGGACTGATAAGAAACATGATAAACGGAGAAAACACTGAAGTTGTCAAGGATTTCATTTTACTTGGATCCACAATCAACACCCATGGAAGCAGCAGTCAAGAAATCAAATGACACAGTGCATTGGGCAAATCTGCTGCAAAAGATCTCTTTAAAGTGTTAAAAAGTAATGGTGTCACTTTGAGGACTAAGGTGCACCTGACTTAAAAAAAAAAAAAAAGCCGTGGTCTTTTCAATAGCCTCATATGCATGTGAAAGCTGGACAATGAATAAGGAAGACCGAAGAAGAATTGATGCCTTTGAATTATGGTGTTGGCGAAGAATATTGAATATACCATGGACTGCCAAAAGAATGAACAAATATGTCTTGCAAGAAGTACAACCAGAATGCTCCTTAGAAGCAAGGATGACAAGACTTCGTCTCAAGCATTTTGAACACGACAGCATTCTTGGTAAAGCAGAGGGTCATTGAAAAAGAGAAAGACCCTCAATGAGATGGATTGACACAGTGGCTGCAACAATGGGCTCAAACATACCAACAGTTGTGAGGATGGCACAGGACTGGAGAGTGTTTTGTTCTACTGTACCTCGGGTCACTGTGATTTGGAACCAAGTTAACGGTACCTAACAACAACAACAAATCTGTACAAATTTAGGCAATTTACCTAACATCAGTTTCCTCATCTGAAACATGGACAATGATAGTCAGGGACAAATTACCCAATAAGGATATCAAAGATATGGTGACACCCATGTAAAATTGTGCACCACAGGCTAGTAAGGAAACACAGTTAAGCCCATGTATTACTGTAAGCCCGTGGGTACCTTGCTTACTGATTAATCTGCCCCTAGTGATTAGTGCTTAATTCATGGAACTTTCGTGAAGATTAAGAAAGTTAATCTGTATAAAGTCCTAAAAACAGTGCCTGACCCACATAAAAGGGACTTCACAAATCTTAGCTATTATTATTGTTATTACTACTACTATTTTATTGGGTGTCCTTGATATAGCCAAACCACCAAATCGTAAATAAGAGTGTGTCTTTTGAAATGATCTCAAGTATACTACCACTGGGTAAAAAGATCCACCGTTGTATCTTCCTGACAAATTCAACCCCATACTTTAATTCAATGCAGATATAACAAAAATGTAATGTATAAGAATTAATTAACTTTATTGCAGCTAGAAAGGATTTTAGTAGGCTTGGGTTAAAAATGCCCAGTAAACAGAATACAGTATCCACAGTTTTATCTTTAAATACACCTGCTACTAGAGAATTCACTTTTGGGGGCCTGCAAATGACTGAACAATAAATGTCTTTTGCAGGCCTCCTTACTTGGCAGAACATATTTTCTCTGTTAGAATTTTAATATCTTTGGAGAGAGACAGGGCCAAAGAAATAACTTCAGTCAGGAAGAATATAAAACTTTTATAATAACAAAGGAGAGAAAAATTACAAGCTAAACTGTTAAACTCATCATTCTGCTAGAATAGTGTGTTCATTTACTGGACAGCATAGCCAAACACACTATTACAAGGTAAGCAGAAGTTAAAGGGGTGAGCAGCTACTTGGGACCCAAGATATTCCAAGGAGGACTACTCTCTCTAAATCCACCATTTCTTCTGCCCTTGTGGGGGCAATTCTTCAATCAAAGCCCCCTTAGAGAATTCAATCCACTTCCCCATTGCAGTTGCTACTTCCACCAGCTGCTTCTCTCATTACCTTACTGTTCAGGTAGAAAAGGCCAACCCCAGGTTATTCTAATGATAGCAAACACCTCAGAAAGAAATCTGCCAAATTTACTTTTCCACAGAACATCATTTTTACAGCTATTCATGAGTCCACGAGGAAAGAAATCATCATGTGTGAAAGATGACTTCCAGAAATCTTGAAGATATTAAGAATTAGTCCTACAGTGTTAGGCTGGTAGGTGGATCACATAGTCTATGGGTTGGAGGCGTCTTCAATTTCCCCAGAGAAATTCCATCGTTCTGCCACCATACCTGTCGACGCACTGGAGAAAAGGAGAAAGCCCTACAAAGTTAGGACACTTTCAGAAGTGGTTTCGGGGTGTCTACTTTTCCAGGCTTTGTATTTGTGTGCAAGGGTCACTTTCTGTATTCTGTAACACGCTGGCAGAGAGAAAACTTGGAATGTGTGAACTTGCGAAAGTTACTTAACCTTTCTGTACCTCAGTTTTCCCATCAGTAAAGCAAGGATTTTAACATCAAAAAACCAAACCTGCTGCCATCGGGTGGATTCTGACTCATACCGACCCTACAGCACAGAGTTGAATGCCCCGTAGGCTTTCAGGGAGCTGCTGGTGGATTCAGACTGCCGAACTTTTGGTTAGCAGCCGAGCTCTTAACCACTCGGCCACTGAACCAAACCCCAAAAACCAAACCCATTGCCTTCAGTGGATTTCCAACTCATATCGACCCTATAGAATAGAGTAGAATGTCCCATGAGGTTTCCAAGGAGCGGCTGGTGGATTGGAACCGCGGGCCTTTTGGTTAGCAGTCAAACCCCTAACCACTGCGCTACCAGGGACCCGATGTATCTCACAGGATTATGATTAAATTCAATGAGTTAAAATCTGTAAAGCACTTAAGACAGTAGCACGTAGTCAACACTATGGAAGTGTTTAAATGAATTATTCTTTTTCTCTAACAGACACGTTTTAAAATGAATTGGCGCAAGCAATGCTTGTAAAGCCTCCTGGCAGCGTGAATAATGCCTGTCTCCGCGCTGCAGGAGAGCTTTAGAGGGGCTGATGTGAGGAGCAAGCGTTAGCAGCCAGAGCATCCCCGCTTCCTCCTGGGAACCTCCCTGCTCGCTTCTACCCGTGCTCCAATTTGACAAGTGTCACAAGGCCCGAGGAAATCCCCACCTGGGCAATTCTTTACTGGGAAACCAGAATCCCCATTGCACACGACGCCCACTCCTCTCTCTCCAGGCGTGCCCCCTTCCCGGTTTTGGAGCTGAAACGTGTCTACAGAATCCGATTCCTAAAACCTTCAACAGGGACGGGCAGACGCTGGGAAGAAATCTTTTCTGAAAGTTAAAGAACCCCAGATAACTCCGGTAGTCCACACTGCTGCGCTCATCCCGAGCCTCGCCATGGCAAGGACCTGACCTGACAGAGCGCTGGACGGATGCGTCCGCCGGCCTGGTAGCGGCGACTAGCCTCCACGCCGGTGACTCGGCTGTGCCTCTGCCTGTGCTGGGTTGCCGGAGCAAAACTGCTGCCAAGACAGTTGCTCTCCGGTGGGGCGGGGGCCCGCCTCCTGGCAACCACAGGGCTCCAGATCCGCACCCGCTCCCCCGTCCCCGCAGCGGTCCCCGCCCCCCTCCGGCCGCGCACTCACCTGCAGCTGGACCCTGCTGATGTTGCCGGCCGCCGCGTCCGGCCCGTCGGCGGCACCCGAGCCGCGCAGCACCGTGATGTGCAGCGTGAGCAGCAGCAACCCCAGCAGCAACAGCAGTTCGGCCGCCAGGCGCATCATCCTCCGGAGACGCGCGGCTTTAGGACCCGGCGCGGCAGGCGGCGGCGGCTCTGGGGGAGGAGGAGTCGGAGCCCGGGAGCAGGGCAGCGCGGCTCCCGCCTCGGCCCCCACCGGGGCCCCGCTCTCCGGGCCCGCCGGGCTGGAGCTGGGCGCGGCGGGGCGCGCGGGGCCGGGGGCGCAGGGGCCGCCGCCGTCGCCGCCGCACCGGGGCGGAGCCACCGCGGGGCCGGGGGCGTCCAAACCGGCTGTGGAGCAGACCCCGGCGCCGCCCGGCGGGGACTGGGACCCGGGGCTGTCCGGGGCCCGGGCCTGACCAGGGGCCACCCTGCGGGCAGGGGGCAGCGGGGGCGGCGGCGGGGCGGGCGCAGCCGAGCCCCCGAGCGCACATGGGCGCCCCAGATGTGGTCCCGGCGCCGCAGCTGGAGCGGGAACGGCCGCCAGAGGATCGCGGGGAGGAGGAGGTGGAGAGGAGGAGGAGGGCTTCAGCGGCTGCCCGGAGTTACCTCCACGCTCAGCTCCCCCGCCCTCGCCGCCCCGAGCCACTCACCCGGCGAACCACCTCTCCTCCTCCCCTCGCTCCTCCGGGCCACGCCGTCCCGCTCGCCCAGTCCCGGGGCGGGCCGGTTCCAGATCGGAGGACCCGGGCACAAGGGAGTTGTCACTGTTTGGAGGTGGCCTAGGCTCCCCTCCGGAGTCCGCGTCCTCCTACCCAGCTGTGTCAAGTGCGCGCCGCCGCTGCCGAGGTCGCTGTGGGCGGCGAAGGCAGGGCCCTAGTCTGCACCGAGGCTCGGAGCTGTGGGTGGGTGGGGATGCTTGGGCGAGTTTAGAAACCTTTATTGGCAAAGTGGAGCTGGAGTTGTGGTGGTAGTAAACGGAGGGGGCGCCGGACTAGCCAGGTGTCTGCGCCGCTGCTTGGAGCAGGCAGCGGAGGGGGAGGATGACAAAGTGTCGGTCCGGAGGGGTCTTGACACTTTCTCCTGGACGCCGTTCCGCCGGATTCCTAGACACGCTGCTTGCGCGTCCGCGGCGCCCCGTGGACGCTGGGAGGGGAGGCGAATCGAAACCGCCTGCCCAGTTAAGCGCGCAGGTGTCGTGGCGAAAAGCTGCAGGGACGCAGTGCCCGCCGCTCAGGCGCGCAGGCTCTAGGTTGGGCACTGGAGGTGATTCTCAGCTCCGGCAGCCGCGAGTCGGGAGGCTCATCCCGGGGGCGCTGCACCTGGAGGGGATCTGGGGGTTGCCGTCGCACATCGGCCGCTCCGGGGACACTGCCTCATGACCGCGCTGCAGCCTCGGGCTCCCGCTTGCCGCTCATGGCTTGCCGGAGGCGGCTGGCGAGTGGAAGGGATCAGGGGTCGAGCTGATGGCTCGGGATCCTCGCCTGGGATGCAAGAGCAACCTAGGTCCGGTCGTGGACTCAGGGCACCGCAGTGGCACGGCGTGCTTGCCTCCCTCCCGATCTTGCCCTGACTCCCGCCTTCCCGAAGCGGTTCCGAGTGGCGGGCGCCGGCTAGGGCTACGGCCTTTTATAGTCTGCTCCCTCCACCTCCCAGCTCCTGTTTCCTCCTCTCCTCTCTCCCTCACCCCTCCCCTCCCCTCCCCTTGCCAGCCTAGCCCTTCTCTCCACTTGAGCGGATCTCTAGTTCAGGCGTCTACAGAAACCCGTACTGCAAATTTCCAAGTCCATCCCGATCTCTGGGGGAGGCTGGATCCTCGCAATTCTCGCTTAGTGAGTGAAATAAAAAAAAACAAAAAACCTTTCTTTCCCTCACGCCCCCCTTTCTGCCCTCCTCCTACGCGTTCTAGAAGCTGTAAGATTCTTAAATCAGCTACCATCTTCAGTTCACATCTTTACATAAGGTACTTCAGCCAAGTCTTAACGAAATTAAGAGAGAGAACACTCGCCAAAAGTTCCAAAAGTTCCTCAGGTCATCGTGGCATTTTGCAGGTTTTAAATTAAGGTACGAATGCTGGTCGAGTTTGTTTGGGGGGGGGCGGGTGGGGGGGGCTAAGGAAGGAAAAGGGAGGGGTGGGGGATGGGAGAAGAGCGTGAGGTGTTCTGGTGGCGCAATGGTTAAAGCGCTCGGCTGCCAACCGAAAGATCGGTGGTTCGAGCCGCTGCGGGAGAAAGGTGTGGCAGTCTGCCTTCATAAAGATTTACAGCTTTGAAAACCTCAGGGGGGTAGTTCTGCTCTGTCTTATAGGGCCCGTATGAGTCGGAAGCCACTCCAAGGCAGTAGATTTTTTGGTGGGGGAAGAACTAGCTGCCTCTTTAAAAGTACCTCGAGCATAAAGTCTAAGCAACCCTACCATCTTTTAAGAAATTGGCATTTGGTTATAGAGCGCGCGATATCTTTTCCTTTTCAGTATTTTTTTTGGGGGGGGTATTTTTTTTTTTTATGTTGGAGGGAGTATTTGCTTTAGATTTCCAGGCTGCATATCCTGGGTCCTGTTGGGCATGTTATTGAAGTCTCCAGGCTCTAAAATGCCAGTAATTGTCAATTGGAGCACTCGGATGCGGGGGGGTGGGGGGGGGTGGGGGGGTGGAATCTGAAGCAACAGCCCTTCGGTGGTTAAGAGGGAAGATCAAAGAGGGGATCCCAGCAGCTCGCAAATCCCACAAGGATGTTTCTGTTAAGTTTTCTAATTAGGATCACTTAAAAAGAGGGAAAGAGCTGGACTATCAGCACAAGGGTCTTACATATAAATTAAGACGGCAAAGTAGAATTCTGTAGCCAGGGTAGTTTAAGGATGGCTCTCATCCACCAGTCGTGTCAGATTGTGTTGTGGACTCACAAGGAAAAATGACTTCCCTATTGCCTGAGGGAGGCTGGTCTAAATTAGAATCTAAGGCTGCTGCGCCCTGCATTTTCATCACCCACAGTCCTAACATGTGAGCTCCAACTGCCTCTCCTCTCAGCTTAAAATGAACATGTTTTGGTGGTAAGGAAAAGTAACTTATTTAAAAAAAAAAAAAACTTTTGAAAGAAATCCTTGCAATGGATGCAAATTCTTATAAATTTATAAAGGGAGATTTGGGGATCAAAGCCTTCGTAAAATTGTAAATTGAGTGTTAGGATGAAAGTTTTTATAAAATGTTAAACAAATGTATGAATGAATCCTATTAAAATCCCTTCATGCTTTAGCTCCAACTTCCAGGTAAGTTTAGGTTCTAGCAAGCACATGTTAAGGACCCCTGGTGGCACACTGGCTAAGCAGTCCAGCTGCTAACAGAAAAGTTGGCAGTGCAAACCCACCAGCTGCTCTGCAGCAGAGAGATGTAGTAGTCTGCTTCCATAAAGATTTACAGCCTCAGTAACTCTATGGGGGACGTTCTACTCTGTCCGCAAGGGTCACTACATGTTGGAATCGACGCTATGGCAGTGAGGTTTAAGCACACATATCCTGGGTAGTGCAAACTATCTAAAGGTTGGTGGTTCAAGTCTACCCAGAGGTGCTTTAGAAAGGACTGGTGATCAACTTCCAAAAATTAGCCATCGAAACCCTATGGAGCACAGTTCTAGTCTGACACACATGGGGTTGCCATGAGTTAGAATTGACTCCGCAGCAGCTGGTTAAGCACACGTGACTAGAGTTACCAAACAAGGCTGCCAGCAGTGCCCAGCCAGGTTTTGAGGAGTTAGGGAAAACCGACTTGCAATTTTTGTGGAAAAAGAATTACAAATTTAATACCTGAAACAAATTTAGTTCCAAGTGCATTTATGAAGTCAGTACCAAAAGCTGGTGAAAGTTTTTAAAATCTTACCTTCTTCAGAGTTCTCACAGTACCTTACTTTTATCTTTATTATTGATCTTACTATATACCCTAGTAGAATGTGTCTCTTTGCATGTTTGTCTTCCCACTGGACCTGGATCATATTTGTGGTAGAACATTCTAGAGCCCCCCGGTATCTAGTTTTCTTCTTTGTGGGTTCACAGCTAGAGACCATTTTCCAGCAATACTTGCATTTAGGTGGACCATGAAGAGCTCTGTTACTCCCAGGTCTAGCCATAAAACATCCTGAGTGATCATCTACACACATCTCCTTTCTATGTGGCAAAGGACTCTGAAGTAGAAGGAACGCAAACCCCTGAGTTGCTGCTCAAAAGAGAGCTATCAGACCAGGAAAATCAGCATTCAATCTTGCACAAGTGAGAAATAAAACTTGATTATTCACAGCCACGGTAATGTTGGGATGTTTGTTATAGCAGCTAGTGTTACCTAATATCGCAATCTTCGAGATGGCGTAATTGCCTAATCGTCATTATAGTTCTAGAGCTGAGCGCAATGCCCTGCATAGAGTCGTTTCTCAATAAGTGGTTGTTTAATGAATGTAGCAAATATAGTTTTTATTCGTTGTTGTTAGCTGCCATGCAGTCAACCCTGCCGCATGGTGGCCTCGACTCATGGCGACTCCATGCAAAACAGAACAAACTGCCGCCCATACCGTTGTCATCTGTAGGGTTTTCACGGTTTGATTTTGGAAGTAGATTTCTAGGCCTTATTTTCTGGTCATCTTAGTCTGGAAGCTGTGCTGTAACCTGTCCAGCAGCATGGCAGCGCACACGCCTTCACTGACAGATAGTGGCTGCTTGTAAGGTGCATTGGCCAGGAATTGAACCCAGGCCTCCCATCTGGAAGGTAAGAATTCCATCACTGCACCACCAATGCCCCATAGTTTTTATTAAAAACAAAACAAAAAACAACCAAACCCGTTGCCATTGAGTTGATTCTGACTCATAGTGACCCTGTAGGACAGAGTAGAAATGCCCCATAGGGTTTCCAAGAAGTGCCTGGTGGATTCAAACTGTTGACCTTTTGCTCAGCAGCCATAGCTCTAAACACCACCAGGGTTTCCAGTATTAAATAGAGTCTAAATAAACAGTTTTTATTTAGACTTAAAAAATTAACTCTCCTTAATGTGCCCTCATGATAGGTAGCTGGCATGCAAATATTATTAACTCTTCTGACCCTTGATTGTACAATAATCTCATAGATTTGTTTGTCTTTCATTGTTTGTCCATTTATATTACAGACATTTATTTTACTGGAATATTTGGAGAACATAAGAGAAAGGGACAGGCCAGAACACCTGTAGTAAATACCATTGAAGAGAACATTGTGATTTAATATGGTCAGGGTTTTATTTTTTATTGCAAAAGACTGTTGAAAGACATCAAAGAGTAGTTTTAGTGTCATCTTTACAAAAACTTTTATTATGGAAAAACCTAAATATGTAGGAAAGTAAAAATATAAAGTCAAAACTAGTTCTTCACAAAGCCGTCACCCAGCTTCAACAACTATTAACTCATGGCCAACCTTGTCTCATCTGTGTTCTCATCCAATTCCTCTCTTTCCAGTTATTTTGAAGCAGATCTCAGACATATTATTTCACTTGTAAGTATTTCAGTATGTATCTCAAAAAAAAAAAAAAAAAAGCTCATTAAATTAAAAAAAAAAAACAGACATTTATTTGAGCTTTAAGCAGATTTGAAAAGTTAAAACTTTTTCTAGATGTAGGTTGATTAGCATTCAGGGGTTAGGGTGGAGGCTGTTAGGCCTTCACCAAAACCCATTTCCTTCTGGGACATAGCAATAGACTGCATTTCCCAACAGCCATTACATCTAGGTAAAGCCATGTGACTGAGTTCCAGCCCTTGAAAGGAAAATGTGGGCAGAAGTGCTAGATGTGTGCCACTTCTGGAGCTAAATCTTAAAATCGTCCTGTGCAGGATCCTCCCTCTTTCCCCTTGCCGTCTGGTTGGGTGCGTTTGCCCAGGGTGACTGTAGAGCAGTGATCATCCTGGATCCCTGGAGTAGAGCCCCACCCTATTGCTGCCCAGGAGCACCCTCACCAGGCTGTTCTGTGATTGAGAAATAATTATTTTATTGTGTTAAGCCACTACAATTTGGGAGTCGTTACAAGAGCGTGCAGTACCCTAATTTAGGGGACAATGTTCTGAGAGGGGTGGCTAACTTTTTCCTTAAAAGAGCCAGTAGCAAATATTTTTGGCTTTGTGGGCATAAGGTACCTTTGCAGCAGGGAAGCAGCCATAGACACTAGGCAAACAAATGGGCACGGCTGTGTTTTAATAACACTGTGTACACAAACAGGCAGCTCAACTCCAGGACTCAGTTTGCCAACCTCTGTTTTAAGAGGTTGGCACACCTCACCATGTCATCTGAAGTGCCATATATGAAACAGAGCGAAGACGAGTCAGGTGGACTCCACTTACTAGCCATGTAACCTTTTGGGCAAGTCCTTTTATCCCTCTTGAGTTTCAGTATCCTTATCTGTAAATGGAGACTAGAGACCCTAGATAGTGGAAACAACATGCTCACTGTTAACCAAATGGTTGAAGGTTTGAGTTCACCCAGGGGCACCTTGGAAGAAAGGCCTGGCAATCTACTTCTGAAAAACCAGCCTTTAAAAACCCTATTGGCACAGTTTTACTCTGACACACATGGGGTCACCATGAGTTGAAATCTACTCAATGGCAACTGGTAAATTGGGACCGTGAATGCCTAATCTTGGTCTGTGTGAAGTTCAACTCTCATCCCTCACCAAGTAAGACATGCTAAGTTTTCTTATTCCAAGCTTCTATGTCTAATCAACAAAGGACTCCATATTCTGTCCACGAGGGAAGGAAGCTTGTCTGTTTCATTCACATAGTAGTTGCTCCATAAATACCTGTTCAATGAATACAACTTTTAGACAGCTCTTAAAATTGTAGCTGAAAGGAGCCTTAGAGGTATACTCTAAGCCCCATCTCCACCCATTGCTGCTGCTCAGGGTAATACAAACAAACACAAAGCTCAAATTGTTGCTCCGTTACAGACCCCTTTGAACTAGGAAGAGGTCACAGTGCTCAGAAGTGAGAAAATCACCGCCCTCATAGGTGCTCCCAGGCTCTCCACCCCCCTAAAGCAGCTGCTGGGTTTGTGGGGACACCTGGACCTCCAGCACTGTTCTGCTTCCCAATGCTCAAACACACACAAATATGGGAAGACCCTAAATGTGCAAAGAACCCAAGAGACCGCTGAGTGTGTGGCCTTCTGAGGAGATCAAGAAACTGCATTTCAGAGCGAGTGCTTACCTTCACCAGCACAAGCTGGAGTGGTGGCGAAGTATGGCTGGAGTTTTGAAAAGGTTCATGATGGTTCTTCCTTAGGTGGCAGGCTCCTTCACTGCATTTCCAGTGTGATCTTAAAATATAATTTCTACTAGTTCATTAAACTCTTCCGCAAATAGCTATCCCTCGAAGCTCTCATCTGTATTCGAAAGAGACCCTTGTCATCCCTATTGATCCAGCTGACTGCCAGCTTACCCCCCAAAGCAGAGCTACATTGCCAACCTGGAGCTAATCACAGACACACATAAGGGACCGCAGCTGAGATGAGAGGAACCACCCAGGTGTGTTCAGCCTAAATAGGATAATGATGTAAACAATGGTGATGGCTGTGTTTGAGCATAGTTTGTCGTACAGCAAAAGCTGCCCAATACAGCTCTTCATCCCAAATACTTCAGCACGTGTCTCCTAAGGATAAGAATAATGATCATACTCGGGACACTTAACGTTGATTCTAAATATCATCTAATTTACTATCAATATTGAAATGTCTCCAATTGTCCCTACGATATCCTTCATAGTTGTCATGGATTGAATTATATCTCCCCAAAAACATGTATATTAACTTGGTTAGGCCATGATTCAGTATTCTGTGGTTGTCCTCCATTTTGTGATTGTAATTTTATGTTAAAGAGGATTAGGGTGGGATTGTAACACCCTTACCAAGTCACTTCCCTGATCCAATATAAAGGGAGTTTCTCTGGGGTGTGGCCTGCACCACCTTTTATCTCTCAAAAGATAAAAGGAATGGGAAGTAAGCAGAGAGTTGGGGCCCTCATACCACCAAGAAAGCAGCGCCAGGAGCAGAGCACGTCCTTTGGACCGGAGGTTCTTGTGCCGAGATGCTCCCAGACCACACCACGGGAAGACTAATGACAAGAGCCTTCTTCCAGAGCCAACAGAGAGAGAGAGAAAGCCTTCCCCTGGAACCGGTGCCCTGAATTCGGACTTCTAGCCTACTGGACTGTGAGAAAATAAACTTCTCTTTGTTAAAGCCATCCCACTTGTGGTATTTCTGTTATAGCAGCACTAGATGACTAAGACAATAGCTATTTTTTTCTCTCCAGGATTTAAGTAAGGATCGCTCATCACATGTAGCTGTCACTGTCAAGTCTTTTTACCACTTTTGGTCTTGAACAGCATCCCATCTCCTCCCTTCTCCCCCGCACCCCCCCCCCACCGTTTTTGGTCTTTCGTGTCTTTAATATTGTTTAAAAGTCTGGGTTCGTTTGGCAACAGGTATTGGTGATGGTTATACAACATGATTAATGTGATGTCAGTAAATTGTACATGTGAAAAATGTTAAATTGGCCAACGTTGTGTTACATGTATTTTATAACAACAACAACAAAAAAGTGTAGGCTAGTGGATTTTTCAAAATGACCTTCCCTTTACACTTGTGTGATTGTTTCTCCATGATTAATTTAAGATTTAATTTCACTTTGGGCAGGAATATTGTTACCCAGGTAATGTGTTCCCAGTGCATCACATCGCAGGGTCCATGATGTTGATTTGCTCAGTTGCTGGGGAATCCATTCCAAGATACAGAAATCCTGAGTCATTTTTGAAAGGCTAAATGGGAAGTGTTATTGATTGAAAATGTATGAGTGTGCTGGATATAAATGTATATATTTTTATGTGGAAAGAGAGGAAAAAATGAGTTCGTTTCATTTAATTGCCAGGGATCCGCCCCCACTTTGTCCCAAGTTGTTTGTCAACATTGTCCAGATCCCTCAGGGCAGTGGGCTGTGACCATCTTAGAGGGTGACTACCCTCAGGGTGAACTCAGAATCTGTTGTTTTGGTTGCTTGGCATCAAAAGCCATCACCAATTCATTCTTAATTGTTTAGCCTCAAATTCCTCTTTTTTGGTAGCAAGCCAGAGCTGGTGTAAGACAAAGGAGAAATAAATTTGTTATAAATCAAAATTGCCTTTAGTGATTTCAGAATAATAAATACCTTAGCTTTATGGCACATTCTGTTTTTTGATTTAAAAAACTAAATATACCGTGAGGAGCCCTGGTGGTGCAGTGGTTAAGCACTAGGCTGCTAAAGAATGTTTTGAACACGCCAGCCACTCCATGGGAGAAAGATGTGGCAGGCTTAAACAAACAAGCAAACAGAAAACACCAAACCCATTGCTAACAAGTTGATTGCAACTCATAGTGACCCTATAGGACAGAGTAAAACTGCCCCATCGGGTTCCCAAGGCTGTAATTTTTACAGAGGCAGACTGCCACATCATTCTCCGGCGAAGAGGCTGGTGGGTTGAACCCCCAACCTGAAGAGGCTGGTGGGTTGAACCCCCAACCTGTCCGTTAGCAGTCAAGCGATTAACCACTGCACCACTGGGGCTCCTGTGGCAGTCTCAGGGAAGTTAAAAAAAAAAAGCTCAGTCAAATAAAAAAAACAACAGGCTGGAAATGTTAACTCTTTTTTTCTTTTTTTAACAACTAAAAAGTGCTTGAAATAATCTTTTCAACAGCTCAGGAGAGGTTGTAGCTGAAAGAGAGCTGAAACTGGTTAATTTGATTTATAAATGACTTTCTTTACAGCAGTTCCCCAGCAGAGGAAGATCAAACTGACCCCCCTAAAATGCCACATCAGAGATGTCTCCATTCAGAATGGCTTTGTGACAGATTGGTTCTAATGATTTCAGTAATAAACACAAGATCACACCATCAATGCTTGTGGCTGAGGATTTCACAATGACTGAGGGCATCGTGCCTCATTTGTGAGCCAGATGTGTCTAAACTGAAACCTGAAGTTTCTCACTTGGTAAACTCTAAACAAAATGATGAAAGTTAGATGAGAACTATCCATGTGGAAGAATAAGCATGAGAGAGCTGTTTACACATTTTGGAGCTCACATTTGCGGTGGATGTTATTTTATAAAGGTCGGGATTTTCCTTTATTTACCTGGTGTCTAAATTTGTTCTGAAAGTCTAGTTCAGTAAATAACTGTAGGGTCTTATCTGTAATAAATGACAAATAAAAAGTAATGTTTTGGATAAAGGTTTTATTTGTTGGGGCCCTAAGAGCAAAATAATGCTTTAAAGAGATGTTTTTATTCTTTACTATCCTCCAAAATTTGGAGGATAAACTGTTCTTACACTTTTGTATGTGTGTGGTTGTAAACAACATGTGAAAGTAGATCAGGCACAGCAATATTAAAAAAAAAAAAGGTTATACTTGTATTAGTCAGCAAAAGTAGCACCAGCTGCTGTAACAAAAAAACCCTAAAACTCAATGGCCTAATACAGTAAAAGTTTATTTCTTGCTTATGCCACAGTCCACTTTGGTGTTAAAAGGTTTGATTAAGGGGCCTGGGCTTCGTCTATTTAATGACTATGCATTTTCTAGAAACTTCAACCAATGTATAAGGGAAGAGAAAAAGCACAGAAGATTGTTCAGGAAGCTTATGTGCTACGCCACATTCCACTGGCCAGACTTCAGTAGCGTGACCCGCCTCAATTATAAGCAAGACTGGAAAAGTTCCTGTATGCCTATGAGAAAAATAAAATGGATATGTTGAATAAAAAACCAAACCAAACCTGTTGCCGTCAAGTTGATTCCAACTCACAGCAACCCTATAGGACAGCGTAGTGCTGTCCCATAGGGTTTCCAAGGAGCTCCTGGTGGATTCAAACTGCCAACCTTTTGGTTAGTAGCTGAGCTCTTAACCACTATGCCACTAGGGTGTCTTGGGTATGTTGAATGCACGGTGCCATTTCCATACAGATAATCTCTGTCACAATAGCACTTATTTTCACCAATATGTGAACAAAAGCCTATAGTGTCATGAATGAGCTAGTACTGGAGTCAGCAATTTTTTTCTCTAAAGGGCCAGATAGTAAGAATTTTCAGTTTTGTGGGCCAAGAAGAAAAAAAATCAAGGCTATTATGTATGTGATTATACAACCATTTAAAATGTGACCATTTAAAAATGGAAAAACCGTTCTGAGCTTGTAAGCCCATACAAAAATAGACAGTGGGCTGGATTTGGCCCGCGGGGAGTTTGCCAGTCTGTGAGCTAGAGAAATTCTAAAAGGAAATATTTGGTGCTTCAGGATTTTCTGTTTCTCAGATTCCTGCCTAAGCTTATTTGACTTTCATTGAGGCTTTCAGATGAGTGCTGGCAGTAAATTACATGAGAATATGGGTTTAACTAAGATTATGAAGATGATGCAGCATAAAGCAATGGTTACATTCTCCTTCTTGTTAGATGCTGTTGTGTCGGCTATGACACACAGCAACTCCATGTATAACAGAATGAAGCATTGCCCAGTCCTGCACCATCCTCGCCATATGTGTGCGCCCAGTGTTGCAGCCGCCATGCCAATTCATCTCCTTGAGGATATCCCTCTTTTTTGCTCTCTCTACTAAGCATGATATCCTTCCCTCCTGATAACATGTCCAAAGTAAGTGACGAAGTCTCCCATCCTTGCTTCTAAGGAACACTCTAGCATTCTTAGGAGGTAACATTTTAAATAAAACATTGACTATAAACTGAAGAGTAAAGAGGAAAAATTAGGTTATGTTCAAAATGTGTGGCAAACCTGTATGTTACCATAAAAAGCTTTATTTCTACAACATTGTTGGTGTTATTAGTGGCCGTTGAGTTGACTCAACCCATGATAACTCCATACACGACAAAATGCTGCCAGTTCCTGCACCATTCCCATGATCAGTTGTGCATCGGACCATGCATATAATCCACAGGGTTTTCTTTGGGAGATTTTTGGAAGTAGCTCACCAGACCTTTCTTTCTAGTCCTTCTTAGTCTGGAAGGTCCACTGAAACCTGTTCAGTTTCACAGCAGCATGCAGGCCTCCACTGACAGCAAGTCGTGGCTGCATTTGAGGTGTATTGACTGGGAATTAAACCCGGGACTCCCTCAAAGAAGACAAGAATTCTACCACTGAACCTCCTCAGACCCCTTTCTGCAAAATAATGCATAGGTGTATCAGGCTGTCTAATATTTTCTAGGTACTTGTACTGACATTAATTTTTGAGATTCACCCAGTACTTCTATTTTTTCAGTTAAGCGCTCAGATGTTGTCTTTGTCCTTGCTCCCTCTCCTCTCCTTGCTTTAGAATGGTTACTTTCCCTGGATATTTTAAAAACTGGAAAATGATAATATTAAGGAGAAACTTGAATCATGAAAATAGTCTAGGCTGAGCCAAGTAGGACTATGTCTGCTTGGCCTGACCATAGCAGTCCTGACTCATTAGCTGGTATACTGAGGGGTAAGATTTTATATATTGTCCATGTTAAATAAATAGAGTAAATAAAAGTAAGCATCGCAAAAATGTGCTTTGTAATATAAGATTTTGCTAGTGAATAGACATTTTCATTGTTACTTTTTATCTTCTTTTTTATTAAGTGTTTTCTGATTATAAAAGTAATATTTTTTACTGTTGAAAATATGGAAAATTAGGAAAAATAAAATTGAAATTCTTCATAAACCTGCCACCTAGAGCTGATCACTGTAACCTTCTGATACAGTTCTTTTCTGTTTATACGCACACACATAAACAAAAAAACTGGACCTGTCAACAAGTGTCACGAATCAATATGTGTATTGTTTAATGAGAAACTAATTTGCTCTGTAAACCTTCATCTAAAGCATTAAAAAAAAAAAAATACCTGTTGCTGTTGAGTTAATTTCCACTCACAGTGACCCTATAGGACAGAGTAGAACTGCCCCACAGGGTTTCCAAGGAGTGGCTGGTGGATTCAAACTGCTGACTTTTTGGTTAGCAGCCGAGCTCTTAACCACTACGCCGCTAGGGCTCCCACACAAAAATATATTACAAGCACACACACACATATATATATAAACCAAACCCGCTGTCATGGAGTTGATTCCGACTCCTAGCAACTCTGTAGGACAGAGTAGAATGGCCCCATAAAGTTTACAAGGAGCCACTGGTGAATTTGAACTGCTGACGTATTGTTTAGCAGCCATAGCTCTTAGCCACTGTGCCACCAAGGCTCCATATGCATGCATATGTACATATATACACACACACACACACACACGTACATAAAAATCGAGTCATAAATCAGATTTGTGCACTTTAGTATATGTAAGTTTTGCCTCAATAAACAAGAATGATAATATGATTGTAAGACACCTTTGTAGACAGGTTTTGTCTTCACACACACACACATACATATGTGTAGCTTATACATATATGAGACATTTTTACATAGTTTGGGGATGTAATTGAAACCATAATAAATATACATTAAAAATTCTCTAAAGCAAAACTTTTCAGTGGCTGCAGCATATTCTCTCATGTATCATAATTTATTTAGCCAAACCTCTATTTTTGGATAATTATGTTATACAAAAATCTTAAATTAAAATACCATTAAGAGGTACATACCCAACAAAATAAGTGTTTATATCAATAAAAAGACATGTCAGATCATTCATAGTGGCTTTATTCCTAATCGCCCACAGCTGGGAACAATCGAAGTGTGTATCAATTTTCGAATGGGTAAACATATTTTTATATATCTCTACAATGGAATACTAATCATCAATGGAAAGGAACTAATGGCTGCCTCATGTGACAATGTGGATGAATCTAACAAACATGTTTAATGGGAAAATAGCTAATAATACATTCTGTGTAATTCCGTTTGTATGAAATTCAAGAACAGACAAATTACCCAACCAAGGTAATGAGAGATCTGAAGAGTGGCCTTTGGGAGGGAAGCCTTCAGGGCACTTGAAGTATTCTGTATCTTGATCTTGGTGGTAGTATATATATAACAAACAAAAGTCATTGCTGTCGAGTTGGTTTTGACTCATAAACGACCCATGTGTCACAGGGTAGAATTGCTCTTGGGTTTTCTTGGCTGTAATCTTTACCGTAGCAGATTGTCAGGCTTTCTCCTGTTGTACTGCTGTGTGGGTTCTAACCACCAACCTTTAGGTCCAGAGATAAGCACAAACCATTTGCTCCACTCAGGGACCTAGCTCTAACATACATACATACATACACGTACACACACGTATGTAAAAATTGAGTCGCACGCTTTGGATTTGTGTGCTTTAGTATATGTAAGTTTTGCCCCAATAAAAAAGAATAAAAATATTGTTGTAAGTCATCTTTGTAGCCAGCTTTTGTCTTCATTTCTAAAAAGTTCCTGAGGATACAGTAATCTTAAACATTCTAAAAAAAAATACCATTTTGAGTTAAACAGCATCTTTCTTCTAATAGCCTGTTATTTTTCTGTTATAGTATTCTTCTGAGCTAGATAAAAGGAAGACTATTTCAGATAATGCTAATAAGGTTTAGATTTGTCAAAGGATAAGAAATCAGCTGGGGAGTCAGGACTAGAACCCTGTATTTCTCCCTGAACTTCAGCATTATGTATTTGAAATTGGATTTCAAAAGCCGACATAATTGAAGATGTTGCTCCATGAATTCAATTTCCAAAACTAATTCATAATAAAATTCTTTATTTTATAAATTTTTCTACTACAATCCAGTTATTTTACAGTCGATAAACAATTGCTTTATGTTTTCAAGGATGTTGCTAGTTTATGAAGAGAATATGGATCCCATAGTATATTAACTTGATACGTGTGTTAGTCAGGTTTCTTCTAGGATACTGCTGCTTAACAAAAACAAAAAAACTCAGTGGATTACCACAACACACATTTTAATTTACACTCACTTATCTTCAGGTCTACTGCGGTTTGGCTAATTTTTGCTGGTCCAGATGGACTGTGGGTTTCAGATCAGTTCCAGTTCTGCTCATTATGTTTGCATTTCAGGACCCAAGCTGAAGAAACCACCACCACCTGGTGGAGAGCTGAAGCTCCGAGAGGCTTCTCCCAGCCACACAAACACATTTAAAGCTTCAGCTCATCTCATATCCACTTGCATTACATTGGCTAAAGCAATTCATATGGTCAAGTCCAACATCAATGTGCTGAAAAGGGGAGACTGGGCAAGTACATTCCACCTATATCGGTAACCACGGCTGCATACCAAAATACCTCAAAATTTAGTGGCTTAAGCCAATAACGATTTTTTATTTTTCACAAGTCCATCAGTTGGTTGGTTGGTTTTGCCAATCTGGATGGTGACTGACTGTTCTGAGCTGGTCTCATTCATGCATCTATGGTCAGGTGGCAGGCAGGTTGGGGGCTGGTTCATCTAGGATCATCTCAGCTGGGACTACTCAGCTCTGTTCCATGCAGTCTTATTCTCCAGCAGGCTAGTTTGGGCTTGTTCTCAAAATGGTGATAAGGTCTGAGAGAGTGATGCTTGTGAGGCCTCTTAAGCCTAGGCTTGGAACTTGTGCAGACCTGTACCCAGTCTGCAGCCTGAGGCCAAGGCCAGCTAAGCCCAGCCCAGCTCGCCAACCACCACTGCTCTGCAAATGTGAATAAGTGATTACTGTTTTAAGCCACTGAGTTTCAGGGTGATTGCTATGCAGCATTATCCAAGAACTAGTTAACAGATGCCTGAAATTTCCAGGAAAATGAGCTGATTTGTATGTCCATGACTCAGGTTCACATTTACCAACATGAAACTTGGATAAACCATTTCTATATAAAATCTTACCTTTGGAAGACCATTCATATCCTGTCTTCACAATTTTGCCACAACTGTACAACCTCTCCACTTATTGTTTTCTCTGACATAAATTTAAATCAATTATTTTGATCAAATTTCTACCTACTCACATTCGAGCAATAATGTCCATGAAAACATAAGTTTGATGTGCTAGTTGTATTTTTCAAAGCTATATCTATGTTTGTCTCTATGTCTATATGTGAGGCTGTATCTATATGTGTGTGCGTATATATATATATATACACGCACACACTCATATTGTGGCAGTGATCATTCTGTGTGTGCATTCACCAAACCTCATTTTTTTTTTTTTTCCTTAGGCACACAGGAAGATTATGTTTCCCAGCTAGGTGGGGCCGTGTGACTGAATTCTGGCCCAGTAGAATGGAGCCCTGATGGTGCAATGGTTAGGATTTCAGCTGCTGATCAAAAGGTTGGCAGTTCAAATCCATCAGCCACTCCTTGGAAACCCTATGGGGCCATTCTACTCTGTCCTATAGGGTCACTATGGGTTGGAATTGATCCTGACAGCAATAGGTTTGGTTTTTTCCAGTGGTACTGATATAGTCATTTCTAGACTGTAATCTCTTACACTATCCTCCCCTCTCCCTTTCTTTGTCTACTGGATGGATACAAAGAATACAGTTTAGGACTCCAGGGTTCTTAAAAATGACAGTCAGCAGAGGGAAGGAACCTCGGTTTTTGAATGACCTTGTGGATCAGAGGCCTCCTTCCCTATGATCCTCTTCCACCCACCAACCCACACTGGACTGTCATTAAGCGAGAAATAAACATTTACTGTGTTAAGCCCCTGAGATTTTGAGGGATATTTATTTCAGCATTTAGAGTTACCCTGATTATTAAAAATACGTAACCCTTAAAATTAAGACACATTCATCCATTTATTATCTAAAATTATCCGCTATACCACCTGTGGTACATATACCACACTTTGGACACACTGCTGTGATCCCAATCCCCATTTTACAGTCAAGAAAAGTGAGCCCCAGAGAAGGAAAACCCCCCAAATGTGCACAGTGAGCTAGAAGAGAAGCTGGGGCTTGAATCCAAGATGGCCAAGTCCTAGACTGGTTATGTTTCCAGGAATGCTGTCCATGTATTTAGTCCACCAGGAATTGCAGGACCAGCTCCCCTCAGGATTACAAAATAGTTTTTAACAGACACTACCAGTGTCCTGTATCCCCTAGACACTCACTGATAGACCCAAGGACTTCCTCCTTCAACCACTGGTGACACTGCCTGAGGGCATTCTCTGGCCACAGAATTATGCCCACCTTTAAACAGGGACTGATGCCCTGGGAGAGGCCCTGACAGACAGGAGTTGGTGGATATAGTGTGTTATAGTTGAGGCATGTCCTATAATCCCAGTGGGATTGAGCCACAGTTTCTCAGTGGTAACCTGCTCATGTTTTGACTCCTGCCCTCCCACTCTCACTTTCCTATTCCCCCACCAACGATAAGGCAGAGAGGGTGAGGGGAGTTATCCCTGAGGAGGTGACATATGAACAGAGACCTGAATTTGTGGAAGAACAACTGGGGCAAAAGGGTTCCTGGCAAAATATTCAGTAATTATAAAAACGGTCCTAGAGGTAGAAAAGGGTTTGGCATGTCTAACCAAAGACCAGTTGTTATCAAGTCGATTCTGACTCGTGGTGACCCCATTTGTTACAGAGCAGAACTGCGATCTGTAGGGTTTTCAACAGATGATTTTTCAAAAGTAAATCACGGGCTTTCTTCCTAAGTGCCTTTGGGTGGACTTGACCCTCCAGTCTTTCAGTTAGCAGCCAAGTAAGTTAACCGTTTGTGCCACCCAGGGGCTCTTCATGTCTACGGCACAGAAATGAGCCCATGGGGGTGCACCTGGGGAAGTGTGCGCAGGCTAGATTCCGGTGGTGGTTCAGATTTATCTGAAGAGAGACAGAAAGACGGTGAAAGGTCATAGGCAAGAGAGCCATTTGACATGATTTATGTTTCCGAAGTTCAGTACTAGATCTTTCTAGAAAACTGAGGCACCAAGGCAACTCCACCAAGTGGAGACTTGTGCAGGAAATTTTTTTGTAGGAGGCGACATAGGTCCCTAACAGGGTCTGCTCACACAGCCTGAGAGCTCCCTCTTGGAGGGGAGCCTGGGGCCTGGTGGGGTCCAGAGCCCCTGTGCTCTCTACTGCCCCAGCTGTCTGCCATCCGTCTTTACCATGGCTCCACCCTCCAGTCAGAAAGGGCTGGCAGTTGTGACCCTGGAGGGCGAAGGTGTCCCAACTGCTTTCTAAACAGTTATCTTGGGCCCTATTCAAAGATGTCACCTTGAAGACCAAGGTGTGCCTGACCCAAGCCATGGTATTTTTAATTGCAACATATCCATGTGAAAGCTGGACAATGAATAAGGAAGACCAAAGAAGAGTTGACGCCTTTGAATTGTGGTGTTGGTGAAGAATATTGAATATACCATGGGCTGCCAAAAGAACAAACAAATCTGTCTTGGAAGAAGTGGGACCAGAATGCACCTCAGAAGCAAGGATGGCAAGACTGCATCTTACATACTCTGGACATGTTGTCAGGAGGGATCAGTCCCTGGAGAAGGGACATCATGCTTGGCAAAGTACAGGGTCAGCGGAAAAGAGGAAGACCCTTAACGAGGTGGATTGACACAGCGGTTGCAACAGTGAGCTCAAACATAACAACGACTGTAAGGATGGCACAGGACCGGGCAGTGTTTCGTTCTGTTGTGCACAGGGTCACCATGAGTCGGAACCAGCCTGACGGCACCTAACAACAACAACGTTCTGTCTTAAAATTCTAGGTACCTCATTCCAAATCTAAAGTGGATTTAATTCAACTGGGAAGAAAATATGATTAAAAAGACATTCCCCTCACACCTCGCTCCACATCAAATAAATATCTTTTTGCACAACACCCCATTAAAATTATTAAAGGAGGCCCCAGCAAAATTTCCATGCCCAGGGGAAGAATTCTGTTACAAAGGTAGACAAAATGGACCCTTCAAAGCTCCAGTGAGGGAGGCTGGGAACGGGAGAGGAAAATTGTGAGCTCTTGATATAAAATAAGTGAACAAAAGTGGCTCTGGCAGCCAGAACAATGCAGCCCTCTGAGGAGTCGCTGTCATTATTTCCTTCAAACGTGCGGGGTTCTGTTGCAAAAGCAATTAGGTTGTTTCAGGACTGGAGCTAAGAAATCTCAAAATTAAAATAAAACCGTGGAAATCTAAAACCAATCAGTACTCAAAAGTCTGATTAAGTCTGTCTTTAAACATACAGATGCTTTAGTAATATTATTTGGGTTATTATATTCATGAGGATCCTGAGAAACCTTAGGATGTTAAATTTTATGTGAAATGATTTGCAAAACTGTTTTTGGTGTGAGCCAATGTGACAAGCACTTGGACAAACACCGTCTCCCTCGGAGGGGCACATTTATTGTAGTTTCAAAATGGTGTTAAAGAGTTGGGTCAGGAATTGTTTTAATAGGTGGATTTATCCTTACAGGTTTTGCGTTTCTTGCTCTCAATTCCCCACGTCCCATCCCTGCCCTGAAGTTTAGGAAAAGATGGTTTGACATTACAAATGACCTCCTTTGTTTTCCATTTAACAGAGCTTGTGATTTTTATAGGCGTACAAACTATTATTAGACTTAAATCTCTACAAGTTGTGGCACGGAGACAAATAGGTAATTGCTATTAAAAAATGAATGTTAAATCACTGCTAATGAAAAATGCAACGACCGACCATGCTGGCAGAATCAAATGCTTTTGTCATGTCATTATTTAATTTGTCTCCCTTTTAATTCATAAGGGCACATTTTATTAAAATAGACTACTATTTCAAGTGCACAGAGGCAGTTGAAAATGCAAAACCTTCCCAATGTTTGAAAAAGATCCTCCAGTTTGATGCAGGGACGTTGAGCATATGAAATAGATAGCTGTATCTATTCCTATACATGTACCTTCGTGAAATTGCTGAGGACAGAGATACTACTTCATTCTGATTTATTTATCTTAGTTTTAGAAGACAGGGTGCTGTTATCGAATTATTAACCTCTGTGCTCCAATATCTGTCATAAAATGGGGATAATACATAACAGTAGCTATTTATATGGGTTTGTATGCGTTAATTCAATTAATAATAAAGGATCTAGAACAGTGACTGTCACATGGCAACATTCAATACATTAGTTATATTCTCCAAGCCCTGGTGCCTCTTACTGAGCATGTAGTTAGTGCTCAGAAACTGCTTACCAACGAATGCCCTGGTAAGATAGAAACTTTTCTAGAATTTGAATGATAAAACAGATATTTTCATTAGCTCAGGGAGGCCAAGGAAGCCCATTCAACACATTCATTGGCACCTATTGTGTGTCACAGGGAACCATCCCGGTGCTAGAGCGGGTCATACTGTTTGTGTCAGCTTAATGTTAGATTTCCAGGAATTTTCTGAGCCATGTGTTAAGAGTTAAATCACATAAACTCACAATTAAATAAGTTATAGTAACAGCAAAAGTAATAAATACTCAAAACATATCACTTCCTAATTATTTGCTGTATTTTTTAACAGGCATGCTCTTGGACTTATTCAATCCATTGTGTCTATATAGTGGAAATACTACATAATGATGTGCTTTTGCACATCTCTTCCCAACTCCACGTCCAATGTTGTCATGTATTGGCCACGGAGGGAGTATTCACACCATGGAAAGCTGCAAAATTACAAGTCAGGGCTCCTCTCCCTCCCCAGCTAGTTGTTAAATGTTTACTAGCACACCACTGGTCTGTGCTAGCCTGAGAAATGGAGAGGCATGACTTCTAAGAGTTTGCCGTCTATGGGAGCCCCCAATTTTTTATTGCTTCATCCCCAATATTTCTTCATTTTTAAGTTTTGCCGATTATTACATAAGGGAAAACTGAGCCCACATTTGTGATATTTCCAATGGCCCAGAGTAAAAACCCACACGTATTCTTCTTTTCTTTACCCGTCTTTGTACATAAACATTTAAATATTTAACTTTTGGTAGCATATTGATCACATTTTAATAATTCTTATAGTAATTGGGTGTTACATTTCTTTCTTTTAAAATTTGCTTTCAGTGTTTAAAGATTTGTGCTGATCCAGGTAGCTATGGCATGGAGGAATTCCTGGGTGGTGGTCTTCCAACTAATCTAGATTTTTCAAAACTAGATTGCCAGGCCTTTTCTCCAAGGTGCCTCTTGGTGGATGAACATCCAACCCTTTGGTTAGCAGCCGAGTGTGTTAACCATTTGCACCCCTAGAAGGTTAAGTGCTCAGCTACTAACAGAAAGGTGGGTGGTTCATACCCATCCAGAGGTGCCTCAGAAGAAAGGCCTGGCAATTTGCATCTAAAAGCCTCCGGAGCAGTTCTACTCGGCACACATCAGGCTGCATGAGTTGGAGCTGACTGAACAGCAACTATTTTTTGTTTTTTTTATGGCATGGAAAATCCAAAATGACAGTGAGTTAAATAAAACCTCTTCAGTCAATCATTCGGAGGGACGGCAGTAGCCTGAGACATCCTGAATTTGGCAGGTAGAGAAAGGGACCTTGGATCTAGTAGGCAGTAAGGACATTGGTCCTTACTGGGCCCCATACAAGTAGGAAACACGGTTTCTGCTGGGATGTAAACTCAGGTTCATTTAAAAAATCATGGATATAAGCAATTTGTAGGTGGATTCCCAGAAGGTGAATGTGTTAAACTGGGATTTACAGGCCTTTCAAACTTTAGCATATTTACATCTGAGGTCTTGATTTTCCCCCTTAGGTAATCATTAATCCCACTAGCTTCTGCCTTTCTCCTCTTAGCAAATAGTACCACCATTCTTCAGTCACTCAGATTTCTCCTTTGCCTGCTGCCCTCCACAGCCTATCCATCAGCAGGATCTGCTGATTCTATCTATACCCACTGCTCATCGCCAGTGGCAGCCCCCTCATCAGGCCTCTATCATCTCCCACCAGGCTTCTGCAACAGCCGTCCTTCTCCTTGGCCTTCCCCTGTGTGTTCTCGCCCTTCTCCAATCCACTTCTCTCTGTAGTGGTAGGAATGATCTTTTAACATGCAAATCAGATCACGTCACTCACTGGTTTAAAACTTTTCCACCCTTATGCGTTGTGTTATTCTTGTTAGTTGACATCTACTCGTGGTGACCCCATGCACAACAGAACAAAAACGTTGTCCAGTCCTGTGCCATTCCCAGGATTGACTGCATATTGGACTGTTGTGATTCATAGGATTTTTGCTGGCTGATTTTTGGAAGTAGATGACCAGGCCTTTCTTCCTAGTCCGTCTTAGTCTGAAAGCCCTGCTGAAACCTGCTCAGCATCCTAGCAACACACATGCCACCACTGACAGACAGGTGGTGGCCGTGCGTGAGATACATTGACTGGAGATCGAACCCAAGTCTCCTGCGTGGAAGGCAAGAATTCTACCACTGACCCATCACTATCCCTCTAAACCAGTTGCAATTGAGTTGATTCTGACTCATGGTGACCCCACATGTGTCAGAGTAGAACTGTGCTCACACGGTTTTCAACAGCTGATTTTTCAAAACTAGATTGCCAGGCCTTTTCTCCAAGGTGCCTCTTGGTGGATGAACTTCCAACCCTTTGGTTAGCAGCCGAGTGTGTTAACCATTTGCACCCCTAGAATAAAATGCAAAGTCCTCATCACGTCCTAGAAAGCTCTACGATGGCCTGGTCTTTGCCTGTTTACCCTACCTCATCTGCAGCTATTCTCCCCTGCTTGCTAAACTCCAGGCTCATTGTTCTTCTGACAGTTTTTGGAACACGCTGCCTTTGCACAAGCGGTGTCCCAGTTTGGATCATCTCCACGTTCCCCGATTCCTAAAAGCCTGGCTCCTTTTTGTCCTTCAGGTATTAGTTGGAAGACCACCTCCTCAGAAAGCTCTTCCTTGATCATCCCATATAAAATCCCCCATATTCTTCATCACAGGTCTGGATGTCTTTGATTATTGAATTTGTCATCGTTTGTAAGTATGTTTTATTTGTTTGTGGGGGCACTGGGGGTTCAGTGGTAGAATTCTCACCTTCCATGTGGGAGACCTGGGCTTGATTCCTGGCCAATGTGGCTCACACGAAGCCACCATGACCCATCTGTCAGTGGTGGCATGCATGTTGCTATGACATTGAACAGGTTTCAGCAGAGCTTCCAGACTAAGATGGACTAGGAAGAAAGGCCTTGTGATCTACGTCCAAAAACAAGTCAGTGAAAACCCTGTGGATCACAGTGGTACTCTCTGCAACCACTCACAGAATGGCACAAGACTGGGCAGCATTTTGTTCCATTGTAGATAGGGCCGCCATGTTTATTTACATGCCTTTTGTCTGGTTTCCCAACTAGACTGCGAGCTCCATGAGCTGAGGGGCTATGTCTGCCATGATTCATCAGAGCACACCCAAAGCCCAGCACAGTGCCTAGCACATGGTGGGCACTCAGTAATATTTACTGAATGAGTGAAGAAAGCTCAGTCACACGTGAAGACTTCTATAAGCCCAGAGTTACATTCTGTTATAACTACTAGTTTCAAATGAAACTATACACTCACTTTGCTTTTTCTTTTTTGATGTTATAGCGAGCATTTATTTCCCAACACTTCCATCCGTTTTTTTTTTCCACTTTCATGCCTTTAATTTTCCATTTCCTTTTGCCTGAAATACCTGCTGCCCCACCCCTGCTGGTCACAGCGAGGTGCCCTCTCAAAGGCAGCTTCCTCCAAGGACTTCCTCTGGTCTTCCCAGTGGATTTGGCTCTTATTGAACCTTTCTCCTACTCTGTCCACGTCTCCCTAAAGGCTCTTACCTTGTTGAATGTTGATTTGATGATAAATTTTCCAGAGCAGACTCTCAGCCCCATCTAACTCTGCATCCCTGAGGAACCTTGCAACCTGTTTTATAGACAGGACTGCCCTCATTAAATTTGCTAAATTCAATTGGTCATGATTAAAAATTGGAAAAAAAAAAGGTAAGTTAATTACACAAATGTTACCAAATATTCAGATGTTTACCCTCATACAGGAATAAAAAACACTCTGAATGACTGAGTAAATGTCTTCCTTTTTATCTCTGTGGTTTAGGGTTGTTTAAACACCATCCCAGGGTTTCTTATCAGCTTAAACATGTTCTTTTCCTCACTCAAATTTTCCTCCATGTAGTGCTTCCTCTTTACGGAAAGGCCTAGAAACACAAAAATTACTAATACTGAGTAATAGGTATCGTTAACTGAAATTCACTTTGCACATTTTGTAGGAAGCACCGAGGCAGATTGACTCAAAGGCCTGGCAGTCTCTTCATGCTAGGAGCAAAGGGCAGGTGACCTAGATTCCAGCCTGGTGTTTGCAGCGCACTGTTCTTGCAGCTCTGCCTCCAAATTCCAAAGGTCACACTGAAATGAGTGGATTTTATGATGATTTCATCTTCTTAACTTAAAAGGCATAGCAAAGTAATATGCCTCACACATTAGATGTTCACCAAATCATGCTGCTATTTGGCTTTGATCTTGTACAGATATATTCTATAACCTGGCTACCCAGCATGTGGCCTGTGAACTTTCTGGGGTGATGGAAATGACCTTTATCTTGATAAATAGGGTTGTAGATTTCACAGGTGCGTGCATTTGTTTAAGATTTATACAATAACCTATTTAGGATCTATGGGCTTCGCTCTATAAATATTGCACATTCATTTAAAAGGGGGGAAATGATAAAAAAAAAAAAAAAAACTTAGGTACTGTTATGGATTGAATTGTCTCCCTCTAAAATATGTCTTGAAATTCTAACTCCTGTACCCATAAATATGACCCTGTTTGGAAATAGGAGGTCCTCTTGTGCGATGTTAATGAGGTCACACCAGTGTAGGGTGGCTCCTAAACCTACCACTTCTGAGTTTAAAAAGACCAGAAGAGACATAGGGGGAGGACAGACAGCAAGGAACACCACGGAAAGCCGAGGATCTCTGGCAGACACCAGGAACTAGAAGAGAAGCTCAAAGATGGAATCAGCAAGGCTGAGACCCTGATTTGGACTTCCAGCCTCCAGAACTGTGAGACAACACATTTTTGTTCTTTAAAACCAGCACCCATTTGTGGTATTGCTGTTATAGCAGCACGAAGTAACTAAACTGGTACTGAAAAAAATCCAAGTGGTACAGCATTAGGTAAAGAAAGAAATTAACAATCAAGTAAAACAGCACGGGCAATTATCACACAGCCTGGTTGGTGGGCCAGCACCCTCACGGCCCCTGGGAGCACGTTAGAAATGAAGATTCTTCGGTCCCACCTCAGACCTGCAGAATCAGGCTTTGCACTCTAACAAGATTCCTTCGGTGATCTCCATGCATAGCGAAGCAGGTGCTTTTGAAATGCTCCCTTAAAAAAATGGGAGGCCAGTTTATCTTCTGCAAGCTGAGATTCATTTTATCAACGGGGCTGCACTCCTCACCTCTTACTGTGGTCGCGATGCAACCATTGCCTCACTTTCCCCCACTTAGGCGTACATCCTCTTCCCTTCCCTCTCTCCTGCTCAGCCTCCCCAAGCCTTAGGTTGGCGTTGGAGGCGGTGATTCAGACTCAATTTTGCTCACAGCAATGTTGCTGCCTGGTTGAATGATCCTGGTGAAACCACTTAACTCCTGTGGACCTCTGTTTATTCTTCTTTACAAAAGACGTATTGGCACTGGACTACCTAGAGTTTAAATTAATTAATGTTTATAGAGCACTTCAAGCCTTGGGGATAAAAGCCTCTTTGAAAATGCGTGTAATTATCATTATGGCTAATGAAGCTAGCTCCTCTCCCTGCAGAGTGGAGGTGGAGCTGCCCTGGGTAACATAATCCAGATTAGACGGACATTTAACTCAAGTGTCAAATGTCATTTTCCTTCTTTGGTGACTCTATTAGTGTTTTCATTTTTTTTCTAACCGACAAACTGGGTGTAGATGAATTAAGTCAAGTGGGCTGATGATAAAATAACCATAAACAAGTTTTAAATTTTCTCCAGGCTCGGGGACTATGCTCCCACCACTTCCTTCCTTGGGCGTTGGTATCCGGATAGCCCAGAGAGAGAGAAGCTTTTGCTAGAAGGTGATTTAGTGGTTTATAGCAATGGTTCTCGTGATGTTGAGGTTTATTATTTAGTCATGGAGTTGACCAAATTCCAAGAACATATTTAGTACTAATTGCAATAGAGGGGACTCCAGAATAGGTTCTCTGGTCTAGGAGAATTTAAATTTAAAGGGACAGATGCTTCTCCAAGTGGTAAATGTCCAGTACCCGACAGTGTTCAAGGGAAGACCCATTTACTTAACACAGATTATGGTGCTGATCACATTTGGCATTGACAATTTTGAGTTACTCTCTGTTCATGTCTGCAGGTTATATCTCGGACTGGCGGTGTTAGCTTGATTTTGGAGATGAAGAAAGCAGACACAGAAAGTCAACGAAGTAGCCACAGTGCCTTCTGGAAGTTTATTTTTAAATGATCTATGAGGTTTGAGCTTTGGAAAATCAACTGACATTGTATGTGTACAAGGAGAAAGTTGCTGCCTTATCTATTCTGAATCATTTTGAAAAGAGAAACTTCAGTTCGAAATGCTCTCTGAAGGACAAGTTCACATGCTCACTAACTGAATTCTATTTCTGCTAGTTAAAGCCATGCAGGTGTGACTGGTCCTGAACCCGGGCTCAGGGCGTAACTGATCCTGAACCCGGGCTCAGGGCTGGTGTGCATGGGAAGTGTGAAGTCCACATAAGCTGGTTGAAGGAGTTAATCTGCAGGGCAGACCACTCTCAGGAGAGGCAGAATCACTGAAACTGAAGTGAAATCAGCGGCTTGATTGTAAATTCGTAGAAACCGGACACTATCCTGGCAGCTTTTCGAAGACCGACTCCATCCCTTTCCCTTTCTTTGTACTTCCCCAGAGGGGCTTAGAACTCTGCCTCAGTTATAATCAGCAACTGTTCACTGAAAACCCAGATCAGAGTCCTAGAAGCAGAAACAGGAAAGGCTGAAACAATTGTTTAAAATTTTTTGTAAATTATTGGCTATAAAATTTGAACACAGAATCTTTGGACATGAGTTCAAAACTATACACCTTCTCTGCTCCTTTAATATGGAAATCTTGATTTTTTGCATAACTTACTGTGGTTGCTGAACACCAGGCTCCTGGCTTTCTGTACCAGACAGAGCCAATCTGGTGAGCAAAATGTCAGGGCAAAGTCTTAGTCTCTGAACAGGCAAATCTGAAAATAATAGTGAGTGGAGTGTGAACTCTCCCATTCCTCTTAATAAGGCTGTCAACTATGGAGCCTAATTATATCACTTACATAACACTGTGAGCCATTTGATGTCAGTTATGGGACTCAGAGGCCAGCAATTTTTTTTTTTTTTTCTTGCCCAATGCAGCACGTTTAGTTTCTTGATTGTTGTAATGACTGTTCGCTTAACAGAAGGTCAGTTCAAGAGTCTTTTTGATCCCAGTCAGACATCTTAGTTACGGACTCATTAGCTTTCTAATAGCCTGCAAATCGTCTGGTCAGTTATATCTGTGTTAGTTTGGTGGCTTGGTCATTCTTACCAGATGAACCAAATGGTCTTACCTTTCTGACAGTGATGTTATAAAGAAAGTCATAAAATATAACTAAGTAATGGCCAGCGAGCACTTTTGTTTCTTTTGTGGAACTGCCCCTCCTGGAGCTTCCTCCAGGGGAATCTAGTCTAGCTCATTAACCCTCAAGAAACTCGAATGTTGTTGAGTCACAACTGATAGTGAAGCTCTCAGGAAAGAAGTCCATAGTCCACTCATTCCTTTATTTGTTCATTTCATAATGTTTGCTTTTAACTCTAGTATGGTCAGGGAGGAGCCCTGAGGGCACAGTGGTTAAGTGCTCAGCTGCTAACCAAAAGGTTGGTAGTTCTAACCCAACAGCCACTTTGAGGGAAAAAAGATGTGACAGTCTGCTTCTGTAAAGATTTACAGCCTTGGAAAACCTAAGGGGCAATTCTACCCTGTCCCATAGGGTCGCTATGAGTCGGAAATTGACTCAACAGCAGTGAGTTTGGTCAGGGAAGACTAATTGCTAGACAGGGACATCTTTTTTGGTAAAGTAGAAAACAAACAAACAAATCAGTTGCTGTTGAGCCGATTCTGAGTCCTGGTGACTCCATGTGTTTCAGAGTCAAACTGCGTCATGGCTGCGACCTTTTGGAAGCAGATGGTGAGGTCTTTCTTCTAAAGTGCCTCTGGGTGTGTTTCAACAGCCAGTCTTTGGGTTAGTAGGTCAGGCTTGAACTGTTTGTGCCACGCAGGGACTCCTGGTAGAGGGTCAGCGAAAATGAAGGAAACCCTCAATGAGATTGACACAATAGCCACAAAAATGGGCTCAAAGATACCAGTGATCACGAAGATGGCACAGGACTGGGCAACGTTCTGTCCTGTTATACGTGAGGTCACTAGGAGCTGGAACCAGGCCCACGGCGCCGACAACAGCGCAAGTGCCAGACACTGGGTAAGGTGAGCTTGACCCAAGGGGCCCTGGAGCTTCTGTTCAGATAGCCAGATAGACAATATACAAGTAACGGCTTATCATTTACTTGTGTAATTCCAGAGTGATAAAGTGCTCTGAGGACAATAAAGCAGGGGGCCGGGGTGGGTGTGGGGGATTATTTTATCAGCACTAAACAATAGAAATATAATACAGGCCACAAATGTCAGTAACATATGTAATTTTAAATTTTCTGGTAGTAATATTAAGAAAAAAGAAGCAGGTGAAATTAATTAGAATAATACATATTTAACTCAATATATCCAAAATAGAATTTCAACATGTAATCTATATAAAAATAATTCATGAGACGTTTTGCATTCTTTTCTTCATATTAGGTCTTCAAAATCCAGTGCATATTTTATATTTATGGCACATATCAATTTGGACACATTTCAAGTGCTCAGTAGACACATGTGACTGGTGACTATTTTGGACAGATAGTGGATGAAGACAGCCTTTCCACCACACAAATAGTAAGAAAGAGGCAGCCATGCAGAGATATGTGCTCCAGATAGAGAGAGAAGCAAGTGCAAAGGCCCTGAGGCAGGGTTAAGTTTTAAGCAAATTTTAGTTAGATTGTAAAATAAAACCAATACAGCTAGACATTAATGTATGATACTTGGATACAGCCCTGCTAAATGGTATGCAACCAAATTATTCTTTCAAAATGCTCGCAAAATTTTAAAAAGCCATTATTTCTTATGAGCCTAAATGAAATGATCTATTCAGCTTATTTTAATAATACCTTAGTTATAATAGAAATGAACTCAGTTCTCAGTATTAAAAAAAAATTTCTTTTTGAATAGTGCTTAAGTGAATGCATATTGAACATATTCTTTTCTTTTGCCTTCAAACATGGAAATTCACCACACCCTCGTGTGTCTTTTACTGATAAACATACTAATTGTAGGTTCTACGTTCTAGTTCTAAAGGAGACACTGTGAGCTTTAAAATCAGGAAATAATCTGAAACCTGGACTGTATAACGAACGCGGCATCAGAATTGGAGGAAGACTCATTAACAACCCTTGATATACAGATGACATAACTTTGCTTGCTGAAAGCAAAGAGGACTTGAAGCACTTTCTGATGAAGGTCAAAGACTATAGCCTTCAGTATGGATTACACCTCAACATAAAGGAAACAAAAATCCTCACAACTGAACCAGTAAACAACATCACAATAAATGGAGAAAATATCGAAGTTGTCAAGGATTTTGTTTTATTTGGATCCACAATCAACACCCATGGAAGCAGCAGTCAAGAAATCAAATGATGTATTGCACTGGACAAAGAAAAACAAAACCAAAAAAACTCTTTAGTGTTAAAAAGCAAAGATGTCCCTTTGAGGACTAAGATGCTCCTGACCCAAGCCATGTTATTTTCAATTGCCTCATATGCATGTGAAAGCTGGACAATGAATAAGGTAGACTGAAGAAGAGTTGATGCCTTTGAATTATGGTATTGGTGGAGAATACTGAATATACTGTGGACTGTCAAAAGAATGAACAAATCTATCTTGGAAGAAGTACAGCCAGAATGCTCATTAGATACACACATTTTGGACATGTTATCAGGAGGGACCCTTTCCTGGAGGACATTATGTTTGGTAAAGTAGAGGGTCAGCAAAGAAAGAGTAAGACCTTCCATAAGATGGATTGACACAGTGGCTGCCACAATAGGCTCAAGTATAAGAACAATTGTGAGGATGGCACAGGACAAGACAGTGTTTCATTCTGTTGTACATACAGTTATAAGCTAGAACTGACTTGATGGCACCTAAAAACAAGGTTCTAATAGCATTATCTATCTTCAGGACAGGATTTTGTGAAATATACATCTGGGTATCATTACTTGTGTTTTATCTTTCTCTGGTGGCAGATCATGTTTGATCCCTCAGTTAGGCGAGCAATAATTTCGTTAGAAACATAGAAAATGACAACGCACACAGAAATAACTTCAAACAATCACTGAGTGTATTTTAAAATCAAATGCCTGGAATCTACTTTTCCTGTCAAGTAAGGATTCCCATACTCACGTGTCTTGATGTATGTTTTCATTTGGGTTCTCCCAGATGCAGACCCTAAGACGAGGATGTGAGTGCAAGAAGTTTATTTGGGAGGTGCCCTCAGGGAACATTGAATGAGGGAATGAAGTACGGAGGGAAGGAAACCAGTATGAGATACATCAGCAAGCCAGTTACCACAGTGGACAACTAGAGCATAATTAGGCTATGAAAACTTTGGGAGTCTATGTAGACCACTCCCCAGAATTTTTTCCACCTCAGGAGCTGGGAGTCTATTCCTTAACTCTCTGAGTAACTGGTGTATCTATCTGCCCAAGGGTGAGAGGGAAGCCTCAGACAAAGGGACAAGCTTGCTCACAGTTGGAAGGTGGACAGTGTGAACGGAACTGGCAAAGACAGAGTGAATATGAGCAGGTCACCAACAACATCTGCTCTCAGTGTATATAATGGAAATTCATCTAGAAGCTTACCTTCAGCACTTAATAATTCAAGTCTGCCTTACGTCCAACTGTAACACTAGTGTGGAATTTTGGTTAATGATACCTAAAATATGCCATAAGAAGTTACAGCATCACATAAAGTGAGCAAAATAATCTAATCCAAGTAATATAATGCCATCTGAGGCTTGCCAGAGGGTCACAATAACAAATTACCGAAAAATCAAGGGCTGTAATATATGCAATATGTATTTCCACTGTTAGTACATCGATGCCACACGATCAGTGGTATTCTGTAATGGTCCATCTTCAGATGCGGAGGAAACCTTGACTGGAGTACGTCATTAGCACTTTACAATTTACAGCAGGGCTTCATTTATGTTTTATCTTTTTCAACCCTTACAAGGACTCTGAGGGGTAGGTTGAGCCAGTGGCATCACTAGGGTTGGTGTTACCTAGTGCAGTAACTCATGGTGTCATCCCCCCTCATGCTAATTACCACAATATTGTAGCTAAAACACCAGAAATTTTGACAAAATCAGCAACTGTAGAAATACCAGCAGCAATGAAAACAACAGCATGTGTCGTTGTAATTGGGTATTAATGACAGCTCCAACTGGAGTGCATTAGAAGGCCCAAAAAGTAAATTAGCATAGAGTTTTAACCTTGTAGGTATATTTGTATATGTAAGCTGGGTTTATGAAAAAAAATTTTTTGTTATAAATAACTACAGGGATATTTTTATAAAAAAAATAATAAATTTCTGCTGAAAAGCTGCACAAAAATTTTATAGAAATTATTTGGTGTCACCCCCTCTGGCAGTGTCACCCGGTGCCATCTGAACTCCCCGCACCTCCCTAGTGTTGCTCCTGGGTTGAGCAGCACCATAGATGGGGTATCTCGTAGGGTCCAACAGAATGTGGAAATTATTGAACAATATCATTAATATCACATGCAAGTAAAATTTTGCTGAAGGTAATTAAAAAATTGTTGCAACAGTACATTGATAGGGAAATGCCAGAAATTCAAGCTGGATTCAGAAGAGGACATGAAACAAGGGCTATCATTGTTGATGTCAGATGGATCTTGGCTAAAAAGCAGAGAATACCAGAAAGATTACCTGTATTTTATTGATGATGCAAAGGCATTTGACAATGTGGATCATTACAAATTAAGGATAACATTGCAAAGTATGGGAATTCTAGAACACTTGATTGTGCTCGTGCTGAACCTGTACTTAGACCGAGAGGCAGTTGTTCGAACAGAGCAAGAGGACACTGTGTGGTTTAAAATCAGGAAAGTTGTGTGTTGGGGTTGTATCATTTCATCATACTTATTCAATCTGTATGCTGAGCAAAAAATCTGAGAAGCAGGACTATACAAAGAAGAACAAGGTATCAGGATTGGAGGAAGACTCATTAACGACTTGTGATATGTAAATGACCCAATCTTCCTTGCTGAAAGTGAAGAAGACTTGAAGCACTTACTGATGAAGGCCAAAGACTACAGGCTTCAGTATGGATTACACCTCAACGTAAAGAAAACAAGGAAGCCAACATGGTGCTATAGACAGAAGCACCATGCTGTCCCTCCACAGCAAAGACCTGAAAAACTAAGTAAAACAGGGACAAACATCAATCCTGGAACCCTAAATGTCAAATGAAAAGATAAAAGGACTCAGCCAATCACCAAATGGAATAAGAAACTGTCAGAGAACACAGAGCAAGGAGAGATATGTGTGGAGGGCCCCTATCAGCTAACACAGCATGGATTCACCATCTTGGACTTCTGTTGGAGATTGGTGGACAGGGAGTGTGGGAAAGCAGCTTCATGGAACTCCCAGCAAGAGACAGAGCACCCGATAACCAGCAATATATGCTTTCTCACCCCCCATCTTTCTTCCCCCTACTCAGGCTCTGCAGCTTCCTAGCTGGCTGCAGTTGCTCAGCTGGCCAGGAAGGGCAGGGTCTGTGCCATTTGAATTCACCCTGCTCACATTGGAGATCAGTGGACAGGGAGTACAGAAAAGCAGTTTCACAGAGTTTCCAGCAGGAGACAGAACAGCTGGTAACCAGTGATATACAATTTCTCCCCCCATCCTTCTCCCTCCCCCACTCTACCTCCACCATTTGCCACCAGCCACAGTCTCTTGGCTGAGAGGCAGTGGTTCTGACCTCATGCTGCCTGGATTTGCCTCACCCACATTGGCCAGCTCTGTCAGTGCCGTTTGTTTGTTGCTGATGTTGCTTTTTCTGGCTTCTTTCGGTTTCCTCCCTGCCTCTCGCCACCTCCCCCTCCTTTCTCTCAAACACCTGGCTCTGTGTGCCGGCTTTACTTCTTCTTCAAAGGCTGTGAAGTGCCACTCGGCTGGAGAACTGCTTCTCTGGACTAGGCTGCAACATTGGTAGGATCCCTGGGACCTTTTTTTGGTTGTTGTTTTGTTTTATTTTGTTCACTTGTTAGTTTTCTTTTTCCTTTTAAGGCTTGGGAGCCCCTTCTAACTGGGCTGCACTGCCCAGCTTGAGAGCCACTTCCCTGGTCTGTGCAGCCATGCTGATGGGATCCCCAGGGGCATTTCCTTTTTTTGTTTTGTTTGTTTGTTTTCTTTTTCCTTTCATGGCTTGGGAGCCCCTTCTAGCCAGGCTGTACTGCCTGGCCTGGGAGCTACATTCCCAGTCTTTGCAGCCACACCAGTGGGATCCCTGGGGACTTTGCTTTTCTTTCTCTAATTTCTATTCATTTTTTCTCTGTTTTTTTTTTTCCTTTTCTTTTTTACTCCCTTTTGTTTTTCTCCATTTCTTGTTTTCTCATCTCTCCTCTCCAACTACAAGCTCCCTTAACAATCTTTGTTTGGTTCTTTTTGTTTGTTTGTTTGTTTTTGGCTCCTGTTTCTCTGTTCTTTCCCATACCAATCTTAGCTCCACACATCACAACCTCCCCCCTCCTTCCTGCCTACCTACACTGTGTGCTGAACATCACACCCCTGAGAAGCACAGGCATGGCCCTGCACTGACTCCTGGCTTGCCCTATTGGCCCTTTTACTTGCTACAGATAACCCATCCCAACCCCTCCCCTTCAGCTGGGCCTGCCCTGCTGCACCATAGCTGAGTGACTGGCCCTGCCCATTGCATTAGAAGGTGAAAAGTATGCTCACAGATGAACAAACAACAAAGAACATGCAGCCCATCTGCTCAGACATAACCAAACAAAACCAAACAAAGAAACAAACAATCAAACAAACAAACAAAAAAAACAGGATGAAATAAACAAATCCATAGTCAATAAATGAAGAAAATAACTATGGAATATCCCGAAGACAGCAGACAATATCAAAATATATAAGGAAATAGGACAGAATGGTTCCAGTAGGCGTCCAAAATAAAACACCAGATGACTTTTCAGTAGAAGAAAAGGCATGAGAACTACCTGATAGGGAATTCAAATCTCTAATATTCAGAGCTATCCAAGAGTTGAAGCAAAAAAAGTAGTCAAAAATGAGGAAAAAATAGACAAATTCATAAAAAGGCAGACCAATTCATGGAAAATACAGTCAAAAAACGGAAGAATTCAGGAAAATAATGGAGGAACAAAATGCCAAAATAAATTCACAACTAGAAATCCTACAAAAACAACAATTAGAAATCCCAAAGATAAACAACAAGATTTCAGAAATGGACAGTGTCATAGAAGGGCTGAGCAGGTTTGAAACAATGGAAGACAGGATCAGTGAAATTGAAGACAAACACTTGGCTATGACTTTGTGGAAAAATCAGAAAATTGAAGAACTCCTGAGAATGATGTGGTATACAATCAAAAGCTAAAATATGCTAGTGATCAGAGTCCCAGAATAGGGGGAGAAAATGGAAAACTCAGGGAGGATCATTGAGGAATCGACGACAGCAAACTTCCCTAATATCATGAAAGATCAAAAGCTGACCATCCAAGAAGCTCAATGAACCTCATACAGGATAGACCCCAAAAGAAAATCACCAATGCATATAATCACCCTCGATAAAACCAAAGACAAAGAAAGAATCCTGAGAGTAGCTTGAGAAAAATGAAACATCACATACAGAGGGGAAACAATTAGACTAAGCTCTGATTATTTGGCAGAAACCATGCAGGCAAGAAGGCAATGGGAAGACATATATAAAACCTTGAAAGAAAAAAATTGCCAACTGAGAATAATTTTTGTACAAACCTCTCATTCAAACATGATGGTGAAGTTAGGACATTTCCAGAAAAACAGAAATTAAGGGAATATGTAAAAACCAGACTAAATTTACAAGAATTATTACAGGGAGCCTTTGGTCTGAGAACAAACAACATCAGACCACAGCCTGAAGCTAGGACGCAAGATTGTACCAGCCAGACACCAACCTAGGAAATGAACTATCAACGACTCTCCAAAACCAGAAGAATTACAACAGGAAACCAGGGAAGTTAATCTGTTAGTGACAACAATGTCAGAACAATAAAAGAGGAAATAAACAGTGTAGGTATACAACTTTCTAATGGAGAAGAAGGCAAGGTGATACCAAGTAATAATAGACTGGTTCCACTAGGAAGACAAGGGCAAATTTCAAGGCAACCACAAAGAAAGTTAACAGACCTACCTATCAAAATAACAAGAAAAACATAAAGTCTCAGTCGAAACAAAACCTACAAAAACAAAAGAAATTTTTAAAAAATTCACAAACAAAGAAATTCAGCACAGGAGAGTAAGAGGAACAAAGAAAATGTCAACACCACAAGAAAAAAAAAAAAGCGTTACAAAATGACAGCAATAAACTCACACCTATCAATAATCACATGGAATGTAAATGACCCAAATACACCCATAAAGAGACAGAGAGTGACAGAATGGGTAAAAAACAAACAAACAAAAAACCCAGGATCCATCAATATGCTGTCTACAAGAGACACACCTTAGAAACAAAGATGTAAATTTATTAAAAATGAAAGGATGGAAAAAAATATATCAAGCAAACAAATCACCAATTTCATATGGAAGGGAAAGAAGCCCCGGATAAGCAAAGCATTACTGAAAAAGAAGAAGAAAGTGGGAGGCCTCACTCTACCTGATTTCAGAACCTATTATACAGCCACAGTAGTCAAAACAGCCTGGTACTGGTACAACAACAGGCACATAGACCAATGGAACAGAGTTGAGAACCCAGATATAAATCCATCCACGTATGAGCAGCTGATATTTGACAAAGGACCAGTGTCAGTTAATTGGGGAAAAGATAGTCTTTTTAACAAATGGTGCTGGCATAACTGGATATCCAATTTGCAAAAGAATGAAACAGGACCCATACCTCACACCACGCACAAAAACTAACTCCAAGTGGATCAAAGACCTAAACATAAAGACTAAAACGATAAAGATCATGGAAGAAAAAATAGGGACAACCCTAGGAGCCCTAATACAGGGCATAAACAGAATACAAAACATTACCAAAAATGATGAAGAGGAACCAGATAACTGGGAGCTCCTAAAAATCAAACACCTATGCTCATCTAAAGACTTCACCAAAAGAGTAAAAAGACCACCTACAGACTGGGAAAGAATTTTCAGCTATGACATCTCAGACCAGCGCCTGATCTCTAAAATCTACATGATTCTGTCAAAACTCAACCACAAAAAGACAAACAACCCAATCAAGAAGTGGGTAAAGGATATGAACACACATTTCACTAAAGAAGATATTCAGGCAGCCAACAGATACATGAGAAAATGCTCCCGATCATTAGCCATTAGAGAAATGCAAATTAAAACTACGATGAGATTCCATCTCACACCAGCAAGGCTGGCATTCATCCAAAAAACACAAAATAATAAATGTTGGAGAGGCTGCGGAGAGATTGGAACTCTTATACACTGCTGGTGGGAATGTAAAATGGTACAACCACTTTGGAAATCTATCTGGCGTTATCTTAAACAGTTAGAAATAGAACTACCATACAACCCAGAAATCCCACTCCTCGAAATATACCCTAGAGATACAAGAGCCTTCACACAAACAGATATATGCACACCCATGTTTATTGCAGCTCTGTTTACAATAGCAAAAAGTTGGAAGCAACCAAGGTGTCCATCAACGGATGAATGGGTAAATAAATTGTGGTATATTCACACAATGGAATACTACGCATTGATAAAGAACAGTGACGAATCTGTGAAACATTTCCTAACATGGAGGAACCTGGAAGGCATTATGCTGAGCGAAATGAGTCAGAGGCAAAAGGACAAATATTGTATAAGACCACTATTATAAGATCTTGAGAAATAGTAAAAACTGAGAAGAACACATACTTTTGTGGTTACGAAGGGGGGAGGGAGGGAGGGAGGGAGAGGGTTTTTTATTGATTAATCAGTAGATAAGAACTGCTTTGGGCTAAGGGAAAGACAACACTCAATACATGGAAGGTCAGCTCAGTTGGACTGGACCAAAAACAAAGAAGTTTCCGGGATAAAATGAATGCTTCAAAGGTCAGCGGAGCAGGGGCGGGGGTCTGGGGAACATGGTTTGAGGGGACTTCTAAGTCAATTGGCAAAATAATTCTGTTATGAAAACATTCTGCATCCCACTTTGAAATGTGGCATCTGGGGTCTTAAATGCTAACAAGCGGCCATCTAAGATGCAGCAATTGGTCTCAACCCACCTGGAGCAAAGGAAAATGAAGAACACCAAGGTCACACGACAACTAGGAGCCCAAGAGACAGAAAGGGCCACATGAACCAGAGACCTACATCATCCTGAGACCAGAAGGACTAGTTGGTGCCCAGCCACAATCGATGACTGCCCTGACAGGGAGCACAACAGAGAACTCCTGAGGGAGCAGGAGATCAGTGGGATGCAGACCCCAAATTCTCATAAAAAGACCAAACTTAATGGTCTGACTGAGACTAGAGGAATCCCGGCGGCCATGCTCCCCAGACCTTCTGTTGGCACAGGACAGGAACCATTCCCGAAGACAACTCATCAGACATGAAAGGGACTGGTCAGCGGGTGGGAGAGAGATGCTGATGAAGAGTGAGCTAATTATATCAGGTGGACACTTGAGATTGTGTTGGCAACTCTTGTCTGGAGGGGGGATGGGAGGATAGAGAGAGAGGGAAGCCGGCAAAATTGTCACAAAAGGAGAGACTGAAAGGGCTGACTCAATAGGGGGAGAGCAAGTGGGAGTATGGAGTAAGATGTATGTAAACTTATATGTGACAGACTGATTGGATTTGTAAACGTTCACTTGAAGCTTAATAAAAGTTAATAAAAAAAATATCAAGCAAACACCTACCAAAAAAGAGCAGGAGTGGCAATACTAATCTCAGATAAAATGACTTTAAAACAAAATCCACCATAAAAGACAAAGAACAGCACTATGTAATAATTAAAGGAATGATCCATCATGAAGGCATAACCGTAATAAATATCAATGCACCCAATGACAGGGCTCGAAAATACATAAAGCAAACTCTAACAGCACTGAAAGAGAAACTGACAGTTCCGCAATAATAGGAGACTTCAATACACCACTCTCAGTAAAGGACAGAACATCTAGAAAGAAACTCAGCAAAGACACAGAAGAGTTAAAGGGCACAATCAGCCAACTTGACCTCATAGACATATACAGAACACTTCACCCAACAGCTGCAAAGTACACATTCTTTTGCAACACATGCGGAATATTCTCCAGGATAGACCACATCTTAGGCCACAGAGCAATCCTTAACAAAATCCAAAACATTTAGATAATACACAGTATCTTCCCTGACCAAACACCGTCAAGGTAGAAATTAACGAAAAAAGAGCAAGGGAAAAAATCAATTACATGGAAACCGAATAAAGTCCTGCTTAAAAGCCACTGGGTAATAGAAGGAATCAGAGATGGAATCAAAAAATTCCTAGAGTCAAATAAAAATGAAAACACAACATACCAAAACCTTTGGGACACAGCAAAGGCCGTCATCAGAGGTCAACTTGTAGCAATAGATGCACACATCAAAAAAGAAAAAAGGAACAAAATTAAAGCATTACCTACACAACTCAAGCAAATAGAAAGAGAACAGCAAAAAAGCCCACAGCCACTTGAAGAAAGGAAATAATAAAGATCAGAGGAGAAATAAAAGAAATAGAGGATAGAAAAACAATAGAAAGAATCAACGAAACCCAAAGTTGGCTCTTTGAAACAATCAGCAAAATTGACAAACCACAAACTGACGAAAGAAAAGCAAGAGAGGATGCAAATAAACCAAATAAGAAAGAAATGGGGGACATTACAACAGACTCAAGTGAAATAAAAAGGATCGTAACAGAATATTTTGAAAAACTATACTCCGACAAATTTGAAAACCTAGAGGAAATGGACAAATTTCCAGAAACACACTACCTACCCAAAATAACACAAAATGATGCTGAAACTCTCTGTTGTGGATTCTGACAATCTTGGGACCAAATCTAGAGTCTTCCATTTACCGTCTCTTTGATATTTTTAACTACTCTGGCAGCCTCTGTCTTTTAACTGATGTATATAGACCATTCACATTTAAAGATATTATTGAAATGTTGTTGTTGACAGGTGCCATTGAGTCAGTTCTGACTCATAGCGGCTCTATTCACAACAGAACGAAACACTGCCCGATCCTGCGCCATCCTTACAATCGATGTTATGCTTGAGCTCATTGTTGCAGCCACTGTGTCAATCTACTTCATTGAGGGTCTTCCTCTTTTCTGCTAACGCTGTACTTTACCAAGCATGATGCCCTTCTCCAGGGACTGAATCCTCCTGACATGTCCAAATTATGTAAGACACAGTCTCACCATCCTTGCTTCTAAGGAGCATTCTGGTTATACTTCTTCCAAGACAGGTTTGTTCATTCTTCTGGCAGTCCATGGTATATTCAAAATTCTTCTCCAGCATCACAATTCAAAAGCATCAATTCTCCTTCAGTCTTACTTACTCACTGCCCAGCTTTCACATGAATATGATGCGATTGAAAATACCATGGCTTGGCTCAAGCACACCTTAGTCTTCAAGGCGACGTCTTTGCTTTTCAACACTTTAAAGAGGTCATTTGCAGTAGATTTGCCCAATGCAATGCATTGTTGATATAGTTGGATATATACCATTTTTGTAACTGTTTTCTATCCATTTTTGTTGTGCTCCTGTCTCTACCCTCTTTTTCTGCCTTCTCTGATATTAATGAAGCATTTTATAAGATTCCATTTCATTTTCTCCCAGCATATCAATCATACCTCATTAAAAAGTCTTTTGTTTGTCCTAAAGTTTACAATACACATTTTTTAAGCTAATCTAAGTTTTTTTTTAAGTCTACCTTTTTTTCAAGTAGCACTATAAATACAGAAAGTACAGCTACCTTATAGCAGAGTATTCCCGATTCCTGTCTCCCATCCCTTGTGACATTGCTGTCATTCATTTCACTTATTCATATGCTGTAGTCATTCAATACATTGTTACTGTTATTTACTTTAAATGTTATCTTTTAGATCAACGAAGAGTAACAAAATATTCTATTTTACCTTAATTTATTACTTACCTGATGCTCTTCTGTTTGGTTTTTTTTTTTAATGTAGATTCTATATTATTTTTTTCTCCTTAAAAAACTCCCTTTTCTCTTTTATTGTGCTTTCTGTGACACTTTACAGAGCAAATTAGTTTCTCATTAAGCAATTAATACATATTGTTTCATGACATCGGTTGTCAACCCCACAACGCAGTCGACCTCTCCCCTTCTCGACCTCGGGTTTCCTGTCTCTGCCTGCCTTCTCTTCCTTGCCCCTGGGCTGGTGCACCCATTTGGTCTTGTATGCAGGGTTGAACTATGTGTGTTGTTTTACAGGCCTAATCTTTGGCTGCAGGGTGAGCCTCAGGGGTGACTTCAGTACTGAGTTAAAAGGGTGTCCGGAGGCCATACACTCAGAGTAAAGAACTTATTTTAACATTTCTTCAAGACAGGTCTGCTGGTATGAGTTCCCTAAGTTTTTGTCAGAGAAAGATTTTATTTCTTCTTTACTTTTGAAGGATCATTTTGTTCGATACAGAATTCTTTCAACACTAAATACAGTAAAACCTGCAGAATCTGAACTGTAATGCAGAAGCCTGTCAGAGAAGGAAAATTTAGATATTTTCCACTAAAATGAGCAGTAGAAAAGTAGTAAGGCTACACCCTGTCAATGGTGGAAAACTTGTGAGACCTGGAAAAACAAGGCAGTCCCATCAAAGTTCCGGCTGTCACAGATTTCACTGTAATTCCCTGCACTATCTTTTTGCTTTCATGGTTTCTGAGGAGAAGTCGGCTGTAGTTCTTGTTCCTACATAAGTGAGGTGTTTTTTTCCCCCAGCTTCTTTCAAGATTTTTTCTTTGTCTCTAGTTTGCTGAAGATTGAATATTATTTGCTGAGGCATGTTTTTTTTTTTTTTTACTTTGATATTTATTCTAATTTGTGTTCTCTGAGCTTCCTGAATCTTCAGTTTAGCGTCTGTCATTAGTTTCGGAAAGTTCTCAGTTATGATTACTTCAGATACTTATTCTGCTTCTTTCTCCCTTTTTTCACTTTCTAGAATCTCAATTACTAATACGTCACACTTTTGAAATTGTCCTACAGTTCTTGGATGTTCTACTCTACTTCTTTTCATTTATTTTCCTCTTTGCATTTATAACAACAGTATGGGGGAGGAGTCTGACCTCCTCTAACTTCACAAGGGGGAAGGAGAATCAAGACCAATAGCCCAAAGCTGATTTCTATGAGGTTGTCAGACATGCCTCCTCCCTCTGCCATCTTTACCAATTGACAACAACTATCCCTCCCACAGCACTCTCTTCTTCTCTGATGGGTTCGATATTTCATTTCAATGATCCCACAGAACTCACAGACAATGCTTATGATTATGGGGTTTATTAGGGAAGTAACAGGTTAAAATTCAGGCTCAGGACCACTCAGGATACAGTTCTTCCATCAGGACAGCCTCTTCCCAGCCATGCTCACAGGCAGGCTTCTCCCTGGCCCTCAGCCTCTGGCCTGGTCAGGCAAGCGTTACAAAGCTCTTTTAGCTCTGCTGGTGAGTGCCCAGAGGCACCCCTGTTACAACTCTCTCTCCCTCTCTGGGTCTTCTGATTCCTCGAGCTTTTTAGCCCAGGGATCCCAGGTCCAAGGAGGACACACTCCACTCTTGGGGGCTCTTCCCTGGCGGTGGTGGGATCCTCTCCTTCCCGCCTCTGGGATGGCTCATTTCAAGCACAGTGGGATGGCAAAACTGACCAATTCCTTTGGTGGGCTACAATTACTCCATTTTCATAGTCCCACCTAATCACTTGGGTGGGAGTTACAAGACCATGGTGAGAAAGGCCAGCAGAAGTGATCCATCACACCACAGCATTTCCATTTGGGAAGTTTCTATTAATCTATTTACAAGCTCACTGATTTTTTCCTCAGCTATGTCCAGTCTACTAATATGCTCATCAAAGCAGTCTTCATTTTAGTTACAGTGTTTTTCATTTCTAGCATTTCCTCTTGATCCTTTCTTAGAGTTTTTATCTCTGTTTGCATTACCCATTTGTTCTTGCATGTTATCTACTTTTTCCAGGAGAGCCCTTACCATATTAATCATAAACCTATTGCCGCTGAGCCGACTCCAATCCATAGTGACCCTATAGGACAGAGTAGAACGGCCTCATAGAGTTTCCAAGGAGCAACTGGTGGATTTGAACTGTTGACCTTTTGGTTAGCACTTGTAGCTCTTAACCACTGTATCACCATAGTTATTTTAAATTTCTTGTCTTATAATTCAAATATCTGTGTCATTAATTCTGATGAGTGTTTTGTTTCTTCGGGCTGTGTTTTTTTGTTTTTTCCTTTTGGCATGGCTTATAAGTTGTTGAAAGCCATACATGTTGTATTGGGTAATAGGAATTGCGGTAAACAGCCCTTTAGTATAAGGATTTATGTTAGTCTGGCTACAAGTTTGGTTTTGTTTAAGACTTGCCGTATCTACGTGCAAAGGCTTCAAGTTCCTCTAGTGTCTTGGTTTTTGTCTTGCCTCTTGACTCTGGGATTCCCTAAGTGCTCCTCCTCGGAGAACCTGTGTCAGCTCTTTTAGCTTAAAGCCACTGTTATTGTACTGGAGCCCTGTTGGTGTGATGGTAAGATGTGGGCGGGGGAAGCATTCTATAATCTTTCGATTAAATCTCACTGATTCAGTGGACCTGCGTCTCTGTACTGTAACCCTCACAAGCATTTTACAAGTAGGTTAACTTTTTTTTTTTTTTGCCCCTGCCCCCTACTCTCTTTTCTTGCTGCAGTGTTCCTAGTTTATTTCCTTGCAGCCCTGACTGTTGGTGATCATGTATTTTTTTGTGTGTTAGGTGAGACAAGAGGGCTAGAGGGGACTTGAGTGGGATAAATGCCCTTTCCAAAAGTGGGGTAAGGCTCTGGCAAAGTTGCTCTCCATCCCCTCTGGAGTGCGGGCTTTGTTATGCAAAATGCTCTGAACATATTTTCATTACTTTTCCCCTCCTGCTGCCAGAACCAGGAGAGCATCTTTCTCAGACTTTCATCTTGGGAACCTGATGGGGTTCTTGGAGATAAAGCCCATGAAATTTTGCCCCTGCCCCAAGATTGGAGCTCTGGAACTTCTTCTCACTGTCATGCTAGTCCACATTCAGCTTCCAGCAGTTCATCGAAATTGCCATTTGAATGTTTCTACCACTTTATAAGAAGCTTCTGTTCCAGGTAAATATAGAAAGATGACTTTATGGATGTGCCTGTCTCTCCAGATTTCAGGGTGGTCATTTGCACTATAACCTCAGTTCTCTGATGAATCCAAGAAAAGTCATTGATTTTCAGTTTGTCCAGTTTTTTCTTGTTGTAAGAATGAAAGTGATGACTTCCAAGCTCTTCACATGTCAGAGCTGAAACCAGAAGTCCCCTTACCTCCTCTTTATATCCTCTTTGAGTCTCTCTTCCTTCAGCTATAAAAATGAGCACATTTATAGCTATTTTGCAGTGTTATTACCATGATTTTATGAAGCAATAATCTATGAGAAAGTTATGTAAGACCCACAGCAGGTGATCAATAAAAAAGGGGTCTGTACTGAAATTTTAGAGGGGATTCCATTGTCATAAAGAGATAGAGCTGAGTCATGCATACAATTAACTTACATGAAATCAACTAGATACATTCAACAAAAATTAATAAATAAAATAGAAAAGAAACAGTTTAAATAATGTACAGTTCTACTTGTTTTTTGTATTGGTCATATCTACTGGTGTGAACATGGTACAGTAAGCCTTAAAGTATCAAATATGAGAAAAGGGCAGTGAAGACCTTGGGGAGAGGAGGAAGGGGAAGAGAAAGCTCTAGGGAGGGAACAATTTATGGGAAGTTACTGAGGCAGGAAGAAGCAAAGAACATTAAAGAAATAAGACAGTGAGGCTGGAAGGAGAGAAAGGTGGAAGATGATGGTGGAGGGGGCTTAGCCGCCATCATGGAGTACATGGACTGTGCCTGAAGACCAGTGACCTGGTTTCTCCAATTTCTATCATTCACATTTTTAATAGGTAGAAAATTGAAAATGGTGCCTTATTATGGGTTTATTTTGTATTTTTTATTGCAATACTTTTAATGTATTTACTTATATGGAATTATTATCTTGTATTTTGCCCATTAATTTATTGCTTCTTGGTTTGTTTTTTAAATAAACTAATTTTAATTATATATTATGTAACTTTTTATCATTCAATTTAAGAAAAAATATTTCCCAATCTTTTGTTTTTCTTTCATGTTAGTTCTTACCATTCAGTTATTTAAAATGTATAGATCTTCCCATCTGTTGGTATTTCGTTTGTAAAATCTTTCATTTCATCAAACTTTAGGAAGGTAGCACTTTCCACATTTGAAATAAACACGATTTTATTTATCTGTTAGTTTTTCAATTTTTTTTGCACTTACATTTTTAATTCATTTGAGGTTAATTTCTATATCCAGTAAAATATGTGAATCTGAAACAAATTTTATTACTCAGCATCCAATGTGACCCACGGAGATTCTGGGGAAGAAGTTGGGAATACGGCTTTCTGCTGTGTCCTGTGCCCTCCTCATCCTCTCTAGCTTGCAGAGAGAGTGATTGTGAAGGGGTTGATGATGTTGGATTTTGTTAAAATAGTGGGCAAATGGAGGAGGAGCGTATGTGTGTGTGATACAGGGGAGGCATTGGTTTTCTAATAGCTGCTGTTCCGGCACTTACTGTTTTCTTTTGCTAAGAAAAAGACACGAATGGCTCAGACACGTTGGGTAGGGAGCTGTGAACTAATTTGGGGTGAGGATTTGCTATGTTGCATGATGATTGAAGCCCTGTGCCAATTTTTCTTTATATCCAGTATCCAATTCAAAAGTGAGATGGAAACAAATACTCCCAAGAAAAAGAGTAAAGTCAGCAGGAATCAAAATTCTTAACTCTTTCCCCTAGTACCATGGGGATTCAGAAGGTGCTGGCTGACTTTACTTTAGAGCAGGGGTTCCATTCTTGGATCCACTTTGTAGCTGGAATTCTCAAGTTTCATGAACTCTGGTGGAAGCAATTTACATCCTTATTTCCCCTAACCTCTCAGTGTTTTCTCCCTTTAGGAATAGGCTACAAATCATGGTGGTGTTTGCAGGGCCTGTGATTTTGTCACTTACTGAAACCACAGATATTTTCATATTCCATTATAGTTGTCACAGAGATCTTGAAATATCACTTAAGGCCTTCACTGCTTTAAAATTAGAGTAGTTTATTAACCAAGAAAGTCATACGAAGCAGTTCCACTTTGTAACACATGGGATCACCATTAGTCAAAATCAACTTGATGATAGTGGGTTTGGCTTTTGTTTTTATTAGGACTATAATCTTTTCCTTTTTTAATATTTCATTGTGCTTAGGTGAAGATTTACAGAACAAATTTGGTTTCCCATTCAATAAGTTATATACAAATTATTCCATGACTTTGGTTACAATCCCTGCAATGTGTCAGTACTCTCCGCATTTGTTTTAGTCATCTAGTACTGCTATAACAGAAATACCACAAGTGGATGGCTTTAACAAAGAGCAATTCATTCTCTCACAGTCTAGTAGGTTACAAATCCAAATTCAGGGTGTCAGCTCCAGGGAAAGGTTTTCTCTCTGTGTGCTCTGGAGGAAGGCTTCTGCTGGTTGAGGAGCTTTTTGGACACAGGGACCCCGTGTTCAAAGGACACGCTCTGCTCCTGGTGCTGCTTTCTTGGTGGTATGAGGTGCCCCTGTCTCTCTGCTTGCTTCTTTTATATCTCAAGAGATTGCCTCAAGACACAATCTAATCCCGTAGGTTGAGTACTGCCTCACTAACACAACCGCCCCCCATCTTCCCTCACTAACATCATAGAGGCAGGATTTACAACATAATAGGAAAATCACACAATACCAGGAATCATGGCCCAGCCCAACTGATACACACAATCTTGGGCGAGGGGACATAATTCAATCCATGACACAATTTCTACCCTGGGTTCTCCATTTCCATTGGTCAGGTTTTCCTGTCCCTTCCTGCCTTCTGGTATTTGCTTTTGGGCAGATGTTGCCCTTTTGGTCTCATATAGATGATTGTTCTAAGGAGCACTTTCCTCATGGATGTTATTTTTTATTTTATATGGTGACAGAATGGTTAAGAGCTATGGCTGATAACAAAAGGGTCAGCAGTTCAAATCCACCAGCCACTTCTAATGAAACCCTGTGGGGCAGTTCTACTCTGTTCTGTAGGGTGGCTATGAGTCAGAATTCATTCGATGGCAATGGGTTTGGTTTTCTGGGTCTATCATTTGGGTGAAAAGTGATCTCCAGGAATGGCTTCAGTTCCAGATTAGAAGGGTGTCTAAGAGCCATAGTCTTGGGGGTTCCTCCAGTCTAAGACCAATAAGTCTGGTCTTCTTTATGAATTTGAGTTTTGTGCTACATTTTTCCCCCACTCTGACTGGGACCTACTGTTGTGATACCACTCAGAGTGGTCAGTAGTGGTAGTCAGGCATCATCTAGTTCTTCTGGTCTCAGGCTAGTGAAGGTTATGATTTCTGTGGTCCATTAAAACTACAGTCACCTCTCCATATCTGCAGGTTCCACATCCATGGATTCAACCAACCATGGAACAAAAGTATTTGGGAAAAAAAAAAAAAGCTGCAAAAAACAAAACTTGCATTGTCATTCACTGAGCACTTCGCTGAATCCACATGAATGAAGTCATCTGTAGGCATACCTTTCTGTAGCTTCCTGCTATTTCGCAGATCCCCAGTCTCTCTCCATCACTCTTGTTTGCGCATTGTTCTCTTGAGTCTTGTTCATTCCTTGCTGTGAAAATGGCTCCTAAAAAGCAATTCAGTGGTCTGAGTAATCTCTCAGAGGCTAAGCATGAGGGGGTTGAGATGAGCAAGAGGAAGGAGTTTAAGACTAGTAAAGAACCCTGGTTGTGCAATGGTTAAGAATTCAGCTGCTAACCAAAAGGTCAGCAGTTCAAATCCACCAGCCACTCCTTGGAAGCCCTATGGGGCAGCTCTACTCTGTCCTACAGAGTCGCTATGGGTTGGAATCCACGCCATGGCAGTGGGTTTGGGTTTGGTTTAAGGGATGGCTGGCTAGCTATGTAAAGCGCTATAACCTCAAGATCTTAAAGATCATGGATGAATCCTCATCGGCTAATGACGAAGCAGTATCAGCGTTCCTAGAAGAGCTCAAGAAACTCATAGAAGAGAAAAGCTACCTTCCAAAGTAAGTCTTCAATCGTGATGAAACAACTATTTACATAGCATTTGCATTATATTAGGTATTATCAGTAATCTAGAGATGATTTAAAGTGTGTGCAAGGATATGCCATTTTATATAAGGGACTTGGGCATGGTCCTAGAACCAATACCCCGTGGATACTGGGTATTCTTTTCTGAAGGTGCCTGGATAGTGCAAGCCGTTTGCAATAGGCTGTTGACAGTTCAAACTCACCCAGCGGCTATGTGAATAAGAGGCTTGGGGAACAGCTTTCCTAAAGATCGTAGCCAAGAAAATGCTGTGAAGTGTAGTTACACTCTGTAGCGCATGGGGTCACCATGAATCAGAATCAACTCAATGGCAATGCTTTTTTTTAATATTCTTTTCTGTATTTTTTTGTTATAAAAAATGAAAATCGAGATTTTTTTACTTTTTTTTTTTAGGAGTAACGGACTTTTTACATAATGTCGTCTTATTACAAGTATTATAAACCTGTAGCTAGGAGACACCATGTAAGAAAGGAGAAGCAGTTTTTGCATTTCTTTTTTTTTTTTTAAATCAATAGACTATTTTTTATTTATATCAGTATGGCCTCGTGGATATTTATTTTATACTTTGGGTTATAATCCAATAGTATTTTACTTATTTTGTTGCTCAAATTGCTCCATCTTTGTCTGTTGGGAGCTTGATCAATTAGATTCTCTTGTCACAGTCAGCACTATTTCCTGAGATTCTCCGAATTCTTAAATTATTTATTTATTTTAAATTGAGTACATTAAGGTTCACTCTTCGTGTTGTAAAGTACTACGGGTTTTGAGAAATGCATAATGCCGTGTATCTACCACTATAATATTATACGGAATAGTTTTATTGCCTAAAAATCCCCTGTGCTCCACCTCTTCATCCCTATTCCTCTTTCCAAACGCCTGGCAACCACTGACCTTTTTACTGTTTGTATAGTTTCACCTTTTTCAAAACATCCAGTAATTGGAATTATATAACATGTAGCCTTTTCACACTGGCTTCTTTCACCCAGCAATATATATTTAAGATCACTTCATGTCTTTATTGTGCCTTGACACCTAATTTCTTTTTATCACTGAGAAATATTCTGTTGTATGGATGTAACACAGTTTGTTTATTCATTGACCTGTTGAAGGACATATTTGTTGCTTCCAGTTTGTGTAATTATGAATAAAGCTGCTGTAGACATTCATGTGCAAATTTTCAAGTAAATTGGGTAAATACCTAGGAGTGGGATTGCTGGATTGTATGGTAAAACTATGTTTAGCTTTGTAAGAAACTGCCAATTTTTTCCAGATTTTTCCAAAGCGGTTGTATCATTTTTCATTCCCACCAGCAATGAATTTGAGTTTCTTTTGCTCCACATCCTCCACAATATTTGGCGTTGTCTTAGCCATTCTAATAGTTGTGTGATGGTATTTATTTTGTTTTAATTTGCAATTCATTAAGGATGAATGAGGTTGAGAATCTTTTCATATGCTTGTTTGCCATCATATATTTTCTTCGATGAGGTATCTGATCAGATCTTTTGCCCATTTTTTTTGAGTTATTTTGTTGTCTTATTGTTGAGTTTTAAGAGCTCTTTGCCTATTTTGTATTAATTCTTTTATCAGATACGTGTTTTGCAAATATTTTCTCTCTTTGACTTGTCTTTTCATTCCTTTAACTGTCTTTTGCAGAGCAGAATCCTTAATTTTAATAATGTATTTCATTTTAATAGATTATGTCAATCAGCTACATATGCAATGACGCTGGGATCAAGCCACCCCAAAACTCAGTGGCTTATGACAATGGATATTTATTTCTCACTCATGTGCCTGTGGGTTAGCTGAGCTTCAGCTGATCTTGGCGGGGTTTGCTGGGCAGGGTTCGAGGCTGTGGGTTGTATCCAGGTTTGCTCTACATGTCTTTCATCCTTCTTGGACCAAAAGCTTCCTGAGGTGTGTTTTTCTCATGGCAAAAGTGTGGAAGGACACAGCCAATCACACAAGCACATTTTTAAGCCCCTGCTTGCATCATGTCTGCTAATATTCTACTGGTAAGTCATATACCCAAGCCCAAAATCAAAAGTATACTCTGCTCATCCTGTGTCCGTGACAATATGGGTGTATAATACTACCATGGTGCATGACTAATTAAATCTAATAATTAAGTCTGCCACGTGTGCCTGTGATTATGGAAAGATTAAAGATTTTAGTAAGGAGCGGTGAAAACTTGAAGTGACGTATCTTGTCAACCAAAAGGCTTAGAACATCTTATGGACAACTTAAGTCTGAATTTATTACTGTGCTAATAAACAATATTAAAATCTTAAATTTACTATCTTGCATTATAAAATTATTAAATACTCTTTCATACATCCATTCTTTTGGGATACTTTATTTATCATGTTAGTTTTCATAGCTCCTGGGTTTATTTATACCCTTTCTATTTTGTTCCATAATGTATTGTTTGGTTTTTAACCTTCATGAGGGCTTTAACTTGCTCTGTTTTGTTCATTGCTGTATCCCAGGGGCTAGAAGCGTGCTTGGCACCCAACTGATGCTCAATAAATATTTGTTGAAAAAATGTTGAGTGCTAATTCATACCAGTACCACACCATTTTCATTTGTGTTATTTTATAACCTATTCTAATGTTTGTAAATGTAAATTGTTATTTCTCAGGATAATTTTGTTTCTGTTTGTAATTTGGGGAGATTTGACTTATTTACAATATTCTGTTTTCCTATATAAGCATATTTTCCATCTTCATCTATTAACATTTTTAGATTAAAATTTTTCTTAATATTTCAAATGTGTTTATGTAGATAATGTTTCTCTTTAAATTAATATTCAAGAAACTTATTTTTTATGTTGCTTCGTAAACGGAATTTTTGGTTAGGCACTTATTAAAATATATTTACACCAATTAGCTTTTGTTACTTAACAAGTCACTCCCCAAATTAGTAGCTTCCAATAACAAACATTTATTCTTTCTTATGATTCTATAAATCTTGCCTGTGAGTCTCAGTTGGGGTTGGATGGTCTAGGTATGTCGAGCAGTCTAGTTGGGCTTGGATGGTCTAGGCATGTCGATGGCTAGTGGATATCAGATACAGCAGCCCATGTCTGCTTCATGTGGTCTCTTATCACCCAGCATTCCAGCCAGGGTGTCTTCATATGGTGGTCTCAGGTTTCCAGCAGCAAGAGACCAAGCTCCACTGTGCAAACATTTTTAAGCCTCAGCTTCCATCATGTTTGTTACTGTCCCATTGGTCAAAACAGATGACATGGTCAAGCTAAGGTTCAAAGGCTGGAGAAATAAACTTCTTATCTTCATGAGAAGAGTGGCAAAGTTTCAATACGTATAGGCATGGACACAAATATAGGAGGAATTTTTGATCATTTTTCCACAGATAAAATATTTTGAAATAAAAATTCTATTCTTTAAATGAACTGTTCTTAATCCATGTCCACTTTAGTCTCATGTAATCACCGATGTGAAACAGTGAGTATAAAACGTCTAAGAAAGAAAATTGAACTCTTCTGTGGATTCTTTTATTCATTCTTTTTATTATTCCTTCCTACTGTGGGTCAGGTACTGTCCTTGGGGCTGTGAATTCAAGGGTGAACAGGGCAAGGTCTTTGCTCCTAAGGAGCTCATGAAGAGCCAGGGAGATGCAGGAGGATAATTCAAAATACTTAACAATGGTATGGCATTGGACCTGATCAATAACTATATATATATATATACATATATATACATATATATACATATATATACATATATACATATATACATATATACATATATACACATATACATATACATATACATATACATATACATACATATACATATACATATACATACATATATATATATATATATATATATATATATATATATATATAAGCCTTAGGGCTAGAGGAAAGTCATGGAGGTTTTTAGATCATGGAGAGGTTGAAGGTGTTCTAGGAGAGGGGCTAGGGTGGGGGTGGGGATCACACAGAAGATCCAGGACAGTGGCTATTTATTTACCATGGAAATATCAGGTCAGCTATACCTGTGTGTCCAGCAGAATATCAAACCTTGGGAGAACCACATGAGAGCAGATCATCAAAACAGACTGTGATATCCTTGATTCCTTCTTAAGCTCTCTTTCATAAATTCTCTCTCTGGGCTGCATCTTCAATAATTTCATATATTATAGCTCACTAATTCTCTCTTCAGTTGTATCTAAGTTGCCATTTAACCCATCTATTGAGATTTCATTTTCAGTTATCATATTTTGACATTTCTAGAAGTTCTCTTTTCCAAACCTATCTTTTCTCATATTTTCTATTAATGCTTTATGTCTTAAATCATTTAAACCTGTTTTTTTTATAGAGGACCTCTTTTTATTGTTTCTGGTACCTACTGCTTTTTGCTCATAGTGGTTTATTTCCCCAGGAGTATTGTAATTTTGGACTCTAAGTTCATCTTCAGTGGGATACCAATGGGTATCCTGGTGTAAAAATATGCCCCTTCAGAGAGATTTTCTGATGGCTTCTGCCAGGCATGCCAAGGGTATTACCAGCCCAGAACATGTTTTATGTTAATTTCTTGGCAGATATTCTAGTATAAATATGAATGCCAAACCAATGAGGGTAGGCCTACAGTTATAAATTCTCAGAGAATATCAGTTTTTTTTCTCCACCTAGAGCTCAAAGAGAATAACTTTACTATCCTCTCTTTATGCCTTTGGATGAATTTTTCTAGTCCAACTCCTCATCTCTCACTGGTGTAAGTCCGCATCTCTGTTCCCTGTGTGGGCATTGAAGCCCAAGCCTCTATGTTACTGAGATCAGAAAATACCCATAGGGCCTCCAGAGTTTCAGCTCAGCTTTTACAGCTTAAGTCTAAGAATTCTTCTTCATTTTTCACCCCTGGATATTTCACCTACCTTTCTTGCCAGCTCAGCCTGACTTAAAAGGATCTTACATTTTATCTAGGTTTTCTACTTTGCAATGAGATGGTTTCTGTATATTTAGACTATACTGTTGCCAGAAACTAAAATTATTTAGTATTTCTTTAGTGTGGTCATGAGCTAGGCTGCTAACCAAAAGGTTGGGTGTTCGAATTCGCCATCCGCTCCTTTGAAACCCTATGGGGCAGTTCTACTTGTCCTATAAGGTTACTATGAGTAGGAATTGACTCAGTGGCATTGGTTTTTTTTGTTTGTTCATTTTGTTTAGTGTAAGTTCTTAGAGTTAGAACTGTCAGTTTAAGAGACATGTACATTTTTAATGTATCTCATGCATTAAACTTTGTTAAATAATATACAATATTGAAAGCAGTTCGTCCTTGTCCTCTTTGGAATATCTTATGTGCGTAATTCAAGAGCACAATAGTGAGTGCACAACAACTCTTAGATGATTTCCTAGTGCTTTGGCTAACTGAATTTCTGTTAAAAATTCTCTCTCATTTTAAGCGCATATTTATTAAAACTTTAAATTTTCCAGACACAAAAACAGCAAGTTCCAAAGTGTGAATCTCACTCTTCGATTTTTGTTCCTATAGTTTTTCCCTTGAACGTAATATCTGTCTCATCATGAGCTTTGGAAATATAAGTCCAAAAGACCTGAATGTGAACGCTCATGGAATTATGATGAAAAATAATTTTCTAAACAAAGGTCTCCAAATTCTTACTTGTACAAGGTAAGAAACTACTATATATGAAGTTTATTTTTCACATACCCTGTATTTATTCACGTTTAAGGATGGATGATGAAAATGGAGAGAGTTACTGCACTGGGATGGGGCAGTAATGAATTGCTGTGCGTGCTGTTATTCTTAGAGGTTTTCTCTTCTAGTCCTTAAACTGTCAGCAAGACTAGCTTTGAACAAAACTCTGAAAGGTCATAACCCAAGAAGGGAGAGGCTCCAAGACCATGCACCAGGGAAGATGCAGATGGATAAACAAGCCATAAAGTGCCCCATATTTTCTCTTTTCCAACATTTCACTGAAGAGTTGACCCCAGGCTATTCCCCTGTGAAAGTGAAATTTTAAAAGAGCCAACCCCAAACAAACCTACACCGACCCCCAGTTGGCTCGCTTTCCCCACCACTAATGAAACCCAGGAGGGTCCTGACATGAGGTGTGACAATTTGAGAGGCAGAGAGAAGATCACAGAAGCGAGAAACCTGTCACCTCTCTTTTCATATCCTGAGGAGCATATGGGCCAGCCTTTGCATGCCCATGGTTCTCCAGGCTGGGACAGCGTTCCCACTGCTTTGGAAACTGCACTTAGATGGACACCCTTGCAAAACACTCCTCCTCCCACCACTGGGCCAGCCCAGCCTTTTAAAATGTGCCCTAGTTGAGAGCACTCAGATCTAACAGCCACATTAAGCACAATGAAGAGAATTAAGGATATTGTTTCTGAGGAATTAGATGAATACACTCAGGTGAAGAGATGAAGAGAGAGAGATGAGAAGTGACTGGTCTGACCCGCCGAGCAGCAGGCTTTGGGATCCTGATTCGGCTCTGCGATTGGGGTATTGATAAAGCTTAGAAGATGACCGGTTGCCATTGAGTCGATTCTAACTCTTGGCAACTCCCTGGGTGTCAGAGTAAACTGTGCTCCATAGGGTTGTCCAATGGCTGATCTTATTTTTCAGAAGTAGATCACCAGGCCTTTCTTCCAAGGTGCCTCTGGGCAGACTCAAACCTTCGACCTTTTGATTAGCAGCTGAGCTTGCATCACCCAGGAATCTGCTTATAGGATTGGTGGTATTGTTAGCTATTGTTGAGTCAGCCCTTGGCTTATGGCGACCTCAAGCACAACGGATCAAAACATTGCTCAGCCCTGCATGCTATCCCCATTATTGCTTGGGGACCAGACCATTGTAATCCATCGGGTTTTTCTTGGCTAGTTTTTGGAAGTAGATCACCAGGCCTTTCTTCCTAGATTGTGTTAGTCAGGAAGCTCTGCTAAAACCTGTTCAGCATCATAGCAACATGCAAGCCTCCACTGGCAGATGAGTGATGGCTACGTATGAGGTGCAGTGGCTGGGAATCAAACCTGGGTCTCCTGCATGGAAGGCAAGAATTCTACCACTGACCCAGTAAAGCCCTGGCTTATAAAATAGATGGGTGTAAATAGGGTTGGTTTTGGAGCAGTTTTGGGAAAGAGGGGCTAGATGTCTAGGAATTGACCTATGAGGGCGTTATCTGCAGCAATTCTGCATTTTTCAGATCTCTGGATACTGCCTTTGGATCATGGAATCAGAACTTCCCAGCCTCCTCAGAGTATGTCCAAAGAGTCAGAGTTAAGTCAAACACTAAGTAGTAATGGGAGTTGGGTCTCCTCCACACTTGCTTTTCCTTTTCCACAGGCTGAAACCTGGAGCCTCAACCCGGCATAGCAGGACAAAGTCCCCGGGCTTGGTGGAACCTTGAGCTGGAAGGCTTCGGAGTTCTTGAAACACAATGTGGAGCACAGTGCTTGCCAATTTGGATTTAGATAGGAGCAAAACATAACCTGTGACTTTTTGTTACAACATCTAATCTACTTTAAGAAAATTTCATTCTGGGATTTCTTTTTGTTGTAGTCCTGAATGAATTCCACTCTTTGCTGGATACTAAGTCTTCCTTTTACTTGGCAGTGTTTTGTCAAATGATTTTTTTTTTTTTTAAATTGTCCTTTAGGTGAAAGTTTACAGCTCAAGTTAATTTCTCATACAAAAATTTATACGATATTGTTACGTGACCCTAGTTGCAGTCCCTATAATGTGAGAGCACTCTCCCCCATTCAGCCAGCTCCTATCCCTTTCTGCCTTCTCATTCTGCCTTTTGACAGAAGCTGCCCCTTTAGTCTCCTGCTTCTACTTGAACTAAGAAGCACACTGTTCATGAGTATTGTTTTATGTTTTATAAAATAGTCCAGTATAATCTTTGTTTGAAGAGTTGACATCAGGAACGGTTTTAGTTCTAGATTAACAGAGAGCCCAGGGGCCATGTCTTCAGGATTCCTCTAGTCTCAGTCAGAACATTAAGTCTGGTCTTACGAGAATTTCAGTTCTGCACCCCACTTTTCTCCTGCTCCGTCATGGACTCTGTTGTGTTCCCTGTCAGGGTGATCATTGGTGGTTGCTGGGCACCAGCTAGATCTTCTGGTCTCAGGCTGATGGAGTCTCTGGTTCATGTGGCCCTTGCATCTCTTGGGCTAATATTTTCCTTATGTCTTTGCTGTTCTTCATTTTCCTTTGCTCCAGGTGGGTTGGAACCAACTGATACATCTTAGACAGCTGCTCGCAAGCTTTTAAGACCCCAGATGCCACTTACCAAGGTGTGATGCAGAACATTTTCTTAGTAAACTTTGTTATGCCAATTGACCTAGACGTCCTCTGAAACCATGGTCCCCAGACCCCTGCCCCTGCTACTGTGTCCCTCAAAGTGTTTTATTGTGTTCAGGAAACATCTTAGCTTTTGGTTTAGTCCAATTGTGCTGACTCACCCTTTATTGTGCGTGGACCTTCCCTTCACCTGAGATAATTCTGGTCTACTTCTAATTGAATTCTCCTCTTCCTCCCTCCCCACCCTTGTAACCATCAAAGAAAGTTTTCTTCTGTGTTTAAACCTTTTCTTGAGTTCTTATAACAGTGGTCTCATACATTATTTGTCCTTTTGCAACTGACTAATTTCACTCAGCATAGTGCTTCCAGATTCATCCATGTTGTGAGATGTTATGCAGATTCATCATTGTTTTTTATCATGGCACAGTATTCCATTGTGTGACTATACCATAATTTATTTATCCATTTGTCTGTTGACAGGCACCTAGGTTGTTTCCATCTTTTTGCTATTGTGCACAGTGCTACAGTGAACATAGGGATGCATATATCTATTCATGTGAGGCTCTTATTTCTCGGATATATTCCAAGGAGTGGAATTGCTGGATCTTATGGTACTCCTATTTCTAGCTTTTTAAGGAAGCGCCAAATCGATTACCAAAATGGTCGTACTATTTTACATTCCCACTAGCAGTGTATAAGTGTTCCAGTCTCTCCACAACCTCTCCAACATTTATTATTTTGTGTTTTTGGATTAATGCTAGTCTTGTTGGGGTGAGGTGGTATCTCACTGTAGTTTTGATTTGTATTTCCCTATCAGCTCATGATGGTAAGCATTTCCTCATGTATCTGTTAGCCACCTGAATGTCTTCTTTCATGAAGTGTCTGTTCATGTCCTTTGCCCATTTTTTAATTGGGTTTTTTTGTTGTTGTTGAGGTTTTACAGTATCTTATAGATTTTAGAGATTAGACCCTGATAGGATATGTCATACCCAAACATTTTTTCCCAATCTGTAGGTTGTCTTTTTACTCTTTTGGTGAAGTCTTTTGATGAGCATAAGTGTTTGATTTTGAGTAGCTCCCAGTTATCTAGTTTCTTTTCTGGTATTTGTGCATTGTTAGTTATGTTTTGTATTCTGTTTATGCCATGTATTAGGGTTCCTAGCATTGTCCCTATTTTTTCTTCCATGATCTTTATTGTTTTAGGTTTTATATTTAGCTCTTTGATCCATTTTGGGTTAGTTTTTGTACATGGTGTGAGGTATGGGTCTTGTTTCATTTTTTTGCATGTGGATTCCAGTTATGCTGGCACCATTTGTTAAAGAGACAGTCTTTTCCCCATTTAATGGACTTTGGACCTTTGTCAAATATCAGCTGCTCATAGGTGGATGAGTTTACGTCTGGATTCTCAATTCTGTTCTATCGGTCCATCTATCTGTTGTTATACTAGTACCGGGCTGTTTTGACTACCATGGCGGTATAATAAGTTCTAAAATCAGGTAGTATGAGGCCTCCCACTTTGTTCTTCTTCTTCAATAATGCTTAACTAATCAGGGTCTCTTCCCTTTCCATATGAAGTTGCTGCTTTGTTTCTCCATCTCGTTAGAAAATGTCATTGGAATTTGGATCGGAATTGCATTGTATCTGTAGATCGCTTTGGGCCAAATGGACATTTTCACAATGTTGAGTCTTCCTATCCATGAGTAAGGTATGTTTTTCCACTTTTGTAGGTCTTTTTTTGGTTTCTTGCAGTAGTGTCTTGTAGTTTTTCTTTGTATAGGTCTTTAACATCTCTGGTTGGATTAATTCCTAAGTATTTTATCTTCTTGGAGGCTATTGTAAATGGTAGTGATTTGATGATTTCCTCTTCAAAGTTCTCTTTGTTGGTGTAGATTAATCCAACTGATTTTTGTATGTTTATCTTGTATCATGATATTCTGCCGAACTCTTCCATTAGTTACAGTAGTTTTCTCGAGGATTCTTTAGGCTTTTCTGTGTATAAGATCTTATCATCTTTAAATAGGGTTACTTTTACTTCTTCCTTACCAATGTGGATAAGCTTTATTTCTTCATCTAGCCTAATTGCTCTGGATAGGACCTCCAGCACAGTGTTGAATAAGAGTGGTGATAAAAGGCATTCTTGTCTGTTTCCTGTTCTTAGGGGGAATGCTTTCAGACACTCTCCATTTAGAATGATGTTGGCTGTTGGCTTTGTATAAATGCCCTGAATTTTGCTCCTATGACTTTCTATTGAGTTGTCTAATTCTGAAATTGTATTGTTAATTTTGGGGGTTTCTGTTTGCTGTCTCCCTGTGAATTCTTGCTGCCTGTTAAATTTGTCCTTATGCTCTTGTATAACCTTAAGTTCCTCTGTTGCTTTGTCTGTGTGTTCCTTGGCTTGGTCTGCATTTTTCCTGATCTCTTGAAATGCTCTGTATATTAATCTTTTAAAATCTACTTCCGGTAATTCCAAGATATTCTCTTCCTCTGGAAGGTTTCCTGGCTTTTCGTTTTGGTTTATTGCTAAAGCCATCATGGTCTGCCTCTTTATGTGATTTGATATTGACTGTTGTTTCTGAGGCATCAATAAGTTATATTTATTTATTTTATGTTTGCTTTCTGTGTCCTTGGAAACCCTGGTGGCACAGTGGTGAAGAGCTATGGCTGCTAACCAAAATGCTGGCAGTTCAGATCCCCCAGGTGCTCCTTGGATATTCTAAGGGGCAGTTCTACTCTGTCCTACAGGGTTGCTATGATTTGGAATTGACTTGACGGCAGTGGGTTTGATTTTTTTTTTTTTTTTGACTGTGTCCTAGCTTCTTGTTTTCTTTTGATATGCCCAAATAGGCTGGTAATATGAGCTACTTTGATTATTGGGGACTTTGAAGCTCTCGTGTCCTGTCACCAGGTGGTTAGAGCTGTTATTAGCGATGTGAGCCCAGGAGTCCATTTAGTTTTCTTGTGTGGGTTCAGCTCACATGTCCAGATCATCGGTCTCCAAGTATGTGGTGCAGCCTCTCACCTAGAGGCCTAGACGGGCAGGGCTATGTAGGCGTATTTGAAGTAGGCACAGGTATCTGGCTGCGGTAGGAGGTACTGAGCAACGTAGGGGGCTGACAGCTGCCCCTGAGTGCCTGGGTGGAAGGTGTGTCCCTGTTCCCTAGAGCACGTAGGTGGGTGGGTATTGCAGCCAGACTTTGGGTACCCAATGCTGTTGGCTGTAAGAACTTGGAGGCACCACTTATTCTTGGACCCCTGTGGCAGGTGGCTAGCTGGAGTGGGTAGAGCCACCAGTCCTTGGGCTCCTGATGTGGGTAGATGAGGATCCTGCTTAATGGGCAGGGCAGTGTGAAATGCCACTCTGCCTTAGCTGTTGCAGTTGAAAATGGCTCGGGGCAGCTGACGTGTCTCACTTCCGGGCTGGGGACATGGCAATTGCTGAAGCCAGACCAGGACAGGAGCAGAACAGGGAGAGGGTGGGTAAATGGGATAGAGGTACTTCCCAGAGACGGGAAGGGTGTTTTTGATCCTGCACTGTAGGTTAGACACTTGCACTTTCACAGATTCAGTGCTGCTTTCCCGTTGGGCAGAGTCTCTACCACTTGGTTTCTCCAGGTGTGGAAAACATGTCCTAAGTGCTACTGCTTGCCTCAGGCTGCGAGTGCCAGCGGATCCAGCCTGCAGGGTGCTGGCCAGGTCAGGTCTGGCAAATTCTTGCTGCCTCTAAACTGTCTCTTCCTCCCCCTGCTCCTCAGTCCATCTCCTCAACTTTGTCTTTGATGTTCAGGCCTCCTAGATTGTCACATATAATCAATTCACTTGTTTTTTGTCTTTGTTGTAAGAAGGACCACAGGACCATCTTGGCCCTGCCTCCTCAATTTATGTATTACAGAAAGGGTACAGAGGCAGTAAACTTTCTGAGCTTTTTATGTAAAAATAAAGTTTCAATTTTCCCTCCCTTAATTAGATTTTGTTGGATACAGAATTTTGGATTCAAAACATTTTTTCTTCTGAATTCTGAAGGCATTGCTTCATTGTCTTCTAGCATTCAGTATTGCTAATTAGACATTTAAGATAGAACAAAGGGCAGAGGATACAAACAAGAAATGTGTAAAAAACAAACAAAAACAAATACAAGCAGCCAATATACATATAAAAAATTATGTCCCTACTAAACAAATGTGAGAATCAGACATTAAAGAGAACCATTTTTTCTTCTACCAGATTGACAAAGATTATAAAAATGATAATAGTCAACATTGGTGCAGATGTGGAGAAATGGGTATTTTTATACACTACTGATGGATGTGAAAATGTGTATGAACTTTCTGGACTACACATCTTCAATATTCAATACTGAAGTCTGTTATTTTGTCCTTTATAGGTGAGATCATTATTATTATTTTCTAGTTGGAAATTTTTAAGCTCTTTATTCTTGGTGCAGGAGCCCTGGTGGCATAGTGGTTAAAGCACTGGACTGCTAACCGAAAGGTCAGCAGTTTGAAACCACCAGTGGGTCTGAAGGAGGAAGATGTGGCAGGCTGCTTCTATAAAGATTTACAGGATTGGAAATTTTATGGGGTCGCTATGAGTTGGAGTTGACTCAATAACAGTGGGTGGTTTATCCTTGACGTGCTAAAATTTCATGAAGATGTGTTTAGGTGAAAATCTATGTTTGTTCACAAGTGCAGTGGTTAAGAATTCGGTTGCTGACCAAAAGGCTGGCAGTTCAAATTCACCAGCCATTCCTTGGAAACCCTATGGGGCAGTTCTACTCTGTTTGATAGAATGGCTATGAATTGGCACTGACTTGATGGCAACGTGTTTGTTTTTTTGTTTTGTTTTCTTTTGTTTTGTTTCAGCCTGAGGGGCACAGAGGAAACCCTGGTGGCATAGTGGTTAATTACTACTACTGCCAACCAAGAGGTCACCAGTTCAAATCCGCCAGGTGCTCCTCGGAAACTCTATGGGGCACTTCTACTCTGTCCTATGGGGTCGCTGTGAGTCGGAATCGACTCGACAGCCCTGGGTTTGGCTTTTTTTTTTTTTTTTTTTGAGGGACATAGTTCTTCTATTGTTTCTTTGATAATTTCCTGCTTTCAGTTTTCCCCATTCTTTCTTTCTCAACTTTTTATTAGATGGATATTGGTCCTGCTCTATGTCTTTTCTATATCTTTTAACTTTTCTCTCACATGTTTTTTTTTTTTGCCTTTTGCTTTATATTATGAGAAATTTTTTTTTTTAAATTCTGCTATGTTGTCTATTGATTTATTTCACCAAACATTTGAATAGTAAATATTTTAAAAATTTTTATGAACCCTATGCCTTTTTTCACATCAGCCTATTCTTGTTTTATGGATGTGGTATCTCCACATAACTAGATTGATCTGTAAGGATAATAATTAGAACATTTTAAAAAGTTCTCTTTTCCATGGATTGTCTATTTCTGCCAGTGAAAGTTTTTATTTTTCTCCATTTGGTCCCCCATTTTGATGTTGCTGGTTTTCCTCAAACATCTGATGATCTCCGGTCTTCCATCATTCATAATTGAGAGCCATGTTGATTAATGTAAATATCCAGAATATTTCTTCTCTACCCGGTGATTGTACAGAATAAATACACAATGAAAAATCGATGTGATTCTCAAAAAATAACTGTTAATCTTAGTAGAAATTGACCCACCTTGATAAAATATTTAAAATTTTCTATATGCTGCAACATTGATTATACAGAGGAACTACAGCCTCATCTTTACAGGAAATCTTTAACATTTGGTTGATCACACTTAGAGTTGTTTCTAAGAAAATCTCTTACAAATCTATACCTTAAAGTTTTATTGCATAATTTTTTTTTAGAGTTAAAAACTTTTCATAGCTATTTATTTTAAAATGTTTTTGGGGAATTGAATTATATTTTTAAAAATCAATACACTATTTCATATATAAAGAAAACCCATTTTGTTATATGTGTTTATAATTTGTGACTATCATGCTTTATGCATTTGGAGATGTTTTTAAAGACTGGTATACATTGTATGAAATGGGTATGGACAGTATAAAAATAGTTGGATGACTTAACTGACTTAACTACAATTATTTACAACATAGACACATTATGGGGAACTCATATATTGTTGGAAAACCAATGATTTCTCCTGTGTAAAACACTTATAGATGGATTGACTACATCAGGCTGTTAAAAAATTGCCACTCAAATGATGCCAGGATCTTTTTCCATGACTTCACATCATTACCCATTCATATTTCACACACACAGCTTTATTCATGTTGGGGATCACCGCTGAGTTGTAGGGTAGATTAATCTCACCACAGCAAAGCCATTACACTTCCTCTAGTCTTCCTTACACATTTCCTCAATGCATACTTCAAATCTGGAAAAACATACTTAAGTGCTGGAGAAACAAAGAAGCAGCAATTTCCTTGCCTTATTTCTTGGCGCAAGATGAAGTAGAGAACATGATGCGGTGATTAAAGCCAGACCTATGCCTAGCCATGGGCACTGCAGCTGACCCAAACCTAATTAAGAAAGATCCTGAATAAACTTGAGTGGAAGTCAAAATCACCAGCCCCTCAAATTATTTTTGGTATAAAAATTAGCATCTTGCTTCTATTCTATCTGTTATTGAATATTTTACTGATTTGTATATGTGAGCAGTTGACTTGCATCTGTCACAGTTAAGCCTCTCATTTAGACCCAGGGATCCAGTGAGAACAAGAACGAGAAGTCCTACCTTAAGCTCAAACTGGCATAGGCATCTATCTTCTCCAAAAGGATAAACTGGTCCCACTTGTTCTCTTATTCCCATATGTATTACCTCTGCTAATATATAAAGCTTCTACCACCCGCCTATCAGTTTGTAATACTGTAGTGGCTTGAGTGTTGCTATGATGCTAGAGGCTATGCTACTGGCATTTGAAATACCAGCAGGGTCTCCCAAATTAGACAGGCTTCAGTGGAGCTTACAGACTAAGACACACTAGGAAGAAAAGCCTGGTGATCTATTTCTAAAATTAGCCAAGGAAAACCCCTTGGATCACAACAAAACACTGTCTAATATAGTGCTGGAAGATAAGCTTGTGGGTTGGAAGGCATTCAAAATACACAGTGGCTGCAACAGTGGACTTGAGCATAACAATAATTGTGAAGATAGTGCAGGACTGGACAACATGTCATTCCATCATACATGGGGTCACATGAGTCAGAGCCAACTTGACAACTAACAACAACAGCAGTTATATAAATTTCAACTGAAATAACTTAAGAAATTTGATTTGATAAAGAAGAGGGCGAGCACTGCAAGAAAAATTAACACTGTCAGCGTCTTAGAAATTCTCTTTGAGCTCCACTAATCCCTTTGCAACTTCAATACTGTTGCCTTCCAAGACAAACTCATTATTAATTTCTACAAGAGTACCCAGAAGATAGTGTATGTTGGAGTTCCTAGTACAGTGTCTGACACATGGGAAGTGTCCAAAATTGAATATCTCATTATCTTTCAAGTTACCACACATCTACTTTAGAAATAATTTCTTGGTTTTGATCCAGGGAATTCATTTGCAGGGCTTGAGATAAAGAAAAAAGGTTAGTATTTGACTCATTTTAATGCCTTTGTTGCCCTGAAGGTTTAGCCTTTAATGTTGTTGAAAAGAGGAAGGAATTAAGATGTAGTTTACTTTTAGAGATTTGGTGTTTTTTACCTTTTAGAGAGAGAGTGAAGTATTTACAGATAAAATGATATGATTTCTGGGGATTGGTTCAAAGCAATCTGATGAGGGAGTATGAAGTGGGTGGGGAATCGATGATAAAGACTGGCTGTGAATTGACGACGTCTGAAGCTCAGTGATAGATACAGCGAGTTTATTATGCTATTCTATTTTACTGTATGTTTACCATTTTCCATTATAAATTTTCTTAAGTGAATGGACTATATATCGAAATTTTGAGTGGATGGACTATTGTCAGCTCATAGCTGGGTCCTCCCCAGGAATTACTTTCAGCTAAAAAGAGTTGTCCGCCCAAGGTCCTGCCCCACCCCATACCTCTGTTCTTGTAGCTTGCATTCAATGATTTGTTGATGAGCAGAGGGTATAAAGACCTGGTTCTCTTGCCTCAATTTGAGGCATCTCTAAAGGACTCAGTCCACAGTTCCCCATGGAATTGACTGAGGCCTCTGCTAAGATGACATCACAGTTGAACTTCTCCCTCTTCCCAATCCTGTTTCATCACTCCAACATAAGGTTTTGTACCATTGCATATGGTCTCAATGGAGCTCTCCAGATTAGATTCCTGATTTGTAGTGTTTGCCAATTTCCATGGTGTAAATACTCCAGCCATGGCCAATTTCAAGCTGCTAGTATTATGTTGGAGACCCTGGACGATGCGAACGGTTTATGTGTTCAGCTGCTAACCAAAAAGTCGGAGGTTTGAGTCTACCCAGAGGCACGTTGGAAGAAAGTCCTGGTGATCTGCTTCTCAAAAATCAGCCACTGAGAGCCCTGTAGAGCCTAGTTCTACTCTGACACATACGGAGTCACTGGCACCTGGTGTTTGGTTAATATGTCGTTTAACACAGATTTGGGAAGAGATGTGCACAATTGATTCTTGTGAGCCAGAGCATGCCAGTTCCAGCCAGCTACTCCTACCAATTTCTTTCAGTGAAATTCTTAAATGCAAATCTATACCCTAGTCTCAAACTAAATCAACAAAAAACTGTAAATTATTTTCATACTGTCAATTTTGATGATTTGTTTATTAAACAACTAACATTTCACAGACTATTGAAGTGAAACTGGTCACCTCGGGTATTTCAGTGAAACATACACCTCTCTCTCTCTCTCTCACACACACACACACACACACACACACACACCACCATAAGACAGTGTCCTTTTAATTTCCTAAATATTTCCCAGCTGGGTAGGGCATTCTAAGAGAACAGACTTCAAATTAGTTGTTCTTACTGTTTTGAGATTAGGAAAAATTGCCAAGAAATCACTAGATGAGTTCAAAACGCAATTGTTATTTTTGCTATGGATGAAAGTATGTATTTAAGTGAGTCAGAGTTTCAGCCTCAGAACCTTGATGTTTAAGTCTGAGTAAGCCACTTACAGTCTTTGTTATCACTAAAGAAAATGCATTGTATGTTTAAAGAAATGTTAAGGCTTCCACCACACTCTAGAACTGTTGTTGGAATAAATAAGTAATCAGAGATTGAAGGGTTTTTCTTAAAGGCAGTAAGAAAAAAAGAAATAAGACACCACATTCAAAGAAACTAGGTGATTAAAGGGAGAAGAGCATCTTGAAGGAAGTGGTGCAGAGTAGAACTGTAGAAAGAGAATTTTGCCCAAACGAAAGGCAAACTATTCTTCAATCTTAGGCCCATTTTTCTAGGAAGGGCAGTTGCCTGGTAAGTGGGAGCAAAGTGTCCCATTGAGAAGAAAATGTTAGCCATGGAATAATTCATTTTACTTTACTAGTTTAAACACCCTTAAATATCAACGAAGCATCCGAGCTAAGTTCTTGTTTTGCTATTAGACTCAACTGGCCTATCAAGCCAAAAGCTTCAATAATGGTTTTCAAATTTTTTCATGGATTAGAATCACCTTGGAAAGCTGATTAAAATATAGATTCCTGGGTACTACAGCTACTATGATTCAATGGAGGCCTGGTATGGGGCTCAGGCATCTGCATTTTAACAAGCTTCTAGGTAAATTCTGAAGCCTGTGGTCTCTGTCAAACCAAAATATGTGGAACAGCAATATGGCAAAACATCCCTGATACCACAGTTCCATGATAATATTGGGAATGAGTCTATGCCATTTCCTCATTATGGAAACAAACCCTCTTTACACATAGCTGTCTGGAACCTCTATCTAATACTTCTAGCCTCTATCTAATACATTTTTAGAATAATGTCTTCCACCTATCTATCAACTAAACAGATTCTCATTTCTCTACTTTCATATGCTTGCTTGCTATCTAAAGGGAAGGAAAAGCATGTGTGTTTGTGCACGTGTGTGCGCGCATGCTCACACACACGTAGAAAGGTTGGTGTCTTTGTTTCCTAATGCTGCTATAACAGAAATACCACAAGTCAGTGGCTTTAGAGAACAGAAATTTATTTTCTCATAGTTCAAGAGGCTAGAAGCCTGAATTCAGCATGTGGGTAGAGGGGGAGATCCTTCTTTGTTTGAGTTTCTAGTAGCTGCCGATCCTTGGAGTTCCTGGGCTTCTAGTCATCTGTTTCCATCGTCCTCAGATAGCCTCTGTGTTTTCCTGTTTGTGCTTGCATCTGTATCTCAGCTGCTCTTTTTATAACTCAGAACTGATTAGGTTTAAGATACACCCTACCCTGATAATGGCCTCATTAACATAACAAAGAAAACCTTATTTCCAAACAGGATTACATCCACAGGTACAGGGTTTAAGATGGCAAAGCATGTATTTGGGGAACACAGTTCAATCCATGACAGTCGGGGATGCATAACCGTTATAGTTCTTTTAGAAAATTCTTCCCCAACAGATCCAACCAAAGAGACATTTTCAACGCTGGTATAATCCCTGTTGAATCTGAAAATCATGGTGTTATTAACCTAGCAGTTTTTTTCTCTAACCTGGCAGACTTTTTCTTATAAAAACTAAAAGTTTTCATCATTCAAAACTATCCTTGTAAGCAACCTTATTCTACATGACATATACTGTTATGTTACCAGCCCTATGGGCACTGGGTCCCTTGTCATGTGCTGAGGAGGTATTCTACTTGGCTTGCAGTTGTTCTCATAAATGAGTATTCAACAGAGACTCTATGACAAAGATAAGTCTTTTGCTTTGTACACGGAAATGTGACAAATTGCTCCACGACTCTTGGATCTTGATGAAAAGGGAGTCACACCCTGTCCTCAGGGGGAACTAATTAGTTTCCATGATGAATTAGACTCAAGGTACTCCATGAAAGTAATAATCGAGGACATTTCTGCTCATGAAGTCACCCTTCTAGGGGCTTAAAACCTAAAAGGTAGGTGTGTGTGTGTGTGTGCAGATCACAGACAACTCCACAATGGAATGCGGGGGAGGGGTGTTTATTGCTTACTGAAACTCGGTGAAGGCCTAGACTTCCTGTTGCCCTCTTTGCCTCCTGTTCCCTTTACAGAACTGAAGACATTCTTGCATTTTGGACAATTAATGAGGAACAATTCCTTTTTTTATATTTTCTTTGCAAAATGATGCTGCAACAGTGCATTGAGAAGGGCTGGAATTTGTTATCAAAATCAGCCATTGGCACCTGTAAAAAGGTGAATTGGCAAAAGTTGTGTGATACATTTACAATGATGACCAAAAAAAAAAAAGAGTAGCTGCTGAGGCCGCTTATGTACAACATGAGCAGGTTTGGAGGTTTACCCCACGGTTTCACGGGACATCCCAGTTAATTGACCTGATAATTTTTTAATGCTTCTGTTCTGCCTCCTAGTTCATTGCATAGTGCCTAGGGTCTTAAAAGCTTGCAAGCAGCCATTCAGGGTACAACAATTGGTCTCTATTTGCCTGGAGCAACAGAGGAACAAGGAGAGTCAGGAACAGAAGGAAATGGAATGCGTAGCTAACTGCCTTCATGAACAACCGACCCTTTGCCATGAGACAAGAAGAACTGGATGGTACCTACCTACCGTTACTGAATATTTTGATCAAAAATTCTACAGAAGAATTCTGATCAAAAGAGGGAAAATGCAGAATTTTAAATTCTCAAAGACTCCAGGCTTTCTGGACCCATGGAGGGTGAATGGAATCCCTGAAACTATTGCTCTGAGATAATTTTTAAACTTTAAACATTAAACCAAAAATATCCCTTCAAGTCTTCTTAAAACCAAACAGTAGTTTAGCTTAACTAGTAGAGAATGTCTGCCTTGATCAAACTGACAACAACTCAAAAGATTACATAGGAAACTTAGGCGGCAGTGAGTTTATGTTAAGAGAGAAGGAACAGCTTGGGAAAGGAGGGTGACAGTGGTTGCCCAACTCGAAGAATATAACCAGTGCCACTGAACTGTACGTGTAGAAATTGTTGAATCAGCATATGTTCTGCTGTGTATATTCTAAACAGTAACAACAAAAATAAGTTATTAAAAAAAATCAATCATTGGATGGGACAATTGCGTTTTCAATGCCCACTTCCTCTCCTCTTCTGCCAACAGCACGCCTTCCTGCCCTTAAGTGTTCGTGAGGAACTTTGTCATTATAATCCATTTTTACACTGATGTACCTACTGGGAGTTGTAATTTCCCCATAAAAAGCTTTCCACGCTGATCACCTTTATTCTTTAATGGGCGTTGACCATCAGGGCATATTGTTCCGTCCAGCACTGGCTCTGCGGGTTGGGTTTCTATCTCAGTGCACAACATGAAAGCTTGGGTCTATCTGTGTCATGCAAAGCCAAGCCTTTCTTGAAGTGATTTGTTTACAGTGTCATTTGATGGAGTGGAATGTTCTGTAACTCATTTGAACTGTTACAGAAGCTTTGCAAAAAGGTCACCACTCCTCTTAGAGTTTCCAAATCTGGGCACCATCTGGGAGCTTGTTAAAGATAAGGTTTTCCACTGGCTTTTTGCATACCAACTAGAGCCAATTAGTGAAGGGCTACTCTTTCAGAGAAGTTTGTGCTCACATTTAGGGAGAGGGAGAGGGAGAGAGAGGAAAATTACAGTTAGTTGCCCAACAATATGCAAGCCCACTTTGCACCACATTGGAGTGCCTGTGTTAATAGTCTTCAACCAGGGTGTCAGTCTTAAAAAAGTTGAATACAATTTGCTTCTAAATGTTCTTTATTGATATTCAAGTGTGGTCTTGGGATTCAGTGCTAAAGGAAATTGTATTTCACCATTTATTCAGAATTAAACGGGAAAATGACAACTCATTCCTGACAGTAATAAAGGTTATGTATGCTCATTGTTCATTGCTCGCTTTGCATGGCACCAACAGTTGTTTCAAGTTGTTATAACTTCACATACTCGAAAGTCTAGGCCTCAAATTGGCTTGAGTTTGCTTTCTGTCCCCTTTCTTATGAGACAAAAGTCTTGAGTTTTTCAAACCTCAAAAGCTCAGCTGTAAAACTGTAGGAGACCAGCAAGAGAAAAAGGAAAGTTTCCTTCAAAGATGTCTCTAGTCTCTGCTGGCCAGCTTTGCTCTCTCCCTTGAAACATTAACTATGTCTTTTAACCCTTGTCTTTGGAAAACATCCAAATGTAGCAAACGGCAGAAGCAACATTTCTTTACCCTCCTGCCTGGAACTTCCCATGACATGGATGAGTTCTAGCTGGTACTTTCATGGGTGGAACAAGGAAGTCAGCTACTGCCCACCATCTTCACCCACGTCTGCAGATGAGATAAGTAAACACATAATGAGATCTACCGAATTAGAAATCAAAACCCTCTCTTTTGGCTGGAACCCTTGAAAGGGCCTAGACCAAAAAGGCTGCACAGTAGCAGCTAAAACACAGGCTCATTGCCATTAAAAATATTCCTAAGAAATGTGTGTGTGTGTATTTCTAGCAGAATAGTTGGAAGAGAAGCTTAAATCCAAAACTGTATTTTTATCTCTCCAGTCCCAAGTTAAAAACCAAAAAAAATGAAACCCATTGCCTTTGAGTTGATTCCGACTCACAGCGATCCTATAGAACAGAGTAGAACTGCCCCACAGGGTTTCCAAGGAGTGCCTGGTGGATTGGAACTGCTGATCCAAGTTAGAGACATTAAAAATAGCACAATGTCTCCCTCAGTCCAATTAACCTGGTCTGGAAACCAACTTTGTCTTGAGAAAGGGGGAGAAACTCATTGCCTTAGTCATACAGTGCTGCTATAACAGAAATACCACAAGTGGATGGCTTTTACAAAGAGAAGTTTATTCTCTTACAGTCCAGTAGGCTAGAAATCTGAAGTCAGGGCACCAGCTCCAGGGGAAGTCTTTGTCTATCTGTCGGCTCTGGAGGAAGGTCCTTGTCCTCCCCTTGGTCTGGGAGCATCTCAGCACAGGAACCTCAGGTCCAAAGGACATGCTCTGCTCCCGGTGCTACTTTCCTGGTGGTATGAGGTTCCCATGTCTCTCTGCTCATTTCTCTCTTTTATATCTCTGGTGGCGTAGTGACTAAGTGCTACAGCTGCTAAACAAGAGGTTGGCAGTTCAAATCCACCAGGTGCTCCTTGGAAACTCTATGGGGCAGTTCTACTCTGTCGTATAGGGTCGCTATGAGTCGGAATCGACTCGATGGCAGTGGGTTTGGTTTTTTTGTTTTATATCTCAAAAGAGATTGGCTTAAGAGAGTAATCTTGTAGACCTCACCAATATAACTGCCACTAATCCATCTTATTACATCACAGTGATAGGATTTACAACATATAGGGAAATCACATCAGAAGATAAAATGGTAGACAATCATATAATTATACAAAGGAATCATGACCCAGCCAAGTTGAGGGAGATTTTTGGGGGACACAGTTCAATCCATGACACTCATTTATATTCTTTTTGAGGCAACAAGGGAGGTCTTTCCAGCAAAGTCTTTATGCTCCATTCAGGAACGGCAGACTTAATCGTCAAGTTCAACGCTTGTCTCATCTAGCGCTCAGGGTGTGCTGACTTCCTGCGCCGGGAATATTTCAGTTGCAAGAGATCACCAATCTCATCAATAGCTTCCAAGACCTGCAACGAAGATTGCCTCCCGTCAGTTATCTTTAAACTCCGAAGTGGCTCTGCTCTTAAGACCAAAAAAAAAAAAACCAAACCCCATTGCTGTCGAGTCGATTTCAACTCATAGTGACTCTACAGGACAGAGCAGAACTGTCCCACAGAGTTTCCAAGGAGTGCCTGATTTGAACGGCCAGAAATTTGGTTAGCAACCATAGCTCTTAACCACTATACCACCAGGGTTTTCCTGACCTTTAGAACACGTGTTAGTGGTAAGCCCCATGAGGACCCACAGCCTTGCTTTGCTAGTTTCTGTAATTCCAAGGAAAAGGAAGAAGATCCATATCATTAGGTTGTGGCTTATAAGTACTAGAGAAATGTTGGATGCAAATTCACTTTCTTCCATGGGCTAACTCCATGTTATCAATGTTTATTTTATTTTTGCGGGTGTTAGGAGTGGAATAGAAGCATCTGACCCATCCTTGGTGGTGCAGTGGTTAAGGTTAAGTGCTCAGCTGCTAACTGAAAGATCGTTGGTTCAAACACATTAATAGCTCTGCAGGAGAAAGATGTGGCAGTCTGCTTCCATAAAGATTATAGCCTTGAAAACCCTATGGAGCAATTCAACTCTGTCGGATAGGGTTGATATGAGTCGGAATTGATTGGACTGCAATGCGTTTTTTTTGGTACCCATCCTTACCCTTTAAGGCATTTTAAAGTGTAATGACATATATGTTTATGCATATGAGATAAGGTTGCAGATTACAACTGAGGTTATGTCTTCAGCAAACCAAACTGGCCAAGAACAAAACAGGACTTGGTAGGAGCAGATGAGTATCCTCCTCTATACCCCAGACTTTATCTTCCCTCTCTCCAGCCTTTAAATACTCATCTCTATGTTGCATGGCATAATAGAACTTAAAATCACAAGGGACCAAGAACTCATCTGTTTCACCCCCCTTACTTTAAAACCAAAAAACCAAACCCTTTGCTGTTGAGTCGATTCCAACTCATAGCAACCCTATTGGATGGAGTAGAACTGCCCCATAAGGTTTCTAAGAAGTGGCTGGTGGATTCGAACTGCCGACCTCTTGGTTAGTAGCCAAATGCTAAACCACTGCGCCATCAGTGCTCCACTCCCCTTAGTTTAGGGAGGTAAATGTATTTTCGTCTTACAAATTTAAGAACTGAGATTCAGAAAATAAAGGATGTAATTTTTACTTCTAGAATATCACTGATCTTATGGTATTAATCATGTCTTTGAGCTTTTCTGAACCTGTTTTTTTTTAACCTGTCAAATGAGGAGGAAGACAATATTAGGGGCTTTGAAAAAGGGAAAGTGAGAGTAGTTAACATTAGAATGAATGGTGAATGGGGCTGATGGACTTTTGTCTTAAGGAAGTCTTTCAAACTGACATTGATTAAGATGTTCACCACCATGTTAAAAAACCGGTTGCCTTCAAGGTTGATGCTGACTCATGGAGACCCCATGAGTGTCAGAATAGAGCTGTGCTCCACAGAGTTTTTAATGGCTGATTTTTTGGCAGTAGATTGCCAGACCTTTCTTCCCAGGCACCTCTGGGTGCATTTGAACCTCTGACCTTTTGGTTGGCAGATGAGCTCATTAGTGGTTTGCACCTCCAGGAAATCCACCACTATGTTAACAGTAGTTTATTTCCGAGTGGTAGGATTATGGCTTATAAAAATGTTCCTCTGACTGCCCTGTATTTTCTAAAACTTCCGGCATCAAATCTAAGTACTAAGAAGAAGTAACAAAAGTTATATTTTACATGACATCTGTCTGGAATAGTTTCTGCCTGATCCTAGGTGAAGGTGGAGGATGTAGTAACTCAGCAGTTTCCCAAGTGGAGTACCTGCACACTTTGGGGGAATATATGAGACAATTAATGGAGGATGTGGGAGAAAACATTAAGATTTCTAATCATGTTTATGTCAACCTTTTTAACTTCTATTCTTATGTCTGTTACATAATATACAAATAATATATTGGCTATAGGATTGCTATGAGTCAGAATCAACTTGATGGCAATGGGTTTTTTTTCTTTTTTTTTTTTGGTATACATATATCATTTATACATAGATTTGTGTTAAAGCCCACTGACCAAAGACCACCAGGAACACGCCTGTGGTCGTATAAAGTTATGAGCCCTGGTGGTGCAGTGGTTAAACATTCAGCTGCTAACTGAAAGCTTGGCGATTGGAACCCCCAACAGCTCTGAGGGAGAAAGATGTGGCAGTCTGCTTCTGTAAGGATTACAGCTTTCTTGGAAACTATCCTGGGGTCAGTTCTACTCTGTCCTATTGGGCTGCTATGAGTCAGAATCAACTGGATGGCAATGGGTTTTATTTAGCTTGCCCTATCGCCTGTCAGTTTGTGATACTGTGTTGGCTTGCACGTTGCTGTGATGCTGGAAGCTATCCCACTGGGATTTCAAATTCCAGCAGAGTTATCTATGGTGGACAGGTTTCAGTAGAGCTTTCAGACCAGGGAAGACTAGGAAGAAAGTCCTCGTAGTCTACTTTCGAGAATTAACCAGTGAAAACTATGGATCACAACAGAACATTGTGTGCCTTGCTTGCTTTGGACACATCATCAGGAGGCATCAATCCCGAGGCTCTTCATTGCATTTGGTGAAGTAGAAGGCCAGCAAGGGTGAGGGGGACACTTGGTGAGATGGATTGGCCAGTGGCCACAGCAACTGAACACACTGGTGATTTTGGGGATGACGCAGGGTTAGGCAGCATTTTTTTTGTCTGATACACATAAGGTCACCATGAGTCAGAGTCGACTCAATGGTAGCTATCTATCTATTTAGCTTGCTGCGGCAAGGGAGAACACATGCTTGAAGAACCATGGGGCATCTTAGTAAGGAGTTGGGAGAGGCTTCTTATAAAATTTAGGCTTGTGATTGAGATGTTTCTGAGGAAGAAAGGATCAGTTTGGGGTTCAATGCTTTCGAGAAGCAGGGGGGTTCATGGATTGGCTATATTTACAGTTTTTATCTTGATGGAGGGAAGATTAAAGTGAGGCTAGAGTTGTCACTGGTAAAGGAACAGCTGTCATTCACATTAGTCAGAAGAGGGAGATATTACATCATTTTTGTGTTTCTAGAATGGCCTACTCTCTGTCTTGTTCCAAACGTGGTTACTGAGAAGACTTGCCTAAATACTGTTTATATTCTGTGAGCATTGTTTATGTTCAGTTGCTATCTTCATGCCGTGGTGGCTCAGCAGGATCATTTTTCACTCTCTTTTATGTTTATATAGAGTGACTTGCTCAAAAATTTTTATTGGTATGGGAACATGATTTCAAAGGTTTAGGGCAACTATCTAGATGACGCATTAGTGCTCCTTTCAAACCTGGGGTCTACCAGCCCCATCATCTCTGGGAGCTTGCTCCCTGGTCATGCTCTTATCTCTCCCATGTCCACGGTGCCCCTGTCTTCATGGTCTTCTTCCCTTGATATGAAAACACACATAAATCTTTCCCCATTTCCCAGGGCTTTTTCTTAACCTATTTTTCTTGCCCTCACAGCCAAACTTCTTTGAAGACTTGCCTACTGTTTCTTATCACCAATTCATTCCATTTAAAAGAAAAAAAAAATTGTTAATGTACTGGAAATAATACACCCATTTTAAAGAATCTGGAATATAGAAGTGTATAACGAACAAGAACAATGTTCACCCAACATCTCAAAGTCTAGAGTTAGCTTACTGGTTAGCATGCCATTCAATAAAGTTTTAATGTGTACCTACTACTTGCTTAAATCCTGAGAATACAATGATAAAACAGAAAGATTTGGGCATCGAGATTCCATGTGTGTGTAACTTAAGCTCAAACTACCCTCTTTATTCTTTTGTTCCTTCTATTCTTATTTATGGAGCCCTGGTGGCACAGTGGTTTAAGAGCTCAGGCTGTTAATGAAAAGGTTGGCACTTCGAATCTACCGGCAGTTCGAATCTACCAGCCACTTGTTGGAAACTCTGTGGGGCAGTTCTACTCTGTCCTATAGGGTCACTATGAGTTAGAACCGACTTGACAGCGATGGGTTTGGTTTTTGGGGTTTGGTTTGGTGGCCCAGTGGTTAAGAGCTCGGCAGCTAACCAAAAAATCTACCAGCTCCTTCTTGGAAACCTATGAGGCAGTTCCATTCTGTTCCGTGCAGTTCTGTGAGTTGAAATTGACTCGATGGCAATGGGTTTGGTCTTGGTTTTATTATTCATGTTTTGAGTTCTCCCAAGACTGTCCTCTGTGAGGAGCATCAAGCTCCTAATAATTGTTAACCCACAGTTTCTTCTCATCTCTCATTCTACTGGAACTTTCTGCAGTTTTTCTGGACTCTTTTGGACACTTGAAACTGTCTTCTTTTTCTCATGTTTAACACTACACTAATACATTTTTTAATACGGCTTCTTTAGCTGTCTCTAAGACCAGTTCCTCGCCTATGATTGATTCCTCTACTCACTCTGGTATCCCACATTGTCACTCCACCAGAGCAGGCCTTTAACCTGCTCATTCTGACTGTATCTCCTACAGATATAATGGTAGAAGACAATCATACCTTCTACCATTGGTGTTAATGATTGCTCAGTTCCCCGAACTACAGCAGCTCCAGCCTGCATACTCTCCCAAATTCCAGAACCTGAGTTTCTCTTCCATGGATAGCTTGTACATACCTAATTTCAACGTGTCTAGAACTGAGCTAATTTTATTCCCCACTCCCATTGAACACTTTGTTTCTGACTGTATATCTTATCTCATTTAACTGCTTTACCATCATTTCATTCGCCGGGGATAGAGACCTTAAGTTACCTTTGATTCCCACACATGCCCTACCTACATCCTGTCATTTGCCAAGTCCTGACAACTCCATGCATTTGTAATAACTGTTTATAGATACATTTTTTGTTTGTTTCCACTGCCATTGAGTTTGTTGTCTCTTATTTTGTTCCAATAGCTCCATTTTAGATCTTCTTCTTGCCTCTTTCCCCTCGGATCCATTTGTCACGTTTATTTTGTGGGGATGTGAATGTCATTCCTAGTTAGAAACCTTGAATGATGCTCCACAAACTTTAAAAAAAAAAGGCCTAACTCAAAAGTCACCTTCCCTGTGAATTTTCCCCATTATAATAATCCATCCCACCTCCATGCTTCTGTAGTTCATTGTCTATATTTCTTTTTCAAGATGAATTTATTGTCTGCTATTATCATTAGTTACATATTTATTAGTATTTTCCCCTAGGCTGGAATCTCCACCAGGACAGAATTGTGTCTTTTTTGCCCCAGAGTTTTGCCCACAGTAAAACACTCAATAGTATTTGCTACACCGCACTGACATTCTGAGACAGTTTCATCAACCCCAAACTGGTTGATATGGCTTAGTTCTCTGATGTCACTCACATAAAGATTGAAATCAAAGGATAATGAAATGGAGTTTTTAAATCATTTTCACTTCAATCAGATCCGGCTTTTGTGACAGATCTGTTTTTGTTGTTGGCTTTCCAACACCTTGCTTAGTTGGGTCATTTTTTTTTTTTAAATTTTGACAGGTTTGATGGCTGTGAAAAATATCAGAATACAGGAAGTCAATGCTGAAAGAGCATGTTAGATCAGCTTTTGCATTGAAGAACAAGTAAATAGCACACCATTCATCTACTCGGTCTTTTCTGTGAAACCTAAACACTGACTTGACCCGTATTCCCTAAATTATTTTCGTGTATATCTACTGAGTTGAGCACATTGCTGGACATTGCTGTCTTACCCTTGTTTTTTAGCAGTTAGTTTCATTGGTGTTGTTTTTCTAAATCACCCAGGAGAAACCCAGGGAACTCCAAATGCTGGTTCAATGAAAGAACTTGCTCAGAATCCAAGTTCACAGCATTAGAGACCTCCGAAGGCAACAATATTAGCCTGTGGCATACTCACTGTGTCTAAATCCTCTCGTGTATGTGCTGCCGAAACACAAAACCGTGCCCGAGCTCCTGTAAGGGGAGTGGCTGGAAACCCAACGACCACCACCCCAATCTTTTTCTTTAACAGAAGCCTTGCAAAAGCCCTAAGGGAAAAGCAAAAAAAGATTAGTTGACAGAATACAGGATTATCCTGCAAAATAGCCAACCAAACAAACCAACAAAAAACAAAATGAATTTGACTAATTTACTTTGACTAATTGAGTTATGATGATAAGTAGAAAACAAAGTTATTAAAATCCTGTCAAATATGACTGACCAGGTGATGGCACAGTCAATTATTGGACACTGCCCGTGACTGAATATCTAGTATCCTGGGGCCTGATGCACTCAGTAGACAGTCGTATGTGCCGAGTCTTTGACATTTAATAGAAAATGCTGACATGTGTAACTCTGGTTTAACAAGTCTGCATTGATGTAAATCCCTCATCTTCAGGGTTCCTAGGCATAATAACCAAACATCGAATACAATGCAATTACATAAAGAAAAGGTACATATTAAATGGGCATTCATGGCCCAGAGGTAAAATTCTTACCTATCGTGTGGGAGACCTGAGTTCAATTCCCAGCCAATGCAATTAATACACGGCCATCACCTGTCTGTTAGGTGCTAAACAGGTTTTAGTGGAGCTTCAGGACTAAGAAGGACTAGGAAGAAAGGCCTGATAATCCACTTTCAAACACCAGTCAATGAAAACCCAATGGATCACAATGGTCTTATCCATAACTGCTCATGGCTCAGGACTGGACAGTGTTTTGTTCTGTTGTGCATGGGGTCACCATTAGTCTGGGGCTGACTTAATAGCAGCTAACAACAACAACAATATATTAAAGGCAAGGATACATGTTTTAAAAACTTAATACCAATCATATAATGTGGAAATTTCTAATTTGAGGACCAGGATCAGAGAGTGCAGGATCCAACCTCAAGTGATATTTCCACTCCAGGGCCATGGATTTTATTTTCCATCAAACCAGAGATAGCAAGATTCTCTTCAATTTTTTAAATGTGAATGAACACGCCCAAGTTTACTCAGAGATAATAAACCATTGAGCAGATTAAAGAGCCAAGGGGTAGTAAGCAGCTTGGGAGAGAAACGTGTGGGTAGGTCAGCTTGTAAGATAGAAGTCACGTACCTACAAAACTTTTACTGCAGGGTAAAAGCCTTTTTAAGCTATAGCTCCTTCCCCTCAGCTGGTAATCTCAGTAATGATTGTAGAATGCCAAGCTCTTAAATCTGTAAAAATCTTGTCCTGAGAGCCAATGTCAGACAAAAAGGCATGTACCCGGAAAGTCAATCTTTTCCCGTTTGGGCTCTGAAGCTCTCTGCAGGAAACCTTAATGACTGCCTCTACCCACGAGTGAGGTAAATGCCACAGATCTGTTCTTAGCATTAAGAGGTTGCTGGTGTATTGTTTTAGGCTGGAAGCCTGACAGCACCACGGAAACCGCCAGCCGGAATTCAGGAAGAACCAGACATTGAGAGTCAGTCTGCTCATCCCTTTACCTCTCTCTCCCACTGGTCAGCAGTTCTGCCTTTGCATTTCCTTATGGAGAGTGTAGTGTACCAAAGGCAGCAGTGGAGACTGCAAGGTCCACAGAGAACACAGCCTCCTGGCCCCCTGGCTTGGGCAAGGCAAGATTCGCCCTATGATTGGGGCTGGGAAGATTACGAGGAGATGAACCTTTCTAGCTGAGAAAACTCGAAAACAAAGACCGCTCTTTCTCTTTCTTGATCACCCTATGGAAGGCTGCCCACGGAACTACACAGAATGAGAGCCCAAAATTGTCTGAGAGACAAGTGAAGTGCTTTTATTGCTAGAGTACAAACCACCTGACCCATGATCTCAGGCAAGTTTTCAGGACTCCCAAAAGATCATTCCCACTGTCTGCATCTTGCCCTTTGTATCAAAGGAAGCACATTTGCCAAAGAATGCGCAGCAAAATGTATGACTCTTAATTCTTGAGGCCACTCTGGGGCTTTCCTGGAGCACTTTCGAGTTTAAGCCTTACTCTTTCAAACCTAGCCTCATTAAGTTAATGCATATGATTGCCCCAAACAGTTTATATAATGACCCTCTGAGTTTGTACTTCCCAATGCAAATTAGAGCTGGCATAGGCTGAAAGAAACTAAACTATGTGAAATAATAATAACAGTAATAATAATAATAAAAACATGAGCACTGTATTGCATGTAGCGTCGCAGCATCTTGTGTGCCGCCATATTTAAGTACGTGGCAGTGCCTGTGGAGGAAGGTGCAAAACACGTAGCAAGGAGTGAATACAACACAGTCTTGATTATTTAAGTGCATGTTTTATGTGTGAAATCACAGTCTACTAAACTCACTAGAAGATTCCAGTGGTAGAGTTGTAACTGGACTTTGTTCAAAAGGATAACTGGCTGGAGATTATATTTTCATTCCATAGTAGGTGGAAATGTGAGAAAATCCCAATTGTTTAATAAAACCAAAGGTTTTTAAATTAGCAAATGAAAGAGGTACTTATACAATTAACTCCTGGTTTCAAAACCTTCTCTACATATATGCTTTCAATTCAAGAAATACAGAATTTTTTTCCATTGTAGTAATTGATGCCTTTTGAATCATCAAAACTGACATTAAAGAGAGTTAAAAGTATACTCCATGTTGTTTTAAAGAGATGTGCATTTTTTCATGTGGACTAACACTTGAGGGGATGTGCTGTGTGTTGAAAAGAGCTGTGGCTTGGGAGGCAAAGGAACTGGGTTTGAAGTCTGGGTTGTGCTACCTATGTGTGTGACTTTTAGGAATTTTACCTGAATCTCAGTGTCTTCTCATTTTTAAAATGAGGATAAGGATCCCACCCTCAGTGGGTGTTCACAGGGTCTTCCAGCCGTAGTGAGCATATAATCAACATTCAGCAATGTTGTTGTTGTCAGCTACCACGAAGGAGGCCCCCGGCCCATGGCAACCGCATACAAGGTGGAAAAAATGATGCCCAGTCATGTGTCATTCCCATGATTCGTTGTTAATGGGACTGTCACTATCCATAGGGTTCTCACTGGCTGATTTTTCAGAAGTAGATCACCAGGCCTTTCTTCCCAGTTTGTCTTTGTCTGGAAGCTTTGCTGAAACCTGTTCAGCATTATAACAACATGCCTGTCCCCAGTGACAGGCGGATGGTGGCTGTACAGGAGGTATATTGGCTGGCTCTTCCTCATCGAAGGCAAAAGTTTCTACTACCGAACCACAACTGCCCCCCTCAGCAATGTTAGTTACTCCTTAAAAACAATCTTATGTGGAAGGAATGAAATAGTTTGACTTACTGACCGTTGAACATAGCCGATTTGATGCAGAGTATAGCAGCACTTTTATCCACTATTTTTCCAGAATTTTTATTTTTATTAATATAACCAAAGGTTGTTAAGGTTATTTTGGAGAGCCATGCAACCATGTCAGCTTAGCTTAAACTTTCACTCAGTTGAGGGTAATAATTGTATTATTAGTAGTAGTAGCAATACTACCATTGATTGAATGCTGGAAGTATGCCAAGCACTGTATTAGTGCTTCATGCCTGTTATTAATATTAATATAATTGCTAATGTTGAGTAGCTCCTAAATAGCAAGCAACATATCAAATGCTGCATAGACTCATCTTTTTTAATCTTCACAATGACCTTACGAAGTAGGTATTATTACATCCCATTTAACAAATGAGAAAACAGGGGCTTTAGAAGGTTGGGTAACTTGTCCAAGCCCCTCCAACTAGGAACAGGCAGAGTCAAAATTCTGTTTGATTCCAAACACCTCACTATGCCCTAGAGCATAACTTAAATACGAAGCTTGCCTCTCAGTTCTATTTTTATTTTTCATGTGAGCTGTTGTCCATCCAGTCTCCTGACATATAAAGGAGCAGAAGAACTCCCTCTCTCATCCTGTTCTTGGACAGTTGAATTTTTGAGCCTAAGTGCATTCATTTTTACTATTCATGGAAACTTCTCATTAGGTTTTGTTCATTTTCCCAGCTTGTTGAGATTTTAATTCTGACTTTTGCCATCAGAGTTGCAACTATTCAGCATACTCCCTACTGCCACTCCTCCAACTCTGCACACTTTATACTTGGAATAATTTGGTGCCTTCATTTGAGCGAATGATCAAATATCAGATAGACATGAGCTAAGTGTTGATTCTTTCTTGTAGAACACACCATTTCCCAACCACTCTGCATAAATGTGGGTTTTCTCTTGTGACTTCCAGAATCATATGGGAAACGGTTTTGCATTATATGCTACCTTGAATCATTGTGTCCCTCTCCCTGCCATTAGCACAGAGCAGAGTTGTGTACATTTCTGTAGCACACTGTCTTCTTCACTACTACATGAATGTTTTCTCTGACCTAGATCCATGAAGAAAGGGCTGGGAATGGTGTGGCAGAGTAAAATCCTCATGTGTGTGTTTTCAACTTGTCATGTTGCTGTGGTAGACAACATCAGAGCATACTCCAAAGAGTCAGTGATTTTAGAACTTATAGCTCAGTCCTACCCACCCTGAGTTCTCAACTAATAGGCTGGTACTTTTCTACACTCTGTCCATCAATCCAGCTGTCAGAGAGTCAAACAGGAAGTTCTGGGGATGGGGTTGTGTTGGAAGAGATTCAGGACCTCTAGAATCTGATAAATATTATGATGAATATTACTTTCTACCAAGTGCTTGGTCAGAGGCACAAATAAACATTTTATATTTAGAAGAATTTTAATGAACCCCTTTTAATAACTGAGTTAATTAGTCTCTGAAGGAGTTGTGGTGGCACAATGGGTAAGCGCTTGATTGCTAACTGAAAGATCAACAGTTCAAACCCACCAGCCGCTCCATAGGGGAAAGACGTGACTGTCTGCTTCTGTCAATCTTCACAGCTTTGGAAACCCTATGTGGCAGTTCTACTCTGTCCTATAGGGTCGTTATGAGTTGGAATCGACTCAAAGGCAATGGGTTTGGTTTGGGTTTTAATTCATCTTTAGCAAGTTTGAGTATGGCTCATTATAAAATTATCCATGCCTTAGCGAGAAAAAGCTATTTTTTCTCTTTATGCAGTTGTTACTATTGATCAATTTCAGAGTGGTAATCAGTGGAAAACAACCCAAAATGGGCTTATAGCACCTGAACCCTGTTGCTGTCAAGTTGATTCCAACTCACAGCGACCCTAAAGGACAGAGTAGAACTGTCCCTTGTGTTTCCAAGGAGCGCCTGGTGGATTTGAACTGCCGTTAAAATTGGGTGTTAATAGCATGAGCTTTAGAGTAAAATTAGGTTTGAGTTCATGTCTTGGTTCTACTACATCTTGACATGTATGACTAAAATGACTATGGGTAAGTTATTTAACTACTCTTAACCTCAGTTTCCTGATACTCAAAAGGAAAATGCCTGCCTTCCAGGATAGTCATGAGAATTCAATGGGAGAAATCAGAGAGCTTTTTACATGTTGGGAGAGACTTCAGGAATTCTCCCCGAGAAAGGTCTTGGGTCAGAATGAAGCCCGGGATAAATGTTCTGACCCCTTAATTTGCAGTTGAGGCCTAGAGACGTAAGAGAATTTCCAAAATTCACAGAGCCTGGAAAAAGTATCAGCGAGAAAAGTGAGCCTGGCACCTGATTCCCTTCTAATGAAAGCCACAGAAAGGCCCTGCTGATGGTCTGACAGGTGGCTTCTGAGGAGTTGTATGAGACCCCATTCAAAGGGCATCATCCAGTGCTTCTCTGGCATTGAGAGCACCATCTTAGCTAGATTTCCTGGGTTTTAGGTGTTATTCTGAGACCCTTGGATACTTACGCTATTTTGCCAGGCATATAAAGGAGCAGGGGAACAACAGGAGACTCCTCATTGCCATAAACAATGAATCCCATTTGTTTTAGCCTCTGTCTGAAGTATCTCGTGTTTTTTGCAAGTTGTTGTACTCTCTGCGTTCCTGAAAGGAAACAGGTATGAAATCCATCAGTTCCCACCAGGAAGAAGGAAATGAAGTTCAGGTCGACTAGGCAAGCATTTCTAAGTCTTTCTGTAGGCCCGGATCATTGGTTAGGAGGGGCTTGAAGACAGGGCAGGGAACTATCTCCTGTTGAGCAGGTTTGGGCTCTGATGCCCAGGTACTGTCATAAGCCGAGAAGGTAGGATCCAGGGGGATGCTGCTGCTAGGTGTACTGCTAGCAAGCAAAGCCAGGATGGGGTGGGGGTGGTCTGGCAGTAAGGAAGGTGAGGAACTATCATTTACTAGATACCTACTGTATACAGGCTCTGGACTAAGTGCTTTATAAACATTGACTTGGGAGAAGGTAATGAGACAAGAAGTCACACACACACATACAACATGCACACTCACACACACACATACACACAGTCATTAGAGGCTTTTTAGCAAGCTGGGCTGGCCCATTAGATTGCTCCTCATCTAAGTCTCTAATCAAAGGATTTTTCATTCAACCTGAGACCAGGGCTATTGTGTCAGCCCATTGGTAGTGGCAGAGTAATAAAGAGAAGGAAAGAGAGGGACTTCTGCTTTCCCCAGCTGGAAAAGATGACAAAAGGGCAAGCAAAGTATACGTGTTCACAGCAAGGTTACTAGTACTTCAGCTCTATCCTAAGTGTGTGATTTAGTGAGAGGGTCACACGTGTGATATGACAAAGTGATTTAAAGAGCCAAAAGAGTTCTGAAGACACCTGTCTACTCCAGTTCTCTACTTTTTGGCAGCTAAGTGAGTAATCAGCCAAAACAAGAGAGTGTTTGCTCACTGAGGAAGAATGAATATTATTGGACATTTGTGGGTGCTCTTTAGTTAAGGAAACTCATCAAGTATCAATGATTGCATTTGATGCAGAATTGCTATTTAGTAGGAATGAGATGGTACAGTTTTAGTGTTTGTCTTCGGCTGACCTCCATTTTGATTGGTCAGATTTCCATTCTAGCTTGTCAGAGCTCCTGCCTTATGGCTATTCAGTATTTTGAACACCTTCTATGGGTGTCTGTAACCTTCTAGATGGAAAATGGGCAAAAATGTCAGTAAACATGGTCATACAGCCCTTTCTTGGAGAGATGGTCCCAGGTTGTGCTTTGAGAAAGGGTTGAGCAGTGAACATCTCCTGCTCAGCATCCTTCCTCCAGGGAATTATTCAGGTAGCGTTGACCCTACCTTTCCTCTTTGCTATAGGGTAGCATCCTCTCAATTATTAGTTCAATGACGGAACCCAATCTGGCCACATTAGAGCCTTTCTTTCAGATATTCTGTGGGAAAAGTGTAAGCCTGAGGTAATCCTCAAGCTACATCTTTGCCGCCACATAGAGGAAGCCTGCTTGAGAATAATGCTGACTTAGAAGAAAGCCGAGGCACTAGACAGTGAGAGTCCCAATAGCATTATTTGAACCCTTGGGTCCAGCCACGCCTGAGTTAGTCTATCTTTTGGACTTCCCTGTTGTGTGATCCAATACATTTTTCATTTTCGCTACTTTGAGCTGGGTTTCTGCCACTTACGATCAAATGTGTCTCGAGTAATATAGGTAGCCACTAATTGGATCAGGTGGCCTTAAAAGGATAATATAATATCAACACCCACATAATAAATAGAGTGCACATATATGGAATGTCAACACTGTTATAAGAACTTAACATTTAATAATTATTTTTGTTCTCTCACAATGATTGTATGAGGTAGGTATTCTCATTCCATGTTATAGATGAAGATAAGCCAATTAACTTACCCAAGTTCACATAGTTGGTAAGTAGCAGAGTCAGAGTTTGAAATCAGCCTCTCAAGTTCTAGAATCTGTGCTATTAATCTCTACCCTATGGTGCTCTGCCCAATAGCAGCAATGGATGGCATCTGCCCAGGTAATAGCTGCTGGCTAGATTCTGATGAGAAACCAAAGCTGAGGGGAGATTGGCTGTACCAAATCAGTGGTTTCCAGGTTCTCGGTATTTAGAGAATCTCATTGCTCTGTCCCAACCAAACTTTGACCCAGGCATCAAAATTCTTCCTTCTTTTTTCATCCTCTCAAGCTCAATAAAACTCTTCTTACTGATAAATGTTTAACATCCAGAATATATAAAGAACTCTTACAACTTAACAACAAAAAGACATAGAATCCAATCAAAAAATGGATGAACACACATTTTACCAAAGAGGGTATATAACAGCCAACAAGAACATTAAAATATGCTCAATGTCATTAGTCATTAGGGAAATGCAAATCAAAACCACAATGAGCTATCACTTCACACCCACTAAGATGGCTATGATTAAAACAACGGGAAAACAACAGGTGTTGGTGAGGATGTAGAAAAATTGGAACCCTCATCCATTCTACTGGAATAACAAAATGGTTTTTTATAGCAGCTGTGGAAAACAGTTTGGCAGTTCCTTGAAAAGTTAAACATAATTGCCATATGATCTAGCAATTCTACTCCAAAGTAGATACCCAAAAAATTGAAAGCAGGAATGTAAACAGATACTTGTACACCAATGTTCATCGCAGCACTAGTCACAAGAGCCAAAAGACGGAAACATCCTAAATGCCCATCAACAGATGAATGGATAAAATGTGGTACAATAATTGACTATTACTCAGCCATAAAGAGGAAGGAAGTCCTCATACATTTACAACATGAATGAACCTTGAAAGCATCATGCTGAATAAAGTCAGTCAGTCACAAAGGGACAAATATTGTATATTCCCACTTATATAAATTATCTAGAATAGACGAGTGTATAGACACCAAAGTTTATTAGTTACCGGGGTGGGTAGGAGGAAGGGGGACAGGAAGACACAATGCTTAGGAGACACTGAACTTCTATTAAGGCTGATGGTATAATTTGTGACTGGATAAGGGTGATGGTTGAACAACATGATGAACATGTTAATGTTTCTGAATTGTGCATGTGAAGATCACTGAAATGTCAAATGTTTTGTTACATATATTGTTACCACAATAAAAAAACAGTAAGAAAAAAAGACTATGCTCGTTCTATATTTAAGGCTCAAATCCATTGAAAACTTTCAAACTCGCAATTTCTTAGAATAAAATTTCCTTTGCCACCACTAATTTTTGCAACCACGAAATTTATTTCCAAACTTATGGTTGTATATACTAATTTAACCACGAATCACTTTTTTTTGGTATTCAAAGATTATATATATAATCTTAGATTATGTATATGCAGCTAATTTATTAAAAGTATGTATACAAAGATAAAAACAAAAGAAACCAAACAAAAAAACCTCTTACCTCTGCCAGCTGTTAGGATCATAATTATACCAAATTTTTCCAGTAGAAGTTGTAAGGTTGAAGGCTAAGCAAGGCTTTTATCAGCCTCATAGTGTGAGGAGGTGAATAGGGCATCAAGGACTAGAGTCCTGTACCCACCAAAGGGGAGGCCTGGTGAGCTCTTTTCACTTCTGGGGTACCAGAAGGGCTGACCCCAAGAAGTAAGGTGAACCAGAAGTAGATAGGCCCCCACAGGACACTTTTTTTATCCAATCATCTGACAGTTTTCACTAGGCTCTATCACTACCAAAAGACCTCAGGTCTTCCTTCTAGAGTTTTCCATTGCTCATCAGAACCAAATAGACTTAACCTCTGTGGAATATTAATTGAGTTGACAACATATGCAGAGAAATGGAGATTTAGTTGAGTGGAACACCAGCCAGAGCAGGATGTTGAATACCCCAGTTGTCTAAGCTTGTTTTCTGTCACTACACTTCACTCAACCCCACCTTCAGAGAAAGATCCCTCCCCAACCCTACCATTTCAAGTAGGCAGGTTGTGATAGAGAAAACATCTGGCTTATTTTATTTTCTCTGGAAGGCTGACTTTTCAACCCCACCATCCTGGCCATAGCCAATTGATGAAGAATGCCCCGACCCAAGGGCCGTCCATTTGAGTGTTGGCCAGTAGTCATAAAGAGGTCAATCACAGGAACTTTGCCAAAGATATGATAAATATGAATTAAACCAATCAGATCCTCTTCCTGGTAGAGTGTGGATTTGAAAAATTTAGAGAGAACCAGCAATGGGTGTTAGGAGTAGAAATTGACAGCTGTGTAGGGAAAAGCAGAATCTATGAATCTACAGATGGAGGAAGCCATTGGTTAGTAGCAACTCTGGTAAATCATGAAGAAGAGAGGTAAGGCCACTTGGTAGTAAAAAGAACAGGAGAAATGGAAAAAGAGAAGAACTATAGTCTAGTTGGGGAGGCAGACATTAATCAAATAGTCACAAAAAGGAATATAAAATTGCAATGCTAACGAGCTCTGTAAAGGAGTATTATGTGGTTTATGACAGCCATATTAGAGAGATTGGACTCAGACTAAGGAAGGCAGGATACCATGAGTGAGCTGAGATCTTAAGGATGAGCAAGTGTTAACCAGAAAAAGAGCCAGAGGAGAGCATTCCAGGCACAGAAAAAGGTGCAGTGGTCTTGTTGTTTGTAGGAGGGCAGAGTCGTTGAGACCCAGGCAAGGTGTGGTTAAGTGTGGGGCAAAAGGAGACTGGAAACATCTTTCCAGTCAGATCATGTAGGACTATATTGGCCATTTTGAAATGCAGTTTTTACGGGTAAGGTAGGAGGTAGCATGTAGGGCAGGAGTGACATGATCAGGCTTATACATGGAAAAAAATTACTCTAATATCAGCTTAGAAGGCAGAATAGAAAGGGGCAAAGTGGAAACAGGGAATCCAGGTAGGATGCTGTTGTAGAAATTGGGTAAGAAGATGTCCTCTTGACTAGGGTGAAGGCAGTAAACATGGAGAGAAGAGCCTGAATGTGAGACACATTTAGGAGGTAAAGACAGACAGCAAGATCTAATGATTGATCCTGGGGAGAGTGAGAGGTAATGGTCAAGAATATTCCTATGCTTGTGGTTTGAACAACTTGATGAATGCTAATGCTATTCATAGCACCAGGCCAAATACACATGATCAGATTTGGAGATTATAAAGTCTGTCTTGTACAGGATGTCAAATGTGAGACAGATAAGTGGAACACTAAATATCAGAATCTGGAGATATGAATTTGTGGGCCATAAATAAAAAGAAAAAAAAAAGAAATTTTTTTCTTTTTATGTATATAGGTGGTAACTGAAGCACTGGGCATGGGTCAAGCTGAGGAAGAAGAAGGAAAAGGAAGGAAAAGAGAAGAGAGCAGGAATTAAAGAATCCAAGAATTAATGGTTGGAAAGAAGACAATAAGCTTATGGGAGTGGCCAAGACAAAACAGGAACATCCAAAGAGAAGACAAATCAGGAGATGCAATGGTATGCATTGGATTTATCAACATGGTGGTCATTGATAAATATTTTCTTTGGGCACCGCGGATGTGACTTTGGTTTTAAAGAAACAGGTAGATGCAAGTATGGTGTTCATATATCCTTTTCTTTTCCTACCCACCTCCTCCAAAAAAAAAAAGGTAAGCCCTCCCTACAAAAAACTCCAGATGTGCAACATGAATACAAGTAAGGAATCTGGAAAGCTGTAGAAACATCAGTGTAAATTTTCTTGCAGATATCGTCTTCTTAAAGTGTTTTGAAAAAAGAACTGTTTCATAACATGCTGCAGTGTCCCTTGGAAACTTGTATGTGTACAGAGAGTAGCTTATTTGGAGGACAGAACTAGAAATTAGGGAGGAGAATATTTGTCTTTATTTAAAAAGAAAAAAATTTCATCCATACATCAAAACTGTCCGTTTGGGGAGTGGAGAACATAAGGAGTAGGGGCAGGAGAAGAAGAAAAGGGCCAGGGGAAGGCTTGTTTTAAAGAAGGTTATTAAAACGAAGGCACAGATATACATCCCAGCCACCAAAATGTATTCCATATGGCCTGTCCCCTTTTGCGTTCAGCACTTTTGTTGATCCTTAGCTGCACAATGAACAGATGACTTCATCAGGCTGGGCCTGATGATTCTTACATGTTCCCCCTCAAAGACGAGAAGGATTTCCTGGCCTGAAAGTGCATGAATGACTTAAATTGCTTTTCCCAGTGGCATTATCTTTGCACTTGCCTGTAATGACTCATCTATCATTGGGCTGCCCAGCTACTTAATTGGCCCCGTCTGTCCCTTCTGGCTTGATTAACCCAAGTAACTGGATCACCAGCTAATGTCACCACTTCACTGCTTCTAGAGCCTTTGGAGACTTGACCAAATATCATAATATCAATCCTGGGGGCAGCTGATTTGTAAGAACTGTATGTTTTATTCTTGACCTGTTTTTCCTGTATTTGAACAATTTAGCACAGCATGGTTGACAAGCCATCATGACACACTCTGTGGTTACCCTCACATAGGTCACATAAATGCCTTTGAGGTCTTTTGTGTTGGCCAAGATACAGCTCCTCTCAATTACTCTATTGCTCACTCTTTAAAATTGTAAACATTCTCATAGTCTTGGAGGGCCAGAGGGCAAAGGGGAATTTGTACACATAAAATGCTCCTCATCTAGAGAGGATGTGGGTGATTTTATTAATTATGTTGTGCTTTGAGGTCCTTGCTTGAGGAGTGCTTTGTAAAAGTAAAAGGAATTATTTGCACTTGTATGGGAATGGACATGCCAGGGGCACCTGTGCACTTTGGAGATAAGACACTGTTGCCCCAGCTACGTCACCACACTCCAAGCCCCTAATTAAATAGCTTCTGATCCTCTGTCCAGATATTACATAGAAGATAGGGAAGGTCCCCACTGAAATGAATCAGTGAATGGGTCAGTCTCTTAGACTGTTGTTATTACCTGCTGTTGCATCTGCCCCGACTCATGGCTATCTCATGTAAAATAGGATGGAACTCTGTCCAGATCTGTGCCATTCCCATGATAAGTTACAGATCAGACTATGGTGATCCATAGGGTTTTCACTGGCTGGTTTTTGGAAGTAGATTACCAGGCGTTTCTTACAAGTCCATCTTATTCTGGATGCCCCATTGATACCTGTTCAGCGTCATAGCAACACACAAGCCTCCACTGATTGATGGTGGTAGCGGAGTATGAGACGCATTGGCTGGGAACTGAACTACCAGTGCCCCCAGTCTCAAAGGCAGGATTCCAGAGAGTTTATACAAGTGTTTATTTTGCCACATTTTGGTCCTCTGAGGAGGCTGTTGAGTGAAAAAAGAATAGGCTTTGGAGTTAAATGGACTAGGAATCAAATTTCATTTGGACAACTTAGGTTTTAAAAAATCTGTGTTTTATCTGTAAAATAGAGATAAATAAGCTTATCTCCTGGGAAAACTGGGAGAAGTAAAGGGGTTAATGCAGGAAATGGGTTTAATACAAAATGCTTCCTACTGTGCTGGCACGTGATAGGGTACTGAAAAGGTTACTTTGCTTTTTACATAGAACAGAGTCTCAACCTTGGTGGCACGTCAGAGTCATCTGGAGAGTTTTCCAAACTCTCTTGCCAGAATGCACCCCAGACCAATGAAAGGCAGATCTCTGAGTACGGGAGAAAACATCAGTCTTGGTTTCCACAGAGTGCAGCCAAGGAGACTTAGTGTCTCAGAAATAGCTGCTGTTACTGCTCCAAATCCAAGGTGACTGTACACATGGTGTTAGGTGCTTGATGCGTCCTGGTCAAACTATGCTCCTTGGTTGGGTGTGAAAAGTAAAAAGTGGGTATATTTCTTAGGTTTTTCCTCGGCATGATTCCATTCCAGCAGTTACTGAGCATTTGGGTTCTCAGAGAGCAGATTTTGAGGGGTGACCTGCTCCCCTGACAGCTAACTGCTCCAAAGGATCATTCAGCTTGAGATGAACCCACTGTCCACCTCACCCATCACGAGGGTGGATAAGGTCATGTATGAACCCATCAGCATGACTGCCAAAAGAACAAACAGATCTGTCTTGGAATAAGTACAACCAGAATGTTCCTTCCAAGCAAGGAAGGCAAGACTTCGTCTCACATACTTTGGACATGTCAGGAGGGACCAGTCCTGAAGGACATCATGCTTGGTAACGTAGAGGGTCAGTGAAAAGGAAGACCCTTAATGAGATGGATTGACACAGTGGCTGCAACAATGGGGTTAAGCACAACAACAATTGTGAGGATGGTGCAGGACCGGGCATTGTTTCACTCTGTTGTACATAGGGTTGCTATGAGTCAGAACTGACTCGATGGCACCTAACAATAACAACAACATGAACCAGTCAGTGCAGACAACCTGAATGTCACCATCTCATTAGTTCAGATTTCAAACTCTGCTGCTTAAGAGCTCTGCTAGGTTAACGGAGGCCACACATACTTTAACCTTCCCTCCAATGCTGTTAAAACAAAAACAGCTGGGGCAGGAGAAGGAAAACAAATAAAACACAAAGGGTCCCACTATAAAGCTTTGCAGTCCCCTAATAAAAACAATGGTCTGTGGCATTTCCAAAACTATGTTTGGGACAACTGAATCTCCAGAGGGCCAGAACGCATTATGGACAGTGGAGACTCCCAGAACGAGCTGTCACAAGTTAAAGAAAGAAAATTTCTACTCTGCCGAGTTGGCATGCAAAGAAAGAGAGGCATTTCCCCCATAAGACTAAGCGAAGGAGACGGATTTGATGACCTCATGGGCCAATACTACTGTCACGCTCCATTTTTTTCAGACTTTTCAAGCTCACTTTCTCACAGAGGAAACACGAATATGCCCAGTTGCCACAAGGTGACTTATTTTATTATTTCCTAGGCTTAAAAATGTACATACAGAAACACATACTGCTCACTCCCACCTCAAATTATTTAGCACACCAGCATGGTTGGAATAGTGATGGGATAGTCTAAAACCACACTTCTAGGCAGCAGTCCTTGGAAAATGTGGCCCTTCTCTTTAGAGATGGGAAGTACCCTTCCATAGAATGTTTCTTATGCTTTAAGTTGATCTTTCTGAAAAATTAACCCAAGGAAAATCAGATTGGTATGAAAGAATGCCTGCAGGGTCTAAGAGTGCCTAATTCCCTGCCTTTCCGCCTTCTCTGTCTGCCCCTGGCGTGAGGACCCATCCTGTGGGCAGCGGACGGGGGAGGGCGGGGGGAGTGATGGACAGAGGCCTTGGAGTAAATTTTCGACATGGCAGCAGGAACCCAGCGTCTGTTATTTTAAGCACTGGACACCAGACAGGACATTTTGTTTCCAACACACTCAGGGGCAGAGAGATCTCAGGAAAAGATCAAGAGGCTACAGGGCAGCAAAAGTCATAAGAATCACATTGGCAGTGACAAGCTTCCCAGGGGGATGGAGAAAACAGCGTTTGGAGTGGTTTGTGGAGAGGAACACATATTTTTATCAGGCACTGAAGCTATGCCTTTTGATGTCTAGATTCCAAGGTTACGGCATGTTTTATAGTCACATCCACATGTTCCAAGGACTCTCCTGGCAGTGCAGGCATACCATTGTGGAATGCACGGAGGAGCAGCTGGACATCGAGGGTGGATGGTGTCTGCACGGCCTGATCTCAAGGGCCTTGGGAACAGGCCCCTGCCTCCGCTTCTCCACCCACTGTTGCCATACACCTTTAGAGAGTTAATTCACAACGAGGGTTGGGAATGGACATCTAAATGGACATCTAATGTGTACCTACTATGAGCCAGAAACTGTGTTTTTTTTGGAGTCCCTGGATGATGCACATGGACAAATGGTTAATGTGCTCACTCGAGGTTCAAGTCCACCCAGAAGCACCTTGGGAGAAAGGCCTAGTGATCTACTTCTGAAAAGTCAGCCGCTGAAAACGCTATGGAGTGGGGTTCTACTCTGACACACGCAGGGTCACCATGAGTCAGGCAACAGGTTTTTGCAGATGAGGAAACTGAGGCTTGGAGGTCACTAATGCGCTACCCAGCTGACCTGGAAACTGGCCATGACTACAGGACTATCAAAGTTGGCTCTTTGGAAAGAAGTTGGCAAGTTCACTCATGATGATGTGTGAATTCCATGAGTCAAGAGTTTATACATTTCACAAATGAAAGGGAAGCACTAGGTACAGGAGCTGGGCCTGCTGATAAGGTAGGCATATCAGACAAAAAAAAAAAAATTCCGAGACTGTTTGGAAGGAAATTATCTAATAGGAGGCAAGGCAGATATCAAATAATATATAGTTGAAATATGTGACTATGAAGTGAAATAATTGAAATAAGCAGGCTTTTCATATAGTACTCCTTCACGGATATTTATAAAAGGAGTTGTAAGATTTAATATTAATTTGCATTTAAATATAGAGTGATATCTTAGTAGGTCACTAATTATGGAATTTTAGACATTTAAAAAGATACTTTAGGAAGAAAGGCCTGGTGAGCTTCTTCTGAAAATCAGCCAGTGAAATCCCTGTGTGTCACAACAGTCCAACTGACAACTGACCATGGGGATGGCAGAGGACCAGGCAGTGTTTAACTTCGTTGTGCATGGGGTTACCTTGAGTTAGGGGCCAATGCGACAGCAGCTAGTAACAACAACAATGAAGTAATTTGGGAGGCCTTCTGGGAACCTTATAAGTTAATGATTCTTAAGCAATTCTTTTCGATCACCTCATGGACATATGAAAACTGGACAGTGAATAAGAAAGACCAAAGAAGAATTAATGCCTATGAATTATGGTGTTGTTGAAGAGTATTGACTATATCACAGACTGGCAGAAGAACAAACAAATCTGTCTTGGAAGAAGTACAGTCAGAGTGCTCCTTAGAAGCAACGATGGTAAGACTTTATGTCATATACTTTTCACATGTTATCAGAAGGGACCAGTCCTTGGAGAAGGACATCATGCTTGGTAAGGTAGAGGGTCAGCAAAAAAGAGAAAGACCCTCAACGAGACGGATAGATACCGTGGCTGCAACAACGGGCTCAAACGTAAGAATGATTGTGCGGAGGGCGCAGGACTGGGCAGTGTTTCGTTCTGTGTACACAGGGTTGCTATGAGCGGGAACCAAATCAATGGTATCTAACAACAGCAACAACAAAGCAAGAGAACACACCAGAGTCTTCTGGGATTTTTTTTTTCCCCCTCAGAATTCATCCAGTAACTCTCTTTTTCCAGAGATTCTGCTCCAGAAGGACTGGGGTGGACCTTTTAGAAAATGTGTGAATAATTGCAGTGTGCATCCCCATTTAAGAACCACTGCACCAAGGCATAAATTATATTGTGGTTGTTGATTCTACAAAAATAGAAGATTGATCCTGAGGAATCAGGATATCAAAGTATTTTTATACTGAAGCAAAGGGTCTGTGTGTCAGGTTCCATCTGCCCCTTAATCTATAAACAAGCCACTAATCATCTCTGAGACTCAATTTACTAATCTGTTAAATGGGCATGATAATATGAGCTGCTCTACCTATTTCCTAGGACTTTTGGGAGGATGTTTAATTCAGCATATGTTTATTTAGTACCTGTTACAGGCAGGTGGGCTGTTGAGTTCAGTGGAGGATTAAAATGAGCATGTCTACTATTTTCAAGGGGCTTTTTCACAGTGGTTAAAAGCTCGGCTGCTAACCAAAAGTTTGGCAGTTCGAATCCACCAGCCACTCCTTAGAAAAACTATAGGGCAGTTCTGCTCTGTCCTATCAGATCTCTGTGAGTCTGAATTGACGGCAATGGGTTTCGTTTTTGTTTGTTTGTTATAGATGAGAAAAAAATAACAATCATAACAGAAGGTAGAAAATTTACTGCACCCACGTAGAGGTATGAAGAAGTGCTCTGGAAGTCTAGAGCAAGGACCTAGAGGTGGTAAGTTAATATGTTATGTACCTATGTTTGTAAAGGACTTGGGGGCAGGGTGGGTAATTTACTTGCCTGTAATGCTTAGATTACTGTCAAGAAAGAATCATGAGGTCAGATCTCTGAGAGCCATGAATACCACTCTAAGAGTTGTAATTTTTTTGGTGGGTAATGGGGAGCCATGACAGCACTGTGAGCAGATAAGTAAGATGTTTCAAAGGGTCTAAGGAGAAGAAGCTCATTGTATATAGCGCATGGATTGGTATGAGTGGAAGAGTGGAGGTGGCAAAACAAGTTACAAGGCCAGAGTGGTAACAAACGTTTGAAGTGGGTGAGAAGTATTATCAGCATCTCTTTCTATTTGTGGCAAGAAGGTAAAGGAGGTGGAAAAGGACAGGTCCTAGGCTGACTAACTGAGTTAATGGTGTTACATGAAAGCGTTCTGAGAAACAATGCAAATCAAAGTAGCCATCAGGAAGCCTTACCCGAAGCAGCTCCCTATATACTTGATACTTCTGAATTTCAAAGTATTTTCTAAAGAGGGTGCCCTGAAGAAGCCTCAGAGAGATGGGTGTGGGGAAACGCTGAGGGTGAGGTCTCGCAGGCAGAAGATCAAGCCCATCCCTCTGTCCCCACCTGCTTTGGCAAAGTGCTCAAAGACTTTCAAGCCCAATTCCCTGGGTTTAGAATCAGCTCTACTATCTTGGGCAAGGTATTTCATCTTTCTGTAACTCAGGTTCTTTATTTGAAAAATGCGGATAATGATAATAATAATGCCCATTTCATACTGCTATTATAAAAAAAAAAAACAGAGTGTCTGGCACACAATATGCCCTATATGAGTATTCATAAAAATTTTTAAGTGTATGTTTTATATAATGGACTTCTGTGTACATTTCATCTGAAAAAAAAATTATGGTTCAAAAATATTAAAAACCAGAAGTTCCTGAGTAGTGCAAATGGTTGATTGCTTGACTACTAGCAGAAAGGTTGATGGTTTGAACTTACCCAGAGGCACCTGGTGATCAGCTTCCAAAAGGTCATAACCTTGAAAACCCTATGAAGCAGCTCTACTCTGTACACATGGGGTCTCCATGAGTTGAAATTGAGTAGATAGCAAGTAACAACAATAATACAAAAACATTAAAAATCATTAATTTGAACTAAAGACTTGATTGCCTAACTTAGACCTGCTCTCTAAGGCTGGGCCCCTGTAAGAGATGTGACTAACCAATCTGGTTATCCTTGTCTGCTCTTTAGTCTTCTTGGCGCCTGGGACATTCTCACACCTTCCTATTTCCTAGAATTAAGTGTTCATCAAAATAATTTTCATTTTCAATGCTGAAGTTGAGGCAGATGATGACCGGGACTCTAACTACAAAAAGTTCCTCTATTTTATAAAGGGCTGAAAACTTTATGGGCATTAATGAGTAGTTAAGACCTAACTAGGTCCGGGCGCTTCCTGAAGAAGAGATTGGAAGAGAACGAGGGATTTGACACGAGGAAGATTCTCCATTGTGGGCTTTGAAAATGGAGGAGGCCATGTGGCAAGGAATGTGGGTGCCCTCTAGGAGGTGAGAGCCAGCAAGGAAATGGGGACCTCAGTCCTACCACCCAAATAACTGAATTTTGCCACAATCACATGAGCTTGGAAGAAGACTCAGAGTACTAGTTGAGAAGGCAGCTGGCTGCCACCTTGATTTCAGCCTTGTGAGAACTTGAAGAGAGAACATCTTGTGCCCAGACTCCTGGCTCAAGGAAATTGTGAGATAATAAGTGAGTGTTGTTTTAAGCCACTAAGTTTGTGGTAATTCGTTATGCACAAATGGAACACTAGCACATTCTTTCTAGCTCAGAGGGCATGCTGGGCTTCTCCAGGCACAAATCCACCTATCTTAGCCTTCCCTAGCTGTGGCTAGTGAGGTAGCTGGTTTTCTTAACAAACTTCTCCAAACAAGAGTGCCCCTGGGTATGGCATCCACTGCATTTAAGGTCTTTGCAGCTTAGCGGAAATGAGCCTGTGACTGGAAAAATGCCTCAATGATCTACAAAGACCAGTGTGGAACCCCAGCTCCCCTTACTCTTGAAGTCGTTGTAGACTCAATTGCTTTTTCCTTCTCCAGTTGTACTGACCCAGTGTGGGATTCTATGATGTTTCATCACAATGCCACTCCCCCCACCTCAGAGTCCTTCCACACAGGGGAAATAAACCTGAGGAGGAAGCTTCTACGGGACTCACGTTGTAAAAGGATATCTTGTTTGTACGTCAGGTGGAAGGAAGTGCCACACTATCCTTCCACCCTAATGCCACCTAAAAGACAAAAAGATTCTCTTTACATTCTTGTTAGGTACATTTTTTTTTAAAGCCTCTAAGCGAGTGCTGAATTTACTGAGCTGCCATAAAATTCCACCCTTGGCTGACTCTAAGGTGAAGGCAAACAAAGGGACAGAAGGGTGTAGAACACTTTGCTAGCCATTTCTTCACAACCAGGCAAACTTCCCCACCTAGCTAGAGCTCAGTTTGCTGGCTAATTTAGTGTTTACTAGAAAAACCCAAGTTGTCCTACATGTACTTAAGCAGCACAGGGCAGAGAGGCAATGACTGTCACCTTGCTTGCTAACCCAACTTTAGGCATGCACACACACACACACAGACACACACACGACCAGGTAGAATTTTTTTTTACCCCCCAGCACAGGTGATTAATCATGGATGGAGGCAGGCTCTCAGCTGAAAGCCAGCGGAGCGTAGCTCTCACCATCTGTTTTGCATTAGCTATTGCTGAAATGCCAGTGGCCTGAAACCATTTAGAAAACACAGCCCTGCATGCCCTCTGTCCCTTTCTCTGCCTCTCTCTGCATCTCCAGCTGGTTACCAAGTGCCAAATGTATTTAGGAAGCAGCAGCTAGCTCCTTCCTCATCAATGCCAGGGTCCTTCAACACTGGGGCCCCTCGGGTGATACATTCAAGGTAGCGTTCTCTGTGGACTCCTCTGGCATTCACTGAGGGACCAGGGAGGGACAGAAATAAGGACATTGCTGAGTTTGAGGGGAGAATCATTATAGGAGGCCGGTTTTGTATTCCTTGAATCCTCTGCTGAAATAGATGTTGAGAAACATAAGCTGACCTTTTAAAACTTAGTGTCTAATTATGCCCCCCCCCCCCCCCCGTCACAATCCTTTTTGGTGTTCCCAGTCTCTTCCTCAGAGAAGACCTAGAATTCTGAGTGACTATTAAATCTCAACCAGAACAGCAGGGTAAGTGTTATGATGAAGATGGAGCAGTGTGGTTTGTAGCCCCAAACACTGGGTGCTGAAGAAAGGCAACGTTTTACTAGAGCAGTTTGTAGCTGTTATCTCATATCAAATATCAACAGTGGGAAAGTGAGACAATTCCTCTCTTGAACGCTAATTGCTGTTATCCAGCATATTCGTTGCTTCTCCCCTCTCAAAGTCCTAAATCTTCCCACTTAGTCACTCCCATTTTTAAACCTATCAAATTCAAGTGTAAAAATATGTGTGCCCTATTCCAGGGAACAGAACAAAGGTCGAAGGTCACAGCTGGAAGGCTCTAGAGCCACTTTCTCCAAGCCCACTTTGGGTTAGAAGCAAGGGTCACTGCCTCACCTGCCAATGGCATGATACAATTTTACAAATGATCATGATGAATAAAGTAATCAATGCAAAAGGATTTAAAAACAAGGCATGGTTGTGTTTTTCTGTGAGAATGCACTATATTTTCACTCTCATTCTTTTACAGTTTATCTTAAGCTTTGTCTCCAGAAGGTAAAGAAAAAAATTATTCAGGGTCATAAATTAATGAAGTTAATTGAAAGAAATAGAAATTTTATTTAACTCTTAAAAAAAAAATCAGTGTTATGGCACAGAATGAATTATCTTAAGCAAATTTTCCCAATAGACAGAACCATAGAAGCCAACAGCTTTTATTGCTTCCAAAATGCTTAAAGTGATGAAATACTTAAAGTGATGTTGGGCAGGATCATATTTTCATACTAACTCAACTTTGATATGAGGTCTCCTCTCCAGTTTTATTTTTCTACCTGGGCTCAGAATCTTCTCTTGTGGCTGGTTCCTCAACTAGTCAAGGGCTGGGTGCAAATGTGATAAATATCAGAGGCTCAGTCCCCGTTCAAACCTGTTAGCTTGCTTTCAGTACTCTCCCCAAAGAAGGGAGTGTCCTAGAATAAACCCATCCAACTCATATAAGTAGTCTCAATGCCCATGTTTTTGAATTGCAATTTTCATTTTTCCGATAATGATGCCATTTTCTGTCCCGTCATATCCTCCCTTTCCAAAACGTATGTCTGTAATATCTGTAAGTATGTTATGATTTCCTACAGGATACATCCTCTCCTGTTCTGATCTGACTTCTGGAGCTGTTCATGTCATTTTAAGTTCTTCTGGGGAAGCATTATCTTCAGGGTCCCCTTTATGCCTCCAGAAAGTGCACAGCATGGGAATTTAGTGAAACAATAATTAAAATGACACCAATACCTGCCATCTGCCTGGGACTAAGTTTTGTGAAAAAGAAGGCAGAAGCAGTTGTAATAGAAGTCAGACTAGTAGCCTTGAGAGTCTCTATAAAAGGAAACGAGATCCGCCTTCAGTCTTTGTGATTTTATTTTTATTTTGTTCTTAGTTGCTTTTATCCTATTTCAAGTTAAGAGTTTATTTACTAAGTCAATAGGGAGAGACTGGGAAAGTGTCTAAAATATATAACGTCTTCCTAGAGCATATGTCCGTCAGAAAGTCTGGAGAATGAATGCCTTGGACTGAGGTTAAGTACTACGGCAAAGACTGGCTAAGCTATTCACCAAACCCACTTCCTCTTCCTAGTCATATAGTTAACTTAATTTCCCAGGCTCCTTTGTGGCTACACAAGGCCATGTGACTGAATTTGGCCAATGGAATGTGGGCAGAAATAAAATGTGTCTTTTCAGGCATGGCCCATGAAAACATCAACCCTGATCATTCATGCTCTTTACCCCTCTGGCAGAAAACTTGGAAGCCATATGTTGAAGCTGGAGGAGTCACAGATGGAAGGAAGCTGGGTTCCTGGAAGAGGAAGACTTACCCAGTAGGAACACTCATTTTGGGCATTATATGAGCAAAAAATAAATTTCTATTGAGGTGAACCACTGATTAGTTGGGGTTTGTCTGTTATAGCAACTAATTCATTTTAATTAATACAGATCATATACAGAAGGACACCACAGAAAACTTTCAAGAATTCAAAATACCTTTCCTTGCCTGTATGGTATAAAGGGAAACCCTAATTTTCTGTGGGAATTTTAGTATTTCAATCTCTCATTACTTGTCTCCAAGTAATGTCATGAGAACATGGAGTTTCCTGATTGAAAAAGACCATAAGTGCAAATCATCATTAAAATGGGGAGGGCAGGGAAGATGGAAAATACCATTTTAGATACTTAAGAATCAACTTACCTCCTCTATTTTAGAAATGCACTTCAACTCGGACAGAGAGGATTAGTTGGTGCCCAGTCCTCACTGATTACTACGTATAAAAAGTCAAATGCACTTTTGAATTTTGCATGGTGGCTCCCTAGAAAACCATAAGTGAGGGATTCAGCTAACTGTCTGGGTAATTAAAGGAAAAACTCCATATTTGCTTCTGCTGTTTGGGTAGCATTGGCTGAATTACTCACCTTACTCACTCACCTCTATATTTGATGGCGTCTAGACCTTAGTATGAAAAATGAAATCACTGCCTTGATTTCATTTTACTCGGATCCACAATCAACACCCATGGAAGCAGCAGTCAAGACATCAAAAGGCACATTGCATTGGGCAAATCTGTTGCAAAGAACCTCTTTCAAGTGTTGAAAAGCAAAGATGTCACTTTGAAGACTAAGGTGTGCCTGACCCAGGTCATGGTATTTTCAATTGCCTCATATGCATGCAAAAACTGGACAATGAATAAGGAAGACCAAGGAAGAGTTGATGCCTTTGAATTATAGTGTTGGTGAAGAATACTGAATATACCGAGAACTGCCAGAAGAACAGATCTGTCTTGGAAGAAGCACAGCCAGAATGCTCCTTAGAAGGGAGGATGCAGAGACTTTGTCTCATACTTTGGACATGTTATCAGGAGGGATCTGTCCCTGAAGAAGGACACCATGCTTGTAAAGCAGAGGGTCAGTGAAAAAGAGGAAGATCCTCAATGAGATGGACTGACATGGTGGCTGCAACAATGGGCTCAAACAGCAATGACTGAGAGGATGGTGCAGGACGGGGCAGTGTTTCGTTCTGTTGTACATGGGGTTTCTATGAGTCAGAGCTGACTTGATGGTACCTAGCAACAGCAGATCTTAGCACATGTAACGTAAAACCATCCATTTATCAAAAGAATAGAAAAGGAACCCTAGATTTGGGCCCATGCAAGCATTTACCCGTGAAGTGACTTTAACTCCAGTATTTGAAACAAAATAATTCTATAGGCAGCCTCCGAAGGAATGATGCTGAAATTGTTTGTAAATGATTGGATTCCAAGGCTTGTCCAGGAAATCTGCTTAGCCCCAAACCCAGTCATTCGGTACCCATTTTGTCATATATTTGGTGCCTAAGGTACAATTAATTAGCTAATCACTACCTATTTGGAGGGCTGGGTTTTCCAGGAAGGAGTGAAATAACATAATAGGAGGAAAAAAAAAACAAAAACAAAAAACCCCTGCGGAATACTGGAAGAGATAAGGGTGATTTTCTGACTAGGGCCATTGAGATAGGACTTACAAGGCTGAAAAAGGGTTTAGGAGATAAAGAAGTGGGTGCAATGGGTTGTGGGAAGAGATGAGAGTCTTCCAGACAGGAAATACCATGGGCATGCATTAACCTGTTGCTCTTGAATTGACTCCGACTCATAGCGACCCTATAGGACAGAGTAGAACTGCCCCATAGAGTTTCCAAGGAGTGCCTGGTAGATTTGAACTGCCAACCTTTTTTGTTAACAGATGTAGCTCTTAACCACTATGCCACCACGGTTTCTGAGCATGCAGTGAAAAAAAAAAAAAATTTCAGTAGGGAGGTGGAAATGCCTGGTGAGCAGCTGATAGGATGTAGCTCAAGCCAGTCAGTCAACAGGTACTGATTGAGTTTGGGAACAGTGTACCTGCCCTCATGGCCCGTAGGGGAGACAGACAATAAATAAGGAAGCAAATGCATAATCCCAGGTGGTAACAGTGCTACAAGAAAAAAAAAAAAAAAAAGATGCAGAACAAGGGAGCGAGTACCACAAGAGAAAGGGGGAGAGCTACTAGAAAGTGTAGTTAGGGATGGTTTCTCCAGGGGCACATTGAGGGTAAGGAGCACCCAGGGGCAATCTCTAAGTTGTGCCTCCCCGCTCCCAGCACACTTTCCAGATGAATAGATGTTTGATAGTGGCAACCATCAACAGAAAGGCCTTTCTCCCTCTTGTCTGGCTGCCTCAGTCAGGCGTCTTTCATATTTATGACACCTCAGAATATTATTTCATGCCTCTTCTGGTACCTCCTTGGACTTGCATCTGGGGGCAAGTGCCCCCTTTAGCCTCCTGCTTCCCCCCACAATGTCTTTAGGTCTCTCTGGGTTGGTGGCAGGAACTAGAACAGTCACTCTGACCTGAACCCCCATTATATGCTGTTCCGAGTCCAGATATAACCTGGGCTTCAAGTTTGGGCTCTGGGCCTGTCCTGAGAGATGAGCTGGTGCAGCAGAAAGAACAGGGGTACTGGAGTGTGGGCTGGGGGGGAGGGGTAAGGAAGGTCTTTGGGTGGGAGGGGTCAAGAATGAGGGAGGTCTGCAAGCCTCTAGGAAATCAGGAGCGTCCCCTATTGTCTTCTTTGATTTGAGGGAGAAATTCTCTCTTTTTTTGTAGGGCTGAGAAAATTTTTATCATTTCCAATTTTGCACTTATCTTTGTTTTTCAATAGATCTGGATTTCTTTAACAGAATATATACTCCCTCTTCTTTCATTTTTTCCTTTTTTGGGTAGAAATCAACAGTTATGTTTAGTCCCACAGATCTTCTCAGTGAGTAGAAGCAGGAATTTTGCCATTAAGAGACAGAATACTCCATTTTAATTTTAGAATAGGCAACGTCACCATTAATAGTGGCACTATATATAATATAATCAAACGTGGGTTAAAAAAGATCACTTCCTGTTCAGGAATAGTAGAGAGCTTAACCCTAGAGGATGATATTCAAAGGAAAAGAGAAGAGTAATTCCATTGGCTGGATAGCCTCATTCCCTAACCCTTCTCAAGGCAGCATGGTATATAAACAGAACTCTCAGGCCACGGTAACACGCTCCCCACAGATGGAATGTTTTGAACACTTCTCAAGTGATCCAAGAAACGAAACCTCAGAATGATTTGGTGTGAGGAGCCCTCTGTTGGTGAGCACTCTTCTTAATATCTCCTGCTCAGAACAGGAGCAGATAACATTTTTTTACTTTCTAAAGGCAAAGGAAGCCTGGCTTAAGGAAGAATTCCTTATACCCGCGCAATGGCCAAGGAAGGGCGTTTAGTTCTAATTTGCAGAATCAGTTTCCGTATCCTTCTCTTGTTGGCCTTCTTGCTGAAGTCCACCAAAATCTGGGTTTTCATGCTCTGATAGGCTTTTTTTTCTACACTGAAAGTGAAGAATTGAGGTAATCATCTGAATATCTAAGTTTGATTGATAATATCTGAGATGTTTGAGAAAGGATAACAGTAAAAGCATGACTATTTGTGTTCTCTTTTCGCAGCAAGAAATCCTGCGTACTGGATCCAGACAACATTAAATTAAAACAAAAATACTCCACTGTTGTTCCATCTAATCAAACTCCTTGAGCATCTTGTATAACCAACTGCTTTATTCTTGAAAGATCATAACTTGTCATTCTGCCTTAATTTTACCTTTAGTTCCCCCCAACTACAGACTATCCATACACATCCTCACCCAGAAACTCCTTCTGTTTAAGGGCAGAGAGGAGCCAGTGTGACTTTGAAGAAAAATAGAGAAATATATTTTTCCTAACTTTATCATTTAAGTATAAGAGATTTCATTAGCAATGATGCAGGTGTATTCTACTGAAAATGGATATTCTACATTAAGAATTGAAATTCTGTATGCATTCTCTCTTGTAAGTAAATTTCCTCTACTTATTTTCCTTCCTAGGCATTCTACTGGCCACCTGATTATATGTGGATCAAATATCTTCATGCATATGGTAGCAGAAAGTGGCTTTGTGGTCCAAAAAGTTGGTGATTACTGCACCAGGCCAGCACTGGAGTAACAACAGAAAGACGGTTGATGAATCACAGACATTGTTACTTTTTCTTTAGCCATTTTGGTGAAATAAGGGACGATTGAGCCAATGGAGCTATCCAAATTTAAGTACGGGCCTGTTAATTATAACTAGAATATTCCAAGAGTGTTCATGTCTTTGATTAAGTTTTGTATTAAAAAGATTGATTCTATACTATGAGTCGGAATCGACTCGACGGCACTGGGTCTGGGTGGGTATACAACAATTTTAAAAATATCCATGGATTTAGTTCTTCAGATAAATGAGTCTGCAGATCTAAAAACTGCCCACTGGCAAGGAGGAAAAGTAAGTGCTTGATAAGACATATAGTTGCTATTTCATTCTGATATGAACTTGAAAGCATAGCAAGAACTACAGTATCTCATATTCAATAGATGCATCAGGTTGAGCAGCCCTTCTTCTCTTAGATAAGTGCCGATATTATTTCAACTCAGTGACATCAAAATTGTGATAATCATGGCAGGAAAATGAGTAGCCAAAAGAAGGGGAATAATTACCGTATAAATTCAAGTAGACTTCACAGGTATTATAGGAAAAGCAATTCTTTCTAAGTTGAGGATATGAAACATTTTATTGTAAGTTATTCCCATTATACATCAATGCTTGGTGGTGTTGCCCACTGAGGATCTCATTTCTTGCTATACTGATTCTACCTATTGAAAATGCACTGAAGCGATACATAATTTAAATAAATACTATGAATACTACCTTGTCCATCCTAAGGGACAGGAATTATTAGAGAATTGTTGGTATCTGTGTCAGATACCTACTATCAAATCAAATAATATAATTAATGTTATGACCATGAGCTTTTAATGACTTTACACACTTCTAAAAGTTATATGAAAGCATAGGTTTAAGGGACAGCCTGTTTTGAGGCACATGCATTTCATAAAGGCAAAAAGGTCTTTGCTATTCTGATATCAAAGCACTTACAGGTGTTGAGGAGGGACATGGGAGATGCTTGCAGCAACCCACTCCCTAGGGTTGATGAATTACAGGGGTTTAAAGAAGTGGATCAAACTGTACAGAAACATAAAGGGATAATTAGGGATAGGTGCGTAATTTTTTTCAGCTATCAATGGCATTATAATTAGTATATGCAGTGAAACTTGTGGAACTTAACGGAACTGCCTTGTTTTTCTGAGTCTCACAAATTTTCCCCCTTTGACAGCATGCGGTTTACCACTTCCTATCACTCTCTATTAGTAGAAAATACTTGTGTTTTCCTTCTCTGACAGGTTTCCCCCTTACACAGGCTCTGACTTTCAAAGGTTTTACTGTAAAGGTAATGAACAAAACTAAACATGGACACAGGCAAAATTCCAAGGAAGCTGCTGACCTTGGCGATCAAGTCCAGTTGCTCAGGTGGCTGACATTAAGTGTTTAGGGATTGTGCTCAAGCTTTTTCATGAAAAGATAACCCTGGACAGATACTTTATCAGCATTCTGCATTACAGCAAATACACGACCAGTGGCTTAACGCATTTCTTGTCGACGCAACTTGAAAATATATATTGAAGGCCTACTATGTGTCAAGCACTAGTGATATAAAAACAATCGCTTCTAGCCATAAGAAATTCACAATCTTTTGGTGCCTGATGGGAGGGAAAGGATGACTACAAGGTCACTGCACAGCAGTGGTTTTCAAAGTGTGGTCCAGAGACCAGAAGCATCAGTGTCACCTGAGAGCTAGTTGGAAATGCAACAAGCATTTCTGAATCGGAAACGCTGGGGGTGGGGTCACCATCACTTCAGGTGATTCTGATGCAAGCTTAAGTCTGAGAACCATATTTACATATGAAGGAAAGAAAGCAAGTGAAGGCTCTTATGCAAGGGGAAAAGTAAAAAGGACAGAAGGTGGAATTTTGGAAAATATAGAGAAAGGAGACCTAGGAGAAAAGGCGGAGGCAGAACAGACAGAACAATAAGAGAAAAACTGGAAAAAGAAGAGCATCTCCATGAATACGAGAAGATCATTTCAAAGAGAGAGAATGGTGACCAGTAGACATGCACTGCACAGAGGTCAAGTTAAATCTGACTGGATGAGAGGCAATTGAGTAGGTGGACAGGAGTGACCTTGAAGAAGCAGTGTCCATGGAGCAAAGGGGTAGAGAACAGGCTGGAGGAGTGAAACACTGAGCAGGAAATGAGTTGGAAGCAGGGGGAAGAGGCCCCTCTTTTGAGAAGGTTTGCAGGAATGGCAGGGATGAGATTCAGTGACTGTTTAAAGAGGAAGAAGGGGTAAGGGAAGGCTTTTTAGGAGAGTAAATTGGACAAGTTCATGGTTCAGAAAAGGGACCAGTGCCTTTAGAAGGTGGAAAGAAAAGGGAGAGATTCGAGAACAGAGAGCTAAAGGAGAAAGGATTGTTCATTTGCTTAAACAAGGGGGAAAGAAAGATTCAATAATTCAACAAATATTTGTTGAGAATTTATACTTGCCAGGCACTGTTCTTGGTGCAATGAATAAAATTGCAAAATACTTGTTCTCCTGAAGTTTATATTCTAGTGAGGGAAGACAAAGAGTAAGAAGATACATATATAATTTGTCAGGCGACCTTGAATGCTATGAAGAAGACACAGCAAGGTGAAGGGATCAGAAGCACAAGGTGCGGTATTTAGGATAGGGAGGCTTCCCAATAAGGCTCAATTTGAGCAGATGCCAAAGAGAAGTGAGCCAGTGGATTGCGCAGATATTGCTCAGTGCTGGAGGGACCAACAAATGCAAAGGCCCTTTAGCAGGAACTGTGCTGTGTGTTTTAGAACAAGTGAGGAGGTCAGCTGTCTGGAGTGGACTGAGCAAGGGAATGGCAGAAAATATGGGGGACTGTATCATGAGAAGCCTTGAAAGATACAGTTTGGGTTCTACTTTGAGTAAGAGGAGAAGATAGAAATTTCTGAGCAGAGGGATGACATGGTCTGAGTTACATTTTTTTAAAGATGATTCTGGCTGCTGTGTGGAGAAGAAGTTATAAAAAGTCAAGAATAGAAGTAGGGAGAATAGCCAGGAGGCTGCTCTATTCATCTAAGTGGAAGTTGATGGAAGTGGTGGTGGAGATGGGGAGACATGACCAGATTCTAGATATACATCAAAAGAATTGCTGCAGGATTTGCTGGTGGAGTATGTGTAAGGTCTGAGAGAAGAGAAAAATTCAAGATGGATAAAAGCCATTGAAAAAATTGGAGGTGGAAGGGAAGAAAGTAGAGGAGTTAAAAATAATAGTTACTGTTAACCTTTATTGAGTGATTACTATGTATCAACCAGAATGCTCCTTAGAAGTGAGGATGGAGAGACTATGACTTGCTTATATTGGACACATCATCAGGAAAGAGCTAGAAAGGGAGATCATGTTTGGTAGAGGGCCAGCAAAAATGACGTAAACCCTCAATGAGATGGGTTGACACAATAACCAAAACAATGGACTCAAATATACCAACAGTCGTGAAGGTGGCACAGGATGGGGCAATGTTTCCTTTTGTTATATACAAGGTCAGCACCATGAATCAGTGCCAAGTCGACGGCAGCTAACACCAACAATAAAACTATCTATCAGGCATTGGGCTAAGGTCATTATATACGTGTGTGTGTATATATACATGTAATACATCATTTAGCCCTCACTACAGCCTCAATTTATAAGGAAGGAACTGAGGTTAGTCATCTTGGATTGGAACTAGCAGTCATGGGACTAGCAAGTGGAATACTGGGGACCCGTTCCCATGTGGTCCGGCACACACCCTTAACCATCCACACGATATAACCTCTGTTTTCTTTGTAAAGGAGAAGGTTACCCAGAGTTAGGGAAAAGGGGGGAAGGCAGGGCCAAGATTGGGAGTTCAAAGAGAATATTGACTGATTAATAGAGATTTAAAAAAAATAATAGCAAGATAGCTGTTGACAATGCTTTCTTTAGGGCAGACATTTGTATGGCTTGGGGCTCACTCTCCTGTGGTTGCTCATGCCATGTTTAGATGAAGAAAATGACCAAGCAACAATCATTTTGGACCTTTTCAAAAGTGATTCCAATCACTGAGAGGCCCAATAGCTCAGTAGTCCTTTCAGCTGCCACAGTGGGTGTGGAGCTGATTGCCGGCTCCCAGTCCTATGACATAAACATCCCTGCGATCTTATGTAGCATAAACACTGACCTGAAATCTAGCAGGCCGGTGAGACGGAAGTTGAATCATGACATATTTATTAAGCTGAGCACTGGGTTTGACACTCATAGGAACGCCAAATTAATTCAAGACACATTTCTTGCCCTTCAGGGGCTTACAGCATTGGTTTGGTCAAGGGGACCACCCAGCATCCATTAGGATGGAGAAATCAAATCTCCACTTTGGGCTTGCTGTACCGCATGGAGTGACAGGCCAGGAGATGAAAAGGGCCTCGGTGCATGTGGAGTACGTGTACAGCTCCGGCTCTCGGCCTGTGTGCGTTGGCTCTGTGAGCAGCCCGGCTGCAGGGGGAAGGTGGCTGTTTGTGCATAAACATTGTCATTTCACTGGGACTGCTATTTCATCTTAGAACTTTGGCATCAAAGGAGCACTGACCTTATTCCCGTAGCTTGCCTTTCTTTGAAGCGTATGGCTTTGCATTGCAGATTAAAGTGAAGACATTCATCAAGGAACAGATCTGGCCAACCGCTCTCCAATCTGAACTCAAAACAAAGCCTTCAAAGGCTCCAATCACAGTTGCAGCCAGTGGGCCTGGGATGAAGGCTCAGAGCTGGTCTCCTTTTTCTCAGACCCCGTAAAGCAGCTCTCACATGACTACAGTGCATCACTTTGAGCTTTGGGCAACTTTACCCTGAAAGCCAGTTTATCTAAGCAGAACGGGGTGAGCTAATATAGTCCTCCCAACCTGGCTGCTTTATTTAAAGCAGGCATTGTCGTAAATGAGGTCTGCGTGATAATTCACTGTGTGCCTTTGAATTCTTCAAAAGATGTATCACGCCGGTCTACCTGAAAGCTGGCTCATGATTCTATCAATTTTCTTTTCTACTATTGTTCATGCCTTTGAAAAGAAATTGTGCTGTCTTTCTCACCGGTTCTCTGATCTTTGCTCTAAGAAAACATACTGTACATGTAGCATTCTCTGTTATTATTATTGCTTTTTTTCTAAAGTGACAAGAAGAAGAAAGTGAGAAACTTTAACTGGGATGTTAAATAAAGTAAAAAAATAATTCTGTAATTATAAGGCTACAACAGAGGATGAAGAAAATGCTTCCCCCCAAAATTGGTAATAGATGACCGACCAGCCAAGGACAAGCTATTATATCTTTAAATCTTTCTGCATGTCTTTAGCTGTGATAGAATGAACAGAGCGAGTTCTGTCTGTGAAGAGGTGACAAGCGAATCCAGAGGAGGGAAGGCAATGACTGTAAAGTTGGGACCATTTAAATCAACTGATTCTGCTAATATATACATGAAAAGGTTTAAGAAATCAGTGAAAATCCTTGTTGAGACATAGGCTAATTTTCAGAATAACATTTCTCTAGTCACTTATCTTTAAAATAAGATTAAAGGATAAGACTGGATGTTACAGGTCAATGAACTTATTAACTTGTACTTTGGCTTAAATCGCCAACTGATTTTCAGTTAAATGCTTGAAGTTTAAGAAGGTATTCATATGGCTTTGTGAGAAGACACTGGTTTCAGATCAGCAGGAAGGCGCTCAAGTAGGAATGGATACAGCTCCGTTTCTAGCATCACTTTTAAGAAGGTTGAAAGAGACTTGCTTACCCAATATTCATGTTCTCCCTTAATTTGCCTACCCTCCCGTGGGAATTGCTATGTAATTGGTTTTTAACCAATGGGCTGTAAGCAGGGTAGCAAGTGTCACTTTGAAACTGATGATGCTGTCTTTCTTTCTCCATCCTGGTGACCATCATAGAGGCTATGAGTTGAGATGGCTGAGCCTCAAGCTAGAAGCAACCAGAGTTCCCACCCCCATGAAGGCGAGCTGCACCGAGAGTTGTCTGATTCTATGAGACTTGGTGCATACAAGAGATAAACCTTGGTTACGTTAAGCCACTGAGATTTCTCAGGGTTTATTTGTTATGATGGCATAGCCCAACTTTTCCTGACTAATACAGGACCTTGGAGGACATCTAGTCCTACTTCATTTCTACAGTAAGAATCCTTTTTATAGCATTCCTGAGAAGCAGTCTAAATATTTCTTGAACATCTCAAGAATAGCAGGAAATAACAGCAGCAAGTAATACATAATGCTTACTATGTAATTGTTTCCAGACACAATTTTAAGTGTCTTTCATTGATTAATTTACCTATATTTCATAATAATAATAACTCATAAATAATTATTTTCCTCATTTTACAGCTGGGAGAACTGAACACAGAAAAGTAACTTGTTCAGGATTGAACACATAAGTTACTTGCCTAAGGGCACACAGCTAACAAGGAACATCAAGGGGGGGTCAAACCAGGGGAGCTGGCTTCAGAATCTCTGACCTTAACCATTGCACTATGCTGCCTCCCTAGACTGGATTCTTATTTCCTTTTTAGACAGACCATTTCAACAAGCCATGGAATCATAAAGACAAACCTAGAAAGACCTTAGAGATCAATCAATCTAGTCATTGCATTTTACGTGGTGGAAAACAGTCACCTTGTAGGCCATTTTCTTGATTTAGTGAAAAAAGGAAGGTTCATCCTAGAGGTTTTCAAACCAGTGTTTGGGGAGCACTAGGGCTCAGGAGAAGGGCCTTAAAGGCTGTTGGTATGGGAGTGGGTAGAGATACTACTTCACCTAGACCAGCCCTGCTTCTATATAGTAGACTTATGAGTGAAACTTGTACATGGATAATGTATTTTTCTGCTTCAATAAGAATAAAAAATGATGGGTCTCTCCATACTTCTATTGAAATAGTAGGCTTGGAGGGTTTCATTAGACAATGTGGGGTGAAAGTCAGCTGGAGGTGGGGGTAGATTGTACAGCACCATGACCGGTTCTGGGGTCAGGATAATTTGCTCCTTCTGTAAATGAGTGTATTAGCTTGACTCACAGCAAGAACTACCTTATTCATCACTGTATTCCCAACTGTGTGTGATGTATAGTAGACGCTCATAAACTTTATGGGAAAAGTAGAAGAAGAGTTCCAAGAGGCATTCATTGATTAAAACAATTCTTAGAAACAAGATTAAGTTTGTTTGGGATGAACAATGTAGCACACTCTATCTCTGGTGACCCAATGTCAAGGAAATAGTGGAAAGTTATCACTGTGTGTGTTCTGGCCATATAGTCTCAAACGGTCGGTGGTGGATTTCCCTTCCCCAATCTCTGGCTGGAAAAACAAGCAAACAAAAAAAGGATTAAAAGAGTGGAAGTATTAAATTGATTAGGTTGTCTCAGAGAAACACAACTTACAGCCCCAAGCAAACATACACCTCTATTTGCTTCATTTTAGCACACTATATTATCCAAACTTACTGATCACATTGAGCTGAAGTTGAAAGTTTTCTTTGCTTTAACAAAGGTTTCTTTTTTGCTGACAGCAGTTTTAGTACATTTAGCACATGATTTGATTTATACACCGGGTTATATAAAAGAAAAGAATGTATTTGAGATGGGGGGGAGATTGGTGGGGCATAAGAGAGAGGGAGGTCTGGGAAAGGAGTTCGTGGGAGCTGTGCTCACAGCTGAACCTCTTACCTTGTGTGGTCCCATCCATTCCCATGAGGAATTTAATCGATCTGATGATTTGCTCTGATACTGGGGGACTCATAGATGTGGCGTAAACAGCGCTATGTGAGTTAACCCGTAAGTAATCCACGAGGTCCTTAAACAAAGGGGAAACCCAAACAGAAGGAATATCAGTCTCAGTCTTGGTGGTGAGAATCATATCTTCTCCTTTCCTCTTCCATCGTAGCAAAAGACATTTAATCCTAGCATCTCAAAAGATGAGTATTGTTTGGCTTTCAGTGGACATCACCAAACTTTATTTTTTCTATCCTTCTATTCCAGTCTCACCCACAATAACCCAGAAGTTATGCAAAGGTAGAATTTGGCAAGTTTGGAGTTGAAATCTGTAAGCCAAAATGAGATATATAAGGAAAAATGATTACTCTAACCTTTTTGATCACTTACTATGTGTGAACACTGGTTTAGCATTCAGAGGTATCCCAAGAATACAGGAAGTATGTCTTGACCTTGAGAATATTATATAAGATTGTGCCCATGGAAAAGTGATAGTAGGAAAAGTAACAGTACATGCAAACTAGTATGTACAACGGGGCAGTGAGATTAGAGAGGAAAGAAAGAGGGCCTCCCTAGTTGGATCAGGGAAGGCTCTAGTCAGGTAGCGGAAGTGACTAAGCCTTGAAGAATGAAGAATGAAGATAAAAAGGAAAAGAAAATTTGTGTGTGTGTGGGTGGGTGGGTAGGTGGAGCTGGCAGAAGGAAGAGGCTGATCAAAGATACAGGAAGTAGAAAAGCAGGTGACATGCATAGTAGATTGCTCTAAAAAAATGTGGCTGTAATTCTTCCTCTCTTTGTACCCTTGCACTTCTACAATTTAACTGTGCAGTTCCTTCCATCAAGAGGCGGATGAATTCAGGTTGGCCTTGTGACTTGCTTTGACCAATGGAATGTGGCAGAAGTGATGGTACATTAGTTGAGCCTAGGCCTCAAGAGAACTTGAGTGTTTTTGTTCTCTCAGAACCCTTCTCATCTGCAATGTAAACAAGCCTTAGCTAACCTGCAGGAGGATAAGAGCCAGATGGAGTGAAAAAGAGCCTTCACAGCTGAGGCCATCCATCCTAGGCCAGCCAGTCCCCAGCTTACCAGCTGTGACTGTGACATGAGGGTAAACTCAGCTGTGGCCAAAAGAACTGTCCATCTGAGCCCAGTCTAAAGTGTTGATGGGTAGAATCATGAGCTAAATAAATGGTAGCATTTTTAGTTACTAAATTTTTTTTTTTTTTTTTTGTTGAACAGAAAAAGTAACTGATATAGCATGTTTGGAGAACAACAAATGACAGACTGGAGGTTAGTGGGAAATTAAACCAAAGAGTAGGTTAGGACCAGATAGACATAAAGGCAAGGAGTTCAGAGTTTATGCTTTGGGCAGTTGAGAACTATTGGAATTTTTGTGCAACACTATTTGGAGTGCTGATCTACTACATAATTTTGGTCTTCAATGGTAGGAACAATTCTTCACCTATATGCTTGACTCCTGAGGCCCAAAGAAAACTCCCAGGTAAGTCAGCAGAGAGCCCAAAAGAAGCTCCAATAGTCTAACACCGCAATGGGGAGCACCTTAAGGTTGGCATCTGGGTTTGCTCAGTCCCTGCTGGGCAGACCATCTGTGGGCCCGCTTGTACTGGCACACGGCCTGGGATCCTCAGGATGCCCTGTAGAAAAGCTAATGGGCTGATGACAGCTCTCTGCATTAGCAGTGGGACCTGTGATGGACCAATCACTTTCTCTTTGAAGGATAGTGACAGAGCTTAGAATGCCACTTAGGTGCCTTCCCCAATAATTCCCACACAAAGGTGATCTGAGAGAAGCTCTCAGGAAGTGGAAAAGAAGCGCTGACCTGTAATCCCCAAGAAGGATTCTCTGCTTTGGGCAGGCCCATCCCCTGCTCCCCTCCTTCAGTGGCTATATCAACTGCCACCTCTGAACATATCCATTCCTACCCAAATCCTGGGACCACACCCTGCCCCTCACTTTTCCATCTCTCTTGGGGTAAGTGTGGGGCATGGTTGTTCACAAATGCTTTAAAGATTCGTAATTTACCTCCTCAGTGAAGGAGGTTGCCTGACAGGATCCCTCAACCTGACCCACAGGAGGAACAAATCGCTCTGCATTTCTGTTCTTCCTGCCTCCTTCAATGCATCCTTCCTCCTAAATCCCTTCTCTCTCCCACTCTTCCTTCTTCCCTGCCTTCCTTTCTCCCTCCTCGCCTCCTTCATTTCAGAATCTTTGTTTTTTTGTTCCTTCCTTTCCGTTTATCCCCTTTCCTCCCCACTTTCCCTCCCTGTTTTCATTTCAAATCCTCCATTCTAAACCTTTTCTTCCTCTTCATTCTAAATCAGTCTCTCTCCCTCCCTCCCTGCCTTTCTCCCTTCTTCCTTTCCTCCCCCCTTCCCTTTCATCTTTTCTCCCAAAAAGTATGTAAGAAGGACTTACATAGGGCTATGATGTGCATATGTGCTGATGTCCAAGAGGGGAGGGGGATAGAAAGGGACCACAGGCTAGACCCTGGCATCCATTATCCATTTATATAATTAAAATTGAGTTTCTGTATATTCTGTTGTTTAATGAATCTTCTAAAAACTATTGGGTGGGCTTTCACCAAATTTGAAGAGTTTGTGCTACAGCTGCTAACCAAGAGGTCGGCAGTTCAAATCTGCCAGGCGCTCCTTGGAAACTCTATGGGGCAGTTCTACTCTGTCCTATAGGGTTGCTATGAGTCGGAATCGACTGGACGGCAGTAAGTTATATTTAGGTTCATCGCCTGATTTTAGGTACTGGCTGCACAACATTCAGGATTCACTTTGGGTAAACCCAGGGGCATTGCAAAGAAAGAGGTGGCCATTTTCTAGGGTAGCTGCAACCAACCTGTCCTTCACAGTCCTACATTCAGTGCTCCTCCATGACCAGCAGCAGAGATTTTTTATTTTATGTTGAGAGTGAATGTCTCCCTGCAGAGTGCTGGGGAAGCCAAGTAGAAGAGTGGGGTGGAGTGAAGGGATCAGGATGATGGAGGCTCATGTGGACCAGTGTCAGAAAACAGGTGTTTCAAGGAAATGATTTAGCCTTAAAGGATAGGTAGGTTTGGATGGATGGAGAGGAAGGAGAAAGACACGGGTATGTGCTAAAATTAGGAATGAGGATGGTGTCTTATCAGCAAAGAATGGAGGAGTCAATTGGAAGTAGTTGGAAAAGCTAGTGCTTCTGATCCCCTTGAGGGAGGCTTGATCCAGGAATTACAAACACAGTCTCTGGAATCTGATTGCTTGGGTTCAAACTGTGACTCTGTTTTGTGACCTGGGGAAACCCTGGTGGTGTAGTGGTTAAGAGCTATGGCTGGTAACCAAAAAGGTCAGCAGTTCGAATCCACCAGGTGCTCCTTGGAAACCACGTGGGGCAGTTCTACTGTCGTATAGGGTCGCTATGAGTTGGAATCAACTCGAAGGCAACAGGTTTGGTTTTGTTTTGGTATGTGACCTGGAGCAAATTACTGAACCTCTCTGTGTCTTACTTTTCTTGAGATAATAGCAATACCTACCTCAAGTCATTACGAAAATTAAGTGCATTAAGACATATTAGTAAAATGTCTGATACGTAGTGAATACCTGATGTCGTTCACAATTATTGTTAATAGATTGCCAACTCAAAGATTCTTAGAACTGGGGTATTTTGCGGGTACGTCACTGGGTTTTTTAAAATACAAAAAGCCCTCAAAATGTCTTTATTCTACCTCCCTCATTTTGCAGAAGGTTTTTTTTTTAATGTACTAAGGTTGAAACACTAACCCACATTAGCATGCCCAGACATCAAACCAAAGATTTCAATTCCAGCTCTTCCTCCATCCTTGTTGAGGTGGTTGCAGTAGAAATGGAAAGAAAGGAAAAGAGAGGGAGATTGAAGGATTCTGAAGGGGCAGACAGGGCTAGAAGCTAACACCATAGCTGATATTCATCGCTGCTCGAGGTTCTGTTTTAAGAACTCATTAACACATTTAAGTCTCAAAATAATCCTATTGTTTGGGGACAGAGAGACACAGAGAGGATCAAGGCAACTTCTGCTTATCCTGTGGTTCTTTTCCTAATCCACAGGAATTACTCTTTTTTTTTTTTTCTTAATTCCTGATAGACTCAATTTTATATAGTACTAAATCACAGATGAATCATATTATTCTAAATATGTTTCGTGTCTATTACTCTCGTTTCTCCAAGGAAACGGAAACCTTCCTGAGGGTAGGGATGGAGTTACTCACTTCTCTCATAGTCCACAGTGGTGAATACTTAGGAGGGACTTGGTAAAAACTTACGGTGTAATGGAAAGCAAAAGGGGTTTCAGGGACAGAGGATGGCGAGAGTCTCTGACAGACATAAAAAAAAAAAAAAAAAAAACCTAGTTGCTGTTGAATCAATTCTGACTCATGGTGATCCCACGTGTGACAGAGTACAGCTGTGCTTTATAGGGTTTTCAATGGCTGATTTTTTGGAAGTAGATTGCCAGGCCTTGCTTCCAAAGCACCTCTGGGAGCTCTAACCTCCAATGTTTTGGTTAGTAGGCAGGTGCATTAAGTTTTTGCACTACCTAGGAATTCTCTGAAGAACCCGGGGGTACTAAGCTGCATTCTTAGGAATGAATGTAGCATATCCACTTGGTCTTGAGGCATCCCTGATAAAGATCAGCTGAGGAAAGAAACCAAAGTTCCTTCAATTCCTATAAAGGCTCTTTTCCCAATGTCCACATCCCCCAATTTTCTTTCATAAATTTAGAAATTTCATAAAGTTAAGGTCATGAGCACTCTTAGTATGGGTAAGTATCTTATCAGTGGGATATCACTCCCTTTTAACCTAAAGACTGTCTTGCCCATAATTTTATCTCTTCTAGACTGAGCCTGCTTCCTCCTAGAGCCTACATTTAAGGACAGGGCTAATTTGCAAGCATGGCTCAGAGACTGGGGCTCTGTGAGTAATTTCTGGAGAGCATCAAGGAAAGCCTTGATTCCCTCCTTTTGTTCCCAGACTAAGTGCCATGAGCCAAGAATTAAGAGTTGACTTTGGTCTTTTGCAAGGTGAGTCTGGGTTGTGTCTTCCTCAGGGTGGGTTAGAAGTCTCCTCATACTGAGGTTTCCAAGTTCATTTGTAAGTTTGAAATCCTGATTCGTTTCTGTATCCATAGGCCTACAGTTCAAGGGCAAGGGTGGCTTTTCTTGAGGAACTCAGACAGGAGGGTCTTAGAATAAACATCTTGATGCTCATTCCACAACCCTCATTTACTTCAAAGGGCCGTTAAATACAGCCAGGGCCAGCCCACAGGGCAGAGCTGCCTTCTGTGAGGGGCCTGCCTTCGCCTGGTGTGCAGGCTTCTGAGGCTAATGCTCACCCCAACCTTGGCTGCCCTGCTCCACTTTCCTCCTCCAGAATTCCAGCCACACAGCTAATCAATCATGAAGGCTGCCTTTGTTTCATGTATTGACAAGCCTCTGGTTTGTCTGTGGGGGCTGTGAAAGCCAGTAGTTAGCACCAGGCTTGCAAGAGGACACAAGGTCCAGGAATAGAGAAATATTTGGATCATAGAAACTGGAATCTGCAATGTTGACCATATTGCCTCAGCAACTGGATAAATAAAAAAATAAATTAAGAATAAGAAACCTAGCCCCATCAGCTCAGGCTTTCTTCAAAGAAGCTGTTCATGGCATGGGGCTCTGACGGTAGAAAGAAGTAATGACCTGACATTTCACTTCAAAGGTCCTGAGGGCTCCAGGTTGGTCTATTCACAGCTCATCTACAGCAGCTCCAAACTCAGTGAGAAAGACAGCAAAATCTTGCCAGTTCTTAAGAGACTGTTTTAGCAGTATTCTTAGGATGGGAGGAGAAGGGCGCACCCAGGGCAGTACACTCCGGTAAGCAGAGATGAATTTGTAGCACATTTTGTGAGGGGGAGGCTGGGGCCAAAACAGAAACTCTACTCTGTGGAGATACCTTAGCACCAAGCCAATTTTTTTTTTTCTCCCCTGGTTTATTGCCAAATACTTTTTTCCTACCTGACACATTGGGTTGCTAATAGAGCTCTAAGCTTGACCTATTCTACAAAGATGTCTAGCGTCTCCTAAACACTACTATTGGGCTGTTAGAGCCAAACATCCTAAACACTGTTTTTGGGAATATACTCCCTCTATCACCAATGTTGACATTGTAATTTTAAAAAAGCAGAGCTGAGCCAGACATGCTCATTTTTTTTTTTAGACTTTTAGACCCAAGTGATTATGTCCAAATCTTAAGATCCATTAAGAACCATTAACATAGTGAAATTGAAATTATTTCGGGTTTCAGAAAAATTTAAAGTCTCAGGGTATACACTTTAACCTTCTTTTTTTAGCGTTAGTTTTGTTGCTTTTCTATCCATTGGTACAAAATCCTTGATATCTTGCAGTAATAACATTTTCCCAATCTTACGTTCTTTCAGTTAAAAAGCATAGTTTAAAAATCTTCACAAAATTATTCAAAGTTTAGGGGGATAAAAACTATGACTTAAAGTGAAGCAAAGAGAAAGATGAAAACCTAAACTTATAAAACCTAAACCTCAAGATAAAATTGGTTCTCAAATTTTCAAACCATGATTCTTCAATGGAATCATTTCTTGACTATTACCAACAGTTACATTAGTGCACGCTTGTTCGAAAAACAAATTTGGAGCTGAATTGCAGAGGTTTGACACCAGAAAAAGTAAACAGCAAGTGAGAGCAGACATATCTATATTCCGTTAAGTCATGGGCTCATTAGGCTGGAAGGGAACCGTATCCTATCTGCTGTCACCACAGCCGCAGGAATCCCTGGGCAGTGCGAACAGCTAAGCGTTGACATGAGGTTGGGACTCGAGCCCACCCAGACAAAGTTGGGGTTTGAACCCACCCAGACGCACCTCGGAAAACGGGACTGGAGATCTGCTTCTGAAAGATCACAGCCATGAAAACCTGAAGGAGCACAGTTCTCTGCACACATGAGGTCGCCATGAGTTGGAATCAAGCCCACAGCAAAGGATAACATCGTAGCCTCACCAAAACCATCCCAGATAGGTGTGTATCTGATTGTTTTCGTTTTTAAATCCTCAGGGAACAACACATGCACTTTCTCAGCTGCCGCCTTAAATCCTGCTTACCCTCCATGTCTTGAAAGGACCCAATATTTTCTAGGTCTTGTGTTTTGCAGAAACCCTGCTGGTGTGGTGGTTAAGTGCTACAGCTGCTAACCAAGACGTTGGCAGTTCAAATCTGCCAGGCGCTCTTTGGAAACTCTATGGGGGATTTCCACTCTGTCCTATAGGGTCGCTGAGTCGAAATCGACTCCAGGGCAGTGGGTTTGGTTTGGGTTTTGCGTCTTGCTGTCTCAGGGCTGTGGGTTTCTGCCAAAAACTAATTCTTGGCGCCATCTAGTGGTACACAGGGGGACTGCAGTGTAATGCGGAGCGGGGAGCAGAAAGCAGAGCCCAGTAAACCTAGCGCCCTCGAGTCGATTCTGACTCATTGCGACCCTATAGGACAGAAGGGGGAAAGAGAGAAGAGGAGGGATAGGAGGGAGAAATGACGCAGCTGTCTGAATCCAAGTATGGACATGACCAGTACTTTAAAGGGCAAGCAAATGAACAGATTTACATACCTTTTTTTTTTTGCATACTGACTAATGTAAATTATAATATTTTTGCAATTGCTCAAAAAATGTAAATTATAATATTTTTGCAATTGCTCAGTAGCTATCCCAAATTAATAGCAGCTACATTTTTTACATGTAAAGAAAAAAAAATTTTTTTTCTTTACATAGTAAAGAGCAAACACACTTTAAAAATATTGCAACTAAAAGGACTTCAGTTTGAAGAGTGAGAGAGAGCCATCTTGAGCTGTGAGTTGGCCCTTTCTTCAGGCTCGTCGCCAGCTTTTTTAAAGTGGGTATCCAATGAAGAAACTCAGAGAAAAATGTGGCAACCACCAGATTTGACAGCATTTCAAAGATTCACCTGCTTCAGTTTACTCAGGTGCCTTTGGCTCAGGAAACAGTTACACATGGTTAAAAATTCTGTAGCTCAGACTGCTGTTAATCACAAAACCACGAGCTTACAAAGCAATGTAGTCTGCATAAGGGAACCCCTAAATTTGAGAACCTCTGATCCCACTGCTTTCGACAGGAACAAGAAATGGAATATTTAACCTTTTGCCAAATTTAGCTGACTTTTGTCAAAGCCTGGGCCTTCCCTCTGTTTTTAGCATTACCCAGCTAATTCCCCCAGGACACTGGAGGGCGGGTGAAAACACTGCTTTGAGCTCCAGAGAGACTAGGGCTTATTAAAGGGTAAAAAAAGACCCCTGAAAACCCTGAACATCTTAAGCATCTGTGTGTCTCCTGGCAGGCTGAGTGGCTAACATGAAACCTGTTGTTTTAAATCACAGGGTTCCAATGACAGTACTATTTTCTGCTGCGCTCCCTGGTTTGTCTAACTGGCTTATCAGGAGTCTGAACTCTTGTTCCTGCTGAAATTGGGAATTTTCGATAAGCTTTAAAAAAAAAAAAAAAATTAATAGATAAGCTACAGGAGCTGGTTTGTGCCCTGCTGTCCACTCCTGGGCAGAGACACGCCACTTTCACACAGACTCTTTGGAACAGGTGTAGGCTTGTATAAGATAACTGGTCAGGATTTGGATGAGACTGTCATATAATGGGGAAGAGGGAGAGGTAACTGGGTCCTTTACCCTCAAACCCAGGCATATCTATATAATGTATATATATTCCTGTTTCTCCTTCCCTTCCCTCTTCTTGTTAATTTCTTTCAAACATGTATTGATGGTTGTTTTATTCTAGCAACCTCCTTGATGATATTGGCAATAGAATGACAGGGATAAAGCTCACTTGGTCAGAATTTTTAGATGTTAGAGGATGATTTGACCTATGGCTTATCCAAAATTGCTGGAGAAAGTTATTTTGCACAGAAAATCACTTAAAAGCACATCTGTGATACAGCCACTGTCTTCGTGAAAATTCTTAAAGCCTAAAACTGGTAGCACAAGGGGGAAGCTCCTTAATACCTGACCTTTGCCTACTGTTGTTATTACCCTTGCTGTGTTTTTCATGCTACAAAAACCAAGCTACTTCACTTCTCTAACATCCCCTTATCATTTCTGTGGCTCGGTATACATTATTTTCTGCTTCAGACATGTAACAATTCCCCAACCCTAAACATCGGTCTAAAAGACTGACATTCATTCCAGAAGACTTGGATACTCTCCTGTCCTGCACAGTTACTTATCCCTCTTCTTTGCACTAAGTCTTTACCTGTGTAACTGCTGATGTTGTCATGTTATAAGAATGTAATTACTCATCACATCCCCCTCTTCACAGGCTGAGCTCCTGGACATTCTGCACCTGAATTGTCTGAGAATTCACTGTAGCTAAACCACGGAGCTCAAGAAAGGGGTGGTGAACTGAACTGAAGCTCTCAGGAATTCAGAGAAGTCTGGCAGACTGCATCCCCAGGGGACTCGGGTTTTACACAGACACAGGAGGCCCCCTCTTACCTTCCTTCCAGCTATGTAGCCTCCTGAGCTTCCAAAGCTTTTGCTGAAAGTGCCCATCAACACATCAACATCACGAGGGTCCATTCCAAAGAATTCCACGACACCCCGGCCGGTGGGGCCCATGGTCCCAATGCTGTGAGCCTCGTCTATGTAGAGGTAAGCCTTGTATTTATTCTTCAGAGCCACAATCTGGGGCAGGTGCACAATGGAACCTTCCATGCTAGGTCACAAAGAGAGATGCTTGTAACTAACGTGAAGCCTCCTGGGAAGCTCTGCATTAGTTCTCCTTCCACTACATCTCAGACAGCCTGCCCTGACATCAGTCGGGGTGATGAGCACACACCATTCCTTTCTTCCTTCCCTCCTTTTCTTTCCTTTCCTCCTTTTCCTCCCTTCCTTTCTTCTTTCCTCCTTCTTTCCTTTTCTTTTTCCTTCCTTCCCACATTCTCTCTCTCATCCCTCCCTCCCTGTCTTCCTTCCTTGTCTTAAAATACACCCAACATAAAATTTTCCATTTAACTGTTTTCAAGTTATAATCCAGTAGCATTATTCACACTCACAAAGTCGTACAACTATTACCACTACCTAGATCCAAAACTTTTTCATCACCCCAAACAGAAAAAAAAAAAAAAAACAGAAGCTCAGTACTTTTAAGCAGTAAACTCCCACTCTCCCTTCCCACCAGCCCCTGGTAACCACTAATAAACTATGGTCTCTATACCCTTGCCTATTCTAGATATTTCATATAATTGGGATCATACAATATGTATCCTTTTGTAACTGACTTATTTCACTCAGCATAATATTTTCAAGGTTCACCCATGTGGTAGCATGTATTAGAATTTTATTCCTTCTTATTACTGAACGGTGTTCTGTTGTACACATGTACCACATTTTGTCTGGCTACTCATCTATTGATGGATATTGGGTTGTTTTCACCTTTTGGCTATTGTGAATAACGCTGCAAAGAACACTGGTGTGCACATATCCATTTGAGTCCTTGCTTTCAATTCTTCTGGGTATAAACCAAGGAATAGAATTACTGGGTCATGTGGTAATTTTATGTTTAACTTTTTGAGGAACCACCCCTACCAGCAATGGATGTGGGTTCCAATTTCTCTACACCCTCGCCAACACTTAATATTTAATATTTTCCATTTTTTTTGAAAATTATCCTTGTGGGTGTGAAGTGGTATCACATTGTGGTTTTGATTTGCATTTCTGTAATGACTACTATGAGAAGCCCTGGTGGCACGGTGGTTAAAGTGCTCAGCTGCTAACTAAAAAGTGGGTGGTTGGAGTCCACCAGCCACTCCACAGGAGAAAGATGTGGTAGTCTGCTTCTTTAAAGACTTACAGCCTTGAAAACTCTATGAGGTAGTTCTATCCTCTCCTACAGGGTCTCTATGAGTAGGAATGGACTTGACAGCAGTGGGTTTTTTGGTTTGGTAATGACTGATAAAGAAGCCCGGATGGCACAGTAGTTAAGTTTTCTTCTGCTTAACCAAAAGGGTGGCTGTTTGAACTCACCAGCCTTTATGGGAGAAACACATGGCAGTCTGCTTCTGTTAAGACTTACAGCCTTGGAAGCCCTATGGGGAAGTTCTACTTTGTCTTATAGGGTCTCTGTGAGTCAGAATTGACTTGATAGCAATGGGTTTGGTTTTTTTAATGTCTAATAATGTTTAACATCTTTTTATGTGCTCCTGAAATTCTTTTCTTCTTAAGGCACATTTCATTTGGTTATGGCAACTTTTCCAATCTTGAAAAGACTACTCGGGCATTTCTATGCTACTTGAAAAAAAAAATTACATTCAGTGAATTTGAGTGCTTTGTGTTATTATAGCTAATTCCCAAGTAAATAATTAGCTCACTGCACTATTGATCCAATTTGACTTCATAAAGCTGACTGGTACAACTAGATAGATCATTTTGGATTCTAGGTATTTTGGTAGTTTTAATTGTATGAATCTATAAGGATCCACCATTACCAGTCTGCAGGTATCTACTTGGCCAGTTCAGTCTGACCCAAACTCTTGCTTGAATTGCTTAAAGATTAAAAGAGGGAATTAAAAACACACAAACAACATGATTTAAGACGTCTGATAGTGTTCATTAAAGCACAACAGAAAGTCCTTAGGACCTCCTTTTCAGTGCTTCCAAAACCAAACCAAATCCATTGCCATGGAGTCGATTCTGACTCATAGCGACTCCACAGGACAGAGCAGAACTCTCCCAGAGGGTTTCCAAGGAGCAGCTGGTGGATTCCAACTGCCGACCTTTTTGTTAGCAGCCGAACACTTAAACCACTAAGTCACCAAGGCTCCTTTCAGTGCTTACTGGAACAAAAATGCCTGTTTGGGTTCCTGGCAGTATTGTCTTTTTCTGTTCCTTTAGGACAGTGGTTCTCAATCTTGAGAGATCATCAAAACTGCCTCCCTACCAGTTGCCATCAAGTCAATTCCAACTCATGATGACCCCGTGTGTGTCAGAGTAGAACTGTGCTCCACAGGGTTTTCAGTAGCTGATTTTTTAAAAGTAGATTGCCAGGCCTTCCTTCCCAGGCACCTCTGGATGGACTGGAACCTTCAATCTTTGGGTTAGCAGCCAAGGGTATTAACTCTTTTGCACCACCCAGTGACTCAGAAACCCCTGCAGAGCTTGCTAAAACACAGATTGCTGGCCCTGCCCCAGAGTTTCTGGTCAATGGGTCTAGGGTGGGCTGACAATTTGCATTTCTAAGACATTCCCAGCGGAAGGTGCTATTGCTGCTGGTTGGGGACTACACTTGGAGAACCACTGCTAGAGGAACCCTTCTGTTTGATCTCTAAGTGCTTTATTTTTCATGGCATCATGAATTGGAAAACATGTCAAGTCCTTCTGCAAAGGGAAAAATATGAAGTAAAAAATAAGTAAAATTAAAATTCATATTTACACAATACCCTGGAACAAAGTGGATTTAAACAACTTTGACTTTAATGGGTTCTTGGGATACTTTGTAGGCTGTGTCTACATCACCCACAGTTTTGACTGCACTGGCAGCCAGTTCTGTGAAAACACACAACTCACACAGTCACACACACAAAGGAGCTAGTCAAACAATTCAAGCAACCTGTCAACTTAATCCAAGAACTAATCCATTGAATCAAACAGTGAGGTGAACTTTTCCCCTTTTTCTTATTAATTTACTCATTAGATGAAATTTAATGTATTTAAAAAAACATACAAGTTTAAGTGTTAGGTCAATTCAGTCAAAACAGTCCAGCTGGTTGTGCAATTACCCAGACCAAGGGGTGTTGGTTTGAAGGAAGTACAGTGATCACTGAATGTAGCATTTGTGCTTTTCACAAACTCATTTTGGCTGAGTGAGTTCAGATTTTAATAAAGACCAGGGGCTTCTTTTTTATGCAAATTTGTGAGTTAATTCCAATTTTTTCATAGATTAATTGCTTGTGAATGTCATTTCCATAGGAGGGGAGGCAATGTAGCCATCTGATTGCTTAAGCTCAGATTGTGGATAACTCACTAACTGTGAACTTGGGCAACTTACGTGACACTTTGCCTCAGTTTCCCCATATGTAAAATAAGGATGTTCACTTCGTAGGGTGGTTGCAACAACCAGACATAACGCTTGTGAATTGCCTGACACATAACGAGCTCTCAGGCAATTGTTATTGTTCTTAGAAGGAGGTGCTCAGAAGGCAATGTCAGTGGTGAGGCCTGACTTGAGAAATCCGGAGCCCGGATGATGCTCTGTGCCGAATTTTCTGGGAAAGAGGCGTGTGGGTGTCACACAAAATAAATGGCTTTGTGTTCTCAGAATTCTAGAATTTTCTGCTAACCTTGAAAATGTTACAAGTTGGTAATACAAATATGTTCAAACCTGACAAGCTGCAAATAGCCATTCTTTGTTCTGGAGCTGAGCTTGGCAGGAGCCAAAGTTAACGTCAAATGGAGCTTGCAGACACTCAGGCCAGCTAATTAGCCATCTTTTGGTGGGCTGGTCTAGCTGACGTTAAGAGCCTGCCCCACCTGGTTTATATTTCTTCCTCTAAGATTAATGACTCTATGGATACTGCTCGTTTCTGGAGTTAACCCAGGGCACGTATAGAGTCCTAGGGAGAACTTAGCTTTTATAAAGAGTTACGTTCACCCGTGTTAAGTTTTCATTTCCTCGATGTGACCAAATTTGCACTGAATCTTTACCTGCAGTGTGACACTGAGCTTGGCCTGTACGTAGAAAAGCTATCTATGTTATTCCCATGCAATACTGTCAAAAATGCAGCACCAAAAATAATAAAGAAAACAAAAATAGCTCTTTATTCTTTCTTCCTGAAAGGGAGGTTGCATTTTTCTTTTGACTTCAATATAAGAAAAACAACTAAAATACAACTGTGGGTACAGATAATTCCACCAGTTAATTTGATGCTCTGTGCAGGGACTTAAGTTATTCTCAAACCAGCAAGCCTGTGAATAATTTCTTTATATCTTTTCTATTACATAATGTATTAGCTAAGTGACAAGTCTCCTTTTTAAAAACCTCCTTCTCACCACCTTGCCTTCCACATATAAACCATATTACCTACTGGCAGGATTTGGAATGAATCCACCAGTTTGCCAACTTACATGGTAGAAAAATCTCATTGGTGGGCCCAAAGTATACCCCAAGACAAGAAAGATGGGAAGAGAGTTAAAAAGAAACTAAGACTAATTAAAAATAAAGTAATTACTATTTTCTTTTTCTTTGTCTTTATTTACTTAAATTATAGAAATATAGGACAGAGTTTACCACTAAAGTTCTCAATCCTTATATTATTTGAGGGAGGAGAATGGCTTGTGTTCTTAAAGTAGGTGATATTCTGAGAATTTAGCATATATTTATGCATGTAGTTTTGGGAAGGGCTGGATATTATTTCTATACTCATTCTATTTTGAATGTTTGGACTTGAGGTTATGTCCCAGGATATTTGGGGCCTTATATTTTTTTTCTTGCTGGTGTATTTTTGAATAGTTTTGAGATTTCTCAACCATAATGAGTTGACAAGAAACCTAGACTTCTTAAAGACACAAAACTAGAAGAGTGTGGCTTTAAAACAGTACTTGAAGGGCATACAGAACACTAAAATAATTCTATTGTACTTTTAAATAAAATCTCATGGAATTTTAGGCTTCAAGTTTCAATCCCTTACTTTACAGTTGAAGAGCCTGAGGCCCAGATGGGTTAATGACTGATGTCAAATGATAGCTGTTTTTTGTTTACTTCTTTGGATCTGGACACGTGCTGAGTCTTCTGTTTGCACTGGGTTCCTCTCTCAGCAGGGCCACAGGTTTGCATCCCAGCTCTGCCTGGTCCCAGCTCTGCCTGGTCCCAGCTATGGGTCCTGGGGAAGTTACCTGAGCCTGTAATGCTCAGTTTTTTATATCTTCACAATAACTACAGGGTTACTGGGAGGCTTACTCAAAATTGCATATATGAAGTATTTAGCAAGGAGGATTCACACGATGGAGTCCCTGGGTGGTGCAAATGGTTACCGAGCTTAGTAGCTAAATGAAAGGTCGAATGTTCTAATCTACCCAGCGGTACCATGAAAGAAAGGCCTGGTAATCTACTTCTGAAAAATCAACCTTTGAAAACCCTATGACTTTTACACATGTGATTGCCACGAGTTGGGGTCATCTGGGTGGATGAAGAGCAAACAGCTTTGCTATGCAGAAGGCTTGTTGTTTTCTGAGCTGCAACTTCTTCAGCTGAAAATAAAACACAGGCACTCCCTGGGTTACAAACATCCGAATTCCGAACAACTACTACTTGCCCTTTGATGTTATGTAAATTTGCCCTCACTTTGAAATGATTGAACTAGCCCACAACAAATTCTTCATCACAGTCGCTTTCCCTTGCTGCACTGCAGCTTTTAAAAGAGTGAAAGGCTTCGAGCCTTTTCTTGCACTAAAATAAGGCTGAATAAGAACCATATGTACTTGTTCCAACTTACCTACAAATCTGACTTAAAGACACAGCTAGGAATAGACCTCATTGGTAACCTGGGGACTGCCTGTAATGATGAAGGCAGCCACCCTTAGTTGTAGGCTTATTATGAACCAGGCCTTCTGCCAGGCACTCAGTTACATGAACTCATTTAATCCTTACAAAGAACCCTACGGAGGGCATACAGCTGTAGGTGGTAGAGTCAGAATTTGAACCCCAGGTCCTAGACCTGTCTCCAAAGTCTGGGCTCCTTTACGTTTACATATAAGTAATAATACCAAGATGACTATGGAGGGTGACATTATTATTACTTTTGTGGAGTTACTCTGACTTCTTATAGGTGGTACCTAGCCTTCCGCTACCTTGATACCTGCCTGTGACTTTCAGATTTGACTGACTATTCTCTTTTGAAGTCATGAAAAAAATTATGTAGACTCTTTGTGGTGGTGTGTGTGTGGGGTGGGGGGGGGATGTTGCCTATGGTGGCATATGACAGGCAAGAGATTTAAAGTAAAAACCTTGGAGTGAAAACTCAAACGGGGCCATGTATGGGGTATTAACAAGCTATGTGTCCACAATGCATCTCTGAAAAACAGAAGAACGTTTGTGAACTATTGACGTTGCCTTCTTACTCCTGACCCTTTGGAAAACACTGTGGGAAATGATTATATTTTCTCATGATAGCAGCAAATAGGAACATCCACATGAAGGCTATTCTTCTGAGTTTTATAGCTCCAGAAGTCCACTCTAGACTAACATTATTTTATAGATGAGGAAACTGAGATCCTGTCTAAGAGGTGGCCAGCTTCTTGTCTATAAACACAGCCTTTTAGGTCATATTCTCTTTTAAAAATCAGATTCCTGTGTGGGTGAGAGAAAAGGAACTACTTTTTGAAGACAAGTCTGTGAAAAGTAGAAACTTCACTCTGTATAAATCCCAGGTTGATTGTACCACCATGCCAGACTGCCTCAAAAATGGCTGCCTGCAATTCTCCCTATTCTTCTACACACAAGCTTCTCCTCCCATCAAAGGCTGGAGTCTGTTTCCCCTCCCCTTGAATCTGGGTTGGACCTGTGACTTGCTTTGACTAGTGGACAGAAGTGATGCTGTACCAGTTTGAGGCCTAATCTCTAAGGGGCTAGGTAGGCTCTGCTTTTGCTGTCTTGGAGCCAGGCACCATGTTGTAAGGAAGCCCTGGCTAGAGTACTGAAACTAGATAGAGAGAAAAGAGAAAGAAGAAAATGGAACACCTCAGTTCCCAGTTGATAGCCAGCACCAAGGGCCAAAATGTGTGACTGAGGCCATTTAATGTTCCAGCCCTAGCTCAACTCCCAACTGAATTCAACCACATGAGTGACCCCCAACCAAAACCACAGGGGAAGAAGAACTGCCCAGTTGGTCCAGACAAACCATAGTACAATGAAAAATCATTGTAAATCTTTGCTGTTTAAGCCACTATGCTCTAAGAAGGTGTCTTAATCTGGGTTCTCTAGAGGAGCAAAACCAGTGAAGCAATACAAAAATATATATAGGCACACCTCATTTTATTGCACTTCACTTTTATTGAACTTTGGAGATACTGCGTTTTTTTACAAACTGAAGGTTTGTGGCAACCCTGCGTGGAGCAAGCCTATCAGTGCCATTTTTCCAGCAGCGTGTGCTCTCTTCATGTCTCTGTGTCATGTTTTAGTAATTCTACCAACATATCACATCTTTTCATTATTATTATATCTGTTATGGCATTCTGTGGTCAGTGATCTTCAATGTTACTATTGTAATTGTTTTGGGATGCTATGAATGATGCCCATATAAGAAGGTGACTTAATCCGTAAATGTTGTGTGTGTTCTGCCTGCTCCACCAACTAGCCATTCCCTCGTCTCTCTCCCTTTCCTTGGGCTTCCTATTCCCTGAGACATGATAGTATTGAAGTTAGGCCAGTTAATAACCCTACAGTGGCCTCTAAGCATTCACCCGCAAGGAAGAGTCACATGTCTCTCACTTTAAATCAAAAGCTAGAAATGACTAAGCTTGGTGAAGAAGGTGTGTTGAAAGCTGAGATAGGCTGAAAGCTAGGCCTCTTGCACCAAACAGTTGGCCAAGTTGTGGATGCAAAGGAGAAGTTCTTGAAGGAAATTTAAATTGCTATTCCAGTGAACACATTAATGATAAGAAAGCGAAACAGCCTTATTGCTGATATGGAGAAAGTTTTCATGGTTTGGATGGAAGATCAAACGAGCCACAGCATTTCCTTAAACCAAAGCCTAATCCAGAGAAAGACCCTAACTCTCTTCAATCCTATGAAGGCTAAGAGAGGTGAGGGAGCTGCAGAAGAAAAGTTCGAAGATGGCAAAGGCTGATTCATGAGGTTTAAGGAAAGAAGCCATTTCATAACAGAAGTCCAAGGTGAAGGAGCAAGTGCTGACATAGAAGTTGCAGCAAGTTCTCCAGAAGATCTGGCTGAGATGACTGATGAAGGCGGCTACGCTGAACAGCAGGTTTTCAGTGTAGATGAGACAGCTTTATACTGGAAGAAGATGCCGTCTGAGACTATGACAGCTAGAGAGGAGAAGTCAACACCTGGCTTCAAAGCTGCCAAGGACAGGCTGACTCTCTTACAGGGGCCAACGCAGCTGGTGACCGCAAAGTGAAGCCAATCTCATTTACCATTCCAGAAATCCTAGGGCCCTTAAGAATTATGCTAAATCTACTCTGCCTGTGCTCTGTAAATGGAACAACAAAGCCTGGAGGACAGCACATCTGTTTACAACATGGCTTACTGAATATTTTAAGCCCAGGATTGAGAACTACGGATCTGAAAAAAAAAAAAAAAAGATTCCTTTCAAAATATTACTGCTCATTGACGATGCGTCTGGTCACCCAAGAGCTCTGATGGAGATGTACAAGGGGATTAAAATTGTTTTCATGCTTGTTAACACAACATCCATTCTGTAGCCCATGGATCAAGGAGTAATTTTTGACTTTCTAGTCTTATTATTTAAGAGATACATTTCATAGGGCTATAGCTGCCATAGACAGTGGTTCCTCTGATGGACCTGGGTGAAGTAAATTGAAAACCTTCTGGAAAGAATTCACCATTCTAGATGCCATTAAGAACATTCAGTATTCATGCGAGGAGGTCAAAATATCAACATTAGCAGGAGTTTGGAAAAAGTTGATTCCAATCCTCGTGGATGACTTTGAGGGGTTCAAGACTTCAGTGGAGGAAGTAATGGCAGATATGGTGGAAATAGCAAGAGAACTAGAATTAGAAGTGCAGCCGGAAACTGTGACTGAATTGCAATCTCACGACAAAACTTTAACAAATGAGAGGTTGCTTCTTATGGATGAGCAAAGAAAGTGGTTTCTTGAAATAGAATCTACTCCTGGTGAAGATGCTCTGAACATTGTTGAAATAACAACGAAGGATTTAGAATATTACACAAACTTAGTTGATAAAGCAGTGCAGGGTTTGAGAAGATTGACTTCAATTTTGAAAGAAGTTCCACAGTGGGTAAAATGCTATTAAACAGCATCACACACAACAGAGAAATCTGTTGTGGAAGGAAGAGTCAATCGATGTGGCAAACTTCACTGTTGTCTTATTTTAAGACATTGTCAGCAGCAACCACCCTGATCCATCAGCAACCATCAACATCAAGGGACGACCTACCACAAGCAAAAAGGCTCAGATGATGATTAGCATTTTTTATCAATAAAGTATTTTTTAATTAAGGTATGTAATTGTATTTTTAGACATAATGCTATTGCACACTTAACAGACTACAGTATAGTACAGTATAAACATACTTTTATATGCACTGGGAAACCAAAAAATTCATGCGTCTCACTTTATTGTGATATTCGCTTAATTGCAGTGGTCTGGAATCGAACCTGAAATATCTCTGAGACATGCCTGTATAGAGAAATTTACATCTAGGAAATGGGTTACACAATTGTGGGTGCTGGAAAGTCCCAAATCCATGGGTCAGGAGGTAGCTGGAGGCTTCTCCTGGCTCACCTGGTTGTGAGGTCTGGTAAATCCAATATCTGCATGTAAGGTGCAAGCTGAAGACTTATACACACTTTCGTCCCAAGAACTGGAGGTTAGGTGACAAGAAGAGTGCAAGGCTGAGAGAAAGTGAGCCTTGCCAGAACCTCCTTTTATATACTGGAGGCAGGCCATACTCCCAAGGAAACTCTCCTTTCAACTGATTGGCTGATCACATCATATCGTATCATATATTACATCATGGAAGAGCAATCACTGAGAATCACAGTCTAGCCAGGTTGACACATAACATTAACCATCATAGGTAGTTTGTCACACAGTAATTGATGACTGAGTAGTCACCATTGCTAGTGCAATCTAGGCCAGTTTGATATCACAATGGCCTTGGAGTTAGAAGTCCTCACCCAGATACTTGTCTTCCTGAGACCATGGTAGGACACAGGCCAAGCAGACCATTTATAAGGCCTGCTGCTGGAAGGGCTTCTCTGTGTAACGGATGGGGATATTTGACAGTAAAACGATGGTGGTCCACTTCATTCAGCCATAATCAAAATGCTTAAAATGCAACTTTCCTTTAGAAGAGCTTGGTATGTTTATTTTACAGTTGGGTTCTATTTACTCTGGTTAAAAGAGATGCCTGGTCTCTTCTTCCTCTGTAGATCCATCCTCCAGCTCATCCCAGCCTGAGTGACAGGTGTTTAAATAAGGGCTGTTTCTCCTTTTCCAGGCTTTACAATGTGTCAAAGTTGGCACAAATCACAGGAGCAAGAACCATGCAGGAGATTAGGCCAGCCCAGAATCAATATGGGATCATTTTTCTAGAAGTATCAGGTTCAGAGCCAGCAAGTAGTTAATTAGTCTAGAACAGGGTTTCTCAACCTCAGCACTATTGACATGGTGAGGCAGATAATTATTTGCTGCGGAGGACTGTCCTATACATTGTAGGATGTTAAGTAGCATTCCTGGCCTCTCTTCCTTAGATTCTAGTAGCACTCTATCCCAGTTGTGACATCCGCTCTAGAGTGAACTCAAGACTTCACAAACAGGAAAAATTCTTAGGGCTGCCCCTAGGTACTCGTAGATCATGTAGAAGCTGACTACTAGAAACTCGAAATGCCCACTTTGCAACCCCATGGTAACACTGGGAATACTCAGACCACTAGCCACTGGGGCAGTAAGTACTGGAGTTAAACTAAAAAATAAAATAATACCAGTCTTTTTACAATTTTAAATTTGAGAGACTCCACTTCTTCTGTTGAAAAAGGCTGGAGGCACATTTTTTCTACTGTTTATTGTTTATCCGCACAGCAGAAACAACGTGCTGCTCACAGGGATGTGTGCTCTCTCTACTGATTAGAGTTGCTGGCTGAAAGAAATGCCACTTCTGCTCTCGAGCCTCCTTTGCAGCCATATTCCTCATTGTTCATAAGTTATCATACCCTCATTTCCTCCCTTTTCATATTTTTCACTTTTCTATAATTATCTCATAGGAGACATTTGCACTGATTTCTCTAACACCAGGGTCGATTCGAGAATTGATTTAGGAACATGTGCTCTGGGATAATGTTTTCTTGGCTCTTGGACTAAGTCACCTGCAAGAAGAGACCCTTGGATGCAATTTCCATTTCAGTGACAATAGTCGATTTAAGCAGAGAATGAAGCAACTTTAATCATGACTTGCAATAAAAAAGTACAACTCTAAATGGATTAGCAGTAGTTTTGTCTGCCATTTTATAGTCGTGAGTTTTAAAAGGGCAGAAAAATTCAGGGCTGAGGATACCTTCAGATGCTAAAACCCCTGCCCCTCTTCCCCTACCACCCCCACCCCAATCTGGGGCATGAATTGTACTACAGGTTAGTCCCACCTTGAGGAAAAAGGGAAGGCCTTTTGCAGTATGGTGCCAGGTTCAGCATCTGGAGGATGGGTGTGCTATCCATAAGGGTGTTCTGATGTTGAATAACTGGGCTTCAAAAGGCCTTTGAAACTCTAGGGTAGCAAAAGGTAGTGGAAGGAATCAATGAAAGTGTAGCAGGTTGAATAATATCTCCCCAAAGTTCATGCCCATTCAAAACCTCAGAATGTGACTTTATTTGGAAATAGGGTCTTTGCAGATATAGATAAGGATCTCAAGATGAAATCATCTTGGATTTAGGAAATGTACTGCCGTTCAGGCAATTCCAACTCAGAGTGACCCTATAAGACAGAGTGGAGCTGCCCATAGGGTTTACAAGGCTGTATTCCTTATAGAAGCAGACTGTGACATCTTTCTTCTGTGGAGTGGCTGGTGGGTTCAAACTACAGACCTTTTGGTTACCAACGAAGCATTTGGTAGTCCCCAAATCCAATGACTGGGGTTCTTATAAAAGAAAGGAAAGGGAGATTTGAGACACAAAGGGGTAGAGGGGAGAAGGCCATGCAAAGATGGAGGCAGAGATTGCAGTTACACTTCTACAAGCCAAGGAAACCTGGAATCACCACAAGCTGGAAGAAGCAAGCAAAGACTCTCCTCTAGAGCCTTCAGAGGGAATATGGCCTTGCTCACACCTTGATTTTGGACTTCTGGCCTCTAGAATTGTGAGTGAATAAATGTTTGTTGTCTTAATCCACAAAGTTTGTGGTAATATGTTATGGAAGCTCTCAGAAACTAATGCAGAGAGTTAGCAATGACCTGCGGGAGGCTTCACCAGCCACGTGGCCTCCTACTTGTTCTGCCATATGTGTAGATGTTGAAAGGGACAGACCTGACAACTCACACTGGTAGTTCCACTTCAGATGCCTCTGAAAAACCTATATGTAATTCATTGGAAGCAGCAGTCAAGAAATCAAATGATGTATTGCATTGGGCAAATCTGCTACAAAAGACTTCTTTAGACTGTTCAAAGGCAAAGATGTCACTTTGAGGACTAAGGTGCTCCTAACCCAAGCCATGATATTTTCAATCAATTCATGAACATGCAAAAGCTGGACGATGAATAAGGAAGACTAAAGAAGAATTGAAGCCTTTGAATTACCGTGTTGGTGAAGAATATTGAATATACATACCATGAGCTGCCAGAAGAACGAACAAGTCTGTTTTGGAAGAAGTACAGCCTGAATGCTCCTTGGAAGCAAGGATGGTGAGACTTTGTCTCAAGTACTTGGGACAGGTTATCAGCAGGGACCATTCCCTGGAGAAGGACATCGTGCTTGCAAAGTAGAAGGTCAATGAAAAAGAGGAAGACTCTTGATGAGATGGATTGATGCAGTGGCTATAACAGTGGGCTTAAACATAGGGACAATTGTAAGGATGGTGCAGGATGGGGCAGTGTTTCATTCAGTTGTACATAGGGTCACTATGAGTCGTAACTGACTTGATGGCGCCTAACAACAATAACAATTCATTTCTCTGTTTAACTCAGAGAGGTCAGCCTTTTCCCTTCTCAGCTAGTTGTGGGCCTCAGAATGTTACAACACCTCCAGCTATGACATACCTGTAGATGCCCTCCACCAGGATGAGAATCTTTTTCCAAGCTCTGTGGGTTCGTGGCTGGCCGTAGATTACTGCATCTCTCAGGAGCTTCTCTAGATTTTTTGTGTCTTGAAATAATAGCAAAAAAGAAATTGAGTTATGAGAGGGTTTTTTTTTTTCCTCCAGACAGCTTCATATTTTTTAGGCTTAGCCTCAGACCTAAATTTTCAGAACATCGAATTGCAACTAGAAAACACCTGGGGAAAAAAAGAGGTTAAGAGCTAGTAAAGCTTAACTCTGACAAGATGAATGCTCAGGTATGTACTAGTAGACAGAGTCAACGACACACACATATATAGAGAGAGAGAGAAAGAATTATAGCAAGGAAATGGCTAACATGGTTGTAGAGGCTGGTGTGTCCCAAGTCTGTTGGTCAGGCGTCAGGCTGGAAGCTTCTCCTGACTCATGTAGCTTTAGGGGCTAAGAAGCCCAAGATCTGCAGGTCAAATGGCAGGCTACTGACTCATGGTCTATGGAGGCTGACGAATCCAAGATTGGCAGGTAAGATGGCAGGTTGCTAGCTCAAGTCCCAAGAACCAGAATCTGATGATGATGAGCGGAATACAGGGTCCAGAGCAGAGTGAAAGCCAGCGAGGTTAGCTAGAAAGTCCATATATATTGGATTCAGGCCATACACTGAAGAAAATTCCCTTTAAACTGAATGGCTGCTCATAGCAGATGATTAAATCATTACATAACTGCCAAACTACATCATAACTGTGAAACCACTGAGAATCATGACTTAGCCAAGTTGACATACAACCTTAACCATCACAGTATACCCCTTGTCAACTTGTCACCTGTACACATCTCCTTAAACCATACATAATCTCTAAATAAAGACAATTATAAAGCCATACTTGCATCCAATATGATACAATTAACATGCGTACAACTGAATACGCACTAGCCCTGTTTACATCTTATATTTTATAAGTGAGGAAAACAAAAATATTTAATGCACACATACAAAGCAGAAATACTCATTAACAATTACAGTCCTCACTTCTGCAACTGGTCATGTGGCCGTGACTTGTATTTAGATGTACCTTCTTCCACGACCCATTCTGTATTTCGTATTTCCTTTGCCCTCACCAACATCTCAGTTGGTAGTAGTTCTTTGCCTGGTGAGGTGACCCAAACCTTCATTCCTGAAGGATCTGGGTCATTGGTAGTCATGTCGGAATTGAGTTGATGTCATTTTCCGCTGACTTTAATCACAGGGCATGATAGTACTAAGAGATGCCTTAGGGTATCTCCTGCATTCCAGACATACTCTTCTTTACCTCCATATGTGATATCAATCTGATTTCCTCTTGGTAATTAAGATCAGTCACAACAGCCAATATGGTACCTCCCTTCTTTGCCTGTTAATCCAGAGGCATAAGTATCTGAAAGTGGGGAGGTGCATTCTTAGCTTCCAGTTCAATGGAATCAGTGATGTTTCTCCAGGTGGGAGCATTCCTCCCTTTGGAACCGAGACCTCGAGACAGCAGAGCATAAGGTCATGAGGACAGGAAGCAAAAATTTTTTGAGTGGTTCACTAGGAGTTATAATAAGTGGTACCACTCTCATTTCCACCCCTTGATTCCTGGATCCATGAATCCTAGACATGGGAGAAACAGCACCATATGTTGGATGCTAGTTTAGAGCATATACAGCCTCCTGGAGAACATTGCCCCAACGCTGCAAGGTACTGCCTCCTAGCTGGCACCATAATTGTGTCTTTAGAAGCCCATTCCATCATTCTATCAGGCCAGCTGCTTCAGGATGATGGGAACCTGGTAAGACCAGTGAATTTCATGAGCATGGGACCACTGCTGCACTTAATTTGCTATGAAGTGAGTCTCTTGATCTGAGGTAATGCTGGGTGGGATACCATGATGGTGGATGAGACATTCTGTAAGTCTATGGATGGTAGTTTTCACAGAGGCATTGCTTGCAGGGAAGGCAAATCAATACCCAGAATAAGTCTCTATTCCAGTAAGAACAAAATGCTGCCATTTCCATGAAGAATGTGAACCAATTTAATCAACCTGCCACCAGGTTGCTGGCTGATCACCTAGAGGAATGATACCATGTTGAGGACTCAATGTTTGTCTCTGCTGCTGGAAAATTGGACACTCAGCAGTGGCTTTAGCCAAGATGGCCTTGGTGAGTGGAAGTCCATGTTGCTGACCCCATGCATAACTTCCATCGCTGCCACCATGACCACTTTGTTCAATAGCCCTTCGTGCAATGACAGGAGTGTCTGGGGAAAGAGGATTACTGATTTCCACAGAATGCATCAGCCTTACCACTTGATTGTTAAAATCCCCCTCTGCTGAGGTGACCCTTTGGTGATCATTCACATGAGAAACAAATATCTTTATTTCTGTGGCCCATTCAGAGAGGTCTACATACATGCCTCTCCCCCACACCTTCTTGCCTCCAATTTTCCTATCATGTTCCTTTCAAGTCCCTGACTATCCAGCTAAAAAACCATTGGCCAGAGCCCATGAATACAGTTGCACGTCTGGCCATTTCTTCTTCTAAGCAAAGTGAGCAAACAGGTGCACTGCTCAAAGTTCTGCTCATTGGGAGGATTTCCCTTCTCTGCTCTCCTTCAGAGAGGTCCCAGAGAGGGGCTGTAGTGCTGCTGCTGTCCACTTTTGAGTGGTGCTGCACATCACACAGAACCATCTGTAAACCAGGCACTGGTTTTCTCTTTCTTAGTTAACTGATGTTAAGGAACTCCTCATGAAGTCATAGATGTAGACTGGGAGATGGAAGGTAATGTGACAGGAGTGGAGACCATGGGCATTTGGGTCACTTCCTCATGCAATTTACTTGTGCCTTCAGGTCTTGCTCAAGCCCATTCTCATATATATATATATATCACTTCCATTTAATGATGGAGTGCTGCTGTGTCTGTCTGACTTTATGACTCTGTGGTCAGACAACACCCAGTTCAGCTCAGGCCACATGGTGACTTGATGGCCTGTGGTTAAGCATTTAGTCTCTACTAAGGCCCAGTCATAAGCTGAAAGCTGTTTCTCAAAAAGAGAGTAGTTATCTGCAGATGGTGGGAGAGCTTATCATAAGGGTCTGCATTGGGATTCACCAATAGGGTTCTGCCAAAGACTACAAACAGTATCTCTATCTGCCACTGCCACTTCAAGTACCATTGAATCAGCCAGATTATAAGGCCCAAGTGGCAGAGCAGCTTACACAGCAGCCTGAACCTGTTACACAACCTACTCTTGATCTGGGCTCCACTTAAAACTAGCAGCTTTTTGAGTCACTTGATAAATAGGCCAGAGTAGCACACCCAAATGAGGGATATGTTGCTTTGAAAATCCAAAGAGCCCCATTAGGTGTTGTGCTTCCTTTTAAGTCATGGAAGGAGCTGAATGCAATAACTTATCCTTTACTTTAGAAGGGATATTTTGGTATGCCCCACACCACTGGAGCCCTAGAAATTTCACTGAGGTGGAAGGTGCCTGAATTTATTGTGGGATTAATTTCCCACCCTCTAGCACCCAAACATTTTACTAATAAATTCAGAGTCATTGACATTTCTTCCTTATTCAGTCCCATCAGCATAATGTTATCAATATAATGGACCAGTGTGAAGTCCTGTGGAAGGGAAAGTTGATCAAGGTCCCTGTGAACTAAATTACGACATAGCTGGAGAGTTGATATACCTTTGAGGTAGGACAGGGAAGATGTATTGCTGGTCTTGCCAGCTGAAGGCAAACTACTTCCGGTGGCCTTTTGAAACAGGTATGGAGAAAAAGGCATTAGCCAGATCTGTAGCTTCTTACCAGGTACCAGGAGATGTATTAATTTGTTCAAGCAATGAAACCACATCTGGAACAGCAACTGCAATTGAAGTCACCACCTAGTTAAGTTTTTGATAATCCACAGTCATCCTCCAAGATCCATCTCTTGTTTGCGCAGGCCAAATAGGTAAGTCAAATGGGGATGTGGTAGGAATTACCATCCCTGCATCCTCCAAGGCTCTGATGGTGGTGGTAATCTCTGCAATTCCTCCAGGAATGTGGTATTGCTTTTGGTTTACTATTTTCCTAGGTAGGGGCATTCTAATGGTTTCCACATGGCTTTTCCTATCATAATAGCCCTAACTCCACTTGTCAGGGATCCAGTGTTGGGGCTCTGCCAGTTACCGTGTCTATCTATTCCAATTATGCATCCTGAAACTGGGAAAATCACCACAGGATGGGCTTGGGGACCCACTGGACCCACTGTGAGATGAACCTGAGTTAAGACTCTATTAATAACCTGACCTTCTTACGCCCTCACTCTGATTGCTGGGCCACAGTGACATTTTGGATCTCCTGGAATCAGTGTCAGGTCAGAACTAGTATCTGGTAATCCTCGAAAAGTCTGATTATTTCTTTTCCCCAATGAACAGTCACTCTAGTAAAAGGCCATAGATTCCTTTGGGAATGCTGGGAGAAAGAGTTATCATATAAATTTTTGGCAGTGTAGTGGGGTCCTTCTTCAAGAGGACTTGGTCTCCCATTTACTCAAAGGAGTGTGGGTCTGTAAATGTCCTCTAATGTAGGAATTGATTGAGGGGCCATGATTCTTTATTTTGGTGATTTGGGTTAGACTGCCTTTCACTTGATCTAGAATTCTTCTGCTTGTACAGGTCAAGTAAATGTTTAATAGATTTCCCATCTATTTTACTCCTATGGACACCATAACTAAGTAGCCAACTCCATAAGTCCATACAAGTAGGACTATTATGGTTACTGCTTTGACTCCCCTGTCCATTATAGTAACCACGCCCAGCTTGTCTTTGGCAATTAAATGCAATTACTTGGTCCCTACCACCACGGGGTTCAATCAGCCCCATTGTAATTAGGTGTCTTGATTCAGTTAGGGCAGTTCCCACTGTCAAATCTGACTTAAATAAAATAGCAATCACAGCAGGCTTCAAGGAAGTTGGGGCTTCCTCCACAAATTTGTTTCTCATCATTGTGGTAAAAGGTGTGTCCTCTGGACACTCCATGTGTGGATCTGTGGGTCTAACCTGATAAATCCACTCTAACATGCCAATTTCCTAAGCCTTTGGATACCTTCTTCTGCAGCATACCAAGGCAGGGCTGGTATTTCAACTTGATTTAATGTAGGCCACCATGTAATCCATGCTTCAGTGACCCTACCAAATAAGCTATTAGATCCTTTCTTAACCTCTTGAACTGAAACACTGAATGAAGAATCTGTGCTTAGTGGACGCATAACAATAAACTTTGACTGATCCAACTTTATGTTCCTTGCCCCATTATTACACACCCTTAACAGCCATTCCCACATATATTCCCCAGGTTACTGTTTGTATATATTAGAAAAGTCAAGCAGTTATTTTGGAGTGTAGCATATCTCCTCCTGGGTCACACTTAGTACTTCACCTTTTGGGGCTTGTTGGGACTTAAGTCCAATTATAGGTCTAGAAACAAAAATGGGTAGTGGGGATGTGTTTTGAAAACATTCAGCAAAGCCTTGTAAGGCATTTGCCTCAGACACTGCTCCGGGCAATGACTCAGATGCCACTTCTGGAGGTGATTGAGGTGCCACAGCAGGTGATATCTCAGACAAAGGCTCTTCAGACACAGCTGGGTTAATCTCATCAGTCAGGGGTGGAGGGGCTAATGGATTTGTTGGCAGGAGTGATTCAATGGAAATTAGGGGCTTGCTGTCCCATGCTTCCTGATTATTTGCCCATATGTCCTCATTCCAAGTTTCAGGATCCTATTTCTTCCCAATCATTGTCCTCACTTTAACTTCAGACATCATTCATGGTTGGGGATTCAACTGCCATTGTAATTCAGCCACTCTTAGGATAAGATTCTGAGTTTTTTTTTTTTTTCTTCCCGGCAATGTCATCTCTGTTACTACAAGAAATAAGGCTTTCTTTTAAGGTACAAGTGGCAACTTCGAGTTCATTTATGTGTTACTTAAGCTTTGACTCTGAAGCCCTGACTCATCTCTTTCTTTTACCTCTCACCAATACAAGATCTATTGGTGGTGGTATTTTGCATATTTCTATTGCCACTTCATGCCATGGATTAGCGGTGCCCTCTTTAATACTGGAAGCAGAGTTATCAACGCCTTTAAGACTATCTAGACTTGAGAACCAATTTAGAAAACTTATCCTTACAATTTGTTTCTCTAGAACCAAATGTCTTAGGCTGGGTTCTCTCAAGAGAAGCAAAACTAGTGAAGTATATATATATATCCTTCATGTGTCCATCAGTTTGTCATACTGTGGGGACTTGTGTGTTGCTGTGATGCTCGAAGCTATGCCACTGGTATTCAAATACCAGCAGGATCACCCATGGTGGACAGGTTTCAGGTGAGCTTCAAGACTAAGACAGACTAGGAAAAAGGACCAAATGGTTTACTTCTGAAAATAATTATCCTGTGAAAACCTTATGAATAGCAGCAAAACATCATGTGATACAGTTTCAAAAGATGAGCCCCTCAGGTTGGAAGGCACTCGAAAGATGACTGGGAAAGATCTGCCTCCTCAAAGTAGAGCCCACCTGTCGACCTTAATGACATAGATGGAGTCAAGCTTTCAGGACCTACATTTACTGATGTGGAATGACTTGAAATGAGAGGAAACAGCTGCAAACATCCATTAATAATCAGAATGTGGAATGTATGAAGCATGAATCTAGGAAAATTGGAAATAATCAAAAATGAAATGGATCACATTGATATCCTAGGCATTAGTGAGCTGAAATGGACTGGTATTGGCCATTTTGAATCAGACAATCATATGGTCAGAATACACAGAGTCATTATACCAAAAAGAATTAGTCGATGTTCAACCATTTCAAGAGGTAGCATGTGATGAAGAACCGATGGTACTGAAGGAAGAAGTCCAAGCTGCTCTGAGGGCACTGGCAAAAAACAAGGCTTCAGGAATTGATGGCGTATCAATTGAGATGTTTCAACAAACAGATGCGGCGCTGGAGATGCTCACTCGTCTATGCCAAGAAATATGGAAGAGAGCTTCCTGGCCAACTGACTAGAGGAGATCCATATTTATGCCTATTCCCAAGAAAGGTGATCCAACCAAATGTGGAAATTATAGAATGATATCATTAATATCACACATAAGCAAAATTTTGCTGAAGATCACTCAAAAACGGCTGCAGCAGTTTATCGACAGGGAACTGCCAGAAATTCAGGCCAGTTTCAGAAGAGGATGTGGAACCAGAGATATCATTGCTGATGTCAGATGGATCCTGGCTGAAAGCAGAGAATACCAGAAGGATGTTTACCTGTGTTTTATTGACTATGCAAAGGCATTCGACTGTGTGGATCATAACAAATTATGGATAACATTGCCAAGAATGGGAATTCCAGAACACTTAATTGTGCTCACGAGGAACCTTTACATAGATCAAGAGGCAGTTGTTGGGACAGAACAAGGGCATACTGATTGGTTTAAAGTCAGGAAACGTGTGCACCGTGGTTGTATTCTTTCACCATACCTATTCAATCTGTATGCTGAGCAAATAATACGAGAAGCTGTACTATGTGAAGAAGCACAGGGCATCAGGATTGAAGAAAGACTCATTAACAACCTGTGTTATGCAGATGACACAACCTTGGTTGCTGAAACTGAAAAGGACTTGAAGCACTTACTAATGAAGATCAAAGACCACAGCCTTCAGTATGGATTGCACCTCAACATAATGAAAACAAAAATTCTTACAACTGGACCAGTGAGCAAAATCATGATAAATGGAGAAAAGATTGAAGTTGTGGAGGATTCCATTTTACTTGGATCCACAGTCAACAGCCATGGAAGCAGCAGTCAAGAAATCAAAGGACGCATTGCACTGGGTAAGTCTGCTGCAAAAGACCTCTTTAAGGTGTTGAAGAGCAAAGATGTCACATGAAGACTAAGGTGCACCTGACCCAAGCCATGGTATTTTCAATCGCATCATATGCATATGAAAGCTGGACAATGAATAAGGAAGACCGAAGAATAAGAATTGAGGCCTTTGAATTGTGGTATTGGCGAAGAATATTGAATATACCATGGACTGCCAAAAGAATGAACAAATCTGTCTTAGAAGAAGTACAACCAGAATGCTCCTTAGAAGCAAGGATGGCGAGACTGCATCTTATATAATTTGGACATGTTGTCAGGAGGGATCAGTCCCTGGAGAAGGACATCATGCCTGGCAAAGTACAGGGTCAGTGGAAGGGGAAGATGCTCAATGAGGTAGATTGACACAGTGGCTGCAACAATGAGCTCAAGCATAACAACGATTGTAAGGATGGCGCAGGACTGGGCAGTGTTTCGTTCTGTTGTGCATAGGGTCGCTATGAGTCAGAACCGACTCGAGGGCACCTAACAACAACAACAACAATCATATGGTCTACTATGCCAGGAATGATAACTTGAAGAGGAATGGCATTGTGTTCATCCTTAAAAAGAACATTTCAAGATCTATCCTGAAGTACAACGCTGTGAATGATAGGATAATATCCATAAGCCTACAAGGAAGACCAGTTAATATGACTATTATTCAAATTTACACACCGACCACTAAGGCCAAAGATGAAGAAACTGAAGATTTTTACCAACTTCTGCAGTCTGAAATTGATCAAGCATGCAATCAGGATGCATTGATAATTACTGGTGTTTGGAATATGAAAGTTGGAAAACAAGAAGAAGGATAAAAAAAAAAAAGAAGTGAAGAAGAAGAAGGATAGGTAGTTGGAAAATATGGCCTTGGTGATAGAAATGATGCCAGAGATAACATGATTGAATTCTGCAAGATCAACAACTTCTTTGTTGCAAATACCATTTTTCATCAACATAAATGACGACTATACACATGGAACTCACCAGATGAAATACACAGGAATCAAATTGACTACATCTTTGGGAAGAGACAATAGGAAAGTCAATATCATCAGTCAGAACAAGGCTGGGGCCAACTGTGGAACAGACCATCAATTACTCATATGCAAGTTCAAGTTGGAAATGAAGAAAATTAGAACAAGTCCACGAGAGCCAAAGTACAGCCTTGAATATATCCCATCTGAATTTAGAGACCAACTCAAGAATAGGTTTGACGCGTTGTGCTCTAATGACTAAAGACCAGGTGAGTTGTGAAATGACATCAAGGACATCATACATGAAGAAAGCAAGATGTCATTAAAAAGACAGGAAAGAAAGAAAAGACCTAAATGTATGTCAGAAGAAGCTCAGAAACTTGCTCCTGAATGTTGAATAGCTAAAGCAAAAGAAAAAATAATGAAGTAAAAGAGCTGAACAGAAGATTTCAAAGGCAGCTTGAGAAGACAAAGTAAAGTATTATGACAACATGTGCAAAGAACTGGAGATAGAAAACCAAAAGGGAAGAACATGCTCAGCATTTCTCAAGCTGAAAGAACTGAAAAAAGAATCAAGCCTTGAGTTTCAATACTGAAGGATTCTACAGGGAGAATATTAAACAACATAGGAAACATCAAAAGAACATAGAAGGAATACACAAAGTCACTATACCAAAAAGAATTGGTTGACGTTCAACCATTTCAGGAGGTAACATGATCAGGAACCGATGGTACTGAAGGAAGAAGTCCAAGCTGAACTCAAGGCATTGGTGAAAAACAAGGCTCCAGGAGTTGATGGAATGCCAACTGAGATGTTTCGACAAATGGATACAGCACTGGAAGTGCTCACTCTTCTATGCCAAGGATTTGGAAGACAGCTGCCTGGCCAACTGACTGGAAGAGATCCATATTTGTGGATTTTAGTCCTTATTCTTGTTGATACATGGGTAGCATTTGACATGATTAATCTTCTGTTTAGAGCTCTCACCTCTGATTTCAGGACACTACTCTTCCTTGGTTTTCTCCTATCCCTCTTGCCATTCTTTCAGTATCCTTTTTTGTGTGCCATTTCCTCTTTTCACCGCTTTTCTTTTTGGTGCTCCACCAAGCCCTTCTCAGTTTTTTCTCCTTTACATACCAGTGAGTCTTAATTTAAATATGAATATGTCTGAATGTGAATCACCTGGGGAATTGTTAAAATGTAGATTTCTAGGTCTCAGCCTCAGAGGTTTTGAATCAGTTGGTGTGTGATGAGACCTAGAAGTGTGCATGTTTGGGGTCTTTGGACTCCTGGATCAAGAACTCAAAGCCAGACCTCTATTTTGAGTTCCAGCCACTTTTTAAACAAGCCCTCTGGCACTTCAAATTCAATATCTCCAAGATGGAGCTTGCGGCAGACCACATTATTAACCTCGTATCTGCCCCCTGTGTCACACCCTCTTTGCCACACGACTTTGCAGTCCTTCCCATTAAAGGGGTGGAGCATATTTCCATGCTCCTTGACTCACATTCAGCCAAGGGACTTGTTTTTGCTAATAGAAAGCAGAGAAGGGACAGTGTGATAGTTCTAAGCTTAAACCTCAAGGGACCCCACATGTTTCTGCTGTCCCTCTTGTGTTTTTTCTGCCATTGCCATGAACGTGCATGCCTAGGTAGTCGATTGATCCCATGAGAGGATGAAAGATTGCAGGGCAGTTACCTCAGTCCACCTGCAAAACTGGTGGTTGAGAAATAAATACTTATGGTTGTATGCCACCAAGGTTTTGAATTGGTATAGTGGTAGTTACTAATACAATACCAAAAGACCCTTCTTGATTTAGCCCCTGTCTATTTTTCTGACACAGTTTGTCAATGTTCTCCAACATACAGCCTACCAACTATCCTGTATGCTTTTTTCCTCTTATCTGTCTGAGGAACTCCCACTTACCACCTAAGCCTCAAATCAAACTTTTCTGGCCAATGATACAGTACAAGTGAGGTTAAGGGCTTTCTCTTTAGTGGCAATGACTCATCCAGGCTTCTTTTATGTATTTATCATTTGCCTGTTATTTCCTTTCATGTCTTTCCTCCGTACTAGGCAGGGACCTTATCTTATTTATCCTTATATTCGCCGTTCTAATACACAGTGTTGGAACCCTCGTGGCGTGGTGGTTAAGAGCTCAGCTGTTAACCAAAAGATTGGCAGTTTGAATTCACCAGCTGTTCATTGAAAACCCTGTCGGGCAGTTCAGTTCTGTCCGATATGGTTGCTGTGAGTAGGAATCAACTCGACAGCATGAGTTTTTTAATGTACAGTGTTTAAAAAAAAAAAAAAAATTTTTTTTTTTAGTGTTAGTGTGAGTAGGAATCAACTCGACAGCATGAGTTTTTTAATGTACAGTGTTAAAATTTTTTTTTTTTTTTTTTTAGTGTTAGTGCTAAATACAGTGAAACCTGTGAGAGATGGAATTAGACAGGATTGCCTTGTTTCCAAGTCTTTCAAGTTTTCCGCCTTTGACAGGATGCGGTCTTATCACTTTTCTGTTGCTCATTTTAGTGGAAAATACTTTAATTTTCCTTCTGGCAGATTTCCACTTTACACAGGTTCCGACTTCACGGGTTTCACAGTAAATATTTAATGATTGGATCAATTTTTTTTTGTGGAGAAAGAATGTAGACCAGGAAACCAGAAAGGGAAAGACTCTTTGGATATAAATAAGAATTATTAGAAAGAATAATTGCCTTATGTCTGCAACAATATTCATTTACAATGAACTGTGTGTGTGTATTTCAAGACAGGTGGATTATCTTCTGAACGGTCACCAGAGCATGGTTTAGTGACATTATATCACTCACCACTAGATGGCAGCCGAGCAAACAAAAAAAAACCCAGCAACTTTCTGATTTTGAGAATTTCAGGAATAATAAACCTTGTGGTGTAGTGGTTAAGTGACACGGCTGCCAACCAAAGGATAGGCAGTTTGAATCCACCAGCTACTCCTTGGAAACCCTACGGGGCAGTTCTACTCTGTCCGATAGGGTGGCTGTGGGTCAGAATGGACTTGAAGGCAACGGGCACCTATAACGCTACTGATTTCCATTTTTGCTTTAGGCTGGATTCCTAAATCGTTGAAGGAATCCAGGTGACTGGGGCACTGTCTCTTTTTCTGTAATCTACCACAGGCCTGTTAGCCTCAAAATGGTATAAAGAGATGAATACAACAATTCCTGTTTAAATAATGTTTTCTTCCTGGGACTTGGAATTTGTAAGTTTTTGTACATAGATGACATGGAATGAGCATGGCTCCAAACCCATGACAATAAAAATAAACCCAAATGATCTAAAATTAGCAGTCATTTAAAAAGAAATATTCTAAGATTTTGAAAAATCTGTAAAACCAGAGGCAATTGTATTGGCTTTATATCAAAAAAGTTACTCCAGGATGAAGTTTAAAATGAACATTGGTAGTCCTAAAGAGAAGTTTCTTTCCATTTTTTAATAGCAAACAGTACATGAAAATAAGCCTTTACATGACCATGATTTTTTTTACACATTTTGCAGACGGAAATGAGAGAAATTCCAGTCCCTTCCATGGCACGGAACGAACTCATTGTGTTTGGCTTGAACAAAGAACTCCATGGGGAGAGGCTTTTTGATTGAACTTCCTGAGTATCTACACTCTGATCCCTGAGCAGAGGGAAATCCATCAGCTGTGTTTCCACTGGTGGGAGCTGGTGGGGGAACTCACTGACCTCTTGGAATCATGGAAGCTAGAGAAGGAAAGGTCATGATGGCATCACTCTTTGTGAGTTCTGGACCAGGGTTAGGATCCCATCACTTCCTCTCTGTCTCTTAGACTCTTTCTCTAGAACATCATAGCGTATGGGTTACATTCAGCCCCATAGGGTTCAGGAGATTGTGGTTCGTGTTGTACAGTCCTTGAAGGAGTCTACTGTTTCAGCAAGCCACATGCTAACATCTGCAAGGGAATTGTTAATCATAATGCTTATTAAGGCACTTACACTAGCATTATATTAATTCTCATGACATCTCGTTTCTGTTTTTTTCAGATGCTTGAACTAATGCCAGGTGGTTTGTAAAAAACACTACCACCACCAAAAAAAAAAAAAAAAAACCAGAAATACCAGTTTGTGGTTGATTCACAAGAAAATTTTGCAATATGGAAATTAAGATGGAAGAATAAATTTGATGCTATCAATAAAAAAAAAAAAATTTTTTTTTAATCTGCGCACATAGTGCTATTGTGCAATGTTATCGTGAAATTAGAATGATAGACCATGAACTTGTAATTACTGCAAATCTGAACATCAACAATGCCTTAGATATTATTCACCACACAAGTTCTCACTCACAAAGGTGGTTTCCTTTGGTGTGTGAAAGAGTTCAAAGAGGGCTGGTGATCTGGACGATGAACATTTACCTATCAAAATTTAAAGCATGGAAGCTGGAGTCTGGTTTCTGGTGCAAAGTCATCCCGGTCTTTCATAGGCATGGCTAACTGGATTATTTATTGAATTACTTAATACCCTGAATAATCCAAGTATTTTCCAGCGACTGCCATAGCTGCCCAATATTCTTCGAGAGCCTGGTCCTGTCTTGCCCTTTAATTCAAAACCCTGGTATTTTTATCAGTGGGCCTCTGGATCTGGGGTAGCTCCAGATTTGGTCCTCTTCTTTTGTTCATCCATGCCTTTGACAAAGGCTGAGACTCACTGCCCAATTCCCCAGTGCTCTTTCCCTGCCCTGGATCTAGGAACCAGAGTTTAGGGATGGAAAATACAGCCTTCACTTTCCAGATGCTTCCTTGTGTGGGGCTCACCCTTGTCATTCTTAAGTTGCATCTGTGGAGTCTCCCCTCCATGAAATCACAAGGGCATTTCTAGTGTCTTGAAAGTTTGGTGCTTTTCAAGTTTTGAAAAGCAGTTTGGGCACACTCTTTGATTCAGGTTTTCTACATGGCTCTGTAAACATGTGGCAGGTGTTACATAGCCATGGCTGGTCAAAGAAGCAAGGTGATACTTTTGGAAGAGTGCAAAGGCAGCTGGGAACAGAGGATCTGGGCCAGATTTGAGGGTGAGGAAGTTGTAAGTGGCAGGGCCTGTTTACCAAGGGGTGGGGGGCGGTGGTTGTCATGCCGGCAACTTCTGACCTTGAAGACATGAGATGAGGGACAATCAGAGCTGAAACATGGGGTTAGGGAGTCCCACGCATTCAGGCTCTAGGTGTGACACAGCATGTAGGGCTAAGATCCTCAGGGAGGGGCCTGCAGAACTAGACAAAGTGCCCCACTGGGATCCCTAAGTTAATGGGGCCAATGCAAGGAGCGGGGCTGTGATTCAGAGAACAAGGTGGGAGCCTAGGGTTCAGTGCTGTGATCCTGTGTCTCTGGTTAGGCTTTCAGCAAAGGTAGCTGAAGTCAGAGGTGGCTGCTTTCCCCTTACCAAGGCTGCCCTGGCCCAGGGAGAGTTTTGCAGGCGATGGAAGCACTTAAGTATCATACACATCACTCTAACATCTACAGGAAGCAGGGGATGGAAAAGACCAAGGAAGGAGATAAAAGCACATCAGGATTGAAAACGAGGTCTTTGGAGTCAGACTTCTTAGGTTTAAATCCCAGCTCTCCCTCTTACTAGTTATTATTCTCCAAGCAAGCTACTTTACCACGTTGTGCCTCTGTTTCTATATCTGTAAACCAAAAAAAAAAAAAAAATCCAGAGGTGAAACCAAGATGGCAGACTAGTCAGATGCATTAAGCCATCCATGGCAACAAAGACCCAGAAAACCAAGTAAAACAGATACAGACATCAGTCCTGGAACCCTCAACCTTAAATGAAGGAATAAAGGATCAGATCAGAAATCACTGAAGAGACGAAGAAACTGATAGAAAATGGGGAAGGAATAGAGTGTAGGTTCCTCCGGTTAAAGAACCAACAGCATCAGGCAACAACGTGAATCTAGGACACAGGTCAGTATCAGCCAAATACCAACCTAGGTAATGAACTTTCCAGAATAAAACAAAACTACAAGATTCAAAACAGGGAAATAGAAATGTCAATCTGTAAATGATGAAAACATCAGAACACTAGAAGGGGGGATAGATGGTGTAGGTATAGAACTTTCAAATGGGGAGGAAGTCAAGGTGTTATCAAGTAATAAAAGACTAGTTCTAACTTTGAAAGATGAGGCTAAATTTCAAGGTAACCACAAAGAAAGTTAACACACCTACTTATCAAAATAATCAAAACATGAAGGCTCAATGAACAACAAATCTACAATAATGGAAGAAATGAAAAGAAAATCCACAAACAAAAGGAAATCAGCACAGGAGAGTAAGATGAACAAAGAAAATGTCAGCACCACACAAAAAAGAAAGCACTACACAATGAAAACAATATCACATCTATTGACAATCACACTGAATGTAAAAGGCTTAAATGCACCCATAAAGAGACAGAGAGTGACAGAATGGATTAAAAAAAATGACCCTTCAATATGTTGTCTACAAGAGACACACCTTTGATATAAACACATAAATATATTAGAAATCAAAGACTGGAAAATAATATATCAAGTAAACAGCATCCAAATAAGAGCAGAAGTTGCAATACTAATATCAAATAAAATAGACTTAAAGTCAAAATCCACCATAAAAGATAAGGAAGAACATTACATAATGATTAAAGGGACAATCCACCATGATGACATAAAAATAAATAATCTATGCACCCAACAACAGGACTCCAAAATTCATAAAACAATCTGTAACAGCACTGAAAAGAGAACCTGACAGTTTCACAATAATAATAGGAGACTTCAACACACCCCTCTTGGTAAAGGACAGAAAACTTAGAAGGAAACTCAGCAAAGATACAGAAGATCTAAAGGCCACAATCAACCAACTTAACCTCATAGACATATATAGAACACTCCATCAAACAGAAGCAAAGTATACATTCTTTTCCAATGCACATGGAACATTCTCCAGGATGGACCACATCCTAGGCCACAAAACAACCCTCAACAAAATCCAAAACATTAAGACAATACCAAGAATCTTCTCTGATCACAATACCATAAAAGTAGAAATTAATAATAGGAAGAGTAAGGAAAAAAAAAAAAAATCAAATACATGGAAACTGAATGACACCTTGCTTAAAAACCACTGGGTAATAGAAGAAATCAAAGATGTTATCAATAAATTTCTAGAATCAAATGAGAATGAAAACACATCATGCAAAAACCTTTGTAACACAGCAAAGGTAGCGCTCAGAGGTCAATTTATAGCAGTAAGTGCACGCATCAAAAAAGAAGGGACAAAATCAAAATATTAGCCCTACAACTTGAACAAATAGAAGGAGAACAGCAAAAGAATCCCTCAACCATCAGAAGAAAGGAAATAATAAAGATCAGAGCAGAAATAAATGAAATAGAGAATAGAAAAACAATAGAAAGAATCAACAAAACCAAAAGTTGGTTCTTTGAAAGGATCAACAAAAGTGACAAACCACTGGCCAAACTGACAAAAGAAAAACAGGACAGGAAGAAAAGAACCCAAACAAGAAATGAAATGAGGGACATTACAACAGACCCAACTGAAATAAAAAGGATCATAACACCGTACCATGAAAAACTGTACTCCAACAAATTTGAAAACCTAGAGGAGATGGACAAATTTCTAGAAACACACTGCCTACCTAAACTAACACAAACTGAGGTTGAAAATCTTGACAGACCAATAACAAGCAAAGAGATTGAAAAGGTAATAATAGTAATAAAAAACTCCCAACCACAAAAACCCCTGGCCCAGATGGCTTCACTGGAGAATTCTGCTGAACATTCAGAGAGGAGGTATCACCAGTACTACTTAAACTATTTCAGAACATACAAAAGGAAGGGACACTCCCAAATTCATTCTATGAAGCCACCCTGATATCAAAACCAGGCAAAGACACCAAAAAAAAAAAAAAAAAAAAAAAAAATTACATTCCAATATCTCTCATGAATATAGATGCAAAAATTCTACCAATAGAATTCCACACCATGTAAAAAAAATAGTACACTACAAACAAGTGGGATTCACATCAGGTATGCAGGGATGGTTCAACATTAGAAAATCAATCAAGGTAATCAATCACATAAAAAAAATTAAAAAATTACATGATCACCTCAACTGACTCAGAAAGGCATTTGATAAAGTCTAACACCCATTCCTGATTAAAAACTCTCAATAAAATAGGAATAGAAGGAATATTCCTCAACATAATACATAATAAAGGGCATCTATACAAAACCAACAGCCAACATCATTTTCAACATCTTTCGTTGAGAACGATGTTGGCTGTTGGTTTTGTATAGATGGTTTTGTATAGTTGAAAACATTCCCCCTGAAAACAGGAGCAAGACAAGGATGCCCTTTATCAGCACTCCTATTTAACATTGTGCTGGAAGCCCTAGCGAGAGCAATAAATCAAGAAATAAAGGGTATTCAAATTGGTAAGGAAGAAAAGTAAAACTACCCCTATTTGTGGATGATATGATACTATTCATAGAAAACCCTAAAGACTCCACAAGAGAACTACTGGAACTAATAGAAAGATTCAGCAGAGTCGCAGAATACAAAATAAACATACAAAAATCAATTGGATTCTTATACACCAAGAAAGAGAACTATGAAAAGGAAATTGGGAAAAAAAAATACCATTTACAATAGCCCCTAAAAAAAAAAAATAGGAATAAATCTAACCAGGGATGTAAAAGACCTATACAAAGAAAACTACAAAACACTACTGTAAGAAAACAAAAAGAGACTTACATAAATGGAAAAACATACCATGCTTATGGATAGGTGAACTCAACATTGTGAAATTCTCATATTCTACCCAAAGCAATCTACGAATATAATGCAATCCTGATCCAAATACTAACTGCATTCTTTAATGAGATGGAAAAACTAATCATTAACTTTATACGGAAAGGAAAGGGGCCCTGGATAAGTAAAGCATTGCTGAGCAAGAAGAACAAAGTAGGCGGCCTCAGAACCTGACCTCAGAACCTACTATACAGCTATGGTAGTCAAAACAGCCTGGTACTGGTACAACGGCAGACATGTTGACCAATGGAACAGAGCTGAGAACCCAGACATAAATCCATCTACCTATGGCCACCTGATTTTTGACAAAGGCTCAAAGTCCTTTCCCCAAATGGGAAAAAAAGTCTTTTTTTTTTTTTTTTTTAATATGTATTGTACTTTAAGTGAAAGTTTATAAATCAAGTCAGTCTCTCATACAAAAATTTATATACACCTTGCTATGGTTGCTCTCCCCCTCATAAGACAGCACAGTCCTTTCCTCCACTCTCTATTTTCATGTCCATTTGGCCAGCTTCTGACCCTCTCTGCCTTCTCACCTCCCCTCCAGACAGGAGCTGCATACATAGTCTCGTGTCTACTTGATCCAAGAAGCTCACCCTTCACCAGTATCATTTCCTATCCCATAGTCCAGTCCAAACCCTGTCTGAAGAGTTGGCTTTGGGAATGGCTCCAGTCTCGGGCTAACAGAATGTCTGGGGACCATGACCTCCGGGATCCTTCTAGTCTCAGTCAGACCATTAAGTCTGAAAATACAGTCTTTTTAACAAAAGGTGCTGGCAAAACTGAATGTCCACCTGTAAAAGAATGAAACAGGACCCATACCTCAAGCCAGACAAAAAAACTAATTCAAAATGGATCAAAGACCTAAATAGAAAACCAAAAACTCTAAAGATTATGGAAGAAAAAAAGGTCAACACTAAGAGCCCTAATACATGGCATTAACAGGATACAGACTATAATTAACAATACACAAACACCGGAAGATAATGTAGATAACTGGGATCTTCTAAAAATTAAACATTTATGCTCATCAAAAGACTTCACTAAAAGAGTGAAAAGAGAACCTACAGACTGGGAGAAAATTTTGGCCTATGACATATCTGACAAAGGTCTAATCTCTAAAAAATCTATAGGAAAATACAACACCTTTACAATGAAAAGACAAATAATCCAATTAAAAAATAGTCAAGGAAATGAACAGACACTTCACCTAAGAGACACATGAGGAAATGCTCGTGATCACTAGCCATTACCAAAATGCAAATCGAAACTGCAATGAGATACCATCTCATCCCTACATTATTGGCACAAATAAAAAAAAACAGGAAATAACAAATGTTAGAGAGGCTACAGGGAGATTGGAACTCTTATGCACTGCTAGTGGGAATGCAAGATGGTACAACCATTTTGAAAACAATATGACTCTTCCTTAAAAAGCTAGAAATGGAAATACCACACAATCCAACAATCCAACTTCTGGGAATATATCCTAGAGAAATAAGAGCTGTCACACGAATAGACATATGCACGCCCATGTTCATTGCAGCATTGTTCACAGTAGCAAAAAGATGGAAACAACCTAAGTGCCCATCCACAGATGAATGGATAAACAAACTACGGTGCATACACATCATGGAATATTACACAATGATAAAGGACAATAATAAACATGCAAAACATCTCACAACATGGATCAGTCAAAAGGGCATCATGCTGAGTGAAATAAGTCAATCCGAAAAGCCCAAATACTGGATGAGAGCACTATTATAAAAACTCATGAAAAGGTTTGCACACAGAAAGAAACAATCTTTGATGGCTGTGAGGGAGGGAAGGGGTCAGCAGGTAAAAACACGAAATAGACGATAGATAAGTGGTAACTTGGTAAAGGGTAAGACAGTACACAATAATGGGCAAGTCAGTACAGCTTGCCCAAGGCGAAGTCATAGAAACTTCATAGACACATCCAAACTCCCTAAGGACTAAGTTACTGGGCTGAGGGCTGGGGACCATGGTCTTGGGGACATCTAGCTCAACTGGTATAACATAGTTTATAAAGAAAATATTCTACATCCTGCTTTGGTGAGTAGAGTCTGGGGTCTTAAAAGCTTCTGAGCAGCCATCTAAGATGGCCCACCCCCATCTGGAGCAAGGGAGAGTGAAGAAAACCAAAGGCACAAGAGAAAGATTACTCCAAAGGACTACCACAGCATCCACCAGACGGAGTCCAGCACAACTAGATGGTGCCTGCCTACCACCACCAACTACTTTGGCAGGGATGACAATAGAGGGTCCGGGACAGAGCAGGAGAAAAATACAGAACAAAATTCAAATTCATACACATAAAAAAACACTAGGCTTGCTGGTCTGACAGAGACCGGAGAAACCCTGAGAGTATGGCCCCCCGGCACCCTTTTATCTCAGTACTGGAGTCACTACTGAGGTTCACCCTTCAGCCAAAGATTAGACAGGTCTACAAGGCCAACAATAACCAAAGTGAAGAACACGCTTCATAGTTCAATCACATATATGAGCCTAATGGGCACACCAGCCCAAAAGCAAAGACGAGGAGGTGGGAAGGGGCAGGAAAACTGCGTGAATGGAAACAGGGAATGGGGAGTGGAGACGGAGAGAGTTAACACATTGCAGGGTTGGTAACCAATGGCACAAAACGAGTAAAATAATAATAATAAATAATAAATAAATAAATAGAAAACGAATTTCCTCTGTAAACTTTTACCTAAAAAACCAAAAAACAAACAAACAAAAAAACCCAACCTAAAGCACAATTAAAAAAAAAGGAAGAAAGAAAACAGTAACACTGGGCTTGGTACCACATGTGCCAACCCACATCTGGAAATTTTTTCTGCAGTTTTGGGCTCAGCATTTTAAGCCGAACATTGGGTTTTTTGGTGTTATTGCTCAAATGAAGCCTTAAAATCAGAAAACAAAACAATAACAAAAAAAACCCCAAACCTGTTGCTGTCAAGTTGGTTCCAACTCGTGTGACCCTGTGTGTCACAGAGTAAAACTGCTACATAGGGTGTTCTTAGCTGTGTTCTTTATAGAAACAGATTGCCAGGCCTTTCTTCTATTGCACTCCTAGGTGGGTTCAAACCATCAACCTCTAGGTTAGCTGGTGACCACAAACAATTAAAAGGTAATAATAAGAGCATATACCTTGTGGTATAGTTATAAGGCTAAAATGAGTTAAAGCAGGTAGATTGCTCATTACGGCAAGCACCCAGTACCGTTAGCTTTGTTAAAAGATGTGAAGGCAACCACTGCATTAAAGTATACGACCTCCTCCAGGAGCACAAGTCAGACTTTGAGGTTTAAAAGGTCATGGCTTGTAAAGCAGTCCAACTGACTTTATAGGTTGGACCTTTCACTCAAACAACACTCAAGAGTGCTCGGTCTGCATACAAACACTGGACCCTTTGTTCTCCTTCTTCTTGGCTTTTCGTTGCCTCCAGGCAGAATCTTGATTCTTCTTTTTTTTTTCTTAAACTACTCCAAATTCTTGGCCTGGCCAGACCTCTGACCTCATAGCAACTTTCCTGGCTGAAGATACTATTTCCCCTCTCCAAGAGTAGCTCAACAAGGCCCTTGTGATTCACTGAGGACTGGGAGTTGCCTAAGGCCTGGCTACTTGAAGTGTGGTGCTCAGAATGACAGCATCAGCATCTCCTGGGAGCTGGTTAGAAATGCAGAATCACAGGCCCTTCCCAAACCTACTGAGTCAGTGTGCATGTTAAGCAGATGCCCAGGTAACTCATGAGGACATTGACATTTGAGAAGCATGTGTAAAGTCTACTATTAAAGCCTACTATTGAAGCCGGCAGATTCTGTGAAAAAATAACTGTCCTGATTTTTCCAAATCTCTGAAAGATGGTGAGCTTTCTAGAGAGTTAAAACTTACCCAGGGAATAGATAAGGTATTACTGGAATGCAACTGGAATCGTGTCCTGGGATAACCAAAGGTGTTAATACACTCAGTCCCAGGCTATGTGTTTACAGAAGGCCTCCAAGTACCCCATGGAGACTCCTATTACCTCAAAATGCACGGAATTGTGAGGGACGTACTTGTTTGTCCCTGGTTGGAGCTGACTCTATTTCTCAGGCTGTGAAATGGACTTAAGAGTCTATTTTGTGGCACACAACTAATCACAAAAACAACCTAAGGATTGCTTCTCTTACGAAGCTCACCACAGTAGAAAATGCAAAGAGATATTCTTAGCACTTAGCTAGAGAGAATTCGGAGACCAAAGTTTAACATTATGGGTTGAAATCCAGGCTACTAACATGATAAGGCTCCATTAGCTATCACACTGGATTGACTTTTTTTTTTTTATTCACTTTTATTGAGCTTCAAGTGAACATTTACAAATCAAGTCAGACTGTCACGTATAAGTTTATATACATCTTACTCCGTACTCCCACTTGCTCTCCCCCAATGAGTAAGCCCTTCCAGTCTCTCCTTTTGTGACGATTTTGCCAGCTTCCAACTCTCTCTATCCTCCCATCCCCCCTCCAGACAGGAGATGCCAACACAGTCTCAAGTGTCCACCTGATATAATTAGCTCACTCTTCATCAGCATCTCTCTCCTACCCACCGTCCAGTCCCTTTCATGTCTGATGAGTTGTCTTCGGGGATGGTTCCTGTCCTGTGCCAACAGAAGGTTTGGGGACCATGACCACCGGGATTCCTCTAGTCTCAGTCAGACCATTAAGTATGGTCTTTTTATGAGAATTTGAGGTCTGCATCCCACTGATCTCTGCTGTGCTCCCTGTCAGGGCAGTCATCGTGGCCGGGCACCTACTAGTTCTTCTGGTCTCAGGATGACGTAGGTCTCTGGTTCATGCGGCCCTTTCTGTCTCTTGGGCTCTTAGTTGTCGTGTGACCTTGGTGTTCTTCATTCTCCTTTGCTCCAGGTGGGTTGAGACCAATTGATGCATCTTAGATGGCCGCTTGTTAGCATTTAAGACCCCAGACACCATATTTCAAAGTGGGATGCAGAATGTTTTCATAATAGAATTATTTTGCCAATTGACTTAGAAGTCCCCTTAAACCATGGTCCCCAAACCCCTGCCCTTGCTCCGCTGACCTTTGAAGCATTCATTTTATCCCGGAAACTTCTTTGCTTTTGGTCCAGTCCAATTGAGCTGACCTTCCATGTATTGAGTGTTGTCCTTCCCTTCACCTAAAGCAGTTCTTATCTTGAATTGACTTTTACATTTACAAAGGTACACAAGACTCCATAGCTTTCTGGGTCCTACATATGGCCTGTTGTTAACTGGACTTCGCCAATGGTTAAGAACGGTAGCAAATGCTGTGTATGACTTGCCTATCTTCCCTCCAACCAGCCTGCTATTGCAAACGCTGGCCATTCTTTGTCCAACAGCTTATTTTGTGACTGTGGGAACATACTTGACCTCAGCAGGAGACAACCTCCAACCACCATGTATGGAAATTGGTGGATAAATACCCCAGCTCCCTCACCCTGCAGTCCTGTCTACATCGGCTCCCAGAGCTTCCAGCGGGATTGAGCTCCAGTTGTCCACTGTGGTTACCTGCTGGACAGCACACACTTTTTTCACTGCTTTCTCTTCTCTGTCTCCATTCCCTGCTCACATATCATTGCTTCCTGGGATCACCTCCTAAATAGACTTGCGCTTAAATCCTTGTCTCAGGGTCTACTCCTGGGAGGAACCAACCAAGACAAAAGCAACAGACTTGGGTTTACATTTTTACTCCCACCATTTGTTCTCTGTGTGCCCTTAGCGAGTCATTAATCCCTTCGAGCATCAGTTTTCTCATTAATAAGATAGGGATGATCATGAGAACTACGTATCCCAGTTGTTGTTAAAATCAAAGGAACTAATTATGTAAAGTGCTTAACATAGTTCCTGGCACCAATAATGCTGAATAGATAATAGTTATGGAAACACTATTGTCCATACTTGCATCCAGAAAGAGCTAATCTATGGTGACAAAGGATTCTGGTGCCCTGTTTTGAATTTAGCACATGTATGCTAAAAGTGTTCTTCTGAGTCTTTCGCTTTTCCTTAGGGAATAGTGCTTTCCTTTGTGTGTTCTGATTTTGCTCCCTTCCAGAACTTTCCTTCATTTTATTCTTCTCTGTTCCTCATTTTGGTTTTGTTGGAAATTAAAAGAACAAAAACAAAAAGCCCAAAAATGTTGCCATTGAATCGATTTCAATTCATGGCAACACCGTGTGTGTCAGAGCAGAACTGCATTTCACGAGATTTTCAACGGCTGTGATCTTTGGGCGTCGATTGCCAGGTCTTCCTTCCAGGGCACCTCTGGGTAGATTCAAACTGCCAACCGCTTGATTAGTAGCCAAACACTTAACTGTTCGTGCCCCCTAAGGATTTCTTACAGGAAACAGAGAGGAGCAAATAATGAATCGCTTGAAGTCAATGGTCAAGCCTTTTCACACAGGATTCAGTTTATTAGGATGGTTCGAGTAGGTTTAACTACACTTTAGGTATATTTTTCCTACATAGAATTAAAAAATTCAAGGGTACAGAATTCTTATGGATTGTTAGCTGCCCTACATAACAAAGGGTTTCCACTGGTGCTAACCAACAAAAATAGAACCTCCTCTCCACCAAAAGTCAGGGAGTATTGCTAAGGCGTAAGCAGAAGGCACAAGGTAGAGGAAAGTACAGGAGAGCAGAGCAAGTTGAGTTGTATGAAATCCCATGATTCGGTGCTTAAGAGCATTCCAGGTTAGGTGGCTATTCTCAAAAACCTGCCTTACAAGTTATTAGCTGGCCACATGCCTCCTGTATACACAGGAAAGCGACTTTACATCTTCCACAGATCCTTCAGCCACCTGCACACTATCATTCTAGTCTGTGTGGATGCAGAATAAGAGCCAAAACATCACTGTGTTTAGTATTATCCCGAGAATAGTGGAGCAAGAGAGAGCAAGTAGCAACTGATGCTGTACATGTTATGAATTTATTTAATTCTTTCCCCTTCCACTCAACTCATCTCCCTCACTTCTCAGGAAAGAAGCCACTCTAGGACCCTGGAAACGACCCCGCTCTGGAAGGTGGTCATTTTCATGATGTAAATACAGCAGCAGAGAGAGTACGGTCATGCAGTTTAAAAGTTATACCGAACATGTTGGTGAGTGGGAATGAGGGCTTTGTGTATCTGAGATGAAGTTTGTCTATCCTTGCTTCTAAGAAGTATTCTGGCTGTATTTCCTCCAGAACACATTTGTTCATTCTTCTGAAGTCCATGGTGTATTCAATATTCTTCTCCAACACCACAATTCAAATGTATCAATTCTTTTTCAGTCTTCTTTTTCATTGTCCAGCTTTCCCACGCATATGAGGTTATTGAAAAGACCGTGGCTTGGGCCAGGCCCAACTTTGTTATCAAAGTGACATTTTTGCTTTTTTAACACTTTAAAGAGGTCTTTTGCAGCAGATTTGCCCAATGCAGTATGTCATTTGATTTTTTGACTGGTGCTTCCATGAGTGTCAATTGTTTATCCAAGAAGAATGGAATCCTTGACAACTTCAATTTCTTCATCAATTTACACAATTTTTTTTTTAATATTATCTAACTTGCTGCTTGTATTCTAATTTTGTGAATTGATCCAATAATGTCCTTTGTGGCATTTTCCCCTCTCTTTCAGAATCCAGCCTAGAATCAGGTATTCCATCTAGTTATCAAGGCTCGTCAGCATCCTGTAACCTGGATCATTTCCTTAGCCTTCCTTTGTATTTTATTATATGAACAAGTTTAGGGAACACAATCCCTTTTCTTTCTTTTCTCTCTTTTTAACATAAAATTTCTAATTTGAGGTTGTCCAATGGTCCCTCATGATTAGATTCAGGTCATTCATTCTGATCTAAGTAATGTATAAATGATATTGACTTCTTCCTAATCCATGCTGTCCTGTTGAGCCACAAAAAAAAAAGAAGAAATAGCCTTTTGCCTCCTCCTCACCACCCAGCCACACAGCTCTGAGCCTGAAAGGGCATTGCAACACAGTTGAGTAAACGATTTGAGTGGGGTTGTGTGAGTATTCTGTGGGTGGGGAGAGTCAAAGGAGGCATGATGCTGAAGACCGTAACATAAAAAACAAGTCTTTAAACTTTCCTGAGGCAGAGTTATAGAAAGTGGAGAGTTATAACACTTCTGATAGTTAAATGACAATTCTAAGAGATCAACCATGTCACCAGAGACCTCATTGCAAGACCACTAATAATAATGACACTAATGTGTTTTGGTTACACTTAGCAATCTGGATGTTTAATGCACTTCAACCATTTGTTCCAGGTCACTAGAGGTTAACAAGACAGTAGTGAATATAAACATAATTGTGTTGGAAAAGAGGGTCCAATAAATCAGACAGAATTTATTGGTAATTTCACACATGATGTGTTTTAGACTAAGTTCCCAGTTTGAAGCGCAAGGGCAAAACCCCATCAATAATCTTTACGTTCTTCTAGAAGCAAGCCGACACTGTTGAATAAACACATTGATACTCACTGTTGTGTTTGAAGACCCGTATGGTTGCACCTGAGAGTCGGGCCCCAAGAACAAGAGATGTGTGGTTCAGCTCATCACTTAAAATGAGGCATCCCTGTGCAGAAAACAAGCACACAAAACACAAGCCTGTAAGTAAAATCAAAGAAAAATAACTTGTGGGAACAGGAAAATATTCCAAGAACTATAGCAGATTCTTTTAAAAGTCCTTAATTTTAAAAGGCCAAGAGTTCAACCTGGTGTCTATAGGGATAAAATCCATATAGAATTTGCTGATGAAAATGGGAAGTATTTGGAGGAGTTACATCTTTGCTTAAGCATTTATATGAGGGCTTCAAACTAATTCATTCTGGTTCCAACCTCTGCTGAGAATTTGCATTTCTAACACGTTCCCAGGCGATGCTAATTCCGAGAACCACTAGTAAAGCAGTGGTTCTCAAAATTTATTATACATAAGAGTCAAGTGGGGATCATGCTACTATGTAGGATCTGATTCAGTATATCTAGGGGTGGAAATGCAAATTTTCAGCAGGTGTTTGAATTGGAATGAACTGGTTCGAAGCCCTGATTTACATGTAGTTTTCTGCAAAGATGCTAATACAAAATCTTGTAAGGATCAAAAGGATTTGTGTTTGTCAGGAAAACTAATATACTTTGGGTGAACTTGCTGGAGCTCTTCAGTCCAATGCTGGATTCTTTTGGATGGTTTTGGTATACTACTACTAGAAGGGAGGGGGATGGATCAACTGGATTTTCTCCAAGACATTTCAAGCTACCATTTTCTGATTCTTCTCTACGGCATTAATGTTCCGCATAGAGAGAAGCATCACTACTTTATAGTTAAAAACTTTGGATTTGGAAAAGTATGGACAGCAACTCGATTTGAAGTAGAAAAATTCAGTCTAATTTACTGCTTATAAATCACTGTTTATGAAAGTACTTTTCTTTTTTAATTTAAAATTCTGAAATTATAATATCATTTGAATATACCAAACATGACTTTCCTTTTTTTTAATTCTAAAATATAAAATATAGTTTTTATAAAATTATAGCAGACATTTGTCTTTTGTGGCCATGTGGAATCTTTTAATTCTCCCTTATATTTTCGTAATTTTACACATGATGTGTTTTAAGTTTTTGAAACAAATATCAGCAAAATTTCTACATCTCCAAACTCTAGATGTATGTGTGTGTTTATGTGTGTGAGTAAGTAATTTTTTTTGTGAAACATTTGAGAGTGACACATAAACCTCATGCTATTTCTGCTCTAAACTCAGTAGAATGTATTTCCTAAGAACAGGGCCATTCTCTTACAAAATCACAATGTAATTATCACAGCCAAGGTGGTCAGTGTTTATACAATTCTATTATCAAATACTCATCACCTGCCTGTCAGTTTGTTGTACTGTGGTGGCTTGTGTGTTGTGATATTGGAAGCTATGCTACAAAAAAAAAAACAGTCATTTTAAATACCAGCAGAGTCACTGATGGTTGACAGGTTTAATGGAGCTTCCAGACTAAGACAGGCTAGGAAGAAAGACCTGAGGACCAACTTCCAAATATAAGCCAATAAAAACTTATGGATCACAACAGAATATTGTCCAAATTGCTTGCTTTGAATATGTCATCAGTAGGGATCAATCACTGGAGGAGGACGTCATGTTTGATGATGTAGAGGGCTAGTGAGGGCGTGGGAGACTCAGTGAGACGGAGTGGCATAACAGACAAAACAATGAACTAGAACATGCTGTTGATCATGAGATGATGCAGGGCTGGGCAGCGTTTTGTTCTGCTGTACATAAGGTCACCAGGAGTTGGAGTTGACCCTATGACATCTATTTATCATTTAATACACAGTTCAAATTCAAATTTCCCTAGCTGACCTAATAATGTCCTTGGTGGCTATTTTCTTTCCTTCTGTTTTTTTTTTTTCCTTCAATGCAGAAACCAATCAAAGATCACACAATGCATTACGCTATCATAAATGCTATTTTTTTAAACATAAATCTAATTATCACACTTGCTTACTTAAAATGAATCAGCCAGCTCCTCATTTTTCTCAGGATGTATTGCAAATACTTTAGCATGATTTATACTATAAGGCCTTCATCTCTGATCTCGTCTTCTACCAGTATCCTATGTTCTAGGTCCTCCAAACCTCTGTGGTTTGTGCATGGTACTACCTTTTCCTCATCCTAAGGAAACAACTTACTTATCCATTAAGATTCTATTCTAATGCCACCTGTTTGCACAGGCATCTCAGGCTTCAACAAGAAGAATTTGGGGCAGTCCTTTTGTCCTTCCCCATGTATGTGCATACCTTTTTTGTAGCATTCATCCTATTTTATTTAATGTGTTGTTTCTGTTACTAGACTATCAACTACACAATTTGTGAGACATAGATCTTACCACCTTTGTATGCCATGTATCTTATCTTGCCTCATATCAGGAAGAGTAGATTCTCAGTAAGTGGTTTATTGATTGAATAAATTAATGAATGACACTGGCAAATATTTCATGCCAAGTAAAAGCTTAATAAGTATTTGCTGGCTATACTGGACCCCTGGTTGCCCAGTGGTTAAGGTGTGTGAGACTGTTAACCAAAATATCAGTGTTTCAAACCCACCAGCTGCTCTGTGGGAGGAAGATGTGGCAGTTTGTTTCCATAAAGATTTACAACTTTGGAAACCCTATGGGGCAGTTCTACTCAGTCCCATAGAGTCACTATGATTTGGAATCAGCTTGACGGCAATGGGTTTGGCTTTTGGTTTTTTGGCTGCATTGCAAGTGGGGACTCAGGAACTTAAAAAAAGCTAAATGACTTTGCTAAACCATCTTTGAAGACTAATTTTGGTCCACATCTAGGGCTTCGATTATATATGTAGGAATATCATGATGAAGAGATCTTCTGGACAAATGGTACATTTATTCAAGAATCTGGATATCCAACCAGCTTTTTCTAAGCAATAATCATACTTCTATCAAAAGATCTGCTCAGAGTTACAATTCTTAAGAATAATACAGCAGAAGACAATATTGTTAACACATTCTCACCTTTCCAACTAGTGCAGGGATATTCATTGAGTTAGTTGCAAATCCCATCCCAAAGACCATAGCTGCTTCTACGTTCAGGAACTTAGCCACAAGGTCCTCCAGCTCTTTGTGCTTATCCAAGGTACCTGCACATGAAATGATATGAGGAGTGAGCCTTCTCTTTTCAACATATCAAAGATTGAAAACTCAAATTCCAGTATATACCTATTACCAGAAAACATGTACAAGAACGAACATAGCCGGAATATTTGTAACAGCCTCAATCTAGAAACAACTCAAATGTTCATCTATGGAGTGGACGAATACACGGCGGTGCTTTTATACAATGGAATTCAGCAGAGCAATGAGAAAAAACAAACTAGTGCGTGGACGAATCTTACAAATAATGATGTTGAGTGAAAGAAGTTGGGCTTTTAAAAAAGTAAGATACTAAACCCAAAAACATCCAAGCTCACTGCTGTCGAGTTGATTCTGACTCATAGTGACCCTATAGGGTTTCCAAAGAGTGTTTGGTGGATTTGAACTGCCAGCCTTTTGGTTAGCAGCTGTAGCTCACTGCAGCTCTTAAACAGTGCACCACCAAGGCTCCAGCAGACACTAGGAGACCATTCAGATGAAGTTTACAAACAGATGGAACTAATCTATAGTGTTAGAAGTCAGGAGGCTCACTACTTTTGGTGGGTGCACAAGGAGGATTTTGAGATTCTGGAAATGTTTTGATTCTTGATCTGAGTACTAGTTACACAGGTATGTTTGCTTTGTGAAAATACATTGAGCTAAATACTTTTGAATGGTACCCTTTTTTGTTTTATAATGCAATAAAATTTACAAAAAAACACCACAGTTTCTCTTTCCTCCATTCATCATCTCACAAGTAATTAAATTATCACCCTTCAGAAGAGGTCCCCCACATCTAAATAAAAGCAGATCCCATGACTTCCAAGTAATAAAACTAGTTATAATTTATTGAAACTTTAGAATGTACTTGATACTATGCTAAGTCCATTGTTTAGGTTATATCATTTAATCTTAAAAGCCCAGTAATGCAGATATTATTACCTTACAGATAAGAAAACTGAAGTTTAAAGAGTTTACAGATAAAAACCATCAGAGATAATTAGTTTAACTCCAAAGTTTATGTTTTTAACTACTCTGCTAGCTAAGAGATGCTTGCTGTATGTTTGCTCTCTGACCCCTTCTTAAACATAACCCCTCATGCCTTACTGACAGCAAATTTTAATGCTTTCCATATTTTTCTTTTTGCTACCCCTCTGACTTCTAGAGCTATGCTACCCAATATGGTGGGTCTAGCCACATGTGGCTAGTGCTGCAGAAGAGATGATTTTTTAATTTTATTTAGTTAAATTTAAATTAAAAAACTGAAGCACTGAAAAATATTTTGCTAAATACAACTTTATTATTTTGGTAGAATTATGTTTTGATATATATCGATGTTAGTAGAGACATACCAACAGAAGTGGCGGAGGGAGGAGCATATCAGGAATAGACTTATTATGTTAGGGATGATGGTAACAGTTATTCATATGCTAGACACTGTAGTAATTGTAAGTAAGGTAATGTAACATATGTGGTAATCCCTAAGAAACAACTTAGAAGAAATACTCCAGAGAAAAGAAGCAAGTTAACAAAAAGATTCACCACAGCAAAACACCCAAATGCAACCAACCAAACAAAAAATAATAAATAATCAAGATATAAAACAGTCAAAAAGCAAATAACAAAATGAGTGAGGTAGATAACTTGGTTTCAGTAACAACCTTAAATGTAAATGCTCTAAATACCCCATGCAACAGGTAGAGAGCGGCAAAATGGATAAAAGAAAACATGACCCATCATTTTGCTGTCTACAAGAAACCCACTTTAAACACAAGGACACAAACAGACTGAAAAATATTTCAAGCAACTAGTAAACAAAAAAGAACAGAGGTGGCCATACTGATATCAGATTAAAAAAAACAGCTTTAAAACAAAACCTGTTACAAGAGATAAATAAGGACAAAAGGGTCAATTCAACAGGCATATATAACAATTACAAATATATATATGCACCTAATTGCAATGCACCAAATACGTGAAACAAACTCTGACTAATATAAAGGAGGAATAGAAAACTCTATGATAATAGTAGGGAACTTCGACATATCACTTTCAATTATACATAGAACATCTAAAAAGAAAATCACTAAAGACATTAAGAACTTAAATAAAACCATAATCCAATTGGAACTACTGGATATATATAGAACACTCAACAACAGAACAATACCCATTCTTCTCCACTGTACGTGAATCGTTTTCCAGAATAGACCGTATGTTAGATTCCAAAACAAGTCTCAGCAATTTTAAAAAAGACCAAAAACATACAAAGCATATTCTTGGACCATAACAGCATGAAACTAGAAATCAACAACAGGTTAAATAAGGAAAAATAAAATTACATAGAAACTAAATAATGGAAATCCTGGTGGCATAGTGGTTAAGAGCTATGGCTGCTAACCAAAAGGTCAGCAGTTCGAATCCACCAGGCCCTCCTTGGAAACTCTGTGGGGCAGTTCTACTCTGTCCTATAGGGTCATTATGAGCCATCTTCTTGGACTGTAACAGAGTGAAACTAGGAATCAACAACAAGTTAAGTAAGGAAAAAATTACATGGAAACTAAATAATATATTACTAAAAATTATTTGGTCATACAAGAAATAGTGAAATTAAAAAATTCCTAGAATCAAATGAATGTGAAAACACAACATATCAAAACCTTTGGGACACAGCAAAAGCAGTACTCAGAGGAAAATTTATAGCAATAAATGCTTACATTAAAAAAGAAGATCCAAAATCACTAACTTAAACAGACAATGTGAACAAATATAAAAGAAAGAGCAAAAGCCAAAAGCAACCAGAAAAAAAGGCAGAAATAAATGAATTAGAAAACAGAAAAATAGTTGAAAGAATTAACAAAACCAGACGCTGGTTCTCTGAAAGGATCAACAGAATGTATAAACCACTGGCTAGATTGACAAAAGAAAAAATCTGGAAGAGCCAAATGACCAAACTAAATGAAACTGTTGACATTACAACCAATTCAACAGAGATAAAGAAGATCATAACTGATGACTGTGGGAAATTATAGTCTAACAAATTTGAAAACCTACAGGAAATGGACAAATTCTCAGAAACAAACTACCTATCCAAAGTAACACAAACAGAGGTAGAAAATTTAAACAGACTAATCACAAAAGAAGAGATTGAAGATGTCATCAAGAAAATACAACAACAAAAAAAAAGCCCACAAACAAAAAGTCAGGACCAGGTGGCTACACTTGAGAATCTACCAAACATTCAAACATAAGTTGGCACCGATCCTACTCAATCTCTTCAAAAACATAGAAGAGGAAGGAAAACTACCAAATTCCTTCTAGGAAGCCAACAAAACTGTGATACCAAAAAGAAAACTACAGCCCAACATCCTTTGCAAACATAGATGTAAATTTTTCAACAAACTTCTAGCCAACAGGCTACAGCAACATATCAAAAGATCATATACCATGATCAAGTGGGATTCATACCAGGATTACAAACTTGGTTCAACATCAGAAAATCAATCAATGTAATTGACATAAGTAAAACAAAGGAAAAGAACCACATGATTATATCAATCAATGCAGAAAAGATATTTGATAAAATTCAACACACTTTCCTAATAAAAACCCTGAGCAAATAGGAATAAAAGGGAAATTATTCATCTTAGTTAAGTGCATATATGAGAAACCAACAGCCAACATCATACTTAATTGAGAAAGGCCGAGAACCTTCCCTCTGAGAATGGGAATGAGACAAGGATGCCCATTATCATCACTCTTATTCAACATTGTACTGGAAGTCCAAGTCAGGGAAATAAGACAAGAAAGAGAAATAAAAGGTACCCAGATTGGAAAAGAAGAAATAAAATTATCACTATTTGCACATGACATGATTCTATACATCAAACCAAAAAAACCAAACCCCTTCCTGTTGAGTCAATTTCGACTCATTGTGACCCTACAGGACAGAGTAGAACTGCCCCATAGAGTAGGCAAGGAGCGCCTGGTGGATTCAAAATGCCAACTTTTTGGTTAGCAGCTGTAGCGCTTAACCACTACACCATGAGGGTTTCCATTCTGTATGTAGAAGACCCTCAATAACCCACAAGAAAAGTGCTGAAACTAAGAATTTAGCAAAGTTGCAGAATACAAGATCAACACACAAAAGTCAGTTGGGTTCCTCTACACTAACAGAGACTACTCTGAAAAAGAAATGAGAAAATAATACCATTTACAATAGCCCCCAAATCAATAAAATACTTAGGGATTAACTTAACAAGGGACATAAAACAGTTATACGATGAGAATTATAAAACACTGCTATAAAAGACTAAAAGAAACCTACAAAAATGGAAAGACAGTCCATGCTTGTTGTTCTTGTCAGGTGTGTTGAGTCGGTTGCGACTCATAGTGATCTCACGCACCACAGAACAAAACACTGCCCTGTCCTGCGCCATGCTCACAATTGTTGTTATTCTTGAGCCCATTGTTACAGCCACTGTGTCAATCCATCTCATTGAGGGTCTTTCTCTTTTCTGCTGACCCTGTACTTTACACCAAGCATGATGTCTTTCTCCAGGGACTGATCCCTTCTAACAACATGTCCAAAGTATGTAAGACGCAGTCTCGCCATCCTTGCTTCCAAGGAGTATTCTGGTTGTACTTCTTCCAAGACAGATTTGTTTGTTTTTTGGCAGTCCGTGGTATATTCAACATTCTTCACCAACACAATTCAAAGGCGTCAATTCTTCTTCGGTCTTCTTTATTTATTGTAAAGCTTTCACATGCATATAACGCAATTGAAAATAGCATGGCTTGGGTCAGGCTCACCTTAGTCTTCGAGGTGACATCTTTGCTTTTCAACACTTTAAAGAGGTCCTTTTCAGCAGGTTTGCCCAACGCAATGCATCTTTTGATTTTTGACTGCTGCTTTAATGGGCGTTGATTGTGAATCCGAGTAAAATGAAATCCTTGACAACTTCCGTTGTTTCCCTGTTTATCATAATGTCGCTTATTGGTCCAGTTGTGAGAATTTTTGTTTTCTTTATGTTGAGGCGTAATCCATACTGAAGGCTGTAATCGTTGATCTTCATCAGTAAATGCTTCAAGTCCTCTTCACTTTCAGCAAGCAAGGTTGTGTCATCTGCATAATGTAGGTTGTTATGTTAATGAGCCTTCCTCCAATCCTGATGCCCCATTTTTCTTCATATAGGCCAGCTTCTCAGATTATTTGCTCAGAATACAGATTGAACAGGTATGGTGAAAGAATACAACCCTGAGACACACCTTTCCTGACCTTAAACCACATAGTATCCCCTCGTTCTGTCCGAACAACCACCTCTTGATCTATGTACAGGTTCCTCATGAAAACAAGTAAGTGTTCTGGAATTCCCATTCTTACCAATGCTATCCATAATTTGTTAGGATCCACAAAAGCCTTTGCATAGTCAATAAAACAGATGAACATCTTCTGGTATTCTGTACTTTCAGCCAGGATCCATCTGACATCAGCAGTGATATCAAGTTCCACGTCCTGTTCCGAATCCAGCCTGAATTTCTGACAGTTCCCTGTTGATACACTGCTGCAGCCACTTTTGAATGATCTTCAGCAAAATTTTGCTTGTGTGTGATATTAATGATATTGTTCGATAATTTCCACATTCAGTTGGATCACCTTTCTTGGGAATAGGCATAAATATGGATCTCTTCCAGTTGGTTGGCCAGGTAGCTATCTTACAAACTTCTTGGCATAGATGAGTGAACACTTCCAGTGCTGCATCTGTTTGTTGAAACATCTCAATTGGTGTACCATCAATTTCTGGAGCCTAGCTTTTCTCCAATGCCTTCAGTGCAGCTTGCACTTCTTGCTCATGTATAGTAAAGCTTAATATAGAGAAAATGTGAATACTACCTAAAGTGATGTACAGGTTCAATGCAATCCTAGCACAAATCCCAACAGCACTCTTTACTGAAATGGAAAAACTAATGACCAGCTTCATGTGGAAAGGAAAGAAACCCTGAATAGCCAAAGCAATATTGAAGAAAAAGAACAAAGCAGGAGCCCTCACATTCCCTGATACTGAAACATACTATACAGTGATTGGAATCAAAATAGCCTGGTGTTGGTTTGATATACACATAGACAAGTGGAATAGAATTGAGAACTCAGAACTAAACCCAAACATCTATGGACAACTGATCTTCAACAAGGGATCAAAGTCCATTCAGTGGGGAAGAGATATACTCTTTAATAAATAGTGCTGGAAAAGCTGAATATCCACCTGCAGAAAATTGAAACAGGAACCATACCTCATACCGAATACAAAAACTAACTCAAAATGGATCAAAGACCTAAATGTCAAGCCTAAAACCAGAATGTTCCTGGAAGAAAATATAGGGAGAAAACTACAAGGCCTAATCTGCTGTAAAAATAGGATAATAAGCATTACAACAAATGCATGAATAGAAGAAGACAAAATAGATAAATAGGATCTCATAAAAATTATAAACTTCTGCTCATCAAAAGACATTAACAAAATAGTAAAAAAAGAACAAACATTCTGGGAAAAAGATTGTAGAAAAAGGCATATCAGATAAGATTCTAATCTCTAATATTTATAGAAACCTTCAAGAACTTAGTAACAAAAAGAAAAACAACGCAACTATAAAAGGACATGAAGAGAATCTTCACCAAAGAAGACATCCAAGAGCCAAGAAACACATGAAAAGATGCTCAAAATCATTAGCCATTACCCATTGCCCGTGAGCCAATTGTCATAGCAAACCTATAGGACAGAGTAGAACTTTCCCATAAGGTTTCCAAGGAGCAGCTGATGGATTCCAACTGCTGACCTTTTGGTTAGCAGCCCCGCTTTTAACAACTGGAGCATCAATGCCATTAGAGAGATGCAAATCAAAACTACATTGAGATACCATCCCATTCCTGCTAAAATGGCACTGATTAAAAAAACAGAAAACAACAAATATTGGCAAGGATGTGGGGAGATTGGAACCCTTATTCATTGCTGGCGGGACTGTAAAATGGTACAACCACTATGGAAAACAATTTGGTGCTTCCTCAAAAAACTAGAAATAAAGCTTCTTTATGATCCAGTAATCCCACTCCTGGGAATATATCCTACAGACCCAGAACTACTGATACAACAAGATATATGCACTCCTACTTTCATTGCAGCTTTATTCACAATAGCAAAACAATGGAAACAATGATAACAAGACAATAGATGAATAGATAAACAAATTGTGGTACATAGTGGAATACTACGCAACCATGAAGAACAAAGATGAAACATATAATATGGATGGACCTGAGGGTATAATGCAAAATGAAATAATTCAAGCATATAAGGACGAGTATTGTATGATACCTATTTTATAAGAAGACAAGAATAGATAAATATAGAGAGACCAATGTTCATTGGTGATTACTAAGGAGAAGAGAGTGGGAAGGTTAAGCACACTTTAGAACTTAGAGACTTGTTATATTTGGTGATGGGAAGTATGGCTCCAAGTGTGGAAATAGTGAGTGCAGCACAACTATAGTAAAGACGAGTGTTTGAGCACGAATAGAAGGGTATAGACATAATTAAAGAGAATGCCTGACAAACTGTGATAAATGTAACTAATGCCAATGAAAAATTATATGGAAATTTGTAAAAAAATTCAATAGGGGATATAAAATTTAGCAACAACAGCAATAACAAGTAAAAATATGTGCTTGGTTACATAGATATATCTAAAAACAAAAACAAAAAAAATGAACCCATTGCTGTTGAGTTGATTTCGATTCATAGTGACCCTATAGAATGAAGTAGAACTGCCCCACAGGGTTTCCAAGGAGCTATTGGTGTATTTGAACGGTGGATCTTTTGGTAAACAACCAAGCTGTTAACCAATGCACCACCAGGGCTCCACATAGATATGTAAGTATGCCTAAATATGTACAAGAAGGCATATATGAATAACTGTGGGTATATGTATACACATGTTTATGTGTGCTGCATATATTTTGAAGTATAAAATAAAGCACATATGGGGCATAGTTATGGCTACTTCCTAGATAGAACCAAACACTTCACAGGATTGGTCTACTGGGTTTGAGGGCTTAGGACCATAGTCTTGTGGGGCAACTCAGTCAATTAGTATAATATAGTCCATCAAGACAATGTTCTACATCCTGGTTTGATTAGTAGCATCTGGGGTCTTAAAAGCTTGTGAGTGACCATCTAAGATACAACTATTGGTCTCTACTTACCTGGAGCTAAAAAGAAAGAAGGAAACTAAAGACTCAAAGAAGAAACTAGTCTACAGAAGCAATAGTCTACACAAACGACGACATCACCTACCTTGAGACCAGAAGAACTAGATAGTGTCCGACTACCACTGCCTACCATTTCCACCAGAGACTCAATAAATGGTCCCAAATAGAACGAGAGAAAAATGTAGAATAAAATTCAAATTCCTAAAAAAAAAGGCCAGACTCACTGGACTGGTAGAGACTTAAATGAACCCCTGAGACTATTACCCTGAGATAATCCTTAAACTTGGAACTCAAACCACTCCCAGAGGTAACCTTTGAGCCAAACGACAGGTTGGCCCATAAAATAAATAATTATCACCTGTGAGCACTGTGCTTCTCAAAATAATCGTCTCGATGAAACCAAATGGTAAACATTTACCCTAGAGCAGCAACGAGAAGGCAAAGGGGTCAGGAAAGCTAGATTGATGGAAACGGAACAGCCAAAATGGAAATAATGAGAATGCTGATATATTGTGAATAATGTAACCAATGTCATTGAACAGTATGCAGAGAAATTGTTAAATGAAAACCTAATTTCCTGTGTAAACTTTCACCAAACACACACACACACACACACACACACAGCATGAGTACATAACCATTTGTCAGATTTGCTTTTCTCTAATGGAGATTGCATCCCAAAGGAAATGGTACTAAGAACAGGGAGTGAAAAAAACCACCGGCCTGGGCATAAGGAGCTTGGGTTCCCCTAACTAGCTGGGTGGCCTCTCGTCTCAGCCTCTGGAAAGATTAGAAGAGACACTGTTTTAAGCATCCTTGATGTTGTGAGAGCTCTTTCCTCCATGTACAGTGACCTTGTCCAAGTAAAAGCTCCCACTAACTCTCTAAGATCCATCTAAAATCTCCTCTTTTCTCTGATGCCTCTCTTAGCATCCTCAAGCAAAATTTATCATTTTCTTTTCTGAGATTGCATAACCTTTCTCTCATAACGATGATAGCACTTACTAAGTTGAACTGAGAATATTCACGGGGCAGTCCTCTCTGCTACAGAGAGAGTTCCTGGGGGGGCAGATAATTGTTCGAAATATTTGTCTTGGCCATCACAGCACGCAACACAGTACTGACACATAATAGATACTTGTAGAGTTACAGGCTGTCATGTGATGAAGAATAAAGATGGGCTAAGCCTGGTGGTGTAGTGGTTAAGTGCTATGGCTGCTAACCAAAAAGTCAGCAGTTCGAATCCACCAAGTGCTCCTTGGAAACTCTATGGAGCAGTTTCTACTCTGTTCTATAGGGTCGCTAAGAGTCGGAATTGACTAGATGGCAATGGGTTTGGTTTTGGTTTTAAGTCTACAGTAGGGAATAACACTGGGAACCTGGGTAAAGGGTATCTGGGAATATGATGCCAAGCACCCGTATATAATTTGAATGAATGACCTCAACTAAGCTATCTGTAGGTATGCATACTGTTCAGGTATCCCTCATGTGATTCAAGCATTAACCTTTTCTTTTCAAAGGAAGAAAATCTCCAAGTAGAGATGAGCTTTCTTTGGCAGAAGAATTAGTCTTCTAGTATTCCATGAGTTTGTTTTCTTAGAAGTGGATTTCTAACTAAGCATTGCTGGGCTAAATGCATACCATCACAAAGAGTTTGTAGATTATATGTATGCAAATAATATACTGCTACCACACACCCATTCTTATTCATTGGGTGTTTAAGGAAAAGAAAGACCAGGACTCCACACCCTTTTTGAGTAAAAGTGGTGGTAGGGGGAAGGAAACAAAAGCTTCTCTAGGATTTGCCTCAGTTTGACCTTTTCATGGAAGACTTCATAATGTCCATCAAGATATGTCCAGAGGTCAAAACAACTTAACTTTACTGATTTTCTGGGATGCCTGTCACTTATTTTCCATTTTTTATTTATAGACTCCATCTCCCAGGCATATGTGGTGTTTACCACACACTAAGTGAAATGTACTGAAAAATGTTTGATTAATTTAATCAAGAAACTACATTATAATTTAGAATGGCTGAATAATATGTTGACCAAATCCAGCAAATATATTTATTTAATTTGCTATTGTTGGAACTCACTCCCCCCACCTCCATTTTTACTATTATTAACTGCATTGCAATGAACATACATCTTTGAATACTTTTTCAAATATTTGTTAAGTAAAACCCCTGAAAATGGCTTAAATAGTTCAGTATTGGTATATTTCCAAATTGCCCCCCAATTTTCTCTATCAAAGTATATGCTCTTGTTGTTTTTAGGTGCTGTCAAGTTTGCTGGGATTCATAGCAACCCTATGAACAACAGAAAGAAACATTGCCTGGTCCTGTGCCATCCTCACAATCGTTGTTATGGTTGAGCACATTGTTTCAGCCACCGTGTCAATCCATCTCGCTGAATGTCTTCCTCTTTTTTGCTGACCTTCTACTTTACCAGGCACAATATCCTTCTCCAGGGACTTATCCCTCCTGATAACATGTCCGAAGTATGTGAGACGAAGTCTAGCCATTCTTGATTCTAAGGAGCATTCTGGCTGTACTCCTTCCAAGAGAGATTTTTTATTCTTTCAGCAGTCTATGGAATATTCAATATTCTTCACCAACACCATAATTCAAAGGCATCAATTCTTCTTCTATCTTTCTTATTCATTGCCCAGCTTTCTCATGTGTATGAGGAGATTGGAAATGCAATGGCTTGGTCAGGTTTACCTTAGTCTTCAAGGTGACATCTTTGCATTTTAACACTTTGAAGTGGTCTTTTGCAGCAGATTTACCCAATGCAATGCATTGTTTGATTTCTTAACTGTTGCTTCCATGAGTGTTGACTGTGAATTCGAGTAAAATTAAATCCTTGGCAACTTCAATCTTTTCTCCGTTTATCATGATGTTGCTTACTGGTCCAGTTGTGAGGATTGTTGTTTTCTTTATGTTGAGGTGTAATCCATACTGAAGGTTGTAGTCCTTGATCTTTATCAGTAAGTGCTTCAAATCCTCATCACTTTCAGCATTCAAGGTTGTGTCATCTACATATCACGAGATGTTAATGAGCCTTCCTCCAATCCTGATCCTGTGTCCTTCAAATAGTTCAGCTTCTCAGATTATTTGCTAAACATATGGATTGAATAAATAAGGTGAAAGGATACAACCCTGACACACACCTTTCCTGACTTTAAACCATGCAGTTATCTCCTTATTCTGTCTGAGCAACCACCTCTTGATCACAATTAAGTGTTCTGGGATTCCCATTCTTTGAAATGTTACCCATAATTTGCTATGATTTACAAAGTCGAATTCCTTTGCATAGTCAATAAAACACAGGTAAACATTCTTCTGGTATTCTCTGCTTTCAGTCAGGATCTATCCCTGGTTCTGGGTCCTCTTCTGAATCCAGCTTGAATTTCTGGCAGTATCCTATCCATCTACTGCTGCAACCACTTTTGAATGATCTTCAGCAAAATTTTACCTGTATGTAATATTACCAATATTGTTCCATAATTTCCACATTCAGTTGGATCCCCTTTCTCTGGAATAGGCATAAATATGGATTTCTTCCATTCGGTTGGTCAGGTAGCTGTCTTCCAAATTTCTTGGCATGGGGACAAGTTAGCACTTCCAGTGCTGCATCCATTTCTTGAAACTTCTCAATTGGTATTTACTCAATTTCTGGAGCCTTGTTTTTCACCAATGTCTTCAGCGTAGCTTGGGCTTCTTCCTTCAGTACTATCAGTTCTTGATCATATGCTACTCCCTGAAATGACTGAACGTTGACCAATTGTTATTGGTACAGTGACTCTTTGTATTCCTTCCATCTTCTTTTGATGCTTCCTACATCGTTCAATATTTTCCCTGTAGAATCCTTCAATATTGCAACTTGAGGCTTGAAATTTTTCAGTTCTTTCAGCTTGAGAAATGCCAAGTGCATTCTTGCCTTTTGGTTTTCTAATGCCAGAACTTTGTACATGTCATTATAGTACTTTGTCTTCTCAAGCCACCCTTTGAAATCTTTGTTTTAGCTCTTTTACTTCATCATTTTGTCCACTTGCTTTAGCTACTCAACATTCAAGAGCAAGTTTCAGAGACTCTTCTGACTATACATTTTGGTCTTTTCTTTCTTTCCTGTCTTTTTAATGACCTCTTTGCCTTCTTCATGTGTGATGTCCTTGATGTCATTCCACGACTTCTCTGGTCTTGGGTCATCAGTGTTCAATGCATCAAATCTATTCTTGAGATGGTCTCTAAATTCAGGTGGGATATACTCAAGGTCATACTTTGGCTCCTGTGGACTTGTTCTAATTTTCTTCAGTTTCAACTTGAACTTACATATGAGCAATTGATGGTCTGTTCCACAGCCGGCCCCAGGCCTTGTTCTGATGGATGATTTTGAGTTTTCCATCATCTCTTTCCACAGATGTAATCAATTTCACTCCTCTGTATCCCATCCAGTGAAGTCCACATGTATTTAAAAAATAAAAATAAAAAAAACCCACTGCCGTGGAGTAGATTCCGACACATAGCAACCCTATATAGTTACCCTTTATGTTGTTGAAAAAAGGTATTTTACTTAAGAAGTTGTTGGTCTTGCAAAATTCTATCATGTGATCTCCAGCATCGTTTCTATCACCAAGGCCATATTTTCCAACTATGGATCCTTCTTTGTTTCCAAGTTTCACATTCCAATCACCAGTAATTATCAACACATACTGATTACATGTTCAATCAATTTCAGACTGCAGAAGCTGGTAAAAATTTTCAATTCCTTCATCTTTGGCCCTTGTGGATGGTGTATGAATTTGAATAATAGTTGTATTAACTGGTCTTCCTTGTAGGTGTATGAATATTTTCCTATCACTGACAGCATTGTACTTCAGGATAGATCTTGAAATGTTCTTTTGACAATGAATGCAGTCCCATTCCTCTTCAAGGTGTCATTCCTGGCATAACAGAGCATATGATTATCTGATTCAAAATGGCTAATGCCAGTTCATTTCAGCTCACTAATGCCTAAGATACCAATGTTTATGTGCTCCATTTCATTTTTGATGATTTCCAATTTCCTAGATTCATACTTCATACATTCCACATTCTGATTATTAATGGATTTTTGCCACTGTTTCTTCTCATTTTGAGTCATGCCACGTCAGTACATGTAGGTCCTGAAAGCTTGACTCCATCCACGTCATTAAGGTTGACAGGGTGACTTTACTTTAAGGAGGCAGCTCTTCCCCAGTCACCTTTTGAGTACCTTCTAAGCTGAGGGGCTCATCTTCCAACAGTATATCAGACAATTTTCTGTGGGTATTCATAAGGTTTTCACTGGCTAATTTTATTAGATGTAGACTGCCAGGTCCTTCTTAATAGTCTCCATTAGTCTGGAAGCTCAGCTGAAACCTGTCCACCACGGGTGACCCTGCTGGTATTTGAATACCAGTGGCATAGCTTCCAGCATCACAGCAACATGCAAGCCCCAACAGTACACCAAAACAACAGATGCATCTACAATATCTAAGGGTGTCCTTTTTTCCTTGGAAATTACTGGATATTATTATGTTCAATTTTTTTTTGCCAATTATGTAAAAAAGTGGTTGTCAGTGTCTTAATCACTCTTTGATTATTAATGAGAATGAGTATTTTCTATGGGCTCATTGGCCACTTAGATTTCTTTTTTTTTTTTTAATTCTCTGGATTCCGACTCGACGGCACTGGTTTTTTTTTTTTTTTTTGGTTGTACGCTAGATTGACTTTTTAATGTAAAATTTCCATTGGACTATAACATACATGCAGAAAAGTAAACCACTAGCGTAGAGCTCTATAAAGTTTTATAAAGTGAACACACACATATAACTAGCATCAAGATCAAAAACAGAACATGACTAGAACCCTGGACATTGCCTTGTGCCCCCTTCTGGTCAACATCCATCTACCCCAAATGTAACCACTAATCCGCACATTCTCAACAGGGGCATTATTGGCCCCAAAGTGGTGAAACATTGGTTCTAGGATGGGGCAGGGGAGAAGATATCTTACTCTTTTTATATCTAAAGCACAGATATAAATGTAGTGTTACATAAATAGCTATATGGTATATCTGTGGTATTAAAATTTCATGGGGTAGGAGAAAATCCAAAACCAAGCCCATTGCCACTGAGTCAATTCTGACTCATAGTGACCCTATAGGATAGAATAGAGCTACCCCGTAGGGTTTCCAACAAGTGGCTGGTGGATCCTAACTACCGACCTTTTGGTTAATAGCTGAGCTCTTAACCAGTGAGCCACCAGGGCTCCAGGATTGGGAGGGTGATTGTGAAAAACATGTTTAGAAACACTATTCTGACCGTGTAGTTTTGCCTCTTTTGAACTTTATAAAAATTGAGGCCTTTTTTTTTAAATTGGGGTGTTCTTTTTGGAAGAGTCTTTACATGTTACAGTTACGAACATTTTTGATGAAAATAACATATGTTGAAAATAACTTTTTCTAATTTTGTCCTCTGACTTTTAACTTTATTATTTTTGATGTACAGAAGTTTAGGTTTTTTATTTTGCCGGATCATTTCCCTTAGGGTTTTTGAGAGTGCTTACTTTGGTTCCCTGGATTATGAGGACAAGTAGACTACTGTCTGAATCAGGCCTGAGACATCCGAAGGGCAAATGGCTATGGCTAGCGGTAGGGTTGGGAGCAGGCTGCCTCTCCTCTAATAAGGTGGAGTGCCTGTTTTCCATAAGTTCAGTGTAGTCTGCGAGGCCTGAGTCAGTTTGGAGGTCATTTCAATGGACCTCTCCCATCTAAGAGGGTATTCTTCCAGGGTGACATGAGCTTAGCTGGCATATTCTGGAGATCATCACAGGTTGTAGACCCAAGGGATTGGTCATAAGTGACAAGCCATAGAAGAGGCATTGTCCATATCAAGGGAAAACATATCTAGCAGGGCACTTACCAAGGAACACACACAGTTTCATTCTGCATTTGAATTGTCCGAGGAGTTATATTCTGTTCATTCTTTAATCATTCATCCATTTTCATTTTCAACTTTATATAGTTATCTTTGGTGGTAGTTGCTTTTATTTTTTTAGTATTTCAATTTCAACTACATTTGCAATTTACCTAGGTATAATTTACCAACAGAAACCCCTGGGTGGCATAAATGGATATGTGCTTGACAGCTAACAGAAAGTTTGGTGACTCGAATACACCCAGAAGCACCATGGAAGAACGTCCTGATGATTTACTTCCAAAGATTACAGCCACTGAAAACTCCCTGAAGCGCAGCTTTACTCTGACACGCACGAGTTGGAACCAACTTGACTGCAACTGGTTTTGGTTTTTAATTTACCTAGATGTAAGGTGTGAAGCAGGAATCTACCTTACTCCCCTACATGATCAGCCATTATCACAACACCAATTTTGGAATAATTCATCCTTTTCTCACTGACCTGAAATATTGTTCCTTATTCAACCATTTTGGAAAATGATATGGTGCTTCCTTAGAAAGCTAGAAATAGAAATACCATATGATCTAGTAATCCTACTCCTAGGAACAAATCCTAGAGAAATAAGAGCCATCATGTGAATAGACATATGCACACCCATGTTTGTTGTAGCATTGTTCGCAATAGCAAAAAGATGGAAACAACCTAGATGCCCATCAGCAGAAGAACGAATAAACAAACTTTGGTAAGTACACACAACGGAGTACTACGCAATGATAAAGAACAATGATAAATTTGCGAAGCATCTCACAACATGGGTAAATGAGGGAGGGCATTATGCTGAGTGAAATAAGCCAATCACAAAGTGACAAATATTGTATGAGACTGCTACTACAAAAACTCATGAGAAAGTTTACATACGAAAAGATACGATCTTTGATGGTTACGAGGGAGGGAAGGAGTGGGGATGGAAAAACACTAGACAATAGGTAAGTGGTAACTTCGGTGAAGGGTAAGACAGTACACAATACTGGAGAAGTCAGCACAACTTGTACAAGACAAGGCCACGGACGATCCATAGACACATCGAAACTCCATGAGGGACCAAATTGCTGGACTGAGGGCTGTGGGGACCGTGGTCTCAGGGAACATCTAGCTTAACTGGCATAACATATAGTTTATACAGAAAATGTTCTACATTTTGCTTTGGTGAGTAGCCTCTGGGGTCTTAAAAGCCTGTGAGCAGCCATCTAATATACTCTACTGGTCTCACCCCATCTAGAGCAAGGGAGAATGAAGAAAACCAAAGATACAAGGGATAGATTAGTCCAAAGGACTAATGAAGCACAACTACCACACCCTTTACCAGACTGAGTCCAACACAACTAGATGGTACCTGGCTACCACCACTGACTTCTCTGACAGGGATCACAATAGAGGGCTCCAGACAGAACTGGAGAAAAATGTAGAACAAAATTCCAACTCACTAAAAAAGAGCAGACTTATTGGCCTGACAGAGACTGGAGAAACCCTGAGAGTATGGCCCCCAGATACCCTTTTAGCTCAGTAATGAAGTCTGTGGTTCACCCTTTGGCCAAAGGTTAGACAAGCCCACAAAACAAAACGAGCCTAAATGAGCATACTAACCCAGGGGCAAGGACTAGAAGACTGGAGGGGACAGGAAAGCTGGTAATAGGGAACTTGAGGTTGAGAAAGGAGAGTGTTAACATGTTGTGGGGTTGGTAACCAATGTCACAAAACAATATCTGCATTAATTGTTTAAAGAGAAAGTAGTTGTTCTGTAAACCTTCATCTAAAGTACAATAATAAACATACATATGTAGTAATTTATTTAAAAAAAAAGAAATATTATTCCCTATAGGGTTGCTATGAGTCGGAATCGACTCAAAGGCAGTATCTATAAATGAGTGTGCAAAGTTATGTCTGTTTTTAGACTTTCAGTTTAGACTCACCCACCCCTATCCTGACCATAAATGTCAACAGAATTGTGATAAATTTATGTATTAATTTGGGGAAGAATTGATAGCATTAAAATATGTGGGGTATTCCCTCTCAAGAATATGGTATTTCTTTCAAAAATTTTTTAAGCCTTCTTTTAAGCCCTTTTTAAAATTTTATTATTTTCTTCAAATCAGTTCTATACATTTTAAAAGTAAGTTTATTTCCTAGGTATTTGCTATTTTTGCTCATTATTAATGATATTTCTTATCCAGTATATCCTCTTACTGATTATTATTGATTGTTGATTATATCACATGAATTAAAAAAATTGTTCTTTAATGAATTAATTTAATGAACCACTTATTATTTCTAATAGATTTTAGATTATTTAAATATGTGAACCAGAGGAAAGTGGACCAAAACTCTCTTTTAAGTGCACAGGGAGAGAGCCATAGAGAGGGTCTGTTAGGTCTAGAGTTTACTAATGAATAATTAATCTACTAATTAATAATTTAATATTATATATACCAAGACTCAAAAACTAATTGTTCACATAAAATTTACAAAGTTGTTAGAGAAAACTAGATTGTCATTACTAAAGATGTCACATACAGTGCAGAATTTGAAAGGGACAGCCAAGATCAGGGAGCACTGCAACGGAAAACAATAAGAGTATAGAAGATAGGAATTCAAAATGTTGAAGACGGGTTAAATGCTTCACTATGACTCCAAAGTGCCATTTCCCTCTGCCTCATATTCAGGATATAAAATCGCACAGCCCCATCCCTATCAGCCATAGAATGTTAAATTGTCTGACAAGAGAGTCCAGGCCTGCATTATTTCTGTAGTCCACTAATTTCTACTTGTACAACACATCATTTCACACCTTAAAAACAGCATTTACGCTTCAGTATGTATCTGTCGGAAACCCTGGTGGCGTAGTGGTTAAATGCTACGGCTGCTAACCAAAGGGTCGGCAGTTTGAATCCGCTAGGTGCTCCTTGGAAACTCTATGGGGCAGTTCTACTCTGTCTTATAGGGTCACTATGAGTCGGGATCGACTCGATGGCACTGGGTTTGGTTTTTGGTTTATGTATCTGTCTGGAGGTGGATTCTTTCCGGGTTTATTTCGGGGTTAGTTTAATTTTTGCAGGCCCTGAGTTGGACATAACCTTACTGATGTCTTGGGCACTTCCTTTGCTACTCTTTTAACTGACTTGACTTCCCTCCTGGCATGAAGGCATCCTGGTGGTGATGGTTGTAGCAGGGAGGCAGAGCCAGGTGCCTAGCTGGGACCTATCTTTGGAGTAGATTTAGTTTTCTCTTGAGTGTGTGTTTTCTTCTTCTTTTAATTACATTGCAAAGTTGAATTTAGATTTTTGGCCAAATCTTAGTCTTGTTATTTTTAATAGGCAGATATTCTCTAGTTACAATTTTTTTTTTTGGAGGGAAGTCAAAATAGTATATGTGGTCTTGCCTTTTACTATATTTTAAATGCTTCCTCTCAATTTCCTTTTTTGTTTTCTTTTTTATAATATGAGTTGTTACTTTCCTTATTGCCCCCTCCACTTTCTTAGAGCTTTGAACACTATTTTTAAAAGCTCTGGGAGTGTTACTTTTCAGTGATGAAAAGTTCTTACACTCTTCTAGTCTCTCGGAAAGCTATTGGGGTTACCAAATATTGCTAAACCTCTACCTTCCCGAGTTGTCATTTTTAATCCATTGGCACTGTTACATATTAAGGCTGTAAAGCCTATGCTTCCCAAAAGTTACTTGTAGTGTTTAGAATAACTGGCTTTTAAAATGATGTTCCTCCGAACTCTTGCGTGCTGTAGTAAGATTATTATTTATGCTGCAGAATATTTTCAAATGCCCCGTTTGTCTTTCTTCTTTCCTTTCTCCCTCCGTCCCTCCTTCCTTCTACCCCTCCCTCCCTCTCCCTCTTTCTTTGTTGAACCCTCGCTTAGGCTGTGTATTTGTCTAAAACTAGTCTCTCACTGTTAACTTGAAAAAATGTTAAAATCCTCTTCACTGAACCGGAGCTGAAATGCTAAATGAAGCAGGACAATAGTCCATTGATTCAGAAGGATGAGTAGGTGGAGAAAGAATTTAGGCTATGGGCAGTCCCAGCCAAGCAACTGCATCTCTGCCTGATTTTTCCAAGTACGTTGAGACTGCAGAATCAGGGGTCCATGTCCCACGCCTGGCCTCCATCGCAGGCTAACCCTTGGCTGTGCTAAGCTGCCTTCCTTACTTAAGTTGCTAGCTGTGATGGGGGGTGTTCTGTCTCACGGAGTAAGGGAGTCATCAGCTCCTGTCTGGGGTTGGTGCTACCAGTGCCAGAGGACACATTCCAGAAGGTTATTGACTCCATGTCTGTTGTGGCTGGGAGTATTTTCCCAGTCTCTGTCCCATCTCCAGATGGGCATTGTGACTGACCCAGTTCTTCTAAGCGGAAGAGAACTTTGCCCCTGCAGCCTGTTTATATCTCCAACTATTAGTCTTCAAAATGAAAACACATAAGATGTCTTCTACAAGAAACCTGGGCAACCACTTATTAACTTTGGAGCCGTAGCTAAGTATTTACTTAATGTGTGGATAAAAAAAGTAACGTAATTGTTAATTGTTTTTAATTGTAGCAAAGCCCTTTGTTTTTTAAAGCCCTTTCTGAGAGCTGGTTTTATCCAACAGGGCCTGTGGTTCCGTTTTCATTAATGGTCAACCCCTTTTTAGCAGACTTACCCCTGATTCTTAGGCCTGGAACTGACCTTGTTAACATTGCATGTGTTACCTCGGGCGGGAAGCTGTAGCAGAAAAAGCTGTAGCTATACTGGGAAGTAGGATGGTTAATTAAGCACCATTCTGGGCACATCATTTAGACATCGCAATGGTTAGTTTCCTCCTCCAGAAAATGGGAATAACACCACATTACAGGGTTTTTGTGAGGAATAGAGGAGATCATATTAAAAAAAAAAGAAGTGTGCCAGGAATCACAAAGTACTCTATAAGAGGAAGCTTGTGTATTCCTTTTCCCTGAAGTGAAGACAGGATGTTTTCTTCTCACGAGTTCACTCCTTTAAGAGAAAAATACTCTAGCTAAAAGACAAATATACAGGCAGTCTGTTCCACTTTGTTCATTCATTCATTCATTCACAGTTCTCTATTGAGGGCCTACTATGTGCCAGGCACTGCCCTAGGTACTGACATACAACAGTCAAAAGAGCGAACCCCTCTAGTCATGAAGCTTATGTTTCTGTGGAGAAGACAGGCAATATATAAATGCAAAGGCAAGGTCATTTTAGTCAGTGATAGATGCCATTAAAAAAAGTGGAATAAAGGGACTGAAAATGACTTGGTGGAGGAGGCACAATGAATGCTATTTTAGATAGTGTGATCCATAGTTATTTTTTCTGGAGAGTTAAAACATACAATTAAGAAACCACCTTGCCACAGCATAATCCTTGAAATTCCCCAAAGATTTTCATATCTCCTGTCCTTTTTGTACTTTATAATAGCTTTTTGAGGTGCACAATCAAGATATGATCTGGATTTGACAGTCAGCACAAGGAACTGGAGATCCAATTGGACAAAGTATCAAAATAGTGAATGCACATACCCATCTCCTGTCTGGTGCTGGCCACGCCCACGCCATATGCCTCTAAAACATCCTTTACTGTCCTCATAGATTCATTGTACTTGACTCCAAGGCCAAGGAAGTTATAGGAGCCCATATTGATGACATCTTTGATGATCTTTCCAGTAAACCTGCAGAGAGAGGGGCAAATGAGCACAAAGTGCTTTCCCATTTAATATCATTCTGAACAAACAAACGAAAATCCAAACCCATTGCTGTTGGGTCAATTCCAACTCATCATGACCCCATGTGTTGCAGAGTAGAACTGTGCTCCATGGGATTTTCAAGACTGTGAACTTTTAGAAATAGGTCTCCAGGCTTTTCTTCCAAGGTGCCTCTGGATGGGTTTGAACTACCAACTTTTTGATTAGTGCTTGAGTGCTTAACTGTTTGCACTACCTAGAGCCCTATAAAAGACTCTCACAAAGATGCCTTGTGCCTACCCTAAATCATACATTTTCTTTCTGCTTTTTTTTTTTTTTTTTTTTTAACTTGCACTACTGTTACCACAACAGGGCTTGCCTTTAGGGAAAAATAAACTCGTACTGAAGTTTGGTAGAACATTGGAGAGAGACATCCTAAGTCCGACTTAGCCCTGGTTTTCCTTGGGCACTTGCTTTCATGACACATAGGCTGTTTTTAATTCCAGCAGACTTTCAAAATGAACAAGAGCTATGCCGATCCCTTTCTCTTTCAATGAGAATTACGAGGGCACAATTTGTCAATAAAACTGAAAAGGGCCCCACCTGGTGGCTTTCTGTGTCAGCTCCTGCACCTGTTGGCATATATCTAGCTTTAGTTGCAATATAAACAGACACCCTTGACAACTTAATTACTGTGGCTTCTTCCACTGGCATTACAAGGGCTTAGGAAGGCTGAGCATGGAAGACTAGCCAGTTCCATGTCCTTTGTTTCTTGAGATCGGAAATCTGATGCCCCGTATTAGTATTTCCTTGAAAATAATTGTCTTTCAACCAACCCCCTCCAGGTGACTGCCTCACCTAAATGTCCAGTTGTAGTCATCTGACACCCTCTCCATTATATCGAACCGAGACGCTGGGCTGCTGCAGATAGGCCGGTTCCAGTTGTCTCTGATTCGCACGTATATGTTCCGCTTGAAAAAATTCTCAAAGTCTAGATAGAGTGGCACAAAATCCTGTTGTAACAGAGGCAGAAGTATAGCTTTAGACTCTTTTTTCATATTTCATTTGCAGTGGAAGATTGGGAGAAAAGCCGTACAAATAAAGCATCATCAGGTAATTTTGATCCAGGGCTAGTGGGTGAGGAGACAGGTAGCATGCAAAAATATATCTCCTAAGAATTTACTCTTTAGTGAAGGTAAAAGATGAAACAAATCAAGCTAACAAAGATGATGGGACAATATGAGTCCCAAAACAAATAACAAAGACAATGAGTTACTGCAGTGTTATGAAGGAGAGAGAATTCCATCTGAAGAGTAAGAGCAGGTGGCTATGTCCAAAGCAGTTTTAGTCAGAAAAAAAATTGAGACATCGGTTTCCTCTTAACTTTTAAAAATATGAATATTACCACTCACTGTGTTTTCAGAAGTGTGAATGGACTTAACTGTTGGACTTGTTGACAAAACTGTTGTCATATGGCTGAGGGCTTGGAAATGGAGCTCAGGAGCTCAGGGAGGCACCTGGCCTCTTTCACAGCTGAGGTAGAACCCCTGTGCTGCTGTATAACATGTAATCCATGCCTTGAGGGATTTGCGATCCGGCCGAGGGTAAAGCAAGACGTATCTAACTCTGTCATCTAACTCCTAAGAATTAATATAAGGCAGAAAATGGAAACAGCTGGAATTTTGGTCTAAGCTATTACGTTGGTTTCCGTAAGATTAAAGCAAAAGGAAGGGTCACATCTTTCTGGAGGAATCTTAGTTTACTTAGAGTAAACATTAAGGTAGAAAAATGGCAAAAACCGTAATTTTGATCTAAACCAAGTACTTTGACTGTCCGTAGGATTAGAACAAAAGGAAGGGTTCCTTCTTCCTGGAGGAATCAGAGCGGCTTCTGTAGGAGGAGCCTTGCAGTTGGACACTGAAGACAGAATAAGTTTGTTGTGGGCAGGGATTCTTGAGGAGGTCACTCAGGGTGAATAGGGCCAGTAGCTGGAAATGTTGGGTGTGTTTGAAAAGAGCAAGTAAGGATAAAACATAAGGCAAATCTTGTCACTCTTTGCTCAGAGCCTATAATGGCTTCCATCTGAGTCAAAGTCAAGTTTTTGACCAAGGCCTTGCATGGTCTGACTCCCTGTTACCTCTACGATCCCATCCCCTACTATCCTGAGTGTGGGTGAGCCTGCGAATATCAGCTGGGCACAGATGGTAGGAGCCCTAAATGTCTGCATGAACAGCGTGGCCTCATTCTGGAGGCAATGGGGAGCTGCTGAGCAGTCTGCGTGGGCTTTCACATTCTCCCTCTCGTCCTCTTTGAGTTCTTAGCACTACTTCCCCTGATGGAACAGAGGTGGCTTCCCCAGGGAATGAGAAGGACCGTGGGGAAAGGCTTTCTGGAAGACCTTATATACTACGGATTTGCCTCACTCATCCCCTGAGCTAGTTCATTTCAGAGGAAAACATGTAGGATTTGTAAGTTTCAGCAGCTGGCGGCTGCATCCAAGTCACAGCACTCTGTGGCACTGTATGCTTTTGGTCCTCAGTGACCAAAACTGTGATTACTTGTAGGAAAGAACGCTCATAACCACGTTATTGTGTGCCGTCGAGCTGATTCTGACTCATAGTGACCCTACATAACAGAGTAGATCTGCCTCATAGGGTTTTGTAGGCTGTTTTTTTTTTTTTTTTTTTAAATCTTTACAGGAACAGATTTCCAGGTTTTTTTTTTTTTTTCTCTCCAGAGCTGCTGGTGTGTTTAAACCTCCAACCTTTTGATTAGCAGCCAGGTGCTTAACCATTGTGCTACCAGGACAACTTCATAACTGCATAAAAATCCAAAACCAAATCCATTGCTGTTGAGTGAATTCTGACTCATAGCAACTCTACAGGACAGGGTAGAACTGCCTCATAGGCTTTCCAAGGTTGTAAATCTTTACGGAAGCATACTGACACATCTTTCTCCCACGGAGTGGCTGGTGGGTTTGAACAACTAACCTTTTGGTTAGCATCTGAGTGCTTTAACCACTGAGCCCCCAGGGCTCCTCATAACCACAAACTGGGGACTGTATATTGCATGTGAATTTGAGGCACTATTTGGAAGATGATTGGACAACTCTGTTGATTACACTTAGAAGTTAAAATCTCATACTAAATGTCTTTTCTCCCACATAGCTAAATATAGTAGTGTTTTAATATAATTTAAAACTGCCAGGGTATGACGGTCAGTCATATACCCTTATACGACTCACATATACCCATATAGTCTCACAGGGAAATGACATATTTTCGAGAGACAAGGAAATTCAGTAATTCCAGAAAAGTTTTTTCCAAACTATTTTTCTTCTTTGATTCAATAGTTTTTTTTTTTTTTCCAGGCTGTTTACTGCTCCGTGGATTATCCTATATATCGGCCGTCATCTGAGACCCTCTCATTCTAATTCTTTAAAGCCACATTTGAAATCATATTACATAGACATTCCTACCAAGTTAAAAGAAACAAGTAGGTCTGTAAGTAATATTTGTGGATTCTGAAATGGAAGCATAGTTTTAGGTTTTATGAGAAATTTTACTTAAAGCAACAGTTAGTTTAGGAGAGGAGGAGGAAAGAACCAAAATACTCTGTCTATAAAATTAAAACACAAATTAATTTCAGAGATGGAACCACAAAATGCACAACATATCAGGGGTTGAGGGGACATGGAGATTATGTGATTATATAGTTCAAGTATCCCATTTGACATGTGAGGATAATCACACCTAGCAAGGTGAGTGATTTGAACTCTGGCTGGTCTTCTGCCTAGTCCATTCTCCTAGGCACCCACTTCAGAGTGGCACCAGGCTTGAATCCGCCTGGCTTTTCCCAGCTTCCCTCTAAAACACCAGTGACGACAGTGAATGTGGCCCATGGCGTGGAAAACTAAGGCCAGCAGATTGCCAAAATATGGGAGGGGTGTCCATTAGTCATAAGGAATTTGGTGTTGACTTGAGGAAAACATCCCGAGGCTTGCCACCTGAGAGAAGGTGGAAAAATACTTTGTCCCACTCAGTCTTTCTACCTTTGGCTCAGTGATCCAGAATTCATACCTATGAGGAAATGGACAGCTACTTCTAAACTGACATAAATGCTCTGAGGGCAAGACACAGGATTTTGACCTACTTTGTGGGATCAGAAAAGACCCCTGGTAGTGCAATGATTGAAGAGATCAGCTGCTAACCGAAGGGTCGTTGGTTGGAAACCACCAGCAGCTCTGCCAGAGAAAGATGTGACAGTCTGCTTTTATAAAGATTTATAGCCTTGTGAGCCCTCTGGGGTTGCCATGAGCAGAATAGACTTGATGGCAGGGGGTTTGGTTTGGTTTTTCTGTGGGATCAGGGAAGACTTCTTGTTAGGGAGTGATCTTCACATTCAGCAGAAATTTTATAAATAAGCTACCTGAAACTCCTTTGCAAACAGGAAGAGCCAGTTTTATGATTGCACAGAGCCGTTTCTTTGTGGTTGAAGTGAGCACTAACCCAGATCTGAAACACTAGTTTAGCAGCCTACATGTTCCTGAGATAGACAATGAGCTTGGAAAACTACTTAGAATTCAAGAACTGGTCTTGGAATGAACTGACTTGCCTTTGGGGTGTCATCCTCTTCTTCCTCCTCACCTGTGAGGCTTCCTGCCTCTGCAAGGGTGTCTGTTCACTCCAACCCATTCCTTTGAGCACCAGGGATGTTTCTTCAGGAGCAATACCTTACAAAGATCAGTGCCTTCTAGTCTCAGGTAAGCCTCCCACCACACTTTAACTACACCAGAAAATGAAACTGGACTTGATATTGCAAGAACAAAAGTGTTTCAATAGGACATATCTTTATCCATCTGTAGATTTAATATGTCACTTTGCTTACTCATTATCTTCATTTTTCTTCCCGAGGCAAACGGATAGATGCGATAATTAAACCTAGGCTGTAAGGACATAATCATTTTGGGGTATAGGGTGAGGGAGGGGTCAAATGATTCCTAAATATGCAGCCACAAAAATGGTTTCTTCTGCAATGTGACAGTCCTGCTATGTGACAATTCTTCTGCTTTGTGACAATCTTTCTTTTTCTATCTTTCAATTTGTTGCTGTTGTTAGGTGCCATCGAGTTGGTTCCAACTCAGAACAACCCTATGCACAACAGAACAAAACAGTGCCCGGTCCTGAGCCATCCTCACAATCGTTGTTATGCTTGAGCTCATTGCTGCAGCCACTGTGTAAATCCACCACGTTGTGGGTCTTCCTCTTTTCCGCTGACCCTGTACTCTGCCAAGCATGATGTCCTCCTCCAGGGGCTGATCCCTCCTGACAACATGTCCAAAGTATTAAGACACAGTCTCGCCATCCTTGCTTCTGAGGAGCATTCTGGTTGTACTTCTTCTAAGACAGATTTGTTCATTCTTCTGGCAGTCCATGGTATATTCAACATTCTTCGCCAACACCACAATTCAAAGGTGTCAACTCTTCTTCGGTTTTCCTTATTCGTTGTCCAGCTTTCACAAGCATATGATGCTATTGAAAATACCATGGCTTGGGTCAGGTGCACCTTAGTCTTCAAGGTGACATCTTTGCTCTTCAACACTTTGAAGAGGTCTTTTGCAGCAGGTTTACCCAATGCAATGCATCTCTTGAGTTCTTGACTGCTGCTTCCCTGGCTGTTGATTGTGGATCCAAGTAAAATGAAATCCTTGACAACTTCAATCTTTTCTCCATTTATCATGATGTTGCTCATTGGTCCAGTTGTGAGGATTTTTGTTTTCTTTATGTTGAGGTGTAATCCATACTGAAGGCCGTGGTCTTGATCTTCATTAGTAAGTGCTTCAAGTCCTCTTCACTTTCAGCAAGCAAGGTTGTGTCATCTGCATAACGCAGGTTGTTAATGAGTCTTCCTCCAATCCTGATGCCCTGTTCTTCTTCATATAGTCCAGCTTCTCATATTATTTGCTCAGCATGCAGATTGAATAGGTATGGTGAGAGAATACAGCTCTGGCGCACACCTTTCCTGACTTTCAACCAATCAGTATCCCCTTGTTCTGTCCAAACAACTGCCTCTTGCTCTGTGTAAAGGTTCCTCATGAGCACAATTAAGTGTTCTGGAATTCTCATTCTTCACAATGTTGCCTTTCAATTTACATGGTACTTTATCATTTTCAAAGTGTTATAGCTATTTCTATTCAACTTTTAAAGACAAGTCAGAAAATTTCAGAAGACATATTAGGAATTGTGCCCAGTTTCAAAGCCAATGCACTTTCCAATATGCCATGCTGCCGAACCTGGTGTTTATAAGGAAGTGAAGAGAACATGTTCATGACGTATATATATATACACACACACATATGTCTCAAATTTGGATGCATATGCCTTTTTATTTGATTTAACAACATGCCTATTCAGTAGCAAATAGACTAATAGATTTGTAGAGAGAGAGAAAAAATCATTATGGAACACCAGTTATTCATTCGTGCCTACACTGACATATTTCTTCTCACCTACTGTTTTATTATTTCCTTTTGAGAAACAACTGTTTGTCTTACCAACATTAAGCTCAGAATAACAACCAAATGTGTTTGTGATTACTTTTATGTTGGTAAAGGTAACTATACAGTCATGTATTGCTTAACATCCGTGATACGTTCTGTGAAATGAGACGTAACATGATTCAGACATTGTGCAAACATGCCTAAATCGCGAGCAAGAGCATTCACTAATTTTCCACCTTCGTGTTGTTTCATAACCTTTTGTTTCACTTCCAGATAGATACTTCTCCTTTGCCTCTTGCTGCTGCTATCACTAGCCCTGGTTTTGCTGTGTTTGTGAGCCATGATGAACTTCACGGTAATAATTTCAAAAGAAAATTAAACAGATAGATAATACTATAACACTCAAGAGACATCTGATACATAAGACTGGATACTGCTGCCTACCAGTTGAAGCATACACTGTTAAATCATAAACTTTTTATTTGTAAGTAGTGAAAGTTCACATTAAAATAACAATAGAAAGTATGGTACAGTATACACATAAACCAGTAACATAGGCATTTATTATGACTATCAAGACATATGTATTATAGGTTATACATGTACTGTACCATTATACACCTGGCAAGCACAATTGCTTTGTATACAAGAGGCACGTTGCATGCAGGAAGCTGTTGTGTTTGCCACATTTAGTTATGTCCACTACATCCCATTCTCTGGGATTTCTGAACTCTATTATAATGTTATGGGGCCATGTTATGTGGTCAGATGTTGCCCGAACGGATGTTATATGGTACAGGACTGTATTTTAAACAATTGTTTGAATTATGATAAAACAAAGCTAAATTTAATTTCTCTTTTTAAGAAATTAGAAAAAAAAAAGAAATTGGGGGGGGCTTAATTTGCTGTATAAATTTTCACCAAAAACATAATAAAATATTATTTAAATAAAATTAGAAGGGAATTGAGTGAAGACGGCAGACTGAACATTGCATGAATCCTACCATTCATCTAAAAGTCCCATGAAATGGCAAAAAATATATTTAAAAAACAAAATAAATTTGTAAATGCCTAGAAAAACAATCAAGAGTATCATCGATGAATCAGAAATGTTGAAGAATCACAAGAGAACTCAAATATGATCCAATTAGTGGAGAAATAAAACCATAGGAAACCATAACGCAAAATATCTTCAGATAAAACTGGTGTAAACATAAGCTAACTTCAGGGGAACTTCAAGCTGCGCATCAATATCTACAAGAGGTTCAGTTATGTTATTAACAGGAAAGCTAGACCCTTTCATCCTCCTTCTTTTGGGCTAAGAAATAAACAGTAATATTGTCCTCAGGACAAAGCACTGTGGTGGGCAGCAAGAAATGTAAGAGCAGTGCCCCAGTGTAAAATGGTGAGGACTCTGCACATCAGGAAGACAAGCTACTGGTCCTGGAAACGCATTCCATTCCCCTTTTGCAATCGCTCAAGGCAGGTTAATGTTCTCAAATACAAGAATGTGCATAAAACAAAGTGCCACTATACTTGGGAACTAGCAAAATGAGAGGGAGGCACCAAATTCAACAAACAGAACAATTAACATCTGGTGAAAAGGATTTATAGGGCAAACAGAAAAGGAGTTAAAAACATATAGGAGTAATATCTTCAGGGAGACACAACTGAACAATGCAACCCTTAAAAGGATAAACAGTTCAGGAGTACAATGGACACAGATGAAAAGCAAATTAATAAGCTGGAATATTAAGTTAATTTTCCCAGAGCACAGTGAAAAAGGACAAAGAGGAATGAAAGAATGAAGGAAAAGTCAAGAAACATGTACGTCGGATTCAGAATATCCAATATATCTCTAAGACGAGTTGTAAAATTGAGAGAAGGAAGATGAGGAGAGGAAGAGAAAGAAAAGAAGGCAAGAGAAAGAAAAGAAGGCAAAAAAAGAAAAGAAAGAGAAGTAAGACAAGGTAGAGGAGGAAGAAAAGGGAAAGAAGACGGAGAGGAGGTACAGGAAGAGGAGGAAATTTCTAGCAAATGAAGAAGGTTTGAATCCTAACATGTGAAGGACACATTAAGTACTAAGTACAGCAGATGAGAAAAGAATTGTCACACTAACATACATCTGAGTAAATATCAGATCTCCAAGAATAAAGAGAAAAATCTTAAAAGTATTTAGAGAGTGGCAGGGGGCAGTTTATATACAAGGGAAAAAGAATCAGATTGTCACTTTTCATAGGTGACAGTGATGGAAAAGATTGTAAGAGAAAATTATTTTGAACCTAAAATCCTGTACTCAGCTGAGCCAGTAGCCAAATGAGACAATAGAAACACGCCAGTATATGTAAGAAGTCATAAAGTTTAATACCCAAAAGGCTTTTCTATAGTAATTATTTGAGTGTGTACCCCAACAAAGCAAAAAATGAAATAACTAAAGAGGAAACGAGAAAGAATATTGAGTAAAGAAACTGGTGGAATATGGCTTAATCCAAATAATTGTCAATGTGTAGTGTAAAAACAACAACAACAAAAGCCTAAAACTAAATAAACAAATGAAACAGAGGATGAGTGTGTGGGAGAAAGAAAGCAAAACTTACATTAAGTTCTTCTCTTGGTTAGTAGTAGATTCTAGATACTAAATATTGTTGTTAGGCGCCATCGAGTTGAGTTTTGACTCACAGCGACTCCATGTGACAGAGTAGAACTGCCCACAGGGTTTTCTAGGCTGTAATCTTTATGGGAGCAGATCACCAGGTCTTTGTCCTGTGGAGCCGCTGGGTGAGTTTGAACCTCAACCTTTCGATAGCAGCTGAGCACTTGACCATTGCATCACTCAGGCTCCTTAGATGCTAAATAATGGTAGCCGAATTCTAAGTTGAAATGTATGTTCAAAAAAGTAATGTATAATATGTTATTTTTGTGGTTAGTTGCTATTGAATCAATTCCAACTCATGGTGTCCTCATGTGTGATTGCAGAACTGTTTAGTAGAGTTTTCAAGATTGTGAACTTTCAGAAGCAAATCACCAGGTCTGTCTTCTGAGGCACCTCTGGGTGAATTCCAACTGCCAACATTTTGACTAGGAGTGGAATGCTTAACTGTTTGTGCTTCTATAATACATTATACCTGTTGCCTTAGAATCGATTCCAACTCATAGTGACCCTATGGGACAAAGTAGGACTGCCCCATAGGGTTTCCAAGGAGTGGCTGATGGATTCGAACTGCCAACCTTCTGGTTAGTAGTTTAATGTTTAATCACATTTTATGGAGTCAGGAGGGCTCCATAATATATCATATATTATATATATATAGGAAACCCTGGTGGTGTAGTAGTTAAGTGCTACAGCTGCTAACCAAAGGGTTGGCAGCTTGAATCCACCAGGTGCTCCTTGGAAACTCTATGGGACAGTTCTACTCTGTCCTATAGGGTCGCTATGAGTCGGAATCGACAGCACCGGGTTTGGTTTTTTATATATATATTGTATGCATAATTCAAGGTTGAAGTAAATATTGGCTGATTATTATTATTATCTTATTAAAGTATCAAAAACGAAAAAAAAACCAAGCCCACTGCCATTGAGCTGATTCCAACTCATAACAACCCCATAGGTTTCCAAGGCTGTAGATCTCTACAGGAGCAGCCTACCACATCTTTCTTCCACGGAGCTGCTGGTGGTTTTGAACCGCCAATCTTTCGGTTAGCAGTTGGTCACTTTAACCACTGTGCCACCAGGGCTTCTTAAAATATAGAAGCACATTATTTAAAAATATCAGTCTGTATGCTGTTTATAAAAGGCCCACATTTTCTGAAGATAGTGAAGGAAGGCTGTAAATAGATGGCCATTGAAGATACAAAATATTAATATCAGGTAAAATTGAATACAAGGTAAAAATCATGACAAAAAGGAAAAGCCACCAAGAACTATAGGAGCCACAGACTTATATATATCTGACAGTTACACTGAAATACATAAAGAATAATAAAAAAATAAACTAACAAATCCACAATCAGAGTGGAAGGCCTTCATACGTATTTCTCAGAAATTTTGTTTGCATAGACAAAAAATAAATCTAGAGGATCTTAATAACATAGTTAACAAGTTTCTTGCAATAAAAACTATTATCTTTGTACCTAATGGACAATATAGCTTTTTCCCCGACACACATGGAAAATTCTAAGGAATTCAAATGAAATTACCTGAGAAACTGTGAAAACTAAGGCTAGGAGAGAACTCATTAAAATCCTAGTAGCTAATAGTACAGTATGAAAATAAAAAATAGCTTTTTTATATTTCATCAGTGACTAAATTAGAAGATGGAATGGAGGGAAAAACAAAATGATAGCATTCAAGTAGCAGAACCATTAACAAAATTCTACCCAAATAATAATCCTCAGGGGAAATGGGTAAATCTTTTATAAAGAAAATTACAAAACTTTATTATAGGAGAAAAGAAATATTGAAATAGTGGAGAGATATATCATGTTTCTGTATGAGGAGTCTAAATATTGTATAGATGTCACATTTTCCAAAATCAACCTATAGATTGTATTTCCAATCAAAATGCCAACACTTTTTAAAAAACTCAATACTTGACAAGCTAATTCCATGGTATAAACAGAAAGAAAATATTTAAGAATTATCTAAAAATAATTATAAAATTATTTAAAAAATTGACAAATTGATCAATAGTTCCAGTCTGTGGGTAATAAAAGTGAACTATTCAATTAATGACGCTGGGACAATTGGAAATCTCTTTAAAAAATAGTCCACCACCTTAAATAAAAACAAATGACGACAACAAAAACCTGTTTCTGTTGAATTGATTCCAACTCATAGAGACCCTATAGGACAGAGTAGAATGGCCACATAGGGTTTCCAAGGCACAGCTGGTGAATTCGAACTGGCCACCTTTTGGTTAGCAGCTGAGCTCTTAACCATTGTGCCACCAGGCCTCCACCTCACATAATAAAAAAAAAAAAATAGTAATAAATTTCTGGTGGATCTGTGGAGTAAATGTATAAAATTAAAAACCACTAAATTATAAGAGTACTGAAAGAAACTATAGGAAAATTTTTTGTAGCTTTAAGATGAAAAAAAAAATACCTTCCTGAATGTGACTAACTCCCCCTTCAAACAAAACAAAACAATAACAACAAAACTAACAACAAAAACATAAAAGAAATATTTGATACATATTACTCAAAAATTAAAAATTTTTGTATGGCTAACTAAATATAACTTTGGAAATACAAAGTTAAAACCAAGAAATATAATTGGTAAATATTTAAATGCATTTAATAGACAAATTGAGGCTGTAGAAAGAGCTCTAAATAAGTAAGAAAAAAACAGTTTAATAATATGAGCAAAGGCTATGAATAGGCAGTTCACAGAGAAGTATAAAAAAAAAGTATAGATGACTAATAAACAGATGAAAAGAAGCTTAGTCTCACTATTAACCAGGAAAATGCAAATTAAGACAAGAACAAAAAAAATTTTACCCAGCAGATTGGCAAAAATTAAAAATATTTTTATAACATCAGTGTAACTATCGGTGAGGAAGCAAGCACTCTCAGATATTGTTGACTGGAGTCTAGCTACGTGTTTAAGCTTTTTTTGAAAGGCAACTTGGCAGTATCACTCAGAAGTTAAAATGTGGATTCCTTTGACTCTGAAAGACACTTCTAGGAATTATCCTAGAATTAACGCATATACTGTTCACTGAAGAATTACTTGCAATAATAAAAAATTGCAACATAAATTACGATATTTCATATTATGCAGTACCATCATGAAGATATTAAGAGATGAAGTAAACCTACACCAGCATGTAAAGATGCGCAGACATATTTGTTACTATCGTTTTTGTTAGCAGCTGTTGAGTCGGCCCCCACTCGTGGCAACCCCACGCACAAGGGGAGAAAATGCTTCCTGATCCTGTGCCATCCCCACGATCAGTTGTAAATCAGGCAGTTGTGATCCATAAGGTTTTCACTGGCTGATTTTCAGACATAGATTGCCAGCTCTTTCTTCCTAGTCCATCTTACTCTGGAAGTTCTACTGAGACCTTTTCTGCATCATAGCAACACACAGCGCTCAATGACAGGCAGATGGTGCATTGGCCAGGTATTAAACCCGGGTTGCTCACGTGGAAGGTGAAGGATCTACCACTGAACCACTGGTGCCTCATAATTAGGTAAAAAAGGCAAGTCATAGAACAATATGATGATATAATCACTTTTATATTAAGGAAAGGACAGAGTAAGTACAAATGAAAATATATGCAGGAAAGGGCATGCAAAGGGATGGAAGGATACATAATGAGATTGCTTTCATATTTTTTTCCCATAATAATAGGAAAGGGAAAAAAGACATGAGTTCGAGAAATGGCTCTTCATTAAGACTTGTCATGATGCACCCATTTCACAGATTGGTTTTGTACCAGTTGATGACTATTACCATAGCTCCACTTTATCAAAACCAACCAACCTTGCCTATTACCATAGATTCCTTCTTGCTGAGGGAAGCAAAGAGGTCTATTTTGTAGAACTATAAGGTGACATATCATTTTAGTGACATATAAGAAATTATTTATGTGTGTATATATATTCAAGTAAATATTGATCTGATAGAGTACTCACAGGCTTTGATCTGCTTTTGCTGATGGTCCTATTTTGCGAATTTCTAGATCTTTAAATTTTGGGTTGCCTTTACAACCTATGGCACATGCTCTGCTCGATGCAGTTGTGAAACGTCTTTATCCCTTGTGAGGATGGATTTTTGCTTCTTAGAAGCAACCAGAGGTATGTGGAACCAAGCCTCGTGAAGGAAATTGGGGATCACACTGGCCGGTGATTCCTGATGTATTTAATGCTATTGACTTCATGGTGATATTTTGAGTCAAGGAGCGAGGGAGTGAGCCATGTAGCTATCTGAGGGAGGAGCACTCTAGGCAGAAAGAAAATCAAATGAAAATCCCCTGAGGAGGGAGTGTGGGGGGATACTTGAGGAAGAACAAGGAGGTCTTAGTATTTGAAGCAAAGTGAAAGAATGGAGGAGTAGAGAGATGAATTTTGAGATATAAGGGGTGGAGTTTGCATTTTTCTTGGCCAACTCTAAGCCCTTACTCTGAGTGAAATAGGAAGGCATTAAAGGGTTTTGGCCAAAGGTGTGATGTGACCCAACTTAAGTTTTCAAAGGATCACGTTGGTTGTTGGTTGAGAAAAGACTGTAGGGGTCGAGGGTAGAAGCAGTTGCATCCAAACATGAGAAGATGGTGGCTTGGACAAAGCTGATTGCAGCAAGGTTGGTAAGAACTAATGTGATTACGAATATATTATGAACATAGAAGGGACGGAATTTTGCTGACATATGTGACTTGGGGTGGGAGAGAAGGGAGTCAAGGGTGACACTGAGGTTTTTGGCACAAGTACCTGGAATGGTGGAGTTCTGATTTACTGATGGGGGAAATTGTGAGAGGAACGTGTTTGGAGGGAAACACAAGTGCTCAATTTTGGATGTGCAAGGCTGAGATGCCTATTAGGCATGCAATGCAGAGGCCAAAGGTCATGTTGAGAGCTTGCTGAAGAATGCGACCTAGTGCACAGGTGGAAAGCTTTGTCTTGATAGAATAGATATTTCCTCCACAGTAACAGGGAGGAAGGCCATGTATGTGTGCACAGGTACAAGAGGCGGGAGTGTATGGAAATTCTGATTTTTTCCTTTTTCCCAGTGCAAGCCACCCAGAGGTTTTGGTTTGAAGGAGAAGGGGATAGCATGAAATAGTCACCTAGAAGAGTCAGTGACTAAATGTGTTGTTGTTAGTTGCCGTGGAATCAGACCCTGACTCAGGGTGATCCCACGCACAAAGGAATGAAATGTTGCCCAGTTCTGTGCCATCCCCACACTCAGTTGCAGAATGGGCTGTTGTGATCCATGCGCATGAGATGCTGTCTGGGAATGGAACCTAAGTATCCGGTATGGAAGGTGAGAATTCTACCACTGAACCATCACTGCCCCCAGCTAAGTGTAGACTAAAAGCAATAGGGTAACGTAGTATAATTGGCAGGCAGCACTAGGGACACCTGGAGGCTAGTGATCCTGAATGTAAAGAGAGTGCAATCTACATGGTGATGGGTTTTTCCCTAGCTGTGCTCAGCCTCTTGGAGGTAGGCACTGAGTTGGTGGAGATGGACATGGTGATGTTGGTGGAAAGTTGGTTGCCAGTATGCGTGGAGTATTATCTGGAGACTACACCAAGGGAGAGACAGATACAAGGGAGTTCAGGGTGTATCCAGGGAATGATTGTAATGAAAGACCAAGAAATTTAAACTACACAGGAGGGAGGAAAAGAGAACATGGGGAAATGTGAAAGAATGAAATAAGGTTAAAATCAAGGAATTATAAGCTGCAGGGAAGGGTGGGATAAAAAGGGTTGTTGGAGGCAGAACTGGAGCGAGTAAGCTGGTACTGAAAAGGCCTGGAGTAGGCCAGGTGAGGCCAATGTGCTGTCAAAGTTGAGATGCACTCATCTAGTATTACCATCCCTCGAGTTGCTAGTTAATCTGTAATAGTTAACTTCCAAGAGCCATCCCAATAAGGCATAGGTGAACTTGGATCACTTTATGTGGCACTGACAGTAGGACAGCTGACCACATGGGAGGGCTGGGCACCTCAAGGCTTCAAGCGATGGTACAGCTGCTCTCTGAACTCCACATTGAGAACCTCTGGACCAACAGCGCTTCTCAGATTTCCATGTGCATCCACATCACTTGAGAGATGTGGCAAAACAAAGATTCTGCTTCAGTAGTTTGGGGCTAGGACTGAGATTTTATCTTTCTAACCAGCTCCTAGGTGTTAATGGTGAGAAGGCTCAATGTGTGGTGTCAGGACAAGCAGCTTTGACACCACCAGGGAGCTTGTTAGAAATGCATATTTTTGTCTTCACCTCAAAGCTATTGAAGAAGAACCTGCATTTTAACATGATCCCCAGACAATTTGTGTGCACAGAAAAATTTGAGAAGCACCGATCTAAAACATTGGTTTGTAACCTTGACTGCACGTGAGAATCACTTGGAGGACTTTTATAAACCCCCTCTGCATCCCAAACTGATTAAATCAGAATATTTGTGTGTGAAGCCCAGAGATTCCAATGGGCAGCCAAAGTTGAGAAGCACTGGTCTAGCGTTATCATCCCCCAAACTGTTGGCTAATCTAAGTTCCTCCCGGTGCCCCAATAAACCTTTGGATTTGGACCCACCCAGGCTTAAACAGGAATTGCTTGTTTCCTTTGGATACAACTATATCTCACACCCAGCCACCTTAATGAACCCAATCCATCAAATCACTCAGGAGGAAATTCTTCCGGGCTAATCTTGCTGTTGCATCAGAATGTAAAATATGTATGCAAAAGGGCAAGTTTTAATTCATGCGAACATTCAGATGTTTGTCTTAAAATTTTCTATAGCTATAACTTGCTGAATTCTCTTTATTTCACGTGGGAGTAAAAATCTCTGGGGATAGGCCAGGAATGTCTGGGATTTACTTGAGGGCACTGGAGACTATCCAGATGTAATGTGAACACAAGATTGCAACGGACATGGTTTATAACAGGCTAGTGTCCCGTCAGCTGGGTCTCGTGGAACCCACTTAGTACTGGGAACATAGGGACTTCAGAAATGTAGAACTGTGCAATGGCTGTGCTTGAAGTTTTTGAGTCTCTGATGAGTCTTGACATTAATTTGGTTGTATTTGCTGATATGTCCTAGAGTTTGCAGAATTGGAGCATTGCATCATTGATAATCTAACCAGAAGCAAGAAATTGCAGTTCAATTCTACAGTTGCCTTTGATTAAAAAAGAAAGAAAGAAAAAAACGAAATGATACTGGTCACCCAAAGATGGAGAGTTAGAATTTAAGCAAAACATTTAAACCTTTTATCTGCCTGTATTGTCTTTTTGTTGCTGTTGTCTATCCAAGGTACCAAGTACAGTGGGCCTGTGAGTTTTTTTGTGCTCTCTTGGGGGGAGGTTGTGATTTTCTATTCTTTTCACTTAGTTGATACTCAAGTAGTAGAGATAAAGGGGGTCATCAGAGACTTCATGCTTTAGAGTCAATTGCAGGATATTTGGGCCAGAAATAAAAAAAAAAAAGAAAAGAATGGAAAAATTCACAACCTCCCTCCAAGAGAGCGCTGAAAAAACTGACTTTGTGACAAGGCTTTAGTTTGAATGGATGGTTAGGTATGCAAAAAGTCATCAGGATGAGAGAAAAAATTGGAAATTGGATTAATAAATCCTTACATTTGATTAAGTAAACAAAGTTCAAAGACAGAGTAAAATCAGAAATAGGAGCACCCAGTTATGATTTAAAAAAAAATTGATTTGTTCTACCACCACTTAAGTGTCTGCAATTTCTTCTCTGGGGTCATTTTACCCATAGTTGGTTTGTCTTGTGGGACAACTATTCTGCACTCCCACTGACCAGATTTTAGAATAGGATAATGCTCATTTCTGCTAAAAGAAATGTGGGAAAAGTAGCATGTTCCATGTTTCAAACAAGAGAGTTCAAGATACGGCTTAGAAGGCCTATTAACCTAAAGCTTGGACACTGTCAGCACTGGAATGGTGGTAGTATTAAAAGAATAAAGGGTCAGCCTGAAGACAGGGTTGCTAGTGACCAACTCCATTACAAATAAATAAATAAATAAATAAATAAATAAGGCAGTCCCCAGGTTATGAACAAGGTCTGTCCCTAAGTGTGTCTTTAAGTACGTAAGTCGGAACAGGTGCGTGTGGTTCTTATTTAGTCTTACTTTAGTGCAAGAAAGGCTTAAAGCCTTTTCACTGATTTAAAAGTTGCATGTGCAATAAGTGAAGGTTATTGTGATGAAGACTTTGCTGTGAGTAAGCGTTGGCCGAACTGTATCAAAGTGAGGGCAAATTTACATAATATTAAAGGGCAAAGACAAGTTGGCCTAAGTCAGACATTTGCAACCCAGGGACTGTGTGGATGTATATATATGTAGTGATAGCAATCAATTGTAACTTGTAGCTCTGACAGGCTCTCAATCTCTACAAAGGCACAAAACAATAAATAGCAACAAATATTAAAAAGTGTGTGATATAAATGGTATACCTACAGAGGTGAGTCAATTGACCAATGCTCTCTAACTCACAGAAATAAAGAGAATGCAAGCCATTTTGCTTGTAAAGAAATGTAAGACACTGATTTATTTTGTGCAATGACTTCTTCCTGTGGGGTAGTTCAAATACAAGTTCTTGTAGCAATAGTGATAGATGTTCAAGTAGAGGCTGTGATGCACTGCCCACATCCCACCATTCAATACTGAAGCACTCATCCTCCCAGATGCTGGGGGCATGGGATCTGACAGTTCTCCAAGGATTGCCTGAGGCTGAAAGGAGCTGCCTGACTGAAGATCAAGCCCCTCCCTGGTAGCAACCAGCACCAATGTAAGAGTCCAAAGGCCCTACCCCTTCCCTCAATTTGGAATGATTCTGAAGGACCACCCCTCCCCTAGAGCTCCCAATAGGATGAGCTGAGACCTTCGCTGTGATTGCATCACAATTTACCTCCCCTGATCCCACCTTGCCTTATTTACGTCCTCACAGATGTTGAGGTGAGAGCACTTCCCAACGCCCTTCTCACCTGTAAGCCTCCATCACAGAGTAAGCTTCCTGGGTAATCAACTTAAGGCGGGTATATTTTGTTTGTTTTTTCCTGCTTGAAATCTAAGAAGCCCTTTAGAAAAACAAAACTAAACTAGACTAAATAAGTAAAATAAAAGAAAAACTGACACCCTGGGTTGATCCAGCAAAAATACTGAAACTCAGGTTAGAAAATAGATTATAGATCTGAAGCCTAAATTGGCCGATTTAGGTCCACAGATGCCACACCTGAGAAAGTTACGTTTAATTCGCCCCTTTGTCCCGGTAAACACTCTGGAATGTGCTGATTTATAGGGCACCTGTTTTTCACAGCTGTTGAGCAGGGAGATTGGTGATAAAAACCTCTAGAAGTGTCATGTTGGTGTAGGGGAGAGGCCATGGGTACAGGAAGTTATACAACTCCTCGTGAGAATGGCCGAGATTGCTTTCACCTCTCAATTTTCCAGCTCATCATCAGTTCTACTAGCATCTGGGAATGCAGGTGGGGTTGCCTCCTGATCTATTTAACTGTTTCTATACCTGTTACCATTCAAGAACTTTTAAATCCTCAAAACTGTGTCTGTGGCCATCTTTTTGCCAGTTTAGGACCATTCCATTGTGATGGGTATGGTATTGCCATATACCTGTCTGACCAAACTAGAAATATGGGATTACCCTTGTTTCTTCTCTTTATCTCATCTTTTATACACTCAGCTGCCAAGACTTGTTTTTGTCTCCTACATGTCTCTACAATCAGCTCTTTTCTTTTTTCCATCTGCCTTTTCCAGTTGAAGCATGAATCATTTCTTTGCTAAACTATCAAAGTAGTATTGTCCCTTTGCTTCTAGTCTTGAATTGGAATTCTATCTCTAATACCTATTACATTCTCTGAAGTTCTTAGTTCTCTTCTCACTTTCTCTTTTTTCCCTATGGGCCCTTCCTGGGAGATCTTGTTTACTTCTGCAGCTTTGATTAATGCTGACTTGTTAAGATGCCACAATATCTGTCTGAGGCTTTTCTCTGGAGGTCCAGATCTCTAATATCTAGCTGCCAATACTTCAAACCTAATTTTCCAAAAATGAATTCACCAAGTCATAAACCAGGGTGTGGTTTTTGATCTGTCCTCTCCGTAATTTCCCCTGTTGAATCCACCATCCAATCTCCCTATCTCCACCTCTTATTGATCTCTTGGCATTATCTCTCATCACCACCCCTATTATCACTATTCTGGTCCCAGCCCCACTCACTAAGTTGTTTTTTTTTTTTTTTAAATCTGGAATTTCTGCATCAGCTTCTTAACTGGTTTTTTTGGTCTCCATGCTATCCTCCTGTGATCCATTTCTCATAAGGCAGTGAGCACGCTCTTTCTAATCTGCATTCGTCTGCCTGAAATCCTTCAATGTTTTCTCATTGGTTTTGTAATAAACATTCATGGCTTATAAAAACCCATTATAGTCTGGCCCCTGCGTGCTTCTCAGACAGTGCTTCTCCCCACATGTTCCCACTCTCACTGACAACACTCCAGTCACTGGAATTGCTTAGTTCCTTGAATGCACAATGCTTTCTCTTACCTCTGGGCCATCTCATACCATGTTCCTTCTCCCTGAAGACCACTTCTATCCACATCTTGCCTCACTCATTATTTTGCTACTTACCATCCAGCCTTTTGATCTTAGTTTAACTTGGTCTTCCTCCCAGAAGTCTTCACTTAACACCCAAGTTCAGGTTAGATGTTTCTCTTCTTTGCTCCCGTGACATCCTCTACTTACCACTACTTAGAATCTCCACTTACTCCTACTCTACCTATTTCCACATTCTAGGGCAACTACTTATTTCCTGGTTAGCTCCTAGAGGGCAGGGACCATGCCTGCCTTGTTTACTTTCATATCCTCAGATAGTAGTGCAGAGCCTGGCATAAATACATGCCCCAAAAGAATCTGATTTGCTTATTTAACCAATAAATACCTTGGCATAACCAGTACCCTCTTCTGCAAATGTCCTCCCTTTGCACCCGTGTTCACTTGGCAAATTCCTGTTCACAATTCAAGTCCCAACATAATGCCCTACTGATTCCCTAGGTAAGTCACAGTGTTCCCACATTACCCCCTCCCCATCATCACCTTTCATTGCCTTATTTTCTTGTGAGTCTCTTTGCAAACTAGACTTCAAAGTATTTGAAGGCAGGACCTATCTTTTCTTCTATGCGTATTTTGTACCTATTACCTAGTGTGTAGAGCATGTGCTCAAATACTTGCTAAAGGTAAGGGGATTATAATAATAACACTGGGCCTGATTTGCTTCTAAAGGTGAAACATTTGACTTAAGGAAATTACAAAAGATTGTTCCATAGCTTTTATCCATGGATGCGTCACTGTCATAAGTGTTTGTCTTATCACAGGTACCGGTCACTAGGTTTCAGGATTTTAAGTTCTCTTGTTACATTGATGTTCATGCCTCACCTATGTTCTTTGCCTTGATGTGTTCAAGGTTCAATTGCATGGAATACTCCATGCCCACACTGATACTATTCCAAAGCAATTTTTAGAAAAAAGAAATGCATGGCATCATAAATCCTTTGAAGCGATTTAGAGAACATATTAACAAAATGCAGGGCCTTTGCAGATCTCTGAATGTTTTCCATGTTGTCTGTCATGTTAGCTCTGTGTGAAAAGAGGATGATGCAGAGTTTTATAAGTATTGAAAGTATCTAGATCAATGATTCTACTCTGGGGATGATTCCGTGCCTTATGAGATACTTGGCAGTGTCTACAGGCATTCCCAGCCAATGCACCTCAAGCATAGTCACCACCCATCTGAGAGTGGAGGCTTGCATGTTGGTACAGTGCCGAGTGAGCTTCAGTGGAGATTCCAGACTAAGACAGACTAGGAAACAATGCCCGGCGTTCTACTTCTGAAAATCGGCTGATGAAAACTCACAGATCGCAATGGTTTAATCTGTATCTGATCTGCAACTGATCACGGAGATAGCACAGGACCCGGCAGTGTTTAGTTCTGTTGTGCGTGGGCTTGCCGTAAGTCAGGGGCCACAACTTGACAATGGACCTTTCTGGTTGTCACAAGTGTGTGGGGGCTGCTATTGGCATCTAGTGGGTAAGGCCAGGGAAGTTGTCAAATATGGTACAATGCACAGAGTAGCCCTCCACATCGAAGAGTTATCTGGTCCAAAATGTCAGTGTCGTAGTTGGGAAACCATGAGCTAGATGAACTAAAAATCTCACATTTCACTCAGACACACTTATTGATTCTGGGATTGACTGTAAATAATACTCAGCTTAAGAACCAGGAAATCAGGGTACGGTCCCCCCACCCCCCGGCACCCCTCCATGCCCTTGTTCTTATATTTCAATTTCTTCATCTTTAAAATGGTATTTCAATATCTATCTCATAGGGTATTATAAAAGTTAGATAGGTTAATATATGGCAGAACCTTTATTTCAGTATAGAGCAAATAGTTGCCCAATAAACGTTTGGGAAAAACAAGAAACAAACAAGTTCACGAATGGACAGGGAACGGGGGCTTAAGGAGAGGAGATAAAAGAGATGTACCCTGAGTAGTTCCTGAGCACCTCACTCCTTCTAGGAGCTGTACACACATCTCCACTTCTGAGAACACTTTACAGAAGAATTGACATTGACAAAGATCCAGGGCGGTGCACATACGTACTTTTTGTTCTTTTCGCTCTGCAGCTGCTTTGCATTTTTCTATTCCCCAGTTTCTCAAAAAGTCTCTGAAATAGCCAAACAGGGTTCCAAGTGCGTATCCCATGTAAGTGAAAACCATAACGTGAAGAGGTGCTTCCTCAAAGGATTCAACAATTGGCTTATAGAAATGTGGCTTTCCATTTTGCTGAAAACACAAAACAGAATCAAAGGTTAGCACGCTCCCATTATAAACATACTATGACACTTAATGTTTTGTACTAGTGACATTAATTTATTTTTCCTTGAGCATATTTAGAATTGTAAAAGCTGCTTGGAGAAAATTAGAAATGGATAATTGAAGATGATAATCAGAAATGTGAATTCTATTTTACAACCCCTAATGTAATAATTGATTCAGGTAAAATTCTCAACAGATGCTAAAACTATTAGGTGAAAAGTTAACGAGGAGCAATAACATGCCCTAATCACAAAGCTGGGGTCCCTCCCATAGCCAGGTGATCAAATTATATCACAAACGTTGGTAGGAACCAGCCACTCTGTATTCTTTCCATGATGTAATATTTAATACACAGTATCATCTATGAAACATTTTTGTCAAAAATGTTTAACCTGAATTTACGTAAGCTCTTATATCTAACTTCCAGTTTACAATAAATATAAAGAGGCCCTGGTAGCATGGTGGTTAAAGCACTCAGCTGCTAACCAAAGGGTCGGCAGTTTGAACACACCAGATGCACCATGGAAAAAGATGTGGCAGTCTGCTTCCAGAAAGATTTACAGCCCTGGAAACCCTATAGGGTCGCTATGAGTCAGAACTGTATGACAGCGGGTTTGGATTTTTGGGGTTTTATCTTTTTTTATCTGGGATAGAGGAACATGTTAAATGACTTCCTGAAGAAACAATCAGATAATTCAGAAGGTGAGATTTTCTCTATTACAATTGGCCTAATATTTTAAAAAAACCAACCCTCATAAGAAAAGAAGATTGGTAGTGGGGGGCGGGGGTGGGTCTTAAGAGACACAACAATCAAATAGAAACCTTGATTAGGTCTTGGCTTTCTTTGTTTTTACACACAGGCAAAAAAGACGTATTTTAGACAACTGTGAAAATTCAAATGTGAACTGTGTATGATCTAGAGTTAAGGAATTTTTGTTAATTTTATTAGGCGTGATAGTAGAATTACTGTTAATGGAGGAGAATGTTGTAGTCTTTGGAGACACACGCTGAAGCATTAAGGGATGAAGTGTTATGACAGCTGCAACTCATGAAGAGTTAAATATAGAGACGAAACAAATTTGGAGAAATTCTAACAACTATTGACTATATATCATTTGAGTCGGAATCGACTCGATGGCAGCGGGTTGGTTTTATTGACTATATATGGAGTATACGTATAAAAAAAAAAAACATTAAATTAAATTTAGGGATTTCTTTACACAGCCGTAGATAACTGGCATAAATATGTTTCAAATTCTAATATGTGTCTAAGGAATACAAGAACATAAATATTGTGCTTTTGTTCTTTTCAGTTCTTTGAGTAATTTGCTGTTTTCAAGTTACTTTTGTTAAACCATGGGATGTCCAGTATGATGGATCACTTTTACATGGCCTTTCTCACCACAGTCTTGCAATTCCTATCCAAGTGATTAAGTGTGACTGTGAAAATAAGGTAATTGTGGCCCACCAAAGGGAAACCCTGGTGACATAGTAGTTAAGTGCCACAGCTGCTCACCAAAAGGTCGGCAGTTCAAATCCACCAGGCGCTCCTTGGCAACTCTATGGGGCAATTCTACTCTGTCGTATAGGGTAGCTGTGAGTCGAAATCAACTCTGTGGCAAAGGGTAAGGGGATTGGATAGCTTGCTAATAATACAAATAAAGTTCATGGTACTAGTGTGAATGTGGGACCATGCAAATAAGGTCTATGGAACCCTAAGGAAGGGATCGGTCAGTTTTGCCATTCTGCTAGGCTTAAAATGAGCTACCCCAAAGCCAGAAAGGGGAGGATCTCACCACTGCCAAGGAAGAAGAACCATGAGTAGAACACATCCTTTGGACCTGGGATCCTTTTGCTGAGACCCTTTTAAAGTAGGGAGATAGAGTTTAACCCTGAAGACGGCAAGATAGTGAGAAGGAGCATCAGAGAAATGGCAGCAGAAAAGGCAGCAGAACCAGGAGACTGGCAGGAGACCAGAAAGAGATGGTCTGTCGGGCTACACAGCCCATGGAGCAAGGAATCTGAGCACCTTCAAGCAGGAGGTTTGCTGGTGTAGTTCCTCAGAGAAGATTTGAGACTTAAAAGAATAAGAAGGATTCGGGGCAGGGGGGCGGGGGGGTGGGGTGTAGCCTCAAACCAAGGCCAAGAGACCAAAGTGAGCTAGAGTTTGGGAGAAGGACAGTAGGTCCTTCTAGAGCATTTACCCATAGCTAATGTATGTATGGACATTACGTTGAGGCCACATTCAGTTGGACTTTGCATGCAGACCTTGTCATTCAGATTCTATCCAGAAGGCAATGAGTTACTATGAAAGTTTTTCAGTGAGTAAGTTGACAGTATGGAAGAGATGTTCTATGAAGTTTAATCTGAGCAGGTGGTTCAGAGGAGAGCTAGAGGCTAAAAAGCTGTTTAGGTGGAGCCCATGAATTAAGGGCCTGGCTGAGCAAGGCAACAGAAGGAATAGAAAGCAAAGCATGTGGGCATGGCATTTCAATTAGCATGGCCTTCTGTCTTTAATAGCAACCCTCATAGCTACCATTGGTTGAGATATAATGTTGTGAAAGTTACTGTTATGAAGAGATTTATATCCATCAAACCAAGTCATCCTCCCAACAGCCTCATGGGGTGGGTTCCCTTAGTTTCATGTGTATTTTGCAGATTAAAAAAGCTGAAGCTTAGAGAAGTTGAATAACCTGCCCAGTAACACATAGCCAGTAAGTAGCAGAGTCAGGATTTGAACCTCTGTCTGACTCCAAGCAATGTTGGTACTTTTAAAAATGATGCTAGGTTACCTCAGCTCCCTAATCACACTGCTCCTTTCCAACAAAAGACAGACCCTGGTAGGCTCCTGACTTCTTGATCTCCCTCCTATGTTCTTACACCAGGTGTGGTCTGACGGACAATTGATATTGCTAATCCAGTACCAAGACTTTGCTCCCCTCTTTTTTTGGCTCTGTTCTGTACCTCACCTTTGGACTACAACTGTCTCCAGTATTCTAGGTGACCTCCTGACCCAGTTAAATCCACCTCTTGGTTCCTTTCACATCATGGATGTATATAATAGGCTTCCTCACTGGATTTTCCCAGACTCTGGCAAAAGGGACAGAAATATTCATGAAAGATTTGATGAAACTTTGTGACTTGATAGGTATGAGGCCAAGGAAGAGGAAAATGAAAAATATCTGCAAGGAGCATTATCATATTGTTGCTAAAAACAAACAAATAAAAAAACTGGAATTAGAAGGAGACCAACTTCTTGGGAAAAGATGATGATGAATCTGTCTGGGACATATTAAGTTAGAGGTGGTGGCTGCACACAGAAGTGGGATTGCTCACCAGGAAGTTAGAGATACACGAAAAGGCAGAGACCCTGGCTGAATTAGAAAATCTGAGGGTCAACATCTGTGAGGCACAGTTCGAGCCATACTTGGAGGTGAATGTAATAAAGGACAAATCCTAAAGCGAGAAGAGCAGTGAGCATAAGGCAGAATTCTGGGACACACTGCATTTAAGAGCATTGCAGAGAAAGAAGGGTGGATACAGGGGACCCGATCTGGGTGACTGCAGAACCTTGGTTTAGCCCAAAATCAGCCCTGTTCACAAACTAACCCTTTTAGCTGACTTCAAGAATGGCTGTTATGTGGGTGCATTTACAGAGATAAATTTCCAGGACATTCAAGGTCAATGCATGAGGCTCAGCACAAGGCTTCCCCTTCTTCCTGTTCCTGGCCCTGTGTCAATTTCTGAGCTCCACATGGGGCCAAATGAAGCACAACATTCTCCCTGAATTCCACAGGCAGTGTCTGCTTGAATCGGCTATGAGGCAAGCCTGTGCTGTACACAATGGATTGTCTGCATAGATGCAAACCAAACCCTCAGTTGCACAGACTGGGCCTGTGTAACTACATTTTGCCCCCATGACTTGTTCTAGAAGAAAGTTATAATGAAAAGGAGAAACTTCTAACAATGCCCATAGGCCCAAATCAATTTTTACTTTACTCTTTTTCAGATAGCTTTATTTTTTATGTTACTTTATTTTGTTTTACATGGGAGAAAGAAAACAAGATGCCTTTGTGGAGAACGAATATATCTGGAAATGCACAGATCTTTCTTAATAGATGGAAAGTTACTTATGTACTATATTCCTTTATTTAAATTTGAAGTCAGCCACCCCTGTTGGGACAGATTTCTCAATCTGGGATTGGTTAGTTGTTCTGAAATATGAAATTATGTTCTGATCAAAGTAAACGAAGCATAGAATCTTGCTTAATAAGTTTGTTGGCCAAGGCAGACACAGCACTGCAATCTGCAATACACTTTGGACTAGTCTACCTTTTCTTTTATAGCCTTGAAAATAAACAGATTATAAGCCACATTGCCCAGAATGCATTTGGGACACTGTGACATCTGGGTTTTTTTTTTTTTTTTCGTTTCCTTCTTGCCTTCTTGTTACATAAAATAAACAGGACGTTGTATCGCGCTGAGTAGACTTATCTTTATAGACAGTTTCTCTTCCATTCAATTCAACAGATTGTTTACTAGTTGCCTATTTTGTACTGTCTTAGACTAACATTAGAGGGGATTCAAAATCAGTATAGCAGTTCCTCCCAGAATCAGTTGTATAATGGTGTGTGGACATGTTTTATGTCTGTAGGGTATAAATGGCCATAACATAAAACAAATTTTTAATCTCATAAGGGTGGCACAAATGGAAGGACCACATTACACTGGGTAATGAAGAGTGGCTTCTTGACGGAGGTGGCATTTGAGCCCAGCCTTGACCAAAGGTAAAGCATAATGGTGGAGAGGAGTTGTAAAGAAGTCAGACTACCTGGGTTCTAATCTTGGAATTTTCATTTGCTGACTATGTGACCTTGAGAAAACCACTTAATTTCTCTAGGCCTCAAATACATCAAGTTTAAAATAGGGCTAATAAAGACATTTACCTCCTAAGGTTGTTTTGAAAATTAAAGGAGATACTTTACGCAAAGTACCTGGCACAGAGTGAGTACTCAACGAATGTTATGATTTTTGTTAAATCTTCTAAATAGAATTGTTAGATGAAACTGTTGATATGGATAATGCTACCTTTAGAGAAATGTTTGGGAGAAAAGAGAAAGAAAATATACAGAGCTTTGGCCAATACCTACATGCAGGATGAAGAGGAAGAATGAGGGTTCACTAAGAACACAACACGTGGTGAGATGGGAAGAAGAAGGTTCAAGGTGGCTGAGGTTGAAATGCTGAAACTGAGGAAGACCATTGGATGAGGGTACTCTCACAGGAGAACTTGAGCAAGTAGTTTTATCCATCTGTTATCCCTGCAGCTTTAGATTGCAAGGATTTGAGGAAAAAGGTGAGTGAGTATAGGCAGTGGGGCAGCAAGTAGTGACTACTGATTAAAGAAGTGTGGAGTGAAGAATGAGAGAAAAGGGAGTGGCTTTAGATACTAATAAAGAGGAGAAATGCTTCTTTTGTGATAAGGAAAGTTTAGCATATTTCAGAGCTGAGGAAGAGACTCAAGAGATTAAGAAAAATTGGAGATAAAGGTAAGAGATGGTTTAATTCCTAAAGCAAGGCCCCTGAGGAGGATGGAATGAGTACGCACCACTGTCCTAACCAAAATGGCACAGACTAGCATTTGCCCCCAAGCATTTTGAAAAACTTGTGCTGCAGATCTTTGTCCTACTCTGGGCTCTTCCCTGGTAGTATAGTGGTTAAGAGCTACTGTAAGGATATGCTAAAAAATGACGAGCAGTTCTGAAACCAAGTCATTCTAAAGATTAACCACTCATTTGCAACCAAACATTTGTTTTCAGACTGAGGCAGGTCATGTAACATGGTATGCTCCATTACAATGCTAGGCTGATCCCTGGAAAGAAAAGCCAAGATGAGAATGAGAAGGAAGAGGACGCTTTCAGGCCTTGGTCAATCTACAAGGGTGGGAAGTTTGGGGAAAAGATGGGATCTGGGATGATGAAATGCTAAAGGAAACTTAGAGTACTGAAGATAAGGAGATGACTGTATTCTTTTCAGAGGTGGAATGTGTATAGAGTTTTCTAAATTATAATTGAAAGTGAGTATGAATACACAGGCACAAATGATTAGGCATCTCTGAAAATCTACAGCTAACATCATACCTAATGGTGAAAGATTTAATGCATTGCCCTTAAGATCAGGAACGAGACAAATGTGTCTGCTGTTGCCACTTCTATTTAATATTGTACTGGAAGTTGTAGCTAGGGCATTTAAGCAAAAAAAAAAAAAAAAAAGATCTCACATTGGATAGGAATAAACTTAAACTTATCTCTACTTGTAGATAACATGATCTTGTATATTGAAAATCCTAAAGAATTTGCCCACAACTTCACTTTTTTTTTTTTATTAGTGCTAATAGATCAGCAAGTTTGCAGGGTACAAAATCATTATAGAAAAATAAGTTGTATTTCTATACATTAGCAATGAATGATCCAAAAATGAAATTAATAAATAAGAAAATAATTCCATTTATAGTAGCATAAAAAAAGAATAAAATACTTAGGAAGAAACTTACCAAAAAGTGTAAGACTTTTAAAATGAATACTACAAAAACATTGTTAAGAGAAATTTAAAAAAGACCTAAATAAATGGGAAGACATACCATGCTAATGGATTGGAAGACTTAATATTGTTAAGATGGCATTATTCTCCAAATTGATCTACAGATTCAACACAATCTCTATCAAACCCCAGCTGTCTACTTTTTTGTTTTGTTTTTGTATAAATGAACAAGCTGATCCTAAAATTCATGTGGAAATGCAAAAGACCCAGAATAGCTAAAATAATCTTGTAAAAGAAGAACAAAGTTGGAGAACTCACAGTTGATCATTTCAAAATTTTCTACAAAGCTACGGTAGTAAAGACAGTGTGGTATTGGCATAGTGGAAAACATAAATCAGTGAAATACAATTGACAGTTCTGAGATAAACCCTCATATTTACGGTCAACTGAGTTTTGACAAGGGTGCTAAGACAATTTAGTGTCTTTTCGATAAACGATGCTGGGACAACTGAATGTCCACATACAAAATAATGAAGTTGTATCCCTTCCTCACACCATACAAAAAATTAACACAAAATGGATTAAATAACTAAACGTAAAAGTTGAAATTGTAAAATTCTAAGAAGAAAGCGAACAAAGTAAATGTTCGTGATCTAGGGAAGGCAAAGCCTTCTTAGACAGGACACCAAAAGCAGAGGCAACAGAAGAAAACATAGATAAGTTGAATTTCATCAAAATTAAAAACTTTTGAGCTTCAAAGGATACCATCAAGAAGGTGGAAAGACAATTCACATAATTGGAGAAATTTATTTGCAAATAATATTTCTGCTACAGGTCTAGTATCCAGAATACATAAAGAAGACTTACAATTCAATAGTAAAATGACAAACCAATTAAAAAATGGGCAAAGAAAGAATCTCAGTAGATATTTCTCCAAAGAAGACATACAAATGGCCAATAAGCACATGAAAAGATGCTCAATATCATCGAGCATTAGGAAAATGCAAATCAAAACCACAATGAGATATCACTTCACACTCACTAGTATGACTCTAATAATAAAAAAAAAAACCCAGAAAAAAAAAACCACAGATAATAACAAATATTGTCAAGGATGTGAAGAAATTAAAACTCTCACTCATTGCAGTTCCTCACAGTTACCATACAATGCAGCAATTTCTCTTCTATACCCAAGAGGAATTGAAATATATGTCCATATAAAAATGCGCACAAGATTTCATAGTAGCATTACTCATACTAGCTAAAAATTGGAAACAGTTCAGATACACATCCACTGATGAATGGATAAATAAAATGTGGTATATCCACAAGGAAATATTATCTGGCAGTAAAAAAGGATGAAATACCGATACATGTTATAACATGGATGAACCTTGAAAACCTTATGCTAAGTGAAAAGTCTGGTTGTATGATTTCAGTTTATAAAACACTTAGAATAGGCAAATCTAAGAGACAGATAGATTTGTGGTTGCCTCTGCTGAGGCATGAGGGTTTGGAGGAAATGGTAATGACAGGTAATGTGGCTTCTTTGGAGTGATGGAAATGTTCTAAAATTGATTGTGATAATGGTTGCACAACTCTATGAATATACTAAAAACACTGAATTGGACACTTAAAATTGGTGAATTGTATGGTATTTATCTGACAAATACCTTAAGCATTAGTGAGATTTGTGTGGCTTGTTGCAGTAACTAGTATTATTTACTCCAATTAATCCATCTATCTATACACCGTCTATCTATACAATTAAAAGATATGCTTTCAAGATTAAAGACCTCCTAAGATTCATTTCATTCCTGATGACCCTGAGTGCTGGGATGGACTTTCAGATAGTAGATGTTTATAGTTCATGTTTATGTAGGAATTTTTTGTCTTCAGAACCCCCAAATGCCCTGTGGTCCAGTTGCTATTTCTACAAAAGAAATGGAAGAGAGGGCCACGGCTTTGGGCTTCACGAGCTTAAACACTGAGATTTGAGTGCAAGTTTATCTTTATAGGACCATAAACTACCTTTTCAAACAGACTGTCTAGTAAGGTTTTCCATGTGGTGTGGACACACACTGTTGGTTACCTACCTCAGGGCCATATCCTGCATTCTTTATTTGTTGCTGGGAAGAGCTTTGATATTCACCTGAAAGTGACCCTTCCCTAGCCTTAGGGGTAAGTCATGATTAGAGCCCAAGCTTTCCATAGTGGTGTGACTTAGACAGGGCATGTGGTCCAGTGCTGGTTAATGGGAACTGAGGGAAAGTCCATTGGATGGCTCCTGAGAAAGGCTTTACTCAAGAATAAAAAGGAATGGAAAAAAAAAAAGAAATGCCACTGTTCTTTCCCAGACATTATTATGTCTGCTTGGGACCTAGGAAATTGTAGCAGCCATCTCGTGGCAATGAGAGGAGTGTATCTGGAGAGGCAGAACAGATACCAGAATGGAGAGATGAAAAGCACTATGGTCCTTGATATTGTTGGGTCATTGAATTAACAAACCAGTGGGCCACCCCAACAGCAGACTTCTTATTACATGAGATTTTAAAAAAAACAACTCATTTTTAATCTTCTTATATTTGAGCCTTTCATTACTTGCTGCTGAAAGGATCTCATCAGTCCATTTCTATCCCCAGCCAAGGAAGTGACAGGAATTGTAGACTAGATGAGAGATGGGTGGAGGGTTAGGGCAGGACTGATGGTCATCTAACATATACTGATATATCCATTTCAGTTGGATTGGTAAGTGCCCTGTTCTGATTGGTTGGTATACATTACAGACAGGTAAAAACCAAAATCCATTGCCGTCGAGTCAATTCTGACTCATAGCGACCCTACAGAACAGAGCAGAACTGCCCCACAGAGTTTCCAAGGAGTGCCTGGCGGATTCGAACTGCCGACCCTTTGATTAGCAGCCATAGCACTTAGCGACTACCCCACCAGGGTTTCCCATGACAGACTGATAGCATGATTATTATCACCATCCCTAATGGTAGGTAAAATTCAAAGCAGCCCTTTCACCGGTATAATACCCTACTTTTAGACTAAAACATTTGAGTTCCTGGATGATTCCCAAACTGCTGTTTTTTCTCTTCTAAAATGTTTTAAAATGTCAATTGGATATGGATAAAGTCATACAAAGATCATGAAACTGGAATGATACTAAAATCAGGAGGTTACAGAATTCTACCTTGTTTGGAAGGGTGTTTAATGCCTTAAGGTTGGCTGGGAATGTTTACAACAGCCTTGTGCCTTGTGTTTTATGGATAGAGATGTTTAGAAATCCCCTATGAACCCATATGTCTCAGCCTAGCTCATCTTCTGCTTAAATGTGTCACCTGATTCTACATGTATACAGTCATGTTTTATAAATCTACTTGGATAGAAGCAACTTCCTGGTAATTTTGCTTCTGATTTTTCAGACACCTGATGTAATTAATTATTAGCCGGTTTATTGGCATGGCCTGGAATAAAGAGATATTCCATATGGTACAATCCAAGTGGAAACCTCCTATCTAGAAGGCCCAGCAAGAGAGCTAGAGTACAAGAAATTGAGTTGCTTAGCTACCGCAAGCTGTTCAACTCAAGTCGTAAGATGACTTGCGTTAAAATTTATTTTCTCCAACAGTATCAAAACTCCAGCATCAAGTCTTTCTAAAAGGTATTGTGGTAGTTGCTGTTTTCTTCTCATTTCACCACAAAACCAACTGAGGTCCTGTGTTACCAGATCCTCTACCAGGAGATAGGATGTTCCCACGGAGAGACTGCAGGCTAAAAATTGGTACCAAAAGGAGATGTTCAGGGTACTGTGGGAAGTGAGAGGAGGCTGCATCTAAACCTGGCTGGAAGAGGCAGGCAAGGCTTCATGAATGACGGGTCAATTGAGCAAAGGCTTGAAGGATGAGGGATGGAAGGATGAGGGCAGTAGCAATGAATGGAGAGAAAGATCACTGAGATCAAGGGAGATACTCATTCTCTTTTTCCTAGACCACTGCAATCGCCTCCTAACTGGTCTCTTTACTTCATGCTGGTTTCTTAAATCTGCAGTTGCTAGAGAACTCTAGCTCTAATGTAGCATTTAACCATTATTTATAACAGCATTTCCAAAATGTTTCCTAAAGAAGGCCCTCACCAAAAAGGATTCTATGGAAACATTTTAAAAAGGCTATGTACCTCGTCTGTCTCCTTTTGAGGATTCACGATGTCCAATAGCTAGAATGTAACAGTTAGGAGGAGATATCTCTCTTGTTCATCATTATATTCCAGTGCCAGCTCAGGGCCTCACACATGGTAGGTGTGGGATAAATATTTGTCTGTGGAATCAGACTATTAAAGGCTATGAAAAATATCGAATTGAAAAACCATTTAATGTTGGGAAACCCAACACATATATCAAATGTGTTTTTCCCAAGAAAATTTTCATAGCAAAATGCTCTCTGGGAAGTGTTGGTTTTCAGCGTAAAACTAAGTTTCTTAGGATAGAAGACCATGACCTCCCTGATGTTCTCTGGCTTCCTGCCTACCGTTTGTTGCTTAAACGACATCAGACTACTTCCACTTCACACCCTCCTTTTTATCCCCTCCAAACCTTTTCTCTTGCTACTATTTTCCTGTAATTTCTTTGGTTTCTACTCCTTTTCCTAACTGTCCTTCCCTGTTACCTCCCCATCCCCATCCCCACCCCAAACACCTTTATTCTTTGCCTGCCTAATGTTGTTATTAGCTGCCATCAAGTCGACTCTGACTCAAGGTGACCTTAGGTACAACAGAACAAAATCTTGCCAAGTTGTGTGTCGTCCTCACAGTTCAAGCATGTTTGAGTCCGTCACTATGGCTCTTGTGCCAATTCATCTCACCAAGGGTCCCCTTCACCCTCGTTAGCCCTCTACTTCACCAAACATGACATCCTCCTTCAGTGATTGATCCTTTCTGATGATGTATCCAAAGAAAGCATATCAGACAATGTTCTGTTGTGATCCATAAAGTTTTTATGGCTAATTGTTGATAGTAGATCACCAGGCCTTTCTTCCTAGTCTGTCTTAGTCTGAAAGGTCTGCTGAAACCTGTCCACCATGGGTGACCCTGCTTGTATTTGAAATACCAGCAGCAGCATAGCTTCCAGCATCATAGCAATACACAAGCCACTACATTAAAGCTCCTCTTTCTTTCCTTTCCTTGCTGCCATCTAGATGTTGATGGCCCAATTGATTTTGGAAGCCACACGTTAAAGACTCAAGAGTCTTTGTTAGCCTAAGTCCCTGAATAACTGTGTGGAACAGAATCTCCCCCACTTCCCTCTCCAACTCCTCACCACTACTAATTATACTTAATATGAGTGAGAAATAATCTTCTACTGGGTTATGCCATTGAGGTTTGGTAGATTATCTATTATGCCAACTAAAACAAAAAAAACAAACTTTTGCCATCAATCAATTTTTGACTCATGCAACCCCATGTGTTACAGAGTAGAACTGCTTCGTGGGGTTTTCTTGGCTGTAATCTCTATAGAAGCAGATTGCCAGGCCTTTCTTTCATGGCACCACTGGGTGGGTTTGAACTGCCAACCTTTGGCAGTTAGTAGTTGAGAGCAAAACATTTGTGCCACCTAGGGACATATTATACCACCTAGTATTACCTTAACGAATACATACATACATTATTAAAATTATTTCATTTCTAACCCTTGCTTGGAAATGTTTGGAAGATGCCTGAGAATCAAGTAACCTCTGTGTCAAGAACTGCCTGGGCTAACCAAAAATTCAAATTTAAATTTCAGGAGAAGTTTAAGCCAGAAAATAAACCCAAACAAAGATTCAATCATAATCATGGAGCATGTCTTTGTGATAGGTGGTGCATGACGTGATAAAGTACATTCCAAGGCTTAGGCTTCGGTGACCCCAGAAGTCAAAGACAGAGGCAGGTTATGAACACAGAACTTTTGAGGGGGCAAGTTCTTTGTATGTTAACTAATTCAACACCTTCTTTCTATTGATGAAGTAGTTCGGTTCTTAAGAATTATGGCTTGCCCAAAGTGACATAACCAGACCTCTCAGGTAACTGGATTTCCTATCATCTTTGCTTTCTCCTTCACCATCTGAGAATTTAGCTACAACTCATGGCAGCCCGTGAGGAGTGCCACAGGCTTCCATAGGGGGCAGCCAGAAATCACAGAGAAGGTAGAATTGCTTAGAAGGGTCTAAAAGGTCTAAATGGAATCCCTGGGTGGTACAAATGGTTAACATGCTTGGCTGATAACCAAAAAGTAATCGGAAGTTCAAGTCCACTCAGAGGTGCCTTGGAATCAGCAGTTAGCAGAGTGCACAATGACTATCTGCCGAAGGAATGGGCGAATGAGGGAGAACTAAGATGGGGAAAGTTTAGGAGAGGAAGTGACGATTGGGATGGGAGAGCCCGCACAGGCACCAGCTGATGTGTAAGGATAAGAGAAAAGGGCTTCATACAGATATCTGGCAGGACCTCACTCATTACATACTTGGAGATGATATATATAAAGCCCACTGGAATTGCATTATGGAAGGCCTTCTATGCCAGGGTGAGTCACATTTTCTCTTGTAGGTGCTGGTGAAAGAAAGGTGTGCCTTCACTGAGATGCCCCCAATTAAAACCACAGGAGGAACATAGTGCAGACAAACTTTAGCCTGGACATAATTTCTCGTTAGAAGAAAGTGGTCATCCTTTACCACCACCCTGCAATGGTTGCATTCTTCTGATTTTGTTTATAGCCAGCTGGCTCACTTGAGGAACACAGAGCTGTTATTAAACTATCCCTGGAAACAAGACAGCAATGCACCGAAGGTTTTAAATCACTGAGAATTCTTGAGGAAACCCTGGTGGCGTAGTGGTTAAGTGCTGTGGCTGCTAACCAAAGGGTCGGCAGTTCAAATCCACCAGTTGCTCCTTGGAAACCCTATGGGGCAGTTCTACTCTGTCTGAGTCAGAATCAACTCCATGGCACTGGGTTTGGTTTGGTTTTTTGGTTTACTCTTCTTGATTCATTTTAAAATGAACCACGTGAGAACAATACTTATCCCTGAGGGGTTCAGAGGCTTTTGTAGACAGGATCTTGTTTATTCACATGATATTTCTAAAAGGTAGATGGTAGATAACTGTAATAGAATTAGAATTATCTTCACTTATGAGTTAGATACAAGGGCATTAAGCAACTTGGGTAAGGTTATAAAGCAGGAAAGGCAGGACCAAGTAGAATCTCTGTAACGCCATCACCTCCATAACACCAAAGTTGAAGCCAGAAAGATGCTTAAAATAAGACTATTGAGACATGACAGATTGGAACATATTTCAGAAATCAAATAGCTATGGGACTGACTCCCTTTCTTTCCCAGGTGGGTGTTGGTAGCAGCAAACACTCTGTATGAACGCCTACAGCCACATGCATGTACCTGTGCTGGGCACTAGAAGGAACACTCAGGTAGTCTCTCGTATAGCTCCCATCTTTATGGAACTCATGAGTTAGGGGGGAGATAAAACATATACCTAAAAATATAGCATTTCAAGATCCGAGAACACAAAGCATCCAGTGGCAACATCTAATCATAGCAGCAGTAAGAAACAAGCAAAAAATTCAATAATTCATTCAATATTTATATACTAATTTGTTCATTCATTTAGTCATTCGATGAATACTTATTGAGCACCTACTGTATGTCAGCCCCTGTGCTAGGTCTAGGAGATACAGTGGTGAGCAAGACAGACACAGCCCTTGACCTTATGACACTCCCAGTCTAGAGCTGTACTGTCTAGACACTAGCCACACGAAGCTGTTTACACTGAAACTTACATTAAATAAAATTAGAGATTTAGATCCTTAGTTGCACCAGACATATTTCAAGTGCTCAGTAACCACATGTGGCTAGGAGCTATGTTATTGGACAGGGGAGATAGGGGCTATTTCCATCATCATAGGAAGTTCTCTTATTTGGTGGTGGTCTAGATCAGAGTTGGCAAACTATGGCCTACAGACCAAATCTGGCCCAATGCCTCTGTTTGTAAATGAAGTTTTATTGCAACATATCTACACCCATCTATTTATATATTACCTATGGCTGCTTTTACATTTTAATGGCAGAGCTGAGTAGCTGGGACAGAGACTGTATGACCCAGAAACCTGAAGGTATTTACTGTCTGACCCTTTATAGAAAAATTTTGTGACCCCCGGTCTAGATGGAAATACATATGAAGAAAAAGTACTTAGAAACAGGGATATGATGAATAAGTAAGAGTACTGTAAGAGTACCAGGGTCTAACCTAGTTCAGGAAAAGGGAAAAGCCTTTCCAAAGAAGAAGTTGTTTAAAATGAGATTGGAAGAATCAGTTGGAGTTCATCAGGAAGAGCCTGAGGAGGAGAAAGGCCTGGCACAGTCAAGGGACTGAATGAAGCCTGGGGCTGGCAGGAGGCACTGAGAGTGAGGGCATAGACATGACTGTCAGGCCCAAGAGGGCAGGGGCTTTTTCATTACTATTTCCCCAGTGCCTAGAACAGAGTCTGGCAAGTAGTAGTTGTCCAATAAATATCTGATGAATGGGTGAATGATTCTATAAATGAATTGCCTGGGAAGGTCATGCAGGACTTGTAAACCAACTTCAGGATTGGAGCCTTGATCCTAAGAACAAGAGCAGCCATGGATGAGTTTTGAGCAAATGGTGGCCTGATTAGAGAGGCATTTTCAAAAGGGTCGGTGATAGCCCTGTGGATGAGGGATCTTCAGAGCGCTGGTGCTGGCAAAGATTCACAGCGATTTATGGTTGGTAATTTTAAAGGCTCCTCTGTATCCATCAAGGAAGAAGATTCAATGGATCACACTTCCTTAGTTGATGCTGCAATTTTGACCCTACGACTGAAAATCAAGGGGAGCCAGTCTCCTAAACTGCAGAGCAATGAACGGCAACAGAGGCCCACCCTAACCTCACAATGTGAGCATGTTTTCAGTGTGCCAGGTGGCCAGTGACTCACCGGCAAGTTACCCAGAGGTGTGAGGCTCTGAGCGCACACAGAGTCATTAGCGGAGCTCAGTGGGCTGAGCATGAATTACAAATGATAATTCTTTTCTTTGAATCAGATTGAACCAATGTCTTCTTGCACCTCCTTACTGAACTACTGTACCTGGGCCCCATCCAAAATATCCTGTGCCCCCGAAGCTTGATCAAAGAAGGCCTGCCACTTAGCACCATGTAGAAGCAGAAAGACTTCCTCCTGAGGACGAGAGAAATGTGCCAAGGATTCTGTCTCTATTCCTTTCTCTGTGTCTGTTAGCAGTTGGCTTGTGATTACACAAACTGGTTTCTCTACTTCCTCCCCTGCGTCTCACCTGATAAAACACACACGTTTTATGCGTGTCAAGAGCAACCTAGGAACCCATGACCTGGCTTGTCTTTTGCTTACCTTTAAAGACCAAGTGTGTCCTTAAGGAGACAATACTTAGCTGCATGCTCAGAGATTCTCTGGTTGAAATTTCTTGTTTTCATGGAAGACAGTAAATATCATTTTACTCTCTATGGAAACCCTTTGCTTCTTGAAAAAATAAGTATATTTCCTTCAAGCAACATATTTGCCACAACAGTTTATTTCCTTGCTTCAGAAAGGTCATAGATGTAATTACCGAATAATTACATTTTTCTTACCATGTGGCACATAATGTAGAAAAAGAGTAACCACTTCCGAGGAAAGACTAGCCTTGGCTAGTTTTAACCTATACTCCTGAATCAACCAATAGATCCAGTCACTCTTTCAGCCCTCATAGTTTCTGAATCCTGAGTACACGATGAGTGGAAGGCATGAGCCATATGAATGGGGTATGAAGACTGATATTAATACTTAACAAAAGAAAACTAATATTTGTGATATATTTGTTTCAACCGTTGAATCATTCCCTCAGGCCATGTGGGGTATTTTATCTGTTTCTCAGTCTACAGGCACCTAATCCAGTTACCTTGCTGAGATTTAACTAACAGGAGGCATGGCTCCTTAGAGGAAAGCCAGCACCTCTTCTCATGAGTGAAAAAAACAAATCCTGAGGTACATCACTTGTGCGGTTTTCGCAGATGCCTCCAATCATTTGCACAAGTTGGCAAAAAGTGTTAGTGACGGGGCTTGTAAGGGTTTGTTTTTGGTTCTATAATGTGAAAGGGAGTGTTGTGTTGAGGAGCTGGAGAATGGAAGTGGGCAGAGGTGTGTCTTGCCCTGGATCCGCCATTTTGGCATCTTGGACAACTGACATCAGCTATTTGAGAAAAACGAAACCTATGTAGCCTAATCAGCTGTAGCCCAAGTCTGAATCTCAGACTCTGGTGAAGGTGTTAAGAATTAAGGAAGGATTCAGTCTTTTTTTTTTTTTTTTTAATAATTTTTATTGTGCTTTAAGTGAAAGTTTACAAATCAAGTCAGTTTCTCACACAAAAACCCATATACACCTTGCTACACACTCCCAATTACTCTCCTCCTAATGAGACAGCCCGCTCTCTTCCTCCACTCCCTCTTTTCATGTCCATTTCACCAGCTTCTAACCCCCTCCATCCTCTCATCTCCCCTCCAGGCAGGAGATGCCAACATAGTCTCAAGTGTACACCTGATCCAAGAAGCTCACTCCTCACCAGCATCCCTCTCCAACCCATTGTCCAGTCCAGTCCATGTCTGAAGAGTTGGCTTTGGGAATCGTTCCTGTCCTAGGCCAACAGAAGGTCTGGGGGCCATGACCACCGGGGTCCTTCTAGTCTCAATCAGACCATTAAGTCTGGTCTTATGGTCTCTACGTCCCTCAGGGGTTCTCTGTTGTGTTCCCTGTCAGGGCAGTCATTGGTTGTAGCCAGGCACCATCTAGTTTTTCTGGTCTCAGGATGCTGTAGTCTGGTTCATGTGGCCCTTTTTGTCTCTTGGGCTTGTAATCACCTTGTGTCCTTGGTGTTCTTCATTCTCCTTTGAGCCAGGTGGGTTGAGACCAATTGATACAGCTTAGATGGCTGCTTGCTAGTGTTTAAAACCTCAGACACCACTCTTCAAAGTGGGATGCAGAATGTTTTCTTAATAGATTTTATTATGCCAATTGACTTAGATGTCCCCTGAAACCATGGTTCCCAGACCCCTGCCCCTGCTATTCTGGCCTTTGAAGCATTCAGTTTATTCAGGAAATTTCTTTGCTTTTGGTTTAGTCCAGTTGTGCTGACCTCCCCTGTATTATGTGCTATCTTTCCCTTCACCTAAAGTAGTTCCTATCTACTATCTAATTAGTGAATGCTCCTCTCCCACCCTCCCTCCCTCCCCCCTCTCGTAACCACAAAAGAATGTTTCCTTCTCAGTTTAAACTATTTCTCAAGTTCTTATAATAGTGGTCTTATACAATTTCCTTTTGCAACTAATTTCACTCAGCATAATGCCTTCCAGATTCCTCCATGTTATGAAATGTTTCACAGGTTCCTCACTGTTCTTTATCGATGCGTACTATTCCATTGTGTGAATATACCATAACATCCATTCATCTGTTGATGGGCACCTTCGTTGCTTCCATCTTTTTGCTACTGTAAACACTGCTGCAATAAACATGGGTGTGCATATATCTGTTCGTGTGAAGGCTCTTATTTCTCTAGGATATATTCCAAAGAGTGGGATTGCTGGATCATATGGTATTTGTATTTCTAGCTTTTTAAGGAAGCGCCAAACCAATTTCCAAAGTGATTGTACCATTTGACATTCCCACCAGCAGTGTAGAAGTGTTCCAATCTCTCCACAGCCTCTCCAACCTTTATTATTTTGTGTTTTTTGGATTAATGCCAGCCTTGTTGGAGTGAGATGAAATCTCATTGTAGTTTTGATCTGCATTTCTCTAATGGCTAATGATCGTGAACATTTCCTCATATATCTGTTAGCTACCTGAATGTCTTCTTTAGTGGAGTGTCTATTCATATCTTTTATTTGGGTTATTTGTCTTTTTGCAGTTGAGCTTTTGCAGTATCATGTAGATTTTAGAGATCAGGTGCTGATCAGAAATGTCATAGCTAAAAACTTTTTCCCAGTCTGTAGGTAGCCTTTTTACTCTTTTGGTGAAGTCTTTGGATGAACGTAAGTGTTTGATTTTTAGGAGCTCCCAGTTATCTAGTTTTTCTTCTGGATTCTTTATAATGTTTTGTATACTGTTTATGCCATATATTAGGGCTCCTAACATTGTCCCTATTTTTTCTTCCATGATCTTTATCATTTTAGATTTTATATTTAGGTCTTTGATCTATTTTGAGGTAGTTTTTGTGCATGGAGTGAGGTATGGCTCTTCTTTCATTTTTTTGCAGATGGATATCCAGTTATGCCGGCACCATTTGTTAAAAAGACTGTCTTTTCCCCATTTAACTGTTTTGGGGACTTTGTCAAATATCAACTGCTCATATGTGGCTGGATTTATATCTGGATTCTCAATTCTGTTCCATTGTTACGTGTATCTGTTGTTGTACCAGTACCAGGGTGTTTTGACTACTGCGGTGGTATAATAGGTTCTAAAATCAGGTAAAGTAAGGCCTCCCACTTTGTTCTTCCTTTTCAGTAATGCCTTATTTATCCAGGGCCTCTTTCCCTTCCGTAGGAAGTTGGTGATTTGTTTCTCCATCTCGTTAAAGAATGTCATTGGGATTTGGGTCGGAATTGCATTAAAAGTATAGATCGCTTTTGGTAGAATAGGCATTTTCACAGTGTTAAGTCTTCCTAACCACGAGCAAGGTATGTTCTTCTACTTATGTCTTTTTTGATTTCTTGCAGAAGTGTACTTTAGTTTTCTTTGTATAAGTCTTTTACATCTCTGGTAAGATTTATTCCTAAGTATTTTATCTTCTTGGTGGCTACTGTAACTGGCATTGATTTGGTGATTTCCTCTTGGATGTTCTTTTTGTTGGTGTAGAGGAATCCAACTGATTTTTGTATGTTTATCTTGTATCCCGATACTTTGCTGAACTCTTCTATTAGTTTCAGTAGTTTTCTGGAGGATTCCTTAGGGTTTTCTGTGTATAAGATCATGTCATCTGCAAACAGAGGTACTTTTACTTCTTCCTTGCCAATCTGGATTCCCTTTATTTCTTTATCTAGCCTAATTGCTGGCTAGGACCTCCAACAAAATGTTGGATAAGAGCAGCGATAAAGGGTATCCTTGTCTGGTTCCTGATGTCAGTGGGAATGCTTTCAGGCTCTCTGCATTTAGGGTGATGTTGGCTGTTGGCTTTGTATAAATGCCTTTTATTATGTTGAGGAATTTTCCTTCTATTCCTATTTTGCTGAGTGTTTTTATCATGACTGAGTGTTGAACTTTGTCAAATGCCTTTTCTGTATCAATTGATAAAATCATGTGATTCTTGTTTTTGTTTTATTTATGTGGTGGATTACATTAATTGTTTTTCTAATGTTGAACCATCCCTGCATACCTGGTATGAATCCCACTTGGTCATGGTGAATTATTTTTTTGATATGTTGTTGAATTCTCTTGGCTAGAATTTTGTTGAGGATTTTTGCATCTAAGTTCATGAGGGATATAAGTCTATAATTTTCTTTTTTTGTGGTGTCTTTACCTGGTTTTGGTATCAGGGATATGGTGGCTTCATAGAATGAGTTTGGTAGTATTCGGTCCTTTCCTATACTCTGAAATACCTTTAGTAGTAGTGGTGTTAACTCTCCTCTGAAAGTTTGGTAGAACTCTGCATGAAGCCGTCCGGACCAGGGCTTTTTATTGTTGGGAGTTTTTTTTTTTTTTTTTTTTTACCTTTTCAATCTCTTGTTATGGGTCTGTTTAGTTGTTCTACCTCTGTTTGTGTTAGTTTAGGTAGGTAGTGTGTTTCTAGGAATTCATCCATTTCTTCTATGTTTTCAAATTTGTTGGAGTACAGTTTTTCATAGTAATCTGATATGATTCTTTTAATTTCAGTTGGGTCTGTTGCAATATTGCCCATCTCATTTCTTATTCTGGTTATTTGCTTCCTCTCCTGTTTTTCTTTTGTCAGTTTGGCCAGTGGCTTATCAATTTTGTTGATTTTTCCAAAAAGCCAGCTTTTGGCCTTCTTAATTCTTTCAATTGTTTTTCTGTTTTCTATTTCATTTAGTTCAGCTTTAATTTTTACTATTGTTTTCTTCTGGTGCCTGTGGGTTTCTTTTGTTGCTCTCTTTTTGTTTGTTCAAGTTGTATGGATAATTCTTTGATTTTGGCCCTTTCTTCTTTTTGGATGTTTGCATTTATTGATATAAATCGGCCTCTGAGTACCGCTTTTGCTGTGTCCCAAATATTCTGATAGGAAGTGTTTTCATTCTCATTGGATTCTCTGAATTTCTTTATTCCATCCTTAATGTCTTCTATAATCCAGTCTTTTCTGAGCAGGGTATTGTTCAGTTTCTAAGTGTTTGATTTCTTTTCCCTGCTTTTCCTGTTATTGATTTCCACTTTTATGGCCTTATGGTCAGAGAAGATGCTTTGTAATATTTCAATGTTTTGGATTCTGCTAAGGCTTGCTTTATGACCTAATATGTGGTCTATTCTAGAGAATGTTCCATGTGCACTAGAAAAGAAAGTATACTTGGTTGCTATTGGGTGGAGTGTTCTGTATATGTCTACAAGGTCAAGTTGTTTGATTGTGGCATTTAGATCTTCTGTGTCTTTATTGAGCTTCTTTCTGGATGTCCTGTCCTTCACCGAAAGTGGTGTGTTGAAGTCTTCTACTATTATCATGGAGCTGTCTATCTCACTTTTCAATGCTGAGTTTGTTTTATGTATCTTGCAGCCCCGTCATTGGGTGCATAAATATTTAATATGGTTATATCTTCTTGGTGTATTGTCCCTTTAATCATTATATAGTGTCCTTCCTTATCCTTTCTGATGGCTTTAACTTTAAAGTCTATTTTGACAGAAATTAATATTGCCACTCCTGCTCTTTTTTGATTGTTGTTTGCTTGGTATATTTTTTTCCATCCTTTGAGTTTTAGTTTGTTTGTGTCTCTAAGTCTAAGGTGTGTCTCTTGTAGACAGCATATAGACGGATCTTGTTTTTTAATCCATTCTGCCACTCTCTGTCTCTTTATTGGTGCATTTAGTCCATTTACATTTAGGGTAATTATGGATAGGTATGAATTTAGTGCTATCATTTCGGTGTCTTTTTTTGTGCGTGTTGTTGACGGTTTCTTTGTCTCACTCAATTTTATGTGCTGGGTAGATTTTCTTTATATGTTGTCCTTTCCTCATATTTGTTGTTGGTGATTTTGTTTCTGCTAAGTCTGTATTTTTCCCTTGTATTTTATTTTGATGACTAGGATAGTTTGTCTCCTTTGTGGTTGCCTTATTATTTACCCCTATTTTTCTAAATTTAAAGCTAACTTTTATTTCTTTGTATCACCGTATCTTCCTCTCCATATGGAAGGTATATGATTACATTTCTTAGACTGTCTTTATTATTTTAATGTTGTCTTCTTTTATATAATAACATCGCTGTTACCCTGTTTTGGGCTTTTTATATATATATATATATATATATATATATATATATATATATATATATATATATAATCTTGCTTTGTTTTTTTGGATTTCCTTCTCTGGGTTGACTTCTGGCTGCTCTGCCCAGTGTTCTAATCTTGGGTTGATATCTGATATTATTGATTTTCTAACCAAAGAACTCCCTTTAGTATTTCTTATAGTTTTGGTTTGGTTTTTACGAATTCCCTCAATTTGTGTTTATCTGGAAATGTCTTAATTTCGCCTTCATATTTAAGAGAAAGTTTTGCTGGATATGTGATTCTTGGCAGCAATTTTTTTCCTTCAGTTTTTTAAATATGTCAGCCCATTGCCTCTTGCCTGCATGGTTTCTGCTGAGTAGTCCGAGATTATTCTTATTGGCTCTCCTTTGTAAGTGACTTTTCCTTTATCCCTCACTGCTCTTATAATTCTCTCTTTATCTTTGGTTTTGGCAAGTTTGATTATAATATGTCTTGGTGACTTTCTTTTCAGATCTACCCTATGTGGAGTTCGATGAGCATCTTGGATAGATATCTTCTCACCTTTCACAGTTTCAGGGAAGTTTTCTGCCAACAAATCTTCAACAATTTTCTCTGTATTTTCTGTTACCCTCCCTGTTCTGGTACTCCAATCACTTGTAGGTTATTTCTCTTGATAGAGTCCCACATGATTCTTAAGGTTTCTTCATTTTTAAAAATTCTTTTATCCGAATTTTCTTCAAATATATTAGTGCCAAGTGACTTATCTTTGAGTTCAGAAATTCTAGCTTCTACTTGCTCAGTGCTGCGCCTCTGACTTTCCATTGAGTTGTCTAATTCTGTAATTTTGTTAATCTTCTGAATTTCTAATTGCTGTCTGTCTATTGATTTTTCTAGCTTATTAAACTTTTCATTATGTTCCTGAATAATCTTTCTAATTTCTTCAATTGCTTTATTTGTGTGTTCCTTGGCTTGTTCTGCGTGTTGCCTCATTTCGTTCCTGATGTCTTGAAGAGTTCTGTATATTAAACTTTTGTATTCTGCATCTGGTAATTCCAGGAATGCACTTTCATCTAGATGATCCCTCGATTCTTTGTTCTGAGAGCCTGTTGAGGTGTTCATGGTCTGTTTCTCTGTGTAACTTGATATTGACTGTTGTCTCTGAGCCATCTATAAGTTATTGTATTAGTTTATGCTTGCTTACTGTGTCGTAGCTGCTTTCTTTGTTTTGTTTTGGTATACCCCTATGGGTTGCTTGAGTGAGCTAGCTGGATTATTTTCACCTTTGGAGCTCTGGTGTCCTGTCCCCAGCTGGCTAGAGCTGTTATCACGTGTATCAGTCTAGGAGTCCATTCAGTTTTCTTGTATGAATTCAGCTCAGGTTTCCAGGTAGCTGATCATCAAGTGTGTGGTACAGTCTCTGTCCTACAGTCTTAGGGGGACAGGGGTGATTGATGTATATACTGGTATCTGATTGCAGCAGGGGGCCACACTCTGAACAAGGCAGGGGGCTGAGAACCAACACCCAAGTGTCTCTGAGGAAAATGCATTCCTGTTTCCTAGAGCGTGCTGGTGGGTGGGTTCTGCAGATGGACCATGGGCACCCAAAGTTTTTTGTTGTAAGAACTTGGAGGTACCAGTTATCTTTGGAACCCTGTAGCGGGTGGCTGGGTGACCTGAGTGGAGCTACCAGTCCTTATGTCCCTGATGTGGGTAGGTGAGGACCTTGTTTAATAGGCAAAGCAATGTCAAACGTCAAACACCCACCTCTCCACCACACAGCTGAATTGGTTGGAGTTTGCCAACAAGGGCCTAGTCTCCCAAAATAGGCCCACACAGGTCTATGAAGAAGGAAAAGGTGGTCAAGGTCCATGGACGGTTTATGCCTGGACAGGTGCCACTTTTGTCCTGAGCTCCCCCAGTTAATGGAGCAAGCAACGTATCTTTTCCCCTCAATTGCAAATTTTTTCCTTCCCCAAGGCCGGGACGATGGCTCTAGGTGCTCAACAGAGCCTATCTCAGGCCCAGGGATTCAGCCACTGAAGCCGGCTTGGGGGTTGGGGTGGGGGGCGCGGTAAAATATACGCAACTACTTGGCTTTTGCTGAGAGTGCCATTCTTCTCAGGTTCCGGAGGTGTGGGTAGGCTGTGCAGCTGGCTGCTTCTCCCTGAGGAAACTGCAGCCCAACACTAGTAGCAGCCCACCACCGCTGCCACCGCCACTCCAGGAATGGTGCCCGAGGGCTCCCTGCGATTCAGGTCCGGTAACTCCTCTCCACTTCTGAACGGTCTCTTCCTCCCCCTGCCCCTCAGTTTGTTGTCTAAGCTTGCCTTTGATGCTCAGGACTCCCAGCTTGTCACAAATATACTCATTCCACTTGTTTTTTCGGCTCTTTTTTGTAAAGATGACTCACCGGAAGCATCTGTCTATTCCGCCATCTTGGCTCTGCCTTGGAAGGATTCAGTCTTAAATGAAGTAGGAGCCAGTAGCTGTTGCAGTCTTTGATTCTGATTTTGACAAATGCAAAACCAATGGGAGAAAACATTCCACTATTGTCTTTGCATGTTCTCCTTGCTTAGTTTAACCATTCCTGAATGTGCTGTATAGGTCTATGAAGATATTTGCTGAAATGTTCACTAATGCATGGCGAAATGAGAAAGAATTGGATGTATGTATAAAGATGTATACATATACACACACATGTGTATACATATATGTGCATGTATGTATCTCTGTATATACATGTACACGTATACATACATATACATATGTGCACATTTTCTTAGGGACTGTCCCTTAATCAGATAGTATGTCCTCACTATCTTTTGGGGTTGATATATCATTTCCGTTGTGATATTATAGATGATGGTGACTGTAGATGATGGGTTATGATTTTTTGGATTGTGGCAAAATAAAAAGTTCACATACTAAGATTGGTCACCTTTTTTTTTATCTTAAAGGTCTGTGAAATTCTGAAGTCTGGAATTCCTTGGGCAAAACTACCAGGTATCAGTTCTCTTAGCTTTCACATCTTTTGGTCCTATGGAGAAGTATGCCACCAGGATTTAGAAAATCAGATAACACGCTTTGCTCAAATCTAAGATCAGTTCTGCTATTATTATTTTAATGCATGAGGAGAACTGGAGTCTGGTTTCTATAGGACTAAACATCAGAATTGGTGGCTGAAAAACATGCCATGTTCAAAATTTAAAGTGTCCCCCAACCATGTCATCAATGTAATTGCCTCAAGTAAGCTCAGCAAAAGAACCAAGGAAAGAATTAACTCTCACACTCTTGCTGGGTCTGGAAGTGTTCATATGTCAGGTTTTTTTTAAATAGAGTCAATGCTGATAGAAGGCTCAGAAGAAGAAATTTCTGAGGAATACACATGTGCCATAACATAAGGATGTGAAGATAAAAGGTCAATTATTTTTTCAGAAAAATGTGTCAGAAATTATGGTATCTGATGCACTGCGTAAGTCACTCTGCTGCCTGGTTAAGAAATCTGAGTTAGAAATCATGCTGTTCTTGAAGACTTTTAGAATAGCATGGATATATATACGTACATATATATACATATATTTTTTAATTTACTAAGACTGCCCTCGAGGTTGAGCAAGTGTAATAACTGAGATGGCCTTTTCTTTTGCTGTGAATGGAAGGACGAAGGCCCTGATGTTTTCAGGAAGGTTGGAGGTTCGAACACACCCAGAAGCACCTTGGAAGAGAGGCCTGGCAATCTGCTTCCAGAAGGTCACAGCCTTGGAAACCATATGGAGCAGTTCTACTCTGCACACCCGGGGGCGCTATGAGTCCTAAGTGACTCAACAGCAACCATGACCAGCAATAATAATAATTGTAAGTCACAATCGATGGAGTTGTATGTACTGAATAAGGGCTTGACAAATGTATACTGTAACCTGTCCTTAGAGACATCCTTGACATTACAGCCAGAGTTTGGAGTTGTCGTCCAATTGTGTTTCTATCATCCATGTGCCTCATGGATACAAGGATCATTGTAGTTGATGGTGAAGTTATGGTGCAAATAATTAGTTATGTTAAAAAAAAGATCATTGTCTTAATTTTGGGTCCCTCAGAAGCAGACTCTGAAGGCTTAAGTGTAAGTTGTCTATTTGGAAGTCACCCTCAGGAAGCACTGGTAGAAGAGGGGGAATGAGACATGGAAGGGAAGGACACCAATAAAATATGAGTTATTAAGCCAGTTATCGCTGTAGGAAGCTGGAACTCAATTCCACTGTGAGTTCTGGGAGACAGTATAGGACATACCCAGAGTTATTCCATCTAGTGGGCAAGGGAGCTTGGATATTTATCTTCCAGCTCCTGTCATCAATCCTTAAGGACTGCTCTAGGAAAAAAAAGCAAAACAAATCTATATAGCTGTGATGGTTAAAGTTGTTTGTCAATGTGGCTGGGCCATGATTCTCAACGGTTTGGCAATTATGTAATGATTGTAGTTCGGCAGTCATGTAATGAAGTAATTTGGCAGTTATGCAATGATGTAATCAGCACCCCCATTTTGTGATCTGATGTGAGTAGCCAATCAGTTAAAAAGGGAGTTTCCTTGGGGGTGTGGCTTGTATCCAATATATGCAGATGTTCTGGCAAAGCTGGCTGGCTGGATCCTGCATCTGGCTTGTCATCATCTGACCTCAGTTCTTGGGACTTCAGCCAGTAGCCTGCTATCTGACCTGCCAATTCTGGGATTCTTCAGCTTCTGCAGCTCCATGTGCGAGCAGCTTGCCATGTGACCTGCCAGTTTGGGTTCATCAGCCCCCTGCAAGAGAACCCAGCCTAAAACAATAACAAACCTACTGCCATGGAGTCGATTCTGACTCTTGACAACCCCACGAGTTACAGAGTAGAATTTCTTCATAAGGTTTTCTTGGCTGAAATCTTTATGGAAACATCATAAATAAATGCTTGGCACATAATAGCCAAAATCAACTCAAAGTCAGTGGGTTTGTTTGTTTGTTTTGAATCTTTATGGAAGCAGATCACCAAGTCTTTTCTTCTGCAGTACCACTGAGTGGGTTTGTACTGCTAACCTTTAGGTTAGTAGTTGAGTGCAAACCATTTGTGCCATCCAATTTTCAGGCATTTCTGGCCTGTTGATCACTAGGGCTTCAAGCAGGCTATAGAAAGCCCTCAGGTAAAGGATACAGGTGCTGGAGTTTAGAAGTCAGTCTGCATAGATGGAAATAGAGTCAAGAGGAGAAGTGGACCAGGCACCAACAGCATCTGCTACAGTCATCCTGATTCTATAATTTGTCTTTCTTTACACCTAACCTTTGCCTCTCCATATTTTTATTATCTAATATTCAGTTTGTTTTCATTTGAAAACTTGTTGGTATTTTACTCAAGCATTTCTGTAACTGTGTGTTAAAGGCTTCTGTGGCCAAATATGTATTCCCTTGACATCTTCTGACTTTGTTTCACCAAATAAAAGTTAGAAGTAGAAATAAGGCAGATTCCCACAAGAGCCAAAGTTATTAATGTTGTTGTTACCTGCTGTCGAGCCAGTTCCGACTCATAGCGACCCTATATACACAGAACAAAACACTGCCCAATCTTACACTACCCGCAATCGTTGTTATACTTGATCCCATCGTTGCAGCCACTGTGTCAATCCATCTCCTTGAGGGTCTTCCTCTTCTTCACTGACCATCTACTTTACCCAGCATGATGTCCTTCCCCAAGGACTAGTTCCTCCTGATAACTTGCCCAAAATACGTGATACAAAGTCTCACCATTCTTGTTTCTAAGGAGTATTCTGGCTGTACTTCTTCCAAGACAGATTTGTTCATTCTTCTAGTAGTCCATGGTCTATTCAATATTCTTCACCAACACCATAACTTAAATGCATCAATTCTTCTTTGGTCTTTCTTATTCATTGTCTAGCTTTCATATACATATGAGGTGACTACAAATACCATGACTTGGCCAGGCACACCTTAGTCCTCAAAGTGACATCTTTGCTTTTTAATACTTTAAAGAGGTCTTTTGTATCAGATTTGACCAATTCAATACATTGTTCGATTTCTTGACTGCTTCTTTTATGGCGTTGATTGTGGATCCAATAAAATGAAATCCTTGACAACTTTAATCTTTTCTCCATTTATCGTGATGTTGTTTATTGGTCCAATCGTGAGGATTTTTTTTTTTTTTTTTTTTATGTTGAGTTCAATCCCTACTGTAGGCTGTGGTCTCTGATCTTCATCAGTAAGTGCTTCAAGTCCTCTTCACTTTCAGCAAGGAAGGTTGTATCATTTGCATATCACAGGTTGTTAACGAGTCTTCCTCCAATCCTGATGCTGTGTTCTTCTCAGCTTCTTGGCATACAGATTGAATAGGTATGGTGAAAGGACTCAACCCTGATACAGGCCTTTCCTGACTTTAACCACTCAATATCCCCTTGTTCTGTACAAATGACTGCCTCTTGGCCTACATACAGGTTCTTTATGAGCACAATTAAGTGTTCTGGAATTCCCATTCGTCATGTTATCAATAATCTGTTATGATCCGGACAGTCGAATACCTTTGCATAGCCAGTAAAATACAGGTAACCATGTTTCTGGCATTTTATGCTTTCAGCCAAGATCCAGCTGACATCAGCAATGATGTCCCATATTCCACATCCCCTTCTGAATTTGGCTTGAACTTCTAGCTGTTCCCTGTCAATGTACTGCTGCATTTACTTTTGAATGATCTTCAGCAAAATACATTAGTAATAGCCCTTGTTTATGGAGAATTTTCTCTGGTGCCTGGTACCAATCTAACACTTTATATGTACTTTCTTATTTACTTCTCACAACAGCCCTATCAGGTAGGCACTACTATTATTCCCATCTTCCAGAGGAGGAAACTGAAGCACAAAGATATTAAGCTACTTGCTCAAGGTCACAGAGCTATCAGTGTGAAGCTGAGATTCAAGACCAGGCAGTATGAAGATAAGGCTGTGCTTCCAACTTCCATGTGATGATTCGATTTATTAGGGAGGCAGGGCTGTGAGGCCTACCTAGAGGTATGCGATATTGGTGGTGTTGTTAGCTGTCACCGAGTCACTCTTGAATCATGGAGACCCTATGTACAACAGGATGAAACACTGCTCGGTCCTGCACCATCCACATGATCAATTGTGGATAGGACTATTGTGATCCATAGGGTTTTCAATGACTTATTTTTGAAGTAGATTGACAAACTAGTCCATCTTAGTCTGGAAGTGCAGCTAAAACCTGTTTAGCATCATAGCAAGACACAAGCCTCTACTGACAGACAGGCAGCGGCTATGCACGAGGTTCATTGGCCAGGAATTGAATCTAGGCCTCCCACATGGTGGTCGAGAATTCTATCACTGATGTACCAATGTCCCCACTTATATGATGTTAGGAGTCATAAAATCCTGGCTCTACTATTTGCCAGCTATGTGAGTGATAATCTGATCTCTTCAAAATTTTCCGTCTGTATAAAATTTGAAAGCATGTTGTGAGAACAAACAGTAATACTCCCAAAAGGGCAAACACATTGTAGGTCCTCACATATGGTAGTGCAGTGTGATGAATTAGTATGGTTTTTCTTGCAATGGTCTTGTAGCTCTCACCCAGGTGGTCGGGCAGGGATGTGAAAATAAGATAATCGTGGCCCACCAAAGGGATTGGTCAGTTTTGCCTTAAAAGAGAGCCAATTCCAGTGCAGAGAGAAGAGTCCACCACCACCAAGAAAGGAGAGACCAGGAGGAGAGAACTGGCAACAGAGACCTAGCAGCAGGAGATGGTGTGGTGGGCTTCCTGGCCCATGGAGAGAGAAAGCTAAGTGCCTTTGGGCAGAGGCCGAGGGCCAGGAAGAGGCATGCCAAACCACTAAGAGAATTATAGCCTAGACAAGTTGACAGCTGGGGAGAGACTGTCCTAATGACGGAATTGTAACTGTTACTTCCCTTATAATAAACCCCATAACTGTGAGTATGGTTTTTGAGTTCTCTGTGGCCATTGCAGTGAATTATCAAACCCGGCAGAGAAGTAGAGAGTGCCGTGTGAGGGACAGCTGGTGTCAGAATTAGTAAAGATGGCGGAGAGAGGAGGCTTGTCTGGGCTTGTCCGGCCTCTGCCCCATGGGAGCCAGCCTTGCACCATACCATCTTGGTTCTTCTTCCCCTTGTAGGGTTGGAGAAGGTCAGATGCTCCTTCCATGTTGTTTTTATAGGTAGCAATCATTAACTGAAATTATTATTCATTTCTCTGACATGGTCTTCTGTGGTACACAAAAAATGAAAGCTCTATACATGTGAATATGGAATATACCATGGACTGCCAGAAGAACAAATAAATCTGTCTTGAAAGAAGTACAGCCATAATGCTCCTTAGAAGCAAAGATGGCAAGACTTCACTTTATGTACATTGGATATGTTATTGGGAGGAACTAGTCCCTGGAGAAGGACAGCATGCTTGTTAGAGGGTCAGCAAAGAAGAGGAAGACCCTGAATGAGATGGATTGACACAGTGGCTAAAACAATGAGCTTAAATATAGTAATGATTGTGAGGATGGTACAGGACAGGGCAGTGCTTCGTTTTGTTATACATAGGGTTGCTATGAGTAGGAATTGACAGCACGTAACAACAGCATACATGTGGCTCTTATTTTGGGATATAGGAAAGGGGGTGCCTTTCCTTCTGACATGAAATAAATGTAATTTTGCAATATCAATTTTGAAATTGAGACGAAAGAAATTTGCAACAGCAGGTACCATTTTAAGAGTCATTAAATATTGTAGACCCTGGTCATTGCTTTAACAGGCTGAGGTTTCAAAAGTATAACTTCCCAGAAAGGGCAATGGGCTATGTATCAAGAGACTGGGGAACTCACATTGGCTGTATGAGGTAGTCATCTAGCTTTGCTGAGCCCCATGTCCAAAAAGATGGGATGGAGTGGAACTGTAAGCATTGCTAAAGTCCCTTCTGAAAATAAAAAGAAAAATGGCTCTTGACCTGTTTGCATTTACAGATGCACAACCGGGAAACTCTCCACTTGGCATCCTTCCAGTGTGCCCTTCTTTACCTCTTTAGACACTAATTCACATGCAGCCAGTTCTCTTATCCAAGCTTTAAACTCCCACTGCTGAGTGAGCAGTATTATAGTACCTTTCCATAGTCGATAACTATATTATGAAACCCTTTCCAACAAGATCAATCAAAAGGCAGTAGAGATCAAAACTCATTGAATGATATAATGTAGATTTGTCCATTTCATTATATGTAAATTAAAAAAAAAACTATCAACGATCACTGACATCTAGTTAATGATGTGCATGCTGAAAGATTTAGGGGAGAAGGGTACTGATTCTACAGCTTTCTTTGAAATGCATAATACATACTGATTGGTGGATGGATAGAAGGATGGATGGATGGACAGACATATAATAAAACAAGTACAGCAAAATGTTGACCAGCCTCTGTTATAACTAAAGGTGTGGTCTTAGGCAAGTTTATCTAACTTTTGTGTGACCTATTTCATGTCTTAGTCTGGATTCTCTAGAGAAGCAAAACCAGTGGAGCATATATAGATATACATAGAGAGAAAGACCTACTTGAAGGAAATGGCTCATGCAATTGTGAGGAAATGACTCATGCGATTGTTGGGACTACCCAATGACTAGCAAGTCTCAAATCCCTTGGTCAGGTAATAGGCTAAAGACCTCTGCTGGCTCACATGGTGGCAGAGACTGACAAACCCAAAATCTGTAGGTCAGGCAGCAGGCTGGAGGCCTCTACAGAGATTTCTGCAGCCTTATGTCCCAGGAACCGCAGGTCAGGTGATGAGAAGAGTATAGGGCTGAGAACGAGAGCGAGAGCAAGCTTTGCTCAAGCATCCATTTACATACTGGAGGCAGGTCCCACCCCCAAAGAAGCTCACCTTTCAACTGATTGACTGTTCGCATCAAATCACAAAATGCAAGTGATTATATAGTGTCTGCCAAACCACTGAGAGAATTACAGCCTAGCCAAGTTGACATGTAACGTTAACCATCACATTTCCTTATCTAGAAGATGGGAATAGTAACAGTATCTACTTTATAAGGTGGTTGTGAGGGTCAAATGAGTTAATATTTGTAAAGTTCTAAGCATACAGTGTGATGCAAAAGTTTGTTCAACAAACTTGTAAAAATCATTTCATAAACTGGGTCATGGGTAAGAAATCAGACCATACTGACTTCCATGAGCATAATCATAAACAGGCCTGCACACCCTGGGGTATTAGTCATTTCCCTCTAAAACACGCATATTTCATCTCCAGCTAAGAGGCAGCAGGAATTGTCAGGATGAATCGATAGCATTTAATTTCCATTTTCGTTTTCATCAAAAAATTTCACTTGCCTAATTATATGTAAAATCTGGATATCAATATAAAATCGTGTCACTACCTGGTCACACGAAGTAATCTAATGACTCCTCAGTTGCCTTCGAGTTAACCCCGTGTGTGTCAGAGTAGAACTGTGCTTCACCTGGCTATCAATAGCTGACTTTTTGGAAGTAGATTGCTAGGCCTTTCTTCCAAGGTCCCTCTGGATGGACTCAAATCTCCAACCTTTCTGTTAGCAGCTGAGTGCGTTAACTGTACCACCCAGCAATTTAGTGATTTTTCAAAAGGACACAGTGGAGAGTAGCCATGTTCTCCAACAAAGGCTAGGAAACTAGTAAATTAACACAAGTTTCTGTACTTTGAAGTCTACAGAGAAGCCTGTGGATTGCATAGGAGCTTTTTTTTTTGTCATTTAAAGAACTAGGTATATGGACAACAAATGGTAGTTTAAATAACAAACAAACAAAACAAAACAAAAAATAGGCTTATATGAGAGCTCTCCCAGACAACAAGTACCTGGTGGTGTTTATTCATTCCACAAATATTACTGAGTATCTACTTACTATGTGCCAGTCTAAGTGCTGGGGAGACAGCAGTGAACAAGGGAGAAATCTCTGTCCAAGTGGAGCTTACATCCTATATGTTGAGGCACACAAAAAGATGAAATAAATGAATATGTGCACATGGGTGTGCTCTCTCTCTCTCTCTCTGTGTAGATGATGTTAAGTGGTAAAGAAAAAAAATAAACAAGGAAAGGGGTAGGAAGTGAGCCAGTTTGCAATTTTAAATAGGACGGTGAGCCTCAGTCTCACAGACAAGGTGACACCCAAGTAAAGGCCTGAAGAAAGGGAGGGAAAGCGCCACGTGGATATTTGGGGTAGGAGTGCTCCAGGCCAAGGGAAGAAGATGTGCAAATGTCCTAAGGTGTGAGGATGCCAGGCCTTGTGAAGTACAGGTGGCTGTGGGGGTGAGGGCGAGAGGGGAAGGAGATGACTCACTTGCAGGAAAGCTGACTCACAGAGTTGTCAAGTTCATGCTGCATCTCAGCTAGGACACAGCAAGAATCCTTGGTTTCTCTCACTGTGGTCTTCTTCTTGGGACTGCTTTAGCTTCCTCCAAGCATGGCAGCTAGGCTTCAAGCTTGAGTGTTCTAAAAGGCCTGGGTTCAAACTGCAAGGCTTCTTATGGCTCAGTCTCAGAAGTCACAGAATGTCTCTTCTGTCACATTTTATTGGCCAAAAAAGTTATTAATTCCAGCCCAGATTCAAGGGGAGAGGAATTAGACTGAGTGTGTGTGGGTCTCCCCTTCTCTGTGGAAGTAGGCATACATCTCATTCCTAACAATATCTTATATTTTAGAAAGGCACGGCAGACTAGGGCATAAAAACTTGGGTTCTAGAATTGAGCAAACTTGGTTTCCAAATTTGGTTTTGCTACTTATAAGTCTCTGTTTTGTCACCTCAAAAATGGATCAGATAATAATAGTAGTACCTCACAACACATCATTTTTATAGATGATGACTCTACAGCCCTTAGAACGCCTGGCACTTGGAACTCCATATATGTTAGGGGTTGTTATAGTATTTTCTTCACTACCTCCCAAAATTTTTAACCACAGACTACACATACTTGGAGCAGATGTTCTTGATTATTGGTGGTCACAATGAAAGCAAAAGCACTCTTGAATGTCACTGATACCTTCAGCAACTGGAATTCTGTTCGGTTCTTAAAATTAGGGTCACTAGGAGTCCCTGGGTGATGCAGATGGTTAAGCTCTTGACTACTAGGAAAAGATTGGCAATTCAAACCCACCCAGAGGTGCCTCAGAAGACAGGCCTAGCAATTAGCTTCCAGAAAGTTATGGCCTTGAAAACCCTATGGACTATAGTTCTGTTCGGCACACATGGGGTTGCCATAAGTTGGAATCAACTCAATGGCACTTGGTTTGGGTTTCTTGTTTTGATTAGTATTGTTATGAGAATTAAATGAGGCAAATAATATAAAAGGACTGGAATGTAACAACTACCAAAAATATTACCTATTAGCTTTACTGTTATCAAACTGATAAAAATAACCATATTCTTTAAACTAAGTTCAACTTAATTTTGTATTATATAAACACAACCTGAGAAAATAGACTTTTATTTCTCTTCTCACAGAAACTGATACCAAAACGCTTATTTCATTTTCTTCCCTTCCATTTCTTTCCCTTTTCCTTTCCTCGCCTTTCGTGTTTCCATTTGTATTTCCTTCATTTCTTTTGCCCATTTTTTTTCTTTCTGGTTTTTGAACTCTTTTGGACTGATTTGTAAAAGCTCTTCATATATTAAGAACGCTTGCATTTTGTGACCTGAATTGTAAACATTTTCCTCTTCTGTAATCTGTCTTTTGATTATGCTCTGGTAGCAGTTTTGTTGGTTTCTTTTCTGTTCTTTTTTCTATGCAAGAAGAATTGTTTTTTATTTGGCAAAATTTTCAACCTCTTCCTTATGGCTCCTGGGTATTATGTCATAATTATCAAGACTTTCCCCTTGTAGAGAATATTTAAAACCTTACAATATTCTTTTCCTTCTACTTTTATTGATTAGTTTTACCGATTGTGAATATTAATCTGTCTATTCATGCGCCACTACCAAACCATTCTCATTCTTATGCTTTACATGGTTTAATATTTGGCAGTGCTTTTTTTTTAGTCAACCCTCATTATTCTTCTCTTTAATGATTTTTATTTGTTCTCGCTTGCTAGGTTTTGCACATAAACATTTAAGTAGTTTTGTCTGGTTCAAAAAAAAATCTTTTTTACTTACTGGGCTTACATGAAATTTATGGATTACCTTAAGCAGAATTAACATATTTTTCATCTTGAATCTGCTGACTCACAAGGATCGTATGCTTTTCCACTTATTCTAGTTTTCTTTATTGTCCCTCAGTAGCGTTTTCATATATTCTTCAGATTGATTTTCATTTTACTTGTTAAGTCTTCCCAGGCATTTCATGTCTCTCAGGATACTTTCAATGGGGTTTTTACCTCAGTTATGTTTTCTAATTGATTTTATATTTTATTGGCCTTCTCGAAGCTTTTTGCTTTTTTTATGTTTTAGATTTTTTATGTAGTTAAAATTCATGAACTTTTCTTTATGGTTTCTGCTTTTTCACTTTGGTTGAGTGCAAAGAAAAGCAAATCATGGCAAGTATAGTCAACCCTGACATACTCTTTTTCTTTTTTGCCAGCCACAGTTGGTAGGCTCTGTTTATTTTGCTTAATAACATAATCCAGTTCTCTCTGATGATTAATCCATTGGGCCGGGGCTAATCCATAAGCGTGCTTTAAAAGTCACCAGATATTCAAATCTAAATGCCCGAGAAAGCCACATCTGATCCTGCCAATTCTTCTATCAAACTTGTATCAATTACAAATATTTAAGGCTATTGCAGACACTCTTAGTGCCACACCTAGACCCCATTGTATTCTGATGACTTCTTCCTGGGGGCACCTGCGACTCAGCCCGAGGGCTTTTACGGCTACAGGAGTGTGCTCGATCCAGTTGAGCAGGCTACAGGTGCCAAGAGATTAACCTCCTTGGAAAAAATTTAAAAATTTAAAAAAGCATCCCTCAATTCCTAATGGACAGGAGTTGGTTGATAAATACCTCAGTTTTCTTGTGCCTCAACTGGGACAACTTTGAAGCATGTTCTACACAATCCCCCAGAGGTCTCCAGCAAGTCTGAGACCCAGGTGTCCATAGTGATAATCTGTTCATGAATATATTGGCTTCCTTCCCTTCTTTGTCCCATTCACTTTCCTGTCCCCCTACAGTGTTTTCTGGATTCACCTCCAAAACAAATTTCTTGCACTCAAATTACTATCTCAGGATCTATCTCTTGGGGGAACACAAACTAAAACAAAGGCGTTTCACAGTCTGGTTCCCACCTACTTTTGTAGTCTTATTGCCTGTGTCTCATCATTCAGCATCCTAGGCTTAGTCTTCCATTGCCCAAACATATCATGTTCTGATGTTTTGTATCTTTCTAAGAGCTTTCTCTCTACTTAGAATGCCTTTCTGTGCCCATGTGTGTAGAAAACTCCTACTCTGCTATCAACTCTTCAGTTGAATATCACCTTGTGGGGTGGCTTTTGCCTTCTTGGCCCAGGTCAGATGTTCCTTCCCTGAGCTCCCAAGCATGTTGCACATATCTCTATTGTGATAAACAGTTTCCAAAGATGGTCGCAACAATCTCTCTAATCTATTAAGAAGCAGAGTTTATTTTCCTTCTACTTGCATCTGGGTTGGTTATAATTGGCTTTGACAACAGAATGTGGTGGAAATGACATTTTGTGTCTTCTGATCTAGGTCTTAACAGGCCTAGCAGCTTCCTTTTTCACTCTCTTGGAAGCCAGCCATCGTGCAAAGAAGCTTGGACTACACTGACGAATAATGAGAGACCACATGGAAAGGGTGTCCTTGTAAAGGTGACACAAGCTGCACCAGATAACAGCTAGCACCAAAGCCCCAGTCAAAGGAGTGGATACTCAGTCCATTCCATCTTCAGCCAGCACCATGTGGAACAGAGATGTGTCATGTCTACCAAGCCCTACCTTAATTCCTGACTCAGAGAAACCATAAGCAATACAATAGCTATTGTTTTAAGCGATTGCATTTTGGAGTGGTTGTTACGCAGCAGTAATAACCATGATATCTATTATAATGCCGATCATTAAAACATGTAACGACTTGTATACTTGTCTGTCTTTCCCATTCAAACTGTGAGCTGCTTATGAGTGGAGATAGAATATTTTCATCTTTATGAATCCAGCATCTGAAACACAGGGATTCTTTATAACAACAAGCCCATAAAAATAGGGATTCCTCAGGGAGATCACAGAGAAGCTTGTCACGTTAGGGATTTTTTTAGGAACGGGGACTACAAAACAGAAGTTGTTACAGAATGATGGTGGGAGACAAAAGGAAGATGAAATTTTAGAGCAATTGAAAGTGATACTAAAAACTCTATTATTTTATAAATTCTCCTAATGATTGGCAAGATGACTGAACTCTATTTTAATCAGTGTGCAGCATAGGTGAGCCCCACAGTCACTGGTATTCAAAAGAACCTGTCAGGCAGCTACCACTGGGTGCAATGAAACTATCAGTCTCGGTTCTCACTCTGCAGAAGCACATACTGTCAGAGAAAAACAGAGATGGACCAGAACACTACAGGCCTTTAGGAAAACGTGGGGAAAATAGGAAACTCATCTTAAATGGTTATAGAACTAGAAAGGATCTGCATGATATCTGGTTTAGTGATTTCCCTTTATTCTGCATCTACGGAGCCCCATCTTGGTCACAGCCCTCCCTCTCACTCTCTAAGCAGGGGCCTCACTGAGTTGAGAGATGTTTCTCAAAGGTCCTATGCTCTGCCATGACTCACAGCCATTGTGTTTTCTTCCTCCTTCTTTATACTATATGACCTTCCCCATGCCCTTCACCAAGCTAATTCTTTACATTCATCTCTGGAGCTCCTTTCCCTTCTTTCTCTCATTTGCGACCAAGAATAAACTTCCCATTTTCTCTGCCATTTCAAATATCTCAAGACTCAGTTCAAGTCTTCTCTCCTCTGCAAAGCCATCAATAACCACCTCAGCCTATGGTTTACTAGAAAGTTAAGAGAATTGGCTTTGGAATAAAATGATTTAGGTTTAAATCATGACTATGCCGCTTATGATTTTGCACAAATTCCTTAATCTCTTGTATTTCTTCATCTGTACAATGGGCATGGTGTTACCACTTCATGAGGTGAAGTGCCTGGCTTGGTCCTCATGCGTAGCTTGGCATTAAGATATGTTATTTTCCTTTCCCCTCTTCAAATTTCTGAATTTCTGGTACTTAATATCTGTACCACCCATTTGTCCTCAAACTATACCAGCCTTTTGGCAGCTCTTGTCCTTATATTCATGTTAATATTATTGTCCTGCTTTTGATATAAGCTTTTCCTAATAGCTAGATTATAAACCTCTTATCTTTATATGTCACAAGGATAACAGATTATTAATAAATATTGGAGAATGACTAAATGGATAGATGGATGATAGAACAAGCAACTACTTCCTTAGGGCTCACTTTACCTGGTAATGTTATAACATTCAGAGTCAAGACTCAGTACATGCTGAATCAGACTACCAATAAACCCAGGATACTTTTATTTTTTAGGGAAGGAACCATTAGGGCAAAGGGCACAAATTGTCTTTCATCCTATAGATGATTAATTTAATCCATGAAAATGCAGACCCCATCCCATTAAAGGACTATATCCAGGGGGATGCAGTAGTAAGACTGCTAAAGACACAAGGTCTACCTCCCTTGGTTAAAAATAAGTGGGAGTGAAAAGCAATTATGTGGATAATAATTCCAAATTAATCATATGGGGATTAAGTGACTCAGTAGGAAATATTGAGTTTATGGATTAAGACACTAAGGGCACTTCTCTCTCTTAGATGTACATACTCATGAGGCAGGAGAACAAATCTCTCAGAACAATAGAGTTCTGTTACTGACTAAGCCCCCATCAGTCAGAAGTAAGAGGTAGAATGACATATTAGAAGTGAACAAAGAAAGAGACTTAATCAGTGATGAAAACCAGTTATCATTGCATCCTCAGGGCGTATGAAGTTTAAAGACAAAAAAACAAGCAATATGGTCAAGCTCCAAAAAACTCCACAAAGGAACTCTAAAAGGTTTCCAGAATGGAAATATTCTGGCCGCCTTGACAATCTTGAGGTTGGGTTATCAAGCCTTGACTCCAGGGCCAGAGTGTTGAAATCAGGCTGTGTTGAAACAAAGGGAAGGAGGGTTCCTAAGCAACTGCTTAACAGTGATGTCCATATTGTTTTTTTTTTTAATGCCAGGGAACCCTATGCTCAACAGAATCTTATAGGGTCCTTCGGTATGCAAAAGAGATAAATGTGTTGCTGTGTGGTTGCAAATAAGCTGGAAGACAAAGGGTAAGAGGATCTTGAGTGGGGAAGCCAGTGGGATTTTAGATGCCATTCCATAGCAGTCCCTGGTGGTGCAAATGATTAACATGCTGAGCTCCTAACTGAAAGGTTGGAGGGTCGAGTCCACCCCGAAGTGTCTTGAAAGAAAGACCTGGTAATCCACTGAAAAATCAGCCATCGAAAATCCTGAGGAGCACAGTTCTCCTCTGACACACATGGGGTCACCACAAGTCAAAATCAACTCAGTGGCCACTGCTGGTGGTGATCACAGGAACTGAGGTCTGGCAGAGTGTGTTTTGAAGACCGTTAGCCTAGGATATTTGCGGCCTTTTGGCTTCCAAATGAGATTAACAGCCAAGGTTTTTGGTCAAGATCTAGTTTGGTAAAAGGCCCAGAGTAAAATTGTCTAAAACTTGTGGTTGAGAATCATGATGGTGAAGACAATTCCCTTCCTATAGTGTGTGTGTGGAGTGTGGGGGAGGGAGGAAGATAGGCCCTTGTTTGCCCTGTTACACCAAGATCTCAGCAGGGTTTATTCCTTCTGAAAAATATTTTTAAGCTATGACTGAGGCTTTCAATGGAAGCCAATTTCAACTTAGCGACACCTAAATATATCCAAGCCAACAGGCTCTGGGTAGCTCTTCAGAAAGCACTGTCAGAAAAGGCAACAGCAGCCAGGACATTTTCTGCTGCTCAAAGGGAAGCCTCAATGTTCAAAGATATTTATAGTCTTACAGGAGCAATTAGTAACAAATCGTTTACCAGTTGCCATCGAGTTGGCCCTGGCTCTTGGCAACCCAATGTGTGTCCAGGGTAGAACTGTGCTCCTTAGAGTTTTCAACAGCTGATTTTTCAGAAGTAGATCGACAGGACTTTCTTCCCAGGCACCTCTGGGTGGACTCGAACTGCCATCTTTCAGTTAGCAGCTGAATGCATTAACTGTTTGCACCACTCCTGGACTCAGATGAGGCTTTAGGATCCTGGCTTTTTCCTTACTTAGAAGTGGTTGTAACCACAGTTTCTACTCGTAGGCATTAGGAAATATCGTGGCTATAAAACCAAGATAAAGTAAAGAGACAGAAGTACAGTTTTGAAGGGATCTCTGCCCAAATTAGAGCCCTCAGGATCAGAATGGTCCAGATGGCCGGTAGACAAGTGGCCAGTGATTTCCAGGTGTCGCAAGGACAAGGAACATCTTGGGTGGTGGTTGGAATCCAGACCTGGTGATTGAGTAAACAGTGGATATGACTGTGATTGTCCTCATGCAAATGACGGGAGTTGAGTGCTTTCTCTTGCATGGCCCACCAGATTTCACATACTCAGCTGGGTGATGCCAGGCCTGAGGTTTCTGGGAGACACTTCCCTGTCTAGGGTAATGCCTTTTGTTAAAAAAAAAAAAAAAAATGGTTACATTTTTGGGACCAAGGCACATTTCTGGGATCATACACAACCCAGGCTCCACAGTACCTCTCACCTCTTCCAACTGGACACGCTAATTCAATTTCTTGACTAGAACACCAGCCTCCACCAGCCCCACCTGTCCTGTGATCTTAGAACAATCTGACCTTCCCCCTGGGTGGATGCTGATTCCCCAGGATAAATGAGTGATGGAGGATAGCATGGGGTTGCCTGAGCATCTCCTTGTTTTCCAACAGTGAAGCTACCTGTTTGGCTACTTAAGTTTGTGCCTGGAGCATGTGAGCTCATCCCTGCTGCTCAGAGCAGAGCAACAGGCCATCATGTGCGAACTGGAAGGACAAGATTTGGGAAACTGCCTTTTTACAAGTACACCTTGTATATCAGACCCAGATGGCCAGGTGTACTTGTAATCCTGAGTTCTTTCTCCATACATCCCCATCAAACATTCTGTCGTAAGAGGAGCAAAAAACAAAACAAAAAACTCAAATGTCAAATGGGAAAACAAAAATCTGTTTCAAAGATGCTGTTTTGGTTCCAGTGAGCATGTCACAATGAGCCACACTTTCTGAAGTGTCTTGGAAAGAAATGCCTGTGATGTCAAGTTTCAAAGAAAGACTGGCTTAAAATCAAGCTGTAAGCTATGACAATGCTCCACTGAACACCAAAGAGAATTCACTTTTCAACCAGGGAGGCATTTCTCATGTATCAGGGGAAAATGCCTCCCATCCCGCATAATCTCAGTTCTTCTTTTTCTAATAAAGCATGCTGAATGTAGCACGTTGATGTTTCTTAGCTGAGGAATTTGTGCCTTCACAACCCTGCCCCATTAGAAGCTTGGTGGAGAAAAAAAAGCTTAGTATTTATATTTCAGGGAGTTTAAGGTTGTGTGGGTACAAGTGTTTTCTTTATTGAGTAGAAAAGGCATTCTCTCTTTAATCTGTACCTAAACTTTTTGGTACCCAAGCATTTAAAATGAACTGAAGAGTCAAAACAATAAAACACTTCATAAAAAAAAAAAAAAAAAAAAAACCTCAAAATTATGACAGGTTTCAACAGCTTTACCAAAAAATGCTGAAATATTCAGGTTATTAGAGTAAGGTGAAGGGGGTGAGTGGCTCTTACCTGGGCTTCTTTTGAGATCCCATTCCTCCTGCAGTTTCCACTATGTGAGCCATTGCTCTGTTTCTCCTGATCGTGAAGACTCCCGTTGCAAACAGCACTACCTCCGGGATTAGCCATTTGTGTGAAATGACGGAGCCCGGCAAGTTTACCTCCAGAGGATCTTGTCGAGCTTTTAGTTTTCACGTTGGCGAGGGGATGGGATAAAACACTTCTTCGGGGCTGAGCCCTTAAAAGGAAACCTACCAATCAGGCTTTTCCAGAAGAGGAGCAGCAGCCTATCTTTTTGCCAGATCTTTGAAATGAAAAACAAATGGGTACCTTTGCATTCCTCAGCTGCAAAGAGTCAGAATATGGGCTCCAAGGCAACAAACCTACTTCCAAAATATCAAATGTGGGTGCCCATGTTAGCTCCTGATGTGGACTGAAGAAACTAGTGGCAAACTGTAAGGAGGCGGGCTGGGAGGTGGAGAATCTTTTAAAGACATACACACATACTTCCACAGCCCATTCACACTCAGAATCTTCTAAGTAAGGTCAATTCTGAATTTATATCCACCTACCACATCCCCTCCCTCTCATGTCTAATTCCATTTTTTGGTTGTCAACCAAGCTGAAAGGTCAACTTTTCTTTTTGCAGAAAAATAACATTTAGAACCCACCAAACTTTAAAACCAGTGATATCATGAGGGGTACCAATCCATTAAGTATTTCAGTAAGACAGAATCTAGGAGATAGAATATTTGATTCTAGTCATGACTTCATTACTTTTACAACATGAACTTGGGAGCATCATTCGCCCTCTTCATGCCTCAGCTTCTCCATCTGTAATACAAGACAAAGAAATTTTAGTGGACTAAGTCTGAGGTTGTAGTAGGAAAATAGAATCATGACATGGGTTTGTTACTGATACAGGTGTGCGAGACAGATAGTGGTTGCAAGGTTTAGTCCAGAAACACTGCCGGTTTACTCATTAACTCTTACTCTCTAAATGCCCCGGTCATCAGGCATCTTTTTTCATCATCAAATGCAATTGTGGTGACATGGTCTGCTGGAGAATGTCAATCATTGGCAACCCATTTGAGTCCTCCAAGCTCACTCTCATGGTTCTCCTGAATCAAAATTTTAACATCAGTCACCTAAAAAAGAAACCCATTTCTTTGGTCAATGGACAAACAACAGCAGCAACAAACACGAAAACAGAAACAACCTCCTTACCTAGTTCTCAGCTCTCCTGGGCAGGAGCTTGTTTCCCCTGCAGAATGGTGTGGCTTACAGAATGGGGAGGCAAGAATAATGCTTCTCCCAACCATGATTTGCATGTGAGGCGATAGAATTTATAGCAAGTACATAGACCCTGATTTGTGTCTCAGGTTGAGAATTTTTATTCCATTTCTACGTAATCTTTGTCATCAGAGCAGAACTAGCTTTTCGTTGGTCTCTCTCCTTTGAGGCTGTTACACTGGGAGTTGGGAGCTAAACTTGTATTGGTTTATTATATTTCTTTCTACCCAAAGGAAACCACTATCCTGATTTCTGTCACCATAGATTACTTTGGCCTCTCAATCTTATATAAATAGAATAATAAAATATATGTTTTTTGTGCTTAGCTTCTTTCATTCAATGCCATATTTGAGAAAAATTTCCATGTTGTCAGATGTAGCAGTAATTTATTCATTGTAACGGATATCTAGTAATACATTTTATTAACATACCATAATTTATTTATCCATTATATTACAGATGTTTTGGACTGCTTCCAGCTTTTAGCTATTCAAAGTATTGATACTATAAATTTTCTTACTATATATTTTGGTATGTATATACCCTTATACCCTAGGACAAGAATTTCTGGTCATAATACGTACATGCACCTAGCTTTGGGAGATATTGACAAAGTTTTCCAAGTGCTTTACCAGTTTATTCTTCACCCAGTAACGCATGAACATTCTGGTACTCTACATCCTGACCAACACTTGGTATGGTCAGTGTTTTAAATGTGATTGCTCGTTGATTGTTCGCTGTTTCAATTTTCTTAGGTACAATTTACAATAATAAAATGTGCAAATCCTAAGGGTACAATTCAATGAATTTTGACAAACACTGAGCTCGTTTGAGGAACCTTGGTGGCAAAGTGGTTAAGAGTTCAGCTGCTAACCAAAAGGTCAGCAGTTCAAATCCACCAGCTATTCCTTTGGAAACCCTGTGGGGCAGTTCTGCTCTGTCTTATTGGGTCACTATGAGTTATAACCGACTAGACAGCACCTAACAACGAGCTTGTTTGAACTGTAAGGTTCCAAGTTGGTTTAACTATGAATTTTCCTATCAAGGAGGCTTTGGGAATTAAATTCCTGTGGCTGAAGAGGGAATACAGTATTTACTTATGCTCCTAACCCACTTTTTCCAGTGGCAGGCATAATGTACAGGCACACTGCAGGCAGTCAATCAGAGTCTGTGGACTGTTGGATTGACCCAGTTAGTATGTTTTAACTGTGCAGAGGCCGTTTACTTACTGACCTGAGTGGCACTTGCCCAGGAAAGGGGACGCCAGAGCAGTAGCCTCTGAGTCTCAGAAACATCACATAGTAGCCTAACATCAAAAGAGTCTTCTTGTTCTGCACAAGGTTCTTGTTTCTGGTGCCAAACCACAACTATGTGATAGCAATGAACTCAAGGGCATTCAGACTTCGAAATAGCTGTTTTCCTCTTTTTTTGCTATTGCCACATCCCTGAATGAGTCATATAAAAGTAGGTATTTATGCCATGGTTAAAACACATACTCTTCCATGTCCCTGGCACACCACCAGTTCTTGATGCTTCACTCTTAGCTTCACTACAGAAATGTACCATATAGTTGCAATTTTTCTGCAAATAAAGAAGAAGAGAAAAAAGAAAGAGCTGATTTGTTAAAAATTGATGTCCTGAATGTTCTTCTATCAAATAAAACACTCTTAACTCTCACTAATACATGTCAATATTCCCTGGAGACTGGGCGGTGTTAATAATTGGCTCTCTGAGATTAGGCAAATTAATCTTTCTAAATCTTGATTTTTCCATCCATGAACAAGGATAACAGCCTCCTAGGGCTGTTATGAGAATTATATGAGAAAACATCAGGTAGCATACAATACCTAAGTTTAGTATATCTCTTCCTCCTTAATCCATGAGCATTGCTACTAATGATAGAAAGACATTCATGGAGCTGTTGAGACTCCTCGAAACAAAGGCTCAAAGACCACGAGCTGTGAATTTGACTGATCTAAGTCCATCCATAAAGGATGGCTCAGCAAGAACATCTGTGGCCCCAAACCAACCTGGTCCTTTCAACACTGCTGACCAAGAAGCCAGAAAAGCAACCTGGGCATTGACAGGGCCACACTGCTCAGTTCAAGTCTGACACCCACACTGATGTGACCCAGCCTCTGTGATCCTCAGAACATGGCTGGGAAGTAGGGCAAGGCCCCTCCCACTGCCACCCACACGTGCCTTTTCTGTCATTAATTCCCTTCAGATTGCTATCCTCACAACTTAGAAGCATCTTTCTTCCAGTCCATCAAGAATGTCCTTCTCTTCTCAAACCTGCTGCTGACGCTCATGTGAGTCTTTTGTGTTCCTTTAAAGGCTTTGCTTTTGGAACACCAAAATCCAAAAGAGGTTCTTTTTTTATTCTTCTACTTTCCACTCTGTAATTCCCCCTCCTAGTTCAATGATAATACAAAAACTTAACAACTAGGATGAGGGATGATGGGAAGAGTGAAAACACCCACCATTACTGCCATAGATTGAATGTGTACCCCCAAAACATGTGTCAACTTGGCTAGGCCATGATTCCCAGTACTGTGTGGTTGTCCTCAATTTTGTGATTGTAATTTTATGTTAAAGAGGATTAGGGTGGGATTGTAACACCCTTACTAAGGTCACATCCCTGATCCCCTTGAAGAGAGTTTCCCTGGGTGTGGCCTGCACCACCTTTTATCTTACAAGAGTTAAAAGGAAAGGGAAGCAAGCAGAGAGGGTGGGACTTCACTCCACTAAGAAAGAAGCACCCAGAGCAGAGCGTGTTCTTTGGACCCAGGGCTCCTGCTCAGAGAAGCTCCTAGTTCAGGGGAAAATTGATGACAAGGACCTTCCTCCAGAGCCAACACAGAGAGAAAGGCTCCCCCTGGAGCTGACACCCTGAATCTGGTCTTCTAGCCTACTAAATTGTGAGAAAATAAATTTCTCTTTGTTAAACCCATCCACTTGTACTGTAAATTTTCACCTAAATCACACTAAAGTATTTAAAAATTGTTTTAGTCATCTAGTGCTGCTATGTTGTTGTTATTGTTAGGTGCCATCGAGTCGGTTCCGACTCATAGTGATCCCACGTACAACAGAACGAAACACTGCCCGGTCCTGTGCCATTGTTACAATCGTTGTTATGCTTGAGCCCATTGTTGCAGCCACTGAGTCAATCCACCTCGTTGAGGGTCTTCCTCTTTTCCGCTGACCCTGTACTTTGCCAAGCATGATGTCCTTCTTCAGAGACTGATCCCTCCTGACAATATGTCCAAGGTATGTAAGGCGCAGTCTCGCCATCCTCGCTTCTAAGGAGCATTCTGGTTGTACTTCTTCCAAGACAGATTTATTTGTTCTTCTGGCAGTCCATGGCATATTCAATATTCTTCACCAACACCACAATTCAAAGGCATGAATTCTTGTTAGTCTTCCTTATTCATTGTTCAGCTTTCACATGCATATGATGCTATTGAAAATACCATGGCTTGGGTCAGGCACACCTTAGTCTTCAAGGTGACATCTTTGCTCTTCAACACTTTAAAGAGGCCCTTTGCAGCAGATTTACCCAATGCAATGCATCTCTTGAATTCTTGACTGCTGCTTCCCTGGCTGTTGATTGTGGATCCAAGTAAAATAAAATCCTTGACGACTTCGATCTTTTCTCTGTTTATCATGATGTTGCTCATTGGTCCAGTTGTGAGGATTTTTGTTTCCTTTATGTTAAGGTGCAATCCATACTGAAGGCTGTGGTCTATGATCTTCATTAGTAAGTGCTCCAAGTCGTCTTGTGCTGCTATAACAGAAATAAATTCCACATTCTGTTGGATCACCTTTCTTTGGAATGGGCACAAATATGGATCTCTTCAAGTCAGTTGGCCAGGTAACTGTTTTCCAAATTTCTTGTCATAGTTGAATGAGTGCTTCCAGTGTTACATCCATTTGTTGAAACTTCTCAGTTGGTATTCTGTCAATTCCCGGAGCCTTGTTTTTCGTCAGTGCCTTCAGTGCAGCTTGGACTTCTTCCTTCAATACCATTGGTTTTTGATCATATGCTACCTCTTGAAATGATTGAATGTCAACCAATTCTTTTTGATACTGTGTCTGTGTGTATTCTTTCCACCTTCTTTTGCTGCTTCCTGTGTCATTCAATGTTTTGCCCATAGAATCCCTCAATACAGCAACTCGAGGCTTGAATTTTTTCTACAGTTCTTTCAGCTTGAGAAATGCTGATCATATTCTTCCCTTTTGGTCCTTTAACTCCAGGTCTTTGCACATTTCATTATAATACTTTCTTTATCTTCTCTAGCTTCTCTTTTGAAATCTTCTGTTTAGCTCTTTTATTTCATCATTTCTTCCATTACCTTAAGCTACTGTATGTTCAAGAGCAAGTTTCAGTGTCTCTTCTAACATCCATTTTGGTCTTTTCTTTCGTTGCTGTCTTTTTAATGACCTTTTGCTTTCTTCTTGTTTGATATCATCCCACAACTCTTCTCATCTTTGGTCATTAGTGTTCATCAAACCTATTCTTGCGGTGGTCTCTAAATTCAGGTGGGATATACTCAAGGTTCTTTTTTGGCTCTTGTGGACTTGTTCTAATTTTCTTCATCTTCAATTTGAACTTGCATATGAGCAATTGATGGTCTGCTCCATTCTGCTGTGTTCTGACTGATAATATTGAGCTTCTCCAGCATCTCTTTCCACAGATGTAGTCTATTTGATTCCTGTGTATTCCATCTGGTAAGGTCCATATGTATAGTCAGTGTTCATGTTGTTGAAAAAGGCTATTTGTAATGAATAGGTCATTGCATTGGTCTTGCAAAATTCTATCATGCAATCTCCTGCATCCTTTTTATCAGCAAGGCCAGATTTTCCAACTGTTGCTCCTTCTTCTTTGTTTCAAACTTTCACATTCCAATCACCAGTAATTATCAATGCATCTTGATTGCATGTTTGATCAGTTTCAGTCTGCAGAAGTGGGTAAAAATCTTCAATTTCTTCATCTTTGGCATTTGTGGTTGGTGTGTAAATTTGAATAGTAGTTGTATTAAATGGTCTTCTTTGTAGGCATATGGCTATTTTTCTATCACTAACAGTGTACTTCAGGATAGTTCTTGAAATTTTTTTGACAATGAATGCAACGCCATTCCTCTTCAATTTCCCATCCCCGGGATAGTAGACCATATGATTGTCTGATTCACAATGGCTAATACCAGTCCACTTCAGCTAACTAAAGCTTAGCATATCCATCTTTATGCATTCCATTTCATTTTTTACGACTTTCAGTTTTCCTAGATTCATACTTTGTACATTCCAAGTTCTGATTATTAATGGATGTTTCCAACTGTTTCTTCTCATTTTGAGTCATGCCACAGCAGCAAATGAAGGTCCTAAAAACTTCATCCATGTCATTAAGGTTGACTCTACTTTGTGGAGGCACTTCTTCTCCAGTTGTATTTTGATTGCCATCCAATCTAAGGGGTTCATATTCTGGCACTATATCAGAAGATGTCCTGCGGCTATTCATAAGGTTTTTATTGGCTAATTTTTTGGGGAGGAGGGGAGTAGATTGTCAGGTCCTTCTTCCTAGTCTGTCTTAGTCTGAAAACTCAGCTGAAATCTGTCCACCAGGGGTGACTCTGCTGGTATTTGAAATACTGGTGGCATAGCTTCCAGCATCACAACACGCAAGCCACCACAGTACAAAAATCTGACAGATGAGTGGTGTGACTCAAAGAATAGTTTCTTTAATCATAGGTCTCATATAATTTAAAAAACTAGTGTCTGTCTCATAGGGTCGCTATGAGTTGGAATCGACTTGATGGCACTGGGTTGGTGGATTAAGTAATAGAGCTAGATTTTGAGTCACTATTTAGATTACTTTACATCCTTGTGCCTCCCTTGTATTACCCTAGACCATTTTATAGATAAAGTTGCTGAGGACTATATAGTTTCTTGTAAATGTATGAGAAGACCTTATGGTCCTCATTTAAAGCCTTTCAAAAAGAAAAAAAATATTAACTTTGGGGGTGTAAATTCAAAGCAACATTTGATAAGGAATCAAGACTGACCAGCCAATTACTTTTGCATCCATACTCTATAGAAAGGAGTCCCTGGGTGGCACAAACAATTAAATGCTAGGCCACTAGCTGAAAGGTTGGCAATTCGAATCCACCCAGAGGTGCCATGAAAGAAGGGCATGGTAATCTGCTTCTGAAAGTTCACAGCCTTGAAAACTCTATGGAGCATTCTACTCTCTACACATGGGGTCGCCACAAGTCAGAATCGACTTGAAGGCAACTAACAACAGCAACTAAGTGGAAGCTAGCCTGCAGGACTTTGGATAATGGGTATTAGTTGCATCAGGAATATATGATGTTTGGGAGGCTAACAATCAATAATCCAGGTAAGGAGACAAGACATGGACATGTAAAATAAAAAATGCCCATATGTTTAAAAGATTTAATCTGAATTTTTTCAGAAAAACAATAGATGAGACATCACAATTAATTAGAAATTAGTGATCAAATGAATGTTCCTCTCCTTAGTGGAAAGAGAAAAAGCAGAGAATATATGTTTTATATCATGTTGGCATTCAAGTTCAAATTTGGTCAGTCCATCTTAATTAGTTTCCTTTTTCTCTCCTCTCTAAACCACAAGGAAACTGTGATTCAAAGTTGAATGGTACCAGCACTGGGGTACTTTTGACAGTGTATAGAATTCTTGCTTTTCTTGAGACTGACTTGCCTTTGTTGAATTTTTCTTGCCCTGAGCTCATGATTCATGATATTTTCCAGAACAACTGTAAACATTTTTCTTGAGTTCCCAGACATAGTAAATATGTGGGGCCCAGTGCAAAATAAAAATACAAATGCCTTGTTTAAACATTATTAAGAATCTCAAGAGGGCAACAGCAAAACATTAAACCAGGAGCACAGCCCTTCTATGTGCAGGGGCCCAGAGTGATTGCACAGGTTGCCTGCTCATGGCACCAGCCCTGGCTATGTGTGTGTTCCTATTCTGGAAGAAGAGTGAGCTGGCTTTCAAGACCTTTGGCAGTTAAAGGGCCAGAGGCACAACATCCTGCTAACTCAACGCATTGCATTTTTCACCCAACAATGATAGGCGCCATCTTCCTCTCGGCTTCTTGCCCCTACTATGCCAGTGTTGTGTAAAGTGTGTCTAGCTAGTCAGAGCTATCCCAACCACCCCAGGAAAGCAGTAACCAAGATTCTACCCAGCTGTGTACTGAGCCCCAATTGTTGTGAGGCATGAAAATTATTAAGAATGCAATTGTCCTCTACCATGAGGTCCTGTAGTTATAGTACTGATATTCCTGGGAGAACTGCACCGTCTACACTACAACTTCAGCTGCCTGCCATTCTTCACTGCACCCACCATCCAGATATTCATGAAAATGGCTCTGGAGTCTATAAAGCAAAATAAATCTGGAGGAAGGGGGAATATTGGGAAGAGCCTTGAAAGTTGTACAGACTTTTATGCTAAGATTTTGCCCTGTAGAGATGTGTGTGTGTGAATGTACACATGCTTTCTTCTACTGTGCTCTGGCTATGGAGGGACAGTTCATGGATCCTTTTTGCCCTCATTACTCTGCAATTTGACCATGGCACACACACAAGTAGCAAGCTGCCTAAGGTTGTTATTATTTTTCATGCAAGATGTACCCATATTTGTAAAATTGGGGTATTTATATTCTTAATAGGAAATATCACCTACTTCATAAATCAAAGAGGGTAAAAGGATATTCAGTAAAAAGTCTCTCCTTTCACCAGCTTCCATACTCTCCTCTCCATAGATGATCACAGTTATCAGTGATCTATTTTATGTAAATTCAAACATATAGGATTACATAGTGTTTGTATGGTTGCATACCGGAGTGCTTCAACTGACATTTTTGCACTTCGCCATTTATCTTGGAGATATTTCCATATTAGTTAAAAGAGAGCCTTCTCTTTTTTATTTTTTTGAGGCAATAGTGTAAGGCAGTCCCTGGGGTATGAACAAGATCTGTCTCCTAACTGTGTTTTTAAGAATTTGTAGGCAAGCCGGAACAAGTGCATATGTTTCTTATTTAACCTTACTTTAGTGCAAGAAGGAGCCCTGGTGGCACAGTGGTTAAGCATTCAGCTGCTAACCATAAAGATTAGCAGTTCAAATCCCCCAGTCACTCCTTAGAAACCGTGTGGGGCAGTTCTACTCTGTCCTATGAGTCAGAATTGAGTCAATGGTAATAGGTTTGTTGTTGTTGTTGTTAGGTGCCGTCGAGTCGGTTCTTACTCATAGCAACCCCATGCACAACAGAATGAAACACTGCCCGGTCCTGTGCCATCCTTACAATTGTTGTTATGCTTGAGCCCATTGTTGCAGCCACTGTGTCAATCCACCTCGTTGAGGGTCTTCCTCTTTTCCGCTGACCCCGTACTTTGCCAAGCATGATGTCCTTCTTCAGAGACTGATCCCTTGTGACAACATGTCCAAGGTATGTAAGGTGCAGTCTCGCCATCCTCGCTTCTAAGGAGCACTCTGGTTGTACTTCTTCCAAGACAGATTTATTTGTTCTTCTGGCAGTCCATGGTATATTCAATATTTTTCGCCAACACCACAATTCAAAGGCATGAATTCTTGTTAGTCTTCCTTATTCATTGTCCAGCTTTCACATGCATATGATGCTATTGAAAATACCATGGCTTGGGTCAGGTGCACCTTAGTCTTCAAGGTGACATCTTTGCTCTTCAACACTTTAAAGAGGCCCTTTGCAGCAGATTTACCCAATGCAATGCATCTCTTGAGTTCTTGACTGCTGCTTCTCTGGCTGTTGATTGTGGATCCAAGTAAAATGAAACCCTTGACAAGTTCAATCCTTTCTCTGTTTATCATGATGTTGCTCATTGGTCCAGTTGTGAGGATTTTTGTTTTCTTCATGTTGAGGTGCAATCCATACTGAAGGCTGTGATCTTTGATCTTAATTAGTGAGTGCTTCAAGTCCTCTTCACTTTCAGCAAGCAAGATTGTGTCATCTGCATAACGCAGGTTGTTAATAAGTCTTCCTCCAATCCTGATGCCCTGTTCTTCTTCATATAGTCCAGCTTCTTGGATTATTTGCTAAGCATACAGATTGAATAGGTATGTGAAAGAATACAACCCTGGCGCACACCTTTCCTGACTTTAAACCAATCAGTATCCCCCTGTTCTGTCCGAACAACTGCCTCTTGATCTATGTAAAGGTTCCTCATGAGCACGATTAAGTGTTCTCTAATTCCCATTCTTCACAATGTTATCCATAATTTGTTCTAATCCACACAGTCGAATGCTTTTGCATAGTCAATAAAACAGAGGTAAGCATCCTTCTGGTATTCTCTGCTTTCAGCCAGGATCCGTGACATCAGCAATGATATCCCTGGTTCCACAACTTCTTCCGAAACTGGTCTGAATTTCTGGCAGTTCCCTGTTGATATACTGCTGCAGCTATTTTTGAATGATTTTCAGCAAAATTTTGTTTCTGTGTGATATTAATGGTATTGTTCTATAATTTCCACATTCGGTTGGATCACCTTTCTTGGGAATAGGCATAAATATGGATCTCTTCCAGTCAGTTGGCCAGGAAGGTGTCTTCCATATTTCTTGACATAGACGAGTGAGCACCTCCAGCACTGCGTCTGTTTGATAAAACATCTCAATTAATATTCCATCAATTCCTGGAGCCTTGTTTTTCTCCAATGCCTTCAGAGCAGCTTGGACTTCTTCTTTCCATACCATCAGTTCCTGATCATATGCCACCTCTTGAAGTAGTTGAACATGGACTAATTCTTTTTGGTATAATGATTCTGTGTATTCCTTCCATCTTCTTTTGATGCTTCCTGTGTCATTTAATATTTTCCCCATAGAATCCTTTACTATTGCAACTTGAGGCTTGAATTTTTTCTTCAATTCTTTCAGCTTGAGGAACTTCGAGTGTGTTCTTCTCTTTTGGTTTTCCATCTCCAGCTCTTTGCACATGTCATTAGTGCAGGAAAAGCTTGAAGCCTTTTCAATGATTAAAAAGCAGCACATGAGCCAGTGAGTGTTGTGATGAAGAATTTGTTCCGAGTAGGGATTGGTTCAATCTTTTCAAAGTGAGAGCAATTTATGTAACATTAAAGGGCAAATAGGAGTTGTCCTTAAGTAGGACATTCATAACCTGGGGACTGCCTGTAATTCATTTTACAACGCCAATTTGTGTCCTGTTGGTGGGCACCTTCGTTGTTCTCACCCATACCGCCACTGAGAATAACCACATACATGTATCACATTTAGCACAGTGCCAATCATATCTGCAGGATGACCATCTAGCATTGAGTATAACTGCTGGATCAGAGGACGTGGGCATTGGTAATATAATCTGTTATTTATGTGAAATATTAAGTTCTCTGTCTTGAGTGGAACAGTGATTTTGTAACACAGAAAACAGTTTTTAGAATGCAAATTTTAATAATTGTCCCATTAAAATTCGCAATGAACTCGCCTGGCAAGAACCTGACGGCTGTTTTGTGGGACAGGAGCTCAGCCAGTGCACTGTCTCCTTCTCTGTGTGGTGCTAATGCTAAGTGGCTTCTGCAGAGACTCACGTGGATCTCAGGCTCCTTCTGCCTGACTTCCCAGTGAGACTTCTGTTAAGGGCATTGTGACTCGGGTTTAACTTGCCCTGAAAGTCTGAAACAACTTAAACATTGAATAGTCAGAATGTAAAACTTGGTGCATCTGTAAGGAAGGGTTGGTGTGAAAAAATGCGGTAATATTTACAATTTATATGTAATAAAAAGCATAGATTGTAAAACTATTTATTTCATAGGAACAAAAGGTAGAAAGAAATTTATGGAATTAAGAGCTGTTAAAGAGTTAGGGATAAATAAAAATGTTCATTCTCACTTCTTTATTTGGAATAAATATAGGCCCACAAGAAGTTGCAAGTATTGTGTGAAGAGTATTCTTTCCCTCAATGATAACCACAGTATACTGGCAAAACCAGGAAATTGGCATTGGTTTAATACTATTTTTTTTTAATCTTTGTATATTTATCTCTTTAAAAAAATATATTATACTTTAGGTTGAAGTTTGCAGGGCAGATTAGCTTCCCATTCGAAAACTTTATATACAAATTGTTTCTGACGTTGCTTGCAATGTGTCAGCACTCCACCCTTTCCCCTGCTCCAGTGGCCATTTCCATTTCTCCAGTTTTCCTGCGTTTCAGTGGCTTCTTTTGCCTTCGCCAAGTTGTGCTGACTTCTCCTACATTGTGTATTGCCTTTCTCTTCAACAAATGTAACACATGTCTCCTACCTAGTTAGTGGTTCTGCCTCCCCATCCTTCCCCTGCCTGGTTAACAGTCAGATTGTTTCTTTCTGCCTGTAAACCTTTTCTTGAGTTTCTCAAATAGTGGTCTCGTATGATATTTGTCCTTTTGTGATTTATTTTTTCTGTCAGCATAATGCCTTCCAGGTTCATTTAAGTTGTGAGGTATTTCCCTGATTCATCACTGTTTTTTACCGTTGGGTAGTATTCTGTTGTGTTTATGTACCATAATTTATTTGTCCATGCAATGGACACATAGGTTGTTTCCGTCTTTCACTATTGTGAATAATGCTGCAGTGAACATAGGTGTGCACACATCTATTCATGTGATGGCTGTTATTTCTCTAGGATATAATCCTAGGAATGAAATTGCTGAATTGTGTGATATTTCTATTTCTGGTTTTTTAAGGAGGCACCATATCGTTTACCATAGTGGTTTCTCCATTTTACATTTCCATCAGCAATGTATGATAGTTCCAATCTCACCACAACCTTGCCAGCATTTATTGCCTTTTTTTTTTTTTTTTGGTCAGTGTTATTCTTGCAGGAGTGAGATAGTATCTCATCTTGATTTTAATTTGCATCTCTCTAATGGCTAATGCGAAACTCTGGTGACGTAGTGGTTAAGAGCCACAGCTGCTAACGAAAAGGTTGGCAGTTTGAATCCACCAAGAGCTCTTTGGAAGCCCTATGAGGCAGTTCTACACTATCCTATCGGGTCACTAGGAGTTAGAATTTTTTTGGAATGGCTAATGATCCTAAGCATCTTTTCATGTATTTGTTGGCCACCTGAATGTCCTCTTTGGTGAAGTATCTGGTCATATCCTTCGCCGATTTTATGATTGGGTTGTTTGTCTTTTGTTGTTGAGTTGTTGAAGTGTTCTGTATATTGTAGAGATTAGACCTTTATCAGATACGTTGTTGTCAAAGACTTTTTCACAATCTGTAGGTTCTCTTTTTACTCTCTTGATAAAGTCTTTGATGAGAATAAGTATTTAATTTTTAGGAGGTCCCAATCATCGGTATATCTTCTGGAGTTTGTGCATTTTTAGTTATGATTGATATCCTATTTATGCCATGAATTAGGGTCCCTAGTACTGTCTCTATGTTCTCTTTCATGATTTTTACAGTTTTAGATTTTACATTTAGATCTTTGATTCATTTTGAGTTAGTTTTTGTGTATGGTGTAAGGTATGAATCCTGCTTCATTTTTCTGCAGAGGAAAATCCAGTTTTTCCAGCACCATTTTTTGAAGAGACTCTCTCTTCCCCATCTAATGGACTTCAATCCCTTGTTGAAGATCAAGTGTCCATAGGTGGGTGGATTTAGGTCTGGGTTTTCAACTCTGTTCCATTGTTCTATGTGTCTGTGGTTGTACCAGTACCAGACTGTTTTGACTACCGTGGCTGTATAATAGGTTCTGAGATAGGGTAGTGTGAAGCCTCCTACTTTTCCTTTTTTGGTCCTTTCCTTTCTATATAAAGTTGGTAATTAGTTTTTCCATCTCATAAAAGAATGTTGGAATTTAGATGGGAATTCCATCATATAAATAGGTCACTTTCATAATTTTAAGTCTTCCTATCCATGAGCACGGCATGTTTTTCCATTTATGAAGGCTTCTTTTGCTTTCTTGCTGCAGAGTTTGGTAGTTTTCTTTGTATAAGTATTTTACATTCCTATTAGATTTATTTCTAATTATTTATCTTTTGGGGGACTATTGTGAATGGTATTGCTTTCCTGAATTCCTTTTCCAAGCTCTCTTTGTTAGTATAGAGGAATCAGACTGCTTTTTGTTTGTTGATCTTGGACCTGCTACTTTGCTGCATCCTTTTTTTAGGTCCAGTAGCTTTCTTGTGGATTCTTTAGGATTTTCTATGTATAGGATCATATCATCTGTGAATGTGGGTAGTTTTACATCTTCCTTTTTTTCCAATTTGGATGTCCTTGATTTTCTTTTCTTATTGCTCTAGCTAGGACTTGCAGTAAAGTGTTGAGTAAGAGTGGTGATAAAGTGTATCCTTGACTGGTTCCTGTTCTCAAGGGAAATACTTTCAGTTTCTTTCTGTTGAGAATAATGCTGACTGTTGGTTTTGCATATATGCCTTTAATTATGTTGAGGAATTTCCCTTCTATTCCAATTTTGCTGAGAGTATTTATCAGGAATGGGTTTTGGACTTTATCAAATTCCTTTCCTGTATGAATTAAGATGGTCATGTAATCCTTTTCCTTTGTTTCATTTATGTGGTGGATTATATTGGTTGATTTTCTAATGTTATTGAACCATCCTTGCATATCTGGAATGAATTTCACTTGGTGATGATGTATTATTTTTTTGATATGCTGTTGGATTCTATTGGCCAGAATTTTGTTGAGAATTTTTGCATCAGTGTTCAAGAGGGATATTGTTCTATAATTTTATTTTTTAGTATTATCTTTGTCTGGCTTTGGTATCAGGGTTATTCTGACTGGCTTCATAGCGTGAATTCAGGAGTATTCCTTCCTTTTCTATGCTCTGAAATAGTTTGAGTAGTATTGGTAACTCTTCTCTGAATGTTTGATGGAATTCTCCAGTGAAACTGTCCAAGACAGGGCTTTTTTGGGGGGGGGGGGGTAATATTTTTATGACCTTTTCAATTTCTTCTTTTGTTTTGGATCTGTTCAGATTTTCTATCTCAGTTTGTGTTAGTTTAGGTAGGTAGTGTGTTTCTAGAAATTTGTTCATTTTCTTTAGGCTTTCAAATTTGATAGAGTATAATTTTTCCCAGTATTCTGTTATGATCCTTTTTATTTCAGTTGGTTCTGTAGTAATGTCACCCATCTCATTTTTATTTGGTTTATTTGCATCTTCTCCTTTTTTCCTTTTGTCAGTTTGGCAAGTGTTTTGCCAATTTTATCGATCCTTTCAAAGAATCAGCTTTCTGGTCTTGTCGATTGCTTCAATTGCTTTCCTGTTTTCTGTTTCATTTATTTACACCCTAGTCTTTATTATTTGCTTTCTTCTGGTGGCTGTGGGCTTCTTTTGCTGTTCTTTTTCTATTTGTTTGAGTTGTATGGTTAAAGTATTGATTTTGGCCCATTCTCCTTTTTTGATGTATGTGTTTATTGCTATAAATTGACCTCTGAGTACTGTTTTGGTGGGTAGGTTTGTTAATTTTCTTCTTGGTTACTGAGAGGTTTACTTTTATTATCCTATGTTTAAAACAGCCTTTTTTTTTACGATGACTTTGACTTCCTCTTCATATGGAAGTTCTATAACTACACCATTTATTCCCCCTTTTTGTTTTGAAGTTTTTATTAGCTTCAGATTGTCATCTCTGGTTCCCTGTTTTCAGCTTTGTTACTTTATTTTAATTTTGAGAGTTCTTTGTCTTGGTTGGTATCTGGGTAATAGTGATGTATGCCTTGGTCTCAGGTTGTATTCTGATGTCATTGTTTCTCTGTTTGAAGAATTCCCTTTAACATTTCTTGTAAGTTTAGTCTGGTTTTTTACAAATTCCCTTAATTTTTATTTATCTGGGAAAGTCCTAATTTTGCCATTTTATTTGAGAGACAGTTTTACTGGATATATTATTCTTGATGGCAATTCTTTTCTTTCAGAGTTTTACATATTTCATCCCATTGCCTTCCCTCATTCATGGTTTCTCCCAAGAATTCATAGCTTAGTCTTATTGGTGTCCCTTTGTATGTGATATTTTGTTTTTTTTATGAACTGATCTCAGAATTTTTTTTTGTCTTTGGTTTTAGAAAGTTTGACTATGATGTGTCTTGGTGATTTTCTTTTGGGGTCTATCCTGTAGGGGGTTCATTGATCCTCTTGGATGGAAACCTTCTCATCTTTCATGATGCCAGCCAAGTTTTCTGCCAGCAATTCCTTAAAAATTCTCTCTGTGCTTTTTCTTGTCTCCTTCTCTTGTCAATCTACATGTGAATTCCAATCATGTGTAGATTGTTTCTCTTGATAGTGTCCCACATAATTCTTAGGTTTTCTTTATTCTTTTTTCCTGATTGTTCCTCAAATAAATTAGTTTCAAAGAATATGTCCTCTATTTCACTGATCCCCTGTCTTCCTTTGATTCAATTTTTCTTCTGTGTCCTGCCACTGAGTTATCTATTTTAGATATTTTATTATTAAGCTTCTGGATTTCTAGTTGTTGTTTTTATATGGTTTCTGATTGTTTATGTTGTCATTTTGTTCTTGTATTGTTTTCCTGAATTCTCCCAGAGTACTGTCTGTGTTTTCCTGGATCTCTTTGAGGATCCTATATGTAAGTCTCTTGAATTCCTTATCAGGTAGTTCTAGTGCCATTTATTTCTCAGGAAAATTTTCTTTCTTTTATTCTGGTCACTTGTTTGAGCCATCCTGTCCTGTATAGGGTCGCTATGAGTCGGAATTGACTCAACGGCACTGGGTTTGGTCCTGTATCTTTATCTGGTATTGTTTGTCTTCTCTGAGGCATTGAGGTGTTATTTTATTTATTGATTGATTGTATGTTTCTTTGCTTCACCTTGGTTTTTTGTTTTGTGGTGACAAGTGTGTGTTCTGGGTCCCTCTACAGCCCTGTGGGACCATGGAGTCCTTCTGCGTTGGTGCTAGCAGTTAGTGCATCATCTGGAGAGCAGTACAGATCATCTTTGTGATATCAGGCAAGTTTTTAGCCAGCAATATTTTGAAAATTCTCTCTGTGCCTTTTCTTATCTCCCCCTGTTCTGGAATTCCATTCAAGCATAGATTATTCCCCTTGATATTGTCCTACGTAGCTCTTAGGCTTTCTTCATTTTTATATGTTCTTTTTTCCTGATTGTTTCTCAGAAAAATTAGTATCGACGGATTTGTCCTTTACTTTGCTGATCTTTTCTTCCATTGATTCAATTCTGTGTTCTGCCATTGAATTATCTGTTTCTGATATTTTACTGTTAAGCTTCTGAATTTCTAGTTGCTGTTTTTGTATGGTTTCTAATTGTCTGTTTATGTTGTTGTTTTATTCTTGTATTGTTTTCCTGAATTCTTCTAGTGTTTTGTCTGTGTTTTCCTTGATCTATGACAATATGATATGTAAGTCTTTTGAATTCCTTATGAGGTAGTTCTATTGCTGTTTCTTCATCAGGAAAACTTTATTTCCTTTTATTTTGGTCACCTGCTTCAGCCATTTTATCTTTTGTCTTTATTTGATTTGATATTGTCTGCTGCCTCTGAGGCATTGAGGTGTTATTTATTGGTTGATTATTCATGTCATTTTGGTTTTTTGTTCTGTGGTGACAAGTGTTGTGTGTTCTGGGTCCCTCCACAACCCTGTGGAACTGCAGGGTCCTTCTGGGTTGCTGCTAGCAGTTAGTGAATCTGCTGGGAAGCAGGACAGATCGTGTTTGTAGCCACAGCTTAGCAATGCTACCCAAATGGACAGAATAGGCCCTTTATGTGGGCACAGATTTGTTTCTCAGTAGGTGGTGGGAGAGCAACGGGTCTCAATGAGTGTGGCATTGGCCTGTGGGAACTGGCTAGGTGTAAGATGGGTGTTGCTGCAGCTAGGTGGTTGTTGGATGTTGGCACAGGGGATGCCTGCTCATGATTGGAGTCCATCGGTTGCACCTGGTGGTTGTTGGTGCTGGGATGTGCCTGATGAGACATGCCATGAGGTTGTTGGAAGAGTGCATAGGGGTTCATCTGCTAGTTGGTGAGATAGGGCATGGGGCCCACCTGCTGGTTGCTGGGTAATGGCACTGAGTGTGTTTCAGTTACTGTACAGGCTTGGGGGGATTGCACTTTTTGCTGGGCAGCTGACATGGGGGTGCTTCTGCTGGTTCCTGGGCTGCAGATGTGCTCGTGCCAGTCGCCAGGCTGCTAGGGTACTTGTGTTGGTCATTGTGTATTCCTGGGGTGCAGATATACTCATGCTGGTCAGCTGGCTGCTGGTGTTCTTACTGCAGTCATCTAGTTGCAAGTATGTTCTTTCCAGTCACTGGGAAGTGGACACATTCCCTCCAGACACTGGGAAGTGTGTGTACTCCCACTAGTCACTGGGCAGAGGGTGCGCTTCTGCTAGTCACCAACTGCAGGTGCACTCCTGCCAGTCTCTGGGAAGTGAGCTCACCCCCACAGATCACAGGGGTGCAGGCACACTTCCACCAGTCACTGGGCAGGGGTGTGCTCCACGAATCACCAGATTGTAGGTGCATTCCCACTAGTTGCAGGGAAGCAGTCACACTCTCCCCAATTGCCTGGGTGCAGGTCTGCTCCTGCTAGTTGCTGGGAAATGGGCACATTCCCATTGGTTGCTGGGAAGCAGGTCCACTCCCACTGATCACTGTACTGCAAGTGTGCTGCTGCCATTCACCAGGAAGTGGGACCTTTCCCGCTGGTCACCAGGCTACAGGCACATTCCCACTTGTCTCTGGACAGCAGGTGTGGGCTTGCCACCACAGGTTGTGGGTGGGCGGGGGGGGGGTTCTCCTGCCTGGCCAACCCAGGTGACTAGGGTCCAGCCTGTTTAAATGTGGGGGGTGGAGGAGCCCAGAGGCTGGCTGTGTGGAGAGCCTCTAGTTGCTACTCTGCTGTTTTACTATCCAGTGGGTGTTTCCTGGCCAAATGGTCAGACTCATCCACTGGTGGGTAGACTCTTTCCCAGTTCCTGGCTCCTTCCATGCTCTGTGGTCATCAGGATCACTGGAGCTCCTGCCCCATCTTCCTGCAGTTCCTGTTTTTAACTCCAGTTTGTGTTCTGTTCACCTTATTTCACTACATTTTGTTTGCACGTTATCTCTTTCTCGTTGTGAGTTCCATATAGTTGCCTTCCTTTGCTCCTCAGCAGGAACACTGCCTGATTTGTCCCAAGATGGCCATGTTGTGCCAGGCTGAGTGGAAAGGCACCAAGGGTCTATATCTCTCCATGTCCGCTGTTTACTTTTTGTTTCTCTTCCCACTCAGATCTTGGTATTATTCTTCTTTCTTCTGGTTGATATTCAGGATTCCAACCTTGTCTTCTGTATCTGTTTCACTTGGTTTCTTGGGTCTTTAACGTAGGAAAACATTTTGGTGCATCAGTCTAAGTTGCTATCTTGGGCTCCTCATTGTTCAATGCTATTAAGGTAAATATAAACCTATTACTGCATTAGTCTTATAATAAAATATGATTAAAGTTGGTTGATGTTAACTGTGTGATAATTTATTGCCAAATATATTATAATATATATAATATTTATTATAATAGATATAATACATATATATATACATATATATATATAAACCACCTCATAATAACTATATAATACATATAATATATTGCTCTTTGGCCCCTGAAATAATTAGAAATGAAATTGTATATAAAGTAGACTAGCAATTCAGAAATAAATGTTAACCTATTTAGAGGCAGGGTTTATTTTAATCCTTTGGCCAAGAGAAAGTAACCAAGCTGAACTATATTTGGGTACAATATTTAATTTTTTGTCCAAACGTATAAACATAATTCCCTTTTTTACTCCAGAATCTTTTATTTTTAATAAACAACTTTGAATCTTAACAAAAAAAAATTTTTTTCTGTCATATTAAAGATGTTTTTCCATTGCATATGTTTAAAACATACCTTCAAAAATCTGCGCATCAGTCATCAGTGTACAGCTTAGTAAATCTTTGCAAACTGCCCATTTTTACAAACCAGAACCCAAATCAAAGAGCAGAGCATTTCAGCACTCCAGAACCTTCCACATGCTCCCCTCCAGTTGTAAATTTCCCAAGAACAACCGCTATGCTGACTTCTAATAGCATAGATTAGTTTTGCCTCTTTTTTGATATATGTTAATGTAATTATACAAGACGTACCGTTTTGAGTCTGGCTCCTTTTGCTGAACATTATCATTGTAAGATTTTTCCAGATTGTTGTATGTGATTATAATTTGCTCATCCTTATTACTGAATAGCATTTATTTTAAATAGTTTTAACATTATTAGAGCTGATATAGTAAATTTCATTTTCCTCCAAATCTTTCCTCTGACATGCCCACACTTTGTGATGAATTCAGTCTACTCTGAATTGAGGTGGAAAAGGAAGGTTGTATATTAACCAGGTGTTGACCTTTGAATAGAATCTTGGTTGCCTAGAAATCGTGATGTGTTCAATTTCCAGAAGTTACAGGCTGACACAGTTAATGAAATCACCTTCCTTCCAAATGTCTTTCTTTTCCCCTTCCCATGAGTGAGCTAGTGTACATAAGCCTACTGGTGACATACCACATCTGTGTTCAACCTGGCTTTCCAGTTCTGAACCTGACAACTTTTCCCTCATTCCATTTCCAGCTAGTTAATTTCTAGTTCTTGCCATGTTAATGCAAGGATGGGCAAGAAGAAATCACATACACATAATGACATGTGGAAGAATTTATGGAAATGAACCACAAGTAGAATGTACATCAGTTACATCTTAGCTTGTTTTGAACGTAGGGATATGTCATCAAACATTTTTTTCTAACGTTTTTGAAATTTTCCACATAAAACTTTATTCTTTTCTTTGTATAACAGCTATATTGAGAAACAATTCACATGTGATATAGTTCACTCATTAAATGTATATAATTCAATGGTTTTCACTATGATCACAGGGCTGTGAAACCATCACCACAATTAATTTTAGAACATTTTCTCACTGCAAAAGTAATCACTACTGCTAGTAGTCACTTCCCATCCCCTACTCTGCTAGCCCTAGGTAATCACTGATGTACTTTCTGTCTATGTAACTTTGCCTATTCTGGACATTTCATAAAAAAACATAATGATACACTATGTGGTCTTTTATGTCTGGCTTCCTCCACTTAGCATGATGTTTTCAAGGTTCATCCATGTTGTAGCATGTATCATTGCTTCATTCACTTTTATGGCTGAAAAATAGTATGAGCACATATTTTGTTTATCCATCCATCTGCTGATGGACATCTAGACTCTATTTTTTGGGTGTTATGAATAATGCTTCTAGGAACATTCATGTGCAAATGTTTATGTGGACAAGTTTTCAATTCTCTTGGGTATATACCTAGGAATTGAACTGCTGGGTTATATGGTAACTTTATATTAAACCTCCTGAGGAACTGCCAAATGTTTTCCAATATGGCTGCATCATTTTACATTTCCACCAGAAATGTGTGAGGGTTCCAAGTTCCCCACATCTTGCCAACATTAATTATTAACTTTTTTTTTTTTTTTAATTATAGCCATCCTAGTGGATGTGAGGAGTTCCTGGGTGATGTAAACAGTTAATGTGCTCAGCTGTTAACTGAAAAGTTGGAGATTTGAGTCTACCCAAGGTACCTTGGAAGAAAGACTCAGCAATCTACTTCTGAAAAACTAGCCATTGGAAACTCTAAGGAGCACAGTCCTACTCTAACACACATGAGGTCATTATGAGTGGAATCTAATCAATAGCAACTGGTTAGTGGTGTGAAGTGTTATCTCTTTGTGGTTTTGAGTTGCTTTTCCCTGATGGCTAGTTTTGTTAAGCAATTTTTCATGTGCTTATTGGGCATTTGAATATCTTCTTTGGAGATATGTCTATCCAGATCCTTTGTCCATTTTAAAAACTAGGTTATATGTCTTTTTATAATTAAGTTGTAAGAGTTCTTTATATGTTCTAGATGTAAGTCCCTTATCAGATATATGACTTGCAATATTTTCTCCCATTCTGTAGGCTGTCTTTTCACTTTTTTTATGATATCTTTTCAAGCACATTTTTTATTTTGATGAAATCCAATTTGTCTTTTTTTTTGTCTCCTGTGTTTCTGGTGTCATTGAAGTTTATTTTAAAAGTTGATTTCAGAGCATTTTTGAATTATTAATGCTTAAAATATCATTGCATATTTTCTTCTCGGAACTTGATATGTTTCCTATCATTTTAAAGAAGAATTTCAGGTGGCAAACCAGCCAACTTTCTGCATGCTTTCAGAAGGGTGGAATTCATATTTGTAGCATAGGACAGGTTTGTATGAAAATCTTTTTTCTAAAATTAAATGGGAATTTCTTCTTTTTTTTTTTTAACAAAGGAAATAAGATTATCTAGGAAGTCAATGTCCTCGGAATCAACCACAGAAAAACTGCTTTTGTTTCTGATTGGCATCTGATCATTTTGACAGCCCAAATGAGAGTCTCTTAATACTGTATCCTTACTGACTCTGGGCCCCAGGCTGGACTAAGTACTGTGGGAGGCTGACAAGCAGTACAGGATAAGTTCTGCCCTGTTAAAGATCTCATGCGGTAGGCAGAAGAAGCTCATCTAACACACACGAAGCAATCAATGATCAATCTTTCTAATTCCCAGGATATCCAGTTTAATGCTTTTGAAGTTGTTGTTATGTGCCATCAAGTCAGCTCTGAATCATAGGAACCTTAACATATAACAGAAAGAAACATTGCCTAGCCCTGTGTCATCCTTGCAATCATTGTTGTTTGAGCCCATTGTTGAAGCCATGTGTCAATTGATCTCATTGAGGGTCTCTCTCTTTTTCACTGACCTTCTACTTTACCAAGTGTGATGTCCTTCTCCAGCAATTGGTCCTCCCTGATGATACGTCCAAAGTAAGTGAGACAAAGTCTTGCCATTCTTGCTTCTAAGGAGCATTCTGGCTGTACTCCCCGCAAGACTGATTTTTTCATTCCTCTGGTAAAAGTTCATGGTATATTCAATATTTTTTGCCAGCACCATAATTCAAATGTGCTGACTCTAAAGAATGTAACCAATATCACTGAACTGTATGTATCAAAATTGTTGAATGAGTGCATGTTTTGCTCTGTATATTTTCAACAAAAATAAAATAAATATTTTTAAAAATGTGAAGGAGGTGGGGCCAAGATGGCAGAGTAGTCAGATGTTTCCGGTGGTCTCTATTACAACAAAGACCTGAAAAGATAAGTGAATCGATTATATATATGACAAGCTAGGAGCCCTGAACATCAAAAGCAAAGTTAAGAAATTGGACTGAAAGGCAGGGGGTGGGAGCGGGAGACAGTTCAGAAGCAGTGAGGAGTTGCCGGGCCTGACTCAGTGACAAAATCGGTGCCTCACAGACCTGATCCCCTGGTGCTACCATGGCAAGGCTAGAGGTAGTGTTTGCATGTGATTTCCTCAGCAAGAGAGAGTGAGTGGTGCAAAGTCTACTCATGCCTCCAGAATCAGCAAAGAACAGTGTTCTTGGCAAAAGATAAGTACTTGCATCTAATTTGCCATGCAGATCACAAAGCACCCCTTTCTGAAAGAACTCTCTCCCACTTATCTGATCCCTCATCCCTCTGACCCAGGCCCCAAGCCTGCTTCAGTAGTGGTCTATTTCCCTGGGCCTGAGGTTGGTCCTGCTGCACATTCTGAGACATTCTACTGGCATTGGAGAAGAAACAAATTAACAAATGGGGAAAAAATAATCTGCCAGCTCCTTTAAACTGGGAACTCAGGGCAGAAGTGGCTCCTGTCCTGGCACAAGTGGCTCCTGTCCTGGCACAAGTGATCCATGGACTTCAAATGCCTTTCACCTCTGCATGGACTTGCGTGGGCCCATTTCAGCATCTTAGGCCCTTGTTGGCAGGGTGCAGTGGTATAGGTGCCTGAGGTCTGGCTTCAACTGTTTCAGCTGTGTGGTGGAAAGGCAGGTTTTTGATGTTTGACACTGCTGTACCTATTAAGCAGGGCCCTCACCTACTCACATCAGGGACCTAAGGACTGGGGACTCCACCCATGCCACCTAGCCACCTGCAACAGGGGTCCAAGGATAAGTGGTGCCTCCCAGTCCTTGCAGCCAAAAGCATTGGGTGCCCATCGTCTGGCTGTAGAGCCCACCCACCTGTACACTCTAGGGAACAGGGATTGCTTTCCTCACAGACCCTGGGAGACAGTTGTGAGCCCCCTGCCTTGCTCAGAGCATGACCCCCTGCTGCAACCAGATACTTGTGCCTACACCAATCACTCCTGCTCTTCTAAGACTGTAGGTGAGAGCTTGCACCACACACTTGGTGACCGACTACCTGGATACCTGAGGTGAATCCATATAAGAAAAATGAATGGACTCCTAAGCTCATATACCTGGTAACAGCTCTAGCTATCTGGTGACAGGATGTTAGAACTTCAAAGGCACCAATAATCAAGTTAGATCACTCAAGCAGCCTATTTGGGCATATCAAAACAAAACAAACCAAGAAACTAGGACACAGTAAGCAAATATAAAATAAATTAATACAATAACTTGCAGATGGCTCAGAGACTGCAAGTTATTGTCAACAAGCTTCGAAAACAAAGAATCAAGGAATCTTCTGGATGAAGGGAACCTCCAGTAATAACCAAAGGTAGAATACAAAAGATAAATATACAGAACTGTTCAAGAGATCAAGAAGGAGACCAGGCATAATGCAGAAGAAGCCAAGGAACACACAGATAAAGCAGTGGAAGAAATTAAGAAGGTTATTCAAGAGCATAATGACAAATTTAACAGGCTGCAAGAATCCATAGAGAGAAAGCAATCAGAAATTCAGAAGATTAACAATAAAATTTGAGAATTAGACAACTCAATAGAAAGTCAAAAGAGCAGAATTGAGGAAATGGTGAGATAGAAGATAAAACACTTGGCACCAGTATATTAGAAGAAAAGTCACTCAAAAGAGTTTTAAAAAATAAAGAAAATCGAAGAATCATGTGGGACTCTATCAAAAGAAATAACCTACAAGTGATTGGAGTACCAGAACAGGAAGGGAGAATGGAAAATACAGAGAGAATTGTCGAAGATTTGTTGGCAGAAAACTTCCCTGATATCATGAAAGACAAGAAGATATTTATCCAAAATGCTCATCAAACCCTACATAAGGTAGATCCCAAAAGAAAGTCATCAAGATATATTATAATCAAACTTGCCAAAACCAAAGATAAAGAGAATTTTAAGAATGGACAGGGATAAATGGGAAACTCTGGTGGCATACTGGTCAAGTACTATGGCTGCTAACCAAAGGGATGGCAGTTCAAATCCACCAGGTGCTCCTTGGAAACTCTATGGGGCAGGTCTACTCTGTCCTATAGGGTCGCTATGAGTCAGAATTGACTCCACAGCAACAAGTTTTGAGGGATAAATAAAAAGTCACCTACAAAGGAGATTCAATAAGAAGAATCTCAGACTACTCGGCAGATACCATGCAAGCAAGAAGGCAATGGGATGACATATATAAAGCCTTGAAGGACAAAAAGTGCTAGCCATGAATCATATACCCAGCCAAATTGTCTCAAATATGTAGGTGAAATTAAGACATTTCCAGATAAAATGAAGTTTGGGAATTTTCAAAAGCCAAACCATAATTACAAGAAATACTAAAGGCAGTCCTCTGGTTAGCAAATCAATAACATCAGATAACAACTCAAGACTAGAACACAGGACAGAGCAGCCAGATATCAACCCAGATAGGGAAATCACAAAAATAAATCAAGATAAAAATACAATCAAAACAGGAAAAAAGTGATGTCAATATATAAAAGATGACAATATTAAATAGAGAGGGACTAAAAATGTAGCCATAGATCTTTCATATGGAGAGGAAGTAAAGGAGATATAAAGAAATAAAGGATTGGATTAAACTTACAAAAATAGGGGTAAATATTAAGGTATCCACAAAGGAAACTAACAATCCTACACATCAAAATAAAAAACAAGAAAAACATAAAGACTTAGCAAAAATAAAATCAACAAAAATTAAAAAGAGGATTAGACAATATATAAAGAAAAACTACTCAGCACAAAAAATTAAGTGGAAAAAAGAAACTGTCACCAACACATAAAAAAGACATCAAAATGACACCACTAAACTCCTACCTAGCAATAATTATGCTGAATGTAAATGGACTAAATGCACCAATAAAGAGACACAGCGGCAGAATGGATAAAAAAACACAATCCATCTATATGCTGCCTACAAGAGACATACCTTAGACTTAAAGACAGAAATAAACTGAAATGCAAAGGATGGAAAAAAATATATCAAGCAAACAACAATCAAAAAAAAGCAAGAGTGGCAATATTAATTTCGGACAAAATAGACTTTAAAGTTAAATCCACCACAAAGGATAAGGAATGACACTATAAAATGATTAAAAGGACAATATACCAGGAGGATATAACAATATTAAATATTTACCTACCCAACGACAGGGCTTCAAATACATAAAACAAACTCTAACAACACTGAAAAGTGAGATAGCTCCACAATAATAGTAGGAGACTTCAACACACCACTTTTGGTGAAGGACAAAGCATCCAGAAAGAAGCTCAATAAAGACACAGAAGATCTAAATGCTACGATCAACCAACCCGACCTCATAGCCATATACAGAACTCTTCACTCAACAGCAGAGAAGTATACTTTCTTTTCCAATGCACATGGAACATTCTCTCAAATAGACCACATATTAGGTCATAAAGCAAGGCTTAACGGAATCAAAAACATCGAAATATTACAAAGCATCTTCTCTGACCATAAAGCCATAAAAGTAGAAATCAATAACAGAAACAGCAGGGAAAAGAAATCAAACACATGGAAATGGAACAATACCTTGCTCAAAAACTACTGGGTTATAGAAGAAATTAAGGATGGAATAAAGATATTCATAGACTCCAATAAGAATGAAAACACTTCCTATCAGGACGTTTGGGATACAACTAAAGCAGTGCTCAGAGGTCAAATTATAGCAATAAAGGCACATCCTAAAAGAAGAAAGGGCTAAATTCAAAGAATTATCCCTACAACTTGAGCAAATAAAAAAGAGCAACAAAAGAAACAATTAGGCACCAGAAGAAACCAAATAGTAATAATTAGAGCAGAATTAAATGAAATAGAGAACAGAAAACAATTGAAAGAGTAAATAGAACCAAAAGCTGGTTCTTTGAAAAGATTAACAAAATCAATAAACCATTGGCCAAACTGAAAGAAGCAAAAACAGGAGAGGAAGAAAATATCTTCAATAAGAAATGAGATGGGCGATATCACAACAGACCCAAATGAAATTAAAAGAATCTTATCAGATTACTATGAAAAATTGTACTCTAACAAATCTGAAAACCTAGAAGAAATGGACACATTTCTAGAAACACACTGCCTACCTAAACTAACACAAACAGAAGAAACCCGTAACAAAAGAAGAGATTGAAAAGGTAATTTAAAAATTCCCAACAAAAACAGCCCTGGCCCTGATGGCTTCAATGGAAAATTCTACCAATCTTTCAGAGAAGAGTTAACACTCTGAAGCCACCATATCCCTGATACCAAAACCAGATAAAGATGCCACAAAAAAAGAAAATTACAGACTATATCCCTCATGAACTTAGATGCAAAAATCCTCAACAAAATTCTAGCCAAGAGAATTCAACAGCATATCAAAAAAGTAATTTGCCACGACCAAGTGGGATTCATACCAGGTATACAGGGATGGTTCAACATTAAAAAAAAAATCAATGTAATATATCATATAAATAAAAGACAAGAACCACATGATCTTATCAATTGATGCTGAAAAGGCATTTGACCAAGTCCAATGCCGATTCATGATAAAAACTCTCAGCAAACTAGGAATAGAAGGAAAATTCCTCAACGTACTAAAGGACATTTATACAAAGCCAACGGCCAACATCGTCCTAAATGGAGAGAGTCCGAAACCATTCCCTTTGAGGATGGGAACCTGATAAAGATGCCTTTATCATCACTCTTATTCAACATTGTGCTGGAGGCCCTAGCCAGAGCAATTAGGCTAGATAAAGAAATAAAGGGCATCCAGATTGGTAAGGAAGAAGTAAAAGTATCTCTGTTTGCAGATGATATGATCTTATACGCAGAAAACTCTAAAGAATCCTCAAGAAAGCTACTGAAACTAATAGAAGAGTTCAGCAGAGTATCAGGATACAAGCTAAACATACAAAAATCAGTTGGATTCCTCTACACCAACAAAGAGAACGTTGAAGAGGAAATCACCAAATCAGTACCATTTATAAGACCCCCAAAGAAGATAAAATACTTAGGAATAAATCTAACCAGAGTTGTAAAAGACCTATACAAAGAAAACTACAAGACACTACTGCAAGAAACCAAAAGAGCCCTACATAAGTGGAAAAACATACCTTGCTCATAGATTGGAGGACTCAACGTTGTGAAAATGTCTATTCTATCCAAAGTATCCAAAGTAATCTATAGATACAATGTGATGCCGATCCAAATTCCAATGACAATTTTTAAGGAGATGGAGAAACAAATCACCAACTTCATATGGAAGGGAAGAGGCCCTGGATAAGTAAAGCATTACTGAAAAAGAAGAACGAATTGGAAGGCCTCACGTTACCTGATTTTAGAACCTATTATACTGCTATGGTAGTCAAAACAGGCTGGTAGTGGTACAACAGATACACAACCAATGGAACAGAATTGAGAATCCAGACATAAATCCATCCACATATGAGCAGCTGATATTTGACAATGTCCCAAAGTATGTTAAATGAGAAAAAGACAGTCTCTTTAACAATGTTGCAGGCATAACTGGATATCCATCTGCAAAAAAATGAAACAAGACCCATACCTCACACCACGCACAAAAACTAACTCAAAATGGATTAAAGACCTAAATATAAAATCAAAAACCATAAAGGTCATGGAAGAAAAAATAGGGATAACTCTGAGCCCTAATACGTGGCATTAATGGAATACAAAACATTGCTAACAATGCACAAACACCAGAAGAGAAACTAGGTAACTGGAGCTCCTAAAAATCAAACACCTGTGCTTATCCAAAGACTTAACCAAAAGAGTAAAAAGATTACCTACAGACCGGGAAAACGTTTTTAGCTATGACATGTCCTATCAGTGTCTGAGCTGTAAAATCTACATGATACTGCAAAAACTCAACAACAAAAAGACAAATAACCCAATTAAAAATGGGAAAAGGATATGAACAGGCACTTCACCAAAGAAGACATTCAGGTGGCTAAAAGATACACAAGGAAATGCTCATGATCATTAGCCGTTAGAGAAATGCAACTCAAAATACAATGAGATATTATCATCACCCCAACAAGGGTAGCATCAAGCCAAAAAACACAAAATAATAAATGTTGGAGAGGTTGTGGAGAGACTGGAACACTTATACACTGCTGGTGGGAATGTAAAATGGTACAACCATTTTGGAAATCAATTTGGTGCTTTCTTAAAAAACTGGAAATAGAACTACCAGCAATCCTACTCCTTGTAATATATCCTAGAGAAATAAGATCATTCGCGTGAACAGATATACACACACCCATGTTCATTGCAGCACCATTTATAATAGCAAAAAGATGGAAGCACCCAAGGTTCCCATCAATGGCTGAATGCTTAAATAAATTATGGTATACTCACATAATGAAATACTATGCAATGATTAAGAACAATGATGGGTCCGTAAAACATCTCATAACATGGATGAATCTGGAAGGCATTATACTAAGTGAAATTAATCAGTTGTAAAAGGACTAATATTGTATGATACCACTACTATAAGAACTCAAGAAAAAGTTTAAACACAGAAGAAAATATTCTTTGATGGTTATGAGAGTGGGGAGGGAAGGAGAGGGGTATTCACTAATTAGATAGTAGATAAGAACTATTTTAGGTGAAGGGAAAGACAACACACAATACAGGAGAGGTCAGCACAACTGCACAAAACCAAAAGCAAAGAAGTTCCGTGAATACAACCAAAGGCTTCGAAGGCCAGAGTAGCAGGGACGGGGCGGGGGGATCATGGTTTCAGAGGACATCTAGGTCAATTGGCATAACAAAATGTATTATGAAAACATTCTGCATTCCACTGTGGTGAGTGGTGTCTGGTGTCTTAAACTCTAGCAGGTGGCCATCTAAGATGCATCAATTTGTCTCATCCCACCTGGAGCAAAAGGTAATGAAGAACACCAAAGGCACAAGGTAAATGTGAGCCCAAGAGACAGAATGGGCCTCATAAACCAGAGCTGGTAGAACTAGATGGTACCCAGCTACCACCGATGACTGCCCTGACAGGGAACACAACAGAGTATCCCTGATGGAGCAGGAGAACAGTGGGATGTAGACCTCAAATTCTCATAAAAAGACCAGACTAAGACTAGAGGTACCCTGGAGGTCATGGTCCCTGGACCCTTTGTTAGCCCAAGACTGGAACCATTCCTGAAGCCAACTCTTTATACAGGGATTGGACTGAACTATAAGACAGAAAATGATACCGGTGAGGAGTGAGCTTCTTGGCTCACGTAGACACATGAGACTGTGTGGGCAGGTCCTGTCTGAAGGAGAGATGAGAAGGCAGAGGGGGACAGGAGTTGGTTGCACGGTCATGGGGAATACAGGGTGGAGAGGAGGATTGTGCTGTCTCATTAGAGGGAGAGCAGCTAAGGGTACATAACAAGGTGTGTATAAATTTTTTGTATGAGAGACTGACTTGATTTGTAAACTTTCACTTAAAAAAAAAAATAACTAAAAACAAAAAAAAGTAACTAGACTGTCCTGATCAAAAAGGGGAAAATGCAAAACAGAATTTCAAATTTTCACGGAATCTAGAATTTCTAGAGCTGTGGAGGCTGGCTGAATCCTAGAAACTACTGCCCTGAGGTAATCTTTAAACCTTAAACCAAAAATATCCCCCAACGTTTCCTTAAAAGAGAATAGTTTAGCTTAACTAGTAAAGAATGTCTGCCTTGAGCATTTTGCTTTTTAAAGATCTATGTATATGGGATCAAATTGACAACAGCAACACAAAAGATTAGATAGGAACCTGATGGAGCACTGAGTTTATGTTAATGGGGGCGGAACAACTCAGGAAAGGAGGGTGAGAATGGTTGCGTAACTGAAAGAATGTAGTCATTGTCACTGAACTGTATATGTAGAAACTTGAGTTGCTGTGTGTTTTGTTGTGTATATTCTCAACAACAAAAATAATTTATTTTAAGTTAAAAAAAAAAGTGTCAACTCTTCCTCAGTCTTCCTTTTTCTTTGTCCAGGTTTCACATGGGTATAAGGCAACTGAAAATACCAGGGCTTGGGCCAGGTGCACCTTAGCCGTTAAAATGACACTGCTTTTTAAGTTTTTAAAGAGGTCTTTTGTCTCAGATTTCCTCAATGCAATGCCGTTTGATTTTTTGACTGCTGCTTCTATGGGCGTTGATGGTTGGTCCAAGTAGAATAATCTTGACAACTACTGTAACCTGTCCACCGTGGGTGATCCTGTTGGTATTCGAAATACCAGTAGCGTATCTTCCAGCATCATAACAATGTGCAAGCCACCACAGTATGACAAACTGACAGACAGGCTGTGGCTTTTGAAATAAGTCCTTAGTAAATATTATTTATTGAGTAAACTAGATTAACTTAAAGATTGTATCGAATCAGGGACTGAAGTGTGTGGTGTAGACTATGATTATGGTGTGACTCTGGACAAGCCTCTTCACCTTACCTAAACTTGGTTTATTCATCTTCAACTGGGGACAATAAAAATGCTCAACACTGAAGGTTGTAAGGAAGGACAAATACGACACTGCCTATGCAAGAGTGCATTGTAACTGTCAAGACTCACAGCTACCATGAATGCAGGAACAGAGAGGAGTAGCTAGGACCATGGGCTTTGGAATTAAGAACTGGGCTAAAATTTAGTAGCTCTGTGCTATTGCACAAGTCCTCACCTGAAAATTCTACTTTATGAGATTTTTGTGTGGATTCTTTTTAATGAGGTCGTATATACAAAGGACTAAACACAGGAGGTTCTTTTACATTTTAGGTGAAGGAAGCAACAGGTGCAAAGCACAGAAGTACGTAATTCCCACAGGATGTGAGTATGTGTTGGTAAATATCCAAAAAGTAGATCTAGGAATACCTGGAAGAGGAACTAAAACAGAATCAGAAGACTTAAACCAGGCACAATAAGAAGCTCTGAAGACTTTTAATCAACTATTATGTCTGATGCTTATCTCAGGCCGGAGAAAAGGAAAACTGTCATCTTGGGAAAAGCCCTGTTATGGTAAATAGGAGGCCTGGATTGATTTAGTTCTGGCTCTACTACTGGTTAGCTGTGTGGCTTAGACCATTCATTTAGCCTCTCTGGTCTTTTTCACCAGATAAGTTCCTTAATGTTTATTCTGAGAATCATTAAGCTCTAAGCTGCTAGTCCTAGCTTGTTTAAAGTTTCTACTGTCAGACTGTTGCTGAAGTTTGGAAAATAAAGATTGTTTGGTCTCCTGGGGCTGGGGGCAACTTTCTAACACCTATACACTTGGTGTTTTGCAACATCCTTGATGGTTTATGTGCCAAAATGCATAAGCATATATAGACATTCGATTCCAATCCAAAGTGGTGCTTGGGAAATATTCCAAATTGCTCAGGTATCTTCCTGCAATAAGACTCACAGCCTCAGGAATTTTCTGCAATGCATTTCTTGAACTTTCTATTGACTTAGAACATCTGTATAGAAAATGCTCAAGGCACAAGTGTCCTGTGTGCCTAGTTTTCACAAAGTGAACACACCTGAATAATCAGTTCCCAGACCAAGAAAACAGAACATGACCAGGGCCCAGAACCCTTCCGTGCCCTATTCTAGTTACTACCTCCCCCAAGGACAATCACTGATTTCTAATAGTATTGAGCAGTTTTAAAATATCAAAAAGCTCATTGAAAATAAAGATTACTAGTTTAAGAGACTTTAAGTGTCCTCCAAAAGTCGAATCCTTTGCTTGTTTCTGAAGAAGTAGATACAACACTTTTGGGAAATAATTTGGCAGTACGTCTTAAGATCTGTTAATAGTTTTATGCTATTCTGCTTGTTTTAGTCATCTAGTGCTGCTATAACAGAAATACTATAAGTGGATGGCTTTAACAAAGAGAAATTTATTTTTTCACAGTCTAGTAGGTTACAAATCCAGATTTAGGGCATCAGCTCCAGGGGAAGGCTTTCTCTCTCTGTCTGCTCTGGAGGAAGGTCCTTGCTCTCAATCTTCCCCTGGTCGAGGAGCTTCTCAGAAGCAGGGACCCCATGTCCAAAGGACGGTCTCTGCTCCTGGTTCTGCTTTCTTGGTGGTATGAGGCCCCCAACTTTCTGGTTGCTTTCCTTCCCTTTTATCTCCTGAGAGATAAAAGGTGGTACAGGCCACACCCCCAGGGAAACTCCCTTTACACTGGATCAGGGAGGTGACCTGAGTAAGCGTGGTGTTAAAATCCCACTCTAATCCTCTCAACATAAAATTACAATCACAAAATGGAGGACAACCACACAATACTGGAAATCGTGGCCTAACCAAGTTGATACACACATTTTTGCGGGGACATAATTCAATCCATCACACTGTTCTTGGAAGTTCATTCAAAGGAAACACATTGCTCAAAAAAGAATTTTTTTATACTCATAAATATTTTTACTTCACTCTTATCTGTTATTAAACTCAGAAGTAACCTAGACATCCAGCAATAAGTGAATCATTAAACAATTTGTAGATCAAAAAACCAAACCCAGCGCCGTCGAGTCGATTCCAACTCACAGCGACCCTACAGGACAGAATAGAACTGCCCCATAGAGTTTCTAAGGAGTGCCTGGCAGATTCAAACTGCCAACCCTTTGGTTAGCAGGCGTAGTACTTAACCACTACGCCAGCAGGTTTCCAATTTGTAGATACGAACCGTGAAACATTAAGCAGCTGTTAAAAAAATACTCTTTATCTATTGTCTATTTAACTTTGGTGAAGTGTAGGAGAGTACACAACACTGGGAAAGCAAGCACAACTTGTACAAGGCGGGGTCGTAGAAGCTCCATAGACACACCCAAACTCCCTGAGGGACTGAATTGCTGGGCTGGAAGCTGTGGGGACCATTGTCTCAGGGAACATCTAGCTCAAGTGGCATAATATAGTTTATAAAGAGAATGTTCTACATTCTACTTTGGTGGGTAGTGTCTGGGGCCTTAAAAACCTGTGAGTGACCATCGAAGATACTCCACTGGTCTCACCTATTCAGGAGGAAGGAAGAATAAAGAAAACTAAAGATGCAAGGGAAAGATTGGTCCAAGGGACTAATGGACAACATCTACCAAGGCCTCCACCAGACTGAGTCCAGTGACCGGCTACTATTATTGACTGCTCTGGAAGGGATCACGATAGAGGGTTCTGAACAGAGCTGGAGAAAAATGTAGAACAAAATTCTAACTCACAGAAAAAGACCAGACTTACTGGCCTGACAGAGACTAGAGAAACCTCAAGAGTGCAGCCCCCAGACACAATTTAGCTCAATAATGAAGTCACTTCCGAGGTTCATCCTTCAGCCAAAGATTAGATAGGTCCATAAAACAAAATGAGACCAAAGGTGCTCGCCAGCCCAGGAACAAGGACTAGAAGGCAGGAGGGGGCAGGAAAGCCGGTAATAGGGAACCCAAGGTTGAGAAGGGAGAGTGCTGATATGACGTGGGGTTGTTAACCAACGTCATAGAATAACACGTGTACTAACTGTTTAACGAGAAACTAGTTTGTTCTGTAAAGCTTCATCTATAGTACAATTTAAAAAAATATTCTTTAACAAAAGGGAAAGTACTTATCTTGTAATGCATTACAAATTGAATTGTGTCCCCCCAAAATATGTCTTATAAATTCCAATCCTACACTTGTGGATGTAATCTCATTTGGGAATAGGGTTTTCTTTCTTATGTTAATGAGGCCATATCAGTGTGTAACGTGTGTTTTAAGCCAATCACCTTTGAGTTTTAAAACGAGCATATTAGGCACAGAGAAGAAAGCAGAGATGGGGATGATAGATGCCAGGCCACATGAAGATCACCAAGGAACAGAGGAAGAAGCTGAAATGAGAGAAGGACCTTTCCCCAGAGCCAACAGCAAGAGAAGGCCTTCCCCTAGAATTGGTGCCCTGAATTCAGGCTTCTAGCCTCCTTAACTGTGAGAAAATAAATTTAAATTTCTATTTGTTAAAACCACTTATTTGTGGTATTTCTGTTATAGCAGCACTAGATAACTAAAAGAGAATTTTTAGTAAAAAATTAAGAGTCTAAGATTGCAGTATGCTAGCATTACATCTTTATAAAACTCAAACGCAAGTGGACAAGAACTAGAAAATATTTCTGCAAGGATGACATTTGTTTTCCACATCTGTTATTATGTTATAAAATTGTTAATGCAATAAAAATTCTGATGGACAAAATAAAAAGATGCAAGCTTTTCTATTTAAAATAAAGAAAGATATATAACAGTACAGTCAGCGCTTTTAAGGTACAAAGGAACAAGAAGACTTCCAACTTTCGTTTTTAAACTAAAAGTCAACCGACAGCTATCAGAACGGCAAAAATTCTAAAGCACAACTACCTCCAGTGTTGGCAATGATTCAAGGAAATGGGCACTTTCACATACTGATGGTGGGTTTATAAACTGGCACAAGCTTTCAGAAAACAATCAATAGCTGGTAAAAGAAAAATCCATGCACCCTATGAGTGAAAAGTTTTTGTCTGGGAATATATTCCAAATAAGTAATAGTGCCAAGACTCAAAGGCATATGTATAGCTTATTTTGTGTAGAAGAACATAGAAACGCACAAACAACAAGAACGACAACAACAACAACAAAAAACTGGAGACAACCTGAATGTCCATTAGCTGCTCAACAGTTGGATAAATTGTGGTACTTTCATAGATTGAAACATTTTGCAGCTATTAAAAGGAATAACAGATTTCTAAGATTGACTTGGAGAAATACTCCTGAGTGATTGCTGAGTGAGAATAAGAAGCTGAAGAGTAATGTGAACGATACAAAATCATTTCGTAAAAACATTGCAAATCATCATAAGCATTTGTGTGGTCATGGAGAAATATATGGAATTATTCTCTGGTTACCTGGGGAAATGAGAAGGTAAACATTCATTCCTAATATATCCTTATATCGGTTAGTTTGAGTAGGTGTAACTGTGTAATTTCTAAAAAAGAACTTAATAAAAAGATAAATATTTTTAGAGATCAGTCATTTTCCCAAAGCTCTTATACTTAGATACTGACCAATAATTTCCCTGACATGACAAACTGCTAAGTACAGACTTATACCAACTAGAAAATTTCATCAAGGAGAGTGGTGATTGAGTGGTAGAATTCTGACCTTCCATGTGGGAGAACTGGGTTCGATGCCTAGTAAATGCACCTCTTAAGAAGCCACTATCTGTCTGTTAGTGGAGTCTTGTGTGTTTCTATGATGCTAAACAGATTTAAGTGGAACTTTTTCCAGAGTAAGACAGACTAGAAAGAAAGGCCTGGCAATCTACTTCCAAAAATAAGCCAGTGAAATCACAACGGTCCAATCTGCAACCAGGCAGCATTTTGTTTGGTTGTGAATAGGGTGACCGTAAGTCGGATGCTGACTCAATGGCAGTTAACAACAACAACAGACTATTTCATCTAATATTAAATGGCATGTGTTGCTGCTGTAGTTGTTTGCCAGTCTTCACTTCTGATTCCTAGTGACCCTATAGGACAGAGTAGAACTGCCCCATCAGGTTTCCTAGGCTACGTTGAAGCTGTCAAGGATTTCATTTTACTGGGAACCACAATTAATGACCATGGAGGCAGCAGTCAAAAATCAAATGACATATTGTATTGGGCAAATCTGCTGCAAAAGACCTCTTCAAAGTGTTAAAGAGCAAAGATGTCACTTTAAAGACTACGGCATGCCTGACCCAAGCCATGGTATTTTTGGTCGTCTCCTATGCATGTGAAAGCTGGACAATGACTAAGGAAGACTGAAGAATTGATGAACTTGAATTATGGTGTTGGCAAAGAGTATCGTATATACTATGCATTGCCAGAAGAACTAACAAATCTGTTTTGGAAGAAGTACAGCCAAAATGTTCCTTAGAAGCAAGGATGGCAAGATTTCGTATCACGTATTTTGGACATAGTATCAGGAGGTACCAGTTCCTGGAAAAGGACAAAATGCTTGATAAGTAGAGGGTTGTCAAAAAAGAGGAAGACCCTCAATGTGATGGATTGACACAGTGGCTACAACAATGGGTTCAAACATAGCAACAGTTGTGAGGATGGTGCAGGACTGGGCAGCGTTTCATTCTGTTGTTCATGGGGTTGCTCTGAGTCAGACATCCATTTTGCTCTTTTCTTTCTTTCAAATAATTTTTGTTTTATTTATGTATGGTGTCCTTGGCATCATCCCACAACTCATCTGTTTAACACATCGAGTCTTTTCTTGAGATAGTTTCTAAATTCAGGTGGGATATACGCAAGGTTGTACTGTGGGTTTTGTGGATTTGTGCTAATTTTCTTCAGCTTCAACTTGAACTTGCATATGAGCAATTGAAGGTCTGTTCCACAGTTGGCCCCTGGCCTTGTTCTGACTGATGATATTGAGCTTCTCCATAGCCTTTTTCCAAAAAGGTAGTCAGTTTGATTCTAGTGTATTCCTTAATTTGTTCAGTAAATATAAAATTTTCCTCAGTGTTGTCCAAGAACAATTGTCATGAATTATGTCCCCCCAAAACTGTGTGTATCAACTTGGTTAGGCCATGATTCACAGTATTCTCTGGTTGTCCTCCATTTTGTGATTGGAATTTTATGTTAAAGAGGATAAGGTGGAATTGTAACACCCTTAAGAGGTCACATCCCTGATCCAATGTAAAGGGAGTTTCCCTGGGGTATGACCTGCACTGTCTTTTATCTCTCAAGAGATAAAAGGAAAGGGAAGCAAGGAGAGAGTTGGGAACCTCATACCACCAAGAAAGCAGTGCCGGGAGCTGAGAGCGTCCTTTGGACCTGAGATTCCCAAGCTGAGATGCTCCCAGACCAAGGGGAGGCTGATGACAAGGACCTTCCTCCAGAGCTGACAGAGAGAGGAAGCCTTCCCCTAGAGCTGGTGCCTGAATTCAGACTTCTAGCCTATTGGAATGTGAGAGAATAAACTTCTCTTTGTTAAAGCCACCCACTTACAGTATTTCTGTTATAGCAGCACTAGATGACTAAAACAATTTTTTTAAATTTTATTCTGATTTAGGTGAAAGTTTACAGTGCAAATTAATTTCTCTTTCAAAAATTTATATGCCCATTTTTTGTAACATTAGTTGCAATCCCCACAATGTATCCACACTCTCTCCCTTTCCCTTTTCACCCCAGGTTCCCCCATATCCATTTGTTCAGTTTTCCTGTCCCTTCCTGCCTTATCATCTTTGCTTTTGACCAAGAGTTTCCCATTTCTTCTCATATACTTGATTAAGTTAAGAAGCAGGTTCCTGTGTTATTGGTTCTTTTATAGGTCTGTTTAATCTTTGGCAGAAAGGTGACTTCAGGAGTGGCTTCAGTTCTGAGTGACTGGGGTAACCCGGGGCCATAGCTTTAGCGTTCCCCCAGTCTCTGTCAGACCAGTAAATCTGGGCATTTTTTTGTGAATTTCAATTTTGTTCTACATTTCTCTCCTGCTCTGTCCGGGACCCTCTGTTGTAGTCCCTGTCAGAGTGGTTGGTGGTGGTAGCAGGACATTATCAAGCTCTTCTGAGCTCAGGCTGGTACAGGCTGTGATTCATGTTGTTCATTAGTCCTTTGGACTAATAATTTCCTTGTGTCTTTTGTTTTCCACATTTTCCTTTGCTTCGGACAGGATGGGACCAATAGATAGCCACTCCCAAGCTTTGAAGACCCCAGGCACTACTCACCAAACTAGGATGTAGAACATTTTCTTTATGAATTGTATTATACCAATTGACCTAGATATCCCAAAAGATCATGGTGTCTAGCCCTCGAGGTGTTTGAATGTGCTGGGAAGCTTGTATAACTTGGCCTTGGTCAAGTCGTGCTGACTTTCCCAATATTGTGTGTTGTCTACTATCTAGTTAGTGATTCCCCTTCTCCACTCCTCCCGTCTCACATAATCATCAAAGATTGTTTTTTTTTCTATGTGTAAACCTTTTCTTGAGTTTTTATACTAGCAATATCCTACAATATTTGTACTTTTGTGATTGACTTACTTCACTCAGCATAATACCCTCCGGATTCATCCAAGCTGTGAGATGTTTAGCGGATTGATCATTGTTCTTTATCATTGTGTAGTATTCCATTATGTGCATGTACCATAATTTGTTTATCCATTCGTCTATTGTTGGGCACTTAGGCTATTTCCATCTTTTTGCTATTGTGAATAATGCTGCAATGAACATAAGTGTGCATATGTCTCTTTGTGGGAAAGCTATTATTTCTCTAGGATATATTCCTGGGAGTGGGGTTGTTGGATTATATGGTATTTCTATTTCTAGCTTTTTAAGGAAGTGCCATATCATTTTCATAGTGGTTGTACCCATTTTACATTCCCACCAGGAGCGTATGAGAGTTCCAATCTCCCCACGACATCTACAAAATTTTGTTTTATGTTATTTTAATTTTTGATTAGTGCCAGAAATGTTGGGGTGAGATGGTATCTCACTGTAGTTTTGTTTTGCATTCCTCTAATGGCTAATGATCATGAGCGTTTCCTCATGTATCTGTTAGCCACTTGAATGTCTTCTTTGGTGAAGTGCCTATTCGTATCCTTTGCCCATTTTTTAATCTTTGGATGAGCATAAGTGTTTAATTTTTAGGAGCTCCCAGTTATCTAGTTTCTCTTCTGGTGTTTGTACATTCTTAGTAATGTTTTGTATACTGTTTATGCCGTGTGTTAGGGCTCCTAGCATTGTCCCTATTTTTTCTTCCATGATCATTATCATGTCGGGTTTATATTTAAGTCTTCAATCCATTTTGAGTTAGTTTTGGTGCGTGGTGTGAGGTATGGGTCTTGTTTCATTTTTTTTTTTGAAGTGGATATCCAGTTATACCAGCACCATTTGTTAAAGAGACTGTCTTTTCCCTGTTTAACTGACTTTGGGCCTTTGCCAAATATAAGCTGCTCATATGTGGATGAATTTATTTCTGGATTCTCAATTCTGTTCCATTGGTCTATGCATCTTTTGTTCTATCAGTACCTGGCTGTTTTGACTACTGTGGCAGTATAATAGGATCTAAAATCAGGTAGTGTGAAGCCTCCCACTTTGTTCTTATTCAGTAAAGCTTTACTTATCCCAGACCTCTTCCCTTTTCGTATGAAGTTGGTGATTTGTTTCTCTGTCTTATTAAAAAATGCCATTGGAATTTAGATCGGGATTGCATTGTATCTGTAGATTGCTTTGGTAGAACAGACATTTTCACAATATTGAGTCTCCCTACCCATGATCAAGGTATGTTTTTCTGCTTATGTTGGTGTCATTTGGTTTCTTGCAGTAGTGTCTTGTAGTTTTCTTTGTATAGGTATTTTACATCTCTGGTTAGATTTATTCGTAAGTATTTTATCTCCTTGGGGGCTGTTATAAATGATATTGATTTGGTGAGTTCCTCTTCGAAGTTCTCTTTGTTGGTGTAGAGGGATCCACCTAATTTTCATACTTTTTTTTTTTTTTTTATATCTTGTATCCTGGTACTTTGCTGAAATCTTCTACTAGTTCTAGTAGTGTTCCTATAGGTTCTTTGGGGTTTTCTATGTATAAGATCAAGTCATCTGCAAATAGAGATACTTTTACTTCTTCCTTACCAAATTGTATGTACTTTTTTTCATTTTCTAGACTAATTATCTGGCTAGGACCTCCAGCACAATGTCGAATAAGAGTGGTGACAAAGGGCATCCTTGTCTGGTTCCTGTTCTCAAGGGGAACGCTTTCAGATTCTCCATTTAGGATGATGTTGGCTGTTGGCTTTGTATAAATGCCCTTTATTATGACGAGAAATTTTCCTTCTATTCCTATCTTGTTGAGAGTTTTATCTTGAATGAGAGTTAGACTTTGTCAAATGCCTTTTCTGCATCAATTGATAAGATCATACGGTTTTTGTCTTTTGTTTTATTTATGTGGTGGATTACATTAATTGTTTTTCTAATGTTGAACCATCCCTGCATACTTGGCATGAATCCCACTTGATCATGGTGAACTATTTTTTTGATATGTTGTTGAATTCTATTGGCTGAGATTTTATTGAGGATTTTTGCATCTAAGTTCATGAGGGATATATGTCTGTAATCTTTTTTTGTGGTGTCTTTACTTGGTTTTGGTATCAGGGTTATGCTGCTTTCATAGAATGAGTTTGGGAGTATTCCATCCTTTTCTGTGCTCTGAAATACCTTTAGTAGTAGTGATGATAACTCTTCTCTGAAAGTTTGGTAGAATCCTCCAGTGATGCTGTCAGGGCCAGGACTTTTTTGTTGTTGTTGTTGGGAGTTTTTAAATTACCTTTTCAATCTCTTCTTTTGTTATAGTCTATTTAGTTGTTCTACCTCTGTTTGTGTTAGTTTAGATAGGTAGAGTGTTTCTAGAAATTTGTTCGTTTCCTGTAAGTTTTCAAATTTTTTAGAGTACAATTTTTCATAGTATTCTGTTACAATTTTTTTTAATTTCAGTTGGGCCTGTTGTGATATTGCCCTTTTCATTTCTTGTTGGTTTTTTTTGCTTCCTCTCCTGTTTTTCTTTTGTCGGTTTGGCCAGTGGTTTATCAATTTTGTTGATCTTTTCAAAGAACCAGCTTTTGGCCTTCTTAAAGCTTTTCAGTTGTTTTTCTATTCTCTGTTTCATTTAATTCTGCTCTTATTTTTATTATTTCCTTTCTTCTGGTGCGCCAGAGTTTCTTTTTCTTCTCTCTTTCTATTTGTTTGTGTTGTAGGGTTAATGCTTTGATTTTCATCCTTTCTTGTTTTTGGATGTGTGCATTTATAACTATACATTGACCTCTGAGAGCTGTTTTTGCTGTCTCAAAGGTTGTGGTAGGATGTGTTTTCATTCTTGTTTCATTCTTCATTCTTGTATGGCCCTGTAATTTTTGAGCAAGGTATTGTTCAGTTTCCATGTGTTTGATTTTTTTTTCCTTGATTTTTCTGTTGATTTCTATTTTTATGTCTTTGTGGTCAGAAAAGATGCTTTGTAATAATTCAGTGCTTTGGACTATGTTAAGGCTTGTTTATGGCCTAATATGTGGTCTATTCTGGAGAATGTTCCATGTGTGTTAGAAAAGAAAGCATACTTGTCTGTTGTTGGGTGCAGTGTCTTGCATATGTCTGTGAGATCTTCCATGTCTTTATTGAGCTTCTTTCTGGGTGTTCTGTCCTTCACCAAAAGTGGTGTGTTGAAGTCTCCTACTATTATTGTGAAGTGGTCTAGCTCTCTTTTCAATGCTGTTCGAGTTTGTTTTATGTATTTTGGAGCCCTGTCACTGGGTTTGTAAATATCTTTTATGGTTGTGTGCTCCTGGTCTATTGACCCTTTAATCATTATATAGTATCCTTCTTTATCCTTTGTGGAGTATTTTATTTTAAAGTCTATTTTGTCAGAAGTTAATATTGCCACTCCTACTTTTTTTTGATTGTTGTTACTTGATATATTTTTTTCCATCCTTTGAGTTTTACTTTGTTTTTTGCCTTTAAGCCTAAGGTGTGTCTTGTAGGCAGCATATAGACGGCTTGTGTTTTTTTATTCATTCTGCCACTCTTCATCTCTTTATTGGTATATTTAGTCAGTTTACATTCAGCGTAATTATTGATAGATATGAGTTTAGTGCTGTCATTTTGATATTTTCATGTGTGTTTTGTTGACCGTTTCTTCATTTCACTTGATTTTCTGTGCTGAGTCATTATTTATTTATTTTTTTTCATTGTTGTTGATTTTGTTTGCTGAATATATTTTTCTTGTTTTTTATTTTGATGTGCAGGATTATTAATTTCCTTTGTGGTTACCTTAATATTTACCCCTATTTTTCTAAGTTTAAACAAATCTTTTATTTCTTTATATCACCTTGACTTCCTCTTCATATGAAAGATCTATGGCTACATTTTTTAGTCCCTCTTTTCTGGTTTAATGTTTTCATCTTTTATGTAAAGATGTCTCTGTTTCCCTATTTTCAGTGTTTTAGCTTTGCTTTGTTTTTGTGACTTCTCTATCTGGGTTAATATCTGGTTGCTCTGTCCTCTGTTCTAGTCTTGGGTTCTTATCTGATTCTATTGATTTTCTAACCAGGGGACTCCCTTTAGTATTTCTTGTAATTTTGGCTTTGTTTTTGCAAATTCCCTAAACTTCTGTTTATCTGGAAATGCCCTAATTTCACCATTATATTTGAGAGACAGTTTTGCTGGATATATAATTCTTGGCTGGTAATTTTTCTCTTTCACAGTTTTATGTATGTCATCCCACTGCCTTCTTGCCTGCATGGTTTCTGCTGAGTAGTCCTACTTAGTCTTATTGACTGTCCTTTGTAGACGATTTTTCGTTTATCCCTAGTCACTGTTAAACTTCTCTTTTTATCTTTGTTTTTGGCAAGTTTGATTATAATATGTCTTGGGGACTTTCTTTTTGAATCTACCTTGTGTGGTGTTCAGTGAACATCTTGGATAGATATGTTCTCATATTTCAAGATATTAGGAAAGCTTTCTGCCAACAAATTTTCAACAATTCTGTCTGTATTTTCTGTTCTTCCTCCCTGTTCTGGTATTCCAATCACTCTTAGGTTATTCCTCTTGTTAAAGTCCCACGTAATTCTTAGGGTTTCTTCATTTTTTAAAATTCTTTTATCTGATTTTTCCTCAAATAAGTTGATGTCAAGTGCTTTATCTTCAGTCTCACTAATTCTGTTTCCATTGCCTCAGCTTTGCTCCTAGACTTTCTATTGAGTTGTCTAATTCTGACATTTTATTGTTAATCTTCTGGATTTCTGTTTGCTGTCTCGTATGGATTCTTGCAGCTTGTTAAGTGTGTCAGTATGCTCTTCCCTAATCTTCTTAAGTTCCTCTGTTGTTTTGTCCATGTGCTCCTTGGCTTATTCTGTGTTTTGCTTGATCTTCTTCCTGATCTATTGAAGAGTTCTGTATATTAATCTTTTGTGTTTTACCTCAAGTAATTCTAGGAAGTTCTCTTCATCAGAAGATTTCTTGATTCTTTGTTTTGGGACCTTGCTAAAGTCATCATGGTCTACCTCTTTATGTGATTTGATATTGGCTGTTGTCTCTGAGCCATCAATAGATTATTGTATTTATTTATTTAATGTTTGCCTACTGTGTCCTAGCTTCTTGTTTTGTTTTGTTTTTATATGCCCAAATAGGCTGCTTATGTGGGCTACTTTGATTATTGGTGCCTTTGAAACTCTAACATCCTGTCATCAGGCAGTTAGATCTGTTGCTAAGTATGTGATCCCAGGAGTCTGTTTTCTTTTCTTGTATAGATTCAGCTCAGGTGTCCAGTCACCAAGTGTGTGGTGCAGGCTCTCACCTACAGTCCTAGATGGGCAGGGGTGATTGGTGTAGGCACAGGTATCTGGCTGCAGTGGGTGGGGGGGGGGGTCACATACTGAGTAAGGCAGGGAGTTGACAACAGCCCCTGAGTGTCTGGGAGGAAAGTATGTTCCTGTTCCCTAGAGTGCATAGGTTGGTGAGTATTCCAGCTGGACTATGGGCACCCAATGCTGTTGGCTGTAAGAACTGGGAGGCACCACTTGTTCTTGGACCCCTGTTGTAGATGGCTAGGTGGCATGGGTGGAGCCACCAGTCATCAGGCCTCTGTTGTGGGTAGGTGAGGACCTTGGTTAATAGTCAGAGTGGTGTCAAATGTCATGAGCCTGTCTCTCCACCATACAGCTGAAACAGTTGAAGTTAAGTCTGGTATAGACTCTGTTGTCCTGTGCTAATGAGGGTCTATGCTGTTAAAATGACCTCACACAGGACTATGCAGTGTTGAAAGGCATTCAAAGTCTGTGGACCTCTTATGCCTGTGCCTAGGCAAAGGAGCTGTTTGTGCCTTGCTTAGAGGAGCTGGCAGATTATTTTTCCCTATTTGTTAATTTGTTCCCTCTCCAAGGCCAGGAGAATTGCTAAGGGTTCAGGACAAGTTTTACTTCTGGCCCAGGGGATGCGGCAATCACTAAAGCCAGCTCAGGACCTGGTGCAGAATGGGGAAGAGTCAGATAAATAGCAGAGTTTTTTCCTAATAGGTGTTTTTTGATCCGTGTGGTAGGTTAGATGCATGTACTTATCTTTTGCTGATTGAATGCCATTTTTCATTGGTTCTGGAGGTGTGAGTAGAGTCTCCACAACTTGTCTCTCCTGATGTGGAAAATGGGCCCCAAGTGACACTGCTTGCCTCACTGTGCACAGCTGATCCAGCTTGCAGGGTTCCAGTTCTTCCCAGGTCAGTTCTGGCAAATCCTCGCTGCTTCTGAACCATCTCTCCCTCCCCCTGCCGCTCAGTCCGATTCCTCAACTTTGCCTTTCATGTTCAGAACTCCTAGATTTTCATATATAATTGATTTACTTGCTTTTTCGGGTTTTTGTTGCAAGAGGGACCAAAGGAAGTATCTGACTACTCCACCATCTTGGCCTCACCCCTTTTCACGCTTGTTTGATGCTCAGTATTTTTCTATTTCATTTTTAATTTCTTATGTTACCCACTGGTTTTTAAGCAAGGTGATATTCAGTGTCCATGTATTTGATTTTTTTTCCTTGTTCTTCCTGTTATTGACTTCTAAATTTACGGCATTGTGATCGGAGAATATGCTTTGTATTATTTCAGTATTTTTTTTATTTGTTGAAGATTACTTTGTGGCCTAAAATATGGTCTATTTTAGAGACTGATCCATGCGCGCTGGAAAAGAAGGTGTACTGTGCTGCTGTTGGGTGCAGTACTCTGTATATGTTTATGATATCAAATTGGTAGATTGTGTTATTTAGATATTCTGTATCTTTGTTGAGTTTCTTTCTAGTTTTTCTGTCCATCTTCAAAAGTGGTGTGTTAAAATCTTCTACTATTATTGTAGAGCTTCTATGTCTCTTTTCAGTTATATTAGGGTTTATTTATGTATTTTGGAAGTCTGTCATTGGGTACGTAAATATTTACTATGGTTATGTCCTCTTGGCCAATTGATACCTTACCATCAAGTTGCCATCAAGTCAGTACTGACTCATAGTGACCCTATAGGACAGAGTGGAACTGCCTCACAGAGTTTCCAAGGAGTGGTTGGTGGATTGAAACTGCTGATCTCTTGGTTAGCAGCCAATGCTTAACCACTGCACCACCAGAGTTCTAAATGATCCCTTAATCATCGTATAATGTCCTTCCTTGTCTCTTATGACGGAGTTTGATTTAAAGGCTATTTTAGTAGAGATTAATATTGCTACTCTTGCTCTTTTTTGATTACTGTTTGCTTCATATATATATGTATTTTTTTGCATCCTTTGATTTTTAACCTATTTATGTCCTTGTGTCTCTTGCATGCAACATATGGATGGGTCATATTGTTTTATCCATTCTACCACTCTCTCTTGACTGGTGCATTTAAACTGTTTACATTCAGTGTGACTATTGAGAGATATGAATTTACTGCTGCCATTTTGTTATTCTTTTTTTTGTGGTGTTGATGGTTTCTATTCTCCACTTAACTTTCTGTCCTAAATTCTTTTTTTCATGGATTGTCATTTCCTTTGTTTTTGTTCATTTTGTGCTTACTGAGTCTTTTTTTTTTTGGTGGGTAAGTTTGTTAATTTTCTTCATGGTTACTGAGATGTTTACTTTATCATCCTATGTTTAAAACATCTTTTTTTTTTTTCACTGCCTTGATTTCCTTTCCATATGGAAGTTCTGTAACTACATCATCCATTCCCCCATTTTGTTTTTTGAAGTTCTCATTGATTTTGGATTGACATCTCTGGCTCCCTGTTTTCATTTTTGTAGCTTTATTTGCATTTTGAGAGTTCTTTGTCTTGGTTGGTATCTGTGTGATGTTATCATGTATCTTGGTCTCAGGTTGTAATCTGATGTCATTGGTTCTCTGTCCGAAGAACTCCTTTTAATATTTCTTGTAAGGTTGGTCTGGTTTTTACAAATTCCCTTAATTTCTTTTTTATCTGGGAAATCCTAATTTCACCATTGTATTTAAGAAACAGTTTTACTGGATGTATGATTCTTGGTTGGCAATTCTCTTCTTTCAGAGTTTTATATATTTCATCCCATTGCCTTCCTGATTACATGGTTTCTGCTGAAAAGTCAGGGCTTAGTCTTATTCATGTGCTTTGTATGTCATATTCCATTTTTCATAAGCTGCTCTCAGAATTCTTTTTTTAGTATTGGAAAGTTTCATTATGGTATGTAATGGTGACTTTCTTTCGGCATCTATCCTGTATAGGGTTTGTTAAGCTTCTTGGATGGAAACTGTCTCATGTTTCATATCAGGGACGTTTTCTGCCAGCAATTCTTTGAAAATTCTCCCTGTGCTTTTTCTTGTCTCCTTCTGTTCTGGAATTCCAATCACACTCATAGATCATTCCTTTTGATAGTGTCCCACATAACTCTTAGGCATTCTTCATTTTTCTTGATTGCTCTTCAAATAAATTAGTATCAAGGGATTTGTCCTCTATTTCACGGGTGCTTTCTTCCATTGATTCAGTTCTTCTACTGTTTCCTGTCATTAAGTTATCTATTTCTGATATTGTATTGTTAAGCTTCTAGATTACTAGTTGCTGGTTTTGTATGGTTTCTAATGGTCTGTTTAAGTTGTCATTTTTTTCTTGTATTGTTTTCCTGAATTCTTCTAGAGTATTGTCTGTGCTTTCCTTGATCTCTTTGAAGATCCTATATGCAAATTTTTAAAATTTCTTATCAGGTAGTTCTATTGCCATTGCTTCATAAGGAAAATTTTTTGTTCCTTCATTTTGGTCACTTGTTTTAGCCATTTTATCCTGTATCTTTATATGATTTGATATTATCTGCTGTCTCCAAGGCACTGAGGTGTTATTTTATTTATTGATTGTATGTTTGCTTGTTTTGTCTTGGTTTTTTGTTTTGTGGTGACAAGTGTTGTATGTTCTGGGTCCCTACACAGCCCTGAAGGACCATGGGGTCCTTCTGGTTTGGTGCTAGCAGTTAGTACATCTGCTGGAGAGCAAGACAGGTTGTCTTTGTAACCACAGGTTAACAATGCTACCCAAATGCTCATGGTAAGCCCTTTATGTAAGCACAATTTGTGTCTTAGTATGTGGTAGGAAGTCAAGGGGGTCTCAGTGTGTATGGTGTTGGCCTGTGGGAACTGGCAGAGTGTTGGATGGCTGATGCTGGCGCCAGGTGGTCCTTGGGTGTTAACACAGAGAATGTCTGCTTGTTATTGGAGCCTGTTGGGATGCAACTGGTGGTCACTAGGTGGCTGGATGTGCCTACCAAGTCATGCCCTGTGTTTGTTGGAATAGTGCACACAGGTGTGTCTGCTAGTCACTGGGCTTGGGCATGGAGAACACCTGTTGGTTTCTGGGCAATAGCACTGGGTGTGTTTCTGGTTATTGTGGGGGCTTGGGGGAATTACAGTGGTTGCTGGGCATCTGATGTGGGCCACTTCTACTGATCACTGGGCTGCAAGTGCACTTGTACTGGTCACCACATAGCAAGCATGCTTACATCAATTCCCAGGCTGCAGAGGTGCTCATGCTGGTTGCCTGGATGCAAGTGTGCTTGCTGCAGATGCCTGGTTGCAGATGTGCTTTTGCCAGTTACTGGGAAGCGAACACACTCCTGCCAATCACAGGCGTGGCAATACGCTTCTGCCAGTCGCTGGGCAGTGGGCACTCTCCCGCCAATTGTCAAGTTGCAGGCATACTCCCACCAGTTCCTGGGAAGTGGCCATACTCCCGCCGACCTCTGGACTGCAGATCACTAGAAAACATGCCTTCTCCTTCTTGTTGCCAGGCTGTAAGTGTCTCTCCTGCTGGTCTCCGGACAGGGGGTGTGGGGTCACTCTTACCTGTAGCAGATGTGGGGCTAGGGGACTCTCCTGCCTGGCCACCTCAGGCAACTAGGGTCACCCTGTTTAAGTTGGGGGGGGTGGCTGCAGACTGGCTGGCTGGGAAGTTTGTTGTTGTTTCTCTGTGGTTTAACTACTCAGTGGGTGTTTCCCAGCCAAATGGTCAGGCTCTGCTTTTGGCGAATGGGCCCTTCCCCAGTCCTGGCTCCCTCTGTTCTCTGTGGTGGACAAGAATCATTGGTGCTTTTTCCATGTCTTCCTGCAGTTTCCCTTTTTAGCCCCGTTTTACGTTCTGCTCAACTTGTTTTAGTCCAGGTTTTTGCACAGTATCTCTTTCTCCTGTTCTAAGTTCTGTATACTTTCCTTCCTTTGATCTTCACCCAGGAATGCTACCTGCTTTGTCCCAAGCTGGCCATGCTGTGCTGGGCCAGGTTGCAAGGAACTGAGGATTTATATCTCTCCATGTCCATTGTTTACTTTCTGTTTCTCTTTCCACTTGAAGCTCAGTCTTATTCTTCATCATTCTGTATGATGTTTGGTGTTCCAAGGTTGTCTCCTATATCTGTTTCACTTGGTTTTTGGATCTTTGATGTAGGGAGATGTCCTAGTGTTTTAGTCTAAGTTGCCATCTTGGGCTCCTCCCAGTTCAAAACTAGTTGAGGCAAATATAAATCTATTGCTGTATTATTTTTATAATAAAATATGATTAAAATTAGTTGATATTAACTGTGGGATAATTTATTTGGTTTAAATATAAACCACCTCATAACGCCTATACAGTATATGTAACAGATTGTGCCTCTATATTCATAACAGATATTGGTCTATAATTTTCTTTTTTTTGTGGTGCCTTTGCCTAGCTTTAGTATCAGACTTATGGTGGCTTCACGGAATGAATTTGAGAGTATTCCTTCCCTTTCTATGCTCCGAAATAGTTTGAGTATTACTGGTGTGAACTCTTCTCCAAATGTTTGGTAGAGCTCTTTAGTGAAGCTGTCTGGACCAGTGCTTTTTATTGTTGGAACTATTTTTATTACCTCTTCAATCTGTTGTCTTGTTATAGGTCTGTTCAGATTTTCTACTTCAGTTTGTGTTAGTTTAGGTAGGTAGTGTGTTTCTAGAAATTTTTCCATTTCCTCTAGGTTCTCAAACTTGTTGGAGTACAGTTTTTCATAGTATTCTGTCATGACCATTTTTATTTCAGTTGGGTCTGTTGTAATGTCCCCCATCTCATTTCCTATTGGGATTATTTGCTTCCTCTCCAGTTTTTCTTTTGCCAGTTTGACCAGTTGTTTGATGATCTTTTCAAAGAACCAATTTTTGGTCTTTTTATTCTTTCTGTTGCTTTTCTGTTCTCTATTTCATTTATTTCTGGTCTATTCTTTATTATTTTCTTTCTTCTGGACCCTATGGGCTCCTTTTGCTTTTCTCTTTCTCTTTGTTAGAATTGTAAGGGTAGTGTTCTGATCTCGGCCTGTTCTTTTTTGATGTGTGCATTTATTGTTATAAATTGACCTCTGAGCACTACCTTTGCTGTGTCCCAAAGGTTTTAGTATGTTGTGTTTTCATTTTCATTTGAATCTAGGAATTTTTTAAATTTCTTCTATTACCCAGCTGTTTTTATCAAAGCGTTATTTGGTTTCCATGTATTTGATTTTCTTTTCCTTGTTCTTCCTATTATTGATTTCTACTTTTATGGTAGTGTGATCAGAGAGAATGCTTTGGATTATTTCAATGGTTTGGATTTTACTGAGGGTGCTTTGTGTCCTAAAATGTGGTCTATTCTGGGAAGGTTCCATGTGTGTTGGAAGAGAATGCATATTTTGTTGCTGTTGGGTGGAGTGTTCTATATATATCTATGGGCTCAAGCTGTTTCATTGTGGCCTTTAGAGCTTCTGTATCTTTGCGAATTTCTTTCTAGATATTCTGTCCTTTACAGAGAGTGGTGTGTTGAAGTCTACTATTATCGTGGAACTTTCTATTTCTCTTTTCAGTGTTGTTTGTTTTATGTATTTTGGAGTCCTGTCTTTGGGTATGTAGATTTTTATAAGGGCTATGTCTTCTCGGTGAATCGTCCCTTTTATCATAATATAATGTCCTTCCTTGTCTTTTATGGTAGATTTTGCCTCAAAGTCTATTTTATCTGAGATTAGCATTGCCACCCCTGCTGTTTTTGGATTACTGTTTGCTAGATATATTTTTTTTCTATTTTTTGATTTTTAATATATTTATATCTTTGTGTCTTAGGTGTGTGTCTTGAAGGCAACATATTGATGGGTCATTTTTTTTTAATACATTCTGACACTGTCTCTTTATGAGTGCATAAACCACTTACAGCTGATTACATCACTACATAGCTACCAAACTACATCATAACTGCCAAACCACTGAGAATCATGGTCCAGCCAAGGTGACACACAACCTTAAACATCACATATGCCTACACTGTTTATTCCCCCTTTTTATTGTATTGCTGTTGTAATCATTTACAGATTGATGTCTCTGTCACTCTGTTTTAAATCTTGTAGCTTTGTTTTATTATTGAGAGTTTTTTACCTAGGTCAGTATCAGTGTTGTTGGCGCTCTAACCAAAGAATTCCCTTTAATATTTCTAGTAAGTTTGTTTTGGTTTTTATGAAATCCTTTAATTTCTGTTTATCTGGAATTGTCCTAATTTCACCATCATATTTGAAAGACAGCTTTGCAGGATATATTCTTGGTTGGCAGTTTTTCTCTTTCAAGGTTTTTTATTTGTCATCTCATTGCCTTCTTGCCTGCATAGTTCTGCCAGGTAATCAGAGCTTAGTCTTATTTTTTCCCTTTTATATGTGCCTTTTTATTTTTCTCTAGCTTTCTTTGGTTTCTTCCTTTGTCAAGATTCTTTGTCTTTGGTTTTGGCAAATATGATTATGGTATGTCTTGGTGACTTTCTTTTGGGATCTATCTTATATGGGATTTGTGGAGCTTCTTGGATGGTCAGCTTTTCATCTTTCATGATTTTTGGGAAGTTTTCTGCCAGTAAATCTAAACAATATTCTGTGTGTTCCCCATTTTCTTCCCCTGTCCTGGAACTCCAGTGATGTGCAATTGTTTGCTCTTAATTGTGTCCCACATAATTTAAGGTTTTCTTCATTTTTATTCAATTTTTTCTCTGATTTTTCCTAAAACAAAATGGTGTTCATGGATTTGTCTTCAATCACACTGATTCTGTCTTTCATTGTTTCAAATCTGCTCCTAAACCCTTCTATTGAGTTGTCCATTTCTGAAATTTTGTTGTTTACCTTCTGGATTTCTTGTTGCTGTTTTTGTATGATTTCTAATTGCTTATTTATTTTGACATTTTATTCTTGTATTATTTCCCTGAATCACTCTATTGCTTTGTCTGTGTTTTCCTTGATTTTGGTTATTTTCTCCTTGGTTTTATCAGTATTTTCCTTGATCTCTTTCCTAATCTCTTGGACGGCCCTCAGTATTAGTCTTTTGAACTCATATCAGTTAATTTCACTGCCTTTTCTTCTACTGGAAGCTTATCTGTTTATTTTGTTCACTTGCTGGAGCCATCTTGTTCTTTTTTATATATTTTAATATTGTCTGCTTTCTCTGAGATGTTAAGGTATTATTTTATCTATTTATTTATTGTATGGTCATTTTTTGCCCTGCTTTTTTGTTTTGTTTTACTATGTCAGGGTGGCTAGGCCCAGCTTGCTTTGCTGCTTGCTCATCTGTGGGCACAGTACCCTCACCACCTTGGCCAGGGGGCAGGTCAACAGCAAGCAAGGCAAGCCTGCTTCACTGTACACTGGTTTTGCAGCTGAGGGCAGACTGGGTGGGTGCTGTCTGCCTCCTGATGTTGGTTTAGTGATGTGGGAACATTCATAGCCCCTCAACAGATGGTTGGGGTGTTGAAAGGAATGGTATGGGCTTGCTTCCCACCGCTCAACAGCTGGTCAAGTGGTGGGAAAAGAGGTGTTGTGTGTGTTCAGTGTGGTTACAGGCCTGAGTGCTGGAAATGCTCTAGCTGTGGTGGCATGGCAGGGGCTGGCTAGAAAAGGGGAAGTGGCTTACAGAACTAGATGTTAATGAGAAAGAAAAGAAAAGAGAGAGAGAGAAAAAAGGGGGGGGAACCGCACTGTATCAGCCAGTGAGTAGGAGTGGGGCTGACCTGAGGGCTGGTCAGATAATCTGAACGTGTTATCAGGAGGGACCTTTCCCTGGAGAAGGACATCATGCTTGGTAAAGTAGAGGGTCAGCCAAAAAGAGGGAGCGCCTCAATGAGATGGATTAGCACAGTGACTACAACAGTAGGCTCAAGCATAACATATGGTGCAGGACCGAGGAGTGTTTCATTCTATTGTACATAAGGTTGCTATGAGTTGGAACTGACTCGATGGCACCTAACAACAACAGATTGTGAGGGAATAAATTTCTCTTTGTTAAAGCCATCCACTTATAGCATTTCTGTTATAGCATTAGCATGAGATAAATGAGACAGGTGGGAAAGTGTGTTTCTCTGGTTACCAGGTGCTCTGTCTCCTGTTGGGAGCTCCGTGAATTTGCCTTCCCATACTCTCTGTCTGGGGTCATTGCTGGCTATGCTTCAAGATGGTGATCCTGTGCCTACTTGACAGGGGACCTCCACTCTGTATCCCTCCTTGTTCTCTGTTTTCCATCAGTTTCTTCTTCCATTTGGTGTTTGATCTAGTGCTTTATCCCTTCATTTGATGTTTAGGGTTACAGGATTGACATTAGTATCTATTTTCCTGAGTTTTTCAGGTCTTTGATGTTGAGGGCTGGTATCCTGTGTTTGTCTAGGGTGCTATGTTGCTCTGCCTCCTCTCTCCAAGAATAATTCTGAGACATAAGGTAAAAAGAACAAGAGCCTCCTCTTGATTTCTGGCATCTATAAATATCTGAGCCTCATTTTCAGTTAGTAAAATGCTGCCATCCCTTCCTCTGTTCATATATACAGGGTTGGGTCATAGCCAGCAATGACCCCAGATGGAGAGTATGGGAAGGCAAATTCACAGAGCTCCCAACAGGAGACAGAGCACCTGGTAACCAGAGAAACACACTTTGATCTGCATCCAGGTAGGGCTTTTGGCATTCCACAATTTCTAACCTGTTCGTACCAGCCCAACTTGCTTTATTGTTGGGATGGGGTTCCCATCAGCTCTGTCCCAAGAAACCACCTGATGAAGGGTGAGATAAGAGTTTGTAATTCTCCAGCTAGTATAGCATTGGAGCCATACCAAGAACAGAGGGAACATTTCTTGGATACATAGAAGTTCGGTGTCTGACTCCCATGGCCTATAACAGGCAATGTCCTAAGATTCAACTATTCCTCTTGCCAAAAGATAAGCAGTCAACCAAAGGGGCTAAGGATCATCTTAGATGAGCCAGAGAAACTGTTGCCTACTGACACAAACTTGGCTAATTTTTTGTTGTTGTTGTTGCTGTTAATCTACATTTCTTTTCCAGTATTTACTATTCAGGTATGAAAACTCTTACTTGTGATCCTTGCCTCATTATCCTCCGAGGCATAGGACAGGAACTTATGAGATGTATTACACTGAGTTTTGAAGTGCTTTCTGATTACAGAAAAAGAGGAATTCCTGCCTTGGATCTCAGGGAACATTTGGCCTAAACCCCCTCTCGGACCCACCAAATATCCCATGCTCACTATCTTTAGCTAATAAGAAAATTTTGTTCCCAAAGTTTGTTTATAAATTACTTTGGACGTCAACATTCCATATTTCTCAGAGAAACAATATTTTAGCTTTTAAGAGAGAGTCTTGCTAAACAGGCCCTTTATCTTTTGACTGATAGAAATGTATTTGCATTGTGATTTTCTGATTTATATAATGATCTCTTACAAAAATCCTATGACAGAGTGAAAGGTAGATATTTTTATGTCTATCTTATGAATCAGAAAATTCAAACTAGAGAGATTAAGCTACTGGCCCAAGATCTCACCCTGTGGATGAAGGTGCACACAGTTTTATTTGGAAGTGCAAGAAAAAATCTCCTCTACTCAATAGCTTATACGGCAGGGATGATACTTCAGAACACTAATCAGTTGTTATTTCTCTCATCTATATAAGGTCTAGAACCCTTTAGTGACACTATTGGTGTCCTGAATTAGAGCAAAAGGTGTGTCATTTCACACCTAAACTCCCCTGTTTTTTGTTCATATGTATTGATTTTTTTGTAGTTTGTGTTGGCCTGAGTAAACCCACTCACAAAAGAAAAAGCAATAAATGAGAATGTGTATTTGGCATAATCTGCTCAAACATACACATATTTATAGTTGTATAAAAATGACCCCTAATCAGGGATATAATAAAGGTAATAGTCATAGAGGTTATTCTTAGAATGCTTTTAATGGACAGCAGTTTTTTTTTTTTTTTTTAGATGTGATGGCTTTTTGCAGCAGAAATTACTATACTTTCTTTTCAAAATGCACTCATATTTTCCACTCAAAGAAATTATTGTTCTCACCTTGACTGCCTCTTTTTGCGGGAGTGAGTTCATATGGCAATATAAAGAGAAGATGCTGGAGGAATAACAAGACTGAAACGGTGGAAAATATCTTATAATTTATCAAGCTATGGAATTCCACAAATACAATTTATTAAGAAAAAAAAAAGTAAGTTTTTCTTACCTAATCTGTGTTTTAGAGATTGTACCATACTGGGAATAAGTGAATCTCATAACAATAGTTATTAAACAGTATTTTCTGGCTGTACCTCCCAACCCCTCTGCAAGAATGACAACTCCTCTCAGATTCCTCCTGAATCTTCTTGGGATGCCACTGCAGGTTTCTCACATGCATACTTCAAGTAATAATTCTTATCTTGGAGAAGGGGATTTGTGAGGACAGGTATTCCCCATTTCCTTCCCTAACATTTTGACTCCTTATGCTAATGTCTCCCTGTCTACCCTTGGTACTGCCACTGCCCCGGTGCCTGCCAGTGTTCTCCAGAGGCAGCTGGTCCATGATATCAAGGGCCTCAATTCCTGGCCCTACTGGCCCCAATACTGTTGACCAATTGTTCTGTCCTAGTATCATGGACAGTTTACTGAAGGAGACTGTAGTTCTTTACTTGCTCTTTTATTAGTATCTCCTTCCTCCCTTAGGTCTCCAATGTATTTGAGGGTTGCACTGAAATTTCCATCTCCCCTATTGTCACATTCCTATGGCACTACCCATCATTCCTGAACCAAAATTTTGGCTTAGACTTCCCCAGAATGCCATTAAATATACCTTAGTGTTCCCACCTCACAAGCCACCCAGTCATGTCCAGATACATATGAGTCTTTAAAATAAATACAGTTTAGATTCTAACTGGGTCTCTTCTACACAGACTTGGTTTTCAATCATTGAAAGCATTCCAAGGTCCAAAAGCAGCCTTCTTGGGGTCATAAACTATCAAAGGAAGTTACCCAGCTATAGCCCCCACCCCTTAGTTAATAGTGAGCAGCCTTGGGAGGCATAAATGACAACAATTTAGGCTCTTTAAGACCTCATTCTTCTTGAAGGGCAAATTCGTTCTGTCCAGAGGCTAAATGTCCCTTGGAGGATCAGTGATATCCTGGGGCGCTTCTCCCCATCACAACTAGAAGTGTGGAAGATTCCCATTACACATTTCAGTGTTCTCCATTCTCATTTGTGGACTCGCTGCCTTGTCAGGGAGGTGGCATAGAAGAGAATTTTTCTTTATTTACTTTCCACCTTAACGTCCTGCTTTCCACAAGTAGGCCTGATTTCATTTGTAATTCAATGTCTGTTCAGGCAGGAGTGCCCTTGGATTTCACTTGCAGAGTAGAGTGGAGGAGAGAAAGATGTACGTGCAGAGCAACTGGCTCCACCCAGGGCAGAAATGACTTTTGATATCTGATGGCTAGAGAGCCTCAGGCAACCCACCTTGTACTTTTTAGACACCATACCACCCTAAAGCCTTGCTTTTTCTGAAGAATACTATGCTGAATGCTGAACTATTCCATCAAATTATTTCTCTCTAACCTAAGCCTTGGTGGCAGTCATTAAGGACTCAGCTGCTAACCAAAAAGGTTGACAGTTCGAATCTACCAGCCACTCCTTGGAAACTTTATGGGGCAGTTTTACTCTGTAGGAATTGACTAGATGACAATGGGTTTGGTTTTAGTAACCTAAGTGGCAGTGCTATATAAAGTTGGAAATATTTCTTTGAAGTCCTAGAGCTTACTGTTTAAAAACAATCCCGAGACTTCCTTCCCTCGATACTCACTGAGTTTGCATTCACAGGGCCTTCTGCCATAAGCATCTTCATAAATAATGTCAGATATGTGCTATTACATTTAAACCCTAAGCATTCTGATCACCATTGCCCCAGCTGTCATTATCAGAGATCTGGCAAAGACTCTCGAGTGATCTTGGAAAATCATTTGACTTCTCTGAGCTGATTCACGCTTTTCTCACCCATTGCAGTGAAACCTGCAGGAGGCACACAGGAGGTGTTCAACAAAGGACTGTTGAATGAATGAATGAATGGGACTCAGTTTACTCATCAGTGAAGGGAGGAGGTTGGACTGGCCTATTCTAAGCGTCCGTTCAGCTCAGACATTTGATGAGTCTTTAAATCCATATCGTCATAGCTGTTCAGCGTACAGTGTCATGTGTTCTTCAAACAAGTTAGACATGATGACGCCTTATAAATAGTTTTCTACCTCAAGCAGAGGACACTGACTTGCACATACATTTGATGTCACAGAATGAAAGCACATTCATTATACACGGAATTGGCTTCAGAATAAAAATTTCCTTTTGAAAAGTATACTGATATTTTCAGAAAACTTTTTTAAAAAATAATGAAAAGATAATGAATTTTTTTTTTTCTTCAGGTGACCAAAGCTTAACTCAATTCCTCTATCATACATTAAAAGAGTCTAGGCCATTTCATCCAAGGTGGGTTGATTGGTGTCTTGGACTGTTATTTACAAGCTTCCAATGAGAAAAATCATATAAATGTGTTACAGAGTTGGTTATGATTTGAGGTGCTATGCCTAATATGAGACAAGCTATGTAGCTTTGGTTGCCCAATTAGGGTCCATGCCCTGGAGCAGTTGAGCCAATGAAATGTATTCCAAGTCAGAAAGAGAGAGAAAGTTTATTTAGGAGGTGTCCACCAACGAACAATCTGACAGCAACACAGGCTGTCTCTATGGAGCCCCAAAAGGCATTTTCAAATTAGAGTTTATATATGATTTTTTACAAAGGTTAGAAGTGTCTTTGTAGCCCACAGATGGCATGGCCGGATGAATTATTCATTACAAGATAATTACAAGAGACTCTCTATCAGACTAAATAGATACATGCTGGACATCTCCTTATCAGGCTTAAGATATACATGCCAGGTATCTGGGTTCTAATCTTCCCGTGGGGGGTGGGGGTTGTAAGTCACAGGTGGCAGGATTGGGCAAAACAAAGTCATTAACAAATGTATGTGGAAAGGAGAAAAAAAAAAAAAGAAGGCAGGCAAAAAAACTTATAGGTTCATCATGGCATTAGTTATGTCAAGCTCTCAGTTCCCCACTTTGAAAAGGAGAAAACATGCTGGGGAGTATTAGGGTCATACTTTGGAGGCAGACCAATATGAGTTTGAATTATGTTTCTCGATCTGCTCCGTACCAACTCTGAGCTCTTAACTGTTCTCAGACTCAGTATTTCCATCTGTATAATAGACTATATATATATATACTATTTCACCTATGTTTTCAGGCTTTTGGGATACTCTGGCGTATTTTTTGTACCTTTTCCAGTCTGAAAAATTAAACCCACTGTTTTAAATTTACTGTATATTTTTTGAAAATGTAACTAACATGCTGTTTTAAAATAAATTCATTTTATGGTTTCCAACTTTTTAGATACCCTGTAGATGCAATGCAGTTTCCATTTATGGAAGTGAAATGCATGTTAGTGGAAAATAAAATCTTATCCTGAAACAGAGGACACAAACTCCAGGAAATGACCTGGAAACACTCTCAGGAACTATGAGGAGCTGTTTAATTTTCTCAAACTAGAAAACAGGTTATTGAGGATGAAATGTAAAGGACCAGTGAGAAACAGGATTCACAATGATCGGTATGGAGGGAAGACGCCTATAGAGAACCTGAGAGCTCAAAATCGCCATCCATCATGGCCAGGTTGATAAACTCTAGATGTAGCAAGAAGGGAGGAGCCCTTGACCTACTAAATCCCTATTGGCCCATCACCTTAGTGCTGCTTTTCTATGTCATTGAGGAAAGTCTCATGATGCACTGTGATAAATTGGGTAATCTGGACATAGGACTGTGTCCCCAGTGTCCCTAACCAGTATGACTTTCATCATCAAGTGTCCATTTACTAGCTTATGGTTCATTTTTCTTCTGCTGAAATTGACCTATTATGAGACTTAGCAGCATGGAAACAGACGATCAATTTGTTCCATCTCCTACCTGTTTACATGGGTCAGTTCTAGGTAACTCAACCCTTCCAAATTGGACTGCAGGAAGAGATCTCAAACTTAATGTAGTCCAACCTTCTTTTGCAGTTGGGGAAACTGGGGCACAGAACAGTGTAACCCGTACAGGAAGTGCACAACTGGCTAATGGTAGCACTGAGGTAAGAACTAGTTTTTCCGGACCCTAGGCCCAGTACTTTGTGCCTATCCTATGCGGAATGTACCTCAGCAAAGAAGAATGACTTAAATACACACCCATATTTCTAAAAGGAAATGTGTCTTGTAGCGACAGTTTTGGAAGAGGTCCCTCTGTGGATGGGCCTGATGCTGAATGGCTGATTCCCTGAAGTTCCAAGTAGAGGTCCAATGCCATGAAAACAACAAAGAAACACTGTATAGTGAGAGTCCAGCTGCGAGTACTACTGGGATTTGGCATAGACTCAAGAACTAGTCTGAGTCAGAGCTGAATCATTAGGGCGGGTGGGCAAGGCCCTTGCAGCTGAGGTAAGATTTATTCTAATGAACCTTCTGGGGGAGTGCCTTGCGCTATTTCTTGTGTTCTGTTTCTGTTTGTGGCTTATGCAATCACACAGACTATGCTAAACCCTTTGCTGTGATGTAGTCAGGTGGCTTCACATCCAGAAATTCCTCTTTACAAAAATGAAAAAGAAAATGAAGCCAGAAGTTTAGCATTTCCAGGCAGAAGACTGGCTGTCTTTTAAAATTCCCTTCATACTACTTTTCCTTTGACTATGGCATTCTGAGTCTTATAGCCAATAATCTCATTTCTTGGCTTACATGTAATTCTAACCATTATGCCTCAAAAGATCATTTCTGTATCAGCACTATCAATGGGTGATAAAAAGTCAAGTTCTGTACTGACTAGTATGGTATACACCAGCTGAATATGGCTAAATTTAGACCAGTTAAAATTAAGTGGAATTAAAAATTCAGTTCCTCAGTCACATGAGCCACATTTCAAGTACTCAATAGCCACACATGGCTAGTGGCTTCCATATTGGACAGTGAAAATATGAAACATTTTTCTCATCACAGAAATTTCTATTGGGCAAATGTTGACCAATTTAGTAAAGATTAAATAAATGGGCTTGGGCTGGTTACTAGATAAGATAAGCTGATTGACCCTCCCAGTGAAAATGTTGGATGGAGTATTTTCTAAAAAAAATTGTTTATGTGCTTCATTAAGATAGCATAAAAAAAAAATCTGTAACCTCCAAACAAGTGAAGGGAGGAAACTTGTGAGGTAGGTGAGTGCCACAACTGGAGTTACCCTGGAGTTTCTGAGAATTTTGGAGAACTTGAGCTTCTGATTCGGCTTTATGGGATACAGCATACAAGAGGTAAATGTTAGAGCCCAAACAAAGTAGGAGAATATTAGGTAATCTCATAATCCTAGAATCCTTAAGAGCTGCGCCCTCAAAAGTAAGGTGAAACTAGAAAGAAACCTCACCTGACAAAGGTGACATTAGAAACAAAAAACAAAACAAAACAGAAACTTGCTTTTTTCAATCTTGTTACTGGAGGAGAAAAAAAAATTCTTCTAAAAATGCATAATCACAAGCCAGCTCTTACATGGGTTTTAATCCAAATTCACACTGCCTTTGTGGTCTGGAAATTTTAATCACATAATTTAATGTGAAGTGGTACCAATTTAGTGATGCCCAGAAGCACTTGGCAAGTAAAAATGCATATCCTTTCTGTGAAACCTCAAAATCAAACTCACATTAAAAAATTCCCAAGGATAAAATTTCCACAAAAATGAGCAGCTCACAGTAAAAAATCACAAAGTGCATTCCAGGGATAAAGAGAAACCAGCAGATAACAGGAAAACGATCACAGAATATAAAATAATTATATGGTAATTAATTTGAAAACTTAGCTGAAATGGACAAATTCCTAAAAAATGCAAGTTATACAAAATGACCCAAGATCAAAGGGAAAATCTGAATATTCCTATAGCCATCTGTCTTAGTCACCTACTGCTGCACGACAGAAATACCACAAGTGGATGGCTTTAATGAACAGAAATTTATTCTCTCACAGTCTAGGAGGCTAGAAGTCCAAATTCAAACTATTGGCTCCCAGGGAAGGCTTTCTCTCTGTTTGGGCTCTGGGGGAAAGTTCTGGTCATCAGTCCTCCCTGTCAGAGGAACTTCGCAGTGCAGGGACCCTGGGTCCAGATGACACACTATTCTCCTGGTTCTTGTTTCTTGGTGGTAGGGGTCCCTCTGTCTCTCTGCTGGCTTCTCTCCTTTATATCTCAAAAGAGATTAGCTTAAGACAAAATTTAATCTTGTAAATTAAATCCTGCCTCATTAACATAACTGCCACTAATCCCATCTCATTAACATCATAGAGACAGGATTTACAAAAATCACATCAGATGACAAAATGATGGACAATCAAACAATACTGGGAATCATGACCTAGCCAATTGATACACATATTTTTGGGGGGCAAAATTCAATTCATGACAACATCAAAGGATTTGTATTGGTCCTTAGTAGTCTTTCCATACAGAAAATCAATCGGCACTAGGCCCATTCGTAATCAAATTTACAATGAGCTCCATTAGTCCAGGAGTAAGTAGTTCCAGTATTATAAAAACTATTCTAGAGTATAGAAAAAAGAGAAAATACTATCTTACTCATTGACGATGTTAGCATAAACTTAATATACAAGTCTGACAAAACATTATGAGAAAGGGAAATTATAGGTCCATCTTAGTTACCAACAGAGACACAAAGAATCCTCTACTAAATATCAATAAACTAAACCCAGTAAAATATGAACATTGTATTTATTATTACCAGGCTTGTTTATCCCAGGAATTAAAGTTTGGTTTGCTATTAGAAAAATCATTACTGGGAGGTATCTCATTAGTAGATTAAAGGAGAAAAAATATCTGATCATCTCAATCTGTGTAGAAAAATCATGTAACAAAATTCAACATCTGTTCATGATAATGCAAAAAGCAAACAAACGTAGCCTCTCAGCAAACTAGAAATGGAATTTTCTGAATCTGATAAAAGGCCTCTATAAAAAATTTTACAGCAAACAGTATTTAATGTTGATATGTTGAAAGCATGTCCTTTAGGATTAAGAACAAGAAAAAAATGCAAGCTATTATCACTTATTTTCAACACTGTAGATCTTGAATGGCTCAGTAGGATAATAGAAATACACAAAATGTATAAATAGCTGAAAGGGCTAAACAAAATTGTCATTATTCGTATATGGTATGATTGTCTATATCAAATATCTAAATAAAATTTTAATTACATATTGAAAATTATAAGAGAATTATAATGTGTCTGAATACAAATAAAAATACAAAATTAATTTCCGTAAACCAGCGGCAATCAATTAGATGAAGCAGTTTTTAAAAAGACTATTTAGAAAAGAAACATGAAAATATAAAGTACTTAGGAATTAATCAAATAAAAGATACAATCCCTTTGTGAAAAAATTTTTAAAAAATATATTGAAGAATATTTTTAAAAACCTAAATAAAATGAACAGATGTGCAATATTCTTAAATAGAAAGATTGCATTCCATATAGCAAAGATTTAAATTCTTCCCAAATTGAACTATAGATTTAATGCAATTACAGACAAAACCCCAAAAGAGTTTCCAGGCATACAACTTGAGAAGATAATTACAAAATTATATGATAGAATAAAAAGTCAAAAATAGCCAAAACACTCTTGAAGAAGAACAAAGTGCAGAGACTTTCCTTACTGTCTTAGTGCTGCCATAATAAAAAATACCATAAGTGGGTGGCTTTGAAGAACAGGGATTTATTGTTTCACACATTGGAGGTTAGAAGTCCAAATCAGGACATCACCTCCAGGAGAGGGTCCTTCCTTGTCAGTAACCCTGGGAATTTTTTGGCATTCGATGGAGTTCTTTGATGTTCTTTGGCATTCCTTTGCATTACTTGATATTCCTTGACGTCTGCCTTTCTCCTGTGTGTGTGTCTCTGTTCCTATTCTGCTTTTTATAAGATATTCCTTAAAAGTGATTAGGTATAGGACTTACCATTCTCTAGTATGACCTCATTAACATGACAAAGGAAAACATCTATTTCCAAACAGGGTCATATTTACAGGTACAGGTTTTAGAAATTCAACAAGTAATTTTAAAGGACACAATTCAATCTAGAACATTCTACCTTTTGGCCTCCCAAAATTCATGTCCTTCCCATGTGCAAAACATACTCACCCTATGATGTCATTCCCAAAAGTCTTAATACAGTTGAGCATCAACTCTATGTCCAAAAATTTCAACGTCTGTATCATTTAAACCAAGTACGGTTGAGACTCTGACTGTGTTCCATCAACCTACAAGTTGTCTGCTTCCAAAGTACAATGGTAGAATAAGGTACAAAGGTAGAACAAAGCACAAAGGTAGACATTCCCATTCCAAATGGGAGAAATTGGAAGAAAATAAGTGAAAAAAAGCACCAAGAAGGTCCAAAACTCAGCAGGGCAAATCTTATTAGTTCTCAATGCTTGGAAATAATCCTGTTTTCCAGGCATATCTAGGCAATGGCCCTGACCCCTGGACTCCTGGCATTGGCCATGCTCCCTAGATTCTTTATGGAGCCCTTTGGCCCTGGGCATCAGCCCCACTTTCCAAGAACAATGGGACAGTGACTGTGTTCTCTTATTCCCGGGAGGCCCAGTTCTCCTGGCCCATTGGCACAGCAGCCCTACCCCCTCAACTTTGGGTAATGGCTTCATTCTTCTGGTCCACTGGAAGGGCAGCTGCACCCTCTGAAACCAAGGTGGTGGTAATCCCACTCTTTGAAACCTAGATGGTAGTCCAACTCTTTGAAACCTAGGGGTGGTGACTCCACCCTTTGAAACCAAGGAATTGGCAGCCCTGGCCCCATGCTCTCTTTGACAGTCCTGCTGATCCCTGAATTGCTTCTAGTACTGTTCCTTCCTTTTCCTGGAAGACAACAGATGTTTGTAACCAAGTAGCTCCATTGATCCATTTCTTGATAGTAGAATTCCAGGAGGCAGATAGCTTTCCTTCATTTAATCCTGCCTCTGACCCTTTCAGCCTAAGTTGGCAGGGTTTATACCCATAACCTGGTCTCCTTTCCAGGACACAGTCTCTTAGTTTTTACAAAAGAATTTTCTAAAACTTCAAAGTCTGAGTCTTTTTTGCACAATTTATTTCTCAGTCTATCTCTTTCCTCCCACATTTTACTATAAACAGAAAGGAGAAACCAGCCACCCCTTTAAGATTTTGCTTAGAAATTTCCACAGACAAAAATTCAAGTTAATCACTTACAAGTTATACTTTCCATGAAATGTTCAAACATAATTCAGACAAGTTCATTGTCAACTTTTGAATGTTTTTTCACATTATTTGTGCTTTATAACAGGATGTCCTTTCCTCCAGTGTCCAATAACATGTTGATCATTTTCTATTAATACATCGCTAGAAGACATTTAATGCCCACATTTCTAGCAACATTCTGTTCATGATGATAGAAGCTTTTCTCTTAGCTCTCAATTCTTTCTGAATCCTTATCAAAATCACCCAATCCAATAGACTCATCAAGGCAATTTAGACTCTTACTAAAACCTCAGTGGTACAAATTAATAAACAAGAACTACATGCATCGACATGGATGAACCTTACGTTCTCCCTTCTGTCCATTAGCCCATTTATTCATTCATTCACCCAACCAACTTAGGTCATCTTTCCTGAGCATTCCCTTATAGGCTATACATTTCCCAAGCAAGTTTCCTCATATAAGTTGCCATATACAATATAAACAGTTTTACCAATTATTTTCCTTTCAAATCTGATTATTATTAACTCTTCTAGTATGCCTTTGCTGCATTATTTTCATATCCTTATTGGGTTTTTTGCTCTTGTGGTTTTTTGGTACAAAAATAAATTCTTAAAAAACACATTATTTTGTGACTTACTTTATCTTACTTATAAACAGTGTACAATGTCAGTATGGGTTTAATTAACTTGTTTTAATATTTAATGATTAATATCCCTTTGTAGTTGAAGTTAAAATTAAAACAAGTCCACGAGAGCTAAAGCACAAACTTGAGTATAACCCACGTGAATTTAGAGACCATCTCAAGAATAGATTTGACACAGTGAACACTAATGACTGAAGATCAGATGAATTGTGGAATAAAATCAAGGAATCATACATGAAGGAAGTAAGACTCATTAAAAATACAAGAAAGAAAGACCAAAATGGATGTCAGAAGAGACTCTGAAAGTTGCTCTTGAATGTAGAGTAGCTAAAGAGAAAGGAAGAAATGATGAAGGAAACGGGCTGAACGGAAGATTTCAAGGGGTGGCTTGAGAATATAAAGTATCATAATGAAATGTGCAAATATTAAATGACACAGGAAGCATCACAGAGAAAATATTAAATGACACAGGAAGCATCAACAGATGAAAATAATACACAGTCACTGAACCAAAAAGACTTGGTCAATGATCAACCATTTCATGAGGTAGTGTACGATCAAGAATGGATGGTACTGAAGGAAGAGGTTCAAGCTGCACCGAAGGTATTGGTGAAAAACAAAGCTCCAGGAATTGACAGAATACCAGTTGAGATATTTCAACAAAGGGATGCAACGTTGGAAGTACTCACTCATTTATGCCAACAAATTTGGAAGACAACTACCCTGCCAACCAACTGGAAGATATATATATTTGTACCCCTTTCAAAGAAAGATGATTCAACAGAATATGAAAATTACTGAACAATATCATTAATATCACACACAAATAAAATATTTCTGAAGATAATTCTAAAACAGTTGCAGTAGTACATTGACAGGGACATGCCAGAAATTCAAGACAGATTCAGAAGAGGGTATGGAATGAGGGATATTATCGCTGATGTCAGATGGATCCTGGCTGAAAGTAGAGATTACCAGAAAGAGGATTACCTGTGTTTTATCGACTATGCAAAGGCATTTGGCTGTGTGGATCATAACTAATTATGGATAACATTGCAAGGAATGGGAATTCCAGAACACTTAATTGTGCTCCTGAAGAACCTGTACTTAGACCAAGAGGCAATTGTTCAAACAGAACAAGGGAATACTGCGTGGTTTAAAGTCAGGAAAGATGTGCGTCAGGGTTGTATCATTTCACCACACTTATTCAATTTGTATGCTGAGCAAACAATCCCAGAAGCTGGACTGTATGAAGAACAGGGCACCAGGGTTAGAGGAAGAATCATTAACTATGTATGATATGCAAATAATACAACCTTGCTTGCAGAAAGTGAAGAGGACTTGAAGCACTTATTGATGAAGGTCAAAGACCACAGCCTTGAGTATGGATTATATCTCAACAAAAAGAAAACAAAAATTCTATAACTGAACCCATAAGCAACATCATGACAAATGGAGAAAATATTGAAGGTATAAAGGATTTGATTTTACTTGGATCCACAATCAACATTCATGGAAGCAGCAGTCAAGAAACCAAACGACATACCGCACTGGGAAAATCCGCTGCAAAATCTCTCTTTAAAGTGTTAAAAAGCAAAGATGTCACTTTAAGGGCTAAGGTGTGCCTGACCCAAGCCATGGTATTTTCAATCGCATCATACGCATGTGAAATCTGGACTATGAATAAGGAAGTCTGAAGAAGAATTGATGCCTTTGAATTATGGTGTTGGCGAAGAATATTGAATATACCATGGACTGCCTGAGAATGAACAAATCTATTTTGGAAGAAGTACAGCCAGAATGCTCATAAGGAGCAAGGATGGCTAGCCTTTGTCTCACATACTTCGGACATGTTATCAGGAGGGAACAATTCCTGGAGAAGGACATAATGCTTGGTAAAGTAGAGGGTCATTGAAAAAGAGGAAGACCCTCAATGAGATGGATTGACACAATGACTGTAACATTGGACTCAAGCATAACAACCATTTTGAGGATGGTTCAGGATCGAGCGGTGTTCCACTCTGTTGTACATGCGGTTCCTATGAGCCGAAATCTACCCTATGGCACCTAACAACAACAATACCCTTTGTAGGGATTTACTGCAATTTACTCAGTCATTTGCCCGTAACCATGTTTTCGGTAACCACGTTCTAGTTTCCTAAAGCAGCAGGAGCCCAGAGAATTAAGGAGTGTCTGGAGTGGGGAGCTAGGAAGACCCAAATCATTGTATTGAATTTCAAGGGCTTGCACTGTGTGTGACACTGTCCACTCTATCAACTTTCTAAACAGTATCTAATTTCCACCCCAAACTACTATTTTCTCTATTTGCTTATTACCGGAAAACACACCTTCAGGTAATAGCTTACCTTTCCTTCTAGAGAGAGGCATATGTGTTATACAAAATGCAAGGTTGTATATTCCTTCTTAAGTGGACTTTTAACTACGTTTAGCTCACTTTGACTCTCCAACCAAATCACATCAGTGACAGATTCCACAGATCTTTATCTTGTTTTTAACATGAAACCCAATTGCTGACTCCTCAAACAGATTACTTTTAAGGACACACTTCTTAGAGCTGAATGGGTGAGAAATGATAAATAGTAATTTAATTTTGTTTCCTAAGCTAATTACATGAAGATATGCAATCCTTTTTTTTTCACGTGATTTCTATCTACCCAACATATAGAAGAGCACTTTTTTTTTTATAAGTACATAGTACTTCACTGTGAGAAATAAATGCCACCAAATCAAAGCAAATTTCATTAACCATGAACTTCATTGTATAATTATTTTTAAATGTATAAATATGGTATTTAAGCATACCATTGGCTTTTTCATTTGTTGTTGTTAGATGCCATTGAGTTGGGTCCAACTCATAGCGACCCCATGTACCACAGAATGAAACACTGCCCAGTCCTGCTCCATCCTCACAATTGTTGTTATGCTTGAGTCCACTGTTGCAGCCACTGTGTCAATTCAACTTGTTTTGGGTCTTCCTTTTTTTCACTGGCCCTCTACCTTACCAAGCAAGATGTCCTTCTCCAGGGACTGATCTCTCCTGATAACATGTCAAAAGTACGTGAGACTTGGCCTCACCATCCTTTCTTTGAAGGAACATTCTGGTTGTACTTCCAAGGCAGATTTGTCAATGGTACATTCAATATTCTTTGCCAACTCTGCAATTCAAAGGCGTCAATTCTTCTTCTGTCTTCCTTATTCTTTGTCCAGCTTTCGCATGCATACCAGGCGATTGAAAACACCATGGCTTGGGTCAAGCGCACCTTAGTCTTCAGGTGACATGTTTGCTTTTCAAAACTTTAAAGAGGTCTTTTGCAGTAGATTGGCCGAAAGCAGTGTGTTCTTTTGATTTCTTGACTGCTGCTTCCATGAGTGTTGATTGTGAATCCAGGTAAAATGAAATCCTTGACAACGTCAGTCTTTTCTCCATTTATCATGATGTTGTTTATTGGTCCAGTTGTGAGGATTTTCATTTCCTTTATATTGAGGTGTAATCCATTCTGAAGGCTGTAGTCTTTGATCTTCATCAGCAAGTGCTTCAAGTCCTCTTCACTTTCAGCAAGCAAGGTTGTGTTATCTGCATAACACAGGTTGTTAATGAATCTTCCTCCAATCCTGATGCCCCGTTCTTTTTCATATAGTCCAGCTTCTGGGATTATTTGCTCAACAAACACATTATATAGGTATGGTGAAAAGATACAACCCTGATGCACACCTTTCCTTGCTTAAACCACACAGTATCCCCTTGTTTTGTTCCAACTACCGCTTCTTGATCTATGTACAGGCTGTTTATGAGCACAATTAAGTGTTCTGGAATTCCCATTCTTTGCAATGCTATCCGTAATTTGTTGTGATCCACACAGTCAAATGCCTTTGTATAGTCAAGAAAACATGGGTAAACATCTTTTTGGTATTCTCTGCTTTCAGCCAGGATCCACCTGACATCAGCAATGTTCCATGTCCTCTTCTGAGTCTGGCTTGAATTTCTGGCAGTTCCCTGTCCATATACTGCGGCAGCCACTTTTGAATAATCTTCAGCAAAATTTTACTTGTGTTTGATATTAATGATATTGTCTGATAATTCCCTAATTTGATTGGATTACCTTTCTTGGGAGTAGGCATAAATATGGATCTCTTCCAGTCAGTTGGTCAGGTAGCCTTCTTCCAAATTTCTTGGCATAGATAAGTGAGCACTTCCAGTGCAGCATCCATTTGTTGAAACATCTCAATTGGTATTCTGTCAATTCCTGGAGTCTTGTTTTTCATGAATGCATTCAGTGCAGCTTGGACTTCTTCCTTCAGTACCATCTGTTCCTGATCATATGTTACCTCCTGAAATGATTGAACATCAACCAATTCTTTTCAGTTCAGTGACTATGTGTATTTCTTCCACCTTCTTTTGATGCTTCCTGTGTCGTTTAATATTTTCCCCTTAGAACACTTCAATATTGTAACTCTAGGTCTGAATTTTTTCTTAAGTTCTTTCACCTTGAGAAATACCAAATGTGTTCTTCCCTTTTGGTTTTCTATCTCCAGGTCTTTGCCCATGTCATTATGACACTTTGCTTTGTCTTCTCAAGGTGCCCTTTGAAACATTTTTTTCAACTCTTTTAAGTCATCATTTCTTCCCTTCCCTTTCGTGGCTTGACATTCAAGGGCAACTTTCAGGGTCTCTTCTGACATCCATTTTGGTCTTTTCTTTCTTTGCTGTATTTTTAATGACCTCCTGCTTTCTTCATGTATGATGTTCTTGATGTCATCCTACAACTCCTCTGCTCTTCAATCATTAGTGTTCAACATGTCAAATGTATTCTTGAGAAGATCTCTAAATTCAGGTGGTATATACTGAAGGTTGTAATTTGGCTCTCGTGGACTTGTTCTAATTTTCTTAAGCTTCAGTAGTAAGACTAAAATAATGTCTTTCGTATTACTTTTTTTTTTCCTTTTAAACACACCCGTTTTATCTTTCCTCACTGATTTTTTCAGAAGTTTTGGTCACAATCTACTTTTTGAAATATAGGCCATTAATAAAGTATTAATTTTTTAACTTGTCATCTCTTACAAAAATAGTTACATTAATTTAAAAATTTAAAGTATATTATTTTATCATTATTATAGGATTTATTGATTTTCATATTTCACCGCTAAGATTTTTTCAATCATCATTTCCACTCTTTTCATTTATTTTGTTTGATTCCTCAGGTAGCATCTTCAAGTGTTTTGATTCATTTGGTTTATTTTTGAGGAAGGGAAAGTAGTTGTTACATTTTCAATTGTCCTTTTTTTTTTTTTTTACTACGATATGATTAACATAAAGAAAATGCTTGTGTTGTGTGTTCAGATTAATGAGTTTTGACAGTTGTATAACTTCTGTAACCCCCGCCCAAAATATTATGCCGAACATTTGCATCCACCCAGAAAGTTTCTTCATCTACCTTTCCAGGTCATTCATCACCTGTCTCTTCACTTCCTCTCTCATCAGCCACTATCTGATTTCTATTACCATAGATTAGTTTCCCCTGTATTTGGGTTCCATTTCAAATAAATGTAATCATGCAAGAAATATTCTTTTGTATCTGGCTTATTTTACTTAACATTACATTTTGAGGTTTGATGATGTTATAGTATAGTAGTTCATTATTTTTTATTGTTAAGTAATATTCTATCAATATATGACAATTTGTTTATCCAATTCTTTGATGATCGACATTTGGGCTGTTTTTGGTTTCTCAATATTATGAATAAGACTACTATAAATATTCCTGTATAAGTCTTTTGATGGACATATGTTTTCATTTCTCCTAAGTACCTAGGAGTGAAATTGCTGGGTCATATGGTCAAGTTAAACTTTATACAAAACTACTATAATACGTTCCTTCTATGTTTATTTGCCAGCTGTGCCCTCCACTATGAAGTATTTCCAAAGTATGCTATGCCAATTTTTTACAGCAACATGTTTAAAAAAATGACATAGCGACTGTCATGGATTGAATTGTGTCCCCCCAAAATGTCTATAGGCTGGGCTAGGCCATAATTCCCAGTATCGTGTGATTGTCTACCATTTTGTCATCTGATGTGATTTTCTTGTGTGTTGTAAATCCTATCTCTCTGATGTTGATGAGGTGGATTAGAGGCAGTTATCTTAATGAGGCAGTACTCAACTGAAAATATTAGGTTGTGTCTTAAATCAATGTCTTTCGAGATCTAAAAGAGAGAATCAAGCAGAGAGACAGGTCTTTTACTCATTTAAAAAAAAATGAGTTCATTTTTTTCTCTTCTTTCTAAGTCAAGTTTATTAAAGTTTAATTTGCATACAATAAAACACGATCATTTTATTGTATAATTTCACAAATCATGACATATATATATACACATACAAACATTGTCAATATCAATTGAGATGTTTCAACAAACCAATGCAGTGCTGGAAGTGCTCACTTGTCTATGCCAAGAAATTTGGAAGACAGCTTCCTGGCCAACTGACTGGAAGAGATCCATATTTATGTCTATTCCCAAGAAAGGTGATCCAACTGAATGTGGACTTTATCAAACATCATTAATATCACATGCAAGGAAAATTTTGTTGAAGATCATTCAAAAGCAGCTGCAGCAGTATACTGACAGGAAGCTGCAAGAAATTCAGGCCAGATTCAGAAGAGGGTGTGTTATCAGGGAAATCATTGGTGGTGTCAGATGGACCCTGGCTGAAAGTAGAGAACACTAGAATGATGTTTACCTGTGTTTTATTGACTATGCAAAGACATTCGACTGTGTGAGTCTTAACAAATTATGGATAACATTGTGCTCATGAGGAACCTGTACATAGATCAAGAGACAGTTGTTCAAGCAGAACAAGGTGATACTGAGTGGTTTAAAGTCAGGAAAGGTGTATGTCAGGGTTGTATCCTTTCACCATACCTATTCAATCTGTATGCTGAGCAAATAATTCAAGAAGCTGGACTATACGAAGAAGAATGTGGCATCAGGATTGAAGGAAGACTTATTAACAACCTATGATATGCAAATGACACAATCTTTCTTGGTGAAAGTGAAGAGGACTTGATAAGCACTTACTGATGAAGATCAAAGACTACAGCCTTCAGTATGGATTACACCTCAACATAAAGAAAACAAAAATCCTCACAACTGGACCAAAAAGCAACATCATGATCAATGGAGAAGAGATTGAAGTTGTCAAAGATTTCATTTTACTTGGTTCCACAATCAACACCCATGGAAGCAGCAGTCAAGAAATCAAAAGAGGCATTGCAATGGGCAGATCTGCTGCAAAGGAGCTCTTTAACGTGTTGAAAAAGAAAGATGTCACCTGAAGACTAAGGTGCGCCTGACCCAAGCCATGGTATTTTCAATCACATTATATGCATGTGAAAGCTGGACAATGAATAAAGAAGACTGAAGAAGAATTGACGTCTTTGAATTGTGGTGTTGGCAAAGAATATTGAGTGTACCATGGGCTGCCAAAAGAATGAACAAATCAGTCTTGGAGGAAGTACAGCCAGAATGCTCCTTAGAAGCAAGGGTGGCAAGGCTGTGTCTTACGTACTTTGGACATGTTGTCAGGAGGGATCAGTCCCTGAAGAAGGATATCATGCTTGGTAAAGTTGAGGGTCAGTAGAAAAGAGGAAGACCCTCAACGAGAGGGACTGACACAGTGGCTACAACCATGGGCTCAAGCATAACAACAATTCTAAGAATGGCCCAGGACCGGACAGTGTTTCATTTTGTGATACATAGGGTCACTATGAGCTGGAAACGACTCGATGGCACATAACAACAGCAACAAATGTTACCACAGTCAAGATATAGAATGTTTCCATCATTCCAAAAACTATCTTCATATTCCTTTCCAGTCAATGTCCTCCATCCTTGGCCCCAGGTAACCACTAATGTAGTTCCTGTCACTACAGATTAGTTTTACTTTTTCTAGAATTTTATGTAAATGAATCACATAATATATATTATTTAAAAATTTTTTTTTTTTCTTTATGGCTCATCTTTCTTGGTGTCCTAGCCCAAGACTGAAAACATTTTCTTTTAGAAATTTTGTAATTCTAGATTTCCACGTAGGTCTATGATCCATTTTAGAGTCATTTGGTGAAAGGACGCCTTTCACCATTGGATTGGTTGGTCCCTTTGTGGAGAATTAATTGACCATTTGTATAGGAATCTACTTATAGACTCTATTTTATTAATATGTGTTTATCTTTGTGCCAGTACCACAGTCTGGACTGTCAAGTCTATCCTTTGATCTATGTGCCTATCCTTATGCCGGTACTACACTCTCATGTTTACTCTAGTTTTGTAGTAAGTTTTGAAATTGAGAAATGTGAATTCTTCAACTATGTTCTTTTTCAAGATTGTTTTGGCCATTCTAAGCCTCTTACATTTCCATATGCAATTGAGGAATAACTTGTCTATTTATACAAAAAGGAAGCTGGAATTTTGATAGGAATTACACGGAATCTGTAGATCTATTTGGAAAATGTTGTCATCCTAACAATATTGTCTTCCAACCCATGAACATGGAATGTCTTTCCATGTATTAGATCTTCTTTAATTTCTTTCAACAATATTTGTAGTTTTCAGTGTATGGTTAATTCTATTGCTAAAAGTTTATTTTTATGCTATTGTAAATGGAATTGTGTTCTTAATTTCATTTTTGGATTGTTAATTGTTAGTGTTTAGAAATACAACTGATTTTTGCACATTGATCTTGAAATTTGCAACTTGCTAAACTTGTTTATTAGCTCAATAGTTTATTATTTTGGTGTGAATTCTTTTTGATTTTCTGTATATAAAATTCTGAATGTCATCTACAACTGATAGTTTTATTTTTTCCTTTCCAATGCGATACCTTTTATTCCTTTTTCTTGGAGAATTGTTTTGATTAGAACCTCCAGTGCAATGCTGAGTAAAAGTGATAAGAGTGGACATCCTTGTTGTTTCTGACCTTAGGGGAACTCTTCCTGTTAAGTATGATATCAAGTGTGATTGTGACTGTGGGTTTTTCACAGATGCCCTTTATTGGGTTAAGGAAGTTTCTTTCTATTGTTAGGTTTTTGTTCTTATTATGAAAAAAAAAAAGGAAGCAGTGGTGCATTTTGTTCAGTGCTTTTTCCTTGTTTTTTGAGATAATCATGTTATTTATTTATTTTTCCTTCATTCTAACAGTATGGTGTATTCCATTGATTGCTTTTTGTATGTTGAATCAACCTTGAATGCTGGAATAAGTCCCACCTGGTCACGGTTTATAATCCTTTTTATAGCTTCCTGGGTTAATTTTGCTACTATTTTGTTGAAACTTTTTGCATCTATATTCATAAGGGATATTATCCTGTAGTCATATTTTCCTGTAGTCTTCTTTTTCCTTTGTCTGGTTTTAGTGTTAGAATAACACTGCTCTCATAGAATGAGTTAGTAAGTTTTTCCTCCTCTTCTGTATTTTGGAAGAGTTTGAGAAGAATTGGTACTAATTTTTCCTTGTTTAGTAGAATTCTCCAGTGAAGCCATCTGGTCCAGGGCTTTTTTGTTGTTGTTGTGGGGAGATTTTTTAATTACTCATTTAATTTCTCATTTAATTTCTTCAATTATTATGTGTTTGTTGAGATTTTCTACTTCTTCCTGAGACAATTTAGGTAGTTTATGTGTTTCTAGGAATTTGTCCATTTCATTTAATCTATCTAATTTGCTTTTTTTCTCATAATTTTTATTTTCTTCATCCTTTCCCTCTAAAACTGGAAATTTCTCATGTTTGTATAGTACTTCGTTAAATTTATTTCTGCAGCCTTCAAACTGCTTCCTTTCACTTTTTTTTTACTAGCAATAACCTCTTTGATTTTCATGCTACCTTTTCCAATGTCAGAATATTCTCTTTATTATTTCAAAGTTTTAAAAATTCAGTATCTTCTTTGATTTGTACTGAGAATGCAAATGAGTATTATCAATATTATTTTTAGACTATATGGGGCACCTACTTTACAAGTCTCCCATTATTTTTATATTTTTTGAAAATATGCATGCTTCCTATATTGTCATCATTGTATTCAGATCATGTTTAATCCATCTCTATGTCTATCTCTGTCACTGTATTTATTTTCCTTAAACCTTGACCTTGCTTTCACTCCCTCACATACTTTGTCTCTACATTCTATTAATGGACAAGTTATGTTAATTATACCAGGGTTGATATGAGTTGGAATTGACTCAATGGCAATAGGTTTGGCTTTTTGGTTTTCTGCAATATCTTTGATGTATCTCCATTTCCTCTGGAACTGTTCAATTCAGGGCTTCTAAAACTTCTCCACGGTAATTGTAATAGTTTCCTAATTGTCCTACCTATCTCTTAGTTTAGTTCTTCTCTTTCTACCACTCTAATTGATTCTACACTGTGCTCCTGGGCTCATTGTCTTAAGGCCAACTCTAGTCAAATAATTACTCAGCTCAAATTCTTTCAGTGGTTTCCCAATCAAATGCTTTGCCTGATAAGTGAAGGTTCTCTAAATCTGACCCTTAATTAATTTCTAATTTTATCTCCCAGTCTCTAATACCTATATTCCACACACCCTGCATTCCAGCCAAAGCAGCTATAGGTGATTGTTCCCCAAAACTCCTAGCTGATTTTTGCCTGTCTGCTTTTCTTCATGCTGCTTCTTTCCCCTCACATCCTTCCTTGGCATCTCTCATCTCCATATCCTCTCCATTCTCCAGGACTTAGTTCCAACTGTAACTTCCTCTAACACCTACTCCTCCAAACATGAAATTGCACACCAGAATTCCTTTAGAACTTGGTTTTTGCATTTATTTTAATACGTTTCACTTTCAGCTTTTTATTATACTTATTTCTTATATGCTTTTAGGTCCTTCCTAGCTACAAGTTGGTTTGAAAGTGAGAATAATTTTTATCCCATTTCTTCCATTCAGAGTGGGCCCTCGAAACTCTCAACTGAAGGAATGAGTAAGTTGATTGAGTTGTCAGTGGGAATTGTGAATGCTGTTTATGATCAGTGGTGGCCACTCTTCTTTTAAGTGGATTTTATCTAAGTATGGACAATGAAATACACCCTACACTCTTCTTTGGTTTGTCTTGTACATTATCTGATACATATGTTTGGCAAGAATATGTACTGTGGTTTAAGTTTGAGTTTTGTTTTCTGTTTTTTGTTTGTTTGTTTTCTCTCTTCTCCAAATCATTATAGGAAAGGACCCAACACTCTGGATCTTTGTTTTCTAGCCTCAGTGGCTTGTGTCCCCATGGGAAACAGTAACTGTTGAAAGGAAACATTTCTTTCTGTCTTGTGAGAGGCTAAGCCAGAAGTTCTCAAACTTTTTGGTCTCAAGACCCCTTGACCCTATTAAAAATAATTGAAAACCCCAAAGAGCTTTTGTTCACTTGGGTTTTATCTGTTGGTGGCTTTGACAGTTTTGCATCTGGATCCTTGTTTGTGCTTTTGCATTCATTATATTGTGATATCACATGTTTTGTAGTCTCTGGAAAACTCCATAGAATATTCCTGAGAAAACAAAACAAAAGGTAAATAATGTCTTTGTAGTATCATATAAAGAGTTTTCAGCACGGGTCAGACCATCTGAGAGTATCTCTGGGACCTCAGGGTTCTCTGGACCATATTCTATCCACTGCTCTTTTGATTTGTTGAAGTGATTGGATAGGAGTCTGCCTTAGTCATCTAGTGCTGCTATAACAAAAATACTGCAAGTGGATAGCTTTAACAAAGAGAAACTTATTCTCTCATAGTCTAGGAGTCTAGAAGTCTGAATTCAGGGTGCCACCTTCAGAGAAAGGCTTTATCTCTCTGTTGGTTGGGGGAAGGTCCTTGTCATCAATCTTCCCCGGTAGAGGAGCTTCTCAGCATAGGGGTCCCAGGTCCAAAGGATGTGCTATTCTCCTGGTTCTTTTTCCTTGGTGGTATGAGGTCCCTCTGTCTCTCTGCTTGCTTCTCTCTTTTATATCTCAAAAGAGATTGCCTTAAAACACAATCTAGAAGATGGCGGACTAGGCAGACGCTACCTCGGATCCTTCTTACAACAAAGACACGGAAAAACAAGTGAATCGATCACATACATAACAATCTACGAACCCTGAACAACAAACACAGATTTAGAGAAGGAGAATGAACTAATACGGGGAAGCAGCGATTGTTTCCAGAGCCTGGAGCCAGCGTACCAGTCAGGTACGGCACAAGCACAGAGAGCTGCTCCACCCCCCCTGAACTAACCCTGGGACGGGGACCAGCCGGTTCCATAGGCGGCGTGGGACGCAGCCGGTAGGAGAAGTCCCCGGGAGGCAGTGACTGGCCTTGGAGCAGAAAGAGCAGCATCCGAGCTGGGGAACCGTCCCGCAGGGATTTGGACTGGACGCAGGTATGGCATAAACACGGAGAGTTGCTCCACCCCCCTGAACTAACCCCGGGAAGGGGACCAGCCGGGTCACGCGGGCGGTGTGGGACGCAGCCGGTAGGAGAAGTCCCTGGGAGGCAGCGACTGGTATTGGAGCGGGGAGAACAGCGTCCCAGCCGGGACACTCGGTCACGGCACAAGCACAGGGACCTGCTCCACCCATCTGAACTAATCCCGGGAGGAGGCCCAACTGGTTCTCGGGGGTGGCATGGCCACGCGGCTGGAGGGACGAGAAGTCCCCGGGAGGAAGTGACTGATTTTGGAGTCGAGAGTGCACTGTCCCAGTAGGGAAGCCTTGACGCTGGGCGTGGGGCTGGAAGCGGAGGATCTGACCTTGACTCCAGCGGGCCAGACCCCCCGGGGGCAATCTCCACACAGCCAGCACACATAGGCGACGCGCCCCGCGGGAATCTCAGATATAATAGTCATTCCAAGCAAGACAAGCAACTCTGGCTATATTCTGAGGTGCTATTCTCCTATCTCTCTGTTCCCTCCCCCACCCTCCCCAGGCGGCTTCATTAACATCTGAATATCCTGAGCCAGAGGGAGAACTCTGATAGGGATCTGACTGCATTTTTTTTTTTAGCCGATTTTCTGGAAAAACTAGTTTCCAAGTGATGGCTCGGAGACAACAATCCATATCAAACCACTTAAAGAAGCAGACCATGACAGCTTCTCCAACCCCCCAAACAAAAGAATCAAAATCTTTCCCAAATGAAGATACAATCTTGGAATTATCAGATACAGAATATAAAAAACTACTTTAAAAAAACTTTACAGAATGCTTAATGATATCACAAATGAAATTAGGATAACTGCAGAAAAAGCCAAGGAACACACTGATAAAACTGTTGAAGAACTCAAAAAGATTATTCCAGAACATACTGGAAAAACTAATAAGTTGCAAGAATCCATAGAGAGACAACATGTAGAAATCCAAAAGATTAACAATAAAATAACAGAATTAGACAATGCACTAGGAAGTCAGAGGAGCAGACTCGAGCAATTAGAATGCAGACTGGGACGTCTGGAGGACCAGGGAATCGACACCAACATAGCTGAAAAAAAATCAGATAAAAGAATTAAAAAAAATGAAGAAACCCTAAGAATTATGTGGGACTCTATCAAGAAGGACAACCTGCGGGTGATTGGAGTCCCAGAACAGGGAGGGGGGACAGAAAACACAGAGAAAATAGTTGAAGAACTCCTGACACAAAACTTCCCTGACATCATGAAAGACGAAAGGATATCTATCCAAGATGCTCATTGAACCCCATTTAAGATTGATACAAAAAGAAAAACACCAAGACATGTTATCATCAAACTCACCAAAACCAAAGATAAACAGAAAATTTTAAAAGCAGCCAGGGAGAAAAGAAAGGTTTCCTTCAAGGGAGAATCAATAAGAATATGTTCTGACTACTCAGCAGAAACCATGCAGGCAAGAAGGGAATGGGACGACATATACAGAACACTGAAGGAGAAAAACTGCCAGCCAAGGATCATATATCCAGCAAAACTCTCTCTGAAATATGAAGGCGAAATTAAGATATTTACAGACAAACACAAGTTTAGAGAATTTGCAAAAACCAAACCAAAGCTACAAGAAATACTAAAGGATATTGTTTGGTCAGAGAACCAATAATATCAGATATCAGCACAACACAAGGTCACAAAACAGAACGTCCTGATATCAACTCAAATAGGGAAATCACAAAAACAAACAAATTAAGATTAATTAAAAAAAAAATACACATAACAGGGAATCATGGAAGTCAATAGGTAAAAGATCACAATAATCAAAAAGAGGGACTAAATACAGGAGGCATTGAACTGCCATATGGAGAGTGATACAAGGCGATATAGAACAATACAAGTTAGGTTTTTACTTAGAAAATAGGGGTAAATAATAAGGTAACCACAAAAAGGTATAACAACTCTATAACTCAAGATAAAAACCAAGAAAAACATAATGACTCAACCAACATAAAGTCAAGCACTATGAAAATGAGGATCTCACAATTTACTCAGAAAAACGACTCAGCACAAAAAAATATGTGGAAAAATGAAATTGTCAACAACACACATAAAAAGGCATCAAAATGACAGCACTAAAAACTTATTTATCTATAATTACCCTGAATGTAAATGGACTAAATGCACCAGTAAAGAGACAGAGAGTCACAGACTGGATAAAGAAACACGATCCATCTATATGCTGCCTACAAGAGACACACCTTAGACTTAGAGACACAAACTAAAACTCAAAGGATGGAAAAAAATATATCAAGCAAACAATAAGCAAAAAAGAAGAGGAGTAGCAATATTAATTTCTGACAAAATAGACTTTAGACTTAAATCCACCACAAAGGATAAAGAAGGACACTATACAATGATAACAGGGACAATTGATCAGGAAGACATAACCATATTAAATATTTATGCACCCAATGACAGGGCTGCAAGATACATAAATCAAATTTTAACAGAATTGAAAAGCAAGATAGATACCTCCACAATTATAGTAGGAGACTTCAACACACCACTTTCGGAGAAGGACAGGACATCCAGTAAGAAGCTCAACAGAGACACGGAAGATCTAATTACAACAATCAACCAACTTGACCTCATAGACTTATACAGAACTCTCCACCCAACTGCTGCAAAATATACTTTTTTTTCTAGTGCACATGGAACATTCTCTAGAATAGACCACATATTAGGTCATAAAACAAACCTTTGCAGAGTCCAAAACATCGAAATATTACAAAGCATCTTCTCAGACCACAAGGCAATAAAACTAGAGATCAATAACAGAAAAACTAGGGAAAAGAAATCAAATACTTGGAAAATGAACAATACCCTCCTGAAAAAAGACTGGGTTATAGAAGACATCAAGGAGGGAATAAGGAAATTCATAGAAAGCAACGAGAATGAAAATACTTCCTATCAAAACCTCTGGGACACAGCAAAAGCAGTGCTCAGAGGCCAATTTATATCAATAAATGCACACATACAAAAAGAAGAAAGAGCCAAAATCAGAGAACTGTCCCTACAACTTGAACAAATAGAAAGTGAGCAACAAAAGAATCCATCAGGCACCAGAAGAAAACAAATAATAAAAATTAGAGCTGAACTAAATGAATTAGAGAACAGAAAAACAATTGAAAGAATTAACAAAGCCAAAAGCTGGTTCTTTGAAAAAATTAACAAAATTGATAAACCATTGGCTAGACTGACTAAAGAAATACAGGAAAGGAAACAAATAACCCGAATAAAAAATGAGAAGGACCACATCACAACAGAACCAAATGAAATTAAAAGAATCATTTCAGATTATTATGAAAAATTGTACTCTAACAAATTTGAAAACCTAGAAGAAATGGATGAATTCCTGGAAAAACACTACCTACCTAAACTAACACATTCAGAAGTAGAACAACTAAATAGACCCATAACAAAAAAAGAGATTGAAACGGTAATCAAAAAACTGCCAACAAAAAAAAGCCCTGGCCCGGACGGCTTCACTGCAGAGTTCTACCAAACTTTCAGAGAAGAGTTAACACCACTACTTCTGAAGGTATTTCAAAGCATAGAAAATGACGGAATACTACCCAACTCATTCTATGAAGCCACCATCTCCCTGATACCAAAACCAGGTAAAGACATTACAAAAAAAGAAAATTATAGACCTATATCCCTCATGAACATAGATGCAAAAATCCTCAACAAAATTCTAGCCAATAGAATCCAACAACACATCAAAAAAATAATTCACCCTGATCAAGTGGGATTTCTACCAGGTATGCAAGGCTGGTTTAACATCAGAAAAACCACTAATGTAATCCATCACATAAATAAAACAAAAGACAAAAACCACATGATCTTATCAATTGATGGAGAAAAGGCATTTGACAAAGTCCAACACCCATTCATGATAAAAACTCTTACCAAAATAGGAATTGAAGGAAAATTCCTCAACATAATAAAGGGCATCTATGCAAAGCCAACAGCCAATATCACTCTAAATGGAGAGAACCTGAAAGCATTTCCCCTGAGAACGGGAACCAGACAAGGATGCCCTTTATCACCGCTCTTTATTCAACATCGTGTTGGAAGTCTTAGCCAGGACAATTAAGCTAGACAAAGAAATAAAAGGTATCCAGATTGGCAAGGAAGAAGTAAAGTTATCACTATTTGCAGATGACATGATTATATACACAGAAAACCCTAAGGAATCCTCCAGAAAACTACTGAAACTAATAGAAGAGTTTGGCAGAGTCTCAGGTTATAAAATAAACATACAAAAATCACTTGGATTCCTCTACATCAACAAAAAGAACATCGAAGAGGAAATCACCAAATCAATACCATTCACAGTAGCCCCCAAGAAGATAAGATACTTAGGAATAAATCTTACCAAAGATGTAAAAGACCTATACAAAGAAAACTACAAAGCTCTACTACAAGAAATTCAAAAGGACATACTTAAGTGGAAAAACATACCCTGCTCATGGATAGGAAGACTTAACATAGTAAGAATGTCTATTCTACCAAAAGCCATCTATACATTTAACGCACTTCCGATCCAAATTCCAATGTCATATTTTAAGGGGATAGAGAAACAAATCACCAATTTCATATGGAAGGGAAAGAAGCCCCGGATAAGCAAAGCACTACTGAAAAAGAAGAAGAAAGTGGGAGGCCTCACCTTACCTGACTTCAGAACCTATTATACAGCCACAGTAGTCCAAACAGCCTGGTATTGGTACAACAACAGACACATAGACCAATGGAACAGAGTTGAGAACCCAGACATAGATCCATCCACGTATGAGCAGCTGATATTTGACAAAGGACCAGTTTCAATTAACTGGGGAAAAGATAGCCTTTTTAACAAATGGTGCTGGCATAACTGGATATCCATTTGCAAAAAAATGAAACAGGACCCATACCTCACACCATGCACAAAAACTAACTCCAAGTGGATCAAAGACCTAAACATAAAGACTAAAACGATGAAGATCATGGAAGAAAAAATTGGGACAACCCTAGGAGCCCTAATACAAGGTATAAACAGAATACAAAACATTACCAAAAATGATGAAGTGAAACCCGATAACTGGGAGCTCCTAAAAATCAAACACCTATGCTCATCTAAAGACTTCTCCAAAAGAGTAAAAAGACCACCTACAGACTGGGAAAGAATTTTCAGCTATGACATCTCCGACCAGCGCCTGATCTCTAAAATCTACATGATTCTGTCAAAACTCAACCACAAAAAGACAAACAACCCAATCAAGAAGTGGGCAAAGGATATGAACACACATTTCACTAAAGAAGATATTCAGGCAGCCAACAGATACATGAGAAAATGCTCTCGATCATTAGCCATTAGAGAAATGCAAATTAAAACTACGATGAGATTCCATCTCACACCAGCAAGGCTGGCATTAATCCAAAAAACACAAAATAATAAATGTTGGAGAGGCTGCGGAGAGATTGGAACTCTTATACACTGCTGGTGGGAATGTCAAATGGTACAACCACTTTGGAAATCTATCTGGCGTTATCTTAAACAGTTAGAAATAGAACTACAATACAACCCAGAAATCCCACTCCTAGGAATATACCCTAGAGATACAAGAGCCTTCATACAAACAGATACATGCACACCCATGTTTATTGCAGCTCTGTTTACAATAGCAAAAAGTTGGAAGCAACCAAGGTGTCCATCAACGGATGAATGGGTAAATAAATTGTGGTGTATTCACACAATGGAATACTACGCATCGATAAAGAACAGTGACGAATCTCTGCAACATTTCATAACATGGAGGAACCTGGAAGGCATTATGCTGAGCGAAATGAGTCAGAGGCAAAAGGACAAATATTGTATAAGACCACTATTATAAGATCTTGAGAAATAGTAAACCTGAGAAGAACACATACTTTTGTGGTTACAAAGGGGGGAGGGAGGGAGGGTGGGAGAGGGTTTTTTATTGATTAATCAGTAGATAAGAACTGCTTTAGGTGAAGGGAAAGACAACACTCAATACATGGAAGGTCAGCTCAATTGGACTGGACCAAAAGCAAAGAAGTTTCCGGGATAAAATGAATGCTTCAAAGGTCAGCGGAGCAAGTGCGGGGGTCTGGGGAACATGGTTTGCGGGGACTTCTAAGTCAATTGGCAAAATAATTCTATTATGAAATCATTCTGCATCCCACTTTGAAATGTGGCATCTGGGGTCTTAAATGCTAACAAGCGGCCATCTAAGATGCATCAATTGGTCTCAACCCACCTGGAGCAAAGGAAAATGAAGAACACCAAGGCCACACGACAACTAAGAGCCCAAGAGACAGAAAGGGCCACATGAACCAGAGACCTACATCATCCTGAGACCAGAAGAACTAGTTGGTGCCCGGCCACAATCGATGACTGCCCTGACAGGGAGCACAGCAGAGGACCCCTGAGGGAACAGGAGATCAGTGGGATGCAGACCCCAAATTCTCATAAAAAGACCAAACTTAATGGTCTGACTGAGACTGGAGGAATCCCGGTGGCCATGCTCCCCAGACCTTCAGTTGACACAGGACAGGAACCATCCCCGAAGACAACTCATCAGAAATGAAAGGTACTGGTCAGCAGGTGGGAGAGAGGCTGATGAAGAGTGAGCTAATTATATCAGGTGGACACTTGAGATTGTGTTGGCAACTCTTGTCTGGAGGGGGGATGGGAGGATAGAGAGAGAGGGAAGCTGGCAAAATTGTCAAGAAAGGAGAGACTGAAAGGGCTGACTCAAGAGGGGGAGAGCAAGTGGGAGTAGGGAGTGAGATGTATGTAAACTTATATGTGACAGACTGATTGGATTTGTAAACGTTCACTTGAAGCTTAATAAAAGTTATTAAAAAAAAAAAACAAAAACATAATCTAATCTTGTAGATTTAGTCCTGCCTCATTAACCTAACTGCTTCTAATTCCACCTCATCAACATTACAGAGATAGGATTTATAACACATAGGAAAATCACATCAGATGACAAAATGGTGGACAATCATATAATCTGGGAATCATGGCCTAGCCAAGTTGATGAATATTTTGGGGGGACACAATTCAATCCATGATAGTGTCCTTAGCAGAAGTGGAAGTGATGGTGAAGGGAAATTGCCGTTGAGAAAGATCAGCAAACTCCTCTTGACTGGGGAATAAATGTAAGGCCTCTGGAGGCTACAAATTCTGCTTTGTTGGGTATGGTTATGAGGTGCACATAGGACGGTTGTACTCTGGGGTTATCAGCCTTGGTAAAGTTTCCCAGTCCTGAAATCCTAAAGGTTTCAGGTTTCAGGAACCAGGCTGGCTTGATCTGGTGGCATCTCACTAGGGCCCAACATTGACTGGGCCAAGTTTGCTCTAAGATTCAGGTTCTCAGCAAGTACAGTACTGCCTCCTAGAGGGAGCTTTGAAAGTCACAAGGGCAGTTTTGGTTGTCTAAATGATTGCGGGGCGGGGGGGAGGGGAGAGCCCTGGTGGCATAATGGTTAAACTCTCAGTGATTTGAACCCACAAGTTGCTCCATAGGAGAAAGATGTGGCAGTCTGCTCCTGCAAAGGTTACAGACTTAGAAACTCTATGAGGCAGTTCTACTCTGTCCAACAGGGTCACTATGAGTCAGAATTGAATCAACTTGATGGCAGTGGGTTTGTTTGTTTTTAATTATTGGGAAGAGTGGTTGGTGCTGCTGGCATTGAGTGGGTGGAATCTTGGATGCTAGTCATCCTACAATGCACAGGTCTGTGCGCCATATATTTCCCATGGCCTCCAAACATTTATGAAGTTGAAAACTTGGTTATAATTTTCCAAGCTTAAAATCTAACTCTATAGGATATAAACACAAATCTTTTTTTGTCATAATTTTAATATACACTGAATTGTCCAGAGATAAACCATCATATGGGAAACCCTGGTGGCGTAGTGGTTAAGTGCTACGGCCGCTAACCAAAGGGTTGGCAGTTCAAATCCACCAGGTGCTCCTTGGAAACTCTATGGGGCAGTTCTACTCTGTCCTATAGGGTTGCTATGAGTCAGAATCAACTCGACGGCACAGGGTTTGGTTTTTTGTGGTTTAAACCATCATATAAACCAAGGGAAGATTCTACTACTTTATTGAGAGTGTTTTATCATTTTAGAAAATAACATCTTGAAGGCAACAGTGTTTGTGGTAATTGAAACTACACTGCTGCACACCTGGACCAGTCTGCATTTTGTAGTTGTAGAATTATATGTATAGATGCAATCCTTAGATCATTTCATTACATCTCCTAAATACTCCTTGAGCATTTGTATATTTATGTACATGTTGCTTTATCATAAATTTATTTTACATATCGTTTGTATTGAAGTTTAGAAAATATACTGGTGTTTTAAAAAATGTTACATCTAGGTAGGTTGTTAAGACAGAGGTTCCCAGGCTGCAGAAAATTCCACTGCCTCAAACAGCTTGCTTGACATGCCCTGTAGCTTTACATTAGCATCCTGCTTCCCTTTTCCTTAACTAGATGAAACTGGTAGGATCCAGTTTAGATGCCATTTTGACATTCTGGGTAAGCTTTCAGCTCATTAAGTGGCCAATGCATATTAACTCTCTGGCCTCTGGGTGGCATTTAACTGCTATATTCTGAACGTGAGATGCATGAAGTTATATGTAAACCTCATTGTGCCTGCATATGATTAAGAATGTTGCTGATGTAACTTGTATGAACTTCCCACTTGTAAATCCCGTAAAAATAATTTCCCTCTCGCCCTCACTGAGCAGTCTTGGAGTCATCAGCCCCGACTGTTCCTTTCCTTGTGCAATGAAGTAAAGCTGCCTTTCTGATCTCCCACCTCAACCCATTGTTTATTGGCTGTGATGAGTGGTGCCGAACAGGACCTAGAGTTCCCGTTAACAATGTAATCTATGAATTTTATTTCAAGATTGTAAGAGGAGCATTATAAGATGTTTGCTATAAGAAAGGAGTGGTGAATCCGATGAGATGAGAATCTTGGAAACTTTATACAACCTTACTTGGGGGCAGGTAGGAAGTGGGTGAGAACACTAATAACAACTGCAATAGATTTAATATTGATTTATTAATGTTTTCCAGAGATCAACCAGGTTTGAGTTAGCTTGTCAATTTTTTATATTTTACCCATAACAAACGGCTTAATGATAAAGGTGTTTTTTTATTTTGGACTTTTATTAATGGTGTTATCCAAACCTAGAAACTCAGTTCAGCTCTGTCCTGGATGCTCACTGTTTTGTCACCATTAACAGCCATCATCTCTATTTCCAGTTCTAACTTGGCAGTTCTCACCAGTGGGCCTGCCATGTGGCAGCTGTAAATAACTAAGATGCGGTGGTTGGAGAATCTGTTATAGCCTCCCAGAAGAAGATATCTATACTATACAGGGAGGTTTTGTTCATATAGCTTTTCAGTGGGCTCATTTAGAACTAATTATTCAAAGAGGCTATCAGGTCCACTTATCATATAGCATTTCATATGGAAAGCAGTAGAAGTGAAGTAGTGTAAGTATGGGCTTTGGGACCAGACAGACCTGTGTTTCTGATCCATTTACTAGTTGTAAGGTCATAAGCAAGTTACTCACATGTTTTCTGTACTCAACTTTTCCTCATTTATCATGGTCTTGTTATGACAATGAGAGGAAATAAAGTACTCAGTATTGCACATTGATCCACAAATCAACCTTAAATTTTTTCTTTAATAATTATCATCAATGTAAAATTTAAGATATGTTGAGGAATACCACTTTCCATATCACCCTGAACTGGTCCTTGAAACAAAAAAGAGTTAAATACTCTCCTTCTAAAATGGAAACCACTGAAGCCAGGCTCTGCCTCGAGCCTATCAAGAGGGGCACACCATCCTTACGATCCTCATAGTCACCTCAGTGCTCCTACTCAGGCTATAAAAGAAGAATTGAGATAATTGAGGGGATTTATAGAAAGTGTAGGTGTAAGGCTGGTGAAGCAAGTGTTCATGATAAAGGTGCTTTCTCACCTCCAAAGGCAAATGATAGAGTCTTAAGTGAATCACCCATAATGACTGAGAGTCCTGCAAAAGGGAAATGTCATGCCCAGATGGACATCTCCTAAAGCATGGACGCTGGTTCCTCTCCCCAGAGTCTAATGAAGAGGGGGAGGAAAAGAAAGAAGGCTGGGTAGAGAGCAGGACTCAATGATGCAGATGTCTGCAAAGTCTTTTACACAGTCTTTTATCCTTTGAAGCCACAGTTAGAATGCAAAGAGATGAAGTCATCCAGAGAGGAACCAGTTTTGAGTTAGCTTGTCAATTCTCCAGAGAAGAAAGCTGCTTAATAGGCAAAGGCTGCCTACCAAGTAACAAGTGTGTGGGGTTTTCCACCAGGAATGGAAGATAGGTGTAATAATAGTGTGGCAGGTGTGTCTGACCTTTTCTAACCTCACAAAGGTAAAGGGCAATCAAGAGCAACAGCACAAGCCTGATTCTTACGAGATGGAGGTCTGACATGCCTCTTCTCTCTGACATTTTGACCAGTTTTGACACCAACCGTCCCTGCCACGACACTGTCTACTCCTCTTCTTGGTCTAATAATTCTTTTCAATGGCCACACAGAACTCATAGACAATACTCATGATGATGGGGTTTATTAGGGAAATAACAGGTTACAACTCAGGTTCAGGAATGCTCAGGATACAGTTCTTCCATCAGGACAGCCCCTTCTCAGCTCTGCCCATAAGCATGCCTCACTGGCCCTCAGCCTCTGCCCTGCTTGGGCAAGAGTTACAAAGCTGTTTTAGCTCTGCTGATAAATGCCTCGAGGCATCCCTTTTGGCCACTAAGCCTCAGCCAGAAGACACTCAGTTCTAGCTCTGTGAGTTGGCAAGTCTAGCTCCACCAAGTGCTCCAAGGCACCCAACTCTGCCAGCAAGCCTCCTGCTCGAAGGCGCTCAGCTTTCTCAGTCAGTGGACCAGGAATTCCACCAAGCCATCTCCGGCTGGTCTCTCCTGCCACTGTTTCTCTGCCACTGCTTCTCACCATCTTCAGTGTTACAGCTCTCTCTCTTGGTCTCCTGGTTCCAGGAGCTTCCCAGCACAGGGATCCCAGATCCAAGGGACATGCTCCACTTTTGGCTCTTCTTCCTTGGCGATGTCCTTTCTTCCCAACCCTGGGATGGCTAATTTTAAGCCTAGTGGAATGGCAAAAATTACCAGTCCCTTTGGTGGGTTACAATTACCTTATTTGCACAGCCCTATCACTAGGGTTTTTTGTTTTTAATCACTAGGGTGGCAGGCAGTTAACAAGACCGTGGAGAGAAAAGCCACACGAAACTGATCTATCACACTGCATTTGGGAAGGTGGAAAGAGGTTGAGTTGGAGCCATTACATCAGCAAATTGTGCAGTAACAAGATCCTGTGAGACTCTCAAAAAGTTTTCCATACACCAGTGACATTTCTAGGGAGTGCAGGGGGGTGTTAACTGTGCTGGGTGACACTGTCAGAGGAGGTACCACCAAAATGACTGTCTACAATATTTTTGTGCAGAGTTTCAGAAGAAATTTATTATGTTTTATAAAAATATTCCTGTACTTATAACAATAAAACATTTGTAAACCCAGCTTAAGTAAACCAAACCAAAAGCACTGCCATCGAGTCAATTCTGACTCATAGTGACCTCACAGGGCTTCTAAGGCTGTAATCTTTGCAGAAGCAGACTGCCACAGCTTTCTCCCACAAAGCTGCTCGTGGTTTTGAACCACCGACCTTTTGATTAGCAGTTGCGTACTTTAACCATTGTGCCTCCAGAGCTCCATCATTACACCTGCAAGAGTAAAACTCTATGCTAATTTACTTTTTGAACCTTCTAATGTGCTCCAGTCACAGCTGTCATTATTACCCAATTGGAATGACACTTTGAATCGTGGTTTTATCTGTATATTCTACAAGCATGCACTGTTTTTTTCATTGTTGCCATTGTTTTTATAGTCACTGATTTTGTCAAATTCTCTGCTGTTTTAGCTACAATATTGTGGTAATTAACATGCGGGGTGACACCATGAGTTATCACACTGGGTAACACCAACCCTAGTGACGTCACTGTCATACACAGCCCGTGAGAGTTAGCTTTTGGTGGCCAGTCCATGGCAGCTCAAGAAGCAGCAACAATTTTGGAGAGAGGATAACAAGCTTGTCTAGTAAAGTAAAATGCCGTTATTATTTTCCCTGATCCCTTTTCCTCACTCAACTTCAGTGGAACTGGAGGCTAGAAGAAAGAGGGATTCTAGAGATGGTATGTGTCTTTCTCCTTTGTCAACTCCAAGGCACTGGTGAAGAAGGAAAAGGAAGGAAAGAGCAGACTACTTTCCTACCCATTCTTAAGGTCAAGCCTTTGCTCGAAGGGGAGAGATTAGATTTAAATAGAAAATGAGGTTAAAGTTTTAAAATGGACAGAATCATGGTAGTTGAAAGTTGGGGGATCTGCTTAAGACTTCCCTCTGGGAAATCCAGCAAAGCTTCATGGAAAGTAATAATGTGAGAAATAGGTAATCATTTGTTTCTAACTCACAATCTGAGACTTACTCAACCAGCCAAAAATGGATTTAAAATAATCAAAATTTACACAAATCACCCTTGCAAGTAGTCAATTAAAAAAAAAAAAATTGTCATCAAGTTGATTCTGCTCCGTGGAGTTTTCAATGGCTGGTTTTTTTTTTTTTTTTTTTTTTGGAAGTAGATGACCAGGCCTTTCTTCGGAGGTTCCTCTGAATGGACTCAAACCACTAACCTTTGGTTAGAAGCCAAGTGTATTAACAGTTTGTACCACCCTAGGTAGTCAATAAAATAAATAAATAAGCCTGTTGTGCCATTGAGTTGATTCCAACTCATAGTGGCTCTGTAGGACAGAGTAGAATTGCCCCTATAGGGTTTCCAGGGAGCAACTGGTGGATTCAAACTGCTGAACTTTATTTTTTAGTTAGCAGCCATAGCTCTTAGCCACTGCGCCACCAGGGCTGTAGTCAATACAGCTACACAAAATTTAGGAGGATATTAAGAGATAAGTCCTCACTTTGATAAGCTACCTGCACAGAATATTTTTCTTTATGTTGATTTAACCGAGAATAGTGTGTTATCACAAGTATTTTTGTCAGGTCTTGTGGTTTCAAATCAGTCTTTTATCCTGTGAGGTAGATTCTGCTAGTTGCCTCCCCAGTAGCCTTGACAACAGAACCCATCTTTGTTCAGGTATGGGGCAGCAATGTACCCCAGGGGATGGATCTAACCATCTGGATCGATCATAGCACCCCCACGTCTCTTGCTGGTGAGACTGCTCCAGGGACAGTAAGAGATAGATTTCTGGCCAGTGAGTTGTAAGTGTATGTCTGCTGGGGAGTGTTTGGAAGAGGTTCTCTGCTCTCTGGAAAATCCAGAGAGGAAAGCTGTTCTTCTTGCCTTTGTGCTATGTGGTGAGAACATGATTCTCGCATCTTGTACCCACAAGGGAAGGTCCGCCTGACACACTGAGGAAGTCAACTGAAGGGGGAAAATATATTTTTCCCATTTATTTTACTTTTTTCACAAGTATAATTTAGTGACATCAATTACACTAATCATATTGTGCAACCATCACCAATATTCATTGCCAGATTTCTATCACCATAAACAGAAGCTCATTGCTTCCTGAACATTGGCTCCCCTGGAGAAAAGCAGTTTTAACCTAGAAGACATGACAGAGCTGGAGCACCCTTCACCCAGACCTCATAGGATGCAGGTGAACAACACTCTCTCTGGTAGGTTACAGACACCACGTATCTGACCTTGCACAAGAGGCTCTAGTGGACACTCTTGGCCTGAGAGGGGAAAATGCCTATCCTGGATTCAGTGGAAGAAAAGGCAGCTCAGCCCATGACTCTGTGGAAACAGCTGTTAGCAAATCCCTTTGAAATCAGCAGAGATCAAGTTAATTAATCATTATTTATTAGGTGGAGTCCTGGGTGGTCCAAAAGATTAATGCACTTGGCTGCTAACCAAAATGTTGGAAGTTCAAGTCCACCTAGAGGCACCTTGGAAGAAAGGCCTGGTGATCTACTTCTGAAAAATCAGCTTGGTCCTACTCTGACACACATGGGGTTGCCATGAGTTGGGAATCAACTAGATAGAAACTGGTTTTTATTTATTAGATGCCCACAGTCTGAAAGATTATTCATTTGCTCAGAGCAATACAGATATGGGGTCTCATTCTATAAAGAGCTTCCAGGGTAAGCTACTGCTGTGGTCTCTGTACTTGGTCCTAAGGGTTTTGAAAATCAAAAACCAAACCCACTGCAGTCGAGTTGATTCTGATTCATAGCAACCCTATAGGGTGGAGTAGAATTGCCCCATAGAGTTTCCAAGGAGTGCCTGGCAGAATTGAACTGCTGACCTCTTGGTTAGCAGCCGTAGCACTTAACCACTACATCACATCACCAGGGTTTAAAAAAATCTCAAAATTCCTTCAGGTCATTTAAAAAAAAAAAAAAAGTCCCTCCCAGTAGTTGAAAATTGCAGGATGACTGAGCTTCAAGTGACATCTTGTGGCTCAGCATGAAATAGGAGCATCACTAAGAAATTATTCCTGCAGACTGGCAAATAAGTAGGAAGAGGGTGTCCTGATAATAGGTAAGAAATAAAGACCACTTTACTTTTTCAGATTTTATGATATTTAATTGTCTTTTAAATACTATTTATGAGAAAAGTAATCTGTAACTATAATTGTTGATTTAAATGTATTTTTAACTAAAAAAAAAAAAATGGCCACGACCTGTCTGCAGGTTTTTGTGCTGTGCTGACTTGTGTGTTGTTATGACATTGGAAGCTATGTCACCGGTATTTCAAATACCAGCAGGGTCATCCATAGTGCACATGTTTCAGCAGAGCTTCCAGACTATGGCAGGCTAGGAAGAGAGACTTGGTGATCTACTTCCAAAAATTCACAAATAAAAATCCTATGGATCACAACAGAATATTGTCTGATACAGTGCTGAAAGATGAGCACTCTAGGTTGGAGGCCACTCAAAATATACAGTGGCCACAGCAATGGATTTGAGCTTACCCACGGTCATGAAGATGGTACAGGGCCAGCCAACATTTTGTGCTGTTGTACATAAGGTAGCCATGAGCAGGAACTGATTTTTGGACAGCACCTAGGGCACTGCATGAGGTAGATACCTTACAAAACATTGCTTAATATTCCCAAGACCCATTCTCACAACATATTTTTGCTTCTAGACATATAAATAGACTTAAATCCCAGCGATCCCCAAAAGGCGAAGTACAAAGTGTGACCCAGGAGGAGGTACGCTACACTCAAAAAAAAAAAAAAAAAAAAAACTGCTTGATTATCTGGTATGTACAAGCAGAAATCTGGGGAATATGTGCCAAAATGACTACTAAGGATGTGGAATAACGGTGCAAGAAACAGAGATGGATCATTCTGAGTTTATTGACATGAACCCACTAAGCACAGATTCTTCATTCAATGTTTCGGCTTGAGAAGTTAGGAAAAGATCTAATAGTTTACTTGGTTGGGCCACTGAAGCATGGACTATATGGTGCCCTACACTAAATCAAGTTGAAGTACCAGATCTGCCTTGTTATACTGTAGAAGAAGGTATCCAAAGGCTTAGGGAAATTGGCATGGTAGAGAGGATTTATCAGGTTAGATCCACAGACCCATATGGAGTGCCCAGAGAACACACCTTTCACCACAAGGGTAAGGAACAAATTTGTGAAGGGAGTCTCAACAACCTTGAAGCCTTCTGTGATTGCTATTTTATTTAAGTCAGATTTAACACTAGGAACTGTCCTAACTGAATTAAGACACTTAACTACAATAAGGCTGATTGGACCCTGTGGTGGTAGGGGCCAAGTGGAGGCACTCAATCAACAAAGACAAGGTGGGTGTGGTTACATAATGGACAGTAGAGTTAAGGCAATAATCAGAATAGTGTGACTTGTATGGACTTATGGAGTTGGCTACTTAATCATGGTGTCCCTAGAAGTGAAATACACAGGAAATTTTCTAAATATTTACTTGATCTATACAAGTGGAAGAGCTCTAGGTCAAGTGAATGGCTGTATAACTTGAATTGCTAGAATAGAGAGTCATGGGCCCTCAGTTATTTCCCAGACTTGAGCCAGTTTACGGATCCACAACCCCTTGAGTGGGGTGAGGCTGAGTGGCTGAGTCCCCTTGAGGAAGAACCTTACTACACTGCCAAAAATTTATACTGTGAATCTTTCTTCCAACCTTTCCCAAAGGAATCCATAGCCTTTTCCATTGGGAAAAAAGGAAATAATCAGAATTTTGGGGGGGGGGGGTTACTGAATGCTGTTTCTGAATTGACACTAATTCCAGGAGACCCAAAATGTCACTTGGCTCACCAGTCAGAGTGGGGCATATGGAGGTTGGGTTATTCAAGGAGTCTTAGCTCAGGTTCTTCTCACAGAGAATCCAATGAGTTCCTGAACCCTTCCTGTAGTGATTTACTCAGATTCAGAATGCGTAATTGAAATATTCTCAGCAACCTGTAGAACGCCCCCCCCCCTCCACTGAAACCATAACAAGTGGAGTCAGGGCTATTATGGTAGGAAAAGCCAAGTGAAAGCTATTAGAACTGCCCTTACCTAGGAAAACAGTAAACCAAAAGCAATACTGTGTTCCAGAAGGGACTGCAGAAATCAGTGGAACAATAAAGTACTTGAAGAATGCAAGGATGGTGATTCCCACTACATCCCTATTCAATGTGCCTATTTGGCCTGTGCAAAAAACAGATGGATCTTGGAGAATGACAATAGAGTATCAAAAACTTAACTAGATGGTGACTCCAATTGCAGCTGATGTTTCAGGTGTGGTTTCATTGATTGAGCAAAATTAATACATCTTTTGGTATTCAGGTGTTGAGTTGACCAATGCTTTTTTCTCTATTCTGGTTTTGAAAGAACACCAGAGGCAGTTTGCTTTCAGCTGGCAAGGTCAGCAATACACCTTCACTGTCCTACCTCAGAGGTATATTAGTTCATCAACGCTATATCATAATTTAGTCCACACGGACACTGATCACCTTTCCCTTCCACAAGACTTCACACTGATCTATTACATTGATGACATCCTGTTGATTGATAAAACATTTGCATGCTAGAGGGTAATAAATTAATCCCACCAATACTTGCAAGTTTCTTAGTATGAAGGGGAATGCCACTTCCAAAACTGATGTAGGACTCCCTTCAGGAACTCCTGCAGCTCATATGGCCAAGCATTATGGCCTCAGTTCAATTTTGTATAGTGACTCTGGCAATATAGTGACATGCACTTATCAAGGAAAATCTAGAAGAGAAATGTCTATTGTGGGGATCATTTGATTTAAATAAGCTAACTTTTGTGTAAATAAGAATCTAGAGGATCCAAAATAAAGCAAACAAAATGAGATGTCTTTTTTCGTTGATACCTAGAAGCTTCCAAGTGACATCAAAACAGTAAATTTGCCTCCCTGAAGGAAACTATCTCCAAATAGGCTAAACAAATCAAAGAATCACAATGCCAGAGCTCTATAGCTCATTTGACCGCTGTTCCAGCTCCTGTCTCTCCTCCTCCACTTGCTTCTCCAACATTCACCCCTCTTTATCCTTCCTTACCATTCTATTCCTTGAAAATACGTTACCTGAACTCCTTTATTAGCCTAAGGAATTTTTAGAAAAAGTTGAACCTAAACCTGTTCCTGAAATGCCCTTTAAAATCCACCCTGTAGCTTGAATGTCAGCACTAGAGAAAACCCTAAAGAAGTTAGCATGTCCTTTGTTCCTTGGGCTCAGACTGAATTACGTAGAATTGTTAAGATTTTCCAGGTATGTGAAAGGATCCTTATAAATTTGCTTAAAAAAAAAAAAAAACCCAAAACTAAACCTGTTGCTGTCAAGTCAATTCTAATTCATAGCGAACCTATAGGACAGAATAGAACAGCTCCTTAGGGTTTCCAAGGAGCACCTAGTGGATTCAAACTGCCAACCAAAAGGGTTAGCAGCTATAGCTCTAAAACCTGTTAAAACCCATTGCTGTTGAGTTGATTCAAACTCATAGAGACCCTATTAGACAGCAGAATTGCCCCCATAGGGTTTCGAAGAGTGTCTGGTGGATTGGAACTGCAGAGTTTAAAATTCTCACTGAAGCTTACCAACCTAGGCTGCCTAATTTATACCAACTGGTGCATCTACTAGTGAGCCCGTGGTATGCTCAAATTTGGTTGGAAAATGTAAACTGGAAAGAGGCTCAAGCCAGTCTTGCTTTAGATATCAACAATACTACTGAGGAAATACTTAAAGAAGCTCAAAAAAAAAAAAAAAAAAAAAGGACTAGCAAAGCTTTCCTTCCATGGTAGAGTGGACAAAAACTCATTCCTGTGTAGAACATAAGCATGAAACCATTTATGATTATCAAATAGACTATGTCAAAAATTTGTTGAACATTCTGGGTTAGACCAGTGACCCTGGGAGCTTCGGGGCTTTTAATGCAGCATTTATACCAGGCCTAAATCTTGAACTCTCAGCTTTAGCCAAGAGGGATAGATTAGATTGGAAAGTAGCTCTGATTGCTGAACTGACTGGTTTAACTCATGAACTAGCTTAAACTATAGAGACTAAACAAAGTGCTAAAACAAATAAATTGATGGTCTTATAATTGCAGCAAATACAGACTCAGCCAAGGGAGAAAATCTCACTTTAAAAAAGAGACCATAGAAACAGCAATGGATCCAGGACTAATGTTTATCTTTATTTCAAGAAACCCAAATGTTTTAAAAATGATTGTTTTAGATTAAAAAACAAATCTAATAATACACCAAACCAACAAGACATCACCTAAACTATAACTTCATACCTGTTGTCACTGTGAATGCTAGTGCCATTGGCAGACAAGCCATCAGCATCAGGCCATGGCATGCCTCTAATTCCCCTGTTTATCCTTCAATGCCTTGCTTTTATCTCACCCATCTATTCACCTGTCCCAGTGTTGTTTATAGTGATAGACGTCCTATACCTTCTGTTGCCAACAACAGGTATTTATACTGCTTTAGTAGATTTTTGTAATTATCAATATTCAGAAGCCCCAATTTGATCTGTCTTAAAGAAAAATTGGAATTAGGAAGCTTGTCTAATGACTTCCTTACTGAAAAATTGCTTGAAGAAGCAAACTGGACTATTTCTTTTCCATTTACTTGAACCAGAATGGAAGTGATATGTTCCCCTTATGGGTATGTGTTCCTATGTGGAGGATCAAAATATTTAGAGAAAAATTCTGAAGTTAAACCTTTTACTTGGACCTCACCTTGTTTAGATATATGGAGTATGAATGACCAATGCATCTTAGGAACCCTTAGAGTCCCATTAACTTTCCATTCTTATAATGAAAATATACACTGGACACGTCATTTAAAACTCCTCTCCCAACCCCACAGATAAATTATTATGTCAGATAAAAATCCTACGGTAGAAGAATCAGGAGATGGATGGATGTTCCTCCAAGCCCTCCTACCAGTCTATAGTATCCCTGAGCTTGAAAGATCTATTCATAATCTATCAGCTACCATGGAAAATATAGGTAGTGATGTTGCTGATAGAATGAAAGCCCCCACCCTCAAACTTTTTAAAAAATCCCTGGCCAAAGTTGTACTAGGTAACAGAATAGTTCTTGTTTTTCTCCTGGCCCAGTGAGGAGGAGTCTGTGCCATCACTGACACCTTTTGCTGCTCATGGAGAAATACACGAGAAGTGGAAGAAGACATTAGACAAATCCTTCAGAAAGCTGCTCGTCTCCATATGCTGCCTATGCCCGATTCTCCTTTTCTTGATGTTTTCAGTTGGTCACCGAAGAGAGTGGGATCTTGGATTCCCTGTTTTACTTATGGATTTGTTGGTACTTATCATAGTTATTGTTATTAAGAGTAATTAACTGTTGTATGAAATGCTTTACAAATGTTATAACTCAAAACACAATGTAATATCTATGAAAAGACTAATGTATATTGAAAGCAATCATATTTCAGACAGACTCGAGCTCAATCTCTGAGCTGGCCCTTCAGAAGCCAGGTTATTCCTATAATATAGCTTTGCCCTACATTAATCCTAATGTAAAAATACCACAGAAGCAAAAGGCTAAAGCTATGGCATGGTGAAGACATCAAATCAACAGAGGGTGCCAAAGCAAGCCATGACCAAACATAAGTGGCGTCTGGAGTCTTAAAGGCTCATGAAGATGAGCAGCCATCCAAAATAATTGCGTGCTTGAAGTCCATGCAGAAGAAGGCACTCTTTTCAATGGTGGTTGATAAAGTGATCAAAGAATTTATCTTGAAATCCTTGATCAAAAGAAGGGAATGTGTAACAGCTTTTAAAATTGAGGTAGGGTGTATTTGAAAAAGCTGGCTCAGGCTATTCACCTGACTCCATTTTGTTTTTTCTGTTTTCGCCATAACAACATTTAATCTTTGCAGCCAAGGAAATGTTTTTCTCCATAGCTAGGCTACGGAATATCAAAAGCAGTTTTTGTGGCTCCAGAGGGGGGAGGGAGTTATCAAACCCTTTGTGTAAATTGTTTTCAAAAGATCTTTCCCTGAAGCAAGTTAATCTTTACACTCTGTTTCCATAGAATCTATCATGTAATCATTTTGTGACTGCCTTATGACCCCCTTGAAAGCACACAGATCACCAAGTAGTAACGAATCAATAAAGCACACATATATTCTTTAAACTAGTGACAGCAAAAACTCGGCTCCCAGATATCCTGCCCTCGATTATCTTACCTCACTAAGCACAATCAGAATGTCATTAGGTTTTCCCCAAGGAGCCTTAAAACAAACAGCTCATCTTCAGCTTGTTCCCAAGAAGCTTTGAAATAAAATGTAAGCCCCCAATCCAGAATTCCCACATACCCCTGATAAACCAATCCCTTTTGAGCCCCAACTTCTAATGATTCCACCTTGCACAGATCAAAGTTTGTTACTTCGAATCAAAACAATGTACTTTAAGTTCTTTGTTCTCACTCTATAAAAATCTCTCTGGAGCTTCACCACCTTGGAGCTCTGATTTTCACTTTGTGGGAGTCAGTGTCTCCCTGGCTTCAGGCTGCCTTTTCTCTCAATAAATCTCTTTTTTTATTTTAAACAGCTTATGCATTTAAACAGCTACAACGGTTTCTGGGTGGCATGGATGGGACCCAGATGTTCCTACATGCCCCTCAAGCCGGGAAATAGAGGTAATTTGGAGACTAGTCTAGGATACTGCCAGAAGGGGTCATTATGGAGGAGAAAGACGCCTCATCTTGCAAGACCCTGGGGTGAACCTCTGGACTAGGACCACGACTGTATACTGGAAGGGCTTCACAGCACCACCCAAACTGTCGTGAGGCCCAGTCAGTAGGGACAAAAGCTGGATACTATTCAGTTATGTAGTAAGTGATTAACACAGGAGCCAGCAGCATCTGAACAACAGCAGGGTGAGCACTGACCCTTGTCCCAGGACCATCATGGACTCTGAATGCAGATGTGAGACTCTCCTTCGCCAGGGCCCATGAAGCCACTTCTGTCCACACCTCTCCTCACCCAGATGCTATGCTGCTAAGGTGAGGAAAGGAAGAAAGTGGTGGAATCTGACAGATTGTGCATTTTACCTAGTGATCCATTTTATGCACAGTTTAAGATACTGAATCAGATGTTGTTGTTGTTAGGTACCATTGAGTCAGTTCCAACTCATAGCGACCATATGTACAACTGGACGAAGTACTGTCCAGTCCTGCACCATCCCCACAGTCGTAGTTATGCTCGAGCCCATTGTTGTAGCACTGTGTCGATCCATCTTGTTGAGGGTCTTTCTTTTGTCGATCCATCTTGTTGAGGATCTTTCTTTTGTCGATCCATCTTGTTGAGGGTCTTTCTTTTTTTGTTGTTGTTGTTGGCCCTCTACTCTACCAAGCATTATATCCTTCTCCAGGGATTGATCCTTCCTGATAACATGTCCAAAGTATGTGAGATGTTGTCTCACTATCCTTACTTCTAAGGAGCATTCTCGTTGTACTTCCTCCAAGGCAGATTTGTTTGTTCTTTTGGCAGTCCCTGGTATATTCAATGTTCTTCACCAACACTGAAACTCAAAGGCATCAATTCTTCTTCAGTCTTCCTCATTCATAACTCAGCTTTTGCATGCATATGAAGTAATTAGTCTTCAAGGAGTCATCTTTTCTTTTTAACACTTTAAAGAGGTCTTTTGCTGCAGATTTGTCCAATGCAATGCATCTTTTGATTTCTCGACTACTGCTTCCATGGGTATTGATTGTGGATCCAAGTTAAAAAAAAAAAAAATGGATGTTTGCAGTTGTTCTTCTCATTTTGAGTCGTGCCACATAAGCAAATGAAGGATCTAAAAGTTTGATTGCATCCACGTCATTAAGGTCGACATTACTTTGAGGCAACTCTTCCCCAGTCGAATTCTGAATGCCTTCCAACTTCAAGGGCTCATCTTCTAACACTATATCAATGTTCTGCTGCTATTCATAAGGTTTTCACTGGTTAATTCTTTTCAGGGTAGACTGCTGGGCCCTTCTTCCTCATCTGTCCTATCCTGGAAGCTCAGCTGAAACCTGCCCACCATGGGTGACCCTGCTGGTATTTGAATACTGGTGGCATAGTTTCTAGCATCACAGCAATACACAAGCCACCACAGTATGACAAACTGACAGACATGACTGAATCAGATAAAGGTTACCAAATTGGATTTTTACCAGTTACTATCCATGCCAGGTGTGGTGACAGGAAGGTGGCACAGGACAGGGGCTTCTGGGGCACTGGTAATGTCCTATTTCTTGATCTGGGTGCTGAATTCATGTGTGATGGTTGTGTGTCAACTCGGCTGGGCCATGAGTCTCAGTAGTTTGCAGGTTATGTAATGATATAGTTTGGCAGTTATGTAATGGTGTAATATGGCAGTTAAGTAATGATGTAATCATTCCACATTTTGTGATCTGATGTGAGCAGTCAATCAGCTGAAAAGGGAATCTCCTTGGGGGTCTGGCCTGCATCCAATATATATGATGTTGTGGCAAAGCTCAAGAGCTCTGGATCCTGCATCCAGCTGATCATCATCTAACCTCCAGCTCTTGGGACTTGAGCAGCTAGCAGCCTGCTGTCTGACGTGCTGATTTTGGGACTCATCAGCTTGCATAGCCCTGTAAGCCAGTAGCCTATCATGTGCTCTGATTCACCAGCTTTCATGGCCCTGTGGGCTGGCTAGTGTGGTGCCCGAACCATGGATTTGGGACTTTCCAGCCTCCACAACTGTGTGAGCTATTTCCTTGAGATAAATCTCTCTCTCTCTCTATATATATACTTCAATAGTTTTGTTTTTCTAGAGAACCCAGCCTAAGACATTATGGGTATGTTTGCTTCACGCAGCAATATGTTTATGATATTTACCCATTTCTTTGTGTTACTCTTCAACAAAAAAAAGGCTACTTAAAAAAATCCAACACCTATCAAACTCCATGAATATTCACACCCACATGTAAGCCACCAGGTGGCACTTGTGAGAAACAAAATTTTATGATGTCACATTTTCACCACACATTTGAGTGTAGTGTGTGTAAAGGTGTAAATTTCTTCATGTGTTTTTGTTAAAGCAGGTCAGAAATCTGTTAACCTGGAAGACTCCCAAATACGGTGGTAGTGATGCTATAGCAAAAATTCAGTCCAGTTGTGTATTTAATATTCTCTAGAGGATTAAGTTCTCCAGAAGAATTTCAGGTGAAACCAATTAAAAAACAGATTTAGCCATCATAGTATATGTATACTATCCTTATAAATGTGATAGTAGTTGAATCACATTTTTAATATATTTTATTGTTATTTTGATAAACTTTTGGAAATAAGTTTTCCAATATTCTTAGAAGTTTTAAATCAACTTTATCTAAAATCATTACTAAATTGGCAGTAGCCTTAAAAAGACAGCACCACTGGATGTTAAAACAGGACCAAATACAAAAATACAACCCAACACAAAGCTCAGATACTCCAGAATCCCATAGCAAACCTAACAGAGATAATATTTCTACTGCTGTATGTTGCCCATTCCCAGCTTATGACCTTTGACCCAAAAAGCTCAAGAGAGATACAAATTATGAAAAATAGTCTCCTCTTTCCAGAGGAAAGCCTAATGTCAAATTAAAAAATGAAAGAGACATTGGGAACCAGTCATCTAGACGTAACATTTCCAAACAGAAAAACTAAATATAGTGGGACCTGCTTATAGTGAATTTGGATGTTGTGATGTGCCCTGAAATGGAATGAGGCTCAGGTTGTTCCAGGCAGAACTCTGTTCTGTGATTGCTGAAACTCTTCTTCTGGTGAAGGTGCTTTAAGATTTGAAAATAAAAATGTCTATCTCTTCTGCTTCAGCCTGAATTCTGTCCTCAGTGAGCCATGTGCCTCTCTCAAGAGTCTGACAAGGGTTGTGACACTGTCTACCTGTTTTCTGCTCTGTAAAGGTACAGCTTTCCTCACTTTCTATTGTTCCCAGGGAAGTAGCTACTAATTATATGTATTTCTAGTGACCTAGGGCATTCTGTCTTGGTATGTACTGAACAGAAATGGTTGTGTATGTCTACTACAGACATACTAAGAATGTTTATAGCAAGTTATAGTGCAAAGGAGAAAAAAGAAAGAAGAAAGTGGGTCAAGTCCATACCTCTTAGGATGTTGGGTGAACCGTAGACTCACTCAGGTTCTTTTCCTACCCATGATATAGTCCTGGCATCTTCCCACACCACGGCCTTGCAGTGAGACAAAAGGAGATGTTGCATGTCTGAGTCTTTCACAAGCTGCATTTCCAAGACAGTGCTTCATGATTCTGGATCTATTTTTGGAAAGAAAAGTAGAAGCATGTCCATAATTCATGATATTTCCAGTGTTTGATATCTTGCTGAAAGGTCCAAAGAAAGCAGGGTTGGCAATGTCAAAATGTAATTGGCCCAATTAATGAAGCTTAATAATCTGCCACATGAAGTGATGTACCTATAAAATAGCTTGTGTTGCAATACGAAGTAGCAGTAAGATAATTACTTCTTTATATTCAGTCCTACCTTACTGTAGCCAACAGTGTTGGTGCCCATCCAATGTCCTCTCTCACACCTCTTGTATGCACACCTATAGATTCCAACTACCAATACCTACATCACCAGACCTGGGTGCTTCTGGTGAATGAGCCTTGCTTTGCCTGCTCATGGAAGACACTGGAAGTGCTGGAGAATTAACACCCCAAGAGCTGCAATCCTGGCTCTCTTACTCCTCAAGAGGGATAATCTGAGGCATGTGTTCTACACTGACTCCCAAGGCTCTCCACTGGGATTGAGCTCCATTTATTCCAGGGATAACTGGCAAGATTCCATATCCATTATGGGGGGTTTTTCCTCCTCTGTCTCACATTCACACTGCCCTGCTGCTGTTTCCGTCACCTTCCAGATACACTAATTGCACTCAAATTCTTGTCTCAAGGTTGGCCTCTGAGTAATCCCAAACTAAAACAGTTTTGTTTCTTGCTGTTGGATTTGTCATCTTATTTGTGGGCTCTAAAGCCTCTTTCCCCACCCTCCATGCCCCAGGTCATAGGAAAAAAGTTATAAGATGCTGTTGGGAATGGGTACTGGTTCATATTGGTAGGTGTTTGTATATACATACTCGGCTTTTCTCAAACTGAAAAAACTGAAGAAAATATTCAAGCCTCAAGCTGCAGTATTGAAGGATTCTATGGGCAAAGTATTGAATGACGCAGGAAGTGAGAAAAGAAGATGAAAGGAATACATAGAGTCACTGCACCAAAAAAGAATTGATTGATGTTCATCCATTTCGGGAGGTAGCATATGATCAAGAACTGATGGTACAGAAGAAGGAAGAAGTCCAAGCTGCACTGAAGGCACTGGTGAAAAACAAAACTCCAGGAATTGAAAGAATACCAACTGAGATGTTTCAACAAACAGATGCAGTGCTAGAAGAACCCACTCATTTATGCCAAGAAATTTAGAGAAATGCTACTGGCCAACCAACTGCAAGAGATCAATATACCTGCCCATTCCAAAGAAAGATGATTCAACAGAACTCAGAAATTATCAAAAAAATCATTAATATCACACACAAGTAAAATTTTACTTGAAGATCATTCAAAAACTGTTGCAGCAGTACATTAATGCGGAACTGGCAGAAATTCAAACTGGATTCAGGTGAGGAATGAGACTCAGGCTATCATTGCTGATATCAGGTGGATCTTGACTGAAAGCAGAGAATACCAGAAAGATGTTTAACTGTGTTTTGTTGACTATGCAAAGGCATTCAACTGTGTGGATTGTAACAAGTTATGAATAACGAATGAGAATCTCAGAATACTTAATTGTGCTCGTAAGGAACCTCTACATAGACCAACAGACAGTTGTTTAAACAGAACAAGTAGATATCGTGTGGTTTAAAATCAGGAAAGGTATGTGTCAGGGTTGTATTCTTTCACCATGCTTATTCATTGTGTATGCTGAGCAAATAATCTGAGAAGCTGGACTATATGAAGAAGAACACAGCACCAGGATTGGAGGAAGGCTCGTTAACAAGCTGTGATATGCAGATGACACAACTTTCCTTGCTGAAAGGGAAGAGGACTTAAAGTACTTACTGATGAAGACCAAAGACCACAGCCTTCAGTATGGATTACACCTCAACATAAAGAAAGCAAAAGTCCTCACAACCAGACCAATAAGCAACATCATGAGAAAATATTGAAGTTGTCAAGGATTTCATTTTACTTGGATCCACAATCAATGCCTATCAAACCAGCACTCAAGAAATCAGACATATTACATTGGGCACAGCTTCTGCAAAAGACCTCTTTAAAGTGTTAAAAAAGCAAAGATGTCACTTTGAGGTCTAAGATGCACTGGACCCAAGTTATGGTATTTTCAATTGCTTCATATGCATGCAAAAGCTGGACAATGAATAAGGAAGACCAAAAAAGAATTGATACATTTGAATTATGGTGTTGGCAAAGAATATTGAATTAGAATAAAGAATGCATTGCCAGAAGAACAAATATCTATCTTGGAACAAGTACAGTCAGGATGCTTCTTAGCATGGAAAATGGCGAGAATTCATCTCACTGACTTTGGACATGTTTGCAGGAGGGACCAAACCCCGGAGAACTCATGCTTGATAAAGCAGAGGGTCAGTGAAAAAGAGGAAGATCCTTAACAAGATAGATTGACAAATTGGTTGCAAAAATGGGTTCACACATAGCAACGATTTTGAGGACGGCACAGGGCTAAGCAACATTTTTTTCTATTTTACGTAAGGTCAATACGAGTTGAAACTAACTCAGTGGCACCTGTCTGAGTTCTTTAGAGAAGCAAAAACAAGTAAACCATATAAACATCTATATAACAAAAAACAAAACAAACCTATTGTGGTCAATTCTGACTCATAGCAACCCTAAAGGACAGAGTAGGGCTGCACCATAGGGTCTTGAAGGAGCACCTGGTGGATTCAGACTGCCAACCTTTTGGTTAGCAGATGTAGCTGTTAACCACTATGCCACCAGGGTTTCCAAATATCTCTTTATATAAGAGATTTATATCAAGGAAATGGCTAAAGCGATTGTAGATTCTGGAATGTCTGAAATCCACAGATAAGGCTCAAGGCTTCTCCTGATTCACATAGCCACAGGTGCTGGCAAACTCAATATTGGCAGATCAGACAGCAGGGCTCTTGCTCACAGGCTGTGAAGACCGATGAATGCCAAATCAGCAGGCAAGACCACAGGTAAGCTGCTAGCTCGAGTCCCAAGAACCAGAGGTCAGATGAACAGGGACCAGCTGCAGTATCCAGAGGGAGCAAAAGCCCAAGAACTTTGCCAAACAATCCACCTATATTGGATGTAGGCCATACCACCAAGGAAACTCCCTTTCAACTGATTGGCTACTCATAGCAGATCTCATCATGGGGGTATGATCACATTATATGAAATCTCATCATGGAAGTGATCACTTCATGTCATGGAATGAATTGTTTCCCCCCCAAAATATCTGTCAAATTGGTTAGGTCATGATTCCCAGGTTTGTGTCTTTGTCCATCATTTTGTCATCTGATGAGATTTTCCTATATGTTGTAAATCCTGCCTCTACAATGTTAATGAGATGGGATTAGTGGCAGTTATATTGATGAGGCAGGACTCAATTTATGAGATTGTGTTTTGAGTCAATCTCTTTTGAGATATAAAAAAGAGAAACGAGCAGAGAGACATGGGGACCTCATACCACCAAGAGAGCAGAGCGTGTCCTTTGGACCCAAGGTTCCTGCACTAAGAAGCTCCTAGACGAAGGGAAGATTGATGACAAGGACCTTCCTCCAGAGCCCACAGAAAAAGAAAGCTATTCCCTGGAGCTGGCACCCTCAATTTGGACTTCTAGTCTACTAGACTGTGAAAGAATAAATTTCTTTTTGTTAAAGCCATCCACTTGTGGTATTTCTGTTACAGCAGCCCTAGATAACTAAGACATATCATCATATGGCTGTCAAACTATATCATAACTGCCAAACCACTGAGAATCATGGCCCAGCCAAGTTGATACTCAACCTTAATGATCACAGTACCTAACAACAGCAACAGTCTGTAAGTATGCAAGGAATATGGTATATTTTTAGGGATGAATACATATGTAGAAAAGTATAAAGAAACATACTGAAGTCATAATTCCCTAAGTCAAGACCTTTAATGGGAAGGAAGAGGGTTGTTGTCAGTGATGTGATCGCTGGATTTTAAATTAGATTATAAATGTTTCGTTTAATTAGAGGGGGTGTAAATGGGCATTCGCCGTATCATTCTTTATGTCTTTTTGGTAAATGTTATATATTGTACAACTAAATAAAAAACAGATAGCAAAAGTAAAGAATAAATAGCATTTGCACGAACCTGGCCTCTACTTACGTATTTATTGGGATAGTTGTTTACTTTGTAAGAGCTTTTGACTTGAATATAAGAAATCGTGTATAACAAAGTCTTGATTCAGCTTGAACTGTTGCTAATGAATTATAGACAAGTAAAATACAAGTTCACTGTGGAAATTGACGTAGCAAGCATTTACTAATGAAGCAAATTATAATTACACCAATGAGTGTAAATAAGAATTCAGCAAAGCTAATCATTGATTTTTTTTTTTTTTTTTTTGTCATTCTCTGCCTCCCTTCCCCATCCCTGTGGCCCTTATGCAGATTTTTTTCCTGTGATAACTCACTGTCCTTTATGTCTGGACATAGTACGTATGGATGGCCATCACCAAATACCCATGTCAACATTTTCTTTTACATTTCAAGTTACTAGAGGGCTGGGGTTCTAAAGCACCCATTATATCCCATTCATTCATTCAACAGATATTTACTAAGTTACTCTATGTGCCTAACACTGTACTGGACACTGATTTATCCCTATAAACTGAGTAAAGACTCAAACTGCCCCAATGAGAGACACTGCTTGGACCAGCACAGAAAGACAAAAACATAATAATTACTTTGAGCAAATAATAATAATTATACAGTGTTATAAACCACAGAAGATTAAGAGTGCTGTGAAAGAGTTCTGTTTCGTGCTAAGATCTTAGGGTCATCTGTCCCTACCAGCCCTACAATAATTGCAAACTGTTTGTGTCTGCTATGATTTTAAATGATTTCCCCTAAAGCCTAGAGCTTTTTATAATAATTTATAATATAGATAACCATTGTTATAGAGAATTAATATTAAAAAAAATTAAAGCAGGGCACATTGTTAGTAACCAAGGGTGAGAAATAATTCTCACTGAGACTAGCTTCTTTTTTCACTCAGCATTAGTTATGGGACTGACTGAAAAAGCAGTTTTGCAGTCTTAGATACTGTGACGTAATTGTTCAAACCGATACAATTCAGAAGAGTTAACAAGCAGAGTGTTGAAGGAGCATTTCAAATAATTGACCAGCTCTGTCAGTTCTGGGGCTTTGTCACGTGACAGCAGGTTGTTTTCTGAAGTGGAAAGTTACCTTTGGAAAATCTCTGCAGTCATGGTAAATGTTGGCTTGTTTGCCTTCCTCCTTTGCTTCAAATTCCCCTTAGCAGGAATGGCAGCAGAAGAGGAAGATTTCAGAAAACCAGATTTAGAGTCATGATGGATCAGTTAGTTCAGTGGTCAGCAAACTTTTTTGTAAAGACCCAGAGAGTAAGCATTTTCATTTGGCAGGTCATGGGTTTCTGAATAGTAGCCACACACAATACATGAAAGAATGAGCATGACTGTGTTCCAATAAAAGTTTATTTACACATAAAGGCAGCAGGTTAGATTTGGCTTGGCAGCCAGCCATAATTTGCTGACCGCCCCCCCCCAATTTAGTTTAGTGTTTAAAAGCTACAGATGCTAACCAAAAGGAGGTCAGCAGTTCGAATCCCCGAGGTGCTCCTTGGCAGTTCCACTTTGTCCCATAGGGTCACTATGAGTTGGAATTGACTCAATGGCAATGGATTTGATTTGGGGGGAAGGGGTTATCTAGTTTAATTTTTTTTTTTTTTTTTAAATAAAGAAGGACACAATATACCAAAGAGGTTAGGCAAAAGCCATGCTTTTGGAGTGGTCTGGAGAAAGAGTTGAGACTGAAAAAGAAAGAAACAAAAGGAGATATTACTCAGTAGCTATTATGGATTGAATTGTGTCCTCACTAAAATATGTGTTGAAATACTAAGTCCTGTACCTATAAATAGGAGTCTCTGGATTGCAAAAATGGTTTAGGGTTATTCTCCTAACCAAAGAAGTTGGAAGTTCGAATCCACTCAGACGCATCTTGAAAGAAATTCCTGACAATCTAATTCAGAAAGACCACAGCCTTTTAAAACCTGATGAAGCTCAGTTCTGCTCCCAAACACATGGGTTTGCCGTGAGTCAGAATCGACTCCATGGCAACTGGTTCTTGGAAATATGACCCTGTTGGAAATATGACCTTGTTTTCTTTTGTTAAGCTGATGAGGTCATGCTAGCATAGGATGGATCCAAACCTAATCACTTCTGAGTTATAAAAAGACTAAAATAGATGCAGAGACACACAAAGGAAAGACTGACTCCAAGGAGTGCCAGGGAACACCAAGAAACTCCTGGACTACAAACACAGAAGGACCGCCCCCTAGAGCCGCACCTGAATTTGGACATCTAGCCTATGAACTAAGAGAAAATAATTTTTTTGTTTTAAAGCCACCCACTTCTGGTATTTCTGTTATGGCAGCACTAGGTAACTAAGGCTGTAGCATTTACTAAAATCAAAACATATGTACACATTATAACACTACGTACTTGTAAAGAATTCATACAGAAAATATATTAAACACATTATAATGATTTCCTTTGGGGAAAGGTAGAAAAAAAGGGGGTGGAAAGTTGGAAAAACAAAACAGGAGAGTGGACTTTGAAAAACCAGTGCTAATAACATGCTTTGAACAGACCCTTTGATTAACTCAACTCTCTGCTGCCGAGTTCCCACTGCTAACAAAAGATACCCTCAAAATAATTCTTACAAAAACTACCAAACTTCATCTTGATTTGAACCCAAAGAAAGACATCTATGTAAAAGGAGTTCTTGGCTGTAGAAGATCATGACTTAACATGAATATAATATACAATAGTATCACCATTTATTCTAGTTAATAAATATTTATTGAATACAAAGTACAGTCTGTGCAATGGTATGATTTGTACAGGCTGTGAAAATTAACTAAATATCATCACTAACTTCTAGAATCTCACTGTCTGTTGGTGTAAGTCCAGGATAAGTACAGTAATTGAAAACAAATGTTTATAAACTGTCATGGATTGAATTATGTCACCCCAAAAATGTGTATATCGATTTGGCTGGGCCATGACTCCTGGTATTGTGTGATTTTCCCATATGTTGTAAATCCTGCCTCTATGATGTTAATGAAGGAGGATGGGCAGCAGCTGTGTTAGTGAGGCAGGACTCAGTCTACAAGGTAGATTTTTGAGGAACAGGCAATGGGGACAGGAGAGTTGCTTATTCTCAAGAGGCCTTAAAGGCATTCTTTGACTTTTCAGTCTATATGTATATAAAAACTTTGATAAAAGTGGGCTCCATCCTAAGCCCTACCGGCAACAACGTGTTTTGTATATAGAAGGAGCCCCTCCTGATTCCTCCATGTGTCTTTCTTCTGTGGTTCCTAGCGCTGGCACCTGAGAATGCAGGGACATCCGAGCTTCCTCAGCCACTCCTCTGCCCCTGTTCCCCAATCTAAGCTGCTTAGGCTCCAGCCAGCTGTTCCCCCAGTGGCTGCTGCCCTTACGCCTAGATCTCAGACCCTCACCTCTACTTGTCCAAACCCCCAAACCTCCCCTACCCAAGGCCTGGCCTCTCACCTTGGGGATCTCCATTTCTCCCTGATTCTGCTCACCACATCTGCACACCTAGGCTATTAATTTCCTGAGCACCCAACAAGACTGGGAGTGGGGAGGACATAGCAGAGGTGGCCAAGGCAGTTGAGGCTTATTTACTGTCACCAGGGAAACCCCAGTTGCGGTGCACAGAGTGGAGCCTCAAAGGAGTGGTGTCAATGCTGCGGGCAGAGTCAGAAGCAATGGGTCAGTCCTCAGTCTCTGACTCCTGCTCAGCGTTTCTGGGTAGGCTCCAGCTCACCCTTGGGAACTGGGATTGTTGCCATTTCTGAGCCTCAATTTTTTTTCTCCTAAAAACATGGGACGTCTGGCTCCACACTGGAAAGAAGGAGGTGGAATGAGTGAGAGGGAAACAAGGGCTGGAAGAAGAGAAGGACTGTGGCTGGGTGGGTCTCTCTGGGATAGAGGCAGAGAACGGAATCACAAATGTGTGTGTGAGGGGGATTGGTGGTGAGGTCACAAGGGCCCCATTGTGACCCACCCAGAGCAAGGTTAAGGACTGGCTGCACAAGGGAAGGGGGTTGATAAAAGACAGGTTGCCACAGCCTGCATGCGACAGAGAGAGGATGGGCACCAAAAGATGGTGTTCTGGCTCCTGCTGTTCCTCTGGGCCCCTTGCATCATGACCTCCTTCACATGGTCCTCTCCCAGAGCCCCCGCTTGCCCTACATCCTTTCCCAGGTCTCAGATTCAGACTATGATCTCCAGCTTCCCACCCCCTCTAGCTTCTCTCCTCTTCTTGGTCCTAGCTGCCTCAGTCCTGCTCTTGGACTTCAGTGTAACTTGGTCGGGCGTCAGTCCCTCCATCCAGCCACTTTGACTTACCTGCTGATCCTCCTCATCAGATCCCATCCACCTAGAGTCCCCAAAGCTGCTTCAAAGTCCTTGTGAGTATGGCAGGAATGACCACTTGACTTTTCTGGATCTCTATGCAGATGAGATACGCATCCCATCAGAGAAAAAAACTAAAGCTTCTCAGTAAGGCCATTTTGAAGATGGATCTGAGGACATAGGGCCCCTGGGACCTGTATATGAGAATATTACAAAGTTGCTGCCATTTCAGATTCTTGAAAAGAGGTTGCAGAGTCTGACAGAGGGGCCTCAAAAACATGACCTCTTTCCTGACATAGTTTGCCCTGGCAATGACTTTGGCCTCAGAATCTTATACAAACAGCCTTCAAAGGAAGAACATAACCTGCTAGTCACTTCTCAGCCACCAGAAGAAACTAATGCCATGAAACCCCGAAAAATCACAAAATGAATCCGCAAGAAGGTTCTCTCTGAAGAGAGCAAAGGCTAATATAGATGAGGGTCATTTCTCAAAAGAGGAAAAACAGCAGCCACTTATGTATCTGTAAGTCACACACATATGTTTTACAAGGGGAGAGTTCCAGACACAGTTACTGCTATTTTATTGCTGACAAACCTTGCCTTCACAAAGAAAAGATACAAAGTTTCTGAACAACAATTTGAGAAGAAAATAAATAACATCTCAAGAGAGATACATGTAATTTTTAATGAAATACCAGATTATAATATTTTTGTAAGTTCCTGCACAGCATGTCAAAAATTTGTGAGATAAAAAAAAAAAACAAACATATATCAAAAGAGGCAAAAAAGTAGAAAGACAATTTAAGAATTAAAGGAGAAATTACACAGAACTGTGAGGTCCTACAAATTTCATATCGATACTCTTAAGCTCTAGTATGTCAGTTTGTCGTACTGTGAGGGCTTGTGCATTGATGTGATGCTGGAAGCTTTGCCACCAGTATTCAAATACCAGCAGGGTCACCTGTGGTGGACAGGTTTCTGCTAACCTTCCAGACTAAGACAGACTAGGAAGAAGGACATGGCGGTCTACTTCTGAAAAAAAAAAAAAAAAAAAAATTAGCCAGTGAAAGCCTTAGGCATAACGGTGAAACATTGTCTGATCTAGCACCAGAAGATCTACAACAACAACAACATTTTCATCACAGCTTGGGTGGCAGAAAAAGCTCTTCATGGAGGTAGAATGAAAGCGGTCACGTGAGAGAAGTCCTTAGAAAATAAACCATCAGATAGCTTGGCTTTGATGGCTAAGTCCAGAGACATAAATTCACTGAATGTTTTCACAAAGAGGACATCCAAGCCAAGGCGGGTGTTTGGCACCCACATTGAAATTGGGGAAATTTCCTACCACCCATCAAAGATATCCCAACTTGCAAGGTCATCTTCTGGAAATCTAAGGCTTCTTTGTGTCTTTACCTGAGGAATGAGTGACCTACTGAGTCATCAAAAGTGCTCATTAAGAGCTTCTGCTAAGGGTGATGGAAACATTTGGAAATGAATAATAGTGATGGTTATAAACATGATGAATGCAATATTACTGTGTTATACATGAGACAAATGTTGAAATGGCAAATGTTTTGTTACAGATATATTTACCACACTTAAAAAAAAAAGTGCTCACTAAAATAATACTGTCAGAGCTGGGCTTTGTTGTGGCCACACCCATAACCCCAAGAAACCTAAAAAACAAACAAACCCCTTGCTGTGGAATTGATTTAGACTCATTGTGACCCTATAGGGCAGAGTAGAACTTCCCCACAGGGTTTCCTAGGAGCGGCTGGTGTATTTGAACTGCTGACTTTTTGGCTAGCAGCCAAATGCTTAACCATTGTACCGCCGGGGCTCCACCAAGCAACCTAGGTTCTTCTAAAATAAGGGCTCATGTTGTTCACACTGATTCCTGAAGTCAGGTTTCCCTCAAGTGCCCAGCATGACCTCACCAACTGGATTGGGCTCACCTGCGAATAGTCCATTTAGACCCTCTTCTCACCAGCGGCAATCTGATGGTCCTCCAGCCCATCTTAGAGTCCTGCTAGGTCATATCCTTAAAAATGTCATGCCTGGAGTTTCACATTGAGAAAGAGAAAAGAAACGTCTGACATCTGGGGTTAGGTCATGATGTTGCTGGGAGCTGGCCTGGCACTCACAGCTAGGCAGTGTTGTTCTCCTGGTGAACATAAACAGAACATAATTATCAGACAATGCTGCTCTGTGACCATGATGAATCATGAAAAAAACAAGACCACTGTATAATGCTGTCTGAACACAGAAAAAAAATATGAAAACTGTCCAAACTGCAAAAATGACCAAATATCCACCTCACCTGGTGACTACTATCTCCTTAGCAATCAGTTTTATCCTCTCTTCCTCTCACCTTCTGCATAAAACTTATTAAGACACCCAATCCTAGAATTGTTCCCACTTCCTGACAGCATCCAACTCAGAGCAAAGCCCTGCTGCTTTGAACCCTTTCCGAAAATACCTCTTGAAAGTTCAAATCCTATACGAAGTCCTTTATAACACCTGCATACTAAGACATCACATGGGAAACCATGGTGTGTGTTCTCCCTCATTTTAATAAGTCAATAAGCCCAACTTATTCAATTACAGTTGTTTTCCTTGGGGCCTTTGCCTGTGAGGCATTGAAAGAAATCAAAGTTCGCTGAAGGCCACTCATGTCTTGGACTAGGGTCAGGCCATCTGAGACCCCTTGTGTGTCTACCTGTCTGAGGTTCCAGCCTGTTCATGGCTAGAAGGAAATTCATGTAACATTAAGTTCTGATGCTTCACTGAAACCCTTCTGTATTTGGATAATTTTATTTTTCTAATTATAAGTACAACTTATAACTAGAAGTACAATGCTGTCAGTGATAGGATAATATCCATACACCTACAAGGAAGACCAGTTAATATGACTATTATTCAAATTTACTCAGCAACTGATAGGGCCAAAGATGAATAAATGGAAGATTTTTATCAGCTGCTACAGTCTGAAATTGATCAAACATGCAATCAAGATGCATAGATAATTACTGGCGATTGGAATGTGAAAGTTGGAAACAAGAAGAAGGATCAGTAGTTGGAAAATATGGCCTTGGTGACAGAAACAAAGCTGGAGATCGAATGATAGAATTTTGCAAGACCAATGACTTCTTCATTGCAAATACCTTCTTTCACCAATATAAACGGCAACTATACACATGGACCTCACCAGATGGAGCACACAGAAATCAAATTGACTACCTCTGTGGAAAGAGATGATGGAAAAGCTCAATATCATCAGTCAGAACAAGGCCAGGGGCCAACTGCGGAACAGAACATCAATTGCTCTTATGCAAGTTCAAGCCGAAACTGAAGAAAATCAGAGCAAGTCCATGAGAGCCAAAATATGACCTTAAGTATATCCCACCTGAATTTAGAGACCATTTCAAGAATAGATTTCACACACTGAACACTAGTGACCGAAGACCAGACGAGTTATGAAATGACATCAAGGACGTCATCCATGAAGAAAGCAAGAGGTCATTGAAAAGACAGGAAAGAAAGAAAAGACCAAGATGGATGTCAGAGGAGACTCTGAAACTTGCTCTTGAGCGTCAAGCAGCTAAAGCAAAAGGAAGGAATGATGAAGTAAAAGAACTGAACAGAAGATTTCAAAGAGTGTCTCGAGAAGACAAAGTAAAGTATTATAATGACAAGTGCAAAGAGCTGGAGATGGAAAACCAAAAGGGAAGAACATGCTCGGCGTTTCTCAAGCTGAAAGAACTGAAGAAAAAATTCAAGCCTTGAGTTGCAATAATGAAGGATTCTATTGGGAAAATATTAAACAACGCAGGAAGCATCAAAAGAAGATGGAAGGAACACACAGAGTCATTATACCAAAAAGAATTAGTCCATGTTCAACCATTTCAAGAGGTGGCATATGATCAGGAACTGATGGTACTGAAGGAAGAAGTCCAAGCTGCTCTGAAGGCATTGTCGAAAAACAAGGCTCCAGGAATTGATGGAATATCAATTGAGATGTTTCAACTAACAGATGCAGTACTGGAGGTGCTCACTCGTCTATGCCAAGAAATATGGAAGACAGCTTCCTGGCCAACTGACTGGAAGAGATCCATATTTATGCCTATTCCCAAGAAAGGTGATCCAGCTGAATGTGGAAATTATAGAATAATATCATTAATGTCATCATAGTGACCCTATAGGGCAGAGTAGAACTGCGTGGGTTTGGTTTTTTGGATCATTAATATCACACACAAGCAAAATTTTGCTGAAGACCATTCAAAAATGGCTGCAGCAGTATATTGACAGGGAACTGCCAGAAATTCAGGCCGGTTTCAGAAGAGGACGTGGAACCAGGGATATCATTGCTGATGTCAGATGGATCCTGGCTGAAAGCAGAGAATACCAGAAGGATGTTTACCTGTGTTTTATTGACTATGCAAAGGCATTCGACTGTGTGGATCATAACAAACTATGGATAACACTGCGAAGAATGGGAATTCCAGAACACTTAATTGTGCTCAGGAGGAACCTGTACATAGATCAAGAGGAACTTGTTCGGACAGAACAAGGGGATACTGATTTGTTTAAAGTCAGGAAAGGTGTGCATCAGGGTTGTATTCTTTCATCATACCTAGTTAATCTGTATGTTGAACAAATAATATGGGAAGCTGGACTATATGAAGAAGAACGGGGCATCAGGATTGGAGGAAGACTCGTTAACAACCTGCGTTATGCAGATGACACAACCTTGCTTGCTGAAAGTGAAAAGGACTTGAAGCACTTACTAATGAAGATCAAAGACCACAGCCTTCAGTATGGATTACACCTCAACATGAAGAAAACAAAAACCCTCACAACTGGACTAATGAGCAACATCATGATCAACGGAGAAAAGATTGAAGTTGTCAGGGATTTCATTTTACTTGGATCCACAATCAACAGCCATGGAAGCAGCAGTCAAGAAATCAAAAGACTCATTGCATTGGGTAAATCTGCTGCAAAGGACCTCTCCAAAGTGTTGAAGAGCAAAGATGTCACCCTGAAGACTAAGGTGCACCTGACCCAAGCCGTGGTATTTTCAATCACATCATATGCATTTGAAAGCTGGACAATGAATAAGGAACAACGAAGAAGAGCTGACGCCTTTGAATTGTGGTGTTGGTGAAGATATTGAATATACCATGAAGTGCCAAAAGAATGAACAAATCTGTCTTAGAGGAAGTGCGGCCAGAATGCTCCTTAGAGGCAAGGATGGTGAGACTGCATCTTACATACTTTGGACATGTTGTCAGGAGGGATCAGTCCCTGGAGAAGGACTTCATGCTTGGCAGACTACAGGGTCAGCGGAAAAGAGGAAGACCCTCAACGAGGTGGATTGACACAATGGCTACAACAATGCGCTCAAGCATAACAACAATTGTGAGGATGGCGCAGGACTGGGCAGTGATTCATTCTGTTGTGCATAGGGTTGCTATGAGTTGGAACGAACTCGATGGCACCTAACAACAACAACAACAACAACAACAACAACAACAACAACATGGTCTGCCATTAAAGAAAAAACAAAGCACTCTGGTGTGTTTTTCTCAGACCATAGTTTCTAGTTTAATTTATCCAGTTGCTGACAAAAATTTAATAGCTGTTCCTTTAAACAGTTAAGGTGGTAGATTTCCTTCTACAACTCTTTCTGATATTTGAGTTTCTCTCGCATAACCAATTTAGTCTTGTAAAGATTGAACCTAGACCTCTGTAAACAAAATGCTTCTGCTCAAATCATTACAATTCTCTCAGAAAAACCTACCTGAATGGGGGCTAATGTTGGGCTCTTCTTGGTACAATAGTCAGATCATTCTGGGATGTTTTACAGTTTTACTCCTTGAGGGACAAAAAATTGGCTCACTTCTTTTGCTAAATAATACTTACCATCCCAGTACACTTCAGATCCCACTAGCATACTGCTCCTTATGTGTGATCATCAGACTTAGCCTGAATACAAGGATAGGTAGTATATGTATTACTTGCCACATACTAAGTAATCCTGTGCGTTCAGAATGATTGTTAGAGACTTCCAGATATTTAAAACTACCAGCTCTCCAGTGGAGCATTTTCCCCTAAACAAAAAATGTCAACAAATAGGCAAGCACAGTATGCTTGCAGAACTCCCATGAAGGACAACTGGCTCTTTCTTCATGCACACTGTACGAGTGGCAACTCCCAGAGTCCAGATAATACAATTAGAGAATACGGCCTAGGATTTATTTCTGACCCTGAAAGTCATAAAGGATGCAATGCCTGTTCTGCAAGCCCAACAAAACCAGTTTAAATATAATTCAGTACCCAGAGTTGTCATGGATAATCACAAAGCCCTTAGTTTAATCTTAATAGACAAGAGGGCGTGGTTGTACTATAGCAAACCCTTCTTGTTATTCCTATACACTACAGGCAAGTGAAACAACCTGTCATTACGCTAAAAGAAGAAAAAAATCACCTGGCTCTCTGCAACAGAGCCAGCTGTATTCTAGGACATGTTTTCCTTGCCTGGATGTGGTAATCTAGGCCTCTATCTCTAAGCCTGTTAAAAGGACTACTAACCACAGTTTCTGGTTACCATTCAGTCTTAAATGCTACTGTGCAGCCATTGTCATATCAGACAATTCAACAGCTCATCTTAAAACAAAGGAGCAAGAGAAGCTAACCCTAGTTCACCTAATTCACCTACATACAGAATTCTCTGAACAACCACCTGGTGATGATCGTTGACTTTGTCAATCCTTGGCCTGAAGTGGGGACTGAGAAAGAGAAATGCATGGCCCCTGGGAGCTGGCCTGGCACTATCTGTTAGGCTTCAGTGTTGCTGGGAGCTGACCAGGCACTCCCAGCTCTGTCAAGGTGTTTTTCTGCTGAACATAATTTCACAGAACACCAACATCAGACAAGACCATTTTGCGACCCTGGTAGATCAAGACAAAAACAAGACCACTTCATAATCATGTTTTGAACACAGACAAAAACACAAGCATTTTCTGAGTCACGAAAGTGAACAAACCCTCCTATCTCCTGGCTGATGTGTGTGTCTGCAGCTGCCTTACCAATCACATCTTTAGCCTCAGTCCCTCTCATCTTGAGTCCCTGGGTAGTACAAGTGGTTAACGCACCTGGCTGCTAACCAGAAGATTGAAGATCCAAGTCCACCTCGAGGCACCTTGAAAGAAAGGCCTGGTTATCTACTTCTGAAAAATCAGCCATTGAAAGCCCTACGGAGCACAGTTCTGCTCTGTGGGTCACCAAGAGTCAGAGTCTACTCAACAGAATTGCCCCCACTTCCTGACAGCATACAATCTAGTAAAAAGATCTACTTCCTTGAACCTTCCCCTCTAATTCAAGCCCAAATCCTATAAGTCCTTTCTGACACACTCCCACTGAAAACCCCATGGCTTCCCACGGTATTCTCTGTCATTGAAATGAGCAATAAATCCCACTTGTTTAGCTACAGGTCTGTTTCTGGAGGTCTGGCTGGAGAGCGCTTACAGCATAGAATAAAGAACTCTCCCATGGGTACAACCCTGTATACTCAACTAGAGACACGCTTCCAGGACTGTGAATGGAATAAAAACCCGAAATTACCACAGATGATCATCTCGAGTCATAACTTCCTGCTGACTGAACTGCTTATTATGGTTTGTTTCCTTCGTGTAGTTAACATTACCTATTTAGATGTCTATGATAGTGTCATTCTTTTAAAAATAGTTTTATTAAAAAAAAAAAATCCTCTGCAAGTTTTTCTGATACACAGATCAGGTTGAGAATCCCTTGTCCATGTCAGTGAGACCGAGGTGAGGAAAATTCAAAGTGTATTTCAAGTTTTCAGTAAACGGTCCTTGTACTATCGCTTCATCAATTACTTTCTTGGGCCCTGAGGTAATTTTTTAATTTGAATTTTACCATTTTAACCATCTTTAAGTGCACAATTCAGTGACATTAATTATATTCGCTATGTTGTGCAACCGTCACCACTATCCATTTCAAAAGTTTTATATCACCACAGACAGAAACTCAGGACTCTCACTCCCTTCTCCCACCAGCCCCGGTAACTCCTAATAAACTTTTATCTCTGTGTATTTACATATTCTAGATATTACATATGAGTGTGATCATAAAATATTTATCCTTTTGCATCTGACTTTTTTCAGCATAACGTATTCAAGGTTCATCCATATCATAGCATGTATCAGAGTTTCATTCCTCTTTATGGTTAACTAATATCCCATTGTATGGACATACCACATTTTGTTTATCCATTCATCTGTTGATGGACACTTGGGTTGTTTCCACTTTTTGGCTATTGTGAACAGTGCTGCTATGAACATTGGTATACGTGGGGTTGTGTTCTGAGGTAGGGTGAAACCTCTAAGGTTCAGAGAAAACATCTTCCTCAAAATCAGAGTATTTGGTAAATGATAGTAAAAATGACAAGAACTAATATATATAAATTGAGGAGCCCTTGTGGGCTCCTTGGAAACCCTATAGGGCAGTTCTACTTTGTCCTATAGGGTCGCTATGAATTGGAATTGGCTCGATGGCAAGTTTTCTTTTTGGATACTGAACATTCACTGTTCTGTGCACACTTCTGAATCCTTTGTGATTCTAATCTCACAACAAAGCTGAAATAGGTACTGTTATTAGCACTGCTTACCAAAAAGAAGACTGAGTGACAGGGACAAGTAGGACACTTGCCTCAAGTTGCTGAGCTAGGAGGTGGTCACCACTAGGGCATTCTGATTCCAGGGTCTCCTTCCTTTCACACCACGGTCAGTATCCCAGAGATAACCTGGCCTTTCCCTCTCCTTCCCCATACAGAGGGTTCAATAACCTTTCCTTGCTTGAATTCCCCTCTCTGGGAGAGGCTGGACAAGGTGAAGGCAATGGAATAGGCAACTGTACAGTTCAGCCTTGGCAGAGCTCCTCTGAAATGTGACATTTCTCTTTTGGACAGAGTTGTGGGTTAAGAGCAAGGCTGAAGCAAAGGGGGTGGTGGAAAGTCTCCAAGGCCCGAGTTGTTCCTAGTGGAGCCTAAAGTTGCTCTGAATGTAACTGAATTTCTTATCCACTGACCATCAGCTCCCAGGAAAGCTGGAAGGCTCATCGTTCAAGCCTTATGTTGTTTTCTTGTCCACCATTGTCCAACGGACCTTCAGAAGTGGTACCAGGGGTTGATTCCTGGAGTTGATTCCTGCAGGGAACCTGGTCCCCTGTGGTGTATAGAGTTATTTAGCCCTTCAGCCCCCAGCAGGGTATGCACTGAGGGTCCTGTCACTATTCATGATTCATCATTATCCCAGCAGTATGTTTCTCTCCGCAAAAAAGTGGTTTTTAAGAGAAAAAGCACTATATATGAAAACAAGAGCCACTCCCAATTCTTTTCTCTTCCTTCCTCCAGAGTTGACCAAGATCTTGAAATTGGTGTGTACCACTGCCCTACGTATTTTTGATAGACAATCCTGTACTGTGAACAATATATCAACTTGTCTTCTGTTTTGAGGCATGGTCCTTCCTTCCTAGGAACAATTCTTTGAGATGCCTCAGATTACCTTTTCTTTCTGAGCGTTTTATCCTCAAAGGTCAGTTCCACAGAAAGGTACAGGAAGTGGGCATAGAAGGTAATCTTGTGGGAAATTACTGGTTCCCTTAACTCTGGTATCCCAGTGGCACTGTAGGAGGTAAGGAGGGGCTGGCCCATCTCAGTTCTGTGCAGTGCTGCTCATTCTGCAGCAGTCTGCATTCCCTGAAGGAACTAGGCCCTGAATGCAGAAGGGACTTGGGGGCTCAGGAGTCTGAGTACATCAGGTTCCTGAACCCAGGGATCTTGACATGTGGCCCCATTCCCTGCCTTAACTACAACACACAACAGTGTTTATTTCTTCCTCCTCCTCCAGCAAAAGTAGGCAGTTTAGTTGACTCTGCTGGAAAGAATCTCTAGCACACAGCAGACCTCCCTAAGTTCAGTAACAACTGGACTAGTGCTTACCCAGCCCCTGGGAGACAGGGCTGTATCCTGAGTTTAGGTTCATGACTACAGGGTCTAGAAAGTCAGCCCCAGGGTAATTAAGCTCTATCAAAGTAGTGTACTCAGGGAAGTAGCTCCTCCCCAGGCCCAGGAGATGGACATGACCAGCTAGACCAATCATGGCATCCTCACTCCTTTCGCTGGTGACTGTTCCAGGGACAGACAGGGGATTAGGTTATGGCCAGGGTGATCTGTAAGCCTACGTCTGCTGTGGGGTTGGCGGGGGGGAACAGTCTGGAAGAAGCTCTGTGCCCTCGTGGAAACCCATCAGACAGGAAAAGCCACCCTTCTTGCCTTTGTGGTTTTACGGTGAGAACATGATTCATACGAGCATCTTGCACCCACAACAGAGGATCCTTCTGACACTGAGGAGGGCAGACTGACAGGGAGAAGGCAGTTTTTAACCCTGAAGATATAGCAAAGCTGCCAAAGTAGGCCTGAAGCGCTTTTCATCCAACCTCATTGGATACAGGTGAGCAGCGCTCTCTCTGGCAGGTCACTGACACCAAGTTCGTGTCCTTGTACAGAAGGCTGCAAGCAACACATGTGGCCTGAGAGAGGAAAGTGCCTTCCCAGGCTTGGAGATTGCAAAGGAGGAAAACGTGGCTCATCCAGTGACTCTGTAGAGAAGGCTGTTAGCAGGGTCCCTTTGGGGGTTACTAGAGGTCAAGTTAATCAATTGTTACTGAAGAAAATTAGAACATATCCATGAGAGCCAAAGCATGACCTTGAGTATATCCCATTTGAATTTAGAGACCATCTGAAGAATAGATTTGACTTGTTGAACACTAATGACCAAAGAACAGATGAGTCATGGAATGATATCAAGAACATCATTCATGAAGAAAGCAAGAGGTCATTAAAAAGACAGGAAAGAAAGAAAAGACCAAAAGGGATGTCAGAAAAGACTCTGAAACTTGCTCTTGAACATCAAGCAGCTAAAGAAAGCAAAAGGAAGGAATGATGAAGTAAAAGAGCTGAACAGAAGATTTCAAAGAGCAGTTTGAGAAGACAAAGTATTATAATGACATATGCAAAGAGCTGGAGATAGAAAACCAAAGTGGAAGAACACACCCAGCATTTCTCAAGCTGAAATAACTTAAGAAAAAATTCAAGCACTGAGTTGCAATAGTGAAGGATTCTATAGGAAAAAATATTAAACAATGCAGGAAGCATGAAAAGAAGATGGACAGAATACACAGAGTTGTTATACCAAAAAGAACTGGTCGATGTTCAACCATTTCAAGAGGTGGCATGTGATCAGGAACCGATGATACTGAAAGAAGTCCAAACTGCACTGCACGCATTGGTGAAAAACAAGGCTCTGGGAATTGACGGAGTATCAACTGAGATGTTTCAACAAATGGATGAAGCACTGGAAGTGCTCACTTATCTATGCCAAGAAATTTGGAAAAGAGATACTTGGCCAACCGACTGGAAGAGATCAATATTTATGCCTATTCCCAAAAAAGGTGATCCAACCAAATCAGAAATTATCGAACAATATCATTAATATCACATGCAAGTAAAATTTTGCTGAAGATCATTCAAAAGAGGCTGCAGCAGTATATCGACAGGGAACTGACAGAAATTCAGGCCAGATTCAGAAGGGGAAGTGGAATAAGGAATATCATCGCTGATGTCAAATGGATCCTGGCTGAAAGCAGAGAATACCAGAAGGATGTTTACCTGCGTTTTATTGACTATGTGAAGGCATTCGACTGTATGGGTCATAACAAATTATGGATAACATTGCAAAGAATCGGAATTCCAGAACACTTAATTGTGCTCATGAGGAAGCTGTACATAGATCAAAAGGCAGTTGTCTGGACAAAACAAGGGGATACCACATGGTTTAAAGTCAAGAATAATGTGCATGAGGGTTGTATCCTTTTACCATATTCTATCTGTATGCTGAGCAAACAATCCGAGAAGCTGGACTATATGAAGAAGAACGGGACATTAGTTTTGGTGGAAGACTTATTAACAACCTGCTTTATGTAGATGACACAACCTTTCTTGCTCAAAGTGAAGAGGACTTGAAGCACTTACTAATGAAGATCAAAGACCACAGCCTTCAGTATGGATTACACCTCAATATAAAGAAAACAAAAATCCTCACAACTGGACCAATGAGCAACATCATGATAAATGAAGAAAAGATTGAAATTGTGAAGGATTTCATTTTACTTGGATCCACTAACAACAGCCATGGAAGCAGCAGTCAAGAAATCAAATGACGCATTGCATTGGGCAAATCTGCTGCAAAGGACCCCTTTAAAGTGTTGAAAAGCAAAGATGTCACCTTGAAGACTAAGGTGCACCTGACCCAAGCCATGGTATTTTCAATTGCATCATATGCATTTGAAAGCTGGACAATGAATAGGGAAGACTGAAGAAGAATTGATGCCTTTGAATTGTGGTTTTGGCAAAGAATATTGAATATACCATGGAAGGCCAAAAGAATGGACAAATCTGTCTTGAAAGAAGTACAACCAGAATGCCCCTTAAAAGCAAGGATGGTGAGACTGTGTCTTACATACTTTGGACAAGTTGTCAGAGGAGATCAGTCTCTAGGGAAAGACATCATGCTTGGTAAAGTACAGGGTCAGTGGAAAAGAGCAAGACTCTCAATGAGATGGATTGATGCAGTGGCTGCAACAATGGGCTAAAGTGTAACAACAATCCTGAGCATGGCACAGCATGGACAATGTGGTACATAGGGTCTCTGTGGGTTGGAAGCGACTTGACAGCCCCTAACAACATTTATTAGTGCTTATATATGCATCCCTCATATGCATGTGAAAGCTGGACAATGAATAAGGAAGACCAAAGAATAATCGATGCCTTTGAATGATGGTGCTGGCAAAGAGGATTGAATACACCATGGACTAGTAGAAGAATGAACAGGTCTGTTTTGGAAGAAGTACAGCCAGAATGCTCCTTAGAAGGAAGGATGGCAAGACTTCGTCTCACACACTTTGGACATGTTATCAGGATGGATCAGTCCCTGGAGAAGGACATCATGCTTGGTAAAGTAGAGGGTCAGCAAAAAAGTGGAAGACCCTCAGTGAGATGGATTGACACAGTGGCTGCAACAATGGGCTCAAACATAACAATGATTGTGAAGATGATACAGGACCGGGCAGTGTGTCGTTCTGTTGTGCACGTGGTTGCTATGAATCGGAACTGATTGGACCACACCTAACAACAACAACAGGCACTCACAACCCAAAGGATTATTCATCTCTCACAGCCAAAATAGAAAAGAAGGGAAAGGGAAGAAATTGATCTGAGGCCCAGAAAAATGTGGAGATGGCTGAGCTTAGACTGACATCTTGTGGCTCAGGACGAAACAGCATTTCACTAAGAAATGGCCTTTAAGGATGATTTGGGGGTGGGGAAGAAGAGGAGACTGAGATCAGGGAACAGGAGTCTTTTTAATGTCACGCTCACTTCTTCTTCATTCCTTTTTTATTATATGCCAAACTTCTTCAATACTATCTTAATAAAGATTTTATTATTATAATATTATAACAGTAATGACTACATATTTATATTTTTAATAATAATAATATTAATTATGACTAATTTTATTTCAAATCAATAATCCATTTACCTAATATAAATTGATGATCTCTTTCTTTTAATGACTAGTGTGATGTAATAGACCTGAGCGGTTTGCGTAGTTTCCTAACTAGAAGTTAACACGAGGCATCTTATAAGTTATCTTCTTTCTGATAACCCCCAAAAACCCAGATAGGATAGCAGAAATGTTCCCATTTTACAGAAGAGACAGCTAAGTAATGCCTGAGGTCACACAGGGAACAAGTGGTAGATGAAGTCTTGAATGTAGCCCCTTAGGCTCTAAAGCCAGGACTCTCTTCCAGTGCTGGGGCAACAAGTCAAGTCTCCACATTATCTCATTTAACCTTTAAAGCCACCCTAAGCAGTTGTCGTCGAGTTGATTCTAATAGTGATTCCATTTTTGTCAGAGTAAGACTGTGCTTCATAGGGTTTTCAGTGGCTGATTTTTTTTTTTAAATAATTTTTATTGTGCTTTAAGTGAAAGTTTACAAATCGAGTCAGTCTCTCACACAAAAACCCATATACACCTTGCTACACACTCCCGATTACTCTCCCCCTAATGAGACAGCCCGCTTTCTCCCTCCACTCTGTCTTTTCCTGTCCATTTCCCCATCTTCTAACCCCCTCCACCCTCTCATCTCCCCTCCAGGCAGGAGATGCCAACATAGTCTCAAGTGTCCACCTGATCCAAGAAGCTCACTCCTCACCAGCATCCCTCTCCAAACCATTGTCCAGTCCAATCCATGTCTGAAGAGCTGGCTTTGGGAATGGTTCCTGTCCTGGGCCAACAGAAGGTCTGGGGGCCATGACCACCGGGGTCCTTCTAGTCTCAGTCAGACCATTAAGTCTGGTCTTATGAGAATTTGGGATCTGCATCCCACTGCTCTCCTGCTCCCTCAGGGTTTCTCTGTTGTGTTCCCTGCCAGGGCAGTCATCGGTTATGGCCGGGCACCATCTAGTTCTTCTGGTCTCAGGATGATGTAGTCTCTGGTTCATGTGGCCCTTTCTGTCTCTTGGGATCTTAATCACCTTGTGTCCTCAGTGTTCATTCTCCTTTGATCCAGGTGGGTTGAGACCAATTGATGCATCTTAGATGGCTGCTTGCTAGCGTTTAAGACCCCAGACGCCCCAGTGGCTGATTTTGCAGAAGTAGATCCCCAGGCCTTTCTTCTGAGATGCCTCTGAGTGGACTTGAACCTCCAACCTTTAGGTTAGCAGCCAAACATGTTAACAATTTATACCACCCATTGACTCCTCTAGTAAGGTAGACGTTCTTAGTCCTGATTTATGAATAAGGAAACATAAACGGTGGGGTAGGGAGGTTAACAAGTTTAGTTCAAAGCTCAGGGAGGGTCTAAACTGTGACCCATCTACTTCCATAACCCATCTATGTGAGGGGACTTATCCCCCTCTAGACAGTCCACCCGTCTGCTGCCCTTCTCCCCACTCCTTCTTCCCTATCTTACATATACCTCTCCTACAACCTGGACTTCCAAGAAATTGCTAGCTTTTGTTGCTATGGCTCGTCTTGAAATATTAGCGTTAAGGTTACTATTTCTCCCAGGGACATTTGCATTGTAACAGATAGGGAACTCTAGAGAATAGAAAACCCTTGGATTTAAAAGGGGATTGTCAGCCTGCAAGAAATATATAGGGTGGTTGTGGGTATGTAGGAGCCCTGGTGGCCCAGTAGTTAAGCACTCAGCTACTAACCGCAAGGTTGGTGGTTCAAACCCACAGGCTGCTCCGTGGGAAAAATCTGTGGCAGTCTCCTTCCATAAATATCTACAGCCTTGGAAACCCTATGGAGCAGTTTTACTCTGTCCTCCAGGGTTGCTAGGAGTCTGAATGGACGTGATGGCAAGGGCTTTGGTTTTTGGTTGGTTTGGTGGGTATTTGGGGACAGGTGGACAAAGACTTCCTTTAAACAACCTCGCGAAGACACTTGTGTTCTAGGCAGCCTTGGGCTTCTAGAGATCAGATTATAAATCTGGGGTAACTGAAAATCCAACTGAGGACAACAGTTGTTTCCTCAGCATCCTGGTGGACTCACCACCAGACCAACGCAGATGCCACCTGAGAACAGCTGGGAGGGGAGCCTAAGTCAAACAGTGCTTTTCTCCTATCATTTTGAAGAACAGTATCTTCATAATTTCAAAATACAAGGGACAGAATATTTTAACTTTAATTTGCAGTTTTCATTTTTCCTAAAATAATTTGGAAGAAAAATGGCCAATTAACTGGTGTCCAATACATGTTCTCAACATAGGATAACATTCATTGCATACTGATTAAGTGCCAGGCAACCAGGCATAGTGCTAATGGCTTTTTCTACATTGCCGCATATAAGCCCCACAATGTGAAAGCTGGACAACGAATAAGGAAGACCGAAGAAGAGTTGACGCCTTTGAATTGTGGTGTTGGCGAAGAATATTGAATACGCCATGGACTGCCAAAAGAACGAACAAATCTTAGAAGAAGTACAGCCAGAATGCTCCTTAGAAGCAAGGATGGCGAGGCTGCGTCTTACATACCTTGGACATGTTGTCAGGAGGGATCAGTCCCTGGAGAAGGACATCATGCTTGGCAGAGTACAGGGTCAGCGGAAAAGAGGAAGACCCTCAACAAGGTGGATTGACGCAGTGGCTGCAACAATGAGCTCAGGCATAACAACGATTGTAAGGATGGCACAGGACCGGGCAGTGTTTTGTTCTGTTGTGCATAGGGTCGCTATGAGTTGGAACTGACTCAACGGCACCTAACAACAACAACAACAAAGCCCCACAAAACCACCTATGAGGTAGTATCAATGAGATATGAGAGAATTGACTATCAGAAGGGGTGGGTGGTCCACCCCAGGTCACAAAGCAGGTAGGTGCAGAGCTGGAATTGGAGTGGATGTGGTTTAAGGACCCAAGCTCTTATTTTGTGCATCTCCAGATTATTAATCTCATTCTTTGGTAATTGAATTAAGTATGAACTGTGAGCTTTTTGTTTTCAGTGTTTTCCTCCTTCTTCTTTGGTACATGGATAAGCAGAGTGGATGGACACACAGACACAGGCACGCCAGTCCCTTTTTGCTAGTTGTAATTGTAGCACCTGAAAAACCTGGTGTCATCAATTCTGACTCACAGTGACCCTATAGGTCAGAGTGGAACTGCCCCATAGGGTTTCCAAGGAGTGGCTGGTGGATTCGAACTGCTGACCTTTCGGTTAGCAGCCTGAGCTCTTAACCACTGCGCCACCAGGGCTCCATAATTGTAGCACAGGTTTCCAGAATTATGGCAGCCCCTTTTTGTGCCTGTGCAATGGAACTTAGTCTGAGTCCCCTGTCAGTGACAGCAGGTATTTCTAAGAATGGGGGGAGTGTGAAAATGTTCCAGGGACCAACTTGTGCCCCTGAGCACCTCGTGCTCCAGATTGTAAACTATATATATATATATATATATATATATATATATATATATATATATAAATCAGTTGCATTTGGGTTAATTCCAATTCATAGCGACCCTATACGACAGAGTAAAACTGCCCCGTAGGATTTCCCAGGAGTGGCTGGTGGACTCCACCTGCTGATCTTTTGGTCAGCAGTCGAGCTCTTAACCACTGTGCCACAGGGCTCCATAAACTATAAAGCACTGTATAAATGCAAGGCACTCTTTTCTCTCTTTTGTTTTCAGAGTTACTTAACCCAATATTTCCAAAGCTGATGAATTAGAGCTGGTTCTGTTTACTGCAGGGGTGTTGAGAAAATATGCTAAACTCACTCTCGGTGTATTTCACGGTAATGCATTTTGTGTCTCCATTTTTTAGGATTAATAGTTTGAAAGAGATGAACGTGCTCTTCTATAGTACGTTTCTAGGTATGTGAGCTTCTCTATCTTCTTATTGAGACCTTTTTTTTGTTTATCACTTTAGAGGAGTTGGAAGGTCGTGGGGTGGTGGGGGGCTGGGGAGGACAGAAATTAGGATAAATGAAGCAGATCTTTAAAGAAAAAAATTAATATTCAACTTTGAGCATGAATTAGAGGCTCCTCCTCCTCACTCTCATCCCTTATGCAAGGGAGGGGCCTTGAGAATCAGGTTTTCTTAGGCTGGAGGGATTTTCTAAACCCAGAGGACTCACATCATTGAATTTCTTCTGCAGTAGAGAAGACGTCGCCTTCGTTAATGACGGCTAGGGTAGGAGATAGATAACCCACAATGAGAGAGAGCAAAGCTCAGATAGAAGAGTTAATTTCCTAGAGTAGAAGAAAGGAAAGTTTAAAGACTGGTTCCAGGCCCAAAAGATGGTGGTAAAAGCAAGGAAGGAAGATGCAAAGAGTAATGGATCAGGTGCCTGAGATCTCTTCCTGAGCTGAGGGTGGATCCAGTGGTGGGGCCAGCTTTGCTTAAATTCACCCCTCTGGGTTTGAGGTCTCCCAGGAACACTGGGGCTGGGCAGGCTTCCTAGGCCATGCTAGACAGAGTCTATAAACCTCTATTTCTGTATGTGGCCACTGCCAACATAGCGTTAAGCAAGGATGCTGCGGCAGAGGCAGAAGGCGGCCAAGGGAAGTAGATAGGTATATCCAATCTCCCCTCCAAGACCAGCAGCTGCTTCCCAGAATGCCCTTTTCCCAACCCACATCAAAGCAATTTTCAAGGTGTGGTGTTGGTAGGCAGAAGGGAAGGGAGCTTGGGTTTGGTCGTGGCGTGGATGGGATCTAAATGCACCTACTGTTCCTTCCTCAAAGAACGGAAAGAAAAATAGTTGGAAGAACAGTGGGTGATCCTTCCTGAAGGCTGTCACTTTGGTGCAGCAAATAGATTCTGTCTTGGAGCTCTCAATCAAACCAATCACTTATGGGAATTCTTGTATTAATTCTCCAGCTCCGTCTCCTTCAGATGGGCTAATTCATGTAAAGTTTGACAGTTCAAACCCACCTAGCAGCACTGCAGAAGAAAGACCTGGCGATCTGCTTCCGTAAAGATTACAGCCAAGAAAACCCCATGGAGCAGGTCTACTCTGTAACACATGGGGTCCCCATGAGCTGGAATTGACTTTATAATGAGTTTGTTTTTTTCTCGATATTTGTTTCTTTTGGTGTTCTGTACCAGTTCCCAGACTTTGCTCACTCACCCTCGGTTACAGCTGGTTTGACAACAAACTCTGTATTTGTGGTGTTTTCTCTCTGCCTCCCTTCCCCACTCTTCTACTGGTGCTTCCTCCATTACCCAAATAAACTAATTGCTCTTGAATTCTTGTCTCAGGGTCTGATACCCTAAAATGCTAAAACAATAACTAATGATATTAGCTTTCCATTGTTGATTCTGAATAATTTTGGATATATTGTCTTATTTGACAGTTGTCCCTGAGGTCTGGCGCCTTTTTCTCATACCCATCATGTCCCACAGCTGATAGACCACACATAAGAAAACCAAGGAAAAAGAGGGGTCTTTGTTTATTTTGTTAGGGGTGTCTGTGTGTATATGTATGTATATACATGTGTGTGCATGAGCACAACTATTTTATTTTCCAAAATTAAATATTTATTTAGTAGTATTTGATGCCAACTTTTTCCTGTAAGGAAAATGCTGATATTCTGCACTTTGGCGCAGTCCCCTCCACAAAAAAAAATTTTTTTTAGAATGGTTAAGGAAAGCAAAACTATATTTTCCTTAAAGAAAATTATCAGATTGCTCATCATATTCATTTGTTAAAGAGGGCTGTGATTTTAACAGATGAAATGCATCAACTTAAAGTGTTTGCTGCGTTTCCCTGTTGCACCTTATTCCTCTTGGTCCCTCTCCCTTCCTTTTGTCTCTCCACCTTCCTTCACTACGCTTGTCTTTCTTTGGACCCCTTCCGCTCTCCACATATACCATAAAAACAACAACAAAAAAGAACATGAGATCCGTTTCAGGGCTAATGCATTTCTGCATAAGAACACACCTTCTGAGATCTTTGTTATTGTTGTTAGTTGTCACTGAGTCAGTCCCACACTGATGGTGACCCCATGCTCAATGGTCTGCTCCTATGCCATTCCCGTAATTAGTTGTGGATGAGACCATTGTGATTCATAGCACTTCCAGTGGCTGGTTTTTGAAAGTAGATCACCAGGCCTTTCTTATGGTCCATCTTGGTCTAGGAGCTCTGCTGAAACCTGTACAGCATCATGACAACACACAAGCTTCCACTGACAGACAGGTGGTGACTGTGCTTAAGGTGTATTGGCCAGGTATTGAACTCGAGTCTCCTGCATGGGAGGCAAGAATTAACTCATGCTAATTTTTTTTTAAAAAAGATACTGTCTTTTGAGGAAATCGCTCAAGTACTACTGCTTGCTAGAACATTCTTTTGAAAGAAGCCACTGTGTGTTGAGTCATAGTTGCAAGTCTTGGGTAAGTTAAGAGTCTTCAGACATTAATTTCCTAATGGAGAATAGATAAGTTCTGGCTTTATCAAGAATTCGATGCAAAGAAATATCTTTTAAAATGACAACTACTCCTTTTTTGTTTGAAAATCATTACAGATTCCATCTACTTTCAAGTGATTTCATGCAAGAATAATGACTGGCTGGTAACAGCTTGGCAACACTTTTCAAAACACAGGATCTACTATGAAACATGTTTACTTCGTTTTGGGAAAGAGGAAGGGACAAGACAATCTTTCTATCCCCTAACTTAAGGGGTTTTATCAATAACAGTGACACCAAACATGGGCTTCTTATTAAAACTGGAATGATAGTTGATTGATTTCTCTCTGTATTTCCCATTGGGTCACTCAGGTTAGTATTTTAAGAGCTCAGGTAATTTCAAAAGGATAGGACTGAGAAACAAAAGGGAGATTTTATGGTTACTGTTCATGTTTTCTCTAGGGTCTTAAGATCAGAGGAGGTGGTTCATAGCCAGTAAATATTCTTGAATTAATTTCGTTAAGAAATCAGAATTTTCAGTTCTGAAGTGCTCCCTTTGAGAATTATGGTGTCATGTTTTATGGATGTGATAACTAGTATCTTGAAGTTTTTTTTTCTGTGGGGAAAGGAGCTTATCATAAAAAGCACAAGGTATGTGACTGAAGTATATTTAATTTTGTTGTTGGGACCTATCTTAACTTTTTAGGACCTGAATTTGTTTTTTAGTAAAACAAGACTTACCCTTTTACTCAGTCAAGTGTGTTTTCATAACGCTGTCTTAAAAAAAAGTCCAATTTTCTGAAATCTAATGAACGCAGAAACCCTTTTATGAGGATAGAATCTTTAATCCCTGGGATGAGAAGTCTATTTTCCAAACTGTGGGAATTTTTCAGTTGGTAGAACTTTAAATTCCCTGTGGGCTTAAAGGGTTAACATGGATGAATTCGTGAAAATTGGTGTCTCCCATGGCCTAGCAAGCTATAAAACTTTTTTGTTAGTTTTTGCTTTTGGTCTTACTTGACCACAATACTAAAGACTTTTCCTCTCCTTTTGTTCATAGAGAAGCCTTGGTGGTCCAGTAGTCAAAGTACTTGGCTGCTAACCAAAAAGTCTGTGGTTTGAACCCACCAGCAGCTTCCTGGGAGAAAGATACAGCAGTCTGCTTCAGTAAAGATTACAGCTTTGGAAACCTTATGGGGCAGTACTACTCGGCCCTACACGGTTGCTGTGAGTCAGAATAGACTCAATGGCAATAGGTTTTAGTATTATGGTCATAGTTTGGGGGTGTTTGCCCATCGATGAAACATGCATAATGAACACTTGTCCCTCCTAGAGGAGACAAAAGAAAATAAATGAATGCCAGTGAAAAGTGATAACTTTAGGCTAAAAAGAGTGAATTATTCATAATAAAGAAGAGAAAGCAGAGGTGCTTAGGGATAGAAGGTCTATTGAAAAGTCATCATGTTAAAAGTAAGGAAGAATTGAGAGTTAGAGATGAGAGAATTTTCCATTCTCTGATCTTTAATTCCGATATCCTCTGTAGTCTTTAACAGTCAAATGAGCGCCAGAAAAAAGAAGAATTAGCACGTAACCAGCACTATGGCTTGGATGGGCATGAGCAAGACTATTAATTGGGCTTAACTCTTCAGTCAGGGCATTTTAAATAAGCTTTTCTACTCTCAACTACTTTGATCACCTTTCCTCATTCCTAAAATAGACTTGCCTTTACTTTGATTTCTCTCTCAGTCTTTCTTGATGTAAACTCTAGTTTACGAATATATCTTTTTTAAATTGAGATTAAATTCATGTGACATAAAATTCACCATTTTGATAATTTGAAGTGTACAATCCAGTGGTTTCTAGTATACCTACACTGTCCTGCAATCAGCAAAGTTATTGAATTGTAGTCTTTGGTGCATGATTAAATTTACTCCTAGTGTACCTAAATAATTTACTGCACCGTATCAACTGCCTTGTCATTGTATTCTTTTGGGTGCAATTGTAAATTGAATTTTTTTTTTTTGTAATTCATTTGTATATAGAACACAACCAATTTTGTTTATGGATCTTATACACTGCAACATTGCTAAACTTGCTGATTTGTTCTGATTGATAGTTGTTTCTGCAGATTCCTTAGGGTTTTCTAGATTAAGAGCATGTCTTCTATGAATAGTTTTACTTTTTCCTGTCCAATCTGGATGCCTTTTATTTATTCTTCTTCCTTAACTGCTCTAACAAGAACTTTCAGTACAATGCTGAACACAGGTGATGATAGCAGAAATCCTTGTCTTGTTTCAGATGTTGGAAAAAACGACAACAACAACAACAACAAAAGTTCCCATCTAGTCGATTCTGACTCATAGCTACCCTATAGGACAGAGTAGAACTGCCTCCCACGGGGTTTCCAAGGAGCTGCTGGTGGATTCAAACTGCTGACCTTTTGGTAAACAATCTTTTTTTTTTTTTTAATTTACTTATTGTGCTTTAGGTTAAGTTTATAAAAAAAAAATTTTATAGCTTATGTTAATTTCTCATACAAAAATGTATACACATATTGTTATGTGACACTAGTTGCTATCCCTATAATGTGACAGCATGCTCCCTCTTTCCACCCCGGGTTTCCTGTGTCCATTCAAACCAGCTCCTATCCCTTTCTGCCCCCGCCCCCATTCTGCCTCAGGACAGGAGCCACCCATTTAGTCTCGCGTATCTACTTGAACTAAAAAGCACACTCTTCAAGAATATTATTTTGTGTCTTATAGTCCAGTCTAATCTTTGTCTGAAGACTTGGCTTCAGAAATTATTTTAGTTTTGGGTTAGCAGAGAGTCCGGAGGCCACGTCTTCTGGGGTTCCTCTAGTCTCGGTCAGACCATTAAGTCTGGTCTTTTTACATGAATTTGAGTTTTCCATGCCATTTTTTCCCCTACTCTGTCAGGGACTCTGTTATGTTCCTTGTCAGGGCAGTCATTGGTGGTATCCAGGTATTATCTAGTTCTTCTGGTCTCAGGCTGATGGAGTCTCTAGTTTATGTGGCCCTTTTGTCTTTTGGGCTAATATTTTCCTTTTGTCGTTGGTGTTCATCATCCTTTGCTCCAGGTAGGTTGGGATCAATTTATGCATCTTAGATGGCTGCTCGCAAGCTTTTAAGACCCCATACATCACTCACCAAAGTGGGATGCAGAACACCTTCTTAATAAACTTTGCTATGCCAACTGACCTAAATGTCCCCAGAAACCATGGTCCTCAAATCTCACCCCTGCTACTCTGTCTCTCCAAGTGTTTGGGAGGAGGGGGGTGCGGGGTAAAATATAGTAAGTACTTAGCTTTTGCCGAGAGCGCCATTCTTCTTTGGTTCCCGAGGTGTGAGTAGGCTGTGTGGCTGGCTGCTTCTCCCTGAGGAAACTGAGGCTGAACGCTAGCACCTGCCCGCTGCCACCACCGCTCCAGGAATGGTGCCTGAGGACTCCCCATGATTCAGGCCTGGTAACTCCTCTCTGCTTTTGAACTGTCTCTTCTTCCCCCTGCCCCTCAGTTCATTTTCTAAGCTTGCCTTTGATGTTCAGCGCTCCTAGCTTGTCATAAATATACTCGTTTCACTTGTTTTTTTGGATCTTTGTTGTAAGAGGGCTCGCCAGAAGCGCCTGTCGATTCCACCCGCCATCTTGGTTCCTCCCTATTCCATCCTTTTCTATGCTCTGAAATACCTTCCATAGTCCTGGTGTTAACTGTTCTCTGAAAGTTTGGTGGAATTCTCCAGGGAAGCCATCAGGGTCAGGGCTTTTTGTTGTCGTTTTTGGGAGTTTTATAATTACCTCTTCAATCTCTTCTTTTGTTATGGGTTTATTTAGTTGTTCTACCTCTGTTTGTGTTAGTTTAGGTAGGTAGTGTGTTTCTAGAAATTTGTCCATTTCCTCCAGGTTTTCAAATTATTGGAGTGTAATTTTTCGTGGTATTCTGTTATGATTCTTTTCATCTCAGTTGGGTCTGTTGTGATATCACCCATCTTATTTCCTATTTTGGTTATTTGCTTCTTCTCTTGTTTTTCTTTTGTCAGTTTGGCCAATGATTTATTGATTTTGTTGATCTTTTCAAAGAACCAGCTTTTGGTCTTGTTAATTTCTTTCAATTGTTTTTCTATTTTCTGTTTAATTTATTTCTGCTCTAATTTTTATTATTTCCTTTCTTCTCGTGCCCGTGGGCTCCTTTTGCAGCTCTCTTTCTGTATGTCCGAATGGTGGAGTTAATGACTTGATTTTGTCCCTTTCTTCTTTTTGGTTGTGTGCATTTATTGCTATAAATTGACCTCTGAGCACTGCTTTTGCTGTGTCCCAAAGGTTCTGTTAGGATGTGTTTTCATTCTCACTTGATTCTGTGAATTTATTTATTCGGTCTATGATTTCTTCTATAACCCAGTAGTTTTTGAGCAAGGTGTTGTTCAGTTTCCATATTTAATTTTTTTCCTTGTCCTTTTCTGTTATTGATTTCTACTTTTATGGCTTTATGGTCAGAAAAGATGCCTTGTAATATTTAGGTGTTTTGGATTCTGTTAAGGCTTGCTTTGTGGCCTAATATGTGCTCTATTCTGGAGAATGTTCCACATGTGTTGGAAAAGAAAGCATACGTGGCTGCTGTTGGGTGGAGTGTTCTGTATATGCCTATGAGATCAAGTTGGTTGATTGTGGCATTTAGATCTTCTGTGTCTTTACTGAGCTCCTTTCTGGATGTTCTGTCCTTCACCGAAAGTGGTGTGTTGGAGCCTCCTACTATTATTGTGGTGGTGTCTATTTCTCTTTTCAATGCTGTTAGAGTTTGTTTTATGTACTTTGGAGCTGTATCATTGGGTGCATAAATATTTATTATGGTTATGTCCTCCTGATGTATTGTCCCTTTAATCATTATATAGTACCCTTCCTTATCCTTTGTGATGGATTTTGCTTTAAAGTCTATTTTGTCAGAGATTAATATTGCCACTCCATCTCTTTTTTGATTGTTGTTTGCTTGATATATATATATTTTTCATCCTTTGAGTTTTAGTTTGTAGACAGATCATTTTTTTTTTTTATCCATTCTGCCTCTCTCAGTCTCTTTATTGGTGCCTTTAATCTGTTTACATTCAGAGTAATTGTTGATAGATATGAATTTAGTGCTCTCATTTTGATGTTTTTTTTTTTTTTTGTATGTGTTGTTGACAGTTTCTTTGTTCCACTTAATTTTCTGTGCTGAGTTGTTTTTCTTTATGTATTTTCTTTTCATCGCTGTTGATTTTGTATTTGCTGAGTCTTTATGGTTTTCTTCTTTTTTGTTTTGATGTGTAGGATTGTTAGTTTCTCTTGTGGTTACCTTAATATTTACCTCCATTTTTCTAAGTTTAAAGCAATCTTTTATTTCTTGATACAGCCTTGACTTCCTCTCCATATGAAAGTTCTATGACTATATTATTTGGTCCCTCTTTTCTGTTTTAATGTTGTCATCTTTTACATATTGATGTCTCTCTTTCCCTATTTTCAGCATTTTAGCTTTGATTTATTTTTGTGACTTCCATATCTGGGTTGATATCTGGTTGTTCTGTCCAGTGTTTTGGTCTTGGATTGTTATCTGATGTTTTGACTCTCTAACTGGAGGACTCCCTTTAGTATTTCTTATAATTTTGGTTTGGTTTTTACAAATTCCTTTAACTCCTGTTTATCTGGAAATCCTCTAATTTCACCATCATATTTGAGAGAGAATTTTGCTAGATACATAATTCTTGGTTGGCAATTTTTTTTTTCCTTCAAGGCTTTATGTATTTCATCCCATTAACTGCCTGCCTGCATGCTAAGTAGTCAGAGCTTAGTCTTATTGACTCTACTTCGTAGATGACTTTTCATTTATTCTAGACGCTCTTAAAATTTTTTCTTTATCTTTACTTTTGGCAAGTTTGATTATAACACATCTTGATTTCTTTTGGGATCTACCCTGTGTGAGTTTTGATGAGCTTCTTGGATAGATATCTTCTCATCTTTCACAATATCAGGGAACTTTTCTGCCAAAAAATTTTCAACAATTCTCTCTGTGTTTTCGGTTATTCTCCCCCTGCCCCCACCCCGTTCTGGTACTCTAATCACTTGTAGGTTATTACTCTTGATAAAGTCCCACATAATTTCTATGGTTTCTTCATTTTCTAAAACTCTTTTATCTGGTTTTTCCTCAAATAAATTGGTGTCAAGTGTTTTATCTTCAACCTCATTAATTCTGACTTCCATTGCCTCAGTTCTGCTCCTATGACTTTCTAATGAGTTGTCTAATTCTGAAATTTTATTGTTAACCTTTTGGATTTCTGTTTGCTGTCTCACCATGGATTTTTGCAGCCTGTGAAATTTGTCATTATATTCTTGTAGAACCATCTTAATTTCCTCTGTTTCTTTGTCTGTGTGTTCTTTGGCTTGGTCTATGTTTTGCCCAATCTCCTTCCTGATCTGTTGAAGTGTTCTGCATATTAATATTTTGAATTCTTCCTTTGGTAATTCCAAGAAATTATCTTCCTCTCAGACGTTTCTTAGTCTTTGTTTTGGTTACTTGCTAATGTCATTATAGTCTGCCTCGTTAAGTGATTTTATATTGACTGTTGTCTCCAAGCCATCAATGAGTTATTACATTTATTTATTTTATGTTTTCATACTGTGTCCTATCTTCTTTTTTTGTTTTGTTTTGGTATGCCCAAATAGGCTCATTGTGTGAGCTACTTTGATTATTGGTGTCTTTGAAGCTTTCACGTCCTGTCATAAGGTGGTTAGAGATGCTACTAGGTATGTGAGACCAGGAGTCTGTTTACTTTTCTTGTGTGGATTCAGCTCAGATGTCCAGGTCGTCAGTGACTGAGTGTATGGTGTAGGCTCTCACTTACAGTCCTAGATGGGCAGGGCTACATACATAAGGATGATTAGAAGAGGCACAGGTATCTGAGCAGCCAATCTCTTAACACTACGCCCCCAGAGCCCTGTTTCAGATCTATATGGGGGCATTTCCAGTCTTTCACCATTAAGTATGATGTTAGCTCTGAGTTTTTGGTAGACATCTTTTATCAGTTGAGGAATTTCTCTTCTATTCCTAGTTTATTGAGTGTTTCTATCATGAAAGGGTGTTGGATTTTGTCAAATACTTTTTCTGTGTCTATAGTTGTATGTTTACTTTTTCTTCATTCTGTTAATATGGTGTTAATTTATTTTATTCTATTAATTTCTTTTTTTTTTTAATGTTGAACCACCCTTGTGTTACTGGGATAAGTCCCAATGGTCATGGTGCATAATCCTTTTAATATGCTGCTGGCTTCATCTTCTAGTTTTTTTTTTTTTTTTTAGGAGTTTTGCATCTATATTCATAAGGGATATTGGTCTGTGATTTTCTTTGACTGTGTGTGATGTTTTGTTTAGCTTTGGTATTAGGACAGTAGTAGCTTGCTAGAATGAGTTAGGAAATGTGACTCCCTCTTTGGAAGCATTTGAGAAGTATTGGTATTAATTCTTCCTTAAATATTTGGTAGAATTTGCTAGCTGAGCAAACACTTGAAAAAATGACCCCATGGCTCTTAAGAGTTTGGGAACCACTAACCTAGTGAAAGGTTCAGAGGAAGCAATGTTCTTAGTCACAGATGAGCTGAAGATCAGGCTGTACCTTCTGATTCTTTCACACTTTGGCTTCAGTTAGTTCCCCAACCCCCAAGGTACGAGTTTTTCATCCAACACATCCATAGTCATTTGTCAATTTGAGAGGATACCTAAATCAAATATATATTGTTTGATCAAGTCTGCCATTTTGGATCACCCTTCCCCCTCCCTCCCCCCTGTTGATCTTGCCTATTAGGGCAAATACTAAGAATCTCATTCTTCTCAAGTAATCTGGGTGTGGGATTACTACAGTAAATTAGGTAGGCATTAGAATTGTGTGGTAACCCTGATGGTGTAATCGTTAAGTGTTATGGCTGCTAACCAAAAGGTCAGCAGTTCGAATCCACCAGGTGCTCCTTGGAAACTCTATGGGGCAGTTCTACTCTGTTCTGTATAGGGTTGCTAGGAATCAGAATTGACTTGACAGCAGCTTTTTTTTTTTTTTTTCGGTAATATTGTGTGTCATCAGTTTGCACTGTCATTTCTGGGTAGTGTCAGAGAAATTATGTAGATATTCCAAGATTTCTCATTTTTCTAGAAATATTTAGTTTTATTTATAAAAATAGAGTTTTCCTGTAGTTAAGATTGTCATGGCTGCTAACTGAAAGGTTGGAGGTTCGAGTCCACACAGAGGTGCCTCATAAGAAAGGCCTCGTGATCTACTCCTAAAAAGTCAGCCATTGAAAACTCTGTGGAGCACAGCTCCATTCTGACACACGTGAAGTTACCACAAGTTGCAATGGACTCAGTGACCACCACTTGAGATTGTCATGCTCATTCTCCAATTCTTACTCTGCCTTTTTTTCCCACATAGTAAAAAGCCTTCTGCTGTTTTTAAAGAGGGGAAAGGGGAGGCTTGATGAACTCCTCAAATGTGTACCAGTGGTCTGCTTCTAGCTACCTCAGCCTCATTTGCTCCAGAGCTGACACAAACTTCCTCAGCTCTGAGTGAGTAGAGCGTTCCCCTCTCTGGGTGTAGGTCTTGTTTCTCTGTATCTGTGTCTGCATATAGGAGCACTATGAGTTGGAATCAACTTGATGGCAATGAGTTTGTTTTGTGTGTGTGTGTGTGTGTGTCTGCCTATAGGTTTGTTCTCTTCCAAGTGCTGAAAATCTTCAGCTGACAGATATATTGTACATGGCCTGCATATAACCTGCCAATATCAGGCCTGGCTCCACTTGCCATTGATTGCAGGGATTCATTCCGTTTCATTCTACTCTTTTCCACACTTGGAGACTCGGGACTCTTTCTGCTCCCCCTGCACATGGCCTTTTCCCCTGGTTCCTTTAATAATGCTGTAGCCCTGCTCTTCAGGACCCAGAAAACTTCTGGGTGACAGTGCAGTGCAGAGTGAAACACCAAGCACAGAGCTGGGCTCATTAGCATCTCTCTCCTCAGGCCTCTGCACAGGCCAGACATCTTGGTAGACAGAGAGGCAGAATGAGATCAGAACCAAGTCAGTCCCCAATTTAAGTCTGAGCTTTGCAACTGGCAGAAAAGCCGCATACCTGCCCCCAAGCAGCAGCCTGCAAATTGGCCTTCAGAGCTCTCCTCAGAGCCTTGAGAGAGAACCAGACACTGCAACTAAGGCCGGGTCAGGCATTCAATTAACACTGCTCCTTTTCTGGTATGCTCAGTGCTCTGGAGTGAAGGAGTCCCTCTGCCCATGGAGGGCAGCTCCAGCCAGATTGCTCAGTTCAGAGGGACAGGGAGACAGTTGAGCCTTGAGTATTTTTTTAATGAGTTACTCTTCAAGCAGTCTTTAAATAGTTCTCATCTGTACTACAGGCTGTGATGGTGGACCCTTCTTTCACCACCTATTGGAAGGGGAATAAGGAAGCCTTCAGTAAGTACCAGTGATTTATATTGGGCCTTTGAAGGTCTGTTCATTCATTCACTTAGCAAATATTTATTGAGTGAATACTATGTGCCAGAAACACTTCTAGCCATGTTATGTGAACACACAAAGATACAGCCCTCCTGGTCCTGAATTTTGGCCATTAGATGTATTAAGACACACCGGAAAGAAATATGGCCATTGCCAACCCAGCCCCATGGCGTCACAGAGGCAGGAGCCATGTCTGCTCTGCTCACTATTAGACCCCACACCTTGCTCATACTGGCATAAGTCTGTGCTCATCATGGCACACGGCCAGTCCTGGGCATCCCCAGCAGGCAGCAGCCACTCGTGGCAGCTGGTATGGAGGCTTGTCATGCCCAGTTTTCAGCGGCTGCACTGGAACACTTCTTGTGGCAGGCAGCTTTGTGGTTGATTTCAACATAGTTTGGTGCCCACTGCTCAGCTCTACTTCAGCTTCTCTTTGCTTTCCTGCCTCAACATTTTCTTTGGAGTCCAGCAATCTGCTCAGACACACTTAAGCAAGTTTATGCTCCTGGGACAACCCTCACCAATGGCATAGAGGAGTCGTTAGGTATAAATGCTCCATCTTCTATCACATTCTGTGTGAGTCCTTGGTGCCCGAGCTACCCAGCACAGTAACTGGCTAAATAATGAACCTTTTATTAGTCTCTCTTTTCTCTGTCTCATTTCACTCTCTCTGCTCCCTCACTCCTGCTTCATGGAATGGCCTTCCCAAAAAATAACATTTTATAAGCCTGTGCCTCAGATACTATTTCCGTGGGAACCCAAACCAAGACACCTCAGCAATGTGTTCTCTAGAGGGGAATCACTTGAAGGTATGCCATTGGTTGAGGGTTGCTCCAGGGGCATAAACTTGCTTCAGTGTGTCTGAGCAGACTTCTGGACTCCAGAGAAAACATTGAAGCAGGAAAGCAAAGAGAAGCTGAGGTGGAGTCCTGGCAGTGAGCACCAAACTGTGTCAAAATCAACCACAAAGCTGCCTGCCACAAGAAGTGTCCCTCAGTGATGATGATGATTATAATTGATGATAATAGTAACAACTGTAATTGTAATAATAGCTGACCTCACCTATTTGAGTGTTTACAGTCTACAGGCACTCTTCTCAACATTGGCATATATTGACTTCCATTATTCTCACAGCCAATAATAAGGTGAGTGTCATCATTACCCTCATTTCACCTGTAAGAAAACTGAAGGCACAAAGAAATGGGATAACTCGTCCAAAGTCACACAGTCACAGACCTGGGATTTAAACATAGGCCAACATTCTTAGAATCCACTACTCGATTTTGTCTCTGATTTCAAGGAATTACACGCCCCAGGACTCAATATCTCTGTATTTTTTTCCAAGTCAACTAAGGTAGTTGTGGTGGTGCCAGGGTATGTGTCACACCTGTCAATGAGAAAAGGTAACAGGTTATAATTTCCAAAGATGTATATACATACCCAGTGCCCAGTGTATGTATATGAGTGTATATACATACATACATACATAAATATATATATGAGAAGAAGTAGCATCAGGACCAGAGGAAGACTAAATAAGTGAAGAGGACTTAATGCACTTATTGATGAAGTTCAAAGACCACAGCCTTCAGTATGGATTACACCTCAACATGAAAACAAAAATCCAAACAACTGAACTAATAACCAACATCATGATAAACAGAGAAAAGATTGAAGTTGTCAAGGATTTCATTTTACTTAGATTCACAATCAACACCCATGGAAGCATCAATCAAGAAATCCAATGACAAATTGCATTGGTCAAATCTGCTGCAAAAGATCTCTTTAAGGTATTGAAAAGCAAAGACGTCACTTTGAGGACTGATGTGCTCCTGACCCAAGCCATGGTGTTTTGAGTTGCATCATATGCATGTGAAAGCTGGGCAATAAATAAGAAAGACTGAAGAAGAATTGATGCATTTGAATTACGGTGTTGGCAAAGAGTATTGAATATACCATGGACTGCCAGAAGAATGAATAGATCTGCCTTGGAGGAAGTACAGCCAGAATGCTCATTAGAAGCAAGGATAGTGAGACTTTGTCCTGCTTACTTTGAATATGTTACCAGGAGGAACCAGTCCCCTGAAGAAGGACATCATGCTTTGTAAAGCAGAGGGTCAGCAAAAAAGAGGGAGACCCTCAAGAGATGGGCTGACATAATGACTGCAACAATAGGCTCAAACATAGCAATGATTGTGAGGATGGCACAGGACTGGGCAGTGTTTCATTCTGTTGTAAATAGGGTCTCTATGAGTGGGAACTGACTTCACAGCACCTAACAACAACAGCAACTATATATATATATAAATATATATTTATATTTATAAACACACATATATGTATATCCCATCCCATATGTATAGTTTTCCAACACGATAATCACTCCTCTCACAGAAACGTGGGACTGTGTCCCTTTCCCTTCAATTTGGGTGGGTCTGTGACTGCTCCAACCAAGAGTGGTGAAAGTATTATCTTCGTCATCTAGTATTGCCAAAACAGAAATGCCACAAGTGGATGGCTTTAACAAAGAGAAATGTATTCTCTCACAGTTTAGGAGGCTAGAAGTCCCAATTCAGGGTGCCAGCTCTAGGGGAAGTTTTTCTTTTTTGGCTCTAGGGTAATGTCCTTGTCATCTATCTTTCTCTGGTCTAGGAACTTCTCAGGGCAGGGACTCTGGGTCCAAAAGACTGCTATTCTTCTGGCTCTTGTTTATTGGTGGTATGAGGTCCCCCTGTCTCTCTGCTCACTCCTATCTTTTATATCTCAAAAGAGATTGATTTAAGACCCAACCTAATCTTGTAGATTGAGTCATGCCTCATTAACGTAACCAACTGTAATCCTGTAATGTATAGAGGTAAGATTTACAACACATAGGAAAATCACATCAGATGACAAAATTGTGGACAATCACACATTACTGGAAATCATGGCCTAGCCAAGTTGACACATATTTTGGGGGGACACAATTCGATCCATGACAGTGATGTTATGTTATTTCTAAGTCTGGGTTATAAAAGGTGATGCAGCTTTCACCCAGTTGTCTCTGTCTTCATAAGATTTTGGAACTCAGAACTGAGTGTGGGAAGTCTGGCTGCCTGAAGATGTCATGCTGTTGAGACCTTGTGGAGAGACCACCTAGTGATGGGGAGAGTTTTCCACAGAGCCCTAGCTGCTCCAGCGGCAGCCCTCCCAGTGGTTTGAGATGACCCAGCCTCAGCTAACGCCTGACTGCTGCTTCCTGAGAAGCCCTGAACTAGAACTGCCCAGCTGAGTCAAATCCAAACTCCTGACCCACAGAAACCGGGAGAAGCAATCAATGATTGTTGTTGTTTTAAGAAGTCACTAAGTTTTGGGGTGATTTGTTATGTAGCAGTGGATAGCTAATACAAGAAGTTTCATAGTCAATAATCAGGGTTCTTACTATGGTTTACCATCCATTTTGGATGAATTTCTAAGATTTTGTAATAATAATAATAATGTATCAACATTCTACATATAATATAGAATAGTATTATGTAATAACAATACCTAACATTTATTGAGAACTTGCTATATGCCAAGCAGTGTCCTAAGTGCTTTAAATGAATTAAGTCATTTAATTACCACAGCAGCCCTGTGACCTCGGTATTAAACATTTGTAAAAGAGGCACAGAGAGGTGAGGTCACGTGCCCAGCATCACATTGCTGTAAATGATGAATGAGGAGTTAACATATTAAGTACATGCATTACTCCATCAAGTATAAAATCATACAAAGTTACACTGAACCATTTTATAAACTTCCGGGATTTTATAACAGAAACGGGGTTTATCTAACAAGAATGTCTACTTACAAATACTGCCACTCGAGAAGGAGAAACATGACATCAGTGTTCATCATTTTCATGATACTTTAATGGAAATAGATGTGAAATTTCCAGGAATTTAGACCAGGACCAGTTTTAAGAATAGTTGTTTGCATTTTTGGAATGACTGAGACTGGTTCTATATCTGCATGCTGGTATAAAAATGCTGTCGTGTGCCGTTGAGTTGATTCCGATTCAGAGTGACCCTATGTGACAGAATAAATCTGCCCCATAGGTTTTCCTAGGCTGTAGTCTTTTTTTTTTTTTTTAGTCTTCGGGTCTTTCTTCTATGAATTTGCTGGGTCGGATTGAACCACCAACATTTCTGTTAGCAGCTGAGCACTTAACCGTTGCGCCACCAGTGCTCCTGGTGTAAAAATAAGCATGTGTAATTCCGAAATAATACTCTACACATTTAATAACTATAAGCATTTGTCATTGGGGCCAAAAAAGTTACTCATTGTAAGAGGTTAAAAATTTAGTATTTACTGATCACTTAGTAGATGCTTTTATAATCGTGTTCTCATTTAATTCTCCTTTAATAATAAGGAAGGTAATCATCTTATTGACCCAGTTTTATAAATGAGGTTAAGTAGCTTGCCCAAGGCTGAGGAGCTAGGAAGTGGCTAACGTGGGTTTTATACCCAGATCCGGGTATGCCAAAGTTCCCAAGTGTAGCCCCTGCACTCTCCTTTCTAGACCGCGTCAGTATTTTATGTCTGTAGATTGAATTTTTCATCCACTTTGGGGCTGTTTGAAATGCTTTTATGTTCTTGGGAAGAGAGGAGAGAAGAAGTTTTACTTGGAATGTCTTCCTTTTCCCTCTCCCTGATACACGTTTGTTCTTCGCACCCTCATTAAGGAAACAGATGCCTTTTCACACTTCAGTTGCATTTGCCTAGAATTTTTCCCAACAAACTCACCCCAACCCACTCTCTGTCAATCTGGGTATGTATGAGTCCTTACACCTGTGCTGGAAAGTCAGCCCTCTGGAGCCTTTCCCATCCTTCTGCATAGCATTGACCTCTCCTAACTTCCACTTCTTTGAGTTTATAAATCTATCTCTGTATCGTATTGGAATAGCTCATCTTTGTTGACCCTTTTGGTCCCTAGCCTGGGAGCTACCTAGGCAAGAATTGTGTCTCATTCATTCTTGCTTCCCTTGTGGCTAGCTCTGTTTTTAGCACATAGCGGTTGTCCAGAATGTACTTATGGACTAAATGAACAGATGTGGTTTTATTTATTTATTTAATAAGAGGGATTATATTTTGTGTGGCATTGTATTCCCATTCCTTAACTGTGTCTGGTATATAGCAAGTGCTGAAAAATATTTGCTGAATGAATTAGTTCAGCATATTAGAGATTTTAACTAGAATCCTAAGAAGTAGCAGTCTTATGGGAAGCAGTAAGCTTAAATATCCCCAAAATGAATATATTTCTTTTAAAGAAGCTGAAAGAAACCAAATGGCCTTGCATTCTAGAGAGAGCAGAGATATTTTAATTTTATACCTAATGAAGAATAAGGTGTTCTTTTGACTTTCTCCCCTTTTAAATTCAGTACATTTACCTACAACACTGGTTTACCAGTTATTTGGAAGTAAAATTAAGCTCTGAGCTGTGCTTCTATTCCTTTGGCCTACATTTCATGTTGGAAGAAAAGGATTTGGGTTCCCAAGTTCAAACTCCAAGATTACTGGAGGCTGGACATGGTGAGGAGGCAGTTACATAGTCCAAAGCGGAATATGTTCACTCATCTCCATCCCTACAGCAATTGTGAGGATGGTTCAAGACCAGGCAGTGTTTCCATCTGTTGTGCGTAAGGTCACTGTGAGTTGGAACCAACTTGGCAGCTCCTCACAACCACCACAACTTCAGCCCCAGGTCATGCAAGAATGATGCTCCTCTATAGCCAAAGGCCAAGAGTGGTGATGTTATCCAATCCTCTCATTTGACAATCAAGGAGACAGGAGGCCCAGTGAGGTGAGGGTTCTTCCCTCAGGTTACACAGTTAGTGACAGAGTTAGAACTAGAAACCCATTCTCTAGAATCTAAATATTACTCTCACTCATTTCAACACATCCTATTGTTATCCTTAAACCACTAAATGAGGCTGTAAACTTCTGGAGACTAATGGCTGTGCCTTTCTCTCCTACTGTATTTCTCACAGCAAGGATCAAGGTCTACATATCCTGGACTCAGCCCATCAGGAGTCTACCCAGAGCAATAGACGAGGGATCCTCATCACTTCTAATCAATGTATAATTGGAAGAGCAGGTCTTCTTTTGCACCTGTTTCCGAGCACCCAAAACAATTCTCCCATGTTCATAATAGCCACATTCCCATGCTCAGTCAGCCAGTCCCTCACAGTGTAATCACATGGCCATGCCTAGACATTGTCCTTTCTACGGAAGAAATTGATACTAGCAGAAATACTGCGGAATAATGCTCCAGAACTTTCTGTTTGAAAAACACGGGAAATCCATTTTTACTTAGGCTCATAGGTATCAAGTATGGTTCTTTGCCATTCTACTTTCAGAGCAGTTTCCTTCCTGCTTTTTAAAGAGTGTTCTTCCTCTTTAAAAATCCCACTGGGAAACTTTGCGAGTCTGTGTGAACATATACCTCAGAGTTATCCCATGAGAGGAGAATGGAGCTAGGATACTTACACACCAACTTTCATTAGTCATTGCTTGATAGCTGTTGGAAGAAGATAGTTAGAGGTCAATACTTGGTCACTACTGGGGTGTCACAAGTAGGAGCTGAGTAGTCTTAAGCTGACATAGAATCTCATCTAGAAAGAGGGGGAGAGGCTTGCAACTGGAATCCAGGTTGTTTGGCACTAACATGGTGTATTAGTTTCCTGTTTATTTCCTATTGATTCTTGAACCACCACAAACTAGGTGGCTTAAAACAATGCAAATTTATTTTCTTGAGGTTCTAAAGGTCGAAAGTCTAAAATCAAAGTGTTGGCAGGGCTATGTGCCTCCTGGAGTCTTCAGAGAAGAATTTGTTTCCTTTCCTTTTCCAGCTTCTAGAGGTCGCCTACTTTTCTTAGCTTGTGGCCGCTGTCTCCATCTTCAGAGCCAGAAGTATAGCATCTAATCCCTCTGTCTTTGCTTCTTTCTGCTGCAATCATCACACGATCTTCCGACTCTGACACCTTCTGCCTCCCTTTCATAAAGACCCTTATGATTATATTGGGCCTACCCAGATAATCCAGGGCAAACGCCCCAACTCAAGGTCATGAATTTAATTATGCTTGCAAAGTCCATTTTGCTGCATATGGTAAAGGAGTCACAGATTCCAGAGATTAGCATGGAAAAATATGGGGGCGGGGAGTGATATGATAATTCAATATACTACACATGGTGAGGCCTGAGGCTAGCCAGCTTCCATCCAGGGGCAGGAGGGTACTATCAAAAGGGAAGGCAGGCACTGACCAGCAAAGAAATGACCAAAGAAAAAAAAAATTTTTGTCCTTTTTTTCGTAGACTAAACTGCCCTCCCTTTGTCTTCCCTTGTTTTAAAAACAAAGTCAAATGAGAAAAAAAAAAAAAAAAAGGCTCAGAGACTTTTGGAATGATTTGAGACCTGGTCCCAAGCACCTGGGAGAATCCTCCTAAAGATCTTCCAGGGTTTTCACCTGGCTGGGAGCAGTTCAAATCTTTTATAACCTCTTCCCCTTATCCCAGTCACTTCCTCCTAAGAACTTGTTTGCACACATGACTCCAGACTAAAGACTTGACTTCCAGATTAAGTGTCCAGAGCACACGGGGGCTCCCTCAGTATTTGCTGGAAAAAAGGAGGGAGGAGGAGGATGCAGACAATGACTCTGTGTGTGTGTGTGTTTGTATTTAGCCTCTCTGACATCAGACTAAAAGGCAGGCCTGGACTTTTAAGCAGAAGTGAGGGAAACTGCGATTTATTTTGGGTCAGTCTATGGCAGCCATAATGAATCACCTTGAGGGCTTCTCCCACACTGCTGACACACAGAGAGCTGAGGGCAGGGAGAGGGAGCTGGGAAACCCCAGTCCCTGACCTGTCCTGTACCTGTCTTGTGAGGACCCAGCTTCTGGCCCGAGGCAGGAGCAGTACTTGGAGGAAAATAAACCATCTTGGTGGAGTGATGGGCCTCTCCCCGAAGGGCTGGTGTTTCTGAGTTGAATGGCTGAGTTTCAGCTGTAGGGCAAAACTGCCATCCTGGGTTGCTCTGGGAACAAATTATAAGATTCATTTCCCCAAATGCCCTCTCTTGATGGAGTTCCCACACAGTTAGAAGAAACTAAATCTACCTCAATCAATTCCACTGGTTCTGGAGTTAACTCCTAAGCCCCTCTGAGGCTTCTGCACCAACCTCCCACCCCCTTCATTTTCTACGCCTGTCAATATAAATCACTCTCAAAACCTGACCAGTGCAATCCTTTTCACATTTAGGGAGTAAAATGAAACACGCCTAAGCTATGAGTTTGTTTGTTTATAAAAAGAACACTTTGCTATCTAAATACCAAATCTGGCTAGTGATAGAATATGCTAGGTGTGAGAGAGAAAAAAAAAAAAAAAGACTGTTGCTAAGTTTCTTTTGTGATCCTGGCTTTAGGCTATTTCCTGGAAAAGCCTTCTGAAGAAAAAATGATTGAAACTAGAAAATATTTTTCCACTTGTGTTTTCTGTAGGAAATGGCTTTTTATTTTATTTTTCTTATTGCTAGGGCTCCCGCCATGCTTTACAAATGTCAGCTAGCTCCAGACTTTCAGATTCACTCTCTTATTTGACTAATGAAAAACTAGGAAGGAGATGGTGCTTTTAAGCCATTTTCTGAACATGAGACTGTGGGCTAGGTGCCCAGCCAGCACAGTAACCAAGAATCCACATTTCTTCTCTTCTGGTGATTGTCAGAGACATCTTGGCAATGCTCAGCCAACCCAGTGACCTGGCAGAGAGCATCATCCAGAATGTGAACATTTTTCCTTCTCAGTCTTGGGAAAGTCCAGGCAATGAAGTGAGAGTGTATGAATGGCTGGGATGTCATCTCTAGGACTACTTCCCACTTTAGCCAGACTCCCCTGAGATCTCTGAAAGCTATTTCTAACCTCTGTGGGGTGTGGCCAGAGATAACATATGCCTCACTTTTCCCACTTACTGCAATTGTAAAACGTTAAGTGCACTGAAATGCTCTCTAGCTTGAATCCCCGCAGAGTGGGTTGGAGGTCTCTGAAGGACACAGCTTTCAAGAAAAACACGGCAGCCAAAGCAAGTGGCACACAGAGCTGCCCTTGCACTGGCCCCCACTGTCGTTGCGATAAAGTGAGAATCTTCCCTGTGGCTCATGAGACACAAGACTCCACTCGGAAGACCCTTGTGCAATTCTTCTTAACTCCCATCACACTTTCAAGGGCTTAGTCAATGCCTGGCTTGTTTACTTGTTCATAAGCCATAGAAAGGAAGGGACCATGCTTTTCTCATTCGCAGCTTTGTCACCAGAGCTTAGCAGAGCTCCTGGCACATAGCAGATGAGCAGTTGTTGTTTGTTGGAAGGGTGAACGGGATTGGAACAATTCTTCAGTTGACTGGCGTACTACATGAATGTTGAAAGTTGCCTAAGTCAGTCCATAACGTTGTGGAAAGGGAATTTACATCTAGAGGCTCTTTATGTCTACCGTCAGGCTTACTTTATGTCCACTGTAGGGAGAAAATTGTTTACTTTGCTTCAGCAAAGCACAGAGGTTGGAGTTTCTTTTTGGTAGGCTTATATAAGCAGGAGTCCTGAAGTCACAAACAGTTAAGCAGCTCGACTGCTGAAAGGTTGACAGTTCGAACCCATCTAACGGCTTTGTGGGATAAAGACCTGGCAATATCCTTCTATAAATATTACAGTCAAGAAAACCCTATGGGACAGTTGTACTTTGTCACATGGGGTCACTAGGAGACAGAATCAACCGGATTGCACCCAACAACAATAGTGTGTAAGCAGAGGAGGCCCTGAGTGGCACAACAATTAAGCACTGGGCTGCGAATGGAAAGGCTGACCATTCAAACCCATCCAGAAAGGCCTGGTGACCTGCTTCTGAACGGCTGCATTCATGAAAGCCCCATGGAATACGGTTCTACTCTGAAACACACGGGGTTTTCATGAGTGGAATCAATTTGACAGCAAATTTTTGTTTGTTCGTTTGTTTACTTTAGTCAGAGGAACATTGACGGTTCAGCAGTAGAATTCTTGTCTTCCACTTGGGAAACTCAAGTTCAATTCCCAGGCGATTCACCTCACGTGCAGCCACCACCCTGTCTGCCAGCGGAGGCTTGCGTGTTACCGTGATGCTGAACAGGTGTCAGTGCAGCTTCCAAACTAAGGTGGACTAGGAGGACAGGCCTGGCAATCGACTTCTGGAAATCAGCCAATGAAAGTCCTATAAATCACAACTGAGTCACAACGGCTTCATCTGCAACTGATCATGGGGACAGTGCAGGATCGGGCAGTGTTTCATTTTGTTGTGCACGGCGTCGCCATGAGTTGGGGTCCTACCTGATGCATCTAACAACAACGACGTATGTAAGCATATGTGGCAGAAATGGCTAGACCCTGTCTTTAGCCCTGGTCTCCACCAGATGTAGGTAGGTGAAGATTGGCCTTAGGTTTTTTTCCATTTTTCTGGAACGGGGTTATCCCCTGTCTCTTTTTTTGTGCTTATGCTGAGCGGCCTCAAGCAGGTAATGCTGCTCTGCAAAAGCTGAAGAGCACCTGCCACGTGCTATTAGCCACACCAGTGACAGAGCTCATCCCCCTGCTGCCTCTAGCTCTTGGAGTGCCGGTCTGCACTGCTGACACCTCTGTACAAACTCAAACCACCAAAGCAGGACAGAACATCTCTTTGTGTTTTATCTACTTCAGATGTTCCCAGGGAAGCGGAAAGCAGGGCTATGACACCCAGGATCCATTAGATGGCTGTCTTGCATTTCTTTCCATTATGAGCAGATGTTGCTTTTCCTAATGCAAGTGGAGGGTTCTGCTGCTCTCCAGAGGTAGACGCCCAACTGTGTGGGGAGCAAACAGCAGAAATGCCAGGGTGAGGCTTTCTACCTCAGCTCAGTGTGCAGCATCGTGCTGTTCTGGTTTCATCACAATTCTCTGTTATGGGGCATGAAGATATGCTGGAACTTTCCTCCCAAATACAGCTGGGGCTGGCCGGGTTTATTGGCTCCTAGATTACCTGCAGACAGATTGGTCCTTAGCAGAGGCACTGGGCTAAGAGTCAGGAGACCTCTCCCTCCCCGCCCCCTCCACCACCTCCTACACTAATGGAAACCCTGGTGGCCTAGTGGTTAAGTGCTATAGCTGCCAATCAAAAGGTCAGCAGTTTGAATGCACCAGGCACTTCTTGGAAGCTCTGTGGGGTAGTTCTACTCTGTCCTATAGGTTCACTATGAGTTGGAATTGACTCGACGGCAACGGGTTTAGTTTTGGGCTTTTTCTTACACTAACTGGAAGCTGAGATAGTATTGTAAGCTCACAGTTTTTTCCTTCCCTCCTCACTCTTGTCATGGTTTCCTGGGAGTGGAGTATTGTTCCTGCCCCATTGGCTGTGGGCTTTGTCAAGTGACCTGCTTTGGCCAATAGGACAGTCGGCATAACAAGGTGCTAGTTACAAGCTGAGGCTCTAAGAGTCTTTGCTGGGTCTGCTCACTGCTCTGCTTTGGACGAGCTTGCCTTGCCCTGGGTGGCTGATCTTGAGGTAAGATGAGACCCACAGGACTACAGGCTAAACTGCACATTTTGAGCAAGAAATGAATATTTGCTGTTGTAAGCCACTGAGTTTTATGGTTGATTGTTATTTGGCATTATCGTTGCAATATGTAGAGGCTTTCAAGGTCCTTTTTTTTTTTAAGTTTTTTTTTTTTGTCTGAGATATAATTTGCATACAATAAAATGAACAGATCTTAAGTGTTGGAAGTATTTAGTTTTGACAATCCTAATACACTTGTGTTATTACCACTCCAAACAAACTATTGAACATTCCCATTACTTCAGGAAATTCTGTTCAGCAATTCCACACTTTCTGATTTCTATCACTGTAGTTTAGCTCTTCCTGTTCTTGTGTTTCACATAAATGAAATCATGCAACATGGAGTCCTTGGATTTGACTTCTCTTGATCAAAATAATGATTTTTGAGACCCATCCATGTTGTATGTATTAGTAATTTGTTTCTTTTTATTAGTGACAAGTATTCGATTGTATGAATATACCACAATATACTGCAGTTTGTTTCTACTTTGACCTTTACCTGGTGATAGACATTTGACTTGTTTCTAAAATTTAGCTGTTATGAGTAAAGCTGTTTACTGTGGACATAGGTTTTCATTCTCCTTGGTAAACTACCTAGAAACGGAATTACTGGGTTATAAGGTAGGTATAGGAGCCCTGGTGGTATAGTGGTTAAGTTCCCAACTGCTAACCTAAAATCTGGCGTTTTGAACTCACCAGAGCTCCACAGGAGAAAGACCTGACCGTCTGCCTCTGTAAAGATTTACAGCCTTGGGAGCTCTATGAGGCAATTTATTCTGTCCTACAGGGTCGCTATGAGTTGGAATTGATTCAACGGGAATGAGTTTTTTTTTTTTTGGTTTTAAGGTAGGTATACATTTAACTTGTGGAAGTCAATGGTAGCTCAGTGGTACGTTTCTCACTGTCCAGGCAGGAGACCCAGCTTCGTTTCTTGGTCAGTGCACCGCATGAGCAACCATCACCCATTTGTCATCGGTGGCATGTGTGGCTATAATGTTGAACAGGTTTCAGTGGAGTTTCCAGACTAAGACAGACAAGGAAGAAAGGCCTGGGAATGACACAGGACTTAGTAGTGTTTTGTTCCATTGTGCTTGGGGTTGCCGTGAGTCAGAGACCAACTCAATGGCAGCTAACACATAAACAACCATTTAACCTTATAGGAAACTGGCAAATTGTTTTCCAAATTGGTTATACCATATTGTCCTCCATCAACAACGTATAATAGTTCCAGTTCTTTCACATCCTTGCCAGCAGTTGGTGTTGCCAGTCTTGTACATGTCAGCCTTTCTAGTGGGTGTGTAGTGGTAGCTCATTGTGCTTTTAATTTTCCTTTCCTGGATGAGTGATGACATCTTTTCATGTGCTTATTGCCCATTCCTTTTTCTTCTTTCAAGAAGTATCTGTTTAAGTTCTTTGCCAGTTTTTTTTTTAATTGGATTTTTGTCTTATTGAGTTGTAAGAGTCCTTGATATATTCTGAATACAAGTCTTTTATTAGATGTATACATTGCAATATTTTCTCCTAGATGGTTCTATTAATAACTGAGCGCTGAGTGTTGAAATCTCTGACTCCTACTGTGAATTTATCTGTTTCTCCCTTCAGTTATGTCAGGTTTTGTTTCATGTATTTTGAATCCTGTTATCAGGTACATTGATTATTTAGAATTGTTTGTGTTTTCCAGATGAATTTCTCCTTTTATCCTTATGAAATGTCCTTCTTTATCTCTTGTAATGCTTTCTGCCTTGAAATTTACTTTGCCTGATATTACTATAGCAACTCCAACTTTCCTTTGTTTACCTTTGCATGTTATATCCTTTTCCCTCCTTTGGCTTTCAGCCTATTTGTGTCTTTATATTTAAAGGGGCCTCTTTTTTTACTTTTAGACAGAAGAGGAGCCCTGGTGGTGCAGTGGTTAAAGAGCTCCACTGCTAAATGAAAGGTAGGCAGTTCGAACCCATTTGCCACATTTTGGGAGAAAGATGTGGCACTCTGCTTCTGTAAAGATTTACAGCCTTGGAAACCCTATGGGCCAGTTCTACTCTGCCATATAAGGTTCTATGAGTCGCAATTGACTTGATGAGAGTGGGTTTGGTTTTTTCTTTTTTTCTTTAGACAGAAGGAATTGGGTGTTGATTTTTTTTGTACTGTCTAATATTCTCTACCTTACAATTGGAGCATTTTTTAGCCTAATTTAATTTAATTATTGATGCATTGGGTTTAGGTAGGCCATCTTGATAATTGTTTTCTGTTTGTTCCATCTGTTTATCTTTTCTTTTTTGCACTTTTCCAGGCTTCTTTTGGTTGAATTGAGTATTTCTTTTCAGTATTCTTTTTTTATCTCATGACTTAAGTCGTTTTAAAAATAGTAGTTCTAAATTATAGTGTCCACCTTTAAATTATCGCAGTCTATTTCACACGACATTCTACTCCTTCACACATACTGTCGTAATTTGCACCATTGTACTTCCATTGACCTCCCTTCTGCCCTTTATGTGCAAGTTGTCATTTATTTCACTGTAATATGCTATAAACCCTACAATATACATTTGTCATATTTTGTTGTAGTTAATAGACTTTTAAAGAAATGTAATATAATATGAGGTAATTAACAAATATTTCAAGTTAAATGTCAAAGATTTCATTTTACTTGGATCCACAATCAACACCCATGGAAGCAGCAGTCAAGAAATCAAACAATGTATTGCATTGGGCAAATCTGCTGCAAAAGACCTCTTTAAAGTGTTAACAAGTGAAGATGTTACCCTGAAGACTAAGGTGTGCCTAACCCAAGCCATGATGTTTTCGATCGCCTCATATGCATGAGAAAGCTGGACAATGAATAAGGAAGACTGAAGAAAAATTGATGCCTTTGAACTGTGATGTTGGTGAAGAATATTGAATTTACCATGGACTGCCAAAGAATGAACAAATGGACATATCAGGAGGGATCAGTTCCTGGAGAAAGACATTATACTTGGTAAAGTAGAGGGTCAGAGAAAAAGAGGAAGACTCTTAATAAGATGGATTGACTCAGTGGCTGCAATAGTGGGCTCAAGCATAACAACAATTATGAGGATGACGAAGGATTGGCCAATGTTTTGTTCTCTTGAACATAGGGTTGCTACGAGTTGGAAATGATTCAACGGCACCTAACAACAACAAATATTTTATATTTATCCATACTTTTACTCTTTCTGGTATCCTTCATTCCTTACTATGGATATGAGCTTCCATTTGATATTTTTCTTCGGCATGAAAAGCTTCTTTTAATATTTTTTGTGAAGTAGATGTCTGACTATAGAGGAGTCCTCTTCCTCCTGCCACTCTGCCAGGAAGGAAGGCAGCCTTGAGTCTGTTCTCTTTTAGAAAAAGCCTGTTACTTTCTAGATCTTAGTTTATTTAGGTTTCCATATGCCCTAGGACCTTTGATGGGTCTAACAAAAATATGGTAGCCAGCATCCCAGATGGCCTCCATCTTAGTTATCTAGTGCTGCTATAACAGAAATACCACAAGTGGATGGCTTTAAAAAAGAGAAGTTTATTTCCTCGTAGTAAAGTAGGCTAAAAGCCCAAATTCAGGGTTTCAGCTCCAGGGGAATCCTTTCTGTCTCTGTTGGTCCTCTCATCAATGTTCCCCTGGACTAGCAGCGTCTCTGCTCAGGGACCCAGGTCCAAAGGACGTGCTTTGCTCCCAGTGCTGCTTTCTTGGTGGTATGAGGTCCCCCCTCTCTGCTCGCTCCTCTTTCCTTTTTTTCTTGTGAGATATAAAAGATGATGCAGGCCATACCCCAAGGAAATTCCCTTTACTTTGGATCAGGGATGTGACCTGGTAAGGGTGTTACAATCACACCCTAATCCTCTTTAACATAAAATTACAATCACAGAATGCAGGACAACCACATAATACTGAGGATCTCGGCCCAGGCAAATTGATACACACATTTTGGGGAAACATAATTCAATCTATGACAGCCCCCAATGATCTCTGTTTCTTCACACTCTTGTGTAGTCCTCTCCCACGTTGTACCAGAATTGATCTGTGTGTTCAATAGACTATGACAGAAGTGATGGTGTATCATTTCTGAAATTAGACTGTAAAAGATTGCAATAGACTCCCTCTTAGATCTCTTGGTCTAAAGACTGTAAAAGATTGCAATAGACTCCCTCTTAGATCTCTTGGTCTAGGGGAACGCAACTGCCATGCCATGAGGGCACTCAGACCTCCTGTGGAGAGGCTCGTGTGGGAAGGAATGAGGTCTCTGGTTAACAATCAGTGAAGAGCTGACACCTGGCAACAATTGTGTGACCAAGCTTAGAAACTGATCCTCTAGCCCCAAATGAGCCTTGAGGTACTCGTAGCCACAGCCAACAGTTTGAATGGAACCTCATGAGAGGTACCCCACTGTACCCCTCCTAGATTCCTGATCCTCAGAAACTATGTAGGATGATAAATGATTGGGGCGATTTGGTAGGCAACAATAAATAACCAATGTAGCAAGGAATTGTGAGGAAACAACGGTGTACTTCGAAATTGCAAGTGGGCTTTTTAGGTCCTTTCCAACTCCAAATACACAATTGCATCAAGATCAAGCCAATATTGTTGAGATTCAATGCATTGTGTCATAGGTGGCCTGAGTGTTCTCACGACATGGCAGTTGGATTCTCCCAGAACAATAGATCCAAGAGGAAGAGAGCCCAAGTTACATTCTTTTATTATTGTCTTTGGAGTCAGAGCACTGGCACTAAGCCCTGCCTCTGGCACTTACTAATTTTGTTATCTTAGGCAATTTGCTTGACTTCTAGGCTTTAATTTTCTTATTTGTCTTATGGGATTGGAATTCATATCTACTTCATAGAATTTTGAGAGTTAATTCAGATGCCACATACAAAGCTTTTATTATGTGATAATCCCTCAGTAAATCTTAGCTATCATTATTTTTACAAAATGGCCCCGGGCAACGACCTCTGGTACAAAGACAGATTATATAATAAGGTTGCAGCTTCTCTTTTTCAGATTTTATTTGTAGTCTCTCCTAGTCACTTTCAAGAATAAATTCAATAGAAACTTCCCCTTTTTCCTCTTAATCAACTTAGTTCAGGGGTCCAAGAATTCAAAGAAGTGTGAAGGTATACTCAATATGTTTAATTACTAACCACTAAGACATTTCCCCAATGTGCCAACAAAAAGGTTGAAAGTAATCAGTTGGTGAAAGGTTAATTAAATCAATCTTTTATAGTTCAGAACAGGGCTGGGCTGGCCTTCAAAACCTTTAAGAAAAAAAAGGGAAAACCAAAAGAACTAAAACTTAATCTAAACTAAACTGAGAAAAAACGAACAAGTAAAACCAAAGTCAAAAGAACATCACTGTCAAAAAATTCAGCCAATATTCCCTTTTCTTTCAAGACCTACCTACTCTTGAAATGATGATTGGCATTGGGAGTGTTGTGGGGATAAAATAATCCCAGGAAGAGTTAAATCAGCTCCTCCCAGGGAAGACTTGTGAGTGGCAAAAAGCAAGTGGGAAAATTACTCGGTGCCCCTTGCAAAGTCGAAGGTCACTTTAACTATTAGGTGAAGTTTCTCTGGATGGTCCTGGCCTCTCCTTTCTGCATCTTTCCCCATCTCTCTTGCCTTCATGGATCCTCCCAAAATCTCTGTGCTCCCTTAGGTACCTTTTCTCTCTGTTATTTCTACCCTATTAATCAATGTCATTGAACTGCTGGTCCCAGAGGCCTTTGTAATTAAAGTCCTGTCCCTGGGTGGAACAAACAGATAAGGTCACAGCCTTGGAAACACTGTGGAGCAGTTCTACTCTGCACAAAGGAGGTCGCTATGAGGTGGAACTGGCTGGAAGATAACCAACAACAAGTAGAGCAACATCTTCCCTGATAGAGGGAATAATTGCGTCAGAATTTCATGTGGACTTCAGTGACCTTCTCAGAACCCAGGAAAGCATTCTGAGTGGCAGAGACCAAGAGCATGTTAACAGGTCTTATGTCCCAGAAGGTTGAGGCAGGGCCAGCCAGCTGTGTTGAGGGCCCAAGTGAGGACCACCACCCCCACGTAGGCAGACTCTGAAATTACAATGAATTTCAATTAATCCATTGACATCAGGGAGTTTACTTTAAGGAAGTTATTTCTTCCTCCTTTTTTTTTTTTTTTTTTAACATAACCCTGTTTAGCCTGGGATCCTTTGTGTCAGAATTTTGCATTTATATCAGGTCAGCCTTACAAATACAATCCTCATAGCTGCTTTTCCTTCTTTCTCAACCAGCTGGGACTATGTTTTGGGGCTCTCTGATCAGCCATAATGCCCAGCACAGTACCACACCATGGAGGGAATGAGGTACATGGTGTCTTGATGAAGGTACAGCTATGAACAAAGTGATATTGGAGAGGATGAGGCAACTTGAAAAAATAGTTCCTAGGCTATGTCCAGAGGCCTGGTGGCACAGTGGTTAAGAATTCGGCTGCTAACCAAAAGGTCAACAGTTTGAATCCACCAGCCGCCCCTTGGGAACCCTATGGGGCGGTTCTGCTCTGTCCTATGGGGTTGCTATGAGTTGGAATCGACTCCATGGGAATGGGCTTGGGCTAACCTTTGTTCAGGATTTAGGATTTGAAAAACACATTGAAAAGAAAGAAAAAAGCTTCTATTTTACTTTCCTTTTCACCTCAAATTTTAATCATTATTCTTTAGAGAAGAGGAAGTATGGTGGCCAAAAGTGAAGAAAAATTAGGGGAGGGTAAAGGGAGGTGGGAAACCCTGGTGGCAAAGTGGTTAAGTGCTACTGCTGCTAACCAAAAGGTCAGCAGTTCAAATCCGCCAGGCGCTCCTTGGAAACTCTATGGGGCAGTTCTACTCTGTCCTATAGGGCTGCTATGAGTCGGAATCAACTCGACGGCACCGGGTGCTGGTAAGGGGAGGTGAGTGGAAGTTTCCAGATTGGTGGGTGCTCTGAGGGGGCTGCATACTCAAAAGGCAGTAGCATTGCAGCTGGCAAAAGGTACATGGCCTCTCTCCCCGTTCCCGCAACTTACCATCTAGGCATGGGTGATGCTGAAGACAGAAGTCATTGCTCAGCAGGCAGTTTGTGGACAGAGAGCCACGCACCTCTCGGCTATCTCTGAGCATTCTTGGAAAGGATGATCCTGGAGGCCAGAAATGTCTTTATTGACTGATATCAGGTGGTCTGCTGACTGATGCCATGAAAAACCTGTACTGTCATGCTGGTGACTGCTAGGAGACTATGTCATGCTTAAATGTGTTTTAATGTGACCACCAACTCTACTGGGGGACACTGGCATAGTGGAAAGAGCACTGTGTTCAGATCCTGCAGCCATGGAGTGCAGGCTTGACTATGACACACCAGACAAGTTAGCTTTCTAAGCTACCAAGTCCACTAGTGTCAAATGGTGGCAACAGATTAGACGAGTTCATTCTCCCTTTGCTCCTCCGTCAGTGTTGAGATTGACTTTATGTTAGTTCTTTACAGATCTGAATCACACAGAGATGAGAAATGTATTTCTATGTTAGACCTGAACTTTTGCAATTAACAAGCTTTTCCGGTCCTACTTTACCAAATTTGGGTCATAGTCTGCAATTTTGTAACCATCTTGGCCTGCTCAAGTCGTATCTAAAAAAAAACCAAAACAAACCCATTGCTGTCAAGTTGATTCCGACTGATAGTGACCCACCCTATACGACAGAGTAGAACTGCCCCATAGAGTTTCCAAGGAGTGCCTGGTGGATTCAAACTGCCAACCTTTTGGTTAGCAACCATAGGACTCAACCACTACAACGCAAGTCATACCTAGCCCATCTTAATTTATTATTTCTATAATGTTGGAGGAAAAAAAAATCTGTGTAGAGCCTATAGAAACTTGAAATACCACAAACAGCTCCTCTCATGTGGTGATTGGTACACACAGAATACCAAACAAAACCAAACCCACGGGAGTCGAGTCGATTCTGACTCATAGCGACCCTATAGAACACAGTAGAACTGCCTCATAGAGTTTCCAAGGAGCACCTGGTGGATTTGAACTGCTGACCTCTTGGTTAGCAGCCGTAGCACTTAACCACTACGCCACCAGGGTTTCCTCACAGTATAGGCTCATAATATAAACCTCTTCAAGTAGATGTAATTTGAGGTGAATCATTAAGCAGGGACATAATGATAATAGGCTACCCCTGATATATAGCTTTCAACATGCCAGGCACTGTGCTTTACATATATTAACTTTTGCAATCCTTATAACAAAAACCTTATGAAATAAGCCTTTTTTTTTTTTTAAACAGTTTAGGAAACTTGGCGTAGGTGGGCAATCGAGCCATCTTGGACAGAAGTTTCTGGCCATGCCCTCTGTCTTAGGTTGGGTTCTCTACCCTCTTTCACTCGTCTTCACAGCCTGAGGATTCAGGTCTGCTACATCCATCAGTAGCCAAGGGAAGGGCTGGAGATTATAGGCTTTAGAGTCACCTAGTCCTGAATGTGAGTTCTGACACCGCTATTTCTTAACCATGTGATTTTGAGTATATTTCTGAACATTTCTCAACTTCAGTTTTCTTCTCTATTAGAAGCAATTCCATTGTTACAGATTGAATTGTATCCCCCCAAAATATGTATTGGAATCCTAACCCATACACCTGTGGATGCGATGTCATGTCATGTCATGTCATGTCATGTCATGTCATGTCATGTCATGTCATGTCATGTCATGTCATATAGTGTAATTACTTTACATCTAATGTGCTTGGCTGCTTACCAAAAGGTTGGAAGTTTTCATCCACCTAGAGACACCTCAGAAGAAAGGCCTGGTGATCTGCTTCCAAAAAGTCAGCCATTGAAAACTCAATGGAGCACAATTCTACACTGACATATGTGGGATCACCATGAGTAGGAGTCCACTTGACCGCTCCAGGTAGCAGGAGTAGTAAGGGAACGTAATTACCTTGCTGTAATGCAATCTAATGTGATGTAATCTAAGGTGATGTAATCAATTAGTCAATTGAGGTGATACCGGTGTAACTGGTGTAAGGTGGATCCTAAAACGAATCACTTCCTAGTTATATAAAGAACGATATAGATGCAGAGGCACACATAAACACATGGGGCAAGACTCTGGTTTGTACTTTTAACCTCCAGGACTGCAAGAAAATTAATTTCTATTCTTGAAACCCACTGTGGTGTCTGTTTTAGAGTCACGAGGAAACTGAGATGTCTGTGAATGCAAGAGGCGTCCCTGGCATAATGAAGGCTCTCTGCTAATGCTGCTTTCTTTCCCCCTTGTTTCTTTCTTCCTCCATGTTCCCTCTCTTCACCCTCTACCTGATTCCTGTTGCTTGCTAAGCCATGGACTGCTTACTTCTTGTTCTTTCCCGGAGGGAAGGTTATATCTGCTTCTTCTTTGTAAGTCCCTCTTGTGATTTGTTCTCTCTACTCACAAGTATTTCCTTTTTCTGATTTACCAACTTCCTTAGGTCGAGATGCATCAACGTCCACATTCTTTGCTGAGCAGCCAACAGGGACTCCATCTGGTGCTTTGGAAATCCTATCTCCGTTGTTAAGTCTCTACAACTCATGCCAGCATCCATTAGTGGCCGTTAACACCAGCAGCACAGATGAGAGCTAGAGGAAGTTAGTGGATTCTGATTATAAGCAAAGCAAGCCAAAGTTTTATAATAGATTAGAAGGAATGAAGTTACTTTTTTAAGGGTTATGACCCAAACTGAAAAAAGACAAGAAACTCAGGGAGACAGATGCCTCATCGACTTTGTCTTTGTATCGTCTGTTTTTTGGCTGATACACTACTCTCCTTTAAGGTATGTTGAGCTTCTAATTTCTGAATTTTCGTTTTTAAGGCTTTCACAGAATGTCATACCTGGGAGACTGATGGACTCCTTCAAAACTTAAAAAACCCAAAGGAGCCATCCAAACCTGTGGGTGGAATATGCATTCATGCATTTTTTAAAAGGTATATTATACACATCAGAGAGCTGGATGGCTCATTAGGAAGGGTTTGGTAAAGTATGTAATTCAGGATTTAATGTGCTGTCCATGGACCGAGCTTACTGGGGCTGTACTAAAGCTGTTTTATTTTACTTTATTTTTCACAGTAACATCTAAAGTCTAAAGCATTTACACAAAATGACTGACTAGTCATTTGCATCGTTTCATTTTTGAAATCTAAGCCTTTTTCAAGTTAGATGAAAACCAGACATACCTGAAGCCAATATGCCATCCATAAACTTTCAATAACCTTGTAAAATGTTCTTCTTTCTCTTCTTTTTTGATTCCCAACTAAGCTGGGAATGAATTATTTTAACTTTTGTCTCCGGGGGATTTTCTGTGCTTGGAATCCCTGCGACGCAGCTTTTGGGATTCCTCATAGAAAAAAAGCTTAAGTTGGAAAAACTCTGCAAGAACTCTTTAATGTTTCCTGCTTCAGCATATTAATCATCCTTTATATTTTTCAGTAGTTAAACCAGTAGGATAGTAGTGGGCAGGATTTAGAGGGAAACCAAAGTGAGGGCCAAGGTTTTGAGAACTCTGTATTCCAGATATGAGAGGAAAGTAACCTGGTAGAGTCAGAGGAACTTGAGTTTCTGTACCTTGTGGGGTTTCTAAGAACTGTGATTCTCTAGTGCCTATCCACTTCGCCTCTCTTTTCTTCTTCTTTTTTTTTTCCTGCCAAATTCTGTAGATATTAGACATATTTATCACCTTATTGTTATCCCAATGATTACACAGAAATATTCAGGCTTCTAGCAGGTCCAAATGGCTACTGAGCATCACTAAACATTCAGACTTCTGGACCCTGAGGAGTTATAGAGAGAAGGAAGAAAACTCATTTCTCATCTGGAGAGGAGCAATCTCCCTTCCAGTAGGGACAGTGGGTCATATCAAGGGTGCCCCTGAGAGTCTAACAGCCATGAGCCTGTTGAACCTCCTAAACATATCACAACTGAATGAGAAGGCACACAGGGAAGGCGTATTTTCAAAGCAGTATTTAAGAAGCAGGAGCCCTGGTGGCACAGTGGTTGAGAGCTCAGCTGCTAACCAAAAAGTCAGCAGTTCAAATCCACCAGCAGCTCCTTGTAAACCCTATGGGGCAGTTACAGTCTGTCCTATAGGGCTGTGAGTCAGAATCAACTTGATGGCAACTTTTTTTTTTTTTAATTTAAGATGCAACAAAGGTCTAATCTCTAAAATCTGCAAGGAAATCCAACGCCTCTACAACAAAAAGACAAATAATGCAATTAAAAAATGGGCAAAGGAAATGAAGACACTTCACCAAAGAAGACATTCATGCGGCCAACAAACACATGAAGAAATCCTCATGATCTCTAGCCATCAGAGAAATGAAAATCAAAACCACAATGAGATACCATTTCACCTGGCATTATTGGCATGAATCAGTAAAACAGAAAATAACAAACGTTGGAGATGCTGCGAGGAAATCGCAAGTCTTATGGTGGGAATGCAAAATCATACAACCTTTTGGGAAAACAATACGATGCTTTCTTAGAAAGCTAGAAATACCATATGATCCAGCAATCCCACTGCTAGGAATATATCCTAGAGAAATGAGAGTTGTCACACAAATAGATATATGTACACCCATGTTCATTGCAGCATTGTTCACAAGAGCAAAAAAATGGAAACAACTTAGAGGCCCATCAACAGAGGAATGGATAAACAAACTGTAGCACATACACACAATGGAGTATTACGCAATGCTAAAGAACGATGATGAATCTGTGAAGCATCTCATAACATGGATGCATCTGGAGGACATTATGCTGAGTGAAATAAGTCAATCACAAAAGGACAAATATTGTCTGACCACTACTATAAAAACTCATGGAAAGGTTTAGATACAAAAAGAAACAATATTTGATGGTTATGAGGGAAGGGAGGGATGAGGATGTAAAAACACTTAATAGACAGCAGGTAACTGGTAACTTTGGTGAAGGGTAAGACAGTACACAGTACTGGGGACGCCAGCACAACCTGTACAAGACAAGGCCATGGTGGCTCCATAGACACATTCAAACTCCCTGAGGAACAGAATTGCTGGGCTGAGGGCTGTGGGGACCATGGTCTCAGGGAACATCTAGCTTAATTGGCAGAAGAGAGTTTATAAAAAATGTGCTCTACATTCTACTATGTTCAGTAGCGTCTGGGGTCTTAAAAGCCTGTGAGTGGCCATCTAGGATGCTCCAATGGTCTCAGCCCTTCAGGAACAAGGAAGAATGAAGAAAACTAAAGACGTAGTGGAAACATTAGTCCAAAGGACTAATGGACCACATCTACCACGGCCTCCACCAGACTGAGTCTAGTACAACTAGATGGTGCCTGGCTACCACCACAGACTACTCTGACAGGGATCACAATAGAGGGTCCCGGACAGAGCTGGAGAAAAATGTAGAACAAAATTCTAGCTCAAAAAGAGACACCAGACTTGTTGGCCTAATAGAGACTGGAGAAACCCTGAGAGTATAGCCCCCAGATACCCTTTCAGCTCAGTATTGAGGCCACTCCTGAGGTTCACTCTTCAGCCAAAGACTGAACAGACCCATGGAACAAAACAAGACTAAAGGGGTGCACCAGCCCTGGGGCAGGGACTGGAAGGCAGGAGGGAACAGGAAAGCTGGTAACAGGGAACCCGGATTGAGAAGGGAGAGTGTTGACATGTTGTGGGGTTGTTAACCAATGTCATAGAACAACATGCATACTAATGTTTGATGAGGAACTAGTTTGTTCTGTAAACCTTGATCTAAAGTTCAATAAAAAATTTTAAGAAATAAAAGAGGCAACATAAAGAGACTCCAAGCTATTTAATGCTATTTAACTTAGATGGAAGATAGGGAAACATCTTTCATTTGCAATATTAATGATAAACTTGTGAAAATAACCTACTCAAGGTATCCTTAACACTGGAAAAAGCTGGGCGCTTGATGTAATATGTTTTTGTCTGGTAGCTCTTGGTAAAGCATCACGTAGTGAGTGGCAATGAATGGTAAAAAGGGAGAGTATATTTTATTGAATGTCTGCTATGTATCAAGTCAATCACTACGCCGAGTATTTACATACATCGTTTATGTTGTCCGCCACTATTCAGCAAACTGATCATTATTACCCCCATGCACAGACGAAGAAATTGAGGTCAAGTGAAAAATTTACCTATGGAATCATGCTGTATTAGGAATTCTGGCCTCAGCTTTGCAACTAGCCAGCTGTGTGACCTGTTCCAACTCAATATCTCTATGCCTCATTTGTCTTCTTTGTAAAATGAGTGAATTCGAATAGGGCACTTGTGGGTTCTGGAAGGAAGGTTATATACTCTCTATTGCATATATTTTCAGTAGATTCTATGATTTCTTCTAAAAGGTGTAGGTTAGATGGCTCTCAGTGTTCCATGGAGCCTGTAAACCCATCTGGCAAAACAGGCTCCAAATGGTCCTGAGCACATGGTAGAACCAAAGGTGCCATCTGGAACCTCTGCTGTTAAGATCCTGGGAAACCACAGCAAAGAGGTTGCCTTATTCTGGCTGGAGGAAATGAGGGCTCAGGTTACCAGCTTTCAAAAAAGCAAGGAGTTGAGAAAATGAAAGTTAGTTTGCACAGAAAACACAAGGTGTGTGATTTATGGTTAGCAATTAAAGTAGCCTCTTGGTCAATTCTCAGATGTCCCTGGCTCCTTTTTCCAACTTAGACAGGGTTTCTCACCCTTCTACTTTACTTAAAACATTATTAAAATAGCTTTCTCTTGCTTGCTTGGTCTCTTCCTTTTCTTAGTTCTCTCTAGCTTTCTGCCTAGATCTTCCTCTTTGCTCTGGCCTCATATATTTTACATAAACCTCTCTATAAATTCCAAGATTATTTTGCACTTGTAAGACTATAAAAACTAGGGCAAAAAAGCAACATCATGATAAAGGGAGAAAATATTGAAGTTGTCAGGGATTTCGTTTTACTTGGATCCACAATCAATGCCCATGGAAGCAGCAGTCAAGAAATCAAACACTGTATTGCATTGGGCAAATCTGCTGCAAAAGGCCTCTTTAAGGTGTTTAAAAGCAAAGACATAACTTTGTGGACTAATGTGCACCTGACTCAATCTATATTATTTTCAATCACTTCACATGCACGTGAAAGCTAGACAATGAATAAGGAAGACTGAAGAAGAATTGATGCCTTTGAATTATAGCATTGATGAAGAATATTGAATATACCGTGGACTGCCAGAAGAACGAACAAATCTTTCTTGGAAGAAGTACAGCCGGAAGCAAGGATGGCAAGACTTGACTTCACGTACTTTGGACATGTTGTCAGGAGGGACGAGTCCATGGAGAAGAACATCTTGCTTGGTAAAGCAGAGGGTCAGCAAAAAATAAAAGATCCTTTACAAGATGGATTGACACAGTGGCTGCCACGATGGGCTCAAATATGGCAAGGATTGTGAGGATGACATGAGACCTGGCAGTGTTTTGTTCTGCCAACTTGATGGCACCTAAAAACAACAACAAGACTATAACCAGTGATATACTCTAAATTAAAGGTTACCATTAGTTATTCTGTATGAGACTTACTCTTGTCAGACCCTTGTACTGTATGCTAGCATTGCCATTTAGGGCTCTGGAGTAATTGATTTAAAAGTATGCTTCCTGAAAACACTAGGTGTTCTGGTTCTTGGCTTGCTCCACTTACAATGTTCAGTTCAGAAGAAATACTGAGCTAAGCTTTGAACTTATCTCTTACCCACACTAATAATCTATCAGACAACCACGTCTCTCAAGTAACTAGAACCTTTCATTTTTCTTTAGCTTGTGTGAGAATTTTCCTGTAAGTTAGAAAGACAGAATATTTATAGGTTAATTTCTTTACCAATTTTCTCCCATATTTTATAATATGCTTGAGGTGTGAGGAACTTTTCAGCAATTAAAAAAAAAAATCCATGATACCAACTGAAAAACACAAATGGAAGACTTACTCCAAGCTTGGTACTATGTTGGGGACTTGAGAAAGTGAAGAGATGAGGAAAGCATTGTTTATCTCTTCAAGAAATTTGCATGCTGTGAACCCATCCACAAATTGGTTTTCAGAAAAGCCTTCTGATATACTGTTGTTGGGGTTCAGGGTTAAGGGGCTGCAGGTGTTTGAGGAGTGTGAGTGAGATTATTAGTGGCTTCTTATCTCAGAGAGCTGCAGCCCATGGGGACATTATGCTGTGCTGAGAATCAGGCAGCTACTCTCTCTAAGTGACATTCATCTTCGTCTTTCTCTTATTACTGTAGAGGAAGAGTCCACTTGCCTATCAAAGGCCAAGTCCAGTACTCAGGGTTCCACATTAAATCTCCTCCTGCCTTCAAAAGGATGAAATAGCTTTACTGAGATAAAAGTGGACTTTTTTGTTCCTGTGTTATTTGGTTTCTCAGTAACATTTGACTTGGTTAGCACTCTTTCCTGCTGGGCGAGTGTTCAGTCTTGACTGCAGCAATGTTACTCCTTCCTGTGCTCTCCTGTCCTCCCAGCTGCCTGGATTTCTTGTCCCTATTTCAGGGTCCCTCTTCCATTTAACTCAATTTTGGTGTTCCCGATGACTAAGGGAGGCATTGGTGGTTCAGTGGTAGAATTTTCACCTTGCATGCGAGAGACCCAGGTTCAATTCCTGGCTAATGCACCTCAGCACAGCAATTGCCCTTGAGTCAGAGGAATCTTGTGTGCTGCTATGATGCCGAACAGGTTTCAGCAGACCTTGCAGACTAAGACAGACTAGGAAAAAAGGTCTGGAAACCTACTTCCAAAAAATAGCCAATGAAAACCCTGTGAATCATAACAGTCTGATCCACAGCCGGTCACAGGGATGATGTAGGACCGGGCAGCATTTCTTTCCCTTGTGCATGGGGTCACCATGAGGTGAGGGCTAACTCCAAGGCAACTAATTATAACAATGAAGACTAAGAACTGGGCCAGCACTTATTCTCTTTCATTTTTCCCTTTCCCTAAATGATTCTAATCCATTATCATAATTTTAAATAGCATCTTTATAATGATAACTCTCAAATTGGTCTCTCCAAGCTAGATCTTTCCTTTGGGCTTTAGCCTTACTTATCCAAACCACCCATTTTGATATTTCCATTTGGATATCTCACAGACCTATGAGCCATAATTTGCCAAAGTGGAACTTTTGATTTCCACCTTACCTCCAGTGCTGCTGATCTCAGTATTGGCTCTAACAACAAGCCACCCAGTTGCTCAAGCCAGAAATCTAGGAGTTCACCCATGATTTGCTCATATCCCTCACTCTCCTCCTCACATACAATCTTCAGCATTTCTGATGGATCTGTCTAGTAAGTGTCTTGGATCATACCATTTCTTGCCACCTGCACTAACACGCCTTTGGACATGGCCATCACCATCATCACCTGGGGTTGATTCAATTTTCCTCCCTCTCCACACCCTAACTCCTCTCTATTTATTCTCCACTCAGCAGCAGTGATCTTGGCATGCAAATCTCATAGTTCTGCTTGTATTCTACATAAATCTTTTCAACTGTACTCTTTTTCTTATTCATTTCACGGCTCCAAATCAGGCAAAAAAAAAAAAATCTGTAGTTTAACTTTTTTGTTTTCCTGATGCAGTGACACTTAACCATTCCTCTTTATTGTTTAGGGTTCTTTTGAATCCCCTTAGTTAGCAAGGGGTTTTACAAAATGAAGACAATCTTGGGAGAAATTCTGTTGGGCTTTTCAGAATAATGAAGTATTCATCTCATCACAGATGGGATGGAATTGAAACGGTCCTTTGAAAGGTGCGCAGACTTTGGACAACCTGTGATGCTCAGGGAGCATGCCACACAGAGAGAGAAACGAGGGCTGATGCTTGCAAGTTTAATGTTGGTTTGAGGAAGAGTGAGTTGTCTTGTTTTAGCCGGGAGAATAAGGGCATGTACGGTAATGGAAAAATCCCTGGGAAAGTAAAGTGAAGCCTTGTTATGGGTGTCCTTTAATATCTAGCTGCTGAAGTTGGACCTAGTGCAAAAATGAGAAGTTAGGAGCCATTGAAGAGTTTTTAAACTTGGATGTGTGTCATTGATGCTGTGCTTTAGAAATGCCAGTTTGGCATTAGTGGCCGGGATGGATTGGGATGGTGAAATTAGAAGGTGGGGAGGCTATTAAAGAGGCTAATACAGCTGTTCAGTTGAGAAGTATGAAATACTGACCTACAATGGCAGTCCCTGGAGAGCTTTCATTTGCATTAAATATTTTTGTACTGAGCCAAATATCTGTTTTCCTTGATGCAGTTCTTCTCTCTGGGGCAACACATATGTCATCAGCCCTTCAGATATTTGCTTTAGACTAAAGAGCCCCAGATCATGCAACCTTTCCTTCCATAATCCTCCCTTTTTGATCTTCTCATCTGGAAGCCTCCTGTTTGCAATGACCTGCTAAAATTGCAGAGCTCAGAATTGAACCAGTACTTTACATGTAGTTTTCCTAGTCCAGACTCATGATTACTCTCTCCAAATAGGCTATATCACGGTTCTTCTCACACCTTCCAATATATTGTAGGTAAATACCTGTGTGGGAACAATATCCTTGACAAACAAATGTTTCTAAACTATCCCTAGCAAGGGTATAAGACTTCTCTAATTTTCATGCATTTGCCATGGCAACTTAGTTAGTTCTTTTTTTTTCTGTCTGACTTTGCTTGTCTCTTTTACCTTCTGAAAACCATTCTCTGTCTACTGGCACCATTTTACACATCTTGAATCAAAGTTGTTTCAATTTTGGGGAGCATCAGTAGTGTTTGCCTTATATTTCATCTAGTGTTCACAATTTATTTATTCAACAAGTATTTATTGAGTGACTATCATGTTTTGGTACTGTTCTAGGTTCCTGAGATACGTCAGCGAACACAACAGTCAAAGGCCCTTGCCCTCCATTCACCACAATCCCATGAGTCGCTCTTGGATAACAGGTGCCAACAGAGGAGCATTTATCTCCCTTGAAATATTTATATCATGCCACTTATTCAAATAGAAGATATTTCAAAGCCAGCAGATTCTGATCTAAGACTGAGAATTTTTTGACTAGTTGGGGTCAATTAGGATGGCTCTAAGAGTTATCTTTAGTCTACAGTATCCTTACAGTTGGCCTTCTCTTTCATTTCAGTTACTGGGAGGGGTGTTAACCTGACTCTGATATGGAAATTAATTGATATTCTTCCTCATACTGGGCTGGATAATTTAAAAATTAATATACTGTGCAGACAGTAGTGCCTAAAGTTTACAGAAGCTGACTGGTGAGCTTCAGGCATTTGAGTCTGCCAAACAGAATAAGAAATGGATAAAGTTAAATTACAGACCTATTAAAAATAAATTAGTGGTGTCAAAAAAGCAAATTAAGATGCAGATAATCAATCTAATTTCAGGGTCTCTGGTGAGTGTTAATGCTTAATTCTTCTCATGTTTGATGAAGGCATCTATTAATTAAAAATATTTTTATAAAAATGAGTCTGCACAAGGTCTTTGTTTCAAGAGGGACCAACTTCAATTGATTTGACTCTCAGCAGATGTCCGTAATTTTATAGTAAAAGACAAGACCTGCCTTCACACAGCCTAAGTTATAGCCTGTTTTTCTAAAATATTATTGCCAGCTAGAGAGAGCGTTGGCCTCATTTTCTCCCACTTCCAGGATATTCTATCTTCTGGCTCCTTTTGACCAATTTCAAATCGTCCATTCTCCTGCCTTCTAGTCCATGATTTTTTCAGTGCAGAGGTTGTAGGTGAACAACAAAATAGAGAAAGCAGTTGGGTGCAAAATCGATGTTGGAAAGGGAAAGGGGTCAAATAAGCAGAGAGGTCATGAGCCAGGAGAAGGAAAGATACATTTAGAAACTCAAGGGGATATAGCAGGACACTGAGAAAACACACAGGAAGCAATGGGTTTGAAGTCCTGTGAATCTTAGCAGATATGAGGCTCCTGGGTCTGATTAAAAAATTGATCATCATAATTGACTATCTGATCTCATTTTGCTTGTCTCTAATCAATACATTAGGAAAGAGGATTACTATGCATTTGCCGAAAGCATAGGCCAGAATGCGGTTTAGCCTTTTTCAGTCATTCCTCTTACCTAACTCTGACAGAGGGCCAGAGAATAACTCAGCAGGGAGACCACACAGACCTGCATCTCTGGCACTGGTCCTTCTGGAATGAGAGGAACTCACAGGAATGAATGGAACAAAGGAGGCCAATTCTGCTGTTCTATGTTGCTGCCCTACTTTATAGCAGAAAGAGGATTGAGTCAGAGGCTGGAATCAAAGCAAATCTTCCCAGCCTGCTGCGTGTCTCGTTTTGGGACTAACTCCTGGTAATAACAGTAGGATGAATGGTAGAAGGTGACGTGCAGATTTTAGGTCTTTTCAGCTAATTTTTTAGTTGAAATGTAATAGAGACACTCAGGAAAAGTTTAAAATAATTAAAAAACCATAGATGTAGTTAAAAGTATGGCTTCCTTTACTTTTCTACTGACACCATTTTACATATCTTGAATCAGTGCAGGTTTGATTTCCACAGAGGATTTTTTTGATTTGGACAGAGGAGATGGAAAAGAAATTACCCAGGAAAGTGGCTTGTAGCCCTGAAAAAAAAAAAAAAAAAAATACAGAGTAATCAATGTCACATGGCGCAATAAAAGGGTATACCTGTGATTGACTGATTGTGGGAACGCTGGTGGTGTAGTGATTAGGAGCTATGGTTGCTAACCAAAAAGGTCAGCAGTTCAAATCCACCAGGCACTCTATGGGGCAGTTCTACTCTGTCCTATAAGGTCATTATAAGTCAGAATTGACTCAATGGCAATGGATTTGGTTTGGTTTTTTGATAAGTTGGTTGTCTTCCTGGCTGGACCCTGACTGACACAACTTGAATTTTTTTGAGCACTTGGTTGGATTGTGGAAAACAAATAGTAAGGGATAGATTTAGGAGAAGGAAATTGTTCCGAAAGTTGCTGGGGTAATCTAAGGAAAGGATATTGATCTGAACTGAGGTAGTGCAGTGGGGATGGAGAGAACTGGACATATTCAAGGTACTTTAAGGACATAGAATCAGTAGTGCTGGCTGGCTTTCTGGATCACTTATATTTTCATCACTAATCATACCATCTGTAAGGCCTAATCTTTCACAAAAAGATAATATGTTTATTGTGGGGAGGATCCATTTTATATACTTCTTTTCTATTCCTAGGTCCATAATATATTTCTAAACTCAACAAAACATAGTAATGATAATAGCTGACATTATGATTCTTTTCAACCCATTTCACTTCCTTCTAATCCAGAATCCCATAATCAACCTAGATGCCTTCAGGGACAAGTCAAATAAATATGTAAGCCTAGGGAAGGGTGGGAATTGTGACATTCAAAATCAATTTTTACAATTGTACTACCTGCTACAAAGTCTTTAGCTGGATTTTTCCTGTGAACCCTTGAAGGTCTAATTCACTTTGGTCTTCCTGCTGGGTGGGGTATTCAGGAAGGGTAGAGATTAAGTACTGATAGCTCTGATTGAGCTGGGGGAAGGGCAGAATTATTCTTTTATTAACACCTAGTGTACTTTTCTGTATTTTTACTCCCTATAATCCCCCTTTTGCCTTCATAAGTCTGGAAGGAATATTTTCTCTCCTGCGGCACCCGATTTACCTGGGGGAAAATGGCTTCTTCCCTGGGCAGGTTCCATCCATTGTTCAAAGGCTAAAAATGTCAGCCTACTCTGCCCACCTTCTTTTTTCTAGATCTTCTCTCCAAGGGTGTGAAATGCAGATGAACAAGAGTACAGGTTGAATAATGCTGTAGATGAATTGCATCGCTAATATGCCACAGGTCTATTTTTATGTTGTGCATTTTTATGCCTCTCTTTATATGTGTATGCACAAAAATAATACTGCTTTGTCACAATTCTGAAATGTGAAGATATTTGCCCGGAGATTGGCTGGTGACTCAAGAGCCTAAAACTTTTCTTATACTGCATTTTCCCTGAGGGTTTCTACAGCCTTGGAGCAAAAGGGAAATAAAGTTTATATTAGTGTGCAGAGACCACACATTCTGAATTGCTATTTAAAATTTAGAGATGGCCCTGGTCTCTGTTTTCAGCATTGTAAGGGACCTTACAGGGACATTGGTGGTTCACGGGTAGAATTCTTGCCTCCCATGAGGGAGATCTGAGTTTGCATCTCAGCCAGCGTACTTCATGTGCAGTCACCACCTGTCTTGCAGTGGAAGTTGCATATTGATAAGCAGGTTTCAGCAGAGCTCCCAGACTAAGACAGTAGGTCTGGCGATCTACTTCCAAAAAGTCAGCCAATGAAAACCCTATGGATTACAAAGGTCTGATATGCAGCTGATCATGGGGATGGCATAGGACTGGGAAGCATTTTGTTCCATTGTGCATGGGATTGCTATGAGCCGGGGACTGACTGAATGGCAGCTAAGTACAACAAAGTATGTTACATTACTGCTGGAAGGGGGTTTATGCCAGATGGCACCCTGTCCTTCTATCCTGCTCTTTGCTGCTGTGACTACCTCACATGTTCCTGTAGCTCTGTCATGTCGCCACCATGTCCTCTTCAGTCATTTATGTGTGATGATTCTCAAAGTCAAGACAAATAACCAATCTGAGAAGGCCAATAAGCTCTCTTTGTTCCTTCTGATCCATTCTCTGCCCTGCCCTGGGAAGCTGATCTCTCCTCTACAGACAACATCCCCTAGACACCCCGAACCTCAGATTTCTTGTTGGGTACATTAGAGGGAGGCACTGGTAGGCGATGATCAGGTGGGAAGAAAGAGGTTAAATCCACAGCTGTAGCTGCAGGAGGGTGGTTCTGTCCTGCTGCTATGGTTCTCACCAGCTTTCTATAAGGCCATTTCTTACCCCAGCCTTTTCACGTGGTGTCAGCTTCCTACTGCTGCTGATTCTTGGGTGCTGTGCTCACCCTTGCTGGCTCCCTTAAACCTGCCCACACCTCTGTAAATAGTCCTTTTATTACACATCTTCTATTACTACTTTGAGTTTCCATGTGTGTCCTGCCAGGACCCCGAGTGATACAGTCATCACGATGTTGTTAGCTTTCACGAGTCAGCTCCCGTTCATGCGGACCTTATGTATAACAGAAGGAGACATTGCCAGGCCTCTGCCATCTTCATGATTGTTGGTATGTGTGAGTTCGTGGTTGCAGTTATTGTGTTGTGCCTTCACTACTCATCTTCCATTACTACATTGGACAATTTTCTGTTGTGATCCAGAGGGCCTCCACTGGCTAATTTTTGGGTAGGTCATCAAGACTTTCCTCCTACTCCATCTTAATCTGGAAGGTCCATTGAAATTTGTCCAATATGGGTGACGTGGGTGACCCTGCTTGTATTTGAAATATCAGTAGCATAGCTTTCAGCATCATAGCAACAGGAAAATCACCACAGTACAATGAACTGACAGACAGTTACACTAATCATAAACCGAAACCCCAAACCAAACCAGTTGCCATCGAATGAACTCCACCTCATGACGGCCTCATGTGTAGAACTGCACTCTATCAAGTTTTCAAGTCTATAATTTTTTGGAACCAGATCACCAAGCCTTTCTTCTGAGACATCTCTGAATGGGTCCGAATCACTAAACATTTGTTAGTAGCCAAGTACTTAACCATTTGCACCACCCAGGGACTTCATAGTTATCATCCCCTTTGAGAAATTGGTTGAATTGTGGTTTCCAGGTGGTAGCAAACTCCAGAACAGGATGAAGGCTTATAAAACAATAGGTGTTTCCAGACTCTGAAGAGTTTTGAGGCCAGGAACTCTGAAGTTCTCACATCCATATTTATAATCTTTTTTTTAAACACCTGTCCTAGTTATCTAGTGCTGCTATAACAGAATTACTACAAGTAGGTGGCTTTAGCAAACAGAAATTTACTTCCTTACAGTTTGGAAGGCTAGAAGTCTGAATTGAAGGTGCCAGCTCTAGGGGAAAGCTTTCTGTCTCTGTTGGCTCCGGAGGAAGGTCCTTGCCTCCTTTGAGCTTCTGCTCCTGGCTGATTTTCATTGAGACTTGGCATTTCTCTTCCTCCATCTCTGCTTGCTTCTCTCCTCCTAATCAGCTTGGTTTATAACTCTTTTATATCTCAAGAGAGATTAACTCAAGATACACTCTACACTAATTCTGTCTCATGAACATAACAAAGACAATCCATTTCCAAATGAAATTATAACCACAGACATACAGGTTAAAATTAACAACACATATTCTTGGGGAACACAATTCAATCCATAACATTCCACCCTTTGGACTTTCAAAATTCGTATTCTTGCCACCTGCAAAACACATTTACCCCACCACATCATTTCAAGTGTCTTAAATCAACTCCAAGTCCAAAATCTCATCTTCTGAATCATCTACGTGAAATATGGGTAAGACTTTAGGCATATTACATACTGGGGCAAAATTCCTCTTCATCTGTGAACCTGTGAAATTTAGAATACAAATTACCTGCTTCCAAATTACAATGTTGGAATAGGGACAGGTAGACATTTCCATTAAAAATGGGAGAAATTGGAGAGAAAGAAGGGATAATGGGCACCCAGCAAGTTCAAAACCTAGCTGAACAATTTACATTAGCTCTCAAGTCTTGAAAATAATCCCCTGTTTGGGACTCTCTGGACTATGGCCCTGTCCTCCAAACTGGGCAATGGCCTTGCCCTCCAGGCTCTGGGTATTGGCCAAGTGCTCTGGATTCTGGGTGGAGGCCCACTGGAATGGCAACTCTGCTCCTTTGGCTTTGGGTGGCATCATTCCCCTAATCCACCTGACTGGTGACTGCACCCCCTCAGCCCCAGTAGGCTCTGTTCTTTTGTTCCTTGGGCATGGAAGCCCTGTCCCCTGGCACTCATGAATGGCAACCTCACACTCCAGAACTGAGTTGGTGAATATCTGACTCTTTTTAACTTAGGAGGCCATGACTCCACTCTTTGAAACCAATGCAGCCCTGCTTCCCATGCTCCTTCCAACAGTTCTGCTCAGCCTCCAAGCTGTTCCAGGGATAGTCCTTTTCTTTTCTTGGAGGACAACAGATGTATTTCCTTTGGCCTCTTTTCTGCCTGTAGAATTCCAAGAGGCAAGACAGTGTTCTTTCCTTTTGTTCTTTCTTTGTCCCCTTCGGTCTAAGCTGATGGGTTTTCTGTTGTGGTAGTTGGTTAGATACATCAGTCACAGAGTTAATCTCTTTAACAAAAGATTGTGTAGTCACATCCTTGGTGAAGATTCTAGGACATGTGTCCTTAATTTGTACAACAGAATTTTCCAAATCTTTATGTTTTGTTTTCATTTTGCACAGTTCATTTTTAAGTCCATGTCCTTCCTGTTGCATTTTACGATAAGTGGCAAGGAGAAACCACACAGCCACTTAAAATCTTGCATAGTGTCATGGACTGAATTGTGTCTCCCTAAAATATCAGTTAGCTTGGCTAGGTCATGATTCCCTTGTATGATAGTATGATTGTCTACCCTTTTGTCTTCTGATGTGATTTCCCTATATGCTGTAAATCCTATCATTATGATGTAATAAAGTGGATTAGCTGCAGTTATATTGATGAGGTCTACAAGATTAGATAGTGTCTTAAGCCACTCTCTTTTGAGATATAAAAGAGAGAAGCAAGCAGAGAGACAGGGGACCTTATAAAACCAAGAAAGCAGTGTCAGGAGCAGAAAGCATCCTTTGGACCTGAGGTTTCTGTGCTGAGATGCTCCCAAACCAAAGGAAGATTGATGACAAGGACCTTCTTCCAGAGCCAAGAGAGAAAGCCTTCCCCTGGAGCTGACAACCTGATTTTGAACCTGTAGCCTACTAGACAGTGAGTGAATAAATGTCTCTTTGTTAAAACCATCCACTTGTGGTATTTCTGTTATAGCAGTGCTAGACGACTAAGACACTTAGAAATCTCCTCAGCCAAATATCCAGGGTCATCATTTACAAGTTCTACCTTCCACCAAACATTTGAACATAACTCAGAGAAGTTCTTTGCCGTGGCATAAAAAGCTTCGCCTTCCCCCACTGTCCAATCACGTGTTCACCTTTTTCTATTAAAGCCTCACCAGAAGCACTTTTCATTTCCACATTTCTAACATCATTCTGTCATCGGCACCGTACATATTCTCTAAGATGATAGAGACTTTCTCTATAGCCCTTCTCACTTCCTTCTCAGCCCTCATAAGAATTGCCTTTGACCTCCGTAATCCTACCGATAGTCTCCTCCAGAAAATCTAGGCTTTCACTATTGAAATTCACTATTCACTATTAGGCACCTTAAAACTCTTCCAGCCTTTACCCATTACCTAATTCCAAAACTATTTCCACATTTTTAGGTGTCTGTTAGAGCAACACCACCATTTCTCAGTGCCAAATTCTAGTGCTGCTATAACAGAAATACCATAAATTGGTGGCTTTAACAAAAAGAAATTTATTTTCTCACAGTTTAGAGGTCTGAATTCAAGGTGCAGGCTCTTTCTCTGTCAGCTCTGGAGGAGGTCCTGGTCTCTTATGAGCTTCTGCTCCGGGGTGGTCCTTATGTGGCTTGGCAGCTCTCTTCCTCCATCTCTGCTTACTTCTCTCCCTAATCAGCCTGGTTTATATCCATTTTATATCTCAGAAGAGATTAACTCAAGATACACCCTACACTATTTCTGTCCCATTAAAATAATCAGGACAAGCCATTCCCAAATTGAATTATAACGGCAGACATAGAGGTCAGGATTTACAACACATATTTTGGGGAGATACAATTAAGTCCATAACATCACCCATCAGTGAGTCTTCTTTGGATTTAAGCAGTAAGAGAGGATCAAGTGGCAAGTGGCCATATAGTTATGATCTTAAATACGGGATCAGAGAGAAGTGCGTTAAAATACCAGTTTTGTACTGTAGATGCTTGCCCTTTCTGAGGCTGTTTCTTTATCAGAATGAATGTAATACTATCCTGTTCACCTAGGGATCTTGTGAAGCATAGAAACAATGGATGTAAAACACCATGGTGATCAGGAATGCCTATTGCAAGGCACCCTACTCTTTCATAGCCCAATCTATTCACATGCGTGCACAAACACTTGCACAGAAGAACACACAGGTGGGTGTATACACACACAGGTACATGCACACTTTCTTAGGATTTTCTTTCTGAATCTGCCTTATCTTTGGCTTAGTAAGAGAATTCTTGTATCCAGGGAATGCAGCCTAATGGCAGAGTGTGACAATTTTGTAATGGGTCAACAGGGTTGGGCTGAATTACACTTTTCAGAGCATATTTTTCTGTATGTTTCCAGTTTACAAGGGTTCCAAAACTGAGGTGCCTGGCATGCGTAGGATGGCTGGCTCAGGTGTAGGCTGGACTCCATTTTGTGACTTCTGCTCTGCGTTTCTGAGAATGTAACCTTGACTTCATACACATATGGCCCTGGGGCTCTGGCTGGGTGGAACCATCAGACTAACTTCTTCCCATTCACGTGCATATGACCCTAGAGCTCTGGCTGGGCAGAACCAGCAGACTCTGGCCCCCATCAATCATTTTGTGACCCCCTTTTGAGCATGCACTTCTGAAATTATGTGAGTGTACAAAGCCCTGTTTCGACATACCCCACCATCCACTTTACTGATTGCTCTCCTACCAATCAGAATAATGTAAGCTAAGTTCTTGATTCAGGAAAATATTAAATGATACATGAAACATCACAAGAAGATGGAAGGAATATACCGAGTCACTACACCAAAAAGAATTGGCCGAAGTTCAATCATTTCAGGAGGTAACATATGATCAGGAGCCCATGGTACTGAAGTAAGAAATCCAAGCTGCACTGAAGGCATGGTGAAAAACAAAGTTCCAGGAATTGTTGGAATACCAACTGAGATGTTTCAACAAACGGATGCAGGGCTGGAAGTGCTCACTCATCTATGCCAAGGAATTTGGAAGACAGCTACCTGGCCAATCCACCGGAAGAGATCCATATTTATGCCTATTCCCAAGAAAGGCGATCCAACCAAATGCAGAAATTATAGAACAATATCATTAATGTCACATGCCAGCAAAATTGTGCTGAAGATCATTCAAAAGCAGCTGCAGCAGTATACTGACAGAGAACTGCCATAAATTCAAGCAGGATTTAGAAGAGGACATGGAACCAGGGGTATCATTGCTGATGTCTGAAGGATCCTGGCTTAAAAGCAGAGAATACCAGAAAGATGTTTACCTGTGTTTTATTTACTATGCTAAGGCATTCAACTGTGTGGATCATAACATATTATGGATAACATTGGGGAGAACAGGGATTCTGGAACACTCAATCATGCCCATGAGAAATCTGTACATGGATCAAGGGGCAGTAGTTTGAATAGAACAAGGGGATACTGAGTGGTTTAAAGTCAGGAAATGTGTGTGTCAGGGTTGAATCCTTTCACCACATCTATTCAATCTGTATGCTGAACAAATAATCCGAGAAGCTGGACTATATGAAGAACCGATCATCAGAATTGGAGGAAGACTCATTAACAACCTGCCTTATGCAGATGACACAACCCTGCTTGCTGAAAGTGAAGAGGACTTGTAGCACTTACTGATGAAGACAGACCAAAGACCACAGCCTTCAGTATGGATTACACCTCAACATAAAGGAAACAAAAATCCTGACAACTGGGCCAATAAGCAGCACCATGATAAACGGGGAGGAGATTGGGGTTTTCAAGGATTTCGTTTTACTTGGATCCACAATCGATACCAATGGAATCAAAACCAAAAAAAACCAAACCCAGTGCCATTGAGTTGATCCCGACTCATAGTGACCCTATAGGACAGAGTAGAACTGCCCCATAGAGTTCCAAAGAGCACCTGGCGGGTTTGAACTGCTGACCTCTTGGTTAGCAGCCGTAGCACTTAATCACTATCAGTCAAGAAACCAAAATACACATTGCGTTGGTTGGGCAAATTGGTTGCAAAAGTGTGTGAAGCAAAGATGTCACCTTGAGGATTAAGGTGTGCCTGATCCAAGCCATGGTGTTTTCTATCACCTTCTATGCATGTGAAAGCTGGGCAATGGATAAGGAAGACCAAAGAAGAATTGACTCTGAATTGTGGTGTTGGTGAAGAATATTGAATTTACCGTGGACTGCCAAAAGAACAAAATGAATCTGCCTTGGAAGAAGTACAGCCAGAATGCTTCTTAGAAGCAAGGGTGGCGAGACTGCATCTTACATACTTTGGACATGTTATCAGGAGGGATCAATCCCTGGAGAAGGACATTGTGCTTGGTAAAGCAGGGGGTCAGGGAAAAAGAGGAAGATTCTTAACAAAATGCATTGACACTGTGGCTGCAACAATGGGCTCAAGCATAACAACAATTGTGAGGATGGTGCAGGACTGGGTAGTGTTTCATTCTGTGGTACATGGGTAGCTATGAGTCAGAACCGACTCCATGGCACCTAACAGCAAGTTCCTGATTCAGCCCTATAACTATGCCCACGTGACTGCAGCTTTTCAGCCTGCTGATTATCATTTTATGAGATCCAGTGTGTCCCTGGCTCAAGCTACCTTCGCTCTCAATAAATCTCTTTACTTTCATTTTAAACAGAGTGTGCATTGTTACCTGATGACACCAGTCATTGTGCATCACGAAGATAATCTTGTGTGAGGATTGAAGCATGGAAGAGAAGCAGCAGCCATTTTGCAGTTTTCATGCATTGTCACTGATATGCTAACTCACTTTGTTGGTGTGAAGCAATGGTAGGGCCTATACCTCCCCATGATCCTCCTGAAGCTTCTCAGGCTCATGGGCCATGTATGTGTGTTTAGTTCTGTGACAGAGGGCCCCCGTGTTTGTAGGACATCACACTACCAAGTTCAAAGGCAACAAGAACTGACATAGGTTTCAGTTTATTCTTGTCGCTTCCAGCTTGTGCTTGTGGGTTCCAGCTTGTTCTTGCTCTTCTTCACCTTATAGCCATCTTCCCTCTTTCACTTCCTGTCCTGTGGTCTTCAGCCTCCATCATATGTATGATTTATAGTAGAAAGATATGTGTGTGTGCATGTATGTATGTGCATAGGAGTCCCTAGGAGGTATAAATGGCTAAGTGCTTGACTACTAGCCCAAAGTTGATAGTTGAACCCACCCAGAGGCATCTTAGAAGACAGGCAATCTGCTTAGGAAAGATCACAGCCTTGAAAACCCTATGGAGCAGTTGTACTCTGCACACATGGGGTTGCCATGAATTGGAATCGACTCGATGGCAACTAACAACTACTATATATGGGATGTATCTTAGCAGAAAATAAAGAACAAAGGCTAGTTTGGTTTGGACTCTATTTCTTGCATGATGCAAGGAATGGCCTGTTTACTACTTGTGAGGTAAGAATTGGAGGCAGCAACACCGAGGCCTGATTGAAGTCCAGTCTGTAGCTGATGTCCGTGCTTCCTCCTTATTTGCTGAAGAGTGGTTGATTATGTGGCTCAGTGCTCAGGGGCCACTATGAGAAGTTAGATTCCCAGGCCTACAAAGACCCATCACTGGCTTCTACCAGGAATGAAAACTAGATGCAGGCATCCCCTCAGCTCCCTCAAGGCCCAGTCTTTGATTTCCTTTTCAGCCACTGTAAGGGGCAGGTAATGGACACAGGCTGAAAGCACAGTAATGGCAGGATGGTTGCGTTCAGGGTTTCAGAAGCAGAAAATGGGGACCCGGCCTGGTGTTCTCATCACATATTTAAGACACATCCTCTTGTTTAAGGGGGGCAGGGTAATATATAAAGATATTCACTTTTCTTTTCTGTTGTTTTTTTCTTCTTTCACTCATCTCCCCCTTTCCCTCTAGCCATGCATATTGTTAACGCACTAGAGGACGGAGGTATAAGCGGGACTCAGGAAACTTGAAATGGTCTGAATATCTCCCAGGCTTTTGTGTTCTAAAATCCTACACTCTAAGGGGAAATTGAAGATTTGCAGCTAAGAAAAAGAAAACTAGAGCTTTGTTTTCATCTTCAGACTAGCAAAATGTTTTCCTTGGTCCAGAATTGAGAGAGGAGAGAAAGAGTGGGGGGAGGGACTGCAATAGCATTCCCAGGAATGTTCTGGAAGTTAACAAAGCTCCAAAGAGAATATGGCTGTATGGTACATTTAGGGGACAAACCTATGCACAGCCTTGCAGGAAAGCTGCTTGGTCCCCAGAGTGGCTCATACACAACCGTGGCCATTTGGCTTGAAGAATCATCCTGACCAAGGCAAAGACCTTCTCTACAATAACCTGAGTGCAAAGTCTCCCTACCCTCCCAGTCCCTTGCCATGCCATGCCTCTACATAGTTACATTCTACCAACATTGTGGGATCATGATAGCAAAAAATCAGTGATATTCCAGACCCTTTGTGCCAGCCACCGTTCTAATCACTTTACATATGTTAACTCATTTAATCTTCACAAAGAACTTCTGAGAGGGTCTAAGGAAACTGAGATTCCACAGCCAAAATTCAAACTTAGGCAACTCGGCTCCAGAATCTGTGCTTAAGTTGTAATACTGAGAAAAAGTTTTAATCCTCCTGGAATCCAGATTTCTGGAATCTATAGAGATTGAGGTAACCCACCCAGGCCATTGCCCTTAGATGTCATTTTGAACCTTGACCCATGAGAAAACTGGTTTCCTAAAGCCACCTTTAAGTCAAACAATAGCTTAGCAAACAGCTTAGTGAAGACCATTTTGCCTTGGGCATTGTGCTCTTTTGAAGAATTATCCAGAAACAGACTCCAAAGATCAGACTACAGCTATGATTTAGGGTAAATCAATAATTATTTTAATTGTTCTTCAAGGCAATATTGTATGGAATCCTTTCCAAACACAGATTGTTTTATCCATATGGTTCAGGACTTTTCTGTGGCACTGTCGATAAGACAAAATATAAGAATTTTTGATAGTTCTTTCACCCCGGTACTATTTCGACTCCCTACCTGAAATGTCACCTGATGTGCAAATCATGTGTTAAATAAACATCAGTTTCTATTACTGACTTAATATGGTTTTTGTTTCAACAGAAAATGTTGTCAGAAGTGGGACCTAGAAGATGTCTTTCCGTGCCCCTGAATCCTTAGAGGAAATTGGGAACTGGGGCCATAAAGCATTCCTTTCTGCTCCCTGCTTCTCTCCAATCTCTCCAGGGCTGTGGTACTAACTCTCAGATCTTGTGTTCCGCGTTGTGTACTGTAGCTTGACTGCGTACTTGAAATTGGATGGAAGTTGTAAAAGACTAAGTCTGTAGCAGAGAGTGAACTAGGTTTCCCATGGTTGTTATGAAGGAATCTCAGAGACATTTTTAAGCCATAAAAAGTCATGGGAACAAAACAGTGATCAAACCCAAGGCAGATTCCCTGCTAGAAATTTCATTTGGTCCTGGGAAACCAAAGTTTCAACCTGAGGGATAGGATCCTGAGCGTCTAAGAAAGGTGAGCTTACAGCTTCCCCCTACTAGAACACTGGCTTGGGGCTCATGTGCAAAAGAAAAAAAAAGCTAAATATACTTGAAGTGATTTGGAATTTCAGTGGTTACTTTGGGAAAATAAGTTCCCATTTGTGTTGTCTTTTCTTTCCTTTTTGGGAAATTTCTGTTCGGTGATCAGCTTTTGCACAGTGTCTGAGATCCCCCCATCTGACACTCTGCCAAGCAAATAAGCCTGACCTAGAACCCGTTTTCCTTTCTGTAGAAATGGGTTGACATTACTGAAAGCAGCTTAGAATTGCAGAGGCTACATTTTGTGTGTATGTGTTGCCTTGTTTTGTGTTGTGCTGTTTTAAGAGCATTATGCCGTCGTTGATCATTGTAAAAAGGAAAATTATAAAGTAGAACACAGGCATAGGCCCTACGAGCCTGCTGTTAGAGCTAGCCCACAGATTGGTGAATTTGTGGCTCTCACCAAAAATAGCATACACATGCTGATATTAAATTAGTTAATGGATGGATATACATTATAATTTAAGTTTATATACTTTTTGACTTTTATGCCAGAGAAATTATATATGTATGTATTTGGATCTGCTAATAAATGTGTTAAAGGCACTCTGGTGGTGTAGTGGTTAAGCACTCAGCAGCTAACCAAAATGTAAGTGTTTGAACTCATCAGCCATTCCTTGGGAGAAAAGACCTGGCGATCTGCTCCCATAAAGATTAAAAAAAAAAAAAAATTTTTTTTTTTTTTTTTTTTTGTCAGCCTAGGAAATTCTATGGGACAGTTCTACTCTGTACTACAGTGTCGCTATATGAGTCAGAATTGACTCAACAGCACACAAGAGCAACAACAATGAATATGCTCATTTTTGTCACCTTGAAGGGGTTGTACTATAAGACATATGTGACAAAGACAAAGTTTAAAAGGCTTATGAAAAAGGAGAATTTATTCGATGTGGTCAAAGTTTTTATCTGTCATGGCTAACGTTTGATGGGTTAATTTATGAGATTTTAAAGAGCTTTAGTGTCAAATAATATATCAAGCTAAACATTCAGTTTCTCTCTGTTAAAATGACAAAGTTTTCATTAATTACCAGATTGAAGAGTTAACTTTATTCTCTGTGTAATCTGCCTGAAAGGCAGTTTCAGCGTATCGTTAGAATAAGTTACTGAGTTCATGCTGAAAACCAAGCCTCATGGCTATTGAAAAAGCTGTTTTTTTACCTTTAATATCTTTTATTGTTTTGGTGAAATAACTCTCCAACTATTGTTTCTTAGTGACCTATGATAAACTCCCGACAACTTTGAAACTTCTTGAAAAGTCACAAAAGATTTCTTCTCACTTTGGAAGGGAAAAGGGCTTGAAAAAATTGTTTTTGTTGTGTGCTGTTGAGTCAATTCTGACTCATGGTGGCCCTATAAGGCAGAGTAGAATTGCCCCATAAGATTATTATATGTTATATCTAAAGTTCTTTTCTCTCTAAGGATTATGGCTATCTTAGGCTGGGTTCTGTAGAGAAGCAAAACCAGTGAAGCAGAGATATATATATATCTCCAAAAAAAAACAAACCTGTAGCTGTAGAGTTGATTCTGACTTCTAGTGACCATATATATATATAAATATATACATATATACATATATATATATATTTATACAGAGAGATTTATTTTTATCTTGAGGGACTGGCTCACGTGGTCACGTGTTTGTAGAGGCTAGCAAGCCCCTAGTCCGTGGGTCAGGCATCAGATGTCAGGCTGGAGGCTTCTGCTGACTCACGTAGCTGCAGGGGCTGATGAATCCAAGATCCACAGGTTAGATGGCATGCTGCTGGCTCACAGCTATGAAGGCTGACAAATCTAATATTGGCGGGTGAGATAGCAAGCTATTGGCCCAAGTCCCAAGAACTGGAGTTCAAATGCTGACAAGCCAAATACAGGATTCAGAGCAGAACAAAAGCCAGTGAGTTTTCCCAGAAAGTCCACATATATTAGTCCCAAGGAAACTCCATTTCAACTGGCTATTCACAGCAGATCCCATCATGGAAGTGATCACTTTATATCAGATCTCATCACAGTGCTATTAGTCACTGAAATAGCTGATTCCTACTTTAAACGAAATGGTAAGAATGTAAAGATTGTAATCTTCAAGTTGGAAATTTCTGTTGATAAACTTAGAAAAGCTGTAAAGACTGTAACCAGAGAAGTATCTAAATTTCAGGCTATAACTTCACAAAATAGAATAGCATCAGATTTCCTTCTAGTCTCCCAAGGAGGAGTAGTGGCTTAATGGATATACACTGCTATGCCTGTATTAGTAATGGATAGGCCTGTATTAGTAATATGCAATCTAAAGTCTTCCAGAGCGCAGTTGCTGCTGAGACACATGAAAAGCAGTTATTGATGGTGCTTATGCACAACCAGACACCTCATTGGATTTGTTTCCTTGGTCCAAAGATGTAGGGTTCTGATTTTGTGCGTCATTTTAGTCAGTTGGCCTAATATATATTGTTCTTAATGTTTCTGTTCTACCTTCAAGTTCATCATGTAGTGTCTGAGGTATTAAAAGCCTGTGAGCTGCCATCCAAGGTGCAACAATTGGTCTCCATTCATCTGGATCAGCAGAGAAAAAGGAGAGCCAGGCAGAGGAGGAACTAGACTCCATGTCTTATTGCCTCTATTAATGGCTGTCTCCTTTGCCATGATACCAGAAGAAATTGGAGGGCGCCAGGCTACCATTATTGAATGTTTTGATCAAATATTCTATAGCAGAATCCTGATCAAAAGGGAGGAGATTGAGAAAAAAGTTTTAATTATCCTGGAATCCAGGTTTCTGGGATCCATGGAGGCTGGTGTAAACCACCCAGGCCATTCCCCTTAGATGCCCTTTTGAACCTTGAGAAGACTGTCAAACAATAGCCTAGGAAGCAGCTGAGTGAAGACCGTTTTGCCTTAGGCATTGGGCTTTTTTGAAGAATTATCTTTGTGCAGTCAGTTCTGAGAAACAGAGACTCCAAAGGTCAGACTACAGGGCTATGTTTTATTTATTTTAGTTGTTCTTCAAGACAATACTGTATGAAATCCTTCCTGACCACACACTGTTTTATCAGTGTTGTTTCAGCCCTTTTCCATGGAAATTTCAATAAAATGGGGTGTAAGAATTTTTTTAAGTTCTTTCATTTCTGGAACATTTTGACTTCTTAGTTGAACTGTTACTCCAATTTGCAAATCATATATTAAATAAACTTCAATCAATTGCTATCAATAGTTTAATACGATTTTTGTTTTAACAATATTTAGAGAAAGTGGTATTTCCTATATCTGTATCTGAGTTGAGCATGTAAATTCATACCAACTTAATAAGTAAATGTGTTTGCAACTAATACATTTTTATCTTGGTAATTCCACAAAGGGGAGAATCAGTCCACCTCCTGTGGAGGTGAAAGCAAGAGGCATGTAGTATGATCTGCTCGTAATCCTTTGACAACCTAGCAAGGGCCAGAAGTGAAGGCTTAAAACTCTGTAGAGCCCAGTCTGTGGCCTCAACAGTAACATGCTCTCAGCTAACCATTTGAAACGTAATAGGCCCCCAATAAATATTAGCTGCTTTAATGATTATGATGATTATTATGGTTATTATCACCCTAGAGAAGACCGCATAGAGCCAATTCGCCAGAGCAGAATCATTGGCCCTTCAGCTTGTTGTCCTTTTTTCACAGGGTTGGGTTTGTTTAAGGTCATCAAAGTAATTATTCCACCCCTGCCTGGGGCCAGAGTCCTTAATTCGCTTCTAGCTCCTATCCAGGAGAAAAGTAATCTGATCATCTAAATGAGGAATTTGATGTGTTAACCGTTTTAGAAATATTTGCATTTAAAAGGAAATGGTTGTTGTTGTTTTAGTAGCTCTCAAGTGGATTTCAATTCATGGTGACCCCGTGTGTTTCAGAGTAGAACTGTGCTCCATAGGGTTTTCAAGGCTATAACCTTCTGGAAACAGCACCTAACAAAAATGAAGACCTATTTAATGATGTACTTGCAGGATTAATCAGAATATTTGAAGTTGCAATAGCAAGATTTAATAGCTGTGATGCATTGGGATGGTCATTCTTCCCAGGCCACTTTGGTTTTACCCTGTCACCAAATGCTGGCCCTAGTCCTGGCTCTTTGAGTGCCCTGTAGGTAAAAAAAAACAAAACAAAAAAAAAAGTAGGTAAGACAAGGCAATACGGCCCAAGAGCTGAAACCTGGCTGCACAATGGGTAACAATGTACATTAAAGACAGAAAAATTAGTTTGATCCTATACTAAACTATAATCTAAAACATCATGGCCTGCTAGGAAACATCAGGAGGCAAGCCTGCAGAGCCCTTTGTTCCCACAGAGGAAAAGGGAACACGTTTATTGTGTTCTTGGAAGTAGGAAGTGCCTGCCAGTGGAGATAAAGTCTATCAAGGGCAGCTAGAACAGAAGGTACAGGTGTGTGCCTGGAAAGACAGCCCACTCAAGTGTGCTCGTGCATTTGAAGAGGTGCCATCTTTGGAGAGGAATGACATGAAGGAGTCTTGTGATATTAAATTCCTAGTGGACAACCAACAGGTTGATAAAGATGAGTTGATTTGTTTGATCCAAATGAGGACAGAGAATGTTAAATCATTCCTGTGGCAGCTCCGAAACTGCCTTAATCACACATGATGTTCAGTGAGCGTAACCCATAAGGCACAGGTAGTGGAGAGTGAATAGGAGCTTCAGAACAGAGGAGCCTCGTATATTTAGAGTAGCTGGCCTAGGATCAGAAACCTTGGTGGTGTAGTGGTTAAGAGCTTACAGCTGCTATCCAAAAGGTTGGCAGTTCAAGCCCACCAGGAGCTCCTTGGAAACTCTATGGGGCAATTCTACTCTGCCCTGTAGGATCACTATGAGTCAGAATCAACTTCAAGGCAACGGATTAGTTGGCCTAGGACCAGGCCCTAGTCCATTTTGTTACAAGCTTTTGCTTCTGCATTCCTGAGAATGTAATCTTGTCTTCTTCCTATTCACATGTATAAGGACAGCCTCCAGCTGGATAGAACCAATAGCCCCTGGCCCCCTAGCGATTAATCTTGTTTAACAGGCCTGGCCTTTGCCCCAAAGCCACTTTTAGCAAATAAAGTCGGGAGTCAGGAATGTTATTGCAGGAGAAAAGTTTACCCTGGATGTTATGGGCAGGAGCCCTAAAATCGAGGCACTTGACCAAAGTAGAGAGCTGCTTTAAAGTCAGAGGCAGATTCCATTTTGCCCTAGGCTCTGCTGCTGTTTCTGAGAAGGCGACCCATGACTCTTCGTGGGTAAACAAGGGAGGGACAGCTTGCCCTCAGAAAGAATGTAGTTGAAAGTAGATTAATGTGCAGAAAGGGAACTTGCCTGTGCGTGTTCTTCCACAAAGAATCCTTAATGATTTACCAAAAATAGGCAATCAGAAGAGCTTACATTTGGAGCCAATCAGAATATTTTGTACCCTTAGTCCCTGAGCCTGGCCTATATCTATCCTGGCGAAACTGCCCACCCTTGGATTTGTGGGTTTCATTGGTTGGGACCTCATATTTCCCCATTCAGATGTTTTTGAGCTTTCAATAAGTCCTTTTGTTTTATTCTAGCAGAGTCTGAGAGTTTTATTCTAGGACAAAAGATTGCTGAACAAAGACTCAAGATGCCCTGAGTTCTATTCTTAGCAAAGCCACTAAACAGCTGTGTGACCTTGGCTCAGTGTCCTGTTCTCAGTCCTCAGATGCTTCCTCTACATAGTGAAGAGACAGGGCTAGGTGATATTTAGTTTCCTTTCCATGTAGATACTGGAAAAGGAGTACATTCTTTGCTTGGGCACCTTGAAATAAAAGCTGATCATTACTTTTTGGAATGTCATGTTTCCCTCTCAAGTACATCCTCACTCTGATCAATAGCTATGTGATGACAGTCTCTGTCTTGCCCTGAGTCACCTGCAAAGATCCATCATGCCTGACACTTAACAATTGCGCAGTCTCTGATGAAACCATTTTTATGCTTCTAATTTTGCTTCTGCTATAGGTTCATGAGTGACAGATGATAAACTAATTCGCTTAGGTTCTCTTATGTACCATATGTCTAGGTCATTTTAAACAGCGGGTAGGAACCTACAGAAATAACATGGAATACAGTGACAAGCTTCAGATTCTTTGTTTTAGAGGACTTGTTTATAAGATACTTAGGATCTTGTAATTAAAAAAAAACAAAATTAAATTTTGTTGCTGTTGAGATATACACAGCAAAACATACACCAATTCAACAGTTTCTACATGTGCCATTTAGGGACACTGACTACATTCTTTGAGTTGTGCACCCACTCTCACCATCTTTTTCTGAGTTGTTCCTCCCCCATTAACATAAATTCACTGTCCTCTAAGGTTTCTATCTAATCTTGATAAGATAATCTGTTATTATCAATCTGATCCCATACAAACAGTTATTAAAAGAGTATAATGCTCAAGGCAGACATTTTTTACTAGTTAAGCTAGACTATTTGATTTTAAGAAGACTTTAGGGGGTGTTTTTGGTTTAAGATCTAAAGGTTATCTCAGTGCAATAGTTTCAGGGGTTCATTCAATGTTCATGGCTCTAGGAAGTCTGGAATCTAAGAATTTGAAATTTTGTCCTGCATTTTCTGGTTTTGATAATGATTCCCTATAGAATCTTTGATGAAAATATTCTGTAATGATAGCCAGGCACCATCCAATTCTTCTGGTCTGATGGCAAAGGAGGCAGTTGTTCATGGAGTCAATTAACCACATATTTCATATTCTCCCCCTATTTCCAATTCTCCTTCATCGTCTATTCTTCCAGGCTATTAAAGACCAATTGTTGTGCCTTTTCTGGGATGGCCACTTGCAAGCTTTTAAGATCCCAGGCACTACACAATGAACTAGGAGGTAGAACAAAAGCACCAAACATGTTCTTAGGCCAATCAACTGGAATGTCCCATGAAAACATGACCCTAATCCTCCAAACCAAAGAACCAAATCCCATGATGTTTTTGGTTATACATAAGCAGCCTGTCTTAGTTATCTATGCTGCTATAACAGAAATATGACAAGTGGATGGCTTTAACAGAGAAATCTATTCTCTCACAGCCTAGGAGGCTATCTGCAACATGTCCAGTGTAACAGCTCTCCTCATTTCCTCCTGACTCCTCTACCCATTCACAGTTTCAAAATCACTTCCACATTTTAGGTATCTGTTAACATGGTACCTCACTCTCTTGGTACCAAATTCTGTCTTAGTTACCTAGTGTTGCTGTAATAAAAATACCAGAAGTAGATGCTTTTAACAAAGAGAAATTTATTCTCTTACAATCTGGGAGGCTAGAAGTCTGAATTCAGGACACCAACTCCAAGGGAAGGCTTTCTCTCTCTGTCAGCTCTAGAGAAAGGTCCTTTTCATCAGTCTTCCCCTAGTCCAGGAGCTTCTCTGTGCAGAAACCCCAGGTCCAAATGATGCACTCTGCTCCTGGCACTGCTTTCTTGGTGGTATGAGGTCCCCCTGTCTCTCCGCTTGCTTCTCTCTTTTATACCTCAAAAGAGATTGACTTAAAACACAACCTAATCTTATAGATTGAGTCATGCCTTGTTAACAGCCCAGCCCAGCTGAGTGCCATTGAGTCTATTCCGGAATAGCTACCTCTAATCCTGCCTCATTAACAACATAGAGGTAGAATTTACAACACATAGGAAAATCACATCAGAAGACAAAATGGTGGAAAATCACACAATACTAGGAATTATGGCCTAGCCAAGTTCACAGAAAATTTTTGGGGACACATTCAATCTATGAATTCCACCCTTTGGCCCCCAATAATTCATGCCCTTGGCACATTTAAAACACATTCATCCCATCATATTATAGCAGAAGTCTTAAGTCAACTCCAAGTCCAAAATCCCCAAATTTCTCTTCATCTGTGAAATTCAGAATACAAGCTATTTGCTTCCAATGGTGGAATGGGTAGGCACAAGGTAGTCATTTCCATTACAAATAGGAGGAACTGGAGGAAAATAAGGGATAACAGGCACAAATCAAGTCAGCATAACACATTACATCAGCCCTCAATGCTTGAAAACAATCCTCTGTTCCCTGAGACCATTTAGACAATGGCCCTGTCCTCCGGACTCTAGGTGTTGGCCACACTCTCCAGATTCTGAGTGGAGGCACCTCAGCCCTGGGCTTCAGCTCTACCTTCCAGGCCCGCTGGAATGGCAACTCTTCTCCCTCAAATTTGGGCAGCCCCATTCTCCTAGTCCCTCTGAGTGGTGGCCCCACCATTTGAGACCCCACAGTTAATAGCACTACCCTTTGAGACTGAGGCAGCTCTTCTTCCTAAGCTCCCTGTCTTTCCTGCTTCTGCTTCCTGGTCTCTTGTCCCCTCAGACCTCACCATCTGTGTCTGCCCTGCTGTGGCAAGTGTTTCAAAGCTCTTTAGCTCCACCGATAAGTGCCTGGAGGCACCCAACTTGGCCAATAAAATTTGGCCAGAAGGCACTCAGCTCTCTTGCTCTGTAAGTCAGTGAGCCTAGCTCCACTGATAAGTGCTTGGAGTCACCCTACTCTGCCAGGAAGCGTCCTGTGCAAAGGCACTCAGCTCTCTCATTCAGTGAGTCCAGTCTAGCACCATTTTGCACTGGTCTCCTGGTTCTACTGCTACCATTTTTCTGCTGTTGCTTCTTGAAATCTGTTATGTCACCAGTGTAACAGCTCTATTCACTTCCTTCTGAGTCCTCACCAGAATTGTCTTTGATGCCCATTATTCCACCAACAGTCTCTTTAAGACAATCTAGGCTTTTATTATTAGGTACTTTAAAACTCTTCCCACCTCTATCCATTTATAGTTTCAAAACCATTTCTGCATTTTAGATATCTGTTAGAGCAGCACCCCACTTCCAGTACCAAATTCTGTCCTAATCCTCTAGTGCTACTGTAACAGAAATACCACAAGTGGATGGCTTTAACAAAGATAAATTTATTCTCTCACAGTCTAGGAGGCTAGAAGTCTGAATTCAGGGCACCAGCTCCAGGGGAAGGCTTTCTCTCTCTGTCAGCTCTGGGGGAAGGCTTTTGTCTTCCCCGGGTCCAAAGTATGCACTGTTTTCCTTGTACTTCTTTCTTGGTAGTGTGAGGTCCCCTGTCTCTCTGCTTGCTTCTCTCTTTTATATTTCAAAAAGAGATTGACTTAAAACACAACCTAATCCTGTAGATTAAGTCCTTCCTCATTAATATAACTGCCTCTAATTCTGCCTCATTAACATCATAGAGGTAGTATTTACAACACATAGGAAAATCACATCAGATGACAAAATGGTGGACAATCACACAATACTGAGAATCATGACCTAGCCAAGTTCACAGGCATTTGGGGGTGGGGGGGCCCACAGACAATCCATGACACAGCCTCAGTAGCCACAGTTTTGGGGGTTTTTTTTGGTCATTGTTGTAGACATATCTATCACACAACTTTTGCCACTTCAACTTTTTACAGATACACAGCTTGTTAACAACAATTACAATAATGGGCTGTGCAACCCTACCATGAAATTTTGATGTTTATGTGTAGATATTTTAATCTTCCATTTTAGTTCCTTGAATTGTATGTTACTTTAAATTTCATTTGAGATAAAATAAGTTATAACTATACTTCTCCTCCTATCCCACTTCACCACTCTGTAATCAATTACCCAAAAACCAAACCAGTTGCTGTGCAGTCAATTTCAACTCATGGTGACCTCATTGAGTTAGAGCAGAACCGGGGCCAGAGAGTTTTAAAGGCTATGACATTTCGGAAGAAGATCACCAGGGCTTTCTTCTAAGTAAGTTACCTCTGGATGGGTTTGAGCCACCAACCTTCCGGCTAGTAGTCCAGCACTTAACTGTTTGTGCTACACAGGGATTATAAAGCAAAAAAAAAAAAACAAAAAAACCAAACCCACTGCCATCAAGTCGATTCCAACTCATGGTGACCCTATAGGACAGAGTAGAACTGCCCCGTAGAATTTCCAAGGAGCGCCTGGCGGATTTGAACTGCTGACCTCTTGGTTAGCAGCCATAGCACTTAACCACTACGCCACCAGGGTTTCCCCCAGGGAGTATAGTGATCTAAAATTTCCTTATAATATACTTTGTTTATTAGTAGGAAAATATTTACTCTTAGATTTGATAATTGTGTTAAATTTAGACAAATGGCAACTTTCAAAATTTCCCCTCCAGAAAGAAAATGCTCAGATGTCAGCTCTTTGTGACCTTTTCCAGAATATTTGGTTTGCGACAGAAATATAAGGAATTTGACAATTGTGGTTCTTTAACAGCCCATCTCAGAGGTGATGAATAAAATGAGTTGACACTGAATCTATCACCTTAATGTGTATCTGCGGGGTAATGGGAGGCATTAAATATAGGACGCGAAAGTGCAGGCAGTGTTTGACAAGACCCTACATTTCAATATCCACAGCAAAGAGATGAAGCTGTCAGTGAGTTATACTTAATATTATGGGACAAATAGCCACATCACTTATCCATCCAAATACAGCTACCCCTTGCAGAAAATAAATAAACTGGATCTCCAAAGCCAAGCAAATTAGGACAGCCCCACCTACCAGGTTCAAAAATAATCTCAGATTGATTTAGAAACTATGAAAGGAAAGAACCAAAAGGATATGATAAGACTGAGAAGATGACTCATGGCTTGAATTGCTGTTTTTTTTTAGGTTACAGATGTTTCTCAGATGTAATAATAATACAGCCATTTTGGACTTCTACTGTGTTTCAGAGCATTTTGAAATGTGTAGCCTTGGTTGACCTTCATGGTAGTCCAGCTAAGGTCCATGGAGTGAGAGGTGTGGTGTTGAAGAATGGCTTTCCCAGTAGTTACGGGTTGAATTATGTCCCCCAAAAGTATGTGTGGGAATCCTAACCCCTATAAAAAAAAAAAAAAAAAAAAAACCCTATACATGTGACATATAGTGTCATGATTGGGAATCAACTGGCCAGCACACAACAACAATGTATACATGGGTGTAATCCCATCTGGGAATAGGATTTTATTTATTATGTTAATGAGGCCATATCATTGTTGGGTGTGTTTCAAGCCAATCACTTTTGACATACGAAAGGAGTAGATTAGGCATAGAAGCAAGCAAGTAAAAATACAGAAAGATTGATACCACGTGGAGATCGCTAAGGAACCAAGGAAAAGAAGCTGAAAGAGGCAAGTATTTTCCTCAGAAGAGACAGAGAGAACATTCCCCTAGAGCTAGCACCCTGAATTCAGCGTTCTAGCCTCCTAAACTGTGAGAAAATAAATTTCTGGTAGTTCAAGCCACACATGTGTGGTATTTCTGTTATAACAGTTCTAAGGAACTAAGGCACCATGGCTCCGAACCAAACTAAACCAATTGCTGTGGCGTCGATTCTGCCTCACAGCAACCCTACAGTGCCTAAGTGGGGTCCTAAACCGGTAAGTGTGGCATTTCAATTCTGTGCTTCCCTGTCTGACACCATGTGTTTTGCTGGCTCTACATGGTCTCTTGAGTGTGAGGGCTGGGGAACTGAAATGAAATGGCTGATGTAAAATTTTGAGAATTTGAAAAGTGCCATAAACAATGAGAGTCCCATGCGGGATGTTTAGAATCTCACTGAAGTATTGAGCCATTAACTCCATGTTTTCCACCAAAACTGTTTCTTCTTCTGTGTTCCCTGTCTTAGAAAATGGATCAGGGTTAAAAACCTGGAGGTCATACTAGACTCTTCTGTCTCCCTTGCAATCACTTGCCAAGACCTTTGTTTATACCCAATAATATCCTTCCAATTTTCTCTGTCTCCCTGATTCCATCTCCTCTAGCTTAGGTTTTTTTCCAGTAGCCCCCAACTTCTATCCTCAATCCTTCCATTAACACACTGCAGCTGAAGTGATGGCTTTAGATGCAAATCTAACCATCCTGTTGCCATCCAGTTGATTCCAACTCATAGCGACCCTAACGGACATAGTAGAGCTGCCCCATAGGGTTTCCAAGGAGTGCCTGGTGGGTTCAAACTGCTGACTTTTTGGTTAGCAGCTATATTTTTTAACCACTGCGCCACTAGGGTTTCCAAATCTAACCATATTACTCCCTATTTTAACCAGTTCTTCATAGCTCCCTCCCCCACCAAAACAACAACAACAAAAACAAACCCATTGCCATTGAGTCGATTCTGTCCCATATTGACCCTATAGGACAGTACCCCAAAGGGTTTCAAAGGCTGTAATTTTTTTGGAAGCAAACTGACACGTCTGTCTTCTGAGAAAGGGTTGGTAGATTTGAACTGCCAACCTTTCAATTAGTACCGGAGGCTTAACCACTGTGCACCAAGGCTCCTAGCTCCAAAAATACAAAGTCCAAATTCTTTCAAAGGGCTTCCAAAGACCCACTGCTGTTGAGTTGATTCCCACTCATAGTGACCCAATGGGGTTTACAAGACTATAAATCTTTATAGAAGCAGACTGTCACATCTTTCTCCTGGAGAGCGGCTGGTAGTCTTGAACCGCTGACTCTTTGGTTAGGAGTCTATTGCTTTAACCACTGCACCACCAGGGCTCCCACTCAGAAGGTTTAAGAGGTAGTTCATAATCACAACCCTCTTACTTCTCTGTCTCCCCTCTTCTCTCTGCTCCCTCACAACCTAAAACACTGTTTCAGCCATAAGGAATAATTGCAGTTAGTTTCTGCGGCCTCTTTCACTTCCAGCTTTTTGTTCTGGATCATTCTCTCACTGCCATTCACTAAGCTCACTCCTATGTATCTATGGACTCAAAGAAGTCTTCCAGAAAGTTTTTCTCAATCACCAAACCAGTGTTGGGGCTTCTCACTATGGGGTCCCTCAGTGGACTCTATTAGAGCACTCTTTGCAGAATTCAGGGGCTGCCATAGGGGAAGACTTTCTTTCTCTGTTGGCTCTGGGGGAAGGTCCTTGTCTCTTCAACTTCTACTCTTTGGCTCCTTGGTCATCTCCCTGTAGTGTAGCATCTGTCTTCCCCCATCTCTGCTTACATGCTTGTCCTAATCTGCTCTTTTTTTCTTTTTAAGAGATTGATTAAAAACACACTCTACACTAATCCTGCCCTATTAAAATAACAAAGATAAACACAAAATTCCAACTCATAGTTACCCTGCAGGACAGAGTAAAACTGCCCCGTAGGATTTCCAAGGGTGTAATCTTAATAGAATCAGACTGCTATTTCTTTCTCCTGAGGAGCGGCTGTTCGGTTTGAACCACCAACCTTTTAGTTAACAGCTGAGCACTTAAGCAATGTGCCACCAAGGCTTCAAAGACAACCTGTACCCAAATGGATTATTATCACAGCATAGAGGTTAGGATTTACAACACACGTTTTTGGGGAACATAATTCAATCCCCAACAGAAGCCACTTAAAAGTTGTAAGTAGGAGCTTGAACATTGACTGAATTACATTTTCACGAGTTCACTTTGGCTGCTGTATAGTGAAGTGTGTAGGAAACAAGGGTGGAAGAAGATTCAGTAGGTTATTGTAATCATCTAGGAGTGAGATGGAGCCCTGGTGGTGCAGTGGTTAAGAGTTTGGCTGCTAATCAGAAGGCTGGCAGTTCACTAGCTGCTCCTTGGAAACACTATGGGGCAGTTCTACCCTGTCCTATAGGGTCACTATGAGTCAGAATTGACTTGACGGCAACGGATTTTTAGGAGTGAGATGATGGTGGCCTGGAATAGGGCAGTAATGGTGGACACAATGAGAAATTGACTGACCGAGTATATGTTTTGAAGGATGATCCAATAAGATTCACTAATGAATTGGATGTGAGTTCTGGTAAAAAACAGAGAAATCAAGGATGACTCTGTAGCTCCTCAGGAGTCCATATTCCAGAGTGAGATTCACTTGTGTGTGAATTTTGAATTTGAGATAGTTTCTACAAATCAACTTGAAATGGTAAATCACTGCTATTTCCACCTGAAAATTATGCTTTTGATTATGATGATTGTGGGTATAGTTTATAAGAAAAGTACTTTTTGTGATGTGCATATGATATAACTATCATTCTTAGTAACTGAAGACTTTATGAGTAATTTATCATTTAACATTTGTGATGTGAATGAGACTACTCAATTAAAATCTTACATAAAATGTTGGCTCATTTTCTATCAAGTTCTTGGATATTACAAATTTTAATGTAAAAGAGATACCTAACAGAATAGAATGGTACAGTTTGTAATAATCAGGAATTCTTATATATACATGGTATGAATTTTTGTTCAAATTCCAGTTTCCCCTCTTTTTATCTTTGGGTCTTGGAGCAATTCACTTAGCTGAAGCTCAATTTTAGCATCAGCGATAACAATACCCATCTGACAGACTAGTTATAAAGATTTGAGGGTGGTTAGCCAATGTATCCAAACTGCCAATCTTTCAGTTAGTAGGGGTTGCTATGAGTTGGAATTGACTGGATGGCAACCAACAAAAACAGCAAGCCAATGCTCGCCCTGTAAAAGACACCCAGTCAAGTTTATTGGAATGTAAATTTATTTATATTAATATAGAAAAATGTTTTACTTGCATTTGTTATTTGGCAATTGACAATACATATCATCATATCTTGAATGTTTGCCCATTCTTCTGAAACAATGTTCCTCAAATGCTGGCAATGTTGACCCCAAGAGAAATTTGATAATGTTTGAAGAGAGTTTTGATTATCTTGACTGGGGAGTGAAGGGAATGCTATTAGAATCTAGTGGATGTTTCTAAATACCCTATAATGCACAGGACAGCTCCCCATGACAAAGAATTATTTTGTCGAAAATTTAAATAGTGCCAAAGTTCAGAAACTCCTCTGTAAAACATAGTCACATCAGAGAAAATGGTTTCAGTAGTAACAATATTTTTTTATCAGTTTGCATAGGGATTTGAATATGATGAAATATCAGTAGAGCATCTTTATTGCTTTGAGGGAATGATCGAAGAATGTTTGTGGTGTATGATATATTGGATCAGTGCTTACCTCTTCATCTCCTACTGTAGACATTTTTGCCCACCCCACCGATGTTCAGATCACTTATGTAGGACTGGCTTTAATCAATAGAATATTAGCAGATAGGATGCAAGTAGAGGCTGTAACTGGGCTTGTGTGGTTTGTTCTACCTTTTATTCTCTTTTTATTTGTCATGAGAACACTTCCTGGATATCCTTTGGTCTAAGGATATAACAGAAATGTAGAGCAGACCCAAACTCAAGTGATGCCCATCTAATATGGAGTCTGGCTGCGCCTAGCCAGGATCAGTCAAATGTATTTAACCTACAGGTCTGTGAGCATGAGAATTGTCTTAGGCTGTGTGCTCTAGAGAAGGAAACCCAATGAAGATTTATCTCAAGGAAATGGCTCACATGGTTGTGGAGGCTGGAAAGTCCCAAATTTGTGGGCCAGGTGTCAGGCTGGAGGCTTCTCCTGAGTCATATTGTTGCAGGGGCTGGTGAATCCCAAATTGGCAGGTCAGACAAGGGGCTGCTGGCCCATGGGGCCGCAGAGGCTGGGAAATCCGAGAATCAGCAGGTCAGACGGCAGGCTGCTGGCTCAAGTCTCAAGAACTGGATGTCAGATGATGATGAGGTAGATTCAAGATCCAGAGGAAAAGCAAGCTTTGCCAGAGCATTCATCTGTATTGGATATAGGTCACACCCTCAAGGAAACTCCTCTTACATCAGATACTTGAGTGAGGAGGTGACTTGAGTAAGGTGGTGACATGAGTAGGGGCATGACTTGAGTAAGGATGTGACCTGAGTCACGCCCTTTAGTAAGGGCATGCCTCAAGATACACCCCACACTAATTCCGCCTCATTAACATATAGAGGCTTAGGATTTAAAACACATAAAATGGAGGAAAATTATACAATACCACAAAATGGAGGACAATTACATGAGATCACAATATGGAGGACAGTTACACAATACTGGAAATCATGGCTTAACCAAGTTGACACATAACATTAACCATCACAGTCGACCCCTTTGTCACTTGACACCTGTACCCATCTCCTTAAACCGTACATAATCTCTAAATAAAGACAATTATAAAATCATACTTTGCACCTAACATGATGCAACTAGCATGTGTACAACTGAAAACACACTAGCTCTGTTTACACCTTATATAAGTGATGGAATAAAGGAGAAAAGATAGCAAAAATATTTTATATACACACACATCCAAAACCAAACCCATTGCCGTTGAGTCAATTCTGACTTACAGCGACTCTGTAATACATAGTAGAACTACCCTAAAGGGTTTCCAAGGAGCAGCTGGTGGAATCGAACTGCTGGCCTTTGGGTTAGCAGCCAAGTTCTTAACCACCGTGTCACCAGGGTGCCTTTTTCCTACTAAGAGACATTAGAAACATACACATATAATAAAACAAGGAAGAAATACTCATAACAATTACAGTCCTCATTTCTACAAATGGTCACGTGGTAGTAACTGGTATTTTAAAATACCTTCTTCTACCACCCTTTCTATATGCTGTTTGCCCTGAGCAAGCACCTCAGCTGGTTGCTGTTCTTTGCTTGGTGGGGTGACTCAAACCTTCATTCCTGAAGGATGTGGCCCGTTAGTAATCATATCATAATTGGGTTGCTGTAGTTTTCCACTGACTTTAATCACAGGGCATGGTAGTGCCCTAAGGGACACCTTAAGGGATTGTGGTTATTCCAGACATATTCTTCTCTACCTCAATTATGCAATACCAGTGCAATTTCTCCTTGGTAATCAGGATCAATCATACCAGCCAATATGATAACTCCCCTTCTCTTCCTGTTGATGCAGAGGCATGAGGAGCCCAAAGTGGCCAGGTGGCATTCTTAACTTCCAGTTCAAAGGGATTTGTGTTGCATCTCCAGATGGGAGCATTCTTCCCTTTGGAACTGAGTGAGACATCTAGACCCACAGAGCATAGGGTCAAGGGGACAGGAAGCAGAATTTTTCTGAGTATGTCTAAGGGTAATAGTGAATGGTGCCACTCCCATCTCTACCCCTTTACTCCTGGACCCATGAATTCTGGCTATGGGAGAAACAGCAGCATATGTTGAACCCTGATTTAGAACATCGCCCCAACCCTGAAAAGTACTGCCACCTAGCTGGTGCCATAATGTGTCTTTAGAAGACCATTCCATCATTCTATCAAGCCAGCTGAATTCCATGAGCATGGACCCATTGCTGCACTTCATTTGCTGTAAAGTGAGACCCTTGATCTGAGGTGATGCTGTGTGGGATGACTTGATGGTGGATAAGGTATTCTGTGATTCCATGAATGGTAGTTTTGGCAGAAGCATTGTGTGTAGGGAAGGTAAATTTGTATCTAGATCTCAAGTCAACACTTTACTCAAGTATCTGATGAAAGGGGAGTTTCCTTAAGGGTGTGACATACATCCAATGAACATATGTTCATATTGTTCAAGTCCTACTCCTGGTACCAAATGTCTTAGGCTGGGTTCTCTAGAGAAGCAAAACCAATGAAGCATATACATATATATATATATAGGGAGAGAGAGATTTATCTCAAAAAAATGGCTCACTTGGTTGTGGAGGCTGGCAGTGCCAAATCTGTGGATCAAACGTTGAGCTGGAGGCTTCTCCTGACTCACGTGGTTGCAGGGGCTGACAAATCCCAAATTGGCAGGTCAGATGTCAGGCTACTGGCCCATGGGGCTGTGGGGACTGGTAAATCTGAGAATTGGTAGGTCAGATAGGAGGCTGTTGGCTCAAGTCCCAAGAACCAGAGGTCAGATGATGACAAGCCAGATGCAGAGTCTAGAGCAAGTATGAGCTTTGCCAGAGCATCCATATATTTTGGATGTAGATCACACCCTCCAGGAAACTCCCCTTATATCAGATACCTGAGTAAGGTGGTGACTTAAGTAAGGGTATGACTTGAGTAAGGGCATGACTTGAATAAGGGTGCAACTTGAGTAAGGCTGTGACTTGTGTCACACCCTTTAGTACGGGTGTGACTCAAGATACACCCCACACTGCCTCATTATCATACAGTGGTTTAGGATTTACAAAAAATAAAATAGAGGATAATTACACAATACCACAAAATGGAGGACAATTACAGAATACTGAGAATCATGGCCTAGCCATGTTGACACATAACATTAACCATCACAAAAATAAATGCTAGTGTTGTAAGCCACTGAGTTTCAGAATGGTTTGTTATACAGCATTATTGTGGCAAAAATCAACAAATACATGATGCAATGAGAAGACATCATATTACTAAGTCTATTGGGTGTTCAAGGAACCTAAACAGGTAAGGAAAATCAGTAATTTGAATATGGGAAGAAAACTATGCAATAGAATGGAGTTGTTTATAATTAACAAGTGTCCCTAATATTCCTTCAGTTGAATCTGGCAATCATAGGCTCAAGAATTTCAGAGATGTGTTTAGTGTTTACTATTTGCACATTGATCATTTTTAGCATTTGAATATTCTTCTAAAACAGAGTCAAAGAAAATGGTTTTATTAGTGGTTATGGAAAACACACGTGTGTATGTATGCATTTTCATGGGGAGAGGATCCAAAATTTTCATTAGATTCTTAAAGGGGTTTGAGGACTTTCTCCCCTGTCAAAAATATAAGGATTATTTGGTTCATATATAAATTTTTTTTTTATAATGGGTGTTACAAATTGGTCCCCGGTTGGAACTTCCTGGAATACTATTCTTCTATCCTCTGTAATCCCATAACCCAACAAAACCTGCTGTCTTCTACTCCCCATTTCACATACTTGTTGGTGACATGTTTGCTCATATATTTACCAGGTAGAAGAACTTTGGGGGTAAAAACCGTGACATATGAGCCATCGGTTGTAGCATATGTGCAGCTATATTTACTCACTGTTTGAGGGTCTCATAATTCTTAAAATCTTATTTGTGTGGAAAATAGGAATTTCAATGAATTTGGGATGAGGGAAGGGTCAAAATAAAATTGTGAGTCAGAACCTACAGGGTCTGGAAGGCATACCAGAGTATGTGCAGTCTGGAGGATGATCCTAAAATATCAGCTTCATGTACCAAGAAAGCTCAAAGAGAAACAGCTTCCTCCAGCAATTTGTGGTTGAGCTAACCCTGTACATTTCTAAGAGTAGCTGCAGAACTATGACCTACAAGCCCATGTTGATTTTTTAAATTGAACTTTTTAAGTTTAATTTAAGATTTTTAAATGAGATAATTGTAGATTCACATGTAGTTGTAATAAATGGAGAGAGATATGCCATGTACCCCTTACCAAATTTCCCCCAATGGTAACGCCTTCAAAACCATGGTAGAATATTACAACTAGATATTGACATTGATACAGTCAAGATTCAGAGTATTTTCATCACCACAAGGATCCCACATGTTGCTTTTTATAGTTATGACCATGTCCCTTCTGCTTCCACTTCTTCCTTAGCCCCTGGCAACCACTAATCTATTCTTAGTTTCTACAACTTTGCCATTTAGTGAATATTATATAAATGAAATCATATAGTAGGTGTCTTAGTTATCTAGTGCTGCTGTAACAGAAACACAACAAGTGGATGGCTTTAACAAACCGAAATTTATTTTCTCACAGTCTGGCAGGCTAGAAGTCCAAATTCAGGGTGTCAGTTCCAGGGAAAGGCTTTCTTTCTCTGTTGGCTCTGGAGGAAGGACCTTCTCACCAATATTCCTCTGGACTAGGAGCTTCTCTGTGGAGGAACCCTGGGTCCAAAGATGTGCTCTGCTCCTGGCAATGCTTTCTTGGTGGTATGAGGTCCCCAACTCTCCGCTTGCTTCCCTTTTCTTTTATCTCTTATAAGATAAGAGGTTGTGCAGGCCACACTCCAGGGAAACTCCCTTTACATTGGATCAGGGATGTGACCTGGTAAGGTTATTTCAATCCCACCCTAATCCTCTTTAACATAAAATTACGATCACAAAATGGAGAACCTCCACACAATACTGGGAATCATGGCCTAACCAAGTTGACACAGATTTTGGGGGGACAAAATTCAATCCATGATAGTAAGTAGCCTTTTGGGATTGGCTCCTTTTCACTCATAACAATTCTCTGGAGATTCAATTAGGATGTTATGTGTACGTATTTTATTCTGAGTAGTATCGGCGGTGCCAAGATCAAACCACTCAGCTGCTAATAGAAAGGTTGGAGGTTTGAGTTCACCCAGAGGTGCCTAAGAAGAAAGGTCTGGCAAACTACTTCCAAAAACTCAGCCATTGAGAACCCTAGGGAGCGCACAGCTCTATTCTCACACACGTGGGGTTACCAGGAGTGGAAACTGACTCGAAGGCAACTGGTTAATATTCCATGGTATGGATGTGCCTCAGTTTGTTTAACCATTCACCCATTGAAGGGCATCTTAGTTTTTTCGCAGTTTTTCACTATTATGATTAAAGGTGCTATAAACATTCATGTACAGGTGTTTTTTGAGAACATAATTTTTCCTTTCTCTGGGATAAATACTCAGGTGTATAATCACTGGGTCATATGGTAGTTGCATGTTTACTTTTTTTAAAGAAACTGCCAAAATAATGTATTGTTAAGAATTTTTGCATGTATATTTATGAGGAATATTGCTCTATAGTTTTCTTCGTCGCACTGTTTTTGTCCAGTTTTAGTGAGTAGTACTAGCTTCAGAAAATGAATTGGGAAGTGTTCCCTCCTCTTCTATTTTCCGGAAAAGATTGCATAGAATTGGTAATATTTTTTCTTTAAACATTTGGTAGAATTGTCCAGTGAAGCCATCTGAGTCTGGAGATTTCTGTTTTGGGAGATTTTTAAATTATTAGGTGAATTTTTTCAATAGTTATACCAAAAAACCAAACTCATTGCCATCGAGTCAATTCTGAGGAGCCCTGGTGGTGCTGTGGTTAAGCCTTCAGCTGATAACCAGAAAGTTGGCAGTTTGAATCCAACAGCTGCTCTTTGGAAACCCCATGGGGCAATTTTACTCTGTCCTATAGGGTTGCTATGAGTTGCTATGAGCTATGAGTTTGTTCCATAGCTATACAAACCAAAAACCCATTGCTATTGAGTCGATTCTGACTCATAGTGACCCTATAGGACAGAGTAGAACTGCTCCATAGAGTTTCCAAGGAGTCCCTGGTGGATTTGAACTGCCGACCTTTTGGTTAGCAGCCTTAGCTCTTAACCACTACGCCACCAGGGCTTCCTCAATAGCTACAGGGCTGTCAAATTATCTATTTCATATCAGATGAGTTGTGGTCGTGCTTTTTGAGGAATTTTTCCCTTTCATCTAAGTTATCATACTTACATGTATAGAGCCGTTTGCAGTATTCTTTACTACCTTTGGTGGTTGTAATCACAAACACCATTTCATTCCTGATATTAGTAATTTGTTTCTTGTCTCTTTTTTTTTGTCAGTCTTGTTAGAGATTTGTTAATTTTATTGATCTTTACAAAGGTTAGTTTTTTGTTTTATTGATTTTTCTATTTCATTGATTTCTACTTTTATTTTTTATTATCTCTTACCTTCTGCTTGCTTTTGTTTTCATTTTCTAGATACTTTTTTATTTTGGTTAATTTATAAGTAACAACCATTTCTCATTTCAACATTCTTCACATGGATAATTCAGTGACATTAATTGTGTTCATCATGTTGTGCAACCATCACCATTATTTTTTTTCAGATTTTTCTATCACCCTTATCAGAAGCTCAGTGCCCCCTTTTTTCTAGGTTCTTGAGGCAGGGGCTTAGATGATCGATTTGAGACTTTTCCTCGTTTTTAATGTATGCTCTTAATGCTATAAATTTCCCTTTCAGAATTAGTTTATTAGTGTTGCACAAATTTTGATATGCCATATTTCATATCATATTGCAGTGTTTAAGGGCCACAACTGCTAACCAAAATGTCGGCAGTTTGAATCTACCAGCTGCTTCTTGGAAACCATATGGGGCAGTTCTACTCTGTCCTACAGGGTCGCTATGAATTGGAATTGACTCAGTGACAGTGGAATATCTCATATTGTTCAGTATGTTTTTTTTTTTAATTTCCCTTGGGACTTTTTATTTGATCCATGGAATATTTTGAAATGTGTTGTTTAGTTTCCAAATATTTGGAAAAGCTCCTGTTACCTTTCCATTATGGACTTCTAGTTTGATTTCATTTGACTTTATGACTTCAGTTCTTAATTTGGTGAGGTTTGTTTCATGGCCCAAGATGTGACCTATCTTGGCATATGTTCTGTGTAAGCTTGGGAAGAGTACACATTCTGCTATTGTTGGGTGACGTGTTTAATAAATGGTGGTTAGAATGTTAGATCTATCACTGATATTACTATTACTACTTACAGACACTGTTCTTATGGTTGTCTCTATGATCACAAAATGTGTTCAGTTACTTCCAGCTTAGAATATGGTCTATTAAAATAATTATTGGTTTATTGAAATAATTATCAATGCAGAGGTCAGGATGACCCCCTTTGAGAGATGATGGTGGTGGTAAGGCTGTTACAGCTTTTGTCTCTATGATTGAAGACTATGATTTTTTCAAGTACACCCAGCCCGATGGGTGTACGTTAGACCCCATGGTTAGACATTCATCTTTGAAAGATTTGCTCCTGAACTGTTCTTATTCCACAACTGTGTCCCTCCCTGCCTCTGCCCCACTTTGCATCTGGGCTCTCACTGGCCTCAGTATTTGTCATGACTCATTTTTTCCTCCTTGGCTTCTTGATCTTTCAGTCTGGGGTAACCAGCACAGCCTGATGCTCCCTGAATGGGTCACTTCTCTTGGTTCTAGCCTAGGTGGCCAGAGGTTGAATAGTGCCAGTGATAACAGCAGATCATTTCTAAATCACCACAGAGAACAGTTATGCACAGGAGGCAGATATCCAAGAGATACATTTTGATAGGCATTTACTGTAAACTCAAAAGTTTAGAGGCATAAACTCCTTATTTCAGAAGTGAATAAAATTTCTTAGGGGAAAAATACTCTCTTTTGTTTTTCTTTAGCCTTTGTTTTGTTTGTTTTATAAAGAAATTTCAGAAAATGTATCTAAAAATATTATATAATATTATATACATATTCTTCCAGCTCCATCCCTTAATTTTCTATTCTCCAACTTCTGTATCTAGTGTTGATGTTGAGTTTTTCTGCTGATGTCATGGATTGGATGGCGTCCCCCAAAAATATCCGTCAACTTAGCTAGGTCATGATTCCCTTGTATGAATTGTCTACCATTTTATCTTCTGATGTGATTTCCCTATGTGTTGTAAATCCTATCACTATGATGTAATAAGATGGATTAGTGGCAGATATACTGATGAGGTCTACAAGATTAGGTAGTGTCTCAAGCCAATCTCTTTTGAGATATAAAAGAGAGAAGCGAGCAGAGAGACGGGGGACCTCATACCACCAAGAAAGCAGTGCCGGGACTGGAGTGCATCCTTTGGACCTAAGGTTCCTGTGCTGAGATGCCCCCAGACCAAGGGAAGGCTGATGACAAGGACCTTCCTCCAGAGCCAACAAAGATAGAAACCTTCCCTGGAGCTGGTGCCCTAATTTGGACTTCTAGCCTACTGGACTGTAAGAGAGTGAATTTCTCTTTGTTAAAGCCATCCACTTGTGGTATTTCTGTTATAGCAGCACTAGAAGACTAAGACAGCTGACTAGGGTCATTGTTTTTTAAAGATGTTTCAAAATGGAAATCGACAAAGATAATGTAGAAAGTGATCATTCACTATCCCTCTGAAAAAAAACAATGAATTTCTAAATATTGGAAAACTCCCACTTCAGATGCTAGTAGCCTACACCCAATGCTATGCTTATATATTTTATGGCAAATTAAATTATTCAAATTTTGGGAGGATGGTAATAATAAATTTTAACTTTTAGTTTTTTTGGATACCACTCACCATTTCAAACCAAGACGGGTATTCCTTGTCTGTGAAGTGGAGGTAATAGTTACCTTTACTTAATAGGTTTGCTTCGAGGATTGAAATGACAACATTTTCTCAGTTACATAGTGCTACCATAACAAAAGTTCCAGAAGTAGGTGGCTTTAAAGAGCAGAAATTTATTTTCTCACAGTTCTGGAGGATAAAAGTCCAAATCAGTGTCTTGTCTGAGTAGATTATTTCTGCAGGCCTTTCTCTTAGTTTCTGGTGTCTGCTAGAGATCCTTGGCATTTCTTGGCGTTCACTGATATTCCTCGGTGTCTGAATTATCTAGTGCTGCTGTAACAGAAATGCCACAAGTGGATGGTTTTAATAAACAGAATATATTCTCTCACAGCCTAGGAGGCCTGAAATCCAAATTCAAGGAGCCAGCTACAGGGGAAGGTTCTCTAAAGAAGGAAAACCAGTAACGTGTATAACATGTACATATATATAGAGAGAGATTTATATTAAGGAAACAGCTCACACAATTCTAGGGGTTGGAACATCTCAAGTCCTTGGATCAGGATAGGGTCCTTTCCCAATTCGTGGAGTTGCAGAAGCTGGTGAACCCAAGAAGAGCAGGCTGGAGAGCAGGGATCCCACCCACAGGTTGTGATAATCAAGGAATCCTCAAGGTTGGCAGGCAAAACCACAAGGTTTCTCCTGAGTCACTTAGCAGCAGGGGCTGGCGAACCCAAGATACACAGGTCAGGGAACAGGACTCTTGCTCGCAGGCCGTGAAGATTGGTGAATTCCAAGATGGACAGGTAAATTGCTAGCTCAAGTCCCAAGAACCAGAGGTCAGACAAGAGACAGCTGCTGTTTCCAGGACAAGCCAACAACCTTTTTGCAAGGTGAGCAGGAAGGAAGTAGGTGGCAGAAGGTGGAGAGATGAAGGCTGAGGGGACGGTGAACCACCACAGGCCCCACCCCTACCAGTACCACTCAGCATATTCCATTATGGGGGTGATCCCTTATCAAATTTCAATAGGAAAGTGATCATGACATTGTACAACTGTCAAAACACTGAGAATCATGGCCCAGCCAAGTTGACACACAATCTTAACCATCACAGAAGGCTTTCTCACTCCGTCAGCTCTGGGGGAAGTTCCCTGTAATCAGTCTTCACCTGGTCTAGGAGTGTCTCAGGGCAAGGACTCCAGGTCCAAAGGACACGCTCTGTTTTCAGCTATGCTTTCTTGGTGGTAGGAGGTCTCTCTATCTCTCTGCTTGCTTCTCTCTTTTTATATCTCAAAAGAGATTGACTCAAGATACAACCTAATCCTGTAGATTAAGTCCTGCCTCATTAGCATAACTACCTCTAACCTCGCGTCATTAACATCACAGAGGCAGGATACACAACACATAGGAAAATCGCATCAGATGCAAAATGGTGGACAATAACACAATACTGGGAATCATGGCCAAGTCAAGTTGACACACATTTTGAGGGGCACGCCATCCAATCCATAACACTTGGCATCTGTCTTCCCACTGTGTGTGTGTGTTTGTGTCTGTTCTGGTCTTTTTAAAACTCAGAAGTGATTAGGTTTAGGATCCACCCTACACTGATATGACCTCATAACAAAAGAAACATAACATAAGAAAACATAACAAAAGAAAACCCGTATTTCCAAACAGGATCACATTCACAGCTACAAGGGTCAGGAATTTAACACATATTTTTGTTGGCCACAGTTCAATCCATACCAAACATTTACTCCAAAGCGCTTAGAACAGATTGGCTATTATTATGATTGATGTTGTTGCTATTATTGTTGGCATATTATCCAGCTGATGTCCTTTAACTAACAAGCATGACAAGAAAGTGAGTTTGGTGGCAATAAGTCCAAATCCAATGATTATTTTTTGCTATTATGTTAGAATTCACAAATCTCTGTGAAATTGTTCCTATAAGACAACTATTAAGGGTGAGATCCAGAGCACCAAAAACTCTCAACTGGGTTATGTGGTTTGTGGCTCTCTGTGAAAATCATTCCTGCAGAGTGGATGAAGGAGAACAGCAGAGGACCAGCTCTCTTACAGGGTTGTCAGAGGTGAAAGGATGCAATCCGTGGGGTGGGGGTTTGGTGAAATACCTCAGAACAAGGAAAAGGAGACTAACAATGCATTTGAAAGATTTACACTATTCTTCAGATCAAGTTAAACCAAAACTTAAAAAGGATATGGGTTTACTTGTTTTGATCTTTGATTTTAGGCTGATCCAGGGTAGATATACTGGTCATTCTTTTCCAGAGTTAGTCTATTCAAAGAATTGTTGTTGTTGTTGTTAGATGCCTTGAAGTCAGCTCACAACTCCTGGAGAGCCCATGTAAGACAGAAAGAAATTCTACCTGGTCCTGTGCCACCCCCAACCTCAGTTGCTGTTCAGACTATTGCGATCCATAGGGTTTTTATTGTTTGATTTTTGGAAGTAGATTGCCAGGCCTTTCTTCCTAGTCTATTAGTCTGGAAGGTCCATTGAAACTTGTTCAGCATCATAGCAACTCACAAGCTGCCAATGACAGATGGGTGGTAGTGGTTGTTCATGAGGTACATTGGCTGGGAATTGAACCTGGATGTCTGTCCCACATGGAAGGCAAGAATTCTACCATGAAGCAGTTAATTCCTCTTTGTGAAAACAAAATACAATCCCTTTCTGGCCTTGGCAAAAGATGAAAAAAATCATGGGCACCATTTCAAAGTTGTTCAAAGGGCTTCTCAAACGAAGCTGACGTTTCTCCCAGCAACAATCTCTACCTAACCCTTTTATTGCCCCTCACTCTGGGGTTAAATCTAAGGAATCGTCAATTTTCCTGCTTCATTTCCTAGGACCCTTTTTTTCTACTTGATATTCTCTGTGGTGACAGATTTCTCTTCCATCTTTCCCTAGCTCCAGATTGTTTTGATTACCACTGCTGTGTTTTGTTAGATGGTAAACTGTGAAAATGGCCTCTGGTTGTTTCGGTTGCTTAGCTTATTTAAAAAAACAAAACAAAACAAAAAAACACTTGCTTGGTGTAAAAGGAGGTGCATATGACCTGGAGATCTATTGATTCTCTCATTTATTCTTTAGGAAGAGAAGCGGAACTGAAGATAAAGGGCAATTCATCTGCCATGCTCACCCATTTTGGCTGTGGAGATTTTTCTTAGTTTACACTCTGTATGTAGAGTGTGTTGGTGGTGGGGAGACCTGGGACTTTGTCTTTCAGGAGGAAGTCTTTATCCTGAAGTCACACCATTTCTCTGAACTGTTTCTTGAACAGTCCAGAGAAAAGTGAGGATTGGAAGAGTAGGCCAGCACTCGCTTGAATGTCAGCAGCCCCGCAGTGGTGTGAATACTGATTCGATATTGCAATACCTGCACTGAGTCTATCACTCGCTGAGGTTAAAGGCAGGGCACTCCCTCCTCTAAGGCTTAGTTTGTTCACCTGTATAACATGCAGCTAATAACAAAACCTGTTTAACGTGTGTGTATGTGTGTTTACATGTGCTAATGTGCTGTAGATTGTTGTATTTATTGTTGAAAATGGTTAACTTGCTCAGCTGTTAACAGAAAGGATGGAGATTCGAGTTCACCCAGAGATGCCTTGGAATAAAGGCCTGGTGATCTACTTCCATAAAATCAGCCATTGAAAACCCTATGGAGCACAGTTCTATTATGATACATGTGGAGTCACCATGAGTTGTAATCGACATGATGGCAACTAGACTGGTTATTCCCAGTCATAACAGAGAATCTTTAAACTCCATAATCAGCATCTCTTAGCAACTTAATCTAGCTCAGTGCCTGGAGCATGAAAGGAGCTCAATACTGTTCTTAAAAATGAATGAAGAACAAACTAAACTGATGGCTTCTAGAAAATGAGAGGAAAGGAAAGGACAGGAGGTTACTGAAAAAATGGAAGACTCCATTTTTAATTTTGATCCTTTAATTATAGGGGACTTTTTAATTTTTATATTGTGCTTTACATTCTTTTTGACAATGAATGCAACACCATTCCTCTTCGAGTTGTCATTCCCAGCATAGTAGACTGTAGGATTGTACGATTCAAAATGGCCAATACCAGTCCATTTCAGCTCACTAATGCCTAGGATATCGATGTTTATGTGTTCCATTTCATTTTTGACAATTTCCAATTTTCCTAGATTCATACATTCCAGGTTCTGATTACTAACGGATGTTTGCAGCTGTTTCTTCTCATTTTGAGTCATGCCACATCAGCAAATGAAGGTCCATGAAATGGTGTGACTTCAGGATAAAGACTTCCTCATGAAAGACAAAGTCCCAGGTCTTCCCACCACCAACACACTCTACATACAGAGTGTAAACTAAGAAAAATCTCCACAGCCAAAATGGGTGAGCATGGCAGATGAATTGCCCTTTATCTTCAGTTCCGCTTCTCTTCCTAAAGAATAAATGAGAGAATCAATAGATCTCCAGGTCATATGCACCTCCTTTTACACCAAGCAAGTGTTTTTTTGTTTTGTTTTGTTTTTTTAAATAAGCTAAGCAACCGAAACAACCAGAGGCCATTTTCACAGTTTACTATCATACAAAACACAGCAGTGGTAATTAAAACAATCTGGAAAGCTTTACTCCATCTACATCATTAAGGTCAACTCTACTTTGAGGAGGCAGCTCTTCCCCAGTCATCTTTTGAGTGCCTTCCAACCTGGGGACTCATCTTCCAGCACTGTATCAGACAATGTTCCGCTGCTATTCATAAGGTTTTCACTGGCTAATGCTTTTCAGAAGTAGACTTCTGGGTCCTTCTTCCTAGCCTGTCTTAGCCTGGAAGCTCAGCTGAAACCTGTTCTCCATGGGTGACCCTGCTGGTATCTGAATACTGGTGGCATAGCTTCCAGCATCACAGCAACACACAAGCCCCCACAGTACAAGGAAGACCAGTTAATATGACTATTATTCAAATTTACTCACCAACCGATAGGGCCAAAGATGAAGAAATGTTGCAGTCTGAAATTGATTGAACATGTAATCAAGATGCATTGGTAATTACTGGCAATTGGAATGCGAAAGTTGGAAACAAAGAAGAAGGATCAGTAGTTGGAAAATATGGTCTTGGAGATAGAAACAAAACCAGAGATCGAGTGATAGAATTTTGCAAGACCAATGACTTCTTCATTGCAAATACCTTCTTTCACCAACATAAACGGCAACTATACACATGGACCTTGCCAGATGAAACACACAGAAATCAAACTGACTACATCTGTGGCAAGAGACGATGGAAACGCTCAATATCCTCAGTCAGAACAAGGCCAGGGGCCGACTGTGGAACAGACCATCAATTGCTCATATGCAAATTCAAGCTGAAACTGAAGAAAATCAGAACAAGTCCACAAGAGCCAAAATATGACCTTAACTATATCCCACCTGAATTTAGAGACCATCAGAATAGAATTGACGCATTGAACACTAAAGACCGAAGACCAGACGAGTTATGGAATGACATCAAGGACATCATCCATGAAGAAAGCAAGAGATCATTGAAAAGACAGGAAAGAAAGAGAAGACCAAGATGGATGTCAGAGGAGACTCTGAAACTTGTTCTTGAGCGCTGAGCAGCTAAAGCAAAAGGAAGAATTGATGAAGTAAAAGAACTGAACAGAAGATTTCAAAGGGCATCTCGAGAAGACAAAGTAAAGAATTATATTGACATGTGCCAAGAGCTGGAGATGGAAAACCAAAAGGGAAGAACATGCTCGGCGTTTCTCAAGCTGAAAGAACTGAAGAAAAAATTCAAGTCTCGAGTTGCAATAGTGAAGGATTCCATGGGGAAAATACTAAACGACGCAGGAAGCATCCAAAGAAGATGGAAGGAATACACAGAGTCATTATACCAAAAAGAATTAGTCGATATTCAACCATTTCAAGAGGTGGCGTATGATCAGGAACCATTTGTACTGAAGGAGGAAGTCCAAGCTGCTCTGAAGGCATTGGTGAAAAACAAGGCTCCAGGAACTGATGGAATATCAATTGAGATGTTTCAACAAACAGATGCAGCGCTGGAGGTGCTTACTCGTCTATGCCAAGAAATGTGGAAGACAGCTTCCTGGTCAACTGACTGGAAGAGATCTATATTTATGCCTACTCCCAAGAAAGGTGATCCAACCGACTGTGGAAATTATGGAACAATATCATTAATATCACACGGAAGCAAAATTTTGCTGAAGATCATTCAAAAAGGGCTGGAGCGGTATATCAACAGGGAACTGCCAGAAATTCAGGCTGGTTTCAGAAGAGGACGTAGAACCAGGGATATCATTGCTGATGTCAGATGGATCCTGGCTGGAAGCAGAGGATACCAGAAGGTTGTTTCTCTGTGTTTTATTGACTATGCAAAGGCATTCAACTGTGTGGATCATAACAAACTATGGATAACACTGCGAAGAATGGGAATTCCAGAATACTTAATTGTGCTCATAAGGAACCTTTACATAGATCAAGAGGCAGTTGTTTGGGCAGAACAAGGGGATACTGACTGGTTTAAAGTCAGGAAAGGTGTGCGTCAAGGTTGTATCCTTTTACCATACCTATTTAATCTGTATTTTTTATTTAATCTGTATGCTGAACAAATAATCTGAGAAGCTGGACTATATGAAGAAGAACGGGGCATCAGAATTGGAGGAAGGCTCATTAACAACCTGCATTATGCAGACGACACAACCTTGCCTGCTGAAAGTGAAGAGGACTTGAAGTACTTAGTAATGAAGATCAAAGACTACAGCCTTCAGTATGGATTACACCTCAACATGAAGAAAACAAAAATCCTCACAACTGGACTAATGAGCAACATCATGATCAATGGAGAAAAGATTGAAGTTGTCAGGGATTTCATTTTACTTGGATCCGCAATCAACAGCCACGGAAGCAGCAGTCAAGAAATCAAAAGACGCATTGCATTGGGCAAATCTGCTGCAAAGGACCTCTTCAAAGTGTTGAAGAGCAAAGATGTCACCCTGAAGACTAAGGTGCGCCTGACCCGAGCCATGGTATTTTCAATCACATCGTATGTATGTGAAAGCTGGACAATGAATAAGGAAGACTGAAGAAGAGTTGACGCCTTTGAATTGTGGTGTTGGCGAAGAATATTGAATATACCATGGACTGCCAAAAGAATGAACAAATCTGTCTTGGAAGAAGTGAGGCCAGAATGCTCCTTAGAGGCAAGGATGGCGAGACTGCATCTTACATATTTTGGACATGTTGTCAGGAGGGATCAGTCCCTGGAGAAAGACATGATGCTTGGCAGAGTACAGGGTCAGCGGAAAAGAGGGAGACAGTTAACAAGGTGGGTTGACACAGTGGCTGCAATAATTAGCTCAAGCATAACAACAATTGTAAGGATGGCACAGGACTGGGCAGTGTTTTGTTCTGTTGTGCATTGGGTCGCTATGAGTTGGAACCGACTCCACAGCACCTAACAACAGCAACTTTGTGCTTTATGTGAAAGTTTATAATTCAAGTCAATTTCTCATACAAAAACTTGTACACACATTGTTGTGTGACCCTATTTGTTCTGCCTATAGTATGACAGCATACTCCTCCTCTCCACTCTGTATTTCCCATGTCCATTCAAGCAGCTTCTGTCCCCCTCTGCCTTCTCAGCTCACCTCCTGACAGGAGTTGCCTATTTAGCCTCATGAATCTACTTGAGCTAAGAAGCACACTCCTCCTCACCAGTATCATTTTATGTCTTATAGTCCAGTCTAACCTTTGTCTGAAAAGTTGGCTTCGGGAATGATTTTAGTTTTGCGCTAGCAGAGAGACCGGGGGCCATAACCTCTGGGGTCTCTCAAGTCTCATTCAGACCATTAAGTCTGGTCTTTTTACTAGAATTTGAGTTCTGCACCCCATTTTTCCCCTACTCCGTCAGGGCCTCTCTGGTGTTCCTTGCCAGGGCAGTCACTGGTGGTAGTCTGTCGTCATCTAGTTCTTCTGGTCTCAGGCTGATGGAGTCTCTGGTTTATGTGGCCCTTTCTGTATCTTGGGCTCATATTTTCCTTGTGTCTTTGGTGTTCTTCATTCTCCTTTTCTCCAGGTGAGGTGGGACCAAATGATGCATCTTAGATGTCCGCTTGCTAGTTTTTAAGACCCTAGAGGCCACTCACGAAAGTGGGATGCAGAAAGTTTTCTTAATACTCTTCATTACGTCAATTGACCTAGATGTGCCCTGAAACCATGGTTCACAGACACCTGCCCCTGCTACTCTGTCTCTCGAACTATTTGGCTGTATTCAGGAAATATCTTAGCTTTTGGTTTAGTCCAGTTGTGCTGACTTTCCTATATTGTGTTTTGTCCTTCCCTTCACCTCAAATAATTCCTGTCTACTCTCTAGTTAGTGAGTGCACCTCCCTCATAACCATCAAAGAATGTTTTCTTCTGTGTTTAAACCTTTTCTTGAGTACTTATAATAGTGGTCTCATACAATATTTGTCCTTTTGTGACTAATTCCACTCAGCATAATGCCTTCCAGATTTATCCATGTTATGAGATGTTTCATGGGTTCATCTTTGTTCTTTATCATTGTATAGTATTCCATTGAGTGAATACACCATAATTTGTTTATCCATTCATTGGTTGATGGGCACCTAGGTTGTTTTCATCTTTTTGCTATTGTAAACAGTGCTGCAATGAACATGAGCATGCATATATCTATTCATGCGAGGGCTCCTATTTCTCTAAGATATGTTCTAAGGAGTGGGATTGCAGATTCTATGTTACTTCTGTTTCTAGCTTTTTAAGGAATAGCCAAAATAGATTTCCAAAGTGGTTGTACTATTTTACACTCCCACCAGCAGTGTGTGTTTCAGTCTCTCCACAACCTCTCCAACTTTGTTATTTTGTGTTTTTTGGATTAATGCCAGCCTTGTTTGGATGAGATGGTATCTCATTGCAGTTTTGATTTGCATTTCTCTAATGGCTAATGATCGTGAGCATTTCCTCATGTATTTGTTAGCCGCCTGAATGTCTTCTTTTGTGAAGTGTCTATTCATATCCTTTGCCCATTTTTTAATTGGGTTGTTTGTCTTTTCATTTTTAAGGTTTTGCAGCATCTTGTAAGTCTTAGAGATCAGACACTGATTGTTTTTTTCGTGGCCAAAATTTTTTTCTCAGTCTGTAGGTTGTCTTTTTACTCTTTTGGTGAAGTCTTTGGATGAGCATAAGTGTTTGATTTTTAGGAGCTCCCAGTTATCGGGTTTCTCTTCTGGTGTTTGTGCGTTGTTAGTAATGTTTTGTATACTGTTTATGCCAAGTATTAGGGCTCCTAGCATTGTCCTTATTTTTTCTTCCATGATTTTTATTGTTTTAGATTTTATATTTAGATCTTTGATCCATTTTGAGTTAGTTTTTTTGTGCATGGTCTGAGGTATGTGTCTTGATTCATTTTTTTGTAGATGGATATCCAGTTATGCCAGCACCATGTGTTAAAGAGACTGTCTTTTCCCCAATGAATGGACTGACTTTGGGTCTTTGTCAAATATCAGCTGCTCATAAGTGGATGAATTTATGTCTGGATTCTCAATTCTGTTCCATTGGTATATATGTCTGTCGTTGTACCAGTACCAGGCTGTTTTGACTACTGTAGTGGTATAATAGGTTCTAAAGTCAGATAATGTGAGGCCTCCAACTTTGTTCTTCTTCTTCAGTAATGCTTTACTTATCCTGGGCCTCTTCCCTTTTCATATGAAGTTGGTGATTTGTTTCTCTATCTCATTAAAAAATGCCATTGAAATTTGGATCAGGATCGCATTGCATCTATAGACTGCTTTGGATAGAATAGACATTTTTACAATGTTGAGTCTTCCCAACCATGAACAAGGTATGTTTTTCCACTTATATAGGTCACTTGTTTCTTGCAGTAGTATCTTCTAGTTTTCTTTGTATGGGCCTTTTACATCTGTGGTTGGATTTATTCCTAAGTGTTTTATCTTCTAGGGGGCTATTGTAAATGGTATTGATTTAGTGATTTGCTCTACAGCATTCTCTTTTTTTGGTGCAGAGGAACCCAACTGATTTTTGCTGAACTGTTCTATTACTTCCAGTAATTTTCTTGTGGATTCTTTAGGGTTTTCTGTGTCTAAAGTTGTATCATTTGCAAATAGAGGTACTTTTACTTCTTCCTTACCAACTTGGGTGCCCTTTATTTATTTTTTTTTCAAGCCTAATAGCTCTGGCTAGAACTTCCAGCACAATGTTGAATAAGAGTGGTGATAAAGGGCATCCTTGTCTGGTTTCCATTCTCAAGGGGATTGATTTCAGATGCTCTTCATTTAGGATGATATTCGCTATTGGCTTTGTATAAACGTCCTTTATTATGTTGAGGAATTTCCCTTCTATTCCTATTTTGCTGAGAGTTTTTATTATGAATGGTTGTTGGACTTAGTCAAATGCCTTTTTCTGTATCAATTGATAAGATCATGTGGTTCTTGACTTTTCTTTTGTTTATGTGATTCATTACACTGATTGTTTTTCTAATGTTGAACCGTCACTGCATATCTAGTATGAACCCCTCTTGGTCATGGTGAATTGTTTTTTTGACATGTGTTGTATTTTTTTTTTTTGGTTGTATTCCATTGGTTGGAATTTTCTTGAGGATTCTTGGGTCTATGTTCATGATGCATTATTGGTCTGTAATTTTCTTTTCTTGTGGTGTCTTTACCTGGTTTTGACATCAGGGAAATGTTGGCTTTATAAAATGTGTTCAAGAGTATTCCATCCTTTTCTGTGCTCTAAAATACCTTTAGTAGTAGTGGTGTTAAGTATTCTCTGAAAGCTTGGTAGAATTTTCCAGTGAAGCTGTCAGGCCAGGACTTTTTTTTATCGTTGGGAATTTTTAAATTACCTTTGCAGTCTCTTCTTTTGTTATAGGTTTATTTAGTTGTTCTGCCTCAGTGTTAGTTTAGGCAGGTAGTGAGTTTCTACAAATTTGTCCATTTCCTCTAGGTTTTCAAATTAACAAATTTTTCAAAGTATTCTGTTATGATTCTTTTAATTTAATTTGGGTCTGTTATGATATCTCTCATCTCATTTCTTATTCTGGTTATTTGGTTCCTCTCCTGTTTTTTCTTTTGTCAGTTTGGCCAATGGTTTATCAATTTTATTAATCTTTTCAAAGAGCCAAATTTTGGTTTTGATAACACTTTCAATTGTTTTTGTATTCTCTATTTCATTTAATTCTGCTCTAATTTTTATTTTCTTCCTTCTGGTGCCTGACAGCTTCCTTTGCTGCTCTCTTTCTATTTGTTCATGTTGTAGGGTTAATGCTTTGATTTTGGCCCTTTCTTCTTTTTGGATATGTGCATTTTTTGCTATAAATTGACCTCTAAGCACTGCTTTTGCTGTGTCCCAAAGGTTCTGGTAGGGTGTGTTTTCATTTTCACTTGATTTTATGAATTTCTTTACTTTGTCCTTAATTTCTTCTATAAGCCGGTAGTTTTTGAGGTTTTGTTTAGTTTCTATGTGTTTGACTTTTTTTCCTTGCTTTTTTCTGTTATTGATTTCTACTTTTATGTCTTTATGATCAGAAACGATGCTTTGTAATATTTCAATGCTTTGGCTTCTGTTAAGACTTACTTTATGGCCTAATATGTGGTCTATTCTAAGAAATGTTTCATGTGCACTGGAAAAAATTAAGTTGGCTACTATTGGGTGGAGTGTTCTGTATATGTCTATGAGGTCAAGTGGATTGATTGTGGCATTTAGGTCTTCTGTGTCTTTATTGAGCATCTTTCTGAATGTTCTGTCCTTCACCAAAAGTGGTATGTTGAAATCTCGTACTATTATTGTGGAGCTGTCTAGCTCTCTTTTCAATGCTGTGAGAGTTTGTCTTATGTATTTTGGAGCCCTGTCACTGGGTGCATAAATATTTACTATGGTTATGTCCTCCCGGTGTATTGACCCTTTAATCATTATATAGTTTCCTTCCTTATCCTTTGTGGTGGATTTAACTTGAAAGTTTATTTTGTTGAAATTAATATTGCCATTCCTACTCTTTTTTGGTTGTTGTTTGCTTGATATATTTTTTCCATCCTTTGAGTTTTAGTTTGTTTCTGTCTTTAAGTCTAAGGTGTGTCTCTTGTAGGCAGCGTATAGGTGGATCATGTTTTTTTTTTTTTTTTTTTTAATCTAGTCTGTCATTCTCTCTTTATTGTGCATTTGATCTGTTTACATTGTGTGATTATTAATAGGTATGAATTTAGTGCTGTCATTTTGATGTCCCTTTTTGTTGACAGTTTCTTTGTTCAACTTAATTTTCTATGCTGAGTCATTTTTCTTCATGTATTTTCTGCTTTTTCACTGGTGTTGATTTTTTATTTGCTGAGTCTTTATGTTTTTCTTCTTTTTTATTTTGAGGTGTAGGATTGTTAGTTTCCCTTGTGGTTACCTTAATATTTACCTCTATTTTTCTGAGTTTAAACCAATCCTTTATTTCTTTATGTCACCTTGACTTCCTCTCCGTATGAAAGATCTATGACTACACTTTTAGTTCCTCTTTTTTGTTTTAATGTCATCATCTTTTACGTAATGACATCTGTTTCCCTGTTTTGAGCATTTTATCTTTGATTTATTTTTTTGATTTCACTATCTGTGTTGATATCTGGTTTCTCTGTTCTGTGTTTAGTCCTGGGTCATTATCAGATGTTATTGATTTTCTAACTGGAGGGCTCCCTTCAGTATTTCTTGTAGTTTGGGTGTGATTTTTGCAAATCTTCTTAACTTCTTTTTACCTTCTTTTTTATCTGGAAATGTTCTAATTTCTATTTGAAAGGCAGCTTTACTGGATATATAATTCTTGGTTGGCAGTTTTTTTTTTTTTTTCCTGTAAGGCTTTATATATATCCTCCCACTGCCTTATTGCCTGCATGGTTTCTGTTGAGTAGTCTGAGCTTATTCTTATTGAGTCTCCTTTGTAAGTAACTTTTTGTTTATCCCTAGCTGCTCTTAAAATTCTCTCTTTATCTTTGGTTTTGGTAAGTTTGATTATAATATGTCTTGGTGGCTTCCTTTTGGGATCTACCTTGTGTGTGGTTCATTGAGTATTTTGGATAGATATCTTCTCATCTTTCATGATATAAGGGAAATTTTCTGCCAACAAATCTTCAACAATTCTCTCTGTATTTTCTTTTATCCCCTCCCTGTTCTAGTACTCCAATCACTCATAGATTATTCCTCTTGATAGAGTCCCACATAATTCTTAGAGTTTCTTCATTTTTTAAAATTGTTTTATCTGATTTTCCCTTGAATTTGTTGGTGTCAAGTGCTTTGTCTTCAAACTCACTAATTATGACTTCCATTTCCTCAGTTCTGCTCCTCTGACTTTCTGTTGAGTTGTCTAATTCTGAAATTTTATTGTTAGTCTTCTGGATTTTTGTAAGCTGTCTCTCTTTGGATCCTCATAGCCTATTAAATATGTCATCATGCTTTTCTCTAATCTTCTTAATTTCTTCTATTGTTTTGTCTGTGTTCTCTTTGGCTTGTTCCGTGCTTTGACTGATCTCCTTCCTGATCTTTGGAAGAGTTCTGTATATTAATCTTTTGTACTCTACTTCTGGTAATTCTAGGAAGTTCTCTTCATCTGAAGATTTCTTGAAACTTTGTTTTGGGAGTTTACTGAAGTCATTATGATCTGCCTGTTTATGTGATTTGATATCGACTGTTGTCTCTGAATCATCAATATATTATTGCATTTATTTTATGTTTGCTTACTGTGTCCTATCTTCTTGTTTTGTTTTGTTTCGATAAGCCCAAATAGGCTGCTTTAGTGAGCTAGTTTGATTATTGGCGCCTTTGAAGTTCTGACATCCTGTCACCAGGTGGTTAGAACTATTATTAGGTATTCGAGCCCAGGAATCCATTTACTTTTCTTGTATGGATTCAGCTCAGGTATCCAAGTAGTCAGTCACCACATGCGTGGTACAGGCTCTCACCTACCGTCCTAGATGAGCAGGGTTGTAGTGGTGTAGGCACAGGTATCTGGTTTCAGTAGGGGGTCATGCATTGAGAAAATCAGGGGACTGACAACCACCCCTGAATGTCTGTGAGGAAAGCATGTCTCTGTTCCAAACAGCACGTAGGTGGTTGGGTTTTGCAGCCATACTATGGGCACCCTATGCTGTTGGCTATAAGGGGTGGGAGGCAACACTTATTCTTGGATCTCTGTTGCAGGTGGCTTGGTGTTGTGGGTGGACCCACCAGTCCTCAGGCCCCTGATGTGGGTAGGTGAGCACCCTGCTTAATAGGCAGAGTGGTGTCAAATATCATGAACCTGCCTCTCCATCATATAGCTGAAATAGTTGAAGTTACACTTCAGGTATATACCCTGTTGTACTGTGCTAATGAGAACCTACACTGTTGAAATGGGCCCACACAGGTCTATGCAGGGGTGAAAGGCATTCAAAGTCTGTTGACCCCATATGCCTGTGCCTAGGCAAAGGAGCTGTTTCTGCCCCGAATTCCCAGTTTAGGGGAGCTGACAGATTATTTTTTCCCTGTTTGTTAATTTGTTCTCTGGGAGAATGACTCAGGCCCTACTTCTGGCCCAGGTGACTCTGCCATCTCTGAAGCAGGTTCAGGCCCAGTGCAGAGTGGGAAGGGTACAGGTAAGTAGGAGAGAGGTTTTTCCCAAAGGTGTTTTTTTTAATCCACTTGGTAGGTTAGATGCATGTGCTTATCTTTTGCCGATTGAGAGCTTTTTTTTTTGCTGATTCTAGAGGCATGAGTAGACTCTCTGCTGCTCGTTCTCTCCCAATGTGGAAAATACACCCTGAATGCTGCTGCTTGCCTCATTGCATTCACTCCAGCAGATCTGGCCTGCCAGGTGCTGGTTCCTGCTGGGTCAGGTCTGGCAGCTCCTTGCTGGTTCTGAACCATCTCTCCCTTCCCTGCTGCTCAGATTCCTCAACTTTGCCTTGGATATTCAGGGCTCCTAGATTGTGATATATAATGGATTCACTTTTTTTTTTTTTGAATCTTTGTTGTAAGAGGGACCACAGGAAGCATCTGATGACTCTGCCATCTTGGCCCCGCCTCTCCCATAGGAGACATTTTCAGACGAATAAAGTGTATCATCCAAAAACAAAAGCACAATTTTACTAACCCTGTTAAAGGGGTTCAGTTTAGCATTTAGGTTTACTTTGGTTATATGGAATTGACTCAGTGGTACCTGGTATACCTACACCAGTGATTATACCCAATATTTCCTAAGTTGAGAAAAATATCTGTCAATGATAATGATGATAGCAGCCAATATTTTGTTTTATTGAACACTTACAGCTTTCCTGGCCAATGCCCTAATTGTCTTACTCATCTTAACCAATTTAATAGCAATTCAGTTCTCACAACAAGGCTGCAAACTAGGCACAATTATTGTTCTGCATATTATAGATGAGAAAACTGAGACACAAAGGTGACAGTGATGAGTTGATAGTGCCGCAGTTAGTAAACCTCTCAAAGCAAATCCAATTCTAGAATTTTGCTCTGGATAATTTCTGTTCTTCACACACCGCGATGGAGTTCTTTTTTGCCCGACTGTGCATACCCTACCACCACCACTACGCAGGCAATCTGAATATGTCACTGTTCATTTGCTATTTGTATTAACGATCACGCTGAGTTTTTAGAGTCATATTTGACAATGTGCTAAATAGCCCTCTGCCATGAATAGCCCTCCTATGAGTCAGCTTGTTGACTGGCAGGCTTGTTCCTGTCAAACCAGTTCTAATCTTGACTTTTCCAATCACAAATGCTCTTCTTTTTCTTCTTCCATAGCTTTCCGGCAACTTTGGATAAATAGCACTTCAGCCAACAAAAGCTCTTTCCTCTATTGGAATATCATCATTTCTTTCTTTGACTTGAAGCATGGTTGCTCTGCTGTTAAACAACTGACAAGTTTTTAAGCACTGGGGGACTGCATGTTTGTATACAGTGGGAACAGGATGCAGAGTTGCACACGCTTTGATTAAAATGGAGCACTTTGTTTAAAGATTACATCCCAGTCCCATTTCTTCATGAAGTTCCAGTTTCTCTTCTAGTTAAATTTCCTTCTCAGCCATGGAAGACTGCAATGCAGTTTGTGTATGCTGTGCCTCCAAATAACTTTTAATTAGACATTTAAATTAAACTGGTGCTAGTTCGCTGAATCCAGAGTTTTTATATTTCTAAAATCCAATTATTAGCGGTTTTAATTCCCCAATTCATGGCTTGTCATTTATTTTAATATCACTAACTATGACATTAGGACAATAATTCCTAGATTTTCTCATAAAGAAAATGAGACATAAATGTCCAAAATTAAGAACAAAAGTTCTGAACAGTCAAATTCATAATAAAAAAATACATAAAACTAGCTTAAGCTATCAAACTTATAATCACGATCCAGCTTTTTTGCTAGTCAGGCGTTGATGAGGTAGAACAGAGAAAAATACTCTAATGCAAGGGAAGAACACAAGGAAGATCCTAAGGGATATTTTTCTTTTTTGGTCATGTAGGGAGTGAGCAGTGGACCTTCCATATAGATGGGCCGCTGCACAGACCTCATTCCAATCTTCACTGGCCTGAATTGTGTGGATTACTTCCTGGATGAGAGAGACTAGGCCATGGTCCAAGAAGTCTAGGAGATGGATTTAGTGTCTTATGGCCTTTGCAAACATTTAATATTTGTGGAGTGCTTATGATGTTTCAGAACTTGTCTGAGTGCTTTCATCCATTCAGTATTCACAACACCGTCACAGGGTGTTGTTAGCTGCTAGGCAGTCAGCTCTAACTCGTGAAGGCGCTGTGTACAACAGAACAAAACTCTCGTCCTATAACACCTTTACGATTGTTCGTACGCTAGTGTCCATTGCTGTGGCCTCTTTGTGTTTTGAGTGCCTTTCAACCTACAGGGCTCATCTTCCAGCACTAGATAGAAAAATATTCTTTTGTGATTTATAAGGCTTTCATTGGCTCATTTTTGGAAGTGAGTTGGCCAATCTTTCTCCCTAATCTGTCTTAGTCTGGAAGCTCTGATGAAATCTGTCCACAGTGACTGACCCTGCTGGTATTTGAAATACTGGTGTTATAGCTTCCAACATCATAGCAACACGTAAGTCACCAACGTAAAACAAACTGACAGATGGGTAGTAGTTATAAGGTATGCACTATTAATGCTTTATAGGTGAGGAAACTGAGGCACAGAGAAGTTAAGTAACCTGTCCAAGGTTGCACACATATTGCATGTAAGATTTGAATCTAAGCCGTTTTACTCCTGAAATTTCAGTTTCAACCCACACAAGTTTTCACCCATCAAACAAGGCAAATAGTGCAAAACAAGCAAAGGCAGGGTGAAACTGCCAAGCCGAGGAGTGACAAATGTCACAAATGGTGATAGCTGCTGCTGAATGTGGTAGGTGTAAGGCTAAATTTGACAATTCATGTTAAAATGATTAGCTTAGTATCTGGCAAAGAATGCTATTCATGTTGTTGTTGTTAGGTGCCATCAAGTTGGTTCTGGCTCATAGTGACCTGATGTACAACAGAACGAAGCACTGCCCAATTCTGTGCCATCTTCACAATTGTTGCTATGTTTGAGCTCGTTATTGCAGCCACTGGCTCAGTCCATCTCACTGAGGGTCTTCCCCTGTTTCACTGACCTTCTACTTTACTAAGCATGATGTCCTTCTGCAAGGACTTGTCCCTCCTGATAAGATATCCAAAGTACATGAGGCGAAGTCTTGCCATCCTTGCTTCTAAGGAACATTCTGGTTGAACGTCTTCCAAGATGGACTTACTTGTTCTTCTAGTAGTCCGTGGTGTATTCAGTATTCTTTGCCAACGCCATAATTCAAAGGCATCAATTCTTCTTTGGTCTTCTTTATTCGTTGCCCAGCATTCACACACATATGAGGCAATTGAAAATACCATGGCTTGGGTTAGGCATATCTTAGTCCTCAAAGTACATTTTTGCTTTTTAACACTTCAAAGAAGTCTTTTGCAGCAGATTTGCCCAACACAATATGTCATTTGATTGTTTTACTTCTGCTTCCATGGGCAGTGATTGTGGATCCAAGTAAAATGAAATACTTGACAACTTTAATATTTTCTCCATTTACCATGATGCTACTTATTGGTCCATGTGATGGTTAAATTTGTGTGCCAACTTGGCTAGGCCATGGTTCTCAGTGTTTTGGCAGCTATGATGTAATTTGGCAGCTATGTAATGATGTAAACACCTCCATAATGAGATCTGATATAATGTAATCAGTTCCATGATGAGCTCTCTTATGAGTAGACAATCAGTTGAAAGGGGGCTCCTTGGGGGTGTGGCCTGCATTCAACATAGGTGGACTTTCTGGCAAAGTTTGCTGTTTTTTTCTCACTCCGGATCCTGTAGCTGGCTCTTATTCATCTTACCTCCAGTTCCTGGGACTTGAGCTAACAGCTTACCTGCTGATCTTGGGTTTCATCAGCCTCCATAGCCTGTGAGCCAGTGGCCTGCCATCTTACCTGCTGATCTTGGATTTGCCAACCCCTGAAGTTAAGTGAGTCAGAAAAAGTCTCCAGCCTGACCCACAGAATTGAGAACTCCCAGCCCCTACAACTGCATGAATCATTTCCTAGATATAAATCTTTCTGTATATATATTTATATACTTCATTGGTTTTGCTTTTCTAGAGAACCCAGCCTAAGACAGTTCAGTTGTGAATACTTTTATTTTCTTTACGTTGAGGTATAATCCATACTGAAGTGTTTCAAGTCCTCTTCGTTTTCAGCAAGGAAGTTTGTGTCAGCTGCATAACACAGGTTGTTAATAAGTTTTCCTCCAGTCCTAGTACCATGTTCTTCATATAGTCCAGCTTCTCAGATTATTTGCTCAGTATACAGACTGAGTATGTATGGTGAAAGGATACAAACCTGACACACACCTTTCCTGATTTTAACCCATGCAGAATTCCCTTGTTCTGTTTGAACTACTGCCTCTTGTTCTATGCACAAGTTCCAAATGAGCACCATTAAGTGTTCGGGAATTCCCATTCTTTGGAATGTTATGTATAATTTATTATGGTCCACACAGTAGAATGCCTTTGTATAGTCAATAAAACACAGGTAAACATCTTTCTTATATTCTCTGCTTTCAGCCAGGATTCGTCTGAGTCCATCTGACATCAGCAATGGTATCCCTTGTTACACAACCTCTTCTGAATATGGATTGAATTTCTGTCAGTTCCCTGTCAATATACTCCAGCAACTCTTTTTGAGTTATCTTTGGCATAATTTTACTTGCATGTGATATTAATGATATTGTTCAGTATTATATTGTTCAATATAATAATGATATTAATGATATTGTTCAATAATTTCCACATTCTGTTGGATTATCTTTCTTTGGAATTGGTACAGATATGGCTCTTTTTCAGTCAGTTGGCCAGGTGGCAGTCTCCCAAATTTCTTGGCATAGATGAATGAGCACTTCTAGCATTGCATCCATTTATTGAAACATCTCAGTTGGTATTACTTCAATTCCTGGAGCCTTTTTTTTTTTTTTTTGCAAACACCTTCGTTGCTGCTTGGACTTCTTTCTTCAGTATCATTGGTTCTTGACTATACGCTCCCTCCTGAAATTGTTGAATGTCGACAATTGTAGTACAGTAGTACTACTGTACTGTAGTACAGTTCTTGAGGGCTTGCTCTGTGTCTTCAAGGTGGAGGAAACAATTGCTAGATATTAGAGACAAAGATGCTGATGATGCAGATGACAAGGACAGAAGTACAAAGGAGATGAGGTTTGAAGAAAGTCTTTGAACATGGGTTTAGGTCTTCCCCTCACTTGCCCTCACCCTTGACTGGTGGTAGATGGAGGCAAGGAGCTAGACATGGAGTTTGAAGGACCAAATTACTTGTCTTTCCTTCATGCTTTGGTGAATGAAAACAAAAAAACCTTGACCATACCCACTGGCTCTGCCTTGGGCCATCCATGCCTATTTGGGGTCCTCACAGGCTGGGGGACCCCATCTGAGCAATGCCTGGCCAAAGTCCAGTAGGATCCGCTCTTTTGTTCTTCAGCAATTTAACTAAAACAACTACAAGTCAAGCACTCTGTTGGGCTTTTTATGAAGACGCATGCTTTGTCCTCAAGGCATTCATCATCTAAGAGTGGAAATAAAACATGTTTATAATTTGCCAAGAATGTGGGACTGGGAATTGAGAGATACACATAGGGACAATTAATGTGTATCCTCCAGAAACAAGGACCAAGTTACTTTTCATAAATTTTTTGGTGAGGATTTGGGTCAGACACAAAATGTAGGTTTTGAGGTGATGTAAATGAGGTGGCTAGGACCTATGGGTAGAGAGTGCTTCCTCAGAATCGATATTAGATTGGATGATTAGGCCAATATTATTTGTTCTCTTCCTCCTCCCTATTGGGGTAGACTACACTTGCATATTACTGAATTTGAGTTTAAGAATTGACTTTGGCCTATGGAATATGAGCAGATGTGAGGTGAGCAGAAGCTTGCCCTTTTGCACTCTTGTGGTCTGCCATGAGAAGAATATTCCCAGGGTAACCCTTGGTCCAAGGAGGAAGTGGAGATGCCTCGATTAGACTTGAACCTGACCTATGGCCTGGAGCCAACCCAAGCCAAATTTCAGCCTGAAGCAAAAACACTCTCAGACCTATGAGCAAGAAAAATAAATGCCCAGTGTTGAAGCTCAGCAGGGCCATGTTCCATCTTTCTTTGTCTCTTCCTAATAGGTTTATTTTTATTTTTATTTGGGAGGCACCCATGACTCAAGCTTAGACAATCAGATGATCTCTCCTAGGACTTTAAGTCCTGAGCCAATGACCCAAGAATGTAGTGGTTGGAGGTCATACATTATAAAGATGGTGTTCTGATTAGGACTTTTCATAAAGGAGATCTTTGCTATGTCTTTTCCTTTCTGTTATCTGTCACTGTCTTTAGACGCTCCAATCTCCTCCAAAACTCAGCCCCCTACAGATTCTTTGAGCACCTAATATTTTATCAATAAATTCTCTATTGTTTAAATTAGCCAGGGTTACTGTCTGAAGCTTGCAACCAAGAATTCAACCGTAACTCACTAACACTCCAATAATACCTCAGGCAGTTATTTAGTCATGGAAATACCCAAAGCCACAGGAGAATCCTTTTGGATGCTGTTTCTAATATGTCACATTGGGAGCTGTGTGTCTGTGCCTGTTAGGGTTCCTCTTACATTCCCCACATTGGACATGTATTTGTGATCAGTAGCCACCCTGGCTTTTAGTGGGGCTGGCTTTTTGAAGCTGTGGGGATCTTTGAATTTCCTATGGTGTGAGATAAGGCTCTTTCTCAATACTCTAAGAATAGCCCAGCTCTCAAAACCATTCAAAAACTCACAGAGGGAGACCTGGCTTGCAGACCTAGCAATAAACTCTTATTAGAATTAGCAAAAGTAATCTGTTTTTGTCTTGACCTCACCTTAGATTCTTGGCAAGTATAATGGACAAATTTGTAGAGTTTCCATTTCCTTTTTAAAAGAGTAGATTAATGTACCTTTTCTGTTGTCAGATTATAAAAGTCCAATGTAAATGGACTTTCCTAGATAACAGATGTAATCTTCCCAATGGATGTCCCTTCATCAGAAGGCATATGAGATAGTCCTAGAGTTTGTTTTCCGTTAAAGCAGGCTGTAAGCTTAATTCCCCAGACTGTGTACATTAACCACTCTCAGGCTGATGCAGCGAGAAAGCATTTTGTCAGCTTTCAGTGAAGGAAAGGTGTATGTGTTCTGCTGATTCCAATTACATTCGACTGTGTTGGGCACATGCAGCTTGATTACATTTGGACTTAATGTCTAAATTTTCTAATTATACTAATCTCTTTATTATTCATTCATTTGGTGGGTAGATGGGTGGGAGAATTTAGAAAAGGAGTGAGAGACTATTGAAATAGATGGTAGTTTTTATATAATCAGCTCAGGCTCAAAGTATACGTAAAAGCACAGAAAAATAACACACAATGAATATGTTTAGCATTTTATATATTTCTGTATGTGTTCATTTCTATCATCTCAATTTATCCTCACAACAATTCTGTGGCAAGTAGGAAATCTTCATCCCCTTTGAGAGATGGGAAAACCAAGTTGTGTGCATGCACACGTGTGCACATGCACACACACATTAAGAAGTGTGTCTCAGGTTTTGCAGCTGGACAGTATCAGTTATGGATGGAGTTTCAGTCAGTCAGACTCTTAACTCACTCTCCTTCCGTGAACCAACATGGCAGATTGGGAGCCAGAAAACAGGGGTGGAATTTGAAGCCAGAAGACTAGAGCTGTAGTTCCAGCTCTGATCCTTCCTGGTTATTTGTTTTATGTCAAGACCAAGGCTTAGGTTTCTCATTCGTGAAATAGAAATAATAATAATGCTGCAGTGGAAATGAGATAATTTTCATGAAAAACACTTTGTAAAGTACAAGGTAAAATACACGTGGAATTATTATATCTTCAATATAATAATCATTGATATTTATTGAGTACTTATGTGTTTATTTTCTTTCATATTGTAAAATAAAACACATATAATAAGTTCTTAATAAATCATCACATAGTGTACAGATTTGTTGCAAAGCTTACACCATGTAACTAATGCCACGTTAAGAATCAGAACACTGTCAGCACCCAGAAAGTGCTCACATATCTGTTCTTCCCTCTTCATCCTCCTAGAGGTAACCACTATTGTAAGCAATCCATTCTATGCTTTTCTTTATATTTCAACAATCCCTAAATTATGTAATTCAAATTTGCCCGTTTTTGAACTTTGTATCAATGGAATCGGGTAGAATGTATCCTTTTGCATCTGGTTTTTAAGAGTCTCCCATCTTGTTCCATATAACTGTAGGCAATAATTTTCATTACTATTTAGCACTTTGCTATATGAACATACCACAATTTACCTAAACCTTGTACCATTAATGGAAATGGGCTTTTAGGTTGTTTCTAGTTTTTTTTTTTTTTTCTCTACTGAAAATGCATGTATCTTGGGGCACATCAATATATAAGTTTGTAGGGTATGTACAAAATTTGTACTCCTTTTATATGAAAAACTCAGAATTCAAGTAAAATATAAGACATATAATACTATGGAAGACTTACAAGTAAAATAGAGTGTTTGGTGTCTTTTTTGGTTAAGAGCAGAGGTTACCAACTTAGTTTAAGGTTTTATAGCCTTCCTTTTTTCCTGTTTCCCACACCTTCCAACTGTATGCCCTATTGGTGTTTTATAGAATCTTAAAGCTAGAAGACCTCAGAACTAACCTTTTAATTTTTCCAATGGGAATACCAGCAATTGAAGGCAAGTAAAATACTTGCCTATGGTCACAGAGTTGTTTTGAGAAAGAGCCCAAAGTAGGTTTCCTACTGTCTATTCATTTCTTCTAAAAATGCTATAGGGTGCACCTTTGTGAATAAAATTACATTATTTAGAAAAACTTCCGCAAACTTGAGACACATTTAGTGATATCTGGACATAATTAGTGATAACTGGAAGTGTCCATAGTTATTTTAAAGTCAGGACAAATGGTAAAGAAGTTCATCAAAGTGTGGCTAACTCTCCAACTCCAGTCTTATATAAAATCTTAAATCTTTGAATCAATAAGGAAAGACAGTAACTCGATTAAAATAATACACGAAAGTCTTTAATAGACATTTCATGAAAGAGGATACCTGCAATGTACCAAGTTCACAAGTTCTTAGGGCGAAGGAGCAGAGCACAGACCAGATACACAATGGGCATTTATTACAGAATGAATAAGAAAGGGATGAGTAGAACAGGAAACATCATCATTGGCCAAGGTTTCCTGAAGTTAGGCTCCTGTCCCAGGGTGAGATATTATGATGGCATCCGAGCATGCACCATGGGTAAGAAACTCCCATCCCCTTTTTACTGACAAGCTACAAGCATTATACCAGCAAGCTACAATGACTTTTGCAAAACAGCATGTACAGAAAGAGAGCAGGTGAAGTGGGTAATAAAAGAGAAGGCCACCCTGAGAGCAACAGACATTATTCATTGTCTCGTGCTCAGGGTGCATGACAATATCCCGATTGGCTATTCTAGATTTACTGGTGTCAGTCAACATTCCTTCCTCCTTTATCCCTCTAAGATAGACAATAAATGTTTTGGTTCTCTCAGAGGGCAATCATCTCCCTCAAAAGCACACACTTTTTGTCTCTTAGTAGCTATTATGTCCATTAGTAGCTATGGAGATGGTTGGCACGATTATAGTACAGCACACCTGTGCACCTAGCAGTACCTAACCTGAGAAAATGCATGTGAAAAGGTGCTCAACTTCATTAGTCATTGGGAAAATGCAAATTAAAACCATAATGAGGTATAACTACATACTCATCAGAATGAAAAAAAAAAAAAAAGAGATAAATAAAAGAATTAAAAACAAAACAAAAGCACCATAGGTAACACCAAGTGTTGCTGGGAACGTGGAGCAACAGGAACTCTAATACCACGATGGTGGGAGTGTAAAATAGCTCAACCACTTTAACAAAAATTGTTTGGCAATCTACTAACATTGAACATGAGTTTACCCTGTGATTCAAATATTCTACTCCTAGATACGTAGTCAAGAGAATGCACATGTACCTTAAAAAAAAAAATGTACAAGAATCTTCATATGGTATTTTTTGTAAGAGCCCTGCTCTGGAGACCTCCCAAATGCTCATCAACAATAGAAGAGACAAATGAATTGTGGCATATTTCTTTAATGAAATTCTGTCCAGCACTGAGAATACACGAACTACGATAACATACACAAGTATGGATGAACCTCATAAACATAATATTCAGTGAGCCAGACAGACATCATGTATGATTCCATTCATATCAAATTCAAAAACAAATCTATGCTGTTGGAACTCAAAACAGGAGTTGCCTTTCAGGAGATAATTATGGGAAAGTGCCACCAAAGGGTTCTGGTAATATTATCTCACTTGACCTGGGGACTGGTTACACAGGTATGTTCAATTTGTGAAAATTAGTTAGACCATAAAAGACCATACACACATTTATTTCCTGCTTATATGTTATGCTTCAATAAAATGTTAAAAAAAAAAAAAAAAAAACACTTAACTTTCAGCAAAGTTTCAGGGCTAGATGTCTTAAGGAAAATAACACTACCAACTACATGACAACCTGAATACTTTTTTTATTTGGCTCAATGTTTCCTCCACTTATCCCGGAACCTGCTGCACGTGTGTATCCCCCGTAGCACGCGGTAAGTTAAACAACCCAGATGCTGAAGAAAAATCATAGCAGTGGAAGATTGAACTTAAGATGCTTAGGCTGGGGAGGCAGAGATAAGTTTTCAATCGACATCAGGAGTGAATAGGAGAGTTGATAGGGGAGCAAGGAAGGAGAAAATGATCATTTTGGGCAGGAGTGAAAGCAGAATTTGCAGTAGAGTCTGACACATCGCAAATGAACAAATACAACAGAAAAAAGAGCAATGGTGAAGACCAGTGTAGGGGACAAGGCTGGGGAACTGGGGAGTTCTTTGCTCCTGATAAAGCACATTGCTGTCACTCACGGTCTCTCCCAAGGAAGGATTTTATTCCTGTTCCATGCATTATTTTTGAAAAATACTTAAGTCGAAAATAAGAGGGATAGAGAGAAGGACAGAGAGAGAGGGAGAGAGAGAGAGAAAGCAAGTGTGCCCAACCTAGATCTCAAGATGCTCTCTTTTATACCAGAATGTTAGGGGGGCTTGTTTTTCTAGCAAGAAAATAAAAGTAACTTTGAGAACTCACAACATGCAAGGAACATTCATAGCTATCATCATATTTAATTTTTATAATCACCTACGAGGTAGTGAAGGTTATTCTCACTTATACATATATAGTACTTGAGGCTCAGAGACTTTGAGACACTAGTCCTTCATCCCATTACTAGTCTAAGACAGAGCCTAGCTTTGCACAAATGCTGTCTGACTAAAAACTCTTGCTCTTTCCATGAAAACAAGCACCCTCCTATGAAAATGGAGTGCTTGGGTGGTACAAATGGTTAGTTAACACACTCAGCTGCTAACTGAAAGGTTGAAGTCCACACATAGGTACCTCAGAAAAAAGGCCTGGCAATCTACTTCTGAAAAATCAGTCTTTTAAAACCTTATAAAGCACATTTCAACTCTGACACATGGGATAACCATGAGTCAGAATCGACTCCATGGCTACTGGCTTCTATGGAAATAGCACTGGTACTCTCACTATGCGTGACTTTCTAGGAAGCATGATACATTCTACAAGGAGACAACTAGCCTGAGGGCCCATGGTTAGCAAGTCTGTCTAGGGAGCTGGCAAGAGCAGGTTTGTGGCTATGTTGATTCTTAAAGGGGAGAGGACACACTGAACCCTAAGCATCAGGGTGGGAGCCTCTGGTGTACCCCTCGTTACACTGAGGGCATGCAGGTCTGCAGTGCAGGCCAGCAGCCTTGGTACCTTATGACAAACCATTCTTCTCTTAGGTGGGACTCAAGGCCAGGCCCACCCACAGGCTTAGTATGTGGGCATATGGTTATATGATGTGATGTGGGTTATACACAAAGCTTCAAATGAATGCCTAACTCTCCTGGTAGCTGTTATAATGACAGGAATTCTCACCCCAGCCACCTCTCTATGTTAAGGCATTATCTTCTGAGGGTAAATTATGACATAGAGAGGAAGGAGTCTTGGCCATTTATCATGTGGCCTCAACTGCTTCTTTGGGGTAGTTTGTGACTATCAAGTCACAAGGCTATGGTAGATGGGACCCCAAAGAAATTTATTTTGCTGGAAAAAAGATGGAAAGAGTCAGAACTACAGATCCGGAGGTTGGACTCATTGCATCAGTCAGTGGGGATTGGATCTAGGATAGGTGCAGAATATTGGACTTGGCAGGGTTAGCCAGGGGCCTTGGGAGTGGTAGTGGAGGACAGGGGTGGGAAAAACAAGACTCCAGGAACTAACAGAATAACGACTGAGATGCTAGAACAAATGAATGCAATGCTGGAAGCACTCACTAGTCTATGCCAAGAAATTTGGAAGACAGCTACCTGGCCAGCTGACTGGAAGAGATCCATATACATGCCTATTACAAAGAAAGGTGAGCCAATGAAGTGCAGAAATTATGGAAAAATATCATTAATATCACTTGCAAGCAAAATTGGCTGAAGGTAATTCAAAAATGGCTGCAGGCATACATCTACAGGGAACTGCCAGAAATTCAAGCTAGGTTCAAAAGCGGATGTGGTACGAGGGATATCATTGCTGACGCCAGATGGATCGTGGCTAAAAGGATTTCGTTTTATTTGGATCCACAGTCAATGCTCCTGGTGGCAGCAGAGAATCAAATGACATATTTTATTGGGTGAATCTGCAAAAGACCTCCTTAAAGTGTTAAAAAATGAAGATGTCACTTTGATAACTAAGTTGTGCCTGGTCCAAGCCAGGATATTTTCGATCATCTCATACGCATGTGAAAGCTGGACAGTAAAAAGGAAGACTGAAGAAGAACTGATGCATTTGAATCATGGTGTTGGCAAAGAATATTGACTATACCATAGACTGCCAGAAGAACAAATAAATCTGTCCTGGAGGAAGTACAGTCAGAATGCTCCTTAAAAGCAAAGATGGAGAGACTTTGTCTCACTTACTTTGGACATGATATCAGGAGCTACAAATCCCTGCATAAGGAAATCATGTTTGGTAAAGTAGAGGGTCAATGAAAAAGAGGATGAGCCTCAACGAGTTAGGTTGACACAGTGGCTGCAAAAATGGGCTCAAACATATCTACTATTGTGAAGATGGCACAGGACCGGGCAATGTTTTGTTCTGTTGTACATAGGGTCGCTATGAGTCAGGACAGGCTCAACAGTACCTAATAACAATAACAGCTTCCACATACACAGCTGGAAGCAATGCTTTTCCATCTATGTTTATGAAATCTCTGCTCTCATTTTAGAATGTCCATCCACACCTCCCCGCCCTCCTCCCCCCACCAACCTAAGTCCTTAGAAATCCTGCTGGGCTAACCACACTCTTGTGAAAGTCCTATGAGAATCACAATCAAGATCATCTCTGGGACCCTGCCCAAGAGAGGCTCTCTCTCCTTCATTCTTTCCCGTATGGGTACAGTGACATTTCTCTCTTTTTTTTTTTTCCATGCAAGCATATTTAAGGATTTGAATAATACATTTCCTGAGTTAGACTCATCTTCTCTGCATGTCCTGTGATTTGCAATCAAGTAAAACAATTAGATTGCTGCACATCCCTTAAAACCGCAGTGAGCGTTGTCTGGAGAAGGGAAATCTGTGCAGAGGTGAAGTAGATATTATTTTTCTTTTTATTGTTCTTTAGTTTTCAATTTATATTCCAAGGTGCTTTAATAACAACAAAACAAAACAAAAGAACAACCAAAATTCTTAGATTCTTAAAAGAGTATCAGATCTCTGTGACTAAGAGAGGGCCTATTTGTTTATCAGATTTTTTTGTTAATAAAGCACACACTGTAATGCGAAAAAAAAAAACGCTGCGAATGGTCCCTTTGACAAAGTGCCCTGTTAGATCTTTGCAGAAGAGGAAAAATCCAATTTCTTATTTAGGAAATAACAAATTCTTAGCCACCCATTGAGATTTGGGTGTATTTCCCTCCGTCACAATAATTCATAGAAGGCTAAAAAAAAGGGCCGAATTGCTTTCCATTTTCATCAAAAAAAAACCAAGGTCTAAAACAAATTCTCTAAAACCTCAAAAAATGGCAGAAGCAACTAGAAAAAGGTATTGGTCACAATCGCCATCTTAGGTGATTTTTTTAAAACACCAAAAGATTTTAAAATGACAAAGAATTAAAAAATGTCACATGGTTAAAACGTGCAATGAGAGACTCGTGCCTGAAAGTATTGAATTCTCTATAGGGTCGTTAATAAGTGGAAATCAACTCGATGGCAATGGATTTAGTTTTTTTTTTCTTGAGAAATTGGGAAACATTGACTCGAACCTCATTCAACGGGGAAATTTTCAGTTACTTTATCAGATATTTGGAAACCCTGGTGGCATAGTGGTTAAGTGCTATGGCTGCTAACCAAAAGGTCGGCAGTTCAAATCCACCAGTCGCTCCTTGGAAACTCTATGGGGCAGTTCTGCTCTGTCCTATAATGTCACTATGAGTCAGAATCGACTAGACGGCGGTGGGCTTGGATTTTTTTTTTTGGTATCAAATATTTACATATATCTATATCTTGTTTCCTGATGCTTACTGCAAATATCATATTACTTGATGCTTAATGTGTCACACCTTTGTAACGCAAATGTAATTTTCATTTTTTTTTTTTTAGGCTTTCAATGGGCAATGATTTTATAAGCAAACTCTTGAAGAGGTGGTTTTCTTTGGTATCTCCCCCCTCACTGGTTCTCCTCATGTTGGCAGTCCCTTACTTCCTTTGAGTTTTACAGTAAAAGTTTTTTTTTTTTCCCCTCTAATCATTAAAAAAAAAAAAAAAAATTTTTTTTTTTTTTTAAATCATTAAGTGCTATTTCCTAAGTGATCTCTTGGGCAGATGACAAGCTGACTTGTATTTGAATCCCGCTCCTGGCTTTTTTTAGCTACACGATCTTTGATAATTTACTTAACCTTTGTTGCCTTATAGCTAAATGGATATAATAATATCTTTCTGTTAACATTGCCATAAAGATTAAATAAGAGATGCAAAATGTTTTGCATATTGTTCAGTAGATATTAATTCCCTTTCTACATCCCAATTTAAATGTGTTTGATTAGAGAGGTACATAATATTGTCATTAAAAGAATGGATTGGAGAGTTACTTGCCTTGTTCAAATAGTTCCACCAGTGACAATGAAAGTGTGGAAACATGTGCTGAGATGAAGCCTCCTACAGCCTGGATTCCTGAGTGACCATGTGGAGCAGAACCCCCACTGATCCATGGATCAGTCCATAAGTGTGAAATGAATCTGTGTTGTGCTCTGAAAATAAAACCTGACTTAAATGTGTACCTCCGAATAAATTTAGAGATTCAGAGATCAATTTGTTTCTGTAGTATAACCTAGCCTTGTGTGATTAATACAGGCTCAAAGACTTGGGACCTTCCATGGGGGCAAATAATTAGTAAAGTTGTATAGATAGGTAGGTGGATGGTCTACCACCCATCTGTCAGTTTTTTGTGCTGTGGTGGTGTGTGTGTTGTTATGATACTTTAAGCTATGCCACCAATATTTTAAATACTAGCAGGGTCACCTAGGGTGGACAGGTTTCAATGGAGCTTCAAGACTGACTAGGAAGAAAGGCCTGATGATTTACTTCTGAAAATTAGCCAAAGAAAACCCTATGACTCACAAAATATTGTCAGATTTTGAGTAGCTTATGTGGGATGCATCATCAGGGGGGACTAATTGCTAGATAAGGATATCATGTTTAGTAGAGTGTAGGCCCAGGGAAGGTGAAGAAAGAAATCCTTAATGAGATGGATCAACACGGGCCGCAACAATGGACTCAAGCATGCCAACTATCCTGAAGGTGATGCAGGATCGGGTAATGTTTCATTCTGTTATACATGGGGTTGCCAAGAGTCAGAACCAACTTTATGGCAACTAACAACAGATGATGAGCTTGTGAGAGCTTAGTAAAGAATATGATAATCTCAAGGGACTCAGGTGTGTTAATTGTACGAGCGGGTATATATTTTTGGTATAGGCGAGGTGCATGTCAAAGAGAGGGTGCCTCAAGAGAGGAAGACTCAAAAGGGAATTAAAGTTTTAGTTGAATTCTCAAAAGGTAAATAAAATTTAACCATATGCAAAAATGGAGATTGAAGTAGGTGGGTGATAGAACAACATTCTAGGCAGAGGAAACTGCTTGTGAAAATGCGCACAAGTATCAGAGAACAGGTACTGGCAAGGGCTGGAGCTGTGTGGGAACAATAAGAGAGACGAAGCTTGAGGAAGGTTTCGCCATGAGGTGACTTACTCATAAGCTATGCTGACTTTGTACTTCACTTCGGAGTGGGTGGCTTGGCCACTGCAGGTATGCAGGGAAGAAATGTGGCCTGATTTGCATTTTGAAAGGGTTACTCTGGTGGAAAATGCAGAGGAAAAAGTGGTGAGGGATGCTCTTGAAGGGGTGGGAAGTCAGTGAGGAAGGCTACTGCAGAAATTCTGCTGAGAGACAATGAGTGTGTGAAATAATGCAGAGGTGGATATGTTGAGATGATGCAGGGAGATGTAAGATATTTAGAAATATCTGGCAGAAAGTGGGGAGAAAGGCGCTAAGAGGAAAGGAGGGTTACACCAAAGTTTTTGACTTGGACTGGTGCTTCTTGCTGATTTTGTTTTATAAGTTAGGTATTTCTACTTAATCAGACACCTTTTGCTAACCACCCCACATGGGGGGAAGGGTTTCCTTTACAGGCTTGATGAGCCCACAGTATTGTCTCCATTGTTGCGCATGTCACACACTGTGGCGATCACCTGTGGATGTGTCTGTCTTAACTAGCCTAGTAATGCTATGCCCAGAATAGTCACTTGATAAGTTCTTAGAGATCGAATGATTTCTTTTATATTATTATTATGAGAAAATTTGGGGAGATTGGAAATAGAGGATTATAGGTCCTTTTCTGTGCCTAAAAGAGTGCTTTGAACACAGGAAGTGATTTCAAAACAAAACAAAACAACAGCAAAGAAAAACCTGTTAGCAAAGTGAGAGAACAAAAGCACACAGGCAACCATGCAGAGAAAATGAACAGACAAGTGGTTAGATAAAAAAGTTTTGTGTAGAGAGTTATTATTTGTATAGAGAATTGTTATTGGAGAAGGCCTTGAGGGCTAGGCTAAAGGGGCCTCATCTTTATCTCATATGAGGAAATCACTGAAGACTTTAGACTGGGGGAATGATAGGAGCAGAACTAGGTTCTAGAAAGATTACTCCATCAGCATTACTCACTGACTGGAAGAGAGTGATGCCATAAACAACAATAGCGATAGGAGGCACTCTTTTCATATTATCTCCATCTAGAGTCAAAGTGTCCCAGGGTGAAAGAGGAGATGGTTGTCAGAGGTGTTGGAAAAGGAAGACATTGTATACCTTGCATGTATATATCAGCTATAACTATATCTTGCCTCCGGACAGGAGCGGCCCATTTAGTCTCCTGTATTTTTTATCTGCTTGAGCTAAGAAACACACTCTTCACAAGTACCATTTTATGTCTTATGTTGTTGTTGTTAGGTGCCATCGAGTTGGTTCTGACTCATAGTGACCCTATGTACCGCAGAAGGAAACACTGCCCAGTCCTGCCACGTGCTCACAGTCATCGTTCTGCTTGAGCCCATTGTTGCAGCCACTGTGTCAATCAATCTTGTTGAGGGTCTTCCTCTTTTCCACTGACCCTCTACTTTACGAAGCATGATGTCCTTCTCCAGGGACTGACCCCTCCTGCCAACCTGTCCAAAGCATGTGAGACACAGTCTCACCATCCTTGCTTCTAAGGAGCATTCTGCTTGTACTTCGTCCAAGACAGATTTGTTAATTCTTGAGGCAGTCCATGGTGTATATTCAATATTCTTCGCCAACACCACAATTCAAAGGCATCAATACTTCTTCAGTCTTCCTTATTTATTGTCCAGCTTTCACATGCATATGACGGGATTGAAAATACCATGGCTTGGGTCAGGTGTTCTTTAGTTTTCAAGGTGATATTTTTGCTTTTCAACACTTTAAATAGGTCCTTTGCAGCAGATTTGCCCAATGCAATGCGTCTTTTGATTTCTTGACTGCTGTTTCTATGGGTGTTGATTGTGGATCCAACTGAAATGAAATCCTTGGTAATTTCAATCTTTTCTCCATTTATCATGATCTTGCTTATTGGTCCAGTTGTGAGGATTTTTGTTTTTTTATGTTGAGGTGTAATTCATACTGAAGGCTGTGATCTTCGATCTTTATCAGTAAGTGCTTCAGGTTCTCTTCACTTTCAGGAAGCAAGGTTGTGTCACGTGCATAATGCAGGTTGTTAATGAGTCTTCCTCCAATCCTAATGCCCCATTCTTCTTCATATAGTCCAGCTTCTCAGATTATTTGCTCAGCATACAGATAGAATAGGTATGGAGAAAGGATACAACCCTGACGCACACCTTTCCTCGCTTTAAACCATGCAGTATCCCCTGGTTCTATCTGGATAATTGCTTCTTTATCTATGTACAAGTTCCTCATGAGCACAATTAAGTGTTCTGGAATTCCCACTCTTCACAATGTTATCCATAACTTGGTATGATCCACACAGTCTAATGCTTTTGCATAGTCAATAAAACACAGGTAAACATCCTTTTTGTATTCTCCACTTTCAGCCAGGATCCATTTGATGTCAGCAATGATCTCCCTGGTTCCATGTCCTCTTCTGAATCCAGCCTGAATTTCTGGCAGTTCCATGTCAATATGTTGCTGCAGCAACTTTTGAATGATATTCAGCAAAATTTTGCTGCATAGGGTCGCTATGAGTTGGAATCGACTCGACAGCAGTGGGCTTAGTTTTTTTGGGTTTTTGTGATACTAATGATATTGTTCAATAATTTTCACATTCAGTTGGAATATAGATCTCTTCCAGTCAGTTGGCCAGGTAGCTGTCTTCCAAATTTCTTGGCATAAATGAGTGAGCATTTCCAGCACTGCATCCATTTGTTGAAACATCTCAAATGATATTCCATCAATTCTTGGAGCCTTGTTTTTAGCCAGTGTGTTCAGTGCAGCTTGGACTTCTTCCTTCAGCACCGTCGGTTGCTGATCATATGCTACCTCTTGAAATGGCTGAACATCAACCAGCTGTTTTTGGTGTAATGACTGTGTATTCCTTCCATCTTCTTTTGATGCTTCCTACATTGTTTAATATTTTCCCTGTAGAATCCTTCACTGTTGCAACTTGAGGCTTGAATTTTTTCTTCAGTTCTTTCACCTTGAGAAATGCCAAATGCATTCTTCCCTTTAGTTTTCTATCTCCAGGTCTTTGCACATGTCATTATAATACTTTTCTTTGTTTTCTCCAGCTGCCCTTTGAAACCTTCTGTTCAAGTCTCTTACTTCATCATTTCTTCCTTTTGCTGTTTGAGATTCAAAAGCAACTTTTGGAGTCTCTTCTGAAATCCATTTTGGTCTTTTCTTTCTTTCCTGTCTTTTTAATGGCCTCTTGCTTTCTTCACGTATGATGTCCTTGACATTATTCCACAACTCAGCTGGTCTTTGGTCATTAGTGTTCAACACGTTAAATCTATTCTCAAGATGGTCTCTAAATTCAGGTGGGATATACCCAAGGTCATACTTTGGCTCTTGTGGACTTGTTCTAATTTTCTTCAGTTTCAACTTGAACTTGCATATGAGCAATTGATGATTTGACCCACAGTCAGCCCTTGGCCTTGTTCTGACTGTTTTCCATCGTCTCTTTCCACAGATGTAACCGATTTGATTCCTGCGTATTCCATCTGGTGAGGTCTACGTATATAGTTGCCGTTTATGCTGGTGAAAAAAGATATTTGCAATGAAATAATTATTGGTCTTGCAAAATTCTATCACACGATCCCCAGCATCATTTCTATCCCCAAGGCCATATTTTCCAATTAGTGGTCCTTCATCTTTGTTTCCAACTTTTGCATTCCAGTCACCAGTAATTATCAATGCATCCTGATTGCATGTTCAATCAATTTCAGACTGCTGAAGCTGGTAAAAATCGTCTTATGTCTTATATATAAAAAAAAAAAATTATAGCCCAGTCTAATCTTTTTCTGAAGAGTTGGCTTCAGGGATGGTTTTAGTTTCGGACTAACAGTGAGTCTGGGGGCCATGTCTTCTGGAGTCCTTCCAGTCTCAGACCACTAAGGCTGATCTTTTTACTAGAATTTGAGTTCTGCACCCCACTTTTCTCCTGCTCCATCAGGGACTCTCTGTTGTGTTCCCTGTCAGGGTGGTCATTGGTGGGTGCCAGGCACCATCTAGTTCTTCTCGTCTCAGGCTGATGGAGTCTTTGGTTTACGTGGTCCTTTCTGTCTTTTGTGCTCATATTTTCCTTGTGTCTTTGGTGCTCTTCGTTCTTCTTTGCTCCAGGTGGATTGGGACCAATTAATGCATCATAGCAGTGGGTTTGGTTTTTTTTTTTTTTGTAGATGGTGGCTTGCAAGCTTTTAAGACCCCAGACACCACACACCAAAGTGGGATGCAGAACATTTTCTTAAACTTTGTTATGCCAATTGACCTAGATATCCCCTGAAACCATGGCCCCCAGACCCCCGCCTCTGCTACTCTGTGCCTGGAAGTGTTTGGTTGTATTCAGGAAATTTCTTAGCTTGTGATTTAGTCCAGTTGTGCTGACTTCCCCTGTATTGTTTATTCTTATTTAATTTTAATTGCACAAACTTTCCATAAATACTGTATTCTTGAAAAAAAAATCAAAACATTACAGCTCACTTTTTTGAGTGTTTATAACATGCCAGGCATTGCTCTAAGTACTTTATAAGAATTAGTGTGATGATTAAGAACCAGATTCTTGAGCTGGTTTGCCTGGTCTAAATTCTTGGCTTTACCACTTCCAATTATAAGACCATTGGTAAATTATCTTAATCTCTCTGCATCTCAGTTTCTTATCCTGTAGATTGGACATCATAATTCTACCTGCTTCATACTAAATGAGGTAATGTAGGCAAAAATAAACTAGCTGCTGTGGAGTCACTTCTGACTCCTGACAACCCCATGTGTGTGTCAGAGTAGAGCTCGGATCCACAGGATTTTCACTGGCTGGTTTTTCAGAAGTAGATTACCAGACCTTTCTTCTAACGTTCATCTGGGTGAACTTAATCCTCTAACCTTTTAGTTAGCGACCACATACATTAATCGTTTGCACCATCCAGGGACTCCAATATAGATAAAGCCTTAGAATGTTACTAGACACCAAGTAAACACTTCATAGTGTTACCTGTTTTATTAACTTCTTTCATCCCACAGCAACTCTATCATGTAGATATTTTTTATAATTCCCATACTGTAGATGAAGAATCCAAAACAGAAAGAGTGCATAACCATTGAGGTAAGCCTTGATTCATCTTGACTATCATCTCCACACCCAGCCCCTCCTCAGAAAATAATTATATCATCCGATGAAAGGAATTACTGATCATTCCCTGTATATTTCATTTCATTGTTGTAAAAGGTATAATGCTGTTTTGTACTTGTGTGCAGGCACTATTTTACATAAATACTATTGTATTATGTTCATATTTTGTTCTGTTGCTTGATTTTATTCAGTTCAACACTGTGTTTTAGAGATCTGATGTCACAAATATAAATCCATCTTATATGAATACTTGCAAATGATTCAATAATCCAAGTGACAGACAATACATTATTAATAAGCATACAGGTCCTTTCCAGTTCTTCACTCTCACTAACACTGCTGCATTGGCTACCCTTGTACAACCCTTCCGGTGCACATGAATGGTTGTTTCTTTGGGTAAAATACCGAGAAGTGCACTGGCTGGGCCATAGGATTTGCATGATTGCAATTTTAGTAGATACAGAAGCTGCTCTTCCGTCTGGCTACATCAGTTCACACTCTCACTGGCAGTGTGCAAGGGTTTGTTTCCCTGGCAGCAGGAAATCACCACGTCCTGCGGGGGTATGGGGAAGGGGTATGGTGAAAAGATGTGGTGAGGAAAGGAGAGGCCTTGGAATCCATGGGAGACTCAAAGCAAGTTTCTGCTCCTTTGCGGTTTTCACTGGGGCCTCCTGAATTCAACTACTTCTGGGAAAATATAAAACAAAAGAGATTCCTTTCTTTGAAAAAGAACAGACCATTACTTCCCATTATTCTATGCTCAGGACACTTCTAAAATCTCACTTCTTTATTAAGAAGTAGACTGGGGTCTTTGGTTTCCAGTACAGAGGACAGTATTTTTTTTTTCCATCACTGACCTAGCCTTGTAAGCCCAGCCAACACTATTGTAAAACTCTTCTTAAAAGTGGAAAGCTTTTGCTTTTCACTCATAGTGCTGACTCTCACATTGTTTTTAGACCTGCAACTCAACACGACTCATTTCTGTTCACTGAGGAAGTCCAAGTGGCTTGAGAATTTAAAACGCTGTGGGAAGAGAGCCTTTCTGAATGGTCAAAACAGCAACCAGAATTTATTATGAGGCATTTCTCTTCTGGCAGGCTTTTTAACCATATACAATAGTCAGCAGACAATTAAGAAAATGCTGTTCTTCTTCTGACAATTTAGAAAGTTCAGTCTTTGGAAACTGGACAGCAAAGCTTGGTTCTAACCTAGTAACCAAAGCTATATAATTAATTAGTTTTTCAGATTTCAGAAGGAAAATGGCGTTGCTGTGTTACAGTAATAATCCCGGTTGTCGATGAGTTATCAGCAAACTGCAGATACTCTCTCAGGGGAAGAAACCCTGTAATTTAATAAATTACTGTATTTGGGTTTGACATTGCACATGCTTTTCAATTTCCATCTGTTCCTTTGGTTCATTAGTATTTTATTGTTGCTACAGTCAGAAATATTTTAGCACTTTTTCTCCTAAAATAACACATCATCAACTATTTTTGTCATCCCCTTGGACAACTAAAGAGGATATGTCCATTCCAATTTCAAATAGCTTTTAGGACATATTATTTTGGACTTTTCCTCAAAAGACCAAGATGGCTGCCTTTGGCTATTAAATAGAGTAATTGCTTTGTGTATGAAAACAAGTATTCAAAATTTAGTTCAAACGCAGATTTTATATGGAATAGAGGATATTTCTCTTGTATTATTGCAATGTCTTTTTATTAGGTCAGAACACGAGCAAGAAATTCATTTACCCGCAAGTGTGAACACACAGACACATACACAGTTTTTACATATACACCCTACACTCCCCCAAATATACATACACGAACACACACACACTCCACGTAAACCACACATGCACACCCACATTACATACATACACACAGCCCATGGTCCTCCATACACAATATACACACACACCATCCACAAATGCACACACTTAAATGCACACATGTACCACTCAGACACAAACATATAAACCAAAAAACCAAACCCATTGCCTTCGAGTCGATTCTGACTTATAGTGACCCTATAGGACAGAGTAGAACTGCCCCGTAGGGTTTCCAGGGAGCAACTGGTGAATTTGAACTGTTGATCTCTTGGTTAGCAGCCGAGCTCTTAACCACTGGGCCACCAGGGCTCCCATAGACATATACACAATACGTATATACATACAACTTCAAATACACATCCCACACTCCCCCAAATACAACATACAGGTACATACATGAACATATATACTCCATATACACATTCACCACATAGACATACACTACACATACATGTGCACATACAAACACATAGAATTCACATATATGCAAACTTCAAACACACTAGCCTGTAATGGAACATGAATGAAGATATTAACCCACCAAGAGAGATAGTGAAGGAAAGCTATAAGTAAACAAAATATAAGTAGAAGCATTGTTATGAATTGAATTGTGTCCCCCCAAAATACGTGTATCAGCTAGACCATGGTTCCCAGTATTATGTGATTATCCACCATTTTGTCATCTGATGTGATTTTCCTGTGTGTTGGAAATTCTACTTCTATGATGTTGATGAGATGGGATTAGTAGCAGTCATGTTAATGAGGCAGGACTAAATCTATAAGATTGGATTTTGTCTTGAGCCAATCTCTTTTGAGACATAAAAGAGAGAAGCGAGCAGAGAGACAGGGGACCTCACACCACCAAGAAAGCAGTGCCAAGAGCAGAGTGTGTCCTTTGGACCTGAGGTTCCTGTGCTGAGAAGGTCCTAGAACAAGGGAAAAAGGATGACAAGGACCTTTCTCCAAAACCGGCAGGAAGAGAAAGCTTTCCTTTAAAGCTTGGGCTCTGAATTTGGACTTCTAGCCTCCCAGACTGTGAGAGGATAACTTTCTCTTTGTTAAAGTTATCCACTTGTGGTATTTCTGTTATAGCAGCACTAGATAACTAAGACAAGTATATACTAGAAAATATACTTTAGAATATATATTAGAAAGTATTTTGATATGGAGTCTAAGATTTTTGCAGACATTTCCAGTTTCTTTCCAGAAAGTGAGATACTTTTGGACAAGTAGGTAACTTTTCTTTTTTGGTCACATAGGGCCTGTACACACTCAGGCCCATCCCTTTTGAACTGAAACGAAAGGTCAAGCTCAAGGGTTGAAATGTGAAATGAAGATGTCTGACCAACACACACACACACACACACACACACACACACACACACACACACACACGTCAGAATCTGAAGAGCGTTGGCTGTAGTCGTTAGGTGCCATCAAGTTGGTTCCAACTCATAGTGACTCTATGCACAACAGAACGGAACTGGAGAGCGGTGTTGATTCCATAATGTACAGGGGATTGATTGTTTATTATGATGAGGGGATCTCTTTGAGGATCGTCCATTTTGAGGATCATCGCTGGGGTGGGGATGAGACAGTTCTGCTTGGAAATGCCCTCTAGAAAGGATGGACCCATTATTTATTCTGTGATATTTCTGGTCTGTGTTTGATCTCTAGCCTCTCACTGACTAGTTACTTGGGGAGATCAGCACTGCCTGGAATGCTGCTCACTGGGCGGCAGGGAACCTTCACCCTAGGAGTGGCTAGAGGCCCTACAGAGGGGAGAGGCCAACTCAGTGTCCACGAAAGCTCAAAGAAATGTCAACACATTCTAAAGAGGTCCGCTTCAGCAGAAGGCCAGGCATCCCCTCGGAGGATCTGGAGCATATACCTCACATTCTGTTATGAAACTGTCCTTTCCCAAGTGTCACCTTCAAAAAATGTTCAAAATTCACTGTAGACCACTGTCTGAACTGTTGGGTGTGAAGCTCAAATACAGAGGAAGGTTGAACTTCTACTGACATCTGACTTCACAAGTTTAACGGCTGTCTAAAGTTTGCTTTGATGGAAAATCAATTCACAGAAATGATGAGAACCCCACCATACTAGTTAAATCACTTTCCTACTTGCCTTTTAACTTGTTCTCCCCCTTTTCCATTCCCCCCACCTACTTATTCTTTCCTTTCTTCATTCCTTTCTATTTTCCTTCCTTCCTTTGTCTTCTTCATTTTCTTCCTTCACCTTAGTTTCTTTTCTTTCCCCCCTTCTTGTCACCCTCTCTTTTCTTCCTTTTTCCCTCCCTTCCTTCTTCCCTCCTTCCTTCTTCTTTCTTTCCTCCCTTTATTTCTCCACTTTATCCTCCTTTTCTCCCTTGGTTTTAGTTTTCGGGTTTTTTTTTTTTTTTTATTAAGACCAGAACAAGTTATTACACTTTAAGAAAAAGAGTATAGGGCAGCCCTCTATTTAAATAGAATCCACGGCAGCTGGATGTGCAGTTGTTTAAAGCAGGCTTGTTGTTTCAAAATTTGTTATCTGATTTGTTATTCAATCAACTTACAGGTCACTAAGTATTCACTTTTAACTAACTTTCCCTTTTCTTTTCCAATAAACAACTCTTTTAACCAATAGCTAGTCTATTTCTATTTGAGGACTGTGATGGCTAGCTGAAGTTGGTATAGATAAATCTATCCAGACTATGAGTCTTAATTTTTTCATCAGAAGGGACATTAAGAACACAAAACTCATCCTTCATCTACTGCTGTATTCCTCCTATAATTCTTGCCAAGATTACCTTCTTAAAATTCTCTCTGATGTCATTCCCCTCTTCAGCGCTTTATTAGATGCCTCTCTTCCAATAAAGTCTGAACTTTTTAGCAAATTTACATTCACAGATGCCCTTTGCAATTTGGTTCCAATCACCCACTGATTCACTTCTTCAGCTCTAAGATTTAGTTGCCTGACTCCAAATATTAACTCTTTCTTTTCATTGGGCTCCAGGTATTAGAAGCCCAGCATTCTTCAAGCTCAAAAAGCCATTCCATGTGTCCAAAAAAGAATTAATCACTCTTTCTTCTTTAATCCTTAGTATGTGGCTTGTGCTGCTATTTAGCCTTGCACAACAATTAGGAGCCTTCTGTCTCTCTCTATTTGAAGACTGAGACTATTCATCTTGGAGTAATCTATAGTTCCTGGCAATTTGCCTGACACAAAGGGGGTTCTCATAAACGATTTCAGAAATATAAACTTGTAAGATACCAAAGTACTATGACCTCTTGTAGTTGCCCGTTGGCACCTATCCCCTTTCCTTCATGTAAAAACATCTAGATTTTCCATTGGGAAAGCATATCTTCCTCTCTCAGACGTTATGGGGTTTGAGCGAGACTGGCCTTATTCCATTGGCTAAAGTGTGTGCATGTGACCTGGCCAATTAGATTTACTGTGATTGTTCCAGAGATGAATGCATGGCTTAATCCGGTCTCCTAGAGGGAGTCCCAGAATTTTTGCTTAAATGATTGGAAAGAGGCTTGCTCCTTTGTTACTGTAGCAAAACAGTCAGGATGCAAGTGGGACTTGCTGATGGACATGTTCCCTACTACTTTGTGAGAGCATTTGGTTCAGCCATACCTGAAGTCACATACCAGTGGACATTGTGTTGTGTGACTCAATATATTCCTGTTTTTGCTTTAGCCAGTTTATTTTTCTTTTCCTTTCATTCATTTTTAAATTATTTTCCTTTTTATATATATATATATATTTCTGTCCTTTGCATGCAAAAGATTCCTGAGAGATACAGCCATTTAGTAAGCTAGAGGGATAATAGAAATAAGTAGGTTCCTCCAAGGCCAAAAGATCAAGTTGAAAAAGTTTGCTTTCTGCAGTTTCCAACATCATGTTTTCGAAGATATCTTTCTGGAGTCTAATGATCCCATGTAACCTAGAACACTACTTCTTATGCTTGGCTATGCCCAAGAATCACTTAAGGATCTTGTCTGAATGCCAGGGTCTAACTCAGCAGGTCTGAGTGGACCTGAGATTCTGCATTTCTAGTATGCTCCCAGGTGACAGTGATGATGCTGGTGGATGGACCTCATCTGGTGTTGTAGTGACCTATAGTGTTCCATTGTCAAGGGTTATCTTTAGTGCCTAGACGCTCCTACCCAACATAAACAATCATTTAGCACTCCACTAGTTTGCTCGAAGTGGTGATGGTTGAATATACACTCCAGTTCAAATAATATACTTTCTTTTAAGCTTTCTAATAAAAAGGAAGCTGAGAGAAAAGGTAGATCACAAATGGAGGGATGAGCAAATAATCTGTTAAGCCGACGTGAGGACAGAAGTGACAAAGTAACTCGAATAGAAAGCCACAGATATTCAATGAACCTCTTGAAATCTTCTCTCCCTCTCTCTCCTCCATTCTTGAATCACAGATTTATCTTATTGGAAGCATTTACTGCAAAGTAGACCATCTCTCTCTTTTTTTTTTTTTTAGACCATCTCTTTTGGGATTTGGCAGAATCATGGCACATGCTTTCTTCTGGGGTTCACCCTGCTGCCCAGCAGAATAACCATACCACCTGGGCTGTGATCTAATTTATTTCCTTCTCCCATTGCCTGTTCCTGGATGCAGGCACTGGGAACCAGAGCAGTGCCATTTCTCACCCAGGTCCAAGACTGGCTGTTTACTTACAATGCCCTGTGGCTTAAAATAAGCTTTGTGTGTTATTCTGCCTGATGATGCAGTGACTTGATTTCACTGTGACTGAAAAATATGCCTAGTGAGTTTGTTTTGTTTGGGGATTATTAATAACCACACAAAAGTATTTAAGCAGGCATGAATATCTCATCTTCCTGTAAACACGTCAGTTGCTAAGCCAGATTCTGCCCCCTCATATTCATGAATTTCTCTTGTCAAAAATCACTTTTCTTCTTGCGACTGGGCATGTCATCATTTTCTAGCACGTTCTCTCTGAGTCTTTCTGGCTTTCTTTCTCCTAATCAGGAGTTAGTCAAGCAGAAGTGGCATTACTTGGTCCCAAGAGCATCTCCTATCAGCAGAGGTAACAAATGTGAGGCACCTAATCTTCTTTGAACCCTTTTTCAGGGGTCTTGAGTGAGTGAAGGGTGGAAGATAATGATGGAAGCTTATTCTTTGTGCTTAAGGAAGTAAGTGTGATTTCAGATTTCAGGAGCACCAGATTCAGTGTTCCGTTACTTGAGAAAGACGCCATTTGGTTACTTCCTAGCCTCTGGAAAATAATGTAGTAACAAGAGTGTCAGTGATAAACACAGCAATAAGAAAGACTAATTATAAAAATATGCTAGGCTTAAGCTTATTTTTCTGTTACCAGTGTTGGGAAGGAGAGAGCTTGAACTTAATCTTTGGAATAAAATGGAATATTTAAAATAATACTTGGCATAGATGAGCTCTATATTAATGTTACCATGAAAGCTGAATGAGCAGCTTTATGGAATGAACAAAGCTGGCTTTAAGTCAGTTCAGACACTTCCTGTCTCTCAGCATGCTTTTGGATACTTCTCCCGGTAACTGATAGGTATACATTCAGGGAGTACAAACTGATTCTTTTACTGGATTATGAACAACCAAATGAGTCACATATGATATTTCAGAAAACAATTGTACACTTTGCATTCTTGTTCCAAATATAAGGTATATTTGATTAATTAGTGCTCCCATCAATTACATGTGTCTTTTTAACAAGAGGGGAGAAGAGACACTTAACAGTGCCAGGAAATGGGGGAGAGGAAATGGCTTTGCCTCCAAATTGCTTTGGCTTCATTTCACAGCCAGTCCCCTTTGTTCAGTTCCATAGGTGTGGAAAATAACTGTACCACTCTTTAGGTACTTGTTTGAGTGTTCTTTTATAAAACAAAAAGAGGTGTTGTTGGCAAAGGGTCCTGACTGATATCACATAGATTGTGAGAAGCATGGGAAACTAAGCTTTCATTTCTTTAGGGTTTTGAGATTACCCAAGGGGCTTTACTGCTGACAGCCAAATAGCTTTATAGACGTTATTAGAGGAGCAGAAGGTACATTTGCGAGAAATGTCAGTGTAATAACTGAAGTGAGGGGACAGACTGTGTTACTCATTGTGGCAGGAACATTCTCTTCAGTACATACACCATCACTGTCATGAAAAAACTCCATGATTTTACTTAAAAGGAAAGTCTGTTGTGCAAGCCTTCCATGAGAACATAGTTATTAATTGGGACTGGGTACCAGTATTAAGAAAAATGTCACCCTCTCAACGGAGAAGGAGCCCATTGTGCTAGGGAGCAGCCCAGCAGAGGCGCTTGTATCTTCTGTTTCCTCCTCCTGGCCCCTCCCATTGAGGCCCTATGACCTGAAACCTTTGCCTCCATCTTTGGAAGGAAGGTTTCAGTTGGTGTCAGGGACACAGAAATGGGGAGGAGCCCTGGTGATGCAGTGGTTAAGAGCTGCTACTACTAATCAAAAAGTCGCCATTTCAGATCCACCAGTCACTCCTTTGAAACCCTGTGGGGCAGTTCTACTCTGTCCTATAGGGTCACTACGAGTTGGAATCGACTCTGGGCATTTTATTTTGGCACCTACTCATTCAACTGTGTGTCCTTGGGAAGTAACTCTGGCTGTTTGCATTTCTGGGCTGAGGTTCTTGATCTGTATGTAACATGAAACCCTGTCTACAGCCAGATTCTGGTCACTATCTCCACTGCTACAGCCTGGCCCATCTTCCCTTATCCCTTGCGTGGATTGCTGCAGTAGCCTCCTGCTGTTTTCACCTCAACCCCCCTCCCCCCAGTCTGTTCTCACCCCACAGATTGGGTGATCTCCTTAAAACCCCCACCACACCACTCCTCCGATGGCTCCCTTTCCTCTCTGAGTTAAAATCAAAGTCTTTCTAATGCCCCATAAAGCCTGAGGACCTGACCCAGGTTTATCATTCTGGCCTCATCTCCTTCCCTCGCCCACGTGATTATTTCCATTCAGCCACGTAGCCACCCTCTCCCCTCTCCTCAGCCATACTTGGCACAGTCCCACCTCCAGGCTTTGGCACCAGCTGTTTCCTCCCACCCCAGCCTGCAACATTCTTTTTGTCTGCAGATACCTGCATGACTCACTCCATCACCTCCTTCAAATCTCTACTCAAATGTCTCCTTCTCAATGCAGCACACCCTGACCATTATATTTTTAAAATTATGTCAACTTCACAGCACTCTCCATCCCTCTTATCTTGTCTTTTATTTCCTGTAGGACTAACCTTCTAGCACACAATATAATTCAGTTACTAATTACGTTCATTTTTTTCTTTTGTACTCCTGCTGGAACATAGGCTCCGTGAGGCAATGTTACTGCTATGTCCCAGTGCCTAGAAGAGTTCCTGGTGAATCTAGGTGCTCAGTAAATATTTGTGTGAACGAATTACCCCTTCACACTCTTAGCTGTTACTCGTCATACTCTTGGATGTGAGCAGTGCTAATAACCAGCAACAGTGAAAGCCTAGGAGGAGAGAATGTCTCCACAGGGGTGTGCCGGTGTCATTTTTGTACTCGAAAGACATACGTAACTACTCCTAAATGATAGAGTATGCAGAATTTTGTACCTACCCCTTGCACTCTTCTGTGCATGCTGTCACTGCCCTTCCCCTGTGCCCTGGTGCTTGCTGCCTTTCCTCATGCAGCACCTATGTCTCTGCCCCAGGGCTTCCTCTGCCCCTAGAAACATGCTCAGCCTGTGTGGGGGCATAGACCCAAAGTGCCAGGGTGTTAGTGCCCCTAGGAGTACCCTCAAATAACCAGGAACAGGAAGTTGGTGGTTAAATATCCTGGCTTTCATGTCCCACGCTTGGGACAGCTTATTGGTCCCATGTGTCCCTGAGGTCTCCTGCAGGGTGGAGTCCCCCTTCTGTGATGGTGACCTACTCATTAACACGTGCTGGTTAATGTCACATTCACAGGTGCTGGTGGATTAGGACTTAGATGTATCTTTATAGGAGATACAATTCAGTCTGTAACAGGGTGTTACTTAATGTTTTTGTTTTCCAGTTTCCTCATCTGCAAATTAGTCTACTAGTAGCATAGACTCCAGGGTGACCACCAACAATGTAACTATAGTAGTGTCTCCCAGGATTTCCTTGAGGATTAGGTGCGTTTTCTCATGTCTACAAAGCGTCTTGACCACTGGGCTCAGTGGGTGACTCTTTTGGTTAGCAGCCAAGCTCTTAACCACTGCCACCAGGGATCCTTGGGTGTAGTGGTTAAGGCTTGGCTAGTAACAGAAAGGTCAGTAGTTTGAGTCCACTAGCTGCTCTGCTGGAAAAAGATGTGGCAGTCAGTTCTGTAAAGATTATGGCCTTGGAAATCCGTGGGGAAGTTCTACTCTGCCCTGTGGGATTGTTTTGAGTCCGAATTGACTCAACAGCAATGGTTTTGTTTTGGTAATTACTGGAAAGGCATAAACAATTAAATATGTGGCACAAGTTAATTTGAGACAATATTAGCTTTATATGTTTGAATTGCTCCATACACTTCATAGAAGAAAGCCTGGTGGGTAAATGTTTCACTTGGATAATAAATCACACCCCACCCCCCTGCCCCTGTGCTATAATCCTCAAACACATGAAAGTTTTTGTATTAAGGAAAACACTGCATTTTTCTCACTCTCCATGAAGCAGCATAGGAAAGGATTTAGCTGGAAAGAATTCCATCCAGATGCAGGGCAGAACTTTCCTGACTAATGTGTAGAGTTAGCATTGTAGTTAGCTCTTTGTGGGATCTGAATTACAGTTGGAAAGCTTGTTTATCCAATAACAACATCTTTACTTGACTTGTTAAGGTGTTTAAAATCCCACAATTAGAGATTTATTCCTTTGGCTAGCTTATAAAAATATTGCACTAACTATCATCCATGAAACAGACAGTGGGCTATATGGTAGGTCAGACATGGCTGTTTCTAAGACCCCCACAAAATGCAAATATCCCCTAGCAGGTGTCATGGATTGAATTAGGTCCCCCCAAAATATATGTCAGCTTGGTTAGGCCATGATTCCCAGTATTGTGTGGTTGTCCTCCATTTTGTGATTTTCCTACATGTTGTAAATCATAATCTCTGCCTGTGGTTAAAGAGGATTAGGGTGGGGTATAACACCCTTGCTCAGGTCACATCACTGATCCAAGGTAAAGGGAGTTTCCCTGGGGTGTGGCTTGCACCACCTTTTATCTTACAAGAGATGCAAGGAAAGGGAAGCAAGCAGAGAGTTGGGGGACCTCATACCACGAAGAAAGCAGTGCAGGGAGCAGAGCATATCCTTTCACCCAGGGTTCCTGCAAGGAGAAGCTTCTAGTCCAAAGGAAGATTGATGGCAAGGACCTTCCTCCAGAGCCAACAGAGAAAGACTTCCTCTGGAGCTGACACCCTGAATTTGGACTTCTAGCCTACTAGGCTGAGAAAATAAATTTCTCTCTGTTAAAGTCATCCACATGTGGTATTTCTGTTATAGCAGCACTAGATGATTAAGAAAGCAGGTGACGTATTATGCTATTGTCAACAATTAACACTTCAGCGGGGATTAGTTTGTCAGTTCCTTTTTCAATGTGACAGCTCCCTGGGAACACAAACCCGAGGAAATAAGACACAAACTCTAGTTTTGGGAAAGTAGATGGTGAAGAGAGGGGCCAGTGTATAGGCCATTGCTGTAGGAGGCCATTCAGCATCTTTTGGGTACACACTGTGTCCCAGGCACTGTGTTGGCGCCTTCATAATGACTCTGAGGGGAGCCTGGTCTGGTGCTGGGTTCCTGAGCCAAGTTTAAAGATATAATGTGGCAGAGAGAGAGAGGCCTTGTGAAGAGGAGAGGCATTGCTTCACCTCCCTTCATGGTGTTTCTGAGGCCCCTTGTTGGATCATTATGAGGGCATGGACATTTAACCTCTCTTGGCTCCCTTTTGGAATGGGAGAGAAACTCACAATATGACAAGACAGAAATTCTTCTGCTACTCAGAACTCTTAGCTCATGTGCATGGAAATGATTCACAGAAACGAAGCAACTGCAATGAGCACTCAGAGTTGTTACTAAGATGGACAGAGTTACCATAAAGTGCAAATCCCCTGCAATGGTTAGTTCATAGAATACTGAGGCCGTATCTTTGGTTGAACGTCCTTATTAGAATGCAGAGACCTGTTTAGAAGTCTAAATTGACAATATTGAATTTAAATGCTAACAAGGTTGACAGTAAAAAAAAAAAATTGTGTGGTCTTTTTACCACATTCATCTTTATACTCTTTCCCCCATTACATCACCATTCTTGCAGCAGGCATTTACTGAACATCAACTACGTGCCCCTTAGTCCTCCTGGAAACACCCTTACTTTGCCTCCTGTGGGTTACAAATATTACACACGTTTAGCATTTGAGTTGGTATTAAATGGAGAATTTTCTTCCAAAAAATTGGACAGTTTCTCTTCTGATGAAACACTGAGATACGAGCCTTTAAGAAATAACTTATAAAACTCTTCCTAAAAGATGCAAGAAAACATAAATATCAATTCAAAAATATTGAAGACGTAAGGACTAATGTCAAACTTATCTGTCATTAAACTTTAAGTCTTCTCCTAGTTTATCGTATTTTTAACTCTTACAGTTGTTAAAGTCTACCATTCCTCTCACGTATCGCCACCTTGTTCATTTGCACAGTTTTCCAGAAAACGTCCTGTGAAAATTCAGACCGGAGCCTGCCATTTAATAGCAGTACAACTTCAGACAAATTCTGTGACATTTCTTACCTCAGTTGCATCCTCTGCAAAATGAGGGTGAGGATACCTGCCATGGGAGCTGGCTGTGAAAAATTAAATAGAATCACCTATGGAAGGGGCCTGGTACAGGTCTGGACAGCTTATGTGCTCAATAAGCTATAAATATAATATTATAATATGATTGGAGCTTCCTCTGAGCTGTGCATTCTTGCCTGCTCCCTCTCCTAGGCATTGGGGTGTGGTGCTCTGACACCCCAGCAAAGCCCCCTCATCAGATCATTTCTTGATGCTTCTACTTGAGGTCCAAGTTCAACAATTTCATTTGAAGTTCCCTCTGAGTAGCTACCCTCTGTTTTACTTTTCTAAATCAGAACAGAAATGCTGAAGAAAAGCTCTCGTCACCATTTTGCCATGACAAACAGCTGTTTTGAGAGAGGCCTTATCCTTCTAATATCATAGAAAATCCTTATTTTTCAACCTGTTCCCTCTCCCCTTCCCCACATGAGTTAGTTGTCACAAGAAATAAATAGCTTTAGATCATAGCCCTGTTCACTTTTTAATGTATTTCTGATCTCTGCCTCCCATGTACATAAAGGAAAACTTGTTAGTTGTTGTTGAGTTGGCTCCAACTCATGGCGACATTACGTGTAACAGAACACAGGGTTGTCATCTCCATCAAAAAAAAAAAAAAAAAACAAACCCATTGCCGTCAAATCAATTTTGACTCATAGCAACCCTATAGGACAGAGTAGAACTGCCTCACGGAGTTTCCAAGGAGTGCCTGGTGGATCTGAACTGCCGACCTTTTGGTTAGTAGCCATAGCTATTAACCGCTATGCCACTGTAGTCACTGGTAATTTGAGTTCGTTGTTGTGTCACTTTAGTGGACAGTGTTCTGTTGTGATCCATAAGATTTTTAGGGGTCAATTTTCAGAAGTAGATTTCCATGTCTTTCTTCCTAGTCTTTGTCTGGAAACTTCACTGAAACCTGTCCACCATGAGTGACCTTGCTGGTATTTGAAATACCAGTGTCATAGCTTCCAGCATCACAGCAACACACAAGCCACCACAGTACAACAAACTGACAGACAGGTAGTGATAAGTTCAAAATCTCGGCTTGTTTAGGAAAAAAACCAAAAAAACTAAGAAAAATAAGTTAAAGCTTTGAGGCAGAGCAGGGTGCTAAAGTAAGACTGGTTGGTGTAAAGCTTTCCTTACCAGTGGACCACTTTTAGTCCCTTGCCTTCAGATGTTGTTTGCAAAGACCTGACCTACATAGGCTGCACAGGGTTTGTACATACACTTCCAGGCTTGTTACACAAGAACCCATGCTTAGAAGTGCTCTTTGCTAGATTTAATGCTCTGCTATTTCCATTTTAAAATTCCCCAAAATTTCCAAACAAACAGTCCCATATTTCCATGTTGCAATGGGTATTGCAAGTTATGGAGCTGGTCCTGCTTCCAGAGACTCTGTCCTTGGCCTTGGCTACCACCTGTTCACCTGGCACCACTTTGAGCATGTCCTAACATGGCTGTGACTGCAAACCAAGGTGCTCAGGCAGGAGGATGCTGGGATCAGCCTCAAATAGACTTTTATTAGAAACTACAGTTGTAGGAACACAGGAGGGTTGTCAGTGGTTACTCAGCACCGTTCATCTTTACACTGCCTTCACCTCTTCAAAACCTTGTAAAATGAAAATGGAAATAAGCAATAAAATACAGAAGTATGTTTGTTCACTTCAGCTTTCCAGCTATGGCTGATTTAGCAAGACAGTATGGTTTCCTTATTAAAGAGAAACATGTAAGACGCATGCTGCGTTTGGGTAAAGGAATGAAACCTATTGCCCCTCAGAGCTGCGAATGCCTCTAGTTTTAAGTATGACGTTTACTATAAAATGAGCACAATGTTTTATCTGCCAGCTACGTTATAAAAGCACATTATTTCTGTTTCACTGGGATAGCTCTCTCGGAGAGCTGTCTTTCTAGTTCCTTTACTGGAATATCCTCTCATCTTAAAAAGGGGAACGGTAATAAGCCGAGTTACTGAAGAGAAAATAAAGACATTTAACGTTAAGGTCCAAAGAACTAGAAATTGGGGTGAGTGAATAACTGCCAATAAAGATCGTGGTAATTGATCTTTATAGTAAAAACCTGTAGACTAATGCCTGTGAGAATGCACAGAACAAGAATCTCACACATCACAGTGGCAGGCAGGCGCTGCGGGTGAGAATTTTCCAGCAGGCAAGCTTTGCAGGCGGAGGGGGGAACAGGAAGGAGCAATTAGTCACATCCCTACATATGATAAAACAAACACTAAGTTAAAATGGGATTTTTTTTTTCCATTTATATTATCTTTTGATTATAAAGGAAAAATTCAGGGTGGAGTGGGGGACTACTATGATTCTGTGATAGCTGTGTGGTGACCTCTGTCACCTGGCTTTCCATCAACGAGAATTGTTCCTTGTTCATCATTTCCTAATTATTAAAGATTATATCATTTAGATTAGAGTGTTGGTGTTGACTGTGTTCTATTACATTTAAAAATTTTTTGTGTGTGTGTTTGAGGTGAAAGTTTACAGAGCAAACTATTTTCTCATTACACAGTTAATACATGAATTGTTTTGTGACATTGGTTGCCAACCCTACAAGGTGTCAACACTCCCCGCTTCTCAAACTCTGGTTCCCCATTCCCACTTGTCCAGTTTTCCTGTCCCTTCCTGCTTTCTCTTCTTCGCTTTTGAGCTCATGTGTCCATTTAGTCTCATATACATGGTAGAACTACACGTGTTTGCTTTATCCCAGTGCCGTCGAGTCGATTCTGACTCATAGTGACCCTAGAGGACAGAGTAGAACTGCCCCATAGAGTTTCCAAGGAGCACCTGGCAGATTCAAACTGCTGACACTTTGGTCAGCAGCCGTAGCACTTAACTACTATGCCACCAGGGTTTCCAGTTTGCTTTATAGGCCTGTCTAATTTTTGGCTGAAGGATGAATTTCAGGTGAGACTTCAGTACTGAGTTAAAAGGGTGTCTGGAGCCCGTACTCTCTGGTTTCTCCAGTATCTGTCAGAACAGTAAGTCTGGCCTTTTTTGTGTGTGTGTGTGATTTTGAATTTTGTTCTACATTTCTTCACCTCTGTCCAAAACCCTCTATTGTGACCCCTGTCAGAGTAGTCACTGGTAGTAGCCAGGCGCCATCTAGTTGTGCTTGACTCTGTTTGGTGGAGGCTGTGGTAGTTGTGATCCATTTGTCCTCTGGACTGATCTTTCCCTTATGTCTTTGGTTTTCTTCACTACTTTGCTCCAGATGGGGTGGGGCCAGTAAATGTATCTTTGATGGCTGCTCGTAAGTTTTAAGACCCCAGACACTACTCACCAAAATAGGATTTGGAACATTTTCTTTATAAACTGTTATGCCAGTTGAGGTAGATTTCTGCCAAGACCATGGACCCCAGCCCTCAGCTCAGTAACTCTGTCCCTTAAGGAGTTTAGATGTTTCTATGAAGCTTCTATGACTTTGCCTTGGTCAAGTTCTGCTGACTTCCCCTACACTGTGTGCTGTCTTACTCTTCCCCACAGTTTCCACTTATATATTGTCTTGTTAGTGTTTTTTCCTTCCCCACCGTCTCCTCCCTAGTAAGCATCAAAGATTGTTTCTTTCTGTGTGTCAACCTTTTCATGATTTTCTTTAGAAGAGTTCTCATATAGTATTCATCCTTTTTGTGATTGACTTATTTCACTCCAAATAACGCCCCCCTGACTCATTCAAGTTGCAAGATGTTTCACAGATTTATCATTGTTCTTTATCGTTGCTTAGTATTCTATTGTGCGAACGTACCATAGTTTGTGTATCCATTCATCTGTTGACGGGCATTTAGATTGTTTCCATCTTTTTGCTATTGTGAATAATGCCGCAGTGAACATGGGTGTGCATATGTCTATTCATGTGATGACCCTCACTTCTGTAGAGTATATTGCCAGGAATGAGATTGCTGGATCATATGGTATTTCTATTTCTAGCTTTTTAAGGAAGCGCCATAACGTTTTCCGTAATGGTTGTACCATTTTGCTTTCCCACCAGCGTTGAGTTCCAATCTCCTTGCAGACTCTCCAACATTTGTTATTTTCTGTTTTTTTGATTAGTGCCAGTAATGTCAGGGTTAGATGGTATCTCATTGTAATTTCAATTTGCATTTCTCTAATGGCTAATGATCGGGGACATTTCGTAATATGTCTGTTAGCCACTTGAACGTCTTGTTTGGTGAAATGCGTGTTCATATCCTTCGCCCATTTTTTAATTGGATTATTTGTTTTTTGTTTTAGAGGTGTTGGATTTTCCTGTAGATTTTAGGTTTAGACCTTTGTCAGATTTGTTATATCAAATTTTTTTTTCCCAGTCCGTAGGTTCTCTTTTTACTCTTCAATGAAATCTTTTGATGAATATAATTATTTAATTTTTAGGAGATTCCAGTTATCTAGTTTATCTTCAGGTGTTTGTGTATTGTTAATTATGGTTTGTATCCTATTTATGTTGTGTATCAGGGTCCATAGCATTGACACTATGTTTTATTCTATTATCTTTATAGTTCTTGATTTTATATTTAGGTCTTTAATCCATTTTGAATTAGTTTTTTTGTGTGGTGTAAGGTATGGGCCCTGTTGCCTTTTTTTTTTTTTCCAGATGAACATTCAATTTCCCCAGAACCATTTGTCAAAAAGACTGTCTTTTCCCCATTTAATGGATTTTGGGCCTTTGTTGAAGATCAGACGACCATAGTTGAATGGATTTACTTACGGGTTCTTGATTCTGTTCCATTGGTCAACGTGTCTGTTGTACCACCACCAGGTTGTTTTGACTACGGTAGGTATATAGTAAGTTCTGAGTCCAGGTAGTGCCTGGTCTTCTATATTGTTCTTCTTCTTCAGTAACGCTTTACTTCTCTGGGGCCTCTTTCCTTTCCATATAAAGTTAATGATTAGTTTTTCCATGTTATTAAAGAATGCTATTGCATTGTATTTGTAGATTGCTTTGGATGGAATTGAAACCCTGGTGGTGTGGTGGTTAAGAGCTGTGGCTGCTAACGAAAACGTCAGCAGTTTGAACCCATCAGACATTCCTTGGAAATCCTATAGGGCAGTTCTACTCTGCCCTATGGAGCCTGTATGAGTTGGAATCAACTCAATGGCAACAGGTTTCTTTGGGGGGGGGGGTAGAACTGACATCTTCACAGTCTTGAGTCTTCCTATCCATGAGCTTGGTATATTTTTCCATTTATGGAGGTTTCTTTTGTTTTCTTGCAGTAGTGCTTTGTGGTTTTCTTTGTACAGGTCTTTTACATCCCTGGTTAGATTTACTCCTGTGTATTTTATTTTTTTAGGGCCATTATAAATGGTATTGCTTTCTTGATATCCTTTTCATAGTTCTTTTTATTGGTGTATAGTAATCTATCTGATTTTTGTACGTTTATCTTTTATCATGCTACTCTGCTAAATCTTTCTATTAGTTCCAATAGTTTTCTTGTGGAGTCTTTAGGTTTCCTATGTATAGTATTATACCATCTGTGATTAGGGAGAGTTTTACTTCTTCCTTACCAATTTGAGGGTCCTTTATTTCTTTTTCTTGCCTTATTGCTCTAACTAGGACTTCCTGCACAATGTTAAATAAAAGTGGTGATAAAGGGCATCCTTGTGTTGTTCCCATTCTCAAGGGGAATGTTTTCAGCTTCTGTCTGTTGAGAACGATATTGTCTGTTGGTTTTGTATAAAAAAATTGAGGAATTTCTCTTTTGTTTATTATGGTTATGTTGTTACGATGGATTGTAACTTTAATCATTATATAATGTCCTTCCTTGTCTTTTATGGTGGATTTTTCCTTAAAGCCTCTTTTATCTGAGATTAGCATTTCCATTTCTGCTCTTTTTTGGTTGCTGTTTGCTTGGTATATTTTATTCCATTCTTTGATTTTCATGTTTATGTCTTTTTTTCTAAGGTGTATCTCTTCTTGATAGCATATTGTTGTGTCATGATTTTTTTTTTTTAATCTATTCTGTCACTCTCTTTACCAGTGCATTTAAGCCATTTACATTCAGTGTGATTATCCATAGGTTTGAATTTATTGCTGTCATTTTGTAGTCTTTTGATGGTTTTGACATTTTCTTTGTTCTGCTTATCCTCTTGTGCTAAATTCTTTTTGTTTGTGGCATTTCTTTTCATTTTTGTAGGTTTTGTGTTTACCGAGACTTTGTTTTTGTTCTTCATTTTGATGAGTAGGTTTGTTAGCTTTCTTTGTGGTTACCTTGAAATTTACCTGTTTTCCTAACATTGGCCCAGTCTTTAATACCTGATACAGCCTTGACTTTTCCTTCCTTTGAAAGTTCTATACCTATACTATTTATTCCCCCTTTTGTTGTTCTCACATTGATGTCATTGACAGATTGATGTCTCTCGTTCCCTTTTTTAAATCTTTAAGTTTTGTTTTATCCTTGAGAGTTTATTACTTAGGGAGATATCTGGCTGATGCTGTCCTGTGTCCTAGATTACAGATGTAGTTTGATGTTGTTGGTTCTCTAACCAAAGAGTTCTCTTTAATAATTCTTGTAAGTTTGGTTTAGTTTTTACATATTCCCTTAGTTTCTGTTTGTCTAAAAATGTCCTAATTTCACCATCATATTTGAGTGACAGCTTTGCAGGATATATTATTCTTGGTTGGCAATTTTTTTTTTTTTAATATTGCTTCTTTTTTTTATTATTGTACTTTAGATGAAGGGTTACAGAAAAAAAGTAGCTTTTCTTTAAACAATTTGCACACATATTGTTTTGAGACATTGGTTACCAACCCCATGACATGTCAACACTCTCCCCTTCTCAACCTTCTGTTCCCTATTACCAGCTTTCCTGTCCCTTCCTGCCCTTTTGTCCTTGCCTTTGGGCTGGTGTGCCCATTTAGTCTCATTTTGTTTTATGAGCCCATCTAATCTTTGGCTGTGATTTCAGTACTGAGCTAAGAGAGTGTCTGGAGGCCATACTGTTGGGGTTTATCCAGTCTCTGTCAGGCCAGGAAGTCTGGCCTTTTTTGTGTGTGTGTCAGTTAGAATTTTATTCTATGTTTTTCTCCAGCTCTGTCCAGGACCCTCTATTGTGATCCCTGTCAGTGGTGGTAGCTGAGCACCATCTGGTTGTGCTGGACTCAGTCTGGTGGAGGCTGTTGTAGTTGTGGTCTTTTTAGTCCTTTGGACCAATCTTTCCCATGTATCTTTGGTTTTCTTCATTCTCCATTGCTCCAGATGGGGTGAGACCAGTGGAGCATCTCGGATGGCCATTCACAAGCTTTTAATACCCCAGATGCTACTCACCAAAGTAAAATGTAGAACATTTTCTTTATAAACTATGTTATGCCAATCGAACTAGATGTTCTCTGAGACCATGGACCCCACAGGCCTCAGGGTTGACAGTTTTTTCTTTCTTTTTTTTTTAATTTCAAGGTCTTATATATGTTATCCTATTGCCTTCCTGACTGCATGGTTTCTGCTGAGTAATCAGAGCCTAGCCTTATTGTTTCCTCTTTGCATGTGACTTGTTGTTTTTCTCAAGCAGCTCTCAGGATTCTTTCTTTGTCTTTGATTTTGGTGAGTGTGATTATAATGTCTCTTGATGACTTTCTTTTGGGGTCTATCCTACATGGGGTTTGTCAAACTTCTTGGATAGTCAGCTTTTTATTTTTCATGATATTAGCAAAGTTTTCTGTCAGCAAATCTTCAATGATCTCTACGTTTTCCATTTTCTCCTCCTGATGTAGAACTCTGATCACACACAGATTTTTGCTCTTTTTTGTATCCCACATAGTTCTTAGATGTCTTCATTTTTCCTCATTCTTTTCTCTGGTTTTTCCTCAAAGTGGTATCCATGGATTTGTCTTCAATTTCACTGATCCTGTCTTTCATTGCTTCAAATTTGCTCCTAAAACTTTGTATTGTGTTGTTCATTTCTGAAATTTTTGTTGTCTTTTGGATTTCTGATTGCTGCTTTTGTATGATTTATGATTGTTTATTTATTTTGACATTTTGTTCTTTATTATTTTCCTGAATTCTTCCATTGCTTTTTCTGTGTTTTCCCTGATTTTGTCTGTATTTTCCACGATTTTGTTTACTTTGTCCTTAGTTTTGCCTGTGTTTTCCTTGATCTCTTTCCTAATCTCTTGGATAGCACTGAATATCAGACTTTTGAATTCACTATTATGAAGTAGTTCCAGTGCATTCTCTTCTCCTAGAAGGTCATCTGGTGTTTTGCTTTGGTTGTTTACTGAAGCCATCCTGTTCTGTTATTTTAATGTGTTTTGATATTGTCTGATGTCTCTGAGACATTCAGGAATTATTTTCTTTATCTATTGTTTGTAGGTTTGTTTGCTTCATCCTGCTTTTTTGTTTTATTTGGTTATGTCTGGGCAGGCAGGCTGGACATGCTTTGTTGCTTGCTTGTCTGTGGACACAATAGTTCTTACCATCTTGTTCAGGTGGACAGGGCTGGTTGCTCAGCTGTGGTGCAGCAGACAGGTCCACTGGGGGGTGAGAGGCATGGATGAATTTTTTGTCTGCAGAATGAACCAGGGCTGCAATACGGCTGGGGGTTCAGAAGTCTATGCTGATTCCCCACTGGGGCATTTCATTCAGCAGGGTGAGGCTGGGGGCACACTGGGTGGGGCCTGGGATCTGGAGGTACATGTTGGTCCCACATGGGGCATGACATTTGGCAGGGTAGGATCAGGGATGGCACAGTGCAAGATCCAGAAATCTGGGGGTCTGGCTGGTGCTGCTCAGGGGTGCAGCACTTGGTGCATGATGCAGAGAGGCAGGAGGGAAGGAAGAGGATGTAATGGGTGGAGCTGGGTGGAAGGGAGAAAGAAGAGAGAGAAACAAAATTAAAAAAATAGTGAGGCAGGAGACGGTGGGTGGGGTGAGGCATACCTAGAGAGGTCATGTGCCAGTGGCTCTTTTCTAACCAAGTGGTGCAGCATGGCCTGTTAGAAGGAGCAGATGCAATGCACAGGACTAGGTGGGTGGAACAAAGGAAAGGAAGGAAGGGAAAGATAGAGAAGATACAAAAAAAAATTATGGCACTAAGGAAACTGGCCATTTGGGGCAGTATGGAACCTGGGTGGCAGCGAGCTAGTATCTCTCTTGTTGAGTGGCATCACGTGGCCCATCAGGAAGGGGCAGAGGCAATGCAGGGGTTAGGTGGGAGGGAGAAGGAAAAGAGAGAAAGGGAAAGAGAAAAAAAAATGGTGCTGGGAAAGGTGACTGGTGGGGGAGGAGTAGACCTGGGGTGGCAGTAAGCCGGTGTCTCTCCAGCTGAGAGACCATGGCCCATTGGAAAGCAGCAGAGGCAGTGTACAGGGCAGAAGGGTTGGGGTGGGAAAGTATGTATCTCTGGTTACCAGGTGTTCTGTCTACTGTTGGTAGCTCCTTGCAATTGCCTTCCCGTACTTCCTGTCTGGGGTTGTTGCTGGCTATGCTCCAAGATGGTGAAGCTGTGCCACGTTAATTAGCAGGGGACCTCCACTCCATAGCTCTCTTGGTTTTCTGTTAGTTTCTTCTTCCATTTGGTGCTTGACTTAGTTTTTTATCCCTTCGTTTGATGCTTAGGGTTCCAGGATTGACATTTGTATCTGTTTTACTTAGTATTTCAAGTCTTTGCTACAAAGGGACTACACGATGCTTCTGTCTATAACAGTGTGTTGGCTCCACCCTTTTTATTACATTTTAATCCCTTGAAAGTTCCTATGAGACTTGGAAAACCATACGTGGGTGGTATAGGCTGCTCTTTTCAAACCCACTTGCCCTTGTGATTTTTTTTTTTTTTTAACACAAATCTAATCAGATTGCTCAACTGTTGGAAATGCATCAGTGGCTCCACATTGTTCTTTGAAGAAGGTCAGAATCTTTGACCTACCAGCAGTGTCCTATGAGTTCAAGTCCCTGCTTCCTTCCTGAACACTTACCCATCTCTATTTCTCCTTTCTGGTGACCTCATGTGTGAGTTTCAGTTAAATCCCACTGGTAACCACCCCCCCTCCATTTCCATTCATTATATGGTGAGCAGGCATAATGTCTGTTTTTTCAGTCCTTATTCCTCACATGACCTAGCACAGTGCCTTGCACGTAGTTGTTGTTAGCTGTCATTGAGCTAGCTCCCGACTCATGTTGACCCTAAGCACAAGGGAATGAAACTCTGCCAAGTCCTGTGCCATCCCCATGATTGGTTGCAGATCAGACCATTTTTTATCCATAGGTTATTCATTGGCTGTATTTGAAAGTAGATGACCAAGATTTTCTTCCTAGTCTGTCTTAGTGTGAAAACTCTTCTGAAACCTGTTTAGTATCACACCAACACAAGCCACCACTAACAGGTGGGAGGTAGTTGCATATGAGGTACATTGGCCAGAATTGAACCGAGGTCTCCTGCTTAGTGGGTGCTCATTAAAAATGTTTTTAAATGAATCAGTAACTGAGTACAGCAATGAACCTTTTAATACTGTGAGCCAAAGTTAAAATGTCATCTGGATAATAATAGAAAGGCATTTAAATACAGAAGGAAAATGTGGGTCTACGGAAAGAGTTAGTGTTAAAGGCAGGATAGTCATGTTTAAATAAAAAAAAAAAATCTATCTTTCCCTACCTAACTAGTTAGCTTCATTAAGGCAATTAGTACGTGAAAACATATCCTTTTCAAAAAAACTAAAACTTTATAGATGGGCCTGAAGCCCATTTTTCCAGCTCCCTAATCTCCAGAGGTAACCACTGTTACCAAGTTTTGTGTGCATCTTTCAGACCCTTTTCTCTCTGTGAAGCTGCCCTATCCGGTGATCCCTAGAGACAACAACTACCATAAGCACCACTCCAGCCCTGCTGCAGGGCAGTCCCGCATGGTCTGGGGCCACAGGTAGGGCCAGGGCGGGAGGCACTGGCTGGGAATGTGTTAGGTGGGAGCTGAGGTCACTGTTCTTTGAGTACTGGGCATGTCAGTAATGTGAGCCTCCAGGTACACACGCAGCTATCCTGTGGCTGCAACAAAGCTTTGGTACCTGGACCTTGTGACTCTCAATGTGATAAGGAAAGTGTTGTGGGAGTTTTATGCAACTCCTCCAGTCACCTCATGGTCACACAGATTCAACTGTAGAGGGCCACATCACTCAGAAGATCACACATCAGTGTCTGGAATCAGCAAATGATTTGGGGGAAATATGAGGTTGATTTGATGAATGATTTGTGCTATAACTTATATCACTTAATGAGCAGTTTTATGATTTTGTTTACACATATAATTCAGTTTGGTTAGATGATAAAAGGACATGTTTTTCCTTTTGTGTTTTGATTTACAAATTGATTTATGTAGCAATTTATGTTACTGGGCTGCTTGTTAAATATTACCCTGTATTTTTTGCTGCTAAATTGTCATTATTATACATGATGTTACAGTAGGTCTGCTCCTCACTAGTATGCAATTTTAGTAAGTTACTTAAGTTCTCTATGTCTCAGTTTCTTTGTTTGTAAAATAGGGTTAGATAAGAGTGTCAACTGCTAACCTAAAGGTTGGCAGTTCATACCCACCCAGTAGTATCACAGAAAAAAAGAAAAAAAATCTGGCGATCTACTTCTTTAATATTATAGCCAACAAAACCCTATGGAAACATTCTACTCTGGAATGCAGGGGGCTGCCAAGAGTTAGAATCGACTCAAATGGCAACCGCTCACAACCCCCGCCATAGGATTATTGTTATTAAGTAAATTAATACATGTAAATGGATAGAACATTTCCTGGCAAATGGTTGGAACTGATTAAATTCAGTCATTATTACTAGTAGTAGCAGTATCACTATTATTATTATTTTCATTAACCCTGTGTATGTTTCCCTATATTGTTGTGTGCAAGTATATCTCTTGGTAGTTACAGGATATGCTCTCTGGGAGCTACAATGATATTCCTACACAGGTTTGAAATTAATAAGGCCTTTTCAGAATTAAAGGAGCCCTGGTGGCACAGTGGTTAATTGCTCGGCTGCTAACCAAAAGGTCAGCAGTTTGAACCCACCAGCTGCTCCACGGGATAGAGATGTGGCAGTCTGCTTCTGTAAAGATTACAGCTTTAGAAACCGTATGAGGCAGCTCTACTCTGTTACAGTGTCACTATGGTTTGGAATGGACTAGACGGCAATGGGTTTGGGTTTTTCAGAATTTAACTCTAATTATGATGGTAAAGATAATGTATGCATTGCAGTGGTAGCAAGAGTAGCAAGATCTGCCTGAAGCCTGATTAAGCACACTCATATATCTAAAGAAAGACTTTATCCAGCAGAGGGGAGCTGGTCTGGAGAAGAGAGAGATTTATATCAAGGAAATGGCTCATGCAGTTGTAGAGGCAGGGAAATCCAAAGTCTCTGGGTCATGTTGGAGGCTTCTCTTGACTCACGTAGCTGCAGGGGTTGACAAACCCAAGAGCCAGACCACAGAAGCTGACGAATCCCAAGATCAAAAAGTAAGCTGCTAGTTCAAATCCTAAGAACTGGAGGTCAGATGAACAGGAGCCAGCTGCGGGATCCAAAGCTGGCAAAATCTCAAGAGCCTTGCCAGAAAGTCCACCTAGATTGGATGCAGGCCATACCCCCCCCCAAAATCCCCTTTCAACTGATTGCCTGCTTACAGCAGATCCCATCGTGGAGGTGATCATATTACATCAGCTCTCATCATGAAGGTGATTACATTATTATATGACTTCCAAGCTACTTCGTAACTGCCAAACCACTGAGAATCATGACTCAGCTAAGTGGATGCACAAAACCTTGATGATCACAGGGAACCAGTTTTCCTGAAAAATAAGTTCCCCAATACTCATTCCACAGATATTCATTGAGATCCCAGTCTATGTCCTGCACTATTCTACCTGCTGGGGATAAAATAGTGCTTGAAACAGACACAAATCAACAGCCTCCTAGAGCACTTATCCTAGTGGGTAATTGAGGCAGTAAATTATATACTTTTGGCGGGGGGGGCGGTATGGGTAGTGGTAGAGGCTAAAATTTTAGCTAGAATGGCCAGGAAAGGCTTGTCTCGAGAAGGAGACTTTTGACTTTTAAAAGCCTGTAAGAAGTCAGGGACCAAGGTGTGGGGAGAACTGTGGAAGAGCAATCCAATCCAGGCAGAGGGAGCCACCAGTGCAAAAGTCTGGAGTTGGGAACATGCCTGTGTGTCCCAGGAAAAGCAAAAAGGCTGCAGTGACCAGAGTGGCTGAAGTGAGACAGGGGAGAAAGCAGATAATGAGCAGACAGATCATGCAATACCTGGAAGTTTCTGTAAGGATATTGGTTTTTATTTGAGGATATTGGACAGAAAAGAGACGTAATCTAATTAGGAGCTTAACAGGACCCACCTCACTCTTGTGCAAAGGCAGGAGGGTGAGGTATAAGCAGGGAAACAAGGGAGGCAGCTATTATAAAAACAAAGTAGACAAATATAAATAGAAATTTTAAAATTGATTTCATTTTTTGACTTTCCATATCAGTATCTCATGAGCTTTATTATTAGGAATCAACATCCAGAATATAATAATTTAGGGATATTCACCAAATCATTTAATTCAGCAGGCATGACTCTTACAAGCTAAACTCTCAGGTGTGCAAGATGTAAATATATGCCCCCCCCCAAAAAAAAACCGTTGCCATCGAGTCTATTCCAATTCATAGCAACCCTATAGGACAGGGTAGAACTGCCCCATACGGTTTCCAAGGAGCACCTGGTTGATGCAAGCTGCCACCCTTTTGGTTAGCAGCCATAGCTCTTAACCACTATACCACCAGGGTTTCCACATATGTACATACATATGTATATATCAGGGCTTGAACCTGTTAAAATCAGTTCAGTCATGGCCAGTGAGGTGAAACCAGAACGGACTATTTTTTAAAATTTGGGTGATCCAGAACGATAACTAGAACAGGAAAAATTAAGGGTTGAGTCCTTAGTTTTGGAAGACTCAGAGGAAGCATAGTGAGTCCTTTTATGAGCTGGCTGCATGAGACTGGATTACTGACAGGACCGTGGAGAGCTACACGCATTCAAAGCCGCGTGGTGGGCCACCATCTTTGAGCAGGGCACCAGTGTTTTCAGCTCTACTCAAAATCTAACAGACAAGAGATTTGGTTGCTGTGCAACCCATACACTGCCTTGTTTTCTAAGACAGAGATTAAGTTTCTAGTAGCTCTTTGACCTGTAATTTTTCCCGTTAAGGTTATTTTTTTTGGATCACCCAAATTTTAAAAAATTGGGTCTGCTCCAGTTTTGCTTTCTCAGCCATGACTGAACCAGGAAAAACTGGTTCAAAGCCCTGATATATATTGAGTCAGAATCGACTCAACAGGACTGGGGTGGGTATATGAATATGAAACCCTGGTGACGCAGTGATTAAGTGCTACGGCTGTTAACCAAAGGGTTGGCAGTTCGAATCCACCAGGTGCTCTTTGGAAACTCTATAGGGCAGTTCTACCCTGTCGTATAGGGTTGCTACAAGTTGGAATGGACTCAATGGCACTAGGATAGGATATATATATAAATGTAAATATCTATGGATAGATGGATAGATAGGTATAGGGATAGTTGATATAGATGGTGTAGATGAGATAGATGATATAGACAATATGGATCATATAGACAATGTCTTAGTTATCCAGTGCTGCTATAACAGATATACCATAAGTAGGTGGCTTTAACAAACCATAGTTTATTCTCTCACAGTTTAGGAGGCTAGAGGTTCGAATTCAGGGATCCAGCTCCAGGGGAAGCCTTTCTGTCTCTTGTAAGCTCTAGGGGAAGGTCCTTGTCATCAATCTTCCCCTAGTCTAGGAGCTTTTCAGCACAGGGACCCTGAATCCAAAGGATGCACTCTGGTCCTGGCACTACTTTCTTGATGGTATGAAGTTCCCCTGTCTCCCTGCTTGATTCTTTCTTTTATATCTCAAAAGAGATTGACTCAAGACACAACCTAATCTTGTAGATTGAGTCCTGCCTCATTAACATAACTGCCACAAATCCTGCCTCATTAACATCATAGAGGTAGGATTTACAACATATAGGCTAATCGCTTCCGATGACAAAGCAGTGAGCAATCACACGATATTGGGAATCATGGCCTAGCCAAGTGGACACACATTTTGGGGAAACACAATCCAATTCATAACAGACAATATAAATGATATAGACATAGACATCAGCATCAATGTAAATATAGACATCCCAGTAAAACCCAGTGCCGTCGAGTCGATTCCAACTCATAGTGACCCTATAGGACAGAGTAGAACTGCCCCATAGAGTTTCCAAGGAGCGTCTGGTGGATTCCAACTGCTGACCCTTTGGTTAATAGCTGTAACACTTAACCACTACGCCACCAGGGTTTCCAAATATAGACATAAATATAAAAATAAGCTTGATTTCTAGTTAGAGAGCTATTAATCCCAGCTAGTTCAGGGTAAATTTAATCAATGCAGCATTTCTAAGGCAATTCTGGGGATTCTTATTGATTCATGGATTTCTGTTACTTCTTATGGTAGACATTTCATACTGTGGCAGATCCCCGTGCTGGGATTAACATGAGTGAGCACTTGGATGTCATTGCTGCCCCACGCTGGTATCACTAAAATAACTGGGATTCTAGCTGGACTTTGGATGCAGGAGAGAAAGCTTTATTTTTTTATCTTCTGCTATGTCAATTGTTGAGATCAGGACCTGGGCTCCTCTGCAGGGGTTTTCTGCAGGGTTTCATTCTTACAACTACCAGAGACTTCTCTCAAAGTTGTAGTTTGTGCCATGGGCTCCAAGGCCTCTTTGTAGGTGAAGAGGTAGGGGAGTGACGGGGGAAGAGGATGACGGCATATTGGTCAATGGAATACTACTCAGCAATAAAGAGGAGTACATTATGGGTAAATGCAACAAAACGGATAAATCTCAAATCATATAGTACAGTAACATATGATTGCATTTGTGTAAAATTCTTGACAATACAAACTAATCTATAGTGACAGAAAGCATATCAGTGTTTGTCTGGGGACAAAGCTAGACGGAGAAATTTTAAAAGGCCAGGAGGAAATTTTGGGGGTTGAAGGATATGCTCATTATCTCAATTGTGGTGAGTTTCACGGATGTCTACATATGTCAAAACATATCAAATTGCATAATTAAAATATATTTAGTTCATTGTATATCAACTATAACTCACTAAAGCTGTTAAAAAGTAGAATACTTTAAAGACAAGATCTTCAGGCAAATTTGTTATTGTAAGTTGTAGCATCTGAACAGCTCAAGCCAGATCCCTTGATGTCTATATTTTATAACACTAGTCCCTCTGTAATGGACTCCATGGGGAAAGAGCTCTTTTTTTTTTTTTTTCCTTTTTATATCCCAACTGTAAATAGACCTTTAACGGGAAAATAAAGATCATGGTGGTTTAGGACTCGCAGGTTGAGTGGTCTAGGCCACGAGGACAGAGATGGAGAGACAAATAGGATATATGAAACTGCTCTGTCAGCCGCTACCCCAGTGCACGCAGCCTTTGTTTTTGCAAAGGCTGTTCCTCTGGTCTCAGAAGTAGCACGCCGTAAATGTCCTGGTTGCGGTCAAGCGTCCACTCTTTTTCCATGAGACTGCTCACTTTCTCAGTCAGCTGCAGGACAAGGTTCGCCTGGGCTGGGGACTCCATGCAGCCCATCACCACCATCTGGAAGGGCTGATCCAGGGAGGCCATTGTCTCCTCATTAATGATTATCATACTGATGGTAAGACTGCATGGTGAGTGGGTCCAGCTCCAACATGTCAGGAGACACCTTCATGCTGATGGAGTCATAAGACCTGCTACAGGTGAAGAGGTAGGTGTGTAAGGACTAGTCCTGAATCTTTCCAACCATCATAGGATGGGCTTTGTCAGCCTTGGGGAACAGGCCTTCAATTTTTATTTAATGATGAAACTCTGAAACTCTGACAGGTCTTCCAGTTTCCTATTTTCAAGGCCTGGCAAGCCACAATCACATTTCCTTATTAACTCAGGGGACTCAGCAGGCCTTCTGCTTGCCCACCCACAGGCATCAATCTTGTGACTGGCCATGGAGAGCTACCAGGATCATGGCGGACATCAGATGGATGCATTAGAACAGATCTTGGTTGATACACAGGTGGAAAAGCACTCAGTGGTACCACCCCACCATCTCCGCCAAGCTCTGTTTTGAAAGTGAAGGCAATGATAACACTGAGGGAGAAATGACCTAATTCCTGGGGTTTAGGGAATAATCTTGGGAAAAAGGATAAGGGAGAAGTGCAAGGCAGTATATTCTCTACAATATTATTCCACCACCGTAGAATTTTCTCTTACAAGGCTAAGGACCAGCTCCTTGTCCTTCTTTGATAAATTTATCAAGCCCTGTCAAGGTTGAAAGCCTCCAAGATCGCACTCCTGCAGGATTGCCTTAGCATTGGAGAGGCTTCCACTGGGGTGGGAGATCTCCTAAATATTGTCAACAGGAAAGTTTACATTTCTTTCTCGTTAGGAAGTTGCTAAGATTATAAAACCCTGAAGCTGAAGTTTGCTTCCTTTCTCCTTTCTCAATGCTGTTTTTTACGTTTCTCTCTATAATAATTATTGCATTATTTGTGCAAAATATCTGGTGCAGAACTTTTCTTGGGAGCCTCCCAGAAGACTCTGAATTTGAGGAGAGAAAGGAAGAAATATTCTACGCAACAAAGACTCTAATGCTATTTCACTGGGACTTTGGGACTTGAGTGATCTCAATGTAACTGCTGCCCTAAATGTCCACTGAGGTATTTTAATAAACTGTGCTTTTAATCACCCAGAAAACATCTTCCTGAGCTATTCTTATGGCCAACAGAGGCATTGGGCTGTTTGAAATTATTAAATGGAAGGATTGGGAGTGCTGATGGGGCGAAGTGTAGGGCGGGGGTCAGATTTCAAGTTTCCCAAATCTACTAGGTGAGATAAGCATCTGGTCATAGATACTTAGACATAAACATGGAGCATTCTAGAAATTTTCCTTTATTTTTTATAAAACTTTTTTGCTGAAGTATAATACGCATACAGAAAAGCATACATACTATAAGCGTACAGGTTGATACATTTTCACAAATAAGGCACACCCTAGTCTCCTAGTATTATTATGGAGCTATCTATCTCACTTTTCAATGTTGATAGAATTTATGTATCTTGAACCCCTGTTGTTAGGTGCATAAATATTTATTATGGTTATATCCTCCTTCTATATTGACCCTTTAATCATGATACAGTGTCCTTCCTTATCCTTTGTGTTGGATTTAACTTTAGGGTCTATTTTGCCAGAAATTAATATTGGCACTCCTGCTCTTTTTGGATTGTTGTTTGCTTGATGTATATTTTTTCCATCCTTTGGATTTTAGCTTGTGTCTTTAAGTCTAAGGTGTGTTTCTTGTAGGCAACATATAGACGGATCATGTTTTTTTTATCCATTCTACTTGTCATGGATTGAATTATATCCCCCCAAAAATGTGCATATCAACTTGGTTAGGCCATGATTCCCAGTATTCTGCAGTTTCCTTCCATTTTGTGATTGTGATTTTATTTTAAAGCAGATTAGGGTGGGATTGTAACACCACTCTTACCCAGGTCACATCTCTGATCCAAGGTAAAGGGAGTTTCCCTGGGGTGTAGCCTGCACCACTTTTTATCTCTCAAGGGATAAAAAGGAAAGGAAAGCAAGCAGAGAGTTGAGAACCTCATACTACCAAGAAAGCAGTGGCAGAAGCAGAGCACATCCTTTGGACCTGAGGTTCCTGTGCTGAGATGCTCCCAGACCAAAGCAATTCTGATGACAAGGACCTTCCTCCAAAGGTGACAGAGAGAAAAAAAGCCTTCCCCTGGAGCAGGCACCCTGAATTTGGACTTCTAGCTTACTGGAGTGTGAGAGAACAAATTTCTCCTTGCTAAAGCCATCTGCTCATGGTATTTCTGTTATAGCAGCAGTAGATGACTAAGATACTTCCACTCTCTATTTCTTTATTGGTGTATTTAGTCCATTTACATTCAGGGTAATTATGGATAGGTACAAATTTAATGCTGTCATTTTGATGTTTTTTTGTGTGTTGTTGACAGTTTCTTTTTTCCACTTAATTTTTTGTGCTGAGTGGTTTTTTTTTTATGTATTGTCTTTTCCTCTTTTTCATTGTTATTGATTTTGTTTTTGACGAGTCTATGTTTTTCTTGTATTTTATTTTGATGTGTAGGATTGCTAATCTTCTTGGTGGTTATCTTACTATTTACTCCTATTTTTCTAAGTGTAAAACAACCTTTATTCTTTTTATATCACCTTCACTTCCTCTCCATATAAAAGATCTATGACTACATTTTTTTAATCCCTCTTTATTGATTTAGTGTTATCATCTTTTATATAATGACATTGCTGTTTCCCTATTTTAAGCGTTGTTTACCTTGATTAATTTTTGTGATTTTCCTACCTGTGTTGATATCTAGTTGCTCTGTCCTGTCTTCTAGTCTTGGGTTGTTATTTGAAGTTACTGATTTTATAACCAGAGGACTCCCTTTAATATTTCTTGTAGTTTTTATTTGGTTTTGCAAGTTTCCTAAACTTGCGTTTATCTGGAAATGTCCTAATTTCGCTTTCATATTTGAGAGACTGTTTTGCTGGATATATGATACTTGGCTGGCAATTTTTTTTTTTTTTTTCCTTTCAAGGCTTTATATATGTCATCCCATTGCCTTCTTGCCTGCATGGCTTCTGCTGAGTAGTCTCAGCTTATTCTTGTTGACTCTCCTTTGTAGGTGACGTTTCCTTTATCCCTAGCTGCTCTTAAAACTCCTTGGTTTTAGTAAGTTTGATTATAATATCGCCAGACTTCTTTTGGGATCTACCTTGTATGGGGTTTGATGAGCATCTTGGATAGGTATCTTCTCATCTTTCATATCAGGGGAGTTTTCTGTCAAGAAATCTTCAACAATTCTCTCTGTATTTTCTGTTCTTCCTCCCTGTTCCGGTACTCCAATCACACATAGGTTATTTCTCTTGGTAGAGTCCCACATGATTCTTAGGGTTTCTTCATTTTTTAAAATTCTTTTATCTGACTTTTCTTCAAATATATTGGTGCCAAGTGTTTTATCTTCAATTGTACTAATTCTGACTTCCATTTCCTCAATTCCACTCCTCTGGCTTTTTATTGAGTTGTCTAATTCTGAAATTTTATTGTTAATCTTCTGAATTTCTGTTTGCTGTCTCTCTATGGATTCTTGCAGGCTATTAAATTTTTCCTTATGCTCTTGAATAACCTTCTTAATTTCCTCCATTGCTTTATCTGTGTGTTCCTTGACTTTTTCTGCATTTTGCCTGATCCTTTGAAGAGTTCTGTATATTAATCTTTTGTATTTTACTTCTGGTAATTCCAGAAAGATCTCTTTGTCCAGAAGATTCCTTGATTCTTTGTTTTGGGAGCTTGTTGAAGCCAAGAGGATCTGCTTGTTTATGTGATTTGATGTTGACTGTTGTTTCTAAGCCATCAATATGTTATTGTATTAATTTATTTTATGTTTGCTTACTGTGTCCTAGCTTCTTGTTTTGTTTTATTTTGATATGCCAAAATAGGCTTGAGCTAGTTTGGTTTGATTATTTACACCTTCGAAGTTCTAACGTCCTGTCACCAGATGGCTAGAGCTGTTACTGGTTATATAAGCCTAGAAGTCCATTCACTTTTCTTGTATGGATTCAGCTCAGGTGTTCAGGTAGTTGGTCACCAAGTGTGTGGTGCAGGCTCTCACCTACGGTCTTAGAGGAGAGGGATGATTGGTGTAGGCATAGGTATCTAGCTGCAGCAAGGGGTCATGCTCTGAGCAAGGCAGGGGGCTGACGACTGTCCCCCAAATGTCTGTGAGGAAAGTGCATCCCTGTTCCCTAGAGCACACAGGTGGATGGGCTGTGCAGCCAGATCATGGACACCCAGTGCTTTTGGTGGTAAGCACTAGGAGGCACCCCTTACCCTGTTGGGGGTGGCTAGGTCACGTGGGTGGAACCACCAGTCCTCAGGCCTCTAATTTGGGTAGGTGAGGACCCTGCTTAATAGGCTAAGCAGTGTCAAATATCAAAAACCTATCTCTCCACTGCACAGCTGAAACAGTTAAGTCAGACCTCAGGAATACACACAGTTGAACTGTGCAAACAAGGGCCTAAGCTGCTGAAATGGGCCCACAGAGGTCCATGCAGGGATGGAAGGCATTCAAATTCTGTGGTCCACTTTTGCATATGCCTAGGCAAAGGACTCACTTCTGTCCTGAGTTCCCAGCTTAGGGGAGCCGGCAGATTATATTTTCCCCATTTGTTAATTTGTTCCTTCTCCAAGGCCAGGAGAATGGCTAAGGACATGCAGCAGAACTTTTTCAGGGCCAGGGAAAGTGACCACCACTGAAGCCAGCTCGGGAGCTGGAGCAGAGGGAGGAAGGACCAGGTAAATGGGAGAGAGTTCTTTTGAAAGGGGATTTTTTGGTTGGCGCAGTTAATTAGATGCAAGTGCTTATTTTTTTGCCAAGAGCAGTGTTCTTCACTGATTCTGGAGGCATGAGTTGACTTTGTGCTGGTCGCTCTCTCCCACTGTGAAAAACACATCCCAAAGGGTACCACCAGACCCACTGCGGTCATGCCAGAGGATAGGGCCTGCAAGATGCCAGTTCCCACCAAGTACCAAGTGAGGTCCAGCAACTCCTCGCTGCTTCTGGACCATCTCTCTGTTCCCCTGCCACTCAGTCCGATTTCTTAACTTTGCCTTTGATGTTCAGGGCTCCTAGCTTGTCACATATAATCAACTCACTTGTTTTTTCAGGTCTTTGTTGTAAGAGGGACCACTGGAAGTGTCTGACTACTCTACCGTCTTGGCCCTCCTCATATTATATTTCTATCGAATGACACTCTTACAGGTTATGGCTTATAATAGCCATAGCCATAGTTGTGAGTTCACCATGGTCTCACTTGTAGTAAAGCTCTGTTTGTGCCATCTTGTTGGGGCATGAAAAGAAGAGGAGAAGGAGGGGGTACAGTTATCCCTTCTTGCAACTATCTCCCATAAAAGGACTCCAATTTTCCCATTGTCTGTTCATGGGCATTTATGACCATCCAGGAAAATTCATCCTCATTATTTCTTCTACTCTAGGTCTTGGATATCAAGTGGATGGTTCATTTTCTATTTCTTGAGTGTATCTAATCCTTCCATGAATTTTCTTTCTAGTTCAAGCAGCCCCAGCCATATCTTTTCTCTGGAAGAGGAAAACAAAAAAAATAGTAAATAGGGTATTCACCACACACATAGATCTTTAAATGATTGTCCCTGTTTGGTGTGGCTGAGAAAAGAACTTCTGCTCTCAAAGTACCATGAGAGAAGAAGGGAAGGAGAAAAATATAGGAAACAACCTGATTTTTATTTTATGAAATAACCATACTACATAGCAATCTTTTATAGAGTTCTGGTCACGTGTCAGGAGTAAGCTAACATTGATTAATAGCCAGGCAATAGGCCAAGGGTAGTAGATACATTATCCCTTTTGTCCTCACAACCAACCAATGAGATTGTGATCATTATTATCCCCATTTTACAAATAAGGGACTAAAGCCTGAAGTCTCTATGTAAACTTTTTTAACTCTGACAGTCTGACTCTAGAGCCTCACATTTAATAAGCATGCACAAATGCACTTATAAAGCACCAGCAGAATGCCAGGCACATAGAAGGGATGTAATAAATAGTAGTTCTTAGTACCATCATAGTCAGTGTTCTTATTAGCATTACCCAATAAGGAAGAGGAAACCCTCGTGGCATAGTGGTTAAGAGCTCGGCTGTCAGCAGTTCGAATCCACCAGCTGCTTTTTGGAAACCCTATGGGGCAGTTCTACTCTGTCCTACAGGGTTGCTACAAGTCGGAATCGACTCAATGGCAACAGGCTTTTAATAATGAAGATGCAAAGATGGATTTTAAGCCCAGTTCCATATCTTTTCCCTGCTTTTTTGCTTTCAGGTTCACTCTCATTATTTCTCTACGCCTTTTTGACAATGCCTGTAGCAGACCACAGGTGGTATATAACTTCAACTGTATGCCAATTCCCACTGGCGGTAGTGGTTGCCTCGAGTGTGAGCAGGAGTCTGAGGACATTACTCTTGGAGGAAAGGAGTGCCATGGTTGATTGGAATGGCTTCCATGGGCATGGGAAGGAGAAGTGGTGGCAACATGGCCAGGTACTCATCATCTATGTCATCCAAACTCATTGTACTCTCACCACTCACAGCTCCTCACTGAGGTGCCAACCACTGAGTCTGCCATCCCAGGTTATGCCACAATGTTCAGTGCCTTCCTGTCTTCTCTAAAAGAAATCTAGTTTTCAACTACTTTAAGCCATTGCCACGAAAAGTGGTTCATACTTCCCAGGGACACTGACACTGTAATAGTGCATAAATCTTATGATGGTGTTCTCTAATCTACCCTTTTAATGGTTAAATGCCATGGGCTCCAATAGAGCTGGGGGACACAGATGTGTTGGGGAAAGAGGGAAAAGTCTGGAGGTGAGCCATCCTTTCCTTGCTTGTCCCATCACACTGCATCCACCTAGGGATGGAGCCCACTTTAACAATAGATAGCTGAAAGTCCCCTAGGAAATCCCAAATGATCAGATTTTAAATGACTATTTGTGGAACTATTCTTGTATTTGGGCTCAAAATGGAATCCATTTTCTTTCCGTAACCGAGATGATTTGGAAAACAGATATTCTCCTGCAGTCTGACCCAGATATTCTTTATTACACGGCATAAACACAAAGCACTGATATTTGTTTGAAATATGCCCCAAAAGCCTCCAAGGAGGAGAAAAGTGTGTGGAAATGGCATGAATTAGAACAGGCTATGATACCCTGAATGTACAGTCTGTCCTCAGCCTTGCTGCTTTGCAAAAAGCATCTAAAATTTATGCTTCTAGATTTGTCAGTTTAAAATTGTGAGCTGTGCATTCGGCCATCACAGTAAAATACTGAAAGTGTCACTGGGGAAGGGGGATGGGGGTGGGGATTGTAATACATGAAGATCAAAGGTATCGGACAGACTTTATAAATTCTGCAGAGATTCTATCCTGCCTCGTTTGCAAATTTCAGGAAGCTTTGCGTAATATTTTCTTTTTCTCTCCTCAGATGTTTAGGAAAGACAACAAATTATATTGTTTTTCTGTCACTTTCAGAGACAGGCTGTCGATGAACAAGTTGTAAATAATGTAATATCTTTAATAAGTAAGCGTGGACAAATCACATTGCAAAACAAGGTTAGAAAAAGAGGCGATAGGTGGTCAATGACTCATGGCAAACTAATAAGGAATCTTGGGGATTGGGGCCTCTGTGCTCCCCTGCAGAGTGATTTCACTACAACTGTGCTTATGCTGAAGCTCTGTATATTATTTTACCGTCACAATCTACAGTCACCTTAAAGGGAAAACACAGCATTAAAACTTGAAAGGGGGAAATGATTCTGGGTCTGATTTGAACAAGTACTGAGGCTACTCACTTACAGAACATCTGTGTGGTGAAAAAGGATGATTTCAAATAGAATGTTGAAATGGGAGAATCCAAATTAAGGCATGTTTTTATTTTTATTTTTCCAGAGATGGCATCCTAGGAAGCCTTTGATTTTTGGTTTTCTTTCCCATAATCCCAAACCAAAATGTCTTTAGAATCTGTCAGGGAGCATGGTCAGTCCTTGCATCCCTTAACAATAAACCTGAGGTGAAGTTGATTGAATTGCGTGTGATAATATTATCACTTTTAAATATGTCAATGGTAATTTTGGTATATGATCATTTTGGGGTATGAGTAAGGTGGTTCTGTTGGTTAGTGGAGGGAAGTTAATTGGAAAAAAATCCATTCCTTCAGAGTTCTATATATGCCTGTGTAATTTGTGTATATGTTGCTCAGAAAAACATGCCTGACACAATATTGAGAGGGAGTCTTTGTAATAGGTGTAGTGTTTCCTGCATTGATCTTCTATTTTAAAATATATGCATGGAGATATGCCCATGTCCATGTTATAACTGAAGGCTGAATGCCAGATACCATCGTGGCTAAAGGAAGACTATTTAAACAGCTCATCAATTGGGTTTCCATTTAGCTATCATTTTTCTAAATCATTTTATCTGAGTCCCTATTTATGCCAGTCACTCTGGTATGTGTTGAGACTACTGAGGAGGCATTGGGCTCAGAAGGTTAAGGGCAGATGTAGGGCATCCAACTGAAGTCCTTATGTTATAAACCTGGTTCCCAAGTGTGAAGGGCAAGGCCTCAGTGCAATGATAACTCCCTGAGTTTCTACTGTGTACAAATACATTGAAAACTCACTGCCATTGAGTCAATTCCTCAATGCTAACCCCATGTGTGAAAGAGTAGAACTGTGCTCCATAGAGTTTTCTTCACTGTAATATTTATAGAATCAGATAGCCAGGCCTTTCTTCCACGGCAGTGCTGGGTGGTTTTGAACTGCCAACCATCAGGTTAATAGTCAAGAGCAAACTGCTTGTGCCATTCAGGGGCCTGCTTTTACTGTGTGCAAGAGTCCAAGAAAAAAGTATGAATTTCAAGTACGTGTTTGTAAAATCCAAGAGCCACAAAGCCAACATATATAATTTATACTGTTCTTGACAGAACAGCATCTTCCTTAATAAATGGTTGTGTTCTTAACTCAGTTGACATGGAGCACCCACAACAAGAAGTTGCTGATGGCAGTAAATATTTCTCTGAGCCAGAAATTTCTTCATTCACAATGTACTATGGGAGGAGGAGCCCACGCTGAGGCATAGGTTGACCCTAGCCTCAGGTGAGAGAGGTTGAGTTCAGACATCTAACTGAAGGTATTGAAGAAGAGGCAGGATAAAAAGAAGCTCCGCAAATGTAGGAAATTTTACATATGTATTTGCCTCTGATATTCCAGCTTGTTTACTTTTTTATCTTTCCACCTCCCAGAAGTAAACGTTTTTCCTCTTAATGGAATAAATGGAAGACATGATGGATGAAGGGCCTGACTTTCTAAGTCACACCAAAGGAGAGGAAACTTCTTTAAAAACCCATTCCATCTTGGACAGCACTCACTTTTATGCTGCATTTTTCTACCAGAAGTTACCGACATGAGGATGGGACTAAGAGAACTGAGGAGCTGATTGCGATAAGTCCACACATCTGTGTGTGTATAGGTATCCTTCCAACCACTCAGAACTAAGAACCTAACTTCTTCCCTTCTATAATGGGGTGAATTCTAGAAATATCTTGACTTTCAAAAACAGCCTTTATTTTAAAAACCATTAAGCACATTGCTGGTGAAAGCATAAATTAGTACAATTAGTTGAAAAGTTTTTTGTCGGTATCTTCTAAAAACAGGGCAAATATGTATACTCTAAAGCCCAGCAACTCTTCTCCTAGGTATATATCCAACAATAATGCATGCATATGTTCACAAACAGATGTTTATAAGAATGTTCAGAGGAGCATACCCGAGTGATCGTGAAAAGGAAATGGACACGTAAGTTGTGTATGTTCTCACCATGGAATACTATACACCAATAAGAATGAACAAACTACCACTACCCACAACAACATGTGTAAATCTCAAAAACAAAATGTTGAGTAAAGGACATCAGACACAAATAAGTACATGCTGTATATAAACTCAAAAAGCCAGCTAGAACCTACTGCTGGATGTCAAGATAATGGTTATCTTCAAGGAGGTAATGACTAGAAGTGGCTACAGTGGGACTTCTGGTGAATTTTTCTACTTCTTGAATTGGGTGCTGGTTACATGGATGTGTTTGATAAAATTCTTTGAGCTGTAAATTCATGATTCGTGCTATTTTCTGTATGTATGTTATACTTTTAAAGTTATCATGGAAAAATAGTAATTGGTTTGTAGGACACTGTGAGTTGTCATATAAATCAAGAGTAATGAGTATATATAGATTAACTGTCTTGTTCTCAACCAATCAATTATTTATTGAGCGCTAATATTTTTTTTCTTTTAATATTTGGCTGGTCCTGTGTTAAACTTTGGAAAAAAAAATTTTTTTTTTTTTAAGTGTAACACATGAGTCCTGTCTCAAGTGTGTGTAAAATCTAATTGAGGAAACAAGCCAAGAGAACCTATTAGAAAATTTTGTATGACAGAATATACTTAAAGCACAGAGAACATGTTTGAAAAAATAAAGCTAAGTCAGGAGTTCAGAGGCTGGAATAGGCCCTGCCTCTTTCCAGCCCAGGGTTAGCACCTGCTTCCACTTCCCTCCCAGTTTCAGTGACACTATTTGGGAAGAGTATTAGTTTCCAAGAGCTGCCATAACAAACTACCACAAAAATTTATTGTCTTGTAATTCTGGAGGCTAGACGTCTAAATTCAGCATGTCAATAGGGCCATTCCGTCTCTGAAAGCTCTAGGGGAGTATTCTTGTTTCCGGTAGCCCCAGGCATTCCTTAGCTTGTGGCAGCATTACTCCAATTTCTGCCTCTGTGGTCACATAGCATGGCCATCTTTCTTCCATGTATCTGTGTTTTTCTTCTCCTCTTTTTATAAGGACACCACTTGTATTGTACCATCCTATTTCAGTTTGGCTTCATGTTAACTCAGCTGATAACATTTTCAAAAACCTTATTTTCAAACAAGGTCACGTTCACAGATACTATGGGTAAGCACTTCATATCTTTTAGGGAACACAATTGAATCCATACAGAAAGCCTTCCCTATCTCATCCCTGTTCTATAGTCTTATAGCGTGCCCAAACACACCAGGATGAGTTTAATCTTGTACTGTATTGTTCACTGTACCTCTGTCCATGTAGTGGGGACGATTCTGGTAACAGCTGTATTCCTGGACCTAGCTCACACTCAGTACAATTTTTTTGAATAAATAATAATAAGAAGAAAGAGTTCAACATGAGCTGACACTGTGAATAAAGACTTGACACCCAAACCCAGTGCTGTCCATGTGATTTCTATTTTTCTTATCTCTTTATAATATTCAGAGAGGCTAAGTAACTTGTCCCAACTCACACAGTTAGTGAGTGACCAAAATTTAAACTTAGTATTTTGGTGCCTTTAAGTGGCTCATCTCAGAAAAAAGGAGGCAGGTTTAGCATATAAATGTGTTCAGAGCTGGGTCAATGTTGTTAGCTGCCATTGAGTTGGCCCGTGTGGTGTAATGGATTAGTTTTGTGTGGCCTTTCTCTCCATGGTCTTATAACTCCTACCCGGGTGATTGGGCCAAACTGTGCAGATAGGGTAATTGTAGCCCACCAAGGGGATTGATCAGTTTTTGCCATCCTGCTGGGCTTGAAATGAGTAACCATGGAGGCAGAAAAGAGAATTCCACCATCACCAAGGAAGGAGAGACCCAGCAGCAGAGACCCACCAGCACAGACCTGGCAGCAGAAGATATTGTGGTGGGCTTCCCCACCTATGGAGAGAGAAATCTGAGTGCCTTTGGGCAGAGGCTGAGGGCCAGGGAGAGACATGCCAGAGAGCACAGCTGTGGAGAGGCTGTCCTGATGGAAGAGATGTATCTTGAGTGTTCCTGAGCCTGAATTGAAAGTTGTTACTTCCCTAATAAACCCCATCATTGCGACTATGGCCCGTGAATTCTACGTGGCCATTGCAATCAATTTGCAAACCCAGCAGAGAAGTAGAGAGTGCTGTGGGAGGAAATGTTGATGTCAGAATTGGTAAAGATGGTGGAGAGAGAAGGCATGTCTAATCTCTTCCTCATAGGAATCAGCCTTGGGCTGTTGATCTTGACTTTCCTTCTCCCTTGTGAAGTTAGAGGAGGCCAGACACTGCCCCCACACCATTTTTACAACCCCTGACTCATGGTAACTCATATGGAATGAAACACTGTCCAGGCCTACACCATCCTCATGATTGGTTTTGAATTGGACCGTTGTGATCCATAGTGTTTCCTTTGGTTAATTTTTGGAAGTAAATCACCAGGTCTTTCTTCCTAGCCTGTCTTAGTCTGAAAGCTCCACTGAAACCTATTCAGCATCATAGCAACATGTAAGCCTCCACTGACAGGTGGCTGTGCACTGGGTGTATTGCCAGGGAATCAAACTCGTGTCTTCTGCAGAGAAGGCAAGAATTCTAGCATTGAACCACCACTGCCTCCAGCCAGATCAATAGAACTCCATACCATTATACATACTATTTGTGCTCTGAGAGAGATTTTGGGTGGAGGTCATCTTGTTCCATTAAGTAAACAGTAGGGAGTTTTTGTTTTGTTTTTAAAGAAAGTCAAAAGATTTCTCTACAGGCATAATCCATTTGACCACACAAATCCCTAGCAATTGTTAAGGCTTAAAATAGTATTGTCCATTTCTGAAAAGGAGAGATTTGGGTATAAAATCAATACAAGCAATCAAAATGCGTTTCTCAAATAAAATCTAAGAAGATATGCAGTCAGGAGAGGGTTGAAGGGAGGCCCAGGCCAGAGTAAGGATGGACTCTCATATGGCAGGTAACCAGGTTCTCTTGATCCTGTGCTACTGAGCAGACTCCCTACCCCTCATCCCCACGTATATGTGTGCCACGTATATGTCCCCAAGTACCTGGGTGTTTATGTGCACATATGGTGCTGCTAATGCCCTTCAGTTCTCTAGTGCACACAAAATCAATATTTTGAAGTTTCTCTTTTCAGGTATAAAACATGGAATGATGGAGCTACAGAAAATAAAACAAAACACAAAGACCTCAGAAGTTATTTCATTTAGTTCACTTTTCTGCAGATCCCAAATCTGAGCCCCAAAGATATATCAGTTAGCTTTTGCTGCTTAACAAACCACCCCAAAACTCAGCAGCTTAAGTTTTTTTTTTTTTTTTTTTTTAATGCTTTTGAGTCTGCAGGGCATCTGAGAGATTTTTCTGACTCCAGCTGGGTTCACTCATGTATTTTTTGCCAGTTGATGGGTCGGAGGGTTGGGCTGGTCTAGGATGGCCTCACCCACATTCTTGAATGTTAGCTGGGGTGATCCTCCAGCAGGATAACCTGGGTTTGTTCACAGAGTAGTGGTAGAGGTCCAAGAGAGTGAATGGAAGTGTGCAAGGCACTTTGAAGCTTAGGTTCACAGCAGGCACGTCATTTGTTCTATTGTATTCTATTGGCAAAAACAAGTCACAAGATCAAATGAGTTTCAAAAGGAGGGAGGAGAGACTCTACCTCTTGATGGAATGAATGGCAAGGTCACATTGTCAAAAATGTGAATACAAGGAGGGTGGGGACTTAGAAACATTTTTGCAATTAATCCACCATGTAAGTGAAATGAACAGATCGGTCATATGTCACTTGGACCATTACAGACAAACACAAGACCAGTCCAATGTTCCATGCTTCAGTCATATGCCCTTCAGCATACCGCATGGCTGTTTGGCTTGGGTTGTGACTGAGGTCATCTTCTGGGAATGCTAGCACTTGGTAGAGTGTTGGTGAGTGTTAAGAGAAGAATGAAAATGGCGATTGTTTCTCTTCTGAATTATCAGGTCAGGCTTCATCACTGATATTAAAAAACATTCTTTTAGCAAGATGAGAAGCTATAATGAGGAAAATTGATAATCAAATCTTTAGATTGATAATAAAGGATGTAGTGGCCACACGTGACTCAATTTGCTGATGTTTGATAGATATTAGCCAGAAGTGTCAGATACTGCATCGTCAACTTCATCTTTTCTATTAGCCTCCTATTTGAAAAAAATTCTCATGTCTACTAAAAATACTTCTCAATTCTGACAACTCTTTAAGTTACTATAAAAATGGCGTGGTGGCAGAATCAGACCTCCTTATTTAACTTCACAAGCGGGGGGGGGAGGGGGGGAGAATCACTTTCAGCATCAACAGCCCAAGACTGATTGCTATGAAGTAGAAGTCAGGTATACCTCCACCCCCCAAACTTTTTACCAATTCTGATACCAGCCATTCCTCCCATGGCGCTCCCTACTTCTCTGCTAGGTTCAATAATTTGCTGCAATGGCCACACAGAAGTCACAGACCATACTCACAGTTGTGGGGTTTATTAGGGAAGTAACAGTTACAATTCAGAATCAGGAATGACTCATGATACAGTTCTTTGGTCAGGACAGCTTCTTGGCCGTGGCCACAGGCAGGCCTTTCCCTGGCCCTTGGCCTCCAGGAAGCCTCCTGCCTGAAGGCACTCAGCCTTCTTGCTCGGCATGAGAAGCCCACCACACAATTTCTTGGTGGTCTCCTGACTATGCTGCTGCTGGTTTTCTGCCCTGCTTGCCGCTGTTTCTCATCTGCAGTTACCATTCTATCTCTCCTATTAATTTACAGTCTCCTCCACTTCTTCATTGTAAGAGCCCTAGCTTGAGTCTAAATGGGAATTAGATGTGCCTAGAGGAGAGCTTGCCTAGAAATACATTTCCAGAAAGGCTGAGAAGCCTGTTTGGGGAGAAAAGAACACTTTGTTGCTGGGACTCAGAAAAAAAACAAACCAAACCCACTGCCATCGAGTCAATTCCGACTCATGGGTTGTCCAATATATTGACAGAATGGGCCTGCTGAAAGTCTAGCTGGAAGGAGACTGAAATAACCTCTCATGATAGAAAGAGAAAGATCTGGCAGGTAACACTGAGTAAGTTGGACATGGAAAGAGCATGAACATAGTGCCTGACATTCCAATTTATTTTCTGGACCAAACTCCATTAGAATAAATCATATGGGGTAAAGGAGTGATTTAAACAAATAAAATAAAATTTCTGATTAATTGGACAGAATTACTGATTGCTTTAGAATTCTCCTAGAAGAAGTGCAGGCACAAGTGCCTGGTGGGTTGAGGTGGCATCCATCCGATACCTAGGAAGCCTCTGGGGCATCTGGATATCCTGCCTGAACATCTGGAGGCCATTGTTTGTCAAGGCGAGGGGAAACTCATTTTCTGTTCTTATCTACTTAAATCCAACTCTTGTTGTCGTTGTTAGGTGCTGTCAAGTTGGTTCCTACTCATAGCGACCCCATGCACAACAGAATGAAACACTGTCGGATCCTGCGCCATCCTTACAATCATTGTTATGCTTGAGCTCATTATTGCAGCCACTGTGTCAATCCACCTCACTGAGGGTCTTCCTCTTTTCCGCTGACCCTGTACTCTGTCAAGTATGATGTCCTTCTCCAGGGACTGATCCCTCCTGACAACATGTCCAAAGTATGTAAGATGCAGTCTTGCCATCCTTGCTTCTAAGGAGCATTTTGGTCGCACTTCGTCCGAGACAGATTTGTTCGTTCTTTTGGCAGTCCATGGTATATTCAATATTCTTCGCCAACACCACAATTCAAAGGTGTCAATTCTTCTTTGGTCTTCCTTATTCATTGTCCAGCTTTCACAGGTATATGATGCGATTGAAAATACCATGGCTTGGGTCAGGCGCACCTGAGACTTCAAGGTGACATTTTGCTCTTCAGCATTTTAAAGAGGTCCTCTGCAGCAGATTTACCCAGTGCAGTGCGTCTTTTGATTTCTTGACTGCTGCTTCCATGGCTGTTGATTGTGGATCCAAGTAAAATGAAATCCTTGACAACTTCAATCTTTTCTCCGTTTATCATGATGTTGCTTATTGGTCCAATTATGAGGATTTTTGTTTTGTATATGTTGAGGTGCAATCCATTATGAAGGCTGCGGTCTCTGATCTTCATTAGTAAGTGCTTCAAGTCCTCTTCACTTTCAGCAAGCAAGGTTGTGTCATCTACATAATGCAGGTTGTTAATGAGTCTTCTTCCAATCCTGATGCCTCGTTCTTCTTCATATAGTCCAGCTCTTAGTGACCCCATAATTCTCTCAGTCACCCACAGACATGATCTACAGCTTTGGGGGACAGTTCCTGGACATTGCAATGCCTTGCTACATCTAGCACCGGATCTCTTAGATTGGTGGCTTTCTGTGACTATAGGAGCTTGCTTGGCCCTAAGACGCAGGCACAATTGCTGGAGAGTTAACATCTCCAGGAACAACCCTTATCCAAAGAGATACATGGATTGTGGACAAATGAGTTGTGACTTCTTAGTGGGAAAATTCTAAATTGTGTTTTATATACTCTCTCAGAAGTTCCTTAGCAGGATTGAGCCCCAATTGCCCACAATGGTAACCTGCTTATTAATGTACCTTTTATTGGCCTCCTCTTTTTCCCCACCTCACTTCCACACCCTTTTGCCATGCTTCTTGGGGTTACCTTCCAATTAAGCCACTTTCATCCAAATCTTTGCCTCAGGTCTCCAAACAAAGATAACAACCTCTTTCAGATCGCCATCGATCGCTGAACTACCAAACTCAATAGTCACAGCTTGGTTCTCATTCTACATGACTGTCTGAGGCACTTGGCATAGTTAACCTCTTCTTTCTGCTTAAAGATCTAGAGCATCCCTCAGGCTCTTGGATGTTGTCGCAGTTCTCCTATCAAGCCTGTGATTGACCCTTCTTTTTAGAGTCTTCCTTTTGTTACTTGACCCTTAATGTAAGCATCACCACTCCAAGTGTCTGTCCTTAATTGCATTTCTTCTCCCTTCACTTTCTCCTTCGATAGGGTTATCTTTTGCTTAAATTTTGCTGACAAGTCTATGCAAATGAATCCCAAAATTGTCACAGACATTAGGTTTCAGAAGTCTGAGGTCTCTCCCAAATTGCTAGCTCAGGTCTGCCCAATAGAAATACCTGTGACTATGGAGAAGTTCCGGATCTATGCCGTCTAATACGATAGGCGCTAGCCATATGTGTCTACTGAACACTTGGAATGTAGCTAGAGAAATTGAAACACTGAATTTTTAAATTTCATTTACTTTTAGTGAATTGGAAACCCTGTTAGTGTAGTGGTTAAGTGCTACAGCTGCTAACCAAAGGGTCAGCAGTTCGAATCCACCAGGTGCTCCTTGGAAAGTGTATGGGGCAGTTCTACCCTGTCCTATAGGGTTGCTATGAGTTGAGATCGACTCAATGGCACTGGGTTTGGTTTTTGTTTAGTTAATTGTATCTAAACTTAGATAGTCACATGTAGCTGGCCCTGACTCATGGTGACCCCATGTACAGTAGAAGAAAATGTTGCTTGGTCCTGTGCCATTTTCATGATTGTTGGTATGCTCAAGTTCATTATTGTGGCCATTGTGTATTTTGTGTGCCTCCTTAACTTTCAAGGCCCCGTGACCAACCACTCCATCCCCCAGCCTGCACTTGATTCACCTCCACAGCATCATCTCCTTTCCAGCTCCTCTATCTCCTTCCCTGGTCAGACTGTCAGTAGTCACTTCTTCATGGTTCTCCCTGCTCCTAGCTTCCTCCCACAATTCAAGCCCCTTTCTTAAATGACAACTCTGATCCCACTCATCCTCTCCTCAGAAAACTTCAATGGTGGCTGCCCATTGTCTCCGTTGATATAGGACTTCCCAGGTACCTCAAAGGTCCACCACAGTGTGACCCCCACCACATTCCTAACCTCTCCTCCCACCCTTTATCTTTACTGTTCTACCATGTGAAAATGGTTATTGTTCCCTGAACATATCTCTCAGTTCTCTAGACCTCTGCTTTCACTATTTTGTCAGCTGTGAATCGCCTCTATTCCTGTTTATACCAGTCAAAATCCTGCTTGTTTTTTCAAGGACCATTTCAGAATCCCTCCCCATGTAGGAAAATTTTTCTGCCACTAATGTTTATTATTAAAACTTTCAAACATACAGAAAAATTGAAATAATTGCTCAGTGAACCCTTATAACCAACCAGTTGGCATTGTGTCAACTACAATTCATGGCAACCCCATGTGTGTCAGAGTAGAACTGAGCCTCATAGAGTTTTCAATGGCTCATTTTTCAGAATTAAATCACCACCTTTCCACATTTGAGTGGATTCAAACCTCCAACCTTTCCTTTAGCAGTCGAAAGTGTTAACTGTTTATGCTACCCAAGGACTCTGAACTGTGGTAAACCCCATCTATTCTCTATCACTAACACTTTACTGTATTTTCTTTAACAAGTACCTAACCATCCATTCATCCATCCTCTATCCATTCATCCATCTTATGTTTTATGCATTTCAAGGTGATTTGCAGGCTTTAGTATATTTATTCCTAAATATTTCAGCAGCATATCATTAACCAGAGTTCAGTATTTATACCTTCCTTTTGAGGTAAAATTTACACATGATGAAATGCAAAGAGCTGAAGTAGATCATGTGATGACTTTGATAAATGAATATACTCATGAGCCCAAACCCATATCTAAATGGAAAACAGAAAGTGCTTTTCACTCCTTCCCAGTCACCCTACATCCCAGAACAAACTACTTTTCTCATTTTTGTTCACCATAGATTAGTTTTGCCTATTCTAGAACATTAGGTAAATATAATCATATAGTATATCCACTTTTGAGTCAGTTTTCTTTTGCTCAAAAACATATTTTGTCAAATGACCTTGTACAGTAGTTATATGAGTTCATGTCTTATTCTTCCTACCGCATTGCTCATTGTATAAGGCTGGGGGCTCTGCTATCTGGATGCACTTCAATGTCTAGCACCTCATCTTACTTACAGTAGGGATTCAATACGCATTTGCTGAAATGGGTGTCAGAGTTCCTAAGATAATCTGAAATAGAAGAAAATGCATTTCCTGTATTTTGCTACATTGCCCTGAAGCCAAAGGGAGAATAAATTTTTCTAAGTTTTTACTTTTGATTAGAAGCACGTAGCAAATATCAGCTTGTCATAACTGCCTCTTCATTTTTTGCAAAAGAGGGAGCTGGATGTGTTCCTGAACCCATCCTCAGAGCATGTGGGTTTTATTGCAGAAAGCAGCAATTTCAAGTGCAAACTGCCAAAGCTCCTTACATCCTTTAGAATCTCCAATATCAACATGAACAGACAATGTTCACGGTCATGATCAGTGTCATAAATAGAAATCTTGAGTTAAGAATGAATGGGGAGGAAAACCTTGATAAATGCTCCACCATAAAGAGTCACATCTGCATATTTCTTATAAATCCTATGGGCAGTTTCCACAATTACAAGAGTAAGTCCATGTGAGATATATTTGGGATGATAGACTTTGTGCATAGCAATGTGCTGGGAGTTGTGGAATATATTGAAAAACAGTAAATGGACCTCACCTTCACCTTCTAGTTGCTTAGGGTTCCATGGGGAGAAAAGGTCATTGAAGAGTGCATAGCACCATGCTAGGGGCAGCCTGAGGACTCTCAAATCTAATTTACCTTCTGAAGGCACCACTTCAGGGTGTTTTAGTTCTTCCTTAGTGTAATGGATGATTATTTGATACTGTTGAGGAAAAAGGTAACCACTATTTTTTTGGGAGCCATATTTGTACTAGCCATAGAACTATTACTGTCGTAGCTGTCTCTACTTCCTTTGTGGAATTGAGTGGCTAGAATTAAACATTAGCCTTATTGCTTGATAATTATAATTATAAAACACGTTTAAAGTCAGCAAAACAAGCATGATCAGTTATCATCTTTGGGCCTTCGAAAAGCTCTGTATTTCTGTTCAAATAGTTAAAATGACTTTTTTTTTAAACTGAGTGTTCGTCTTGTCTTCCCATTTTCCTCTCTCTTCTGAATTATATCAACACCGTGGTTCCCTCTCAGTAGCGTTTTGCACATAGACAGCAGCTTTTGTAAAGGAGGCTTACCCTGCAGGTACTGTTGGGATGGATCCTGGATGATGGGACAGGGTTTATGTTCTTTGGAGTTGCAGAACACCATTCACTCTGTTCCAAGAAAATTACTCGCATGGACCTCCACAGGTGTATCCCACAGAGGCCCAGGTTTTTTCTTTCTGTGCTCCAATGTTGTTTTTTGAAATCCTTATGCCAGTGTATTCATCTTCATTAGAAGTCAAAGTGATCTGCCACCTGGGCTAAATTCTGCGTGCCGTCAGCAATAGAGGTTTCTCTGTTATTGCATGTGGTGGGCAGTAAGGAATCCTTAACCCATATTGGCATTTTCCCCCACTGGGAAATGATTTCTCAGAATAGCTAATAGGGCGTTGAGGTCTGCACAGACAGAAATGCTAATGTATCTGCCAAATACCTACGATAATCAGGTCAATCTTTAGAGGCGGGCATCTGACATAAATCCTCCGAATGTATTAAAGTCAGCTGTAGGAGCTGGTACAGAGGCTTGTTATGCTGACCTTGGGCAAAGCCTTCTCTGACAGCAATTCAATGGAAAGGTGGGTGCCAGGACTCTGCATTGTTATAAAGAAGAGAATGAAGAGGCTGTATTAGTTAAGAATTTACTGTCATGCATGGGAAACACGGGACTTGGGCTTTTGTGTATAAACCATGTTCTGATGAGATCTTGAGAGAGAGATATGGTGCCAGGATCAGAGAGAGATGAGTGTCTCACTGCCCCATTACTGCTCACTTCATCTTGGGGTCTTAACTTCATGCTCCTTCCAAAAGAATGAACATCATTGCCACAAACTGTGATATTTTGGTGCAAGGTGGGCAGGAGACCATGTCTCTAAAGTTTTTCACAGAATATGGAAGTGTGATTATAAGGAATAAAATCAACAGAGATTTTTCAATGAGGACTAAGTATTAAAAAAAAAAGTATTAGAATTGAAATTTTCAAGGTAAAACATGAAGGAAAAAGTATAATTAAAAAAAATCACTAAATAACATTTATCTTTCAAACATAAGTTACAAATTGTCAAGGCCAAACATCATAATATTGTGTTGTTGCTGTTATTAGGTGCTATTGAGTTGGTTCCAACTCATAGTGACCCTATGTATCACAGAACTAAACACTGTCCAGTCCTGTGCCATTCTTACAATCGTTGTTATACTTGAGCCCATTGTTGCAGCCGCTGTGTCAGTCCCCCTTGTTGAGGGTTTTCCTCTTTTCCAATGACCCTGTACTTCACCAAGTGTGATGTCCTTCTCCAGAGACTGATCCCTCCTGACAACGTAATATTGTGAGAATGACAATATTTTGGAAACATTGAGTTTAATATAATGAAAATTTATTTTGCCTGTTTATTTTTACTTTTAAAAAGTGGCTGCTAGAAAAGTTAAAATTGCATACATGGCGCACATTGTATTTCTAATGGACAAACCTGCTCTGGCTGAAGTCACGGCCCACCTCCATCTTGCCACACCCAATAATCAATGCTCAATTCTTGTCTCTACCTGGAATGGGCTTTCATTAGTGTTTGACACAGTTGAGCACTCTAGATATCATTTCCTTTATTTGGATTCTAGGACACTGTTATGGATTGAATTGTGCCCCCCAAAATTATATGTTGTAAATCCTAACCCCTATACATTTGGATATAATTTCATCTGGGAATATGTTTTTTTGTTGTTGTTGTTAATGAGACCATTTCAGTGTGGGGGATGTCTTAAACCAATGACTTTTGAGATATACAATGAGTAGATTAGGTGTAGAGAGAAGCAAGCACAGATGGGGTAAGACAGGTGCCATGCCACATTAAGGTTGCCAAGGAACCGAGGAACAGAAACAACAACTGAGGAACAATGACCTCCCCGAAAGCTGACAGAGAAAGGCTTCCTCTAGAGCTGGTGCCCTGAATTCAAATGTCTAGCATCCCAAACTGTGAGATAATAAATTATGGTTTGTTACAACCATCTATTTGTGGTAATTCGGTTATAGCAGCACTAAGAAACTAAAAGAGACACCACTCGACGTGTTTGGTCATTCCTTATAAAAATCCATTTGGTAGCCTCCCCTTTTTTTTAAATAGTGGAGTGCCCTTGCAAACTTCCTCTCTCCTTTGTCTTTATTTACTCCTTACACGGTCTTAATCCAGTCCCATCACCTTAAATACCACATTTTTTTTTTTTTTTAAATACCACATACATGCTGATAAATCCCAAATTTGCATCTCCAGATCTGTTTTCTTTCCTGAACTCCAGCTGCCAACTTAACATCTCCATGCATATGTTTAACAACAAAACAAAATATTTCACTCTGTCTTAGTTGCCTGGTGCTGTTATTACAGAAATATCACAAGTGGATGGCTTTAACAAAGAGAAGTTTACTCTCACAGTCCAGTAGGCCAGAAGTCTGAATTCAGGGCTCTGGCTCTAGGGGAAGGCATTCTCTCTCTTTTGGCTCTGGAGGAAAGTTCTTGTCATCGGTCTTCCCTTGGTCTGGGAGCATCTCAGTGCAGGTGCCTCAGGTCCAAAGGATGGGCTCTGCTCCCGGCACTGCTTTCCTGGTGGTATGAGGTCCACCTGTCTCTCTGCTTGCTTCTCTCTTTTATATCTCAAAAGAGATTGGCTTAAGACCCTATCTAAACTTGTATATCTCATTAATTTAAATGTCACTAATCCGTCTCTTTTCGTCATAGTAGTAGGATTTACAACACATAGGGAAATCACATAAAATGGTGGACAATCATACAATACTGGGGCTCATGGCTCAGATAAGTTGACAGACATTTTTGGGGGACACGATTCAATCCATGACAGACTCCTCTTACCTCCAGCCCACAATTAATTGCTCCTTTTTCATCTTCATCATGTTGATAAATGACATCGACATTCCATAAGTTGCTTAAGCCAAAAATATGAGTCATTCTTGATTATTCTCTTTTTCATAACCCTTCAGTTTAAACCTAAGTCATTAGGAAGCCTCTGCCTTCAAAATTATATCCGGGTCCAAGTGACTCTACTCCACCTCCATTGCTGCCAAACCAGTCTAAGCCACCACCATCTCTTGTCTGAACTTGGTGATATTCTCCCCCTGGCATCTCTCCCTGGTCTCCCTACTTACGGTGTTACCTCTGCCACACTTCACCTCTGCAGCCTGTATTTTTAAACAGGAGCTGGGAATGATAATTTAAAACATACAGTAAACCACAACACTCCCTAGACAGAACATTTCAGTGGCTTCTTAGCCTTTTCGGATTTAAATAGCAAATCCTTTCTATGGCTTACAAGGCTTTATAGGACCTGGACCTTGATGATCCTAGCATCCTTCACTTGTGCTTGCCACTCTAGCCACATTGGCCTTCTTGCTGTTCTCTGAATACATAAAGCTCACACCTGCCACAGGAACTTTGCACATGCTCTTCTCTCTACCTGGAATGGGCTTTCTAGATTTTCTCATTGCTTACTCCCTTATTTCAGTTAAGTGTAGAGCATCTCTCCTGTGAGGCATTCCTTGCTCACTCCACCTAAAATAATATAATCCCTGTCCTGTTTTATTTTTTCTTAATATTTATTACCTTCAAACATTTTATTACATATTTATTTTATATTGTTGGTTGTTTTATTTATTTATTTTTCCTCAGTATCTTCTTCTAGAAGTTCAGCTCCATTAGAGAAGGGACAATGGTGTGCTATATCCAGCTTATACCAGGTTGTAAGAGCCAATGGTTAAATTTCCTGGAATTTTGAGAGCTGATTTTAAAATATGGCTATTATTAAAATTAAATTAAACAAATTTATAATTAAATGAATTGTTTTGAAAACAAAGGTAGTAAATATTCAAAACTTATCACTTCCTAGTTGCTTTATTATATTTCATTTTCATCCATGCACTTGAGGTTATTCACATCTATTGTATCTGCATGGTTGAAATACTACCTCATGGTCTGCTACTGCATATTTCCACCCAACTCTGAGTTCACTCGTGTTGGTAGCTTGAAGTAAGCCGTGGTGGGAGTTTACACCATGGCAATTAGCAAACGCTGCAAGTCAGGGCTTTCCTTTTTTTGGGGGGGCAGGCGGGGTTGGAAGATAGTCCTTAAATAGGATGAGCACCCATTAGGGAGGGACCTTGTGCTTTCACTGCTGTATCTCCGGTGTCTGCATAAAATAGTGCCTAACTTATACGTGAGGATTGTGAGGATTACAGAGGATGGGGCAGTGTTTCGTTTTGTCGTACATAGGGTTGCTATGAGCTGACACCTAGAAATGACAACCCATATGTGCTGCTGAAGAAATATAAATTCAATGGATGGAATTTCATAAAAAGTCAGGATCTTTGAGGGCTGAAGGTTCTAATTCCTGAATAGAAGGAGGAGACTTAAATAAGGAGAAACATATCTTAAAAGATTTAGAAACCAGAGAAGAGTGGGCTGTGTGTGTGAGAGAGAAAGAAAGAGAGAGAGAGAGCTCACACATGCATATTTCTGGTCAAGGCAACATCATGAGTAAAGAAATAAAAAATGAGATATTTGAAATGAATTCAAGGGCAGTGAGTGGAGTTATTTGTAGTCCAGAGAGGACAAGGATGAGATTGAGTTCCGTGAGCTGTTGTTGAGATGTTAGCAAAGCTCTGGAGTTCTGAGCAGATTCGTTCATGTGCACCCACACCTATCCTACTGTATCCATGACCCCTGAATTGGTCCAGAGGAGGCCTGTCTGCCTCTTCTCCTCCCACCCTCTGAGAGAAAATAAAGGTCTACATGTCTCCTGCAGGGCATTATAGTCTACACTAATGACCCATGTGGTGAGCTCCTTGTCCCAGGATTTTCAATCCCATGTAGGTAGCTTATTTTTTTTTTTAGCTCATCAGCATGTATTCTCCCCACCAACCAATTCATGTAGTTTTGGGTGCTGTGAAATATTATTCTTCCAGACTTAAAAGAATGGAAGTCCAGGCAACTATGTTTTATATTCAAAAGCCCATATCCTGTCTCCATCAGCTGTCAGGCACTTTAGTTTGAGAGATATAAGCATGGAAGAACAGCTTCGTACTTGGACTTTGGTTCAATGTACCATGAAGGTTCTAGTCAGTCCAGTGCTCTTCATAACCCCACCATAAGGAGAGAAGCAGCAAAGACTTATTGACATGAACGTTCCAGGAGACCCAAGCCAAACTGGCCTAAGAAAAAAGAGAAAGTCATGGGGAAGGGATTGCTTTAGGCACAGCTTGATCTGGGCCTCAAACAATGTCATCAGGACTAGTTTTCAGTTTCTACATGTCCCTTAACTTCTCTTACCTCCATGTTCACTTTATTTTCAGACAACTTTTCCCTTCACAGGCCTAAAATGACTACGAAAGTTCCAGATGTTTTATTCTCCTGGATCCAAATTCCATAGAAAGGAGTAAGAATTTCTGTCCTAGAAGCCTCAGGGAAAAATTATGATAAAAATAATAGCTAATACTTGAATTGAGCTTTAAACCTGCCATTTAATACATAAGCTCTTTCCATAAAGTAACTCCTTTAATATTTACATTTTTTTTATGAGAGGAAGTATACTTAGATTATTCCTATTTTATAAACAGTGAAACAAAGGTATCAAAAGGCTAAATAACGTTTCCCAAGGTCAAGGTAAGTGGAGAATAGTGGTTTAAACATGTATTTATTAAATGACAAAGTGGGGATTTAAGCTCAGGCAGCTGGGCCCTTGAGATTGTGCCCTTAATTACTGTACCACGTGACCTCCTGAAAAACCCTGTTTGTCTTAGGCTCTTATTAGGCCACTTGAACTTTTCCCTGAGCCGATTCCTGTAGTCATTGGTCAGGCAGGCCTGGGTCATGCGTGGCACACTGAAGTTGAGGGGCCGTACCCTGTCCTTATTTCATGAACTAAAATTTGGGGATAGGTGGGTCTCTGAGTGGCTATTAGTTGAGTACAGTGAAAGCTGGAATATTCATCACAGAGGAATCTCTGCCACAGGGCAGTGTACTAGATTGACGATTTTCACTGGGGCAGGATAGACTCCCAGAAAGACAACAGATTCCTGAAGTTCTGGAAGCGAAGACGCTGAATCTTCTATGACCTTGGTGTGGGGAATACCCCATGCTCTATGCTGAATGGGGGCTTGATCTTGGTGCAGGAGTGGTTTCACCTGCTGACTTCTTTCTCTCTGTATGCCCTTGCTAATGACCTTCTGCACTTCCAGCCATAGCATAACCATTCAAAAACTCACTGAAAGAAACCATTTGTGCCAGGCTTTTGATGGATGTGTAATAATAAACCAAAAATGGAGATCAGGACTCTGAGAAATGAGGAAGTCACGTTTCCACCAAATGTAGCTTCCAGGGGCACAGGGATGACCCCTTTGGCTGTCGAGATCATTCCACCTTGTCAGCTTAATGAATTTGAGCACCAGAGCCTGCTAGCAATTGTTCTAGCTCCAAGTGAGACTGTGATGTAATCTTGATTAAAATAGTTAATAGAGAATTAATGAGAGGCTATCTCCTTGTCTTCAATCATTTCCTGGTGAGAAGAAGATTCTCGAGCAGAAATCAGAGCTATTCCTTCGCAGCTACTGAAATTGCCCTGTTTTAAAATTACTCAGGGTTTTCACGAAGCCAACTCATTCCAAGTCATTAGTTCCTAATGTTATAAGACGATATAGTCATAAAGAAGTTTGTTTTTTCTTTCTTTTAAGCCAATGATCTAGTCCAATTGTGAGAATTTGAATCTTTATTCTGGTATCCAAGTTCAACTCACACTTAAATTTTAGTATATCCTGCGATGGAATCTTTACAGGTACATGAAAGAAGTCATAGGTCATTGAGATGGTAGATAGAAATAAATGTATTCTAATCCAATCTGACTCATAGCAACCCTATAGGACAGAGTAGAACTGCCCCATAGCATTTCCAAGGAACAGCTGGTGGATTCGAACTGCTGACATTTTGCTCAGCAGCTGACTTAACCACTGAACCACACAGGGCTCCTTAATGGATTATCAAAGAAGAATGCAATTTGATTCTGTCCAAAAAAATTCACTCTATATCTTCTGTGTTATCATAAGTTAAGTGTTTAAGATACAAAAGTAAGGAAACATCTTCAGTACCATCTGGCTGTTAAGAGTACAGTCTCTGGAGTCACACCAGAAGTTTCAAATCCCAGCCCCATCATTTATCATCTTTGTAATCTTGGGCAACTCAACTCTTAATTTTGAGAAATGAGGAGAAATAATAACTCCACTCTTTAATTTTCAGAAATGAGGGTGAAATAATAACTAGCCTTATTGTTGTCGTTAATTGCCATCTAGTCAGCATAACAGAACGAAATGTTGGCCGTTCCTGTGCCATCATCACGATTGTTAGTACGTTTGAGTCCATTGTTACTGCTATTATGTCAATCCATCTGATTGAGGGTTTCTCTTGTTTTTGCTGACCCTCTACCAAACATGATGTCCTTTTCTCCTAATTGGTGTTTCCAGATGATGTGTCTAAAATAAACAAGCTGAAGTCTCACCATCCTCTTTTCTAAGGAACACTCTGGTTGTATTTCTTCGAAGACCAATTTGTCAGTTCATGTGGAAGTCCAGATATACTCAATACCCTTTGCCAACACCATAGTTCAAATGCACCAATTCTCCTGTCTTCCTTTTTCATTACCTTACAGTGTTATTAAGATGACTAAAAGAAGTAATCTGTAACAAGTATTTAGAAGAGTGTTGCATAGTAAGGATCCAATGGATGTCTGATCAAGTAGTTTAAATTAGCATAAGATGAAGTTAGAGAACTTCCGGGTTGGAAGGTTTGGCAAAGTATATGGACCAATAGCTTGGCAGATTCTTTCAGTACATTATATTTTATTTCAGTTGACCTTAATGGCGCTCAGAAAAGTGGCTTCCATCCTGGGAAAATAGAAATATCCAGATATATATGATAATTTATCATATGTCCAAGATGGAATTTGATTCAGAATAGTTTATTGGCTGTATCATGCTACAATAATTGCTTTCCATATGTTGTTGTTAGGTGCTATCGAGTTGGTTCCGACTCATAGTGACCCTATGCACAACAGAATGAAACACTGCCCAGTCCTGCACCATCCTCACAATCCTTGTTATGCTTAAGCTCATTGTTGAAGCCATTGTATTAATCCACCTCATTGTGGGTCTTCCTCTTTTCCTCTGACCCTGTACTTTGCCAAGCATGATGCCCTTCTCCAGGGACTGATCCCTCCTGACAACATGTCCAAAGTATGTAAGACTCAGCCTCTCCAACCTTGCTTCCAAGGAGCATTCTGGTTGTACTTCTTCCAAGACAGATTTTTTTGTTCTTTTGGCAGTCCATTGTATATTCAATATTCTTCGCCAACGCCACAATTCAATTTTTCTTCAGTCTTCATTATTCATTGTCCAGCTTTCACATGCATATGATGCAATCGCAAATACCATGGCTTGGGTCAGGCGCACCTTAGCCTTCAAGGTGACATCTCTCAACGCTGTAAAGAGGTCCTTTGCAGCAGATTTACCCAGTGCAATGCATTATTTGCTTTCTTGGCTGCTGCTTTCCATATAGAAAAAACAACAACAAAAAAAATGAGATCTCTTCCTCACTTCACAGTCAAAAACCAATTCTAAAGGGATTAAAGAGCTAAAAAAAAAAAAAAGATGTTTGATTATATTAGAACAAATTATAAGGTAATCTTTTCATACTCATGGGATAATGAGGCTTTTTTTAAGCAAGGCTGGGATCTCAGAAACCAGTGTAAAATAGAGATCATTGTTGTTGTTGCTATTGTTAGTTGCTGTCAAGTCCATTCCAACTTACAGCAACCCCATGTGTATAGAGTAGAACTGCTCCATACAGTTTTCAAGGCTGTGACCTTTTAGAAGCAGAGCAGCAGGCCTGTCTTCTGAGGTGCCTCTGGGTGTGTATGAATTGCAAACCTTTCAGCTAATAGTCCAGTGATAACTATTTGTACCATCCAGGGACTCTTGATATAGAGATAGTTGACTATGTAAATAATAAAAAATAGTATGGCAAATACACAAACCCAGTGCCGTCGAGTCGATTCTGACTCATAGCGACCCTGTAGGCCAGAGAACTGCCCCACAGAGTTTCCAAGGAGCACCTGGAGGATTCGAACTACTGACCGTTTTTTTAGCAGCTGTAGCACTTAACCACTACACCACCAGGGTTTCCAATACACAATTACTGAAGTGAAAGTGTAAACTATATAGATTGCTAACGTAATTACAATAGAAATGGTAGGAAAAGGATTATTGGTCCTACTATTCAAAGAACTTCCAGCTGACAAAAACCAAATCAAAGACAAATAACTCCACTAAGTATAAATTGTTAATTCAGAGAAGAACTAGAAAAGGCGAATAAGTTAAGAAAAAGAAGTTCAACCTCATTCAGGAAAATGCAAATTAAAAAAATGAATTACTATTTTTTCAGTTATGGGATTTGTAAGAGTACCTCGTCCAAAGCTGGTGAGACTAGCTTTTTTGGGAGGTGGTGAGGGGACCCTGTCATGAATTCTGGTGGAAGAGTAAGTTGCTGTCATATTTGGGAAAGTTACCTGGGAATCTCGTCTACAGAAATAAAATCACAAGAAGGTAAGGGCATATGCAAAGGAGCATTTATTGCTGCTTTGCCGAGGAAGGATATGGAAAGTAAGCTGAAAATGAATCAAGAAGGGAAGGCTTGAATAAATTATGATCCATACATCTTATTGAACATTACACAACTTTGAAAGAGAATGAGTTAGGGATGTTTATTTTTTTCATTTCCTAAGTTTTGCCGGCTCTCTCTTCTTGCTTTTTTGTTAGCTGTTCTCAGCCTCCAAAAGGAGGCTTTATTTTAGCTTTGTTTATATTTTTCTCCACATGGATAGCAAGGAAACTATACCCTGGATGGAAGTTCACCTGTTCGGTGCATGTTCTGTATGGCATGAAATTGCTGTTGAGAAATACCTGAGGAAGCCAAAGGGACACAATATTGAAAGTGCATAGATACTGGCATAGAGAAAAACATAGGCGGCCTATAAATTATTCACTTAGCCTCTTTGCTTCACAATGAATTTTGTGGGGCAGCTACTTCTTCAGTGGGAGGGTCTCTCGAACCTGCCAGGCCATAGCTACCTTTAACATAATCAAAGTCCATTAACTATTTTTTTTAATAGCTTCATCATGTCCTCTTTGACGGCTCTAAATGATACTTCCAATATCTGAACTAATCCACTCATACTGTTGTTTCTACAACAAGTATTTATTAAACACCCATAGACCATTTGGAAACCTTGGTGGCATAGTGGTTAAGAGCTACGGCTGCTAACTAAAAGATCAGAAGTTCAAATCCTCCAGGTGCTCCTTGGAAACTCTATGGGGCAGAATTAACTAGATGGCAATGAATTTGAATTTTTTTTTATAGGTCATTCAGGCATCTTGGGATGTTCCAAAGGGCTGAATGCTCAGCTACTAACCAAATGTTGGTGGCAGAATCCACCCAGAGGTGCTGCAAAAGAAAGGACTGGTGATCTACTTCTGACTACAAGGCAACCTTTTTGTTTGTTTGTTTTTTAAATGCCATGCACTGTTCTGGACACTGGGAATCGAGTAGTGAATCAAATCTGTGTTCTTAGAAAGTTTATATGGTAATTAGCAGTGAAAAGAAAAATAGAGTGGCTATTTTTTTTTTTTTTTGTATAGCAGGTGGAAACCCTGGTGGTGTAGTGGTTGAAAGCTACCACTGCTAACCAAAAGGTCCGCAGTTCGAGTCCTTGGAAGCTCTATGGGGTAGGTTTACTCTGTCCTATATGGTCACTATGAGTTGGAATTGACTTGATGGCAATGGGTTTGTTTGTTTGTTTGTTTTATATACCCAGACCTTTTATATAAGCAGCTATTAATCCAGAAAGATGAAGCAGGTAAGGTGATGGAAAGTAAATGCACATATGTATTCATGCATATGTGACAGCGTGTATATGGATGTGCTTGCAGGCACATGCATTATTTTAGTAGGATGGTAAGAACGGGCATTAGGGAAGGCTTCTTAGCAAGGTGATATGTCAGTAGACCCTAGTGAAGGAAGGACGTGCGCTGTTGGGGTTTCCCAGGAAGGAGTGGTTCAGGCTGTAGAACACTGAGGCAGGGGCATCTTGTTCCCAGGAGAGCAAGGGGAAGGTGTTCCTGGGGCAAAGGGAGCTGGGAGTGGGGGTGGGGGAGCAGAAGACGATACCTTCATGGAGGCAGCAAGAGGCCAGATCACCAAGGTCCCTCTGGTATGGTAAGGATTTTGGATTTTACTCTGCTTGAAGCCTTTGGAGGTTTTGAGCAGGAGACTGGTGCTGTCTGATTTAATGTTTTACAAGGGTCACTCTGGTTGCTGTGAGCGGGAGGGACAGGGAAGCAAGGTTGGAAGCAAGAAGACCAGTTAAGGGGCTCTTTCAGAGGTTTGGGGAGATTACAACGGTGGCTTGGACTGTGATGGAAGCTGTGCAGGTAGCGAGAAGTAGCCGATTGTGAAGATGGCCTGACCAAATTTGCCAATGACTCGGGTGCTAGGCCCGAGAGAGGAGTCAGGGGCTACTCCAAGTTTTGGCCAAGGCCCCCGGAAGAGCTCCGTTCTAAGCATTACTAGTCTCCTATCTACACCCAGAGTCCTCACCGCTCTAAGGAGTTGAAAGTTTTGTAGAAGGCCTTCTTATGTTTTCCAGATGGCCTGTAGTGTCTGAGGCGGGCTCCTAGGTCACCAGGCCTCACTCACCCTCTTCTGCTCTGTTGTTGTTATTAGGTGCCGTCGAGTCAGTTCCGACTCACAGCGACCCTATGCACAACAGAACGAAACACCGCCCGGTCCTGAGCCATCCTTGCAATCGTTGTTATGCTTGAGCTCATTGTTGCAGCCACTGTGTTAGTCCACCTCATTGAGGTTCTTCCTCTTTTCCACTGACCCTGTACTCTGTCAAGCATGATGTCCCTCTCCAGGGACTGATCCCTCTGGACAACCTGTCCAAAATATGTAAGACACAGTCTCACCATCCTTGCTTTTAAGGAGCGTTCTGGTTCTACTTCTTCCAAGACAGATTTGTTCTTTTGGCAGTCTATTGTATATTCAATATTCTTCGCCAACACCACAATTCAAAGGCATCAACTCTTCTTCGGTCTTCCTTATTCATTGTCCAGCTTTCACATGCATATGATGTAATTGAAAATACCATGGCTTGGATCAGGTGCACCTTAGTCTTCAAGGTGACATCTTTGCTCTTCAACACTTTAAAGAGGTCCTTTGCAGCAGATTTACCCAATACAGTGCATCTTTTGATTTCTTGACTGTTGCTTCCATGGCTGTTGATTGTGGATCCAAGTAAACTGAAATCCTCCACAACTTCAATCTTTTCTCCATTTATCATGATGTTGCTCATTAGTCCAGTTGTGAGGATTTTTGTTTTCTTTATGTTGAGGTGCAGTCCATACTGAAGGCTGTAGTCTTTGATCTTCATTAGTAAGCGCTTCAAGTCCTCTTCACTTTCAGCAAGCAAGGTTGTGTCATCTTCATAACGCAGGTTGTTAATGAGTCTTCCCCCAATCCTGATGCCCCGTTCTTCATATAGTACAGCTTCTCGGATTATTTGCTCAGCATATGGATTGAATAGGTATGGTGAAAGAATACAACCCCGACACACACCTTTCCTGACTTTAAACCAATCACTAACCCCTTGTTCTGTCTGAACAACTGCCTCTTGATCTATGTAAAAGTTCCTCATGAGCACAAATAAGTGTTCTGGAATTCCCATTCTTTGCAATGTTATTCATAATTTGTTATGATTCGCACAGTCAAATGCCTTTGCGTAGTCAATAAAACACAGGTAAACATCCTTCTGGTATTTTCTGCTTTCAGCCAGGATCCATCTGACATCAGCAATGATGTCCTGGTTCCACGTCCTCTTCTGAAACTGGCCTGAATTTCTGGCAGTTCCCTGTCAATATACTGCTGCAGCCGTTTTTGAATGATCTTCAGCAAAATTTTGCTTGCGTGTGATATTAAGATATTATTCTATAATTTCCACATTTGGTTGGATCACCTTTCTTGGGAATAGGCATAAATATGGATCTCTTCCAGGCAGTTGGCCAGGAAGCTGTCTTCCATATTTCTTGGCATAGACAACTAAGCACCTCCCTCGCTGCATTTGTTTGTTGAAACATCTCAATTGATATTCCATCAATCCCTGGAGCCTTGTTTTTTGCCAACGCCTTCAGAGCAGCTGGGACTTCTTCCTTCAGCACCATCAGTTCCTGATCATATGCCACCTCTTGAAATGGTTGAACATTGACTAATTCTTTTTGGTATAATGACTCTGTGTATTCCTTCCATCTTCTTTTGATGCTTCCTGTGTCGTTTAATATTTTCTGCATGGAATCCTTCACTGTTTCAACTTGAGGCTTGAATTTTTTCTTCAGTTCTTTCAGCTTGAGAAATGCCGAATGCATTCTTCCCTTTTTGTTTTCTATCTCCAGCTCTTTGCACATGTCATTATAATACTTTGCTTTGCCTTCTCAAGCCACCCTTTGAAATCTTCTGTTCAGTTCTTTTACTTCGTCAATTCTTCCTTTTGCTTTTGCTGCTCAACGTTCCTGAGCAAGTTTCAGAATCTCCTCTGACATCCATCTTGGTTTTTTCTTTCTTTCCTGTCTTTTCAAAGACCTCTTGCTTTCTTCATGGATGACATCCTTGATGTCATTCCATAACTTGTCTGGTCTTCAGTCACTAGTGCTCAATGCACCAAATCTATTCTTTAGATGGTCTCTAAATTCAGGTGGGATATACTCAAGGTCATATTTTGGCTCTCGTGGACTTGCTCTGATTTTCTTCAGTTTCAGCTTGAACTTGCATATGAGCAATTGATGGTCTGTTCCACAGTCGGCCCCTGGCCTTGTTCTGACTGATGATATTGAGCTTTTCCATCGTCTCTTTCCATAGATGTAGTCAATTTGATTTCCGTGTGTTCTATCTGTCGAAGTCCATGTATATAGTCGCCGTTTATGTTGGTGAAAGAAAGTATTTGCAATGAAGAACTCATTGGTCTTGCAAAATTCTCTCACTCCATCTCCAGCATTGTTCCTATCACCAAGGCCATATTTTCCAATTACTGATTCTTCGTCTTTGTTTCCAACTTTCACATTCCAATTGCTGGTAATTATCAATGCATCTTGATTGTATGTTCGATCAATTTCAGACTGCAGCAGCTGATAAAAATCTTTTTCTTTATCTTTGGCTCTAGTGGTTGGTGCATAAATTTGAATAATAGCCATATTAACTGGTCTTCCTTGTAGGTGTATGGATGTTATCCTATCACTGACAGTGTTGTACTTCAGGATAGATCTTGAAAAGTTCTTTTTTGATGATGAATGCGACACGATTCCTCTTCAAGTTGTCATTCCCAGCACAGTAGAGTACATGATTTTCCAATTCAAAATGACCAATACCAGTCCATTTCAGCTCACTAATGCCTAGGATATTGATGTTTATGCATTCCATTTCATTTTGACAATTTCCAATTTTCCTAGATTCATACTTCCTACACTCCAGGTTCTGATTATTAATGGGTGTTTACAGCTGTTTTCTTCTCATTTTGAGTCGTGCCACATCAGCAAATGAAGGTCCCGAAAGCTTTACTCCATGTACGTCATTAAGGTCAACTATACTTCGAGGAGGCAGCTCTTCCCCAGTCATCTTTTGAGTGTTTTCCAACCCTGGGGGGCTCATCTTCCAGCACTATATCAGACAATGTTCCGCTGCGATTCATAAGGTTTTCACTGCCTAATGCCTTTCAGAAATAGACTGCTGGGTCCTTCTTCTTAGTCTGTCTTAGTCTGGAAGCTCAGCTGAAACCTGTCCTCCATAGGTGACCCTTCTGGTATCTGAATACTGGAGGCATAGCTTCCAGCATCACAGCAACATGCAAGCCCTCACAGTCCAACAAACTGACAGACACGTTCTTCTGCTCTAGGATAATGATAAAACACACATTTGTACTTCTCTTTAAAATTGAACAAAATGTGTCCTATTGATCATTTAATCAATTTATTGATTCATTTAATGATCACAAGGACCTAGTGTGGTAGATCTTCTTATCCAGATTTTGTAGATGAAACAGCTCAGGCTGGAAAGCTACCAGGTTTCTCTAGCTTAGGAGGGCTAGGATTTGAAGGCAAACCTTCTATCTCTACACTTTACCACTAATGACCTTCTTCAGTACTGAAGCTATTCCCCATGTCATATCCCATCCACAATTTCCAATGACCAGGCCAGCCATGCGAAGCAGAAATAAATATTTACACAGGATGAATAAGGAAGGAGAAGCTCAGAAGTACTTACTGAACTGTCCAAAGATCACAAAGGGTGGTTGTGGTGAGGACTTGGGTTTTCTGCTATTTAGCACAGCTGCTCTGGGGGACCTAGGAAACTGCTGACATCAACAAAAAAATAATAGGCAACTTTTTTTGGAAAAAAAAAAATTTCCCCATCTAGCATGTTGTTAAAACACAGAGTTCTTTCAGTATAATGTTTCCAAATTTCATCCATGCCATAGCATGTATCAGAGTTTCTTTTCTCTTTAGGGCTGGATAACATTCCGTTTTATTCATATACCACAATTTACTTATCTATTCATCTATTGATGGGCACTTGAGTTGTTTCTATATTTTTGGCTATTCTGAATAATGCTGAAATGAACATTGGTGTACAAGTATCTGTTCGAGTACCTGATTTCAATTCTTTTGGGTCTATACCCAGGAGTAAAATTTCTGGGTCCATATAGCATTTCTATGTTTAGCTTTTTAAAGAACCACTGAACTATTTTCCACAGGAGCTGTGCCATTTTGCATTCCCACCGGTAATGAATGAGAGTTTCAGTTTCTCCACATCCTCTGCAACACTTGTTATTTTCCTTTTTTCTGATATTAACCATAAAAAAAAAAAGTTCCCCTCAGATGGATTCTGACTCATAGTGAACTTATAGGACAGGGTAGAATTGCCCCATAGGGTTTCCAAGAGTGTCTGATGGATTCACACTGCCTACCTTTTGGTTAGCAGCTGAATTCTTAACCTCTGTGCCACCAGGGTTTCCTTTAACCATCATAGCGAGTGTGAAGTGGTAGCTCACTGTGGTTTTAATTAGCATTTCCCTAATGACTAGTGACATTTAGCATCTTTTGTGCTTATTAGCCATTTGAATATCTTCTTCAGAGAACCATCTATTCAAGTCCTTTGCCCATTTTTTTTTTTTTTTTTTTTGGATTGGGTGGTTTGTGTTTTTGTTGTTGAGTTGCAGAATGTCTTTATATATTCTGATACATATTTATCATATGTGTGGTTCCCATTTTCTCCCACTTTGTAATTGTCTCTTCACTTTCTTGATAAAGTCCTCTGATGTATCAAAGTTTTTAACATTCTGCTGAATGAAATGTCAGGCACACAAGACAAATATTGTATGGCCCCATGTGTATGAACTACCTGGAATAGGTAAATGCATAGAAATCACCATTTATTAGTGGTTATCAGGGTCTTTGGGGAGTGGGGAATGAGCTATTATGGAAGAGGCACTGAGTTTCTGCTTGGGGTGATGGTAAACTTGTGGAAACCCATAGGGCCAATGGTTACAAAATATGGGGATGTAATTAATGTGCTGCACACTTAAAAATGGTCAAAATGACAAACTTTTTGTTATATATACTTTACCACAAGAAAATTAAACACACACATACACACACAGAAAACAAAACAAAAATACAGAGTCCTTTTACACCAGGACTTTCTCTGAAGGGGTAAATACACCAAGACGCCATTTTTTCCAGTGGAGCCTGTGGACCTATTTCATGCACGGGTTTGGGGACAGAGTTCTAACTCAGAGCGTGGAAGTCCCCACTGCCGTGAAGGGTCAGCACATGAAGCAGAATCACTGTGGAAGGAAACGAAAGCTCCTATGTCTTCGCTGCACTGAAAATGCGGAGCCGTCGCTCTACGGGAAACAGAACGGCCTAGATGAGAAAAGGCTCATCATCGAGACAGCAAGATCCTATCGTTTTGAAGAAATGTCCGCTCTGTGTGGGAGCACTCAGAGGCACGGAGGCACCGTGCACAACAGGGATGGCTTTCGTTCCTACTGTCTGCTGGCAGCTGCCTGCAGCCTGCTGCTGGAGGTGAAGCTGGCTGGCTCTGCTCCGGGGGGTCTGCAGCCCTGGCTGCTTAATTGCGGGTGGACCCTTAGTGCCCAGGGAAAGCGCGTGTTTTGCTTGTGATGTTGGTAATGAACTGCCGCTGGGAACAAATTAATGAGTGTGTCAGGGACTGCAGTGGAACTGCGTTATGATTCATAAACACCGCGATGAAAATGCCAGTTAAGCTCTGGTATAAATATACACACCCTGAAGAAGCAAACTCTTTATTCTTCTATTGAGGGAAGAATATAAAATAACATCATTCTGCTCTGAGCAACATTGCTAGGGGAGAATTTCTTGGAAGATAGATAGCTTTTCTAATTTTATATTTAATACATAGAGAAACACAGTGGAATATTAGGTATATACTTGTTATATGTATGTATATAGCCTATACTTCAAAATACAGAGTATGTATGGTTTTTTATACCACCCATGGCTATAAAGTATACAAAAATATCAGTAATGTCACCTTTCTAGGCACTGAACCATGTTTGTTTGTTAAATGAGATCGTTCTGTTGCCTTTTTCTTGACTACCATGTGCTTACATGTCGTTGTGGTTGTCAGGTGCTATTGAGACAGTTCTGACTCCTAAGGACCCCATGCACAGTAAAACGAAGCAGTGCCTGGTCCTGAGCCATCCTCACAATCATTATTATGCTTGACCCATTGTTGTAGCCACTGTGTCAATCTCTCTCATTGAGAGTCTCCCTCTTTTTCAGACACCCTATACCTTTCCAATCATAACGTCCTTCTCCAGGGACTGGCCCATCCTGATAATATGTCCAAAGTAGCTGAGACAAAGTCTGGACATCTTCATTTCTAAGGAGCATTCTGGCTGTACTTCTTCCAATACAGATTTTTTCGTTCTTCTGCAAGTCCATGGTATACTCGATATTCTTAGCCAACACCGTAATTCAAATACATCAACAATTCTTCTCTCTTCCTTATTCATAGTCCGGCTTTCCCATTTATATGAGGCAATTGAAAATACCATGGCTTGAGTCAGGTGCATCTTTCCTTTTTAACACTTTAAAGAGATATTTTGCACCAGATTTGCCCAATGTAATACATTGATTTCTTGACTTCTGCTTCCATGGGTGTTGATTGTGGATCTAAGTAAAATGAAATGCTTGACAACTTCAATCTTTTCTCCATTTATCATGATGTTGCTTATTGGTCCAGTTCTGAGGATTTTTCTTTTCTTTTTGTTAAGGTGTAATCTATACTGAAGGCTGTGGTCTTTGATCTTCATCAGCAAGTGCTTCAAGTCTTCTTCACTTCAGCAAGCAAGGTTGTTTCCTCTGCATAACACAGGTTGTTAATGTGTCTTCCTCCAATCCTGTTCTTCTTCATATAGCCCAGCTTCTCAGATTATTTGCTCAGCATACAGATTGAATAAGTATAGGGAAAAGACACAATCCCAATACATACATTTCCTGATATTAATCCACACGATATCCCCTTGCTCTGTTCGAATGACTGCCTCTTGGTCTATGTTCAGGTTCTGCAGGAGCACAAATTAAGTGTTCTGGAATTCCCATTCTTTACAATGTTATCCATAGTTTGTTATGATCCACACAGTCGAATGCCTTTGCATAGTCAATAAGGCACAGGTCAACACCTTTCTTCTATTCTCTGCCTTCAGCCAATGTCCATCTAACTTCAGTTCCATGTCCTCTTCTGAATCTGGCTTGAATTTCCAGCAGTTTCCTGTTGATGTACTGCTGCAACCATTTTTTAATTATCTACAGCATAATTTTACTTGTATATTGTATTAATGATATTGTTCAATAATTTCTGTATTCTGTTATATGAGAATGGAATGGACACAAATATGCATCTCTTTCAGTTGGTTGGCCAGGTAGCCGTCTTCTAAGTTTCTTGGCATAGGCCGATGAGCTCTTCCAGCATTGCGTCGGTTTGTTGAAACATTTCAATTGGTATTTCATCAATTCCTGGAGCCATGTTTTTCACCAATGCCTTCATTGTAGCTCAGACTCCTTCCTTTAGTACTATGGGTTCTTGATCATTTGCTACCTCCTGTAATGGCTGAATGTTGACCAATTCTTTTTTGTATGGTGATTCTGTGTATTCCTTCCATCATCTTTTGATGCTACCTGTGTCATTCAACTTTTTTCTTGTAGAATCCTTCGGTATTGCAACTCAAGGCTTGAATTTTTTCTTCAGTTCTTTCAGCTTGAGAAATGCTGAACATATTCTTCCCTTTTGATCTTCTAACTTCATGTCTCTGCACATTTCATTAGAATACTTTGTCTTCTCGAGCTGCCCTTTGAAATCTTCTGTTCAGCTCTTTTACATGGCCATTTCTTTAGTTCACATTATCTACTGTACATTCAAGAGCAAGTTTCAAAGTATCTTCTGACATCCATTTTGTTCTTTTCTTTCTTCTCTGTTTAATGACCTTTTGTTTTCTTCATGTATGATATCCTTGATGTCCTCCCACATTAGCATTCACTGCAGCATATCTATTCTTGAGATGGTCTCTAAATTCAGGGGGGATATACTCAAGGTCATACTTTGGCTCTCATGGACTTATTTTAATTTTCCTCAGTGTCTACTTGAAGTTACATATGAAAAATTGATGGTTTGTTCCACAGTCAGCCCCTGACCTTGCTCTGACTGATGATCTTGAGCTTATCCATTGTCTCTTTCCACAGATGTATTTGATGTGTTTCCTTGTATTCCATCCTCATGCTTACATAGCCTATTAATAATATTCTTCTTTAATATTCTGAGTTAAGGGTTTGGATTCAGAAATTAAAACTCAATGAAAAAATAGCCACGGTGGTCCACAGAGACCTATGACTCTAAAGCTCATAGCAGGGGAGGAAAAAGAACTTCCCATGTTTGCTGACTCAAAGGTGTCGTCAAGTTGTGTTTGAAGCAAGGTGATGGCTTACCTATGGGTAACCTGAGTTTGTGACTCGTGATATACTGTAAGGACGATGATGTTTATGGTAGGGGATGTTGCTGAAATGGAAGACCTAATGCAGAGGTTCCATGGAGCTCCAAGATTCCATAAATGCGTCTAGGGCTGCTGCAGAGAGGATTGGGAAATGTGGAAGAAATCTCAGTAATAGACCCCAGGCTTTCTTGGACCAGTTTAACTACAGCGTCTCCTCTTTTTATCTGCACTATATACGAGAACATCAAGTAAGTTTTCATTTCATTAAATCTTGAAAACTCTTGGTTGGTAATATATCGAGCATGGGTTTCAGGACCGATAAGACTTGGCTTCCAATATTATCTCCAATATTTATCAGCTGTTGGATTTTGGGACATGTAACCTCTTGGAGTCTTGGTTTCTCTCTAAGACGAAAAGATAATAACACCTACCTTGCTTGGTTAACATGAGCATTAGAGATAGCAAATTAAAAAGCCTCACGCTTAATTGATTTTCACAAAAGATTGTAATTATTATAACAAATTCTAGCTAGTAACTCATCATAGATTTAAACAGTTTGTTTTTCTCCTCTGACAACTGCGGAAGATGAAGCCTCTTTTCTCCAACTCCTCTAATGTCAAGGATAACAGAAGGTAATTTCACCTGAGTCAGAGGATCTATTTAGCTAATCACAATCTCAAATAGAGTTTTAGAAAGGAGAACAAAACTTGTTCAAAAGTATTGCTTACTTGTCATAAGTGAGCAATTTGAATTTAGAACAATTGTGGGAAAATGGTTTACTGAGATGAAGAGTAATCATTTAACAGTTCTTTTGCTCCCACATTGTCACTAACACAGTCATATATTCCTAAATTGTCCTTTAGCAGTTTATTACATTATAATCTGTGAATTTCCATTCCAAACAGAGAAAGCACAATGCCTACACCAGGATTGGGTGCCAATCAGACTTTTTAGGAATAAAGGCACCTCTGTGTTAAGCTCTGTTTTAGTTCCTTTGTGTCTTAACTTCAGGAGTAAAGTTTGCATTAGAGGCCGTGCCTGTGCTTTGCTCTTTTGCCTGCATCCTTCCAGTTTTACTGCAGGTTTGCAATGTTGCTTCACTTGTTCTCCTCTATTCCTCAGCAAAGAGAATGACCCCTTACTGATGTGGCAATTGTTCTTTTTTTTAATTATTATTATTGTGGTGAAAATATATATAAGAAAACATAGGCCAACCCCCAAATTTCCACATGAAAAATTCAGTGACATTGATTATATTCTTCAAGTTATGCCACCTTTGTCACTATCCTTTCCGAAGTATTCTACCACCGTCAACATAAACTCAATGCTTCTTAAGCAGAAACTCTCCCTTTCCCCCTTCCTCTCACCCCTGGTATCCACTAATAATCTGTGGTCTCTGTACATTTTCCTATCTCATATAAGTGATATCATATTTGTTCTTTTGTGACTGACTTATTTTACTTGGCATATTTTCAAGGTGCACCTATATTGTGGCATGCATCAGGACTTCATTTCTTTTTTATAGATCACTAGTATTCCATTCATGTTGATGAGGAGTATTAAATATACCATGGACTGCCAGAAGAGTGAACAAATCTGTTTCACAAGAAATACAACCAGAATGCTTCTTAGAAGCAAGGATGGTAAGACTTCCTGTTAGGGTCTTAGGACATGTTATCAGGAGGGACCAATCCCTGGAGAAGGACACGATACTTGGTAAAGGAGAAGGTCAGCAAAAAGGAGGAAGACCTTCAGTGAGACGGATTGACACAGTGGCTGCAACAACAGACTCAAGCATAACAACAATTGTGAAGATGGTGCAGGACGAGGCAGAGTTCTGTTCTGTTGTACATAGGGTTGCTATGAGTCAGAACTGACTCAATGGCACCCAACAACAACAAGTATTCCATTGTGTGTATATACCACATTTTGTTTATCCATTTTTCTATTGATGGACTTTTAGGTTGTTCCCACTTTTGGCTATTGTATTGTTGAAAGTGCTGCAACGAACATTGGTGCACAGGTTTCTGTTTGTGTTTCAGCCTTCACTTCTTTTGGGGAAATATTCTGTTTTAAGGGAGTTTCAGGTCGGTAGTTAAAGAATTGGTCAGTGGCCAATTACGTGGATAAAATGGCAAGAAATACAGTTGTTTGAATGAATGGGATATTAGTCTTTACAGGTGCAAGAAACACATTGTATATTGAGAATTGCCAAAGAAAATACAAACTGAATGATGCTGGTCAAGAGAAAAGGGAAGATTTGTATTTTTTTTTCTCACTGGGCGTCCTCTGGGACTTCTGTTACTCCAATTAAACTATCTCAGATTTATTTCATGTAGTTGAAAAACCAAAAGAGATGAGATAATGTATGACTTTTTCAAACTTAGCAATCCAAGGTGAAATTTCGATTGATGTATCCAGTTTCATGTGGGCAAAAGATTTTGAACGTCCCATTCACAAAGCAGTAGCGAACGTTAATAAGGGTATTGTAAATTAAGTTCTTGCATAACCAAGTGCATCCAGAGATGGGACACCCATTTTGCTTATTTATAAAAGAATAATCAGTGTTGTTGTAGATCAAAATAGCTTCTACCTATCAGGAAAATTCAACTTTGAAGGGCAGTGATTCAAGGTTTGTGAAAGGTCTCTTATGCATTGTTCTGCACAGAATTAGAACTGCTTTAAGGATTAATTTATATTCACAGTCACTAGACTTACTTTTTGAAATGCCTGTTGACCTTTCAGGACTACCTTAAGACAGCTAGAGTGTTTCGTATCTGCCAACATCAGAGTCTAAACTAAATGTTCTCAGGTTGGTTCCTTGTCTAGTTCCTGAACAACAACAACAACAAAAAGTCAAATCAAGAGGCAATGGTAAGTTTTTCAGATAAGAGCAGTGATTTGTACATGGTTTCAGGGAGACCAGTATAAGTACTAGTCTATTCTGTAGACTTCTGTTCAACTCTCTCAAGAAGGCAGCAAAATTATTTTGCTATGGCACTAATTTTCTAGGGACTTAATTTTAGTAATTACTGATATCACTGGCAGGAGGCCACCAGGGGCTCTGAAATCAATGAAGATAGTATCTTAATTTGGCTTCCCCAAGTTAGAAGATAAAGATTCAAGAGCAAGTGATTTATTGGGAAGAAAATCCCAGGAAACACTGAGACATGGGAGGAAGGAAGCTCATAAACTGTAGGTAATTAAGCAAGTTACCACTGAAAACAACTGGAGCTTACTCCCACTGGGTATTTCTAGGAAATAGTGTAGAATATTCCTCAGCGTTGTTACCCCACAGGAAGGACAAAGAGTCTGGAGTATTTAAAACACCATCTCCATCAGTCATTGGTCAATGGCTGCTCCAGAATGCGTTGTGAGCACACAGAGCGAGGTAGTGGTGACAGAAAGTGCTCAGGCTAAGAGATGTAGGTACTGACAGTTGAATGTTAGGGTGGGAGGTATTGAAATGGTCAGAGCAGAGGTAAATAGGCACCTACTGGGTCTGTGACGGATGGTGAAGTCGTGGCAAATGAACCAATTTCAGGAAAGTACTTGAGGTTGTGATAGAAAGATAAAGCAGAGGGAGTTAAAAAAGATATCACAGGTTTGGCAAAAATATTTCACCTTTATTGTGTATTAAGGGAGAGTAATTGGGTCAATTTACCATTATTAATGTTAAAGTACCTACAGAATGGTTGCTCAGCACACAGGTTTTCCAGGACCTGTTCCTTTGTTTCTTCCTGTCGGCCTCTATTTGACTATATCTTTGATGATCATCACTGGTGGGCCAGCTAAGGACAAGAGGGGGAGGAGGGGGAGAAGGAGGGAATAGGAGGAGAAGAAGGAGAAGGAGAGGGAGGAGGAGAGGGAGAAGGAGAAAAGAGGGGAAAGCAGGAAGAGGGTGAAAAAGGAAGAAGAGAGAGACAGAGAGGAGGAGAGGGAGGAGGGAAAGGGAGGAAGAGGAGAGAGGAAGGAGCAGGAGGGAGGAAGGAAGAGAGGGAGGAATAGGAGAGAGTGAGAAGGAGAGGGATGAGAAAAAGAGATGGAGGGGAGAGGAGGGGCAGAAAGCAAAAGAAAATGAAGACTGTAAAACTTAGCTGAGAAGTTTCTGAAAATGAGTCTATGGGCCAGCACTAAACTGTGGTGTCTTTTTTTCTCTCTTTTACGGAATTATAGTGATAATGGATGGGTATTTATTTGTAACTATTCTCATAAAACAAATTATAAACCCTATGCCTACCATGTAAAAAAGTATATATTTTATTGGTCTGAGAAACCCAGAGTCCTGGAAACTCTAGCCTCATCCACTGAGCTATTCCTTACATCACTTGGAGGTGCCAGTGCGGATGGCCATGGGTCACTCCTTCGCAAGGCTGCGTTTGAACTAGGGACGGTTATTAGAGTGGATCAGAGCACAAGCTAAGGCCAGAGAGACTGGGTATGACTCCTAGTCAGGCCTCTTTCTGTTCATGACAGATTTTATTGTCTATTGAAATCTTTTACACCTTAATATCCTTATCTAGAAAACGGGCAAAATAATAATAGCACTACCTCTACCTCAAAGGTTGACATGAACGTAAACAAAACACCTAAGACAAGGCCTGCCACATACTAATCATAAAGTAAGTGCATCTGTTAAGGTAAGTAGAGGTCCTAGTATGTTAATGGAAAATGCTGATCAAACAGAAATGTCCCAAATTGAATATTTTTCTGAAATAATGCTTTCTAATGAAAGTATTTGGTCTATGTTCAGTACAACAGGTAAAGATGTATTTTTAAATATTATTCAAATCACTAAATGTAATTTTAGGCACTGAGGACAGAAAGCCCCATTGCCATCGAGTCAATTCCGACTTAAAGCGGGCCTGTCTGCTAACCAAAAAGGCGGCAGTTCGAATCTACCAGCTGCTCCTTGGAAACCCTAAGGGACAGTTCTACTCTGTCCTGCAGTGTAGCAATGAGTTGGAATTGACTCGATGGCAACAAGTTTGGTTTGGGTTTTGGAGGACAAAAATACTGCCCCATATACATTAATGCCTTTTTAAATTTTCACATTATTTTAATGAATATAGCATTACTCTTCAGCTAGACTCTACTGTAAGAAATTCACATTTGTATGAAACACTTGTTAAAAAAAAATTAAGCTTTAGAAGAACAACTTGTTTAAATTCATATTCTTTGCAAGCATTTTTTATTATATTTGGTCTGGAAAATAGTGTCATTATCTTCTTAAGACACCCTTTGGAAATTTACAAGCCAAAAAATGAAACCCACTGCAGTCAAGTCGATTCTGACTCATAGCGACTCTATAGGACAGAGCAGAACTGCCCCATAGGGTTTCCAAGGAGCGCCTGGGGGATTCAAAGTGCCAATCTTTTGGTTAGCAGTAGTAGCTCTTAACTATTGTCCCACCAGGGTTTCCTTGTAAATATGTAATTGGCTACCATAACAATATGATAATATATTTTTGTAATAGCATTAGAGTAATCAAGTGAAAGAGGTCAATTTTATGTTTTTCAGGTTTTTCCTGATGTTTCAATAGCATTTTACTGGACAATGTAACCCAGGACGAGGCAATGATTCTATTATACCATTCAGATAACTTTTGAACCAGAGCCTAACAAAGACAGAGTAAGCATACAGGTCTCTACAGACAAGAAAATGGAAACTGAACAGACAAGTTAATTCAGCGTTTTCAGGTAGAGTTCCTTCCAAATATAAAAGCACCCTGGTGGACAAAGGAAAAGAAGTTTTGTCTGAACTCAGCACCTGAAGCAATAAATGCTGACTTTTTTCCTATCACCTTAAAGGAATGTTGGCCAGAAAAGTGCGGGGGATGATGGGAGGAGGATGACACAACAGGTTTAAGATACGTTAGCTTCTTTATCTCCTAATGGACAGTCTAAAATTTGATTTTAATTCTGAGCAAAATTGCATTAGCTGAACTCAGCAGAACTCCTGAGAGACGGTATTTGGCCATTCCTAGTTGCTTGGCCAGACTTCTACAAGTCAGCTGGTTTCCAGGCTTGCAGCAGGTGGCAGCTAGAGTACCTGGGAGAAACTGATACTATCGTTTGCTTGTCTCTTTCTCATGGTGTCCTTAGTCTCAATGAAGCCGCAAGCAACTGCTTGTGAATGTCTACTATAATTTTTTGGGAAAATGCGATCACAATGATGGCTTTCAAATGACAGTTTCCAGGCTAAAAAAATTCATTTTTGTTTTTGTTCCTGTTAAAACTGATTTCAATAGTTCCCCAATTACCTATTTCTCATTGCAGGTGTTAAGTGGATTGCTTGTGGAGATCTCCCCTTAATGGCTAGTTCTGGCTCCAGGTGGTTATATATATTTAATTCAATATGATGACCTTAGTTTACTGGAACAGTGTGTGTTTCGTTTTTTCAACTTGTTAAATCCCTACTATGAGTTGGAATCGACTCGACAGCAATAGTTTTTTTTTTTTTTTTTTGTATAAATTGGAGCCCTAGCGGTGCAGCGATTAAGAGTCTGGCTGCTCACCAGAAAGTCGGCAGTTCGAATCCACCAGCTGCTCCTTGGAAACCATATGGAGCAGTTCTATTCTGTCCTGGGGGGTCGCTATGGGTCAGAATCTACTGGATGGCAACGGGTATGTGCAAATAACCCATTTTCTAGGTGCTGAGAAAAATGCTGAGGCAGTACAACGCATAGCGCCCACACATAAAAGCGCCTGCGCCCACGCGCACACAAGCTCATACAACGTGGGATAAGTGCTTGAGTAACTCCATCCCAAAGATTCACAGATTTTGAGAAACGATGATTAAAATGGGGGCTCGCAGAAATTGCCACATTTAACAGAAGCTCTGAATGTGCATTTTTAAAAAATGATCAACAGATTCATTTATTTAACTCAATGTGAAAATGTAATTTATACAGGTCAGCAGTTTCAATCATAGAGTGCTGTGATGTAGACTGCAAATGAGAAAATTTGAGGTGAGTACAATTCGTTCTGTGGTCATAGGTTTTCAGTCCCTGCCTGATAGTCACCAAATACGTGTGAAGCCCGCAGTCACACAGGGAAGCAGAGTGCAAGATGGCGTTTACAGGTTCCTCCTCAAATGCTGAAGATTCCAGGTAGTGCAGGTGACAACTAAAGAATGGGCCTGTGAGATGGCATCTCATATCAAATGTAATGACTTCAAATATGCTGGAAAGCAAACTGGGGAACAAAGAACCCCTGCCACGTTTGTCACCACCTGGCAACCAACAAGGAAGAAAGCAAACTCCACGTGCTTCCTTAGCCTTCTGTCATCGCCGGTGCAGATTTGATCAGAGATCTCATTCTGGCCCCGCCCCCTCTGACCTCACTTCCTGATATTCCTGCACATGCGCCGTGGGCATTTTTTCAACAGACCAAAAGGTTCCTTCAATAGTTGTTTATTCTTGGCCGTAGATGTTTCTCTATATCAAATGGCTACTTATTTTCTAAGTGTCAGGTTACCTACTTTATCTGTTGCCTTCCATAACCACCCCCAAGCAAATCCTATCACACCTACTTTTGTACCACCATCATGCGTAGAACAAACCACCAGTGAATGGTTCCTAAGGAGCTCTTTCCGTGTCTGTCTCCACCATCAGACTGTGACTTACTAGAAGACAGAGACCACGTTGTTTTAATCAAGTGTGGTGCCCAGCACCTAGCAGGAATCTCTGTACATGGTGGATGCTTGTCAAAGGACCAGGGATAAAGGAGGATAGTTATCTGAAACACCGGGACCAAGGAATCTTGACGTAAACCCAATATTTGTTAGCTATGATTTTATTTATTTTTTTTGTTTTCCAATTAATTGAAGAGTCTGGCCATTTCTGACACATTTATCTACAATACATTGCCTCCGCACTCTGGAACTAATACTGGCATAGAAGAGAAAGGAAAAGAAGTATCTCTTCTACCCGTTCTTTGCTCCTCACCTGTAATCCAAAACCATTGGGGGTTAGCATTTGTTGAGGAATCAGAAGCATTGAATATGCAAACTTCATCTTGCACTCAGCTTTCCTATGTGACTTGGGGCTTGCTTCACACACATTTGGTGAGTATCGGGCAGTGAACGAAACACCTATGAACTCCAGATAAATTTTATTCACCTCAAATTTTCAGATTTACTGTCTATATCCCAATTCCCACTCTGGTTGAAACTGCTGACTTTTACAAATTACATTTTCATATTGATTTAAGAAGGCTGTTTGGCATGTTTCCCCAAGACTTAGTGATCCATAAAGTGCTGGTTGTCTGATACAAATATAAAGTAAATGTGTAATTATTTGCTAAGACAACTAAGCCAAATACCAAGAAAGCACAAGGTTGTTCATAGTGCCAGGGAACTGCAAGTAGTGGCTGTATTTACATCTCATTGGACCATGGATTTTCTTCCAAAATTTAGGAATTACACAGGCCTTCTCCCCCTTTCACCAAGAGATATTTAAGGAAGCCACCACAGGAAATGAGCTGGCAGCAAACAGAATAAAGGTTCCAAAGGAATAGCAAAATTGGGGGTTGCATTTTCCATCAAGGGCTCAGCATTGAGTAATGCTGAAGACCACCAAAGACAGGTGCTATTGCAAACATACAACAACTATAAACAAACAAATTATAAAATTATGCTCTAGTTTCAGTGGCCATAAATGTAGAGTAAAAAAATTATAAGTGCCTCTACAAGAACAAATTATGTAGTTTAATTTGCAAGTCTTTCTTTTTAAGCTCTCCAGATATTTCATCACAGTGAAAGGTTTTTTCCATTTTAAGATTATATAAAAATTGTTCTCTTGTATTTTCTTCTAGTAGTTTTCTGTTTTTATTTGTTATAATAAATATTTTTATCAATCTGAAATTTATTTTGTTTTAAAGTTAAGGAGTAGAGTTTAAGATATATATACAATTTTTTCGCACAAGGCTATTAAGCTGTTCCAATATTATTTGTTGAATAGTCCTTCCCATCCCCACCCCCTGAACTGAAATGTTGCTTTCATTACATATTTAATTGCCATGTCTATGTGGATATTTCTGGACTTGTCCTACTATTTTTTTCTGTTATGCGTAGGTCAGTGCCACACCGTTTAAATTACTGTGATTGTTATAAGCTTCTATATTTGCTGGACCTACGTTTCTCTCCTTGTTCTCTCCCCTGAACATTCAGGGTTATTTTTGCTTGCTTATTTTTCCATATGAGGTTTGAAATGAATTTCTATAGGTCCAAATAGAATGCCTTTTTTTTTTTTAATTTGAATAGGTTTCAATTCATAGGTAACCCAAGAGTGCTTAGTATTTTTATGATGTTAAGAAAACAGAAAGCTTTCCATTCTTTTGTCTCTCACTAGAGTTGCAAAATTATTTTTTATACATCGTGCACATCTTTGCTCTGTCTCTCTCTCTCTATATGTTGTTCGGTGCCATCAGGTGGTTTCGACTCGTAGTGGCCCTAATGTACCTCAGAGCGACACACTTCCCCTGGTGAACTTTTAAAGAATTAACTAAATTAAATTTAAAATATGAACCACAAAATTGCTAAGCCAAGCATAGGAGAGTACTTTGACTGTATGGGTTGCTTCTACCTCCCAACAATGGAAATTAACAGAAACGCCTGAGTGACAGGAAAAGGCAGGGAAGGTTTTCAGAGATAGTGGGAAACTTTTAAGATGCTGCATAGCTCACAAAATTAGAGTGTTGCCCCTGTGAAATTTGTTCAACAGAAACCAATCTCCCCACCATCGATCGTTCTCAAACTCACTGTCTCCACTTTGGGGATTTCTAATTGTGGACCTTCTTCACAAGTCTTTGGTACATCTTTGTGAATGTAGAAAACTGACCCTTCATAGCCAAAGCTGCCTCTACTTACCATCCCATCCCTGGGCTCATACCCAGCATCTGTTTCTGTCCTACTGAAAGTGTGTTGTACAAACCCGTAATTGGTGGCAGAGAAAGAGAGCAAAGACAAAAATAATTTTTAATTACGACTGAGTAAATACCGTGATAAAAACTCTACATATATAATGTTTTAATCTTTTATAGCTTTGATTTCACAAAGAAGTAACCGAGGCTCATTGAAGCTAGATGACTTTCCCACCGTCACATAGCAGTTGCGGTATGAACCCCTGTTTTTTCTACTATAGTAGCCTATAACTTGAGTGACAAAGAGCTGGAAAGAAATATAAATGCTGTTGGAAGAGCAAAATATCAGTAACCCCCAAGTAAAGGGGTTAAGAAATTCCTTGGGCAACAAAAACCTGAAGTCATTCAAATTTCTTATCTTAACCAATGACTTTAATTCTTCTTTTATTAAGACTTTTATCACATCAGGTGAAAAATCACATTTTTATTAGTTTCTATTTTGAAGCTGTCAAACACATTAAAAAACAAAAAAAAGAAAGAAGGAAATTATGACTTTGATTTTAGCTCCTTTCTGGTCAGTGAGGTAATTTTCTAAGTTGGCAGTTGGTTCCAGAATGTAGACTATGCTTTTTTGGACTGAACTAAGCACTCACCGTCTATAAGAAGCTAGCAGACACCTCTCAGGGGTCTTTCCTGTGAGAAGATAGGCTTCACAGCAATATACAACAGGCCCTTAATCCAGGATGACTTCAGGGGCTAGATTTCAATATAGAAACAATTCCTACCAGCACCACACTAAGCAGAGCCCACAGATTCTTGGACTAAAAGGAAACTGATACTTTAGCCCCGTTTTCATTAGTTTTTACATACCTCTCAGTAAATTTTTTAGAACTCAGAAATTATTCCCTTAGTCTAAAGGTGTGTTTCCAAGAGTGTGCTATGCAAAACATTACCCCCTTAAGATAATCTTGCAAATGGCGTTTCCAAAATTAAACATAAGTTTAGGAAACGTTCAATATTACATCTACCCTTTGGTGATTCACAATACATATTCATATATTAAAGGCTCTGAGGAGTCCTGAAATAAACTCGCTTAACTTCGTTTAATCCAGCATTTTCGAAATAATATTTAACCAACACTATTTATTTTTATTCATGGAACACTATTAATTCCTCACGATACCGTATATTCTGAATGTAAGCTTTTGTTCTAAATGAGGGATTGGCAAACTATGGCTCACAGCCAAGTACACCCACAGCTTCTTTTTTTAACCTCCAGAATTAAGTTTGCTTTTTTTTTTTTAACATTTATAAAAAGTTGTTTTAAAAAAATACAAATCAAGAAGAATATAAAACAGAGATTTTATGTGACCCTCAAAACCTAAAATATTTACTCTCTGGTCCTTCACAGAAAAAGTTTTCCTACTCCTCTTAACCGAAAGCAAAGTTTTAACAAAATTTAAGTAAAGATATAGCATTGATTAGAAATTATGTAAAGGAATGAGATAGTCATTTTCATTTTAAAGATTACTCCTTTAAATAATTTAATGTTTAATTAGTTAAGTGAAAAGCATGACAAGGAAGAGTTTATTCAGGCAGCTCCTAAAGTTTTAAACCAAAACATGTAGAGTCCATATGGAGAGGTGACATTTCATGGGATAAAATAAAGACGAGCTTTATTTGACTCAAAAATATCTTCGGGACATTTAAAGGAATTGAATAATTTCTATCCTCATAGAATCACTTACCATCTCTTATCTTTTTCTATTTATAAAATGAGCAGGTTGAGCTCAATGCTTCTTAGTTTGAAAGAGAATGTCAAAATTATCTGGGAATTTAAACGTTTAAAGTTTGCAATATGCAACTCTGTCTTGCACCAATTAAAAAAAATTTTTTTTTTTTTAAGTCACTGAATATGGGGAACTTTTTCAAAATGCACAAACTTTGGTTACAGCCTCCCTCTTGAGATTCAATTTATGTTGGTGTGAGGTATGTCCTATAGGTATAATTTGATAAACCTTCCAGGGACTAATTTTTTTGTCTTTCACCCCTCCCCACCTCTTTCTCACTCCTCACGCCAATGTCTTCATGATTCAGTCATCATTTGCTTTGAAATAAACCACTCTAAAATTAAATGACTTAAAAAAAAATGTGATACAACAATGCATTTGCATGTCTTAAGGTTTTGTGGGTTGAGTGGGCTCAGTTGGGTTGTTCTCACTTTGGGCTTTCATGCAATCATGGTAAGTTGATGGATCAGGATGCAAGCATCTGAAGGCCTGGTTGGACTGGAAATTCAAGACGGCTCATTTACATGGCAGACAATTGATTCTGGGTATCGACTGGGAGCTCATCCATGGCTGTTGACTGGAACACCTACAAGTAGCCTCTCCATGTGGCTTGGACTTCCCACAGTATGGCAGTTGGATTTAGAGAGGGAGCACCCAAGAGACTCAGGTGGGATTTTCAGGAGACCTAGCCTCAGAAGTCCAGAATGTCACTTCTATTGCATTCCTTTCATCAAGGAAGTCACTAAGGCTAAACCAAATTCTAGTGGAGGGGAATTGTGTCTCCCTTCTTGATGTGAGGTGCAGCATGTGTATACAGGGAGGAAAAAATTGATACCCGTTATCTTTGGAGTGTATCTGCCACACCCTACCTGAGCCAGATGACACTTAACCATCTACGCAATTCTACCGTTTTAATTTTTCATTGACAAAGCATAGATGCCGCTCACCATTTCCAGTGGAAAAAATGGAAATTACAAGCTTGGGCATAGTCTGATTTCCTTTGAAGAGGAGTTGCATTAGGGCAAACTGGGAATGCATTTGCTTTATTTTTATGTGACACTTTCTTGTTGAGTAACTCAGATGTTCTATGTAACCTCATCAACCCCTGGGATATCACACAGTCTGGATTATACACTGCAGATTGTTTCCTTAATTTGAAACTGATATAATTCTACAAACACATGCAGTACACACAGCAAGACAGTGTGCTTATTGGGAGTTTTTCATGGTTTATTTGTTTACAAAATTGAATAAGAGCAATAATTGGACAGACTGATTCATTGCTTAGGGACTGCCCTAAGAGCAGCTGATCTGTTTTAATGTGTCTCTCCATTTCTTTAGCCAGGTTGTATATTTTTCCCTTAATGTTCTGTTTTATATGCGTGCTCTAGTATATATTAATAGGTTTATATGTAAGAGATATTTTACCTAAATAAGAATAGGTCTTGTTGTTTGGGTTGATAGTTACTCAGAGTTTATTATAGTGTAGGGTATGTGAGGGAGAGGATGGTCCATTTGATTAGGGCTTCAAGTTTACCAAGAATCTTAAATTTGGATATGGACATTATCTCCAGGTGAAACCATTCATATAGTCAGGAAGACATCCTGGTGTAATTGAAAAGGCACTCATCGTACAGATTTACCTACGTTTAACATCAAACCACTATAAAAATATGCACCATGTATTTTTCAATGATTTTTTTTTTTTTTACTAGAACTAAACCCTGTGGCTGTCTTGTGAATGCTCATTGCTGTCAAGTCAATTCTGACTCATAGCGACCCTATAGGACAGAGTAGCTGGTGGATTCAAACTACTGATCTTTTGGATAGCAGCCAAATGCTTAACCACTGTGCCACCAGGGCTCCTTTATGACCGTCTCATGAATAGTACCGTTATATTGTAACACATTTGTGTGTGTGTGTTAAAGTTATTGAAATTTTCTTTCAGTATGTGCACATCTAATTGACCGCCATTTTTGAACTTTGACTTGATATTTCTTTATTTGCTTAATACATGAGCACACCTCAAAAATATAGAAATGACAGGACTCCTTTTGACTTGGCGAAGTCATACACCTCCCTCATTTACATTTGCTGTGGACCAGGAGGATGACTGTAAATGGCTGCTCTGTACGCCCAATTTAGATAGCTCTTCTTAGCTTTACCTCAGGGCTTTATATATTTAGTAAAGGAAAACATATTTATCTTCTTAGCAACAGACACAAGAAATTCATTTGTAGGGAAAGGCTAGCTTTTCTGAAAAAGGCTTTGATGCATAGCTGTGGCATGGAAGGCAACTTCAGGCTGGCTTCTACACTCACATTAAAGACTGGAAATAATTTTAATAATTTTGTAGAAAGAAGAAGGAGGGCCAGCAGAATAGTGAATATAAGGGAATTTTATGGAGAGAGGAAGATGACCATACCTGAGAGAGATACTACACTGTTTCCTAAATAAACAGTTAAGATAATTGCTTTAGTAAATTCTACATTAAATGCCAGAAATGCTTTTGTGGAAGTAGGGCTCTTTCTGAGGATATCAGAAAAAAGGGTAATGAAGTGACTAGTTATTTAAGATACATGAAGGAATGATGTAATTGGAGAAGGGCAGGTTACAAAGCAGAGCTTCAGCAGGGCAGAAGATTGACAACTTGTGCCCCAGGCTGCTGGGAAGGGATCTTGATAACTGGAGACAAAAGGCAAGGAACTGTTGAGCCTAAGGGGCTTTCACTATTGGGGAAAGTAACCTGGGCTTTATCGTAGTCCCACCAGTGCCAGGAGGGTTTGTCTCACTCTTCCTATGTGGGACATAAGAAGTAGTGGGATTAGAGCCAGTCTTTGTTACCAGACAGACTGGAGCCCACAGCCAGGGTCTTCTACATGGCAGCAGTGTGATATTTGGCAAATTCCTTAACTTTCTTTGCCTCAGTATCCTTAACAGTGCATTGAGGTTACTAATACCCACCTTAAAGTGTTCCTGTGAGACCTGAATGAGGTAATGCACAGAACATCTTTGTCAGAGACCTAGATATAAAAAGTGCTCAATAAATGATAGCTATCATTTTTTTTTTTTTTTTGTCATCGTTAGTAGTAGTACTATCATCACAACTTTGAAAGATATTCAGACATTGGGTAAGGGAACTATAGAAGAACCAATTTGTTGTGAAGGAACAATGTGTTCTAACAGTTCCACATTTTGCAAGAAATTTAGCAGTAATAATTCAGAACAAAAATAGCTAAAGCAATAGATGCAGACTTGGTGATTTTTCAAAATTAAACCCTGACACTTGGAGACTCAATGTCCTCTGGAATTAGAGCACAAGCTTGGGTTGAGAAAGTAAACCTGAACACACAAATAAGTAAGAACCAGGGTGGGGTAGATGGAGGCAGTGGTGGTTCAGTGATAGAATTCTAGCCTTCCATGGGGGAGACCTGTTTCGATTCCCGGCCAATACATCTCATGTGCAGCCATCGCCCCTCTGTCAGCGGAGGATGCATGTTGCTATGATGCTGAGCAGGTTTCAGCTGAGCTATCAGACTAAGACAGACTAGGAAGAAAGGCCTATTGACCTACTTCTGAAAATCAACCAATGAAAACCCTATGGATCACAATGGTCTAGTCCATAACCAATCGTGGTGATAACGGAGGACCAGGTAGTGTTGCATGCCATTGTGTGTGGGGTCACCAAGAGTCGAGCGCTGTTTTGATGGCAGCTAAAAACAACAAAAATGTGGGACAGGGACCACTGCAGCCTCATAAGATGGCCTGAAGAGGGAAACATTGAATGCTTGGGAGTCAGAGCTAAAGTTACCTGGGGCTTAGAGAATCTCTTAGACAGATCTCTGAGAATCAGAACCTAAGGTCAGAATTTACGTGCTCCTAGAAGGAACTGGTGAGGGTATGTATGGGGGAAGCAGGGCAGGAAAAGGGAAGGGAAGAAGCCAAGTAAGAGTGCAATATTAGGAAAAATCCCAGTCTCAACCTCATCCTGTGGGAAGATCTAGAGCCTAAATTGTATCCCACCTTTTGCCTCCCTTAAGGGAGAGAACTGGCTTTTGTTACTCCAGCACCTTCCAGTCTTTGGTATTTCCCAGAGCTAACTATAAGGCACCAACTGAAAGCAGAATGGAGAGACCCAGCTTGTGGCCAGACACCTCCGCCTTACTTGTGGGGAGCTATTCATTTGGCACCCTCAGGGTAGGCATCATGAGTAGCACAAAAGCCACACACTCGACTACTAACCAAAAGATTGGCAGTTTGAACCACCTGAGAGGTGCCTCAGAAGAAAGGCTTGGCAATCTATTTGAAAATTCCGTGGAGCACAGTTCTGCTCTGACACATCTGGAGTTGCCATGAGTCGGAATTCACTCTATGGCAACTGCTTTTACCCTCAGGATGGATCAAATCAATCATCAAACACTGAAATCCTTCAGTAAACTAACAGGTTGGTAAGCAGCTACTGCTATGAACTCCCTGAGTATCCTATGACCTCTCTGGCTGCCCCAGGCCACTCCCAGGCCACTTCAGATTTCCCCACAGTGTAATGTTCTAATTCTTCAGTGTCCTGCCATAGAGGCTGAAGAAGGCTTGGAGTATCACCCACGGATAGTCTTCCAGACCATCAGTATATAATTTAAGTTGTTGGTCAAACTGTCTAGTTTCCTAACTCTTCCCTCAAGAGGATACCTGTCAAAGCACTATGGCAGAAACATCACATTTTGGGATTTTCATAGGTGAATTTTTCTTCCTTATTTAGAGAGGCCAAGACATTTTTAGTAATGCCCTTGGACTGATTTAGTAAAGCACCTTTTAAAGGCAAGCCATCTCATTTCTCTTCTGAATCCAGGTATTTAACGGGAAACTTCAGAGAAACAGCCTGGGAATCACTGTAAAGTGATGCACCCTGCATGGGGAGAGGAAGGCAGAGTGCCACTACTTAGTACAACTAGGCGTGTGGCTGTGTTTACTCCTGTGAGTCCCACTGAGGCTTCTCTAATGACTGTTTTGACAAGCTAAATCTGCCTTCCATCCAAGTTGGTAAATAGAGCTGTTTTATAGTACAGTGGGAGGAGGCTGCACCTGCAAGTCAGTGATAGGATAACAAGGCACATGCTGCGAGGATAGATGGGCTTAACTCTTTCCACTAGTCATTTGCCTCCTAGGCAAGTTCCAGTGGGACTTGAATCTAGACAGGGTCCTGCTCAGTCATGCCTGAGGAAAGATGAGACATTCAATTCCCCAACTGGTTTCTGGATTACTTCTAACTTTATGCATGATAACATACCCTTAGGTAAAAGGTGTGTTTGTTCGTGCTGTGCTTATATGTGAATGGGGTTGTCACAGACTGGTTTGCCAAGAATCAGACTACAAAACAGAGTTGTAAGGGCCAGCAGCTTATTTTGGAAGTGATCCCAGGAAGCACTTGGTAAGGGCTTGGGGAAGCGAGCAGGAAAGAGAGAGAGAGTGTCACTGAGCAGGTTACCCTTACTGGGGAAGTCTAGGAGCCAGTGTAGAACATGAGCCTAAAGGATATCCCCACCAAGGTGCTGGTGGCATCACTATATATTTGATGCTCTTTTTTTTTTTTTTTTTTTTTAACCAGGTCATTTTACCTCTGTATTTACTTGTCTCTCAGGATACACATGTGAGTTTGTAAATCCGTGGCTGATCGATGAGTCAGAACAAATAGGGGTTGGGTGCAAAGTTTTGGTTATTACTTAATGTTCTTGAGATTGGTCATTGAAATAGACATCTCTGTAACTCAAACCACAAAAATATTGGGAGGTTTTCAGGATGTCAGAAAAAAAAAAAGGAAATTAAAGTAATACCAACCGCAGGGAGCTAAGGAAATAGAAAAAAAACAAAAACAAAAACACATTTACTCTAAGTCAATCTAGGTAACCTAGTAAATTGAGTCCTAGATTGAGATTCAGAAGACTCAGATTCAGTTCCATGATTTGTCCCAACCAGAAACGTGACCATGGTTTACCTCTCACCTACTCTGGCCTCAGTTTCACCATGTAGATGAGGAGAAGGTTGCATTACATGATCTCTTCTGATTCCAACGTTCAACAGATTTATTTGCTTCTCTTTCTTCTAACATTTTTAAGGAGAAAGATCATATATATATATATATTTTCCATTTTTATATCTTTTTTCCATTACATATGCAATTTCATAAACTTAGGAAACACTTGGAAAATAGAGAAAAGAAAAAAAAAGAACATCATTCATATACTTTCCATGTCATTTTTGTGTCTCTGTCTTTCTTATGAAAGGTATTTTTATGTAGTCAAAATCATAATGTAAAAACAATTTTGTATTTTTATATAGCAGTAAAAAAGTAAACAGAAGGGAATGTGGTGGCTTTTTTCAAATACTTGAAAGGCTGTATGTGAAAGAGATGACAGGACTTGTTCTGTGCAGATTCAAGGGACCAATGAAAGGAGGCAGCATAGATTTTGTTTCAATCTATGGGGAAAAGGTTCTTATTCTGTGTCATTAGAGGAATGCTGGGGCTTGAATGAGGTCCTAGAGAAATGTTAAGGAGAGAAGATGTCACTCCTTTTTGGGAGTACATACGTTTGAGATTTTCTCATTTTGCACTCTAACTGCCACCTTCTATCTTTGTAAAGTCGTCAATGTTATCACTTCATTAACAGACTCATAGAAGCCGTTTCCACATTTTTGGAGTGAATGTTCTTACTAATAACTCTTCTAGGGAGGACACAGATAAAAAAACCCTTAGACATCACCATAGCTATGCCCCAGGCAGAGGAGAGATACAAAAAAATAAAGTATTTTCATAATCTCTCCAAATTTTTTTATTACAAGCTACCTTGAATTGCATCCACTTAGCCTTGTATGTTTCCTCTAGTATTTCAAACTGGTATATTTCATCATCTGTCCATACTGTTTTTGCGAAATTATATATCAGAATCCTGGTATTGCTTCTCTTAGATTAATAATTGATGGCATAATTTGGCTCACATCAGCTATGGGTAACATTGGTGGCAGATGCAGCAAGGCACGCAGTCACATTCATTAAACATTGCTCACAAAACAGGCTTGGAATCTTCTTGAAAAAGGGGTGAAAACAAGAACTCTAATTCTTACAAACTTATACCCCTCTTCTTTTCCTTTTTCTTTATTTCAGTGCAGTTCTTTAAAAAATATTTTAGTGTGCCCAGGAGTTAAATTGATCATCAACTAGAGGCCAACTCTGTTCTGCTTGAAGAACCATTCAGAAGGGGACATTTGGGTATTCAACATCATTGTAAGATGAGGGAAGCATACGCAGGAGGAATTAAATCCTCTTGACATATCATTGCAGAAGGCAGTTAGCAAAAACATTTTTCTACCAAATTACTTTTTAAAGGTTTTATTGGGATTTACAACAGAGAGACTTTAGATGGCAGATAGAGACAAGGTGGAATTTCAGACATGATCTGTAATAGGAATACCTAGGCAGGAGACCCATTTCTTCTTGGATGTTGGTGCTTTTATTTCTATCTATTGCAACAATTATAACTTAATGATAGCTATATCTTACTTCTGTATGGTGTTGTCTTCAACTTCATTTTGCATATGCTTGTTTTATTTTATATGATCTTAAAATAAGAGCTGTAAGAATAGGAAATCAAAGGTGTATATAAACTTATATGTGACAGTCTGACTTGATTTGTAAATGTTCACTTGAAGCTCAATAAAAGTTAACAACAACAAAAAAAAAGCATAGGAAATCAATGTATCAAGGCCATTCAAAGAATCTGAGGCTCTGAAAGATAATGGACTTTCCCAAATTCATAAAAATATTCATAACAGTAGTAAGACTTGATTCCAGGTTGTCTGCTGTCCGGTCCAATTTTTTTTCCTCATATGCTCATTTTAAAATAAATTTTCCATCAATGTGAGGCAGTAGAAACTGAAATAAAGTTAACCCAACTGTGACATACAACTTACTATTACCTCTAGAGAAAAACAGTATCGCATATGGCAAGAGCCTGGGGCAAAAGACAGAAAATGGGGCTCAAGTCTTAGTTTTATTCCACTTAGATTGAACTGGATAAGTTGGCCATTTCCACAATTCTTCTGAAACTTATTTCCTTACATTCTCCTTTAGGTTAGATAAAACATATATATATACCCAGAACCAAATCCAGTGCCACCGAGTCGATTCCTACACATAGTGACCATATATATATATATATATGTATATATATATATTTTCTCCTTTCGAGCTCCCCTTCAATGTCAAAACAAAAACATCAAGCAAAAACCCCTACTCGTTTAGTTTCACTTAGCCTCAATGTCCACATTTTCTTAAATGTTTTTCAAGATGATCTATAATTTGATGATATGGGTTGGCAGTTCCCGATAGCCTAGAATAATGAAGAACTGGTTGAAGAGTTGTCCTGTGGCTGCCAAAAATGTGTATACTCTTCAGCTAAGTGGAGTTTTTTAGTATTTTATGAAAGAAAAATGTGGAAGATACCAATAGAGTATTCAGTTACTTTAGTCTCTATAAGTTATATCTAGGTTGATTATTAGATTCCTGTTGTCATTTTGTGTGGCTACCTTGCCATTTCAAGGATGTCTAACTTCTCTGTATTCATTGCTTCCAAGAAGAATGAAAAACAAAATGTTTATGCTGCAGGATTCCATCTGGAGAAAGCCAAGGGTAGTTCTAAATTTGTAGAGTGGCACAAAATGTTGAGACTTCACAGTTCATAATATTATCACTCTTTTTTTTTTCTTTTGTAAAATTTCATCAATTTTTTAAAAGTAAACCTTTTATTCTGGGAAAATTGTATATTCATATGCAATTATAAGAAATAATAAAGAGACTTCTGGCCAACATGGCACTGTAGACAGAAGCACCACATCATCCCTCCAAAGCAAAGACCAGAAAAACTAAGTAAAACAGAGACAAACGTCATTCCTGGAACCTGAAATGTCAAATGAAGAGAAAAAGAACTCAGCCAAGCACCAAATGGAATAAGAAACTGACAGACGACAGCGAGGAGAGATATGTGTGGAGGGCCCCATCTGCTAACTCAGCATGGATTTGCCATCGTAGACTCCTGTTGCAGATCAGCAGACAGGGAGCACGAGAAACCAGAATTGAGGAACTCCCAACAGGAGACAGAGCACCCAGTAACCAGCAATACACGCATTCCCAACCCCACTCTCTTCCCCGTTGCACTACCTCTAAGCTTCCTGGCTGGCTGCAGTGGCTCAGCCGGCCGGGAAGTGCAGTGTCCCTGCAGCTTGGATTCACTCCACCCATGTCAGAGATGGGTGGTCAGGGAGTATGGGAAAGCAGCTTCATGAAGTTCCCAGTAGGAGACAGAGCACCCAGTAACAAACGATCTACACTTTCCTGACCCCCTCCTTCTCCCTCACTCCAGCCTCCTCTGCTTCACACCAGCCACAGTCTCTTGGCCAAGAGGCAACTGCTTTGGCCTCAGGCTGCTTCGATTCACCCTGCTGACACTGGCAGAGCCCCTGAGGTGGTATTCGTTCTTTTCGTCTCTTTTGGTTTCTTCTGTGCCTCCTACCACCTCCCCCATCTTTCTCTGGGACACCTGTTCTTTATAACATCTTTGCTTCTTCTTGAAAAGCTCTGAAGCCATGCTCAACTGGGAAACCACTCCCCCAGCCCACAACACCACGCCGATGGGATGCCTGGGGCTTTTTTTTCCCTTGTTTTGCTCTATTCTGTTTTGTTTTCTTTTTCTTTTTGCAGTTTGTGAGCCCCTTCTAGCAGGGCTGAACTGCACAGCTTAGGAGCCACTCCACCAATCTGCACAGCTGCTTGGGTGGGATCCCTGGGGACATGTCTTTTTTCCTTTTCTTCTTTCTTTTTTTTTTCCTTTTCTCTGTCTTTTTGCTATTTTGTCTTTCTTCATTTCTCAATTCTCTTCTCTCTACACTTATCTTCTTTTCCTTTCTTCTGAATACCTGACGCCATGTGACATCTATATCCCCTCTAGCCAGGCTATACTGTGCAGTCTGGGAGCCACTTCCCCAGTCTTAGGAGCCCCACCAGTGGGACTCTGGGACTCCTGGGGGCTTTTTGTTTCCAAATTTTTATCTAGTTTTTTTTTTTCTTTTTGCTTTTTTTTTATTTCTTGTTTTCTCATATCTCTACTCCAACGGCAGTTGTTTGCTTGTTTGTTTTTGGCTCATGTTCCTCTCTCCTTACTCTCCTCTTTTTCATACCCATTAGCTCCACACATCACAACCTCACCCTCTTTCCTGCATATCTGCACTGTACACTGAACATCGCACCCCTGAGCAGCACAGGCACAGCCTACTGGAACCTGTCCAGCACTGATCCCTGGCCCTCCCTGTTGGCCCTAGTATGTGTCACAAGCAACCCATTCCAGCCCCTCCCGTGCAGCTGGACATGCCCTGCTGCACCATAGCTGAATGACTGGCCCTGCCCATTTGACAAAGAGGTGAAAAGTATCATGACTATAGATGAACAAACAACAAAGAACACACAGCCTGCCTGCTGAGACATAACCAAATAAAACAAAAAGGCAGGACAAAACAAACAAATCTACAATCAAGAAAATAACTACTGAATGTCCTGAAGACAGAAGAAAATATCAAAATGCATTAAAAAAAAAAAAAAAAAGGACAGGATGGTTCCAGTAGGCATCCAAAATAAAACACCAGATGACTTTCCAGAAGAAAAGGCAATAGAACTACCTGATAGGGAATTCAAATCTCAAATGTTCAGAGCTATCCAAAGGTTGAAGCAAAAAGCAGACAAAAATGAGGAAAAAATAGACAAATTGATGGAAAAGACAGACAAATTCATGGAAAATACAGACCAAAAAAATGGAGCAACGCAGGAAAATAATACAGGAACAAAATGCCAAAATAAATTCACAACTAGAAATCATACAAAAACAACAATTAGAAATCCAAAAGATAAACAACAAGATTTCAGAAATGAACAGTGTCATGGAAGGACTGAGGAGCAGATTTGAAACGATGGAAGACAAAATCAGTGAAATTGAAGACAAACACTTAGCTATAACTCTGAGGAAAAATCAGGAAAAAGAACAAAGAAAAATGAAGAAACCCTGAGAATTATGTGGGATATAAATCAAAAGCAAAAATTTGCAAGTGATTGGAGTCCCACAACAGGGAGAGAAAATGGAAAACGCAGACAGGATCATTTAAAAATTTCTGACAGAAAATTTCCCTTACATGATCAATGATGAAAAATTGACCATACAAGAAGCTCAATGAACCCCATATAGGATAGACCCCAAAAGAAAAACAAGGCACATCATAATCACACTCGCTAAACCAAAAACAAAGAAAAAATCCTGTGAGCAGCTTGAGAAAAACAAAAAGTCACATACAGAGGAGAAACAATAAGACCAAGTTCTGATTATTTGGCAGAGACCATGCAGGCAAGAAGGCGATGGGATGACATATATAAAACCTTGATAGGAGAAAATTGCCAAACAAGAATAATACATTCTGCAAAACTTTCATTCAAATATGATGGTGAAATTAAGACATTTCCAGATAAACAGAAATTAAGGGAATATATAAAAACCAAACAAAACTTTCAAGAATTATTAAAGGGAGCCCTTTGGTCTGGGAACAAACAACATCAGACCACAGCCTGAATCTCGAATGCAAGATTGTACCATCCAGATATCAACCTAGGAAATTAACTCTCAAGGACTATCGAAAGCCAAAACAATTGCAACAGGGAAACAGATAGGTTAATCTGTAATGACAACAATTTCAGAACAATAAAAAAGGGAATAAATGGTATAGGTATATAATTTTATAATGGAGAGGAAGGCGAGGAGATACCAAGTAATAATAGACTGGTTCAAACCTAGGATGATAAGGGTAAATTTCAAGGTAACCACAAAGAAAGTTAACAAACCTGCTCATCGAAATACAGAAGAAAAATATAAAGTCTCAATGAAAACAAAATCTACAAAAACAAAATAAATGAAAAAGATAGCCACAAACAAAAGGAACTCAACACAGGAGAGGAGAGGAACAATGTTAGCACTACAAAAAAAAGCAATAAACTCACACCTATCAATAATTACGCTGAATGTAAATGGCCTAATGCACCCATAGAGAGACACAGAGTGACAGAATGGATTTAAAAAAAAAAAAAAAAGATCCATCAATATGCTGTCTACAAGAGAAACACCTTAAAAACAAAGAAGTAAATTTATTAAAAATTGAAGGATGGAAAAAAAATCAAGCAAATAACTACCAAAAAAAGAGCAGGAGTGGCAATACTAACCTCAGATAAGATAGACTTTAAACTCTAACAGCACTGAAAACAGAAATGGACAGTTCCACAATAATAGTAGGAAACTTGAACACACCACTCTCAGTAAAGGACAGAACATCCAGAAAGAAACTCAACAAAGATACAGAGGAGCTAAAGAGCACAATCAGCCAAATTGATCTCATAGACATATATAGAACACTCTACCCAACAGCTGCAAAATACACATTCTTTTTCAATGCACATGGAATGTTCTCCAGAACAGACTACATCTTAGGCCACAGAGCAACCCTCAACAAAATCCAAAACATTGAGATAATACAAAGTATCTTCTCTGACCACAGTGCCATCAAAGTAGAAATTAACAACAGGAAGAGTAAGGGAAAAAAAAAATCAATTACATGGAAACTGAATAACACTGTGCTTAAAAACCACTGGGTAATGAAAAATGGAATAAAAGAAAATCATAGGGTCAAATGAGAATGAAAACACATCATACCAAAACCTTTGGGACACAGCAAAGCCAGTCCTCAGAGGTCAATTTATAACAGTAGATGCACACATCAAAAAAGAAAAAAGGAACAATATCAAAATATTAGTTACAAAACTTGAACAAATAGAAAGAGAACAGCAAAAGAAACCCATATCCACCAGAAAAAAGGAAATAATAAAGATCAGTGGAAAATAAATGAAATAGAGAATAGAAAAACAATAAAAAGAATCAACAAAACCAGAAGTTGGTCCTTTGAAAGGATCAACAAAATCGACAAACCACTAGCCAAAATGAAAAAAGAAAAACAGGAGAGAACTCAAATAACCCAAATAAGAAATGAAATGGGGGACATTAGAACAGACCCAGCTGAAATAAAAAGGATTATAACAGTTTATTATGAAAAACTGTACTCCAACAAATTTGCAAACCTAGAGAAAATGGACAAATTTCTAAAGACACACTACCTACCCAAACTAACACAAAATGATGTTGAAAATCTGAACAGACTCGTAACAAGAGAAGAGATTGAAAAGGTAAAAAAAACAAAAAACAAACTATCAACAAAAAATTCCTGGCCCCGATGGCTTCATTGGAGAATTCTACCAAACATTCAGAGAAGAACTTACACCAGTACTACTCAAACTATTTCAGAATACAGAAAAGGAAGTGATACTTCCAAATTCATTCTATGAAGCCAGGATAACCCTGATATCAAAACCAGGCAAAGACACCACAAAAAAAGAAAATTTCAGACCAATATCTCTTGTAAATATAGATGCAAAAATTCTCAACAAAATAATAGCCAATAGAACTCAGCATTGTATCAAAAAAATAATACACTGTGACCAAGTAGGATTCATACCAGGTATTCAAGGAAGGTTCAACATTAGAAAATCAATCAACATAATCCACCACACAAATAAAAGGAAAGAATCATGTGATCATTTCAATCAACACAGAAAAGGCATTAGACAAATTCCAACAACAATTCCTGATAAAAACTCTCAATAAAATAGGTATAGAAGGGAAATTTCTCAACATAATAAAGGGTGTCTACACAACACCAATGGCCAGCATCATTCTCAATGGGGAGAGGCTGAAAACATTCCCCTTGAGAACAGGAACGAGACATTTTTGCAAGGATGCCCTTTATCACCACTCCTATTTTACATTGTGTTGGGAGTCTTAGCTAGAGCAATAAGGCGAGAAACAAAAATAAAGGGCATCCAAATTGGTAATGAAGAAGTTAAACTCTCCCTATTTGTGGACGATATACTATACTTAGAAAATCCAAGAGACTCCATGAGAAAACTACTGCAACTAATAGAAAGATTCTGCAGACTATCAGGATACAAGATAAACATTAAAAAATCAGTTGGATTCCTATACACCAATAAAGAGAACAACAAAAAGGAGATCAGGAAAACAATAGCGTTTACAATAGCCCCTAAAAAAATGAAATATTTGGGAATAAATCTAATCAGGGATGTAAAAGACCTACACAAAGAAAACTACAAAACACTACTGCAAGAAACCAGAAAAGACCTACGTAAATAGAAAAACATACCATGCCCAGGGATAGGTAGACTCAACATTGTGAAAATGACAATTCTATCCAAAGTGATCTACAAATACAATGCAATACCAATCCAAATACCAACAACATTCTTTAAAGTGATGGAAAAACTTATCATTAATTTTATAGGGAAAGGGAAGAGGCCCCAGATAAGTAAAGCACTACTGAGGAAGAAGAATTAAGTAGGAGGACTTGCACTACCTGACTTCAGATCCTACTATACAGCCACGGTAGTCAAAACAGCCTGGTATTGGTACAAGGACAGATACATTGATCAGTGGAACAGAATTGAGAACCCAGATGTAAATCCATGCACCTATGGTCACCTGATTTTCTACAAGGGCCCAAAGTCCATCAAATGGGGAAAAAGATAGTCTTTTTAACAAATGGTGCTGGCAAAATTGGGTGTCCATCTGAAAAAAATGAAACAGGACTCATACCTCACACCATATACAAAAACTAACACAAAATGGATCAAAGACCTAAATATAAAGTCAAAAACTATGAAGTTCATAGAAGGAAAAATAGGATCAATGCTATAAGCATTAGCAGGATACAAATCACAACCAACAACACACAAGCTTCAGAGGATAAGCTAGATAACTGGGATCTTCTAAAAATTAAACACTTATGCTCATCAAAAGACTTCATCCAAAGAGTAAAAAGACAACCTATAGACTGGGGGAAAAAAAAATTGGCTATTATAAATCAGACAAAGGTCTAATCTCTAAAATCGACGAGAAAAGCCAACACCTCTACAACAAAAAGACAAATAATCCAATTAAAAAATGGGCAAAGGAAATGAACAGATGCTTCACAAAAGAAGACCCTCAAGCAGCCAACAGACACATGAAGAAATGCTCACGGTCTCTAGCCATCAGAGAAATGTAAATCAAAACCACAATGAGAAACCATCTCCCCCTGGCATTACTGGCATGAATCAATAAAACAGAAAATAACAAATGTTGGAGAGGCTGCAGGGAGATTGGAACTCTTATGTGCTGCTGGTAGGAATGCAAAATGATACAATCATTTTGGAAAATGACATGGCACTTCCTTAGAAAACTAGAAATAGAAATACCATACGATCCAGCAATCCCACTCCTAGGAATATATCTTAGAGAAATAAGAGTCGTCACACAAATAGATATATGTACACCCGTGTTCATTGCAGCATTGTTCACAATAGCAAAAAGGTGAAAACAACCTAGATGCCTATCAAGAGATGAATGGATAAAAAACAAACTGTGGTACATATGCACAATGGAGTATTATGCAATGCTACAGAACAATGATGAATCTGTGAAGCATCTCATAATATGGATTAATCTGGAAGACATCACGCTGAGTGAAGTAAGTCAATCACAAAAGGACAAATATTGTATGAGACCACTATTGTAAAAACTCATGAAAAGGTTTACATATAAACAGAAACAATCTTTGATGGTTATGAGGAAGGGAAAGGGTGCAGATGGAAAAACGCTTAATAAACAATAGATAAGTGGTAACTTTGGTGAAGGGTAAGACAGGACACGATACTGGGGAAGCCAGCAAAGCCTGTATAAGGCAAGGAACATGGTAGCTCCATAGACACATCCCAACTCCCTGAAGGACTGAATTGCTGGGCTGAGGGCTGTGGGGATCATGGTCTCAGGGAACATCTAGTTCAACTGGCATAACAGAGTTTATAAAGAAAATGTTCTACACTCCACTTTGGTGAGTAGCATCTGGGGTCTTAAAAGCCTATGAGGGGCCATCTAGGATACTGCACTGGTCTGACCCCTTCAGGAGCAAGGAAGAATGAAGAAAACTAAAGACACAAGGGAAAGATTAGTCCAAAGTACTGATGGGCCACATCTGCCACGGCCTCCACCTGACTCAGTCCAGTACAATTAGATGGTGCCCGGCTACCACCACTGACTGCTCTGACAGGGATCATAATACAGGGTCCCAGGCAGAGATGGAGAAAAACATAGAACAAAATTCTAACTTGAAAAGAAAGACCAGACTTGCTGGCCTGACAGAGACAGGAGAAACCCTGAGAGTATGGAACCCAGTCACCTTTCAGCTCAATAATGAGACCACTTTTGATGTTCACCCTTCAGCCAAAGACTGAACAGATCCATGGAACAAAACAAGACTAAAGGGGCACACCAGCCCTGGGGCAGGGACTGGAATGTAGGAGGGAGTAGGAATGCTGGTAATAGGGAAGCCAGGGTTGAGAAGCGAGAATGTTGACATGTTGTGTGATTGTTAACCAATGTCGTACAACAATGTTTGTACTATTTGATGAGAAACTAGTTTGTTCGGTAAACCTTCATCTGAAGTTCAATTAAAAAAAAAAAAGAAATAATAAAATTGTGTCTTTTACCCAATTTCCCTTGGCAGTAACATATGGCAAAACTTTAGAACAATATAACAACCAGGATACTGACATTAATATAGTTACTATACAGGACATTTCCGTTATTCCAAGTATCCTCTATCTTGACATTTTATAGGTATATCCACTTTCCTCCTGCTTGCACCCACCCCTGGAAATCACAGATCCATTATATGTTTCTAAAATTTTGTCATTTGCTGATATGGCATGACTCAAAATGAGAAGAAATAGCTGCAAATATCCACTAATAATTGAAATGTGGAATGTTTGAAGTATGAATCTAGGAAAATTGGAAGCTATCAAAAATTAAATGGAATGCATAAAGATCAATATTCTAGGCATTATTGAGCTGAAATTGACTGGCATTGGCCATTTTGAATCAGACAATCATATGGTCTACTATGCCAGGAATGACAAATTAAGGAGGAATGACCTTACATTCATCATCAAAAAGAACATTTCACCATCTATCCTGAAGTACAACGATGTCAGTGATAATATCCATACGCCTACAAGTAAGACCAGTCAATATGAGTATTATTAAAATTTACATACCAACTGCTAAGCCCAAAGATGAAGAAATAAAAAATTTTAAGCAACTTCTGCAGTCTGAAATTGATCAACCATGCAATCAAAATGCACCAATAATTACTGGTGATTGGAATGTGAGAGGTGGAAACAAGAAGGATCAGTAGTTGGAAGATATGATGTTGGTGATAGAAATGATGTCAGAGATCACATGATAGAATTTTGCAAGATCAATGACTTATTCATTACTAATACCTTTTCTGGACAACATAAACAGTGACTATACACCTGGACCTTGTTAGATGGAATACACAGGAATCATATCTACTACATCTGTGGAAAGAAATGATGGAGAATTTCAATATCAAGGCCTGGGGCTGACTCTGGAACAGACCATCAATTGCTCATACGCAAATTCAAGTTGAAGCTGAAGAAAATTAAAGGGATCCCACAGGAGTATATCATACCTGAACTTAGAGACTATCTCAAGAATAGATTTGACCCATTGAACGCTAATAACCAAAGATCAGATGAGTTGTCGGATGATATAGTGGACATCGTACATGAAGAAAGCAAAAGGTCATAAAAAAGACAGGAAAGAAAGATCAAAATGGATGTCAGAAGAGACCCTGGAACTTGCTTTTGAACGTAGAGTAGTGAAAACTAACAGAAGAAATGATGAAGTAAAAAAGCTGAACAGAAGGTTTCAAAGGGAGGTGTGAAAATACAAAATAAAGTATTGTAATTAAATGTGCAAAGCCTTGGAGTCAAAAAAACAAAAAAACTGGCTTAGTCATTGCTCAAGCTGAAAGAACTTAAGTAAAAATTCAAGCCTTGAGTTGCAGTATTGAAGGATTCTACAGGGAAAAAATTGAACAACACAGGAAGCATCAAAAGAAGATGGAAGGAATACATAGATAGAGTCACTGCATCAGAACGAATTGGTCAGCCTTCAACCATTTCGAGAGGTAGCATATGACCAAGAGCTGATGGTAATGAAGGAAGAAATTCAAGCTGCACTGAAGGCACCGACAAAAAACAAGACTCCAGGAAGTGACAGAATATCAACTGAGATGTTTCAACAAACAAATGCAGCACTGGAAGTGTTCATTCATCTATACCACGAAATTTGGAAGACAGCTCCCTGGCCAACAGATTGGAAGAGATTCATATTTGTGCCCATTCCAAAGAAAGATGATTCAACAGAATACAGAAATTATCGAACAAATGTTATTAATACCACACGTAAACAAAATTTTGCTGAAGATCATTCAAAAGCGGTTGCAGCAGTACATTAACAGGGAACTGCCAGAAATTCAAGCCAGATTCAGAAGAGGATGTAGTAGGAGGGATATCATTGCTAATGTCAGGTGAATCTTGGCAGAAAGCAGAGAATACCTGTGTTTTATTGACTATGTAAAGGCATTTGACTGAGGGTCATAACAAATGATGGATAACATGGCAAAGAATGGGAGTTCTAGAACACTTAATTGTGCTCATGAGGAATCTGTACACAGACCAAGAGGCAGTTGTTCAAAGAGAACAAGGGGATACTGTGTGGGTTAAGTTAGGAAATGTGTGTGTTGGGGTTATATCTTTCCCCATGTTTATTCAATCTGTGTGCTGAGCAAATAATCGAGAAGCTGGAATAAATGAAGAAGAGCACAGCATCAGGATTGGAGGAAGACTCATTGACAACCTGTGTTATGCAGATGACACAACCTTGCTTGCTGAAAGCGAAGAGGGCTTGAAATACTTACTGATGAAGATCAAAGACTACAGCCTTCAGTATGGGTTACACCTCAACGTAAAGAAAACAAAAATCCTCACAACTGGACCAATAAGCAACATCTTGATAAACAGAGAAAAGATGGAAGTTAATTGGATTTCATTTTACTTGGATCTACAATCAATAGCCATGGAAACAGTAGTCAACAAATCAAGCAACACATTGCATTGGGCAAATGTGCTGCAAAAAAACCTCTTTACAGTGTTAAAAAGGAAAGATGTCACCTTCTGGACTAAGGGGTGCCTGATCCAAGCAATGGTGTTTTCAATTGCCTCATATGCATGGGAAAGCTGTACAAAGAATATGGAAGACCAAAGAAGAATTGATGCATTTGATTTATGGTGTTGGTGAAGAAAATGGAACACACCATAGACTGCCTGCAGAACGAAGAAATCTGTCTTGGAAGAAGTACAGTCAGAACTAATGGACCACAACTACCACAGGCTCCACCAGACTGAGTCCAGCACATCTAGATGGTGCCTGGCTACTACCATTGACTGCTCTGACAGGGACACAATAGAGGGTCCTGAAAAGAGCTGGAGAAAAATGCAGAACAAAATTCTAACTCACAAAAAAAGACCAGACTTACTCGCCTGAGAGAGGCTGGAGAAACGTTGAGAGTATGGCCCCTGGACACCCTTTTAACTCAGTACTGAAGTCACTCATGAGGTTCACCCTTTGGCCAAAGATTAGAAAGTCTCATGAAACAAACGGAAACTAAATGGGTACACCAGCTCAAAGGCAAGGACGAGAAGGCAGGAGGGGACAGGAAAGCTGGTAACGGGGCACCCAATGTTGAGAAGGGGAGTGTGTTGACATGTCCTGGGGTTGGCAACCAATGTCACAAAACAATATGTGTGTTAACTGTTTAATGAGAAACTAATACACTCTGTAAACCTTCATCTAAAGTACAATAAAAAGAAAAAAAAAAAAAGAAGTACAGCCAGAATGCTCCTTAGAAGCAAGGATGGCGAGACTTTGTCTCGCATACTTTGGACATGTTATCAGGTGGGGCCAATCCCTGGAGAAGGACATCGTGCTAGGTAAAGTAGACAGAAAAAAAGAGGAAGACACTCAACTAGATGGATTGACACAGTGGTTGCAAAATGGGCTCTAGCATAACGACGATTGTGAGAATCGTGCAGGATCAGGCAGTGCTTAGTTCTTTAGTGTTTAGTTCAACATAGGGTTGCTATGAGTCGGAATGGACTCGACAGCACCTAACAACAACAACCCTGTCATTTCAAGGATATCTAACTTCTCTATGTTCATTACTTTCAAGAAGAATTGAAAAACAAAACCTCTACTCTGTAAGACTCCATCTGAAGCTAGCCACGGCAAGTTCTGAATTTGTTGTCAAGTGGCACAAAATGTTGAGACTTGACAGTTGATAACGCTGCCATTTTTTTTTCTTTTATAAATTTTCACCAATGTTTAAAAAGTAAACCTTTTATTCTGAGAAAATTGTATATTAATATGCAGTTATAAGATATAATATAGGGAAATTCCGTGTACCCTTTACCCGCTTTCCTTCTGTGGTAACATCTTGCAGAACTTTAGAGCAGTATTACAGCTGGGATGTTGATATTAACATAATATACGGAACATTTCCATCATTCCAAGGATTGCCTATCTTGACCTCTTACGGCTATACCCAGTTCCCTCCTGCTCCCACCTACACCTAGAAATCACTGATCTATTATCTCTTTCTATAATTTTCTCATTTCAAGAATGTTTTATATATATGGAATCACACAGTATGTAACCTTTTTGACTGGCTTTTTTCACTCAGTGTATTTCTTTGGAGATTTATCTAAGTGGTTGTATGTATCAATATTTTGTTCCTCTTTATTGTTGAGCAGTATTCCATAGTGTGTGTGTATATATATATATATACCAGAGTTTGCTTAATAATTCATTCATTGAAGGACAACTGAGCTATTCCCAGTGTTTGGCTATTATGAACAAAGCTGCTATAAGCATTTGTTTACAAGTTTTTATGTGAACTTGAGTCTTCATTTTTCTGGGATAAACATCTAAGAATGCAATTGATGATTCATATGGTAAGTCTACTTTTAGTTTTGAAAGGAACCACCAACAGCTTTAAAAAATATACCATTTTCATTCCCACCAGCAGTGTAGGAGTGATCCAGTTTCTTTGTGTGTTCGTGGACACTTGGTGGTGTCACGATTTTCTGTTTTGCACATTCTAATAGGGGTGTTTTTTTTTTTTTTTTTTTAATAGGGGTGTAATGGTAGGTATCTCATTGTGACTTTAATTTGTATTTCCTTAATGGTAATGATGTTGAACATCTTTTCATGTGCTTATGTGCCATCTGAAATCTCTCTTGGTGTCTTTTATTTATTTTTTAATCAAAATTTTAAATAATTTACTGCTGAGTTTTTGAGAGTTTCTTTTATAGTCCACATACTAGTCCTTGGTCAGATATGTGGTTTGCAAGTATTTTCTCTCAATCTGTAGTTTGTCATTTCATGCTATTAAATCGTTCTTTCACAGAGCAAAAAAAAAAAAAAAAAAAAAAAATTAATTTTGTTGAAGTCCAAGTTATCGATTTCTCATTTTGGGATTATGTTTTTGTTGTCAAGTCTAAGAGCTCTTTGCCTAGCCCTAGATATCAAAGAATTTTTCCTATTTTTTTTTCCTAGATGTTTTGTAATTTTGCATTTTACATTTAAGTCCACGATCCATTTTGAGTTAATTTTTGTATAAGATATGAGACAGGTCGAGGTTCATTTTTTTTTCCCCTGTGGAAATCCAATGGCTCTAGTCCTACTTGTTAAAATGCTGTTTTTCCTCCACTGAATTGCTTTTGCACCTGTTCAAAACTCAGTCAGGCATATTTCTGTGGTTCTGTCTCTGGGTTGGGAAACCCTGGTGACATAGTAGTTAAGAGGTATGGCTGCTAACCACAAGGTCAGCAGTTTGAATCCACCAGGCGCTCCTTGGAAACTCTATGGGGCAGTTCTACTCTGTCTTATAGGGTTGCTATGAGTCAGAATTGACTAGATGGCAACGGGTTTGTTTTTTTTTGTATCTCTGGGTTATCTATTGTGTTCTTTTCATTTATGTGTCTATTCCTTTGCCAATACCACAAAGTACTGATTATTGTAGATTTAAAATTTCTTGAAATCAAGTAGAGTTCTGTTGACAACCAGAGTCTTTCTCACTGCTGGGCAGGGGTAGGAGTTTCTGCTCCCCACATATTACTTCCTTGATGGGTATATGATCTTCTAAACTGGATTTTCTAGGATGCATATAAAGGATAGAGTTGATTAATGACAAGTAAGTCACATCTGTACCTTGATGTTTAATTAAAATGTTTTGTTAAGTTTATCTTAACGCTGATGATGAAGGTATTTATAAGGTTAATTAAGTCAATTAATCTGAACTTTTGGAAACACAATGACCCCGGCCATTGTAATAATATTGTGCATATTTTAATTTGTCTAAGGAGAAGTTTCTCAAATTTTATTGAGTGCCTGAATGGTTCTGTGACCCCCAAAATTAAATAAATGTGTCATTCTAGTGGATTTAAACTGCTGAAGAACCCTCTTTACATTTCAGTAATTTCTACTGGTTTAGTAAAGTCAACCATAGAGTAACTTCAAGTCATGTCCTCACAAGGAGCAGTGTAAGACTCTAATAAAATTGTTCATGCCAGAAATCATGTTTTAAGCAAAATGAGTTGGCAAATCATTTTACGATGTCTCTTCCCCAAGTAAGAGGTCATCACTGATAATGTTGCTCTTTCTTTCTTTATTTATTTTTTACAGATCAGTCCCCTTATTGCATAGTAGCTTCTTGGAGGTAATTTCCATGTCTGACTCAATTCTGCCCAGCATAGCAAAATAAAAATAAAAGATTGTTTAGTAAGTTATGGTTCACTTTCTGGGTGACCTAGATCATTTGACACTCCCTTAGTCACAGATGAGAGAGTACTACCTAGCTACCTTTGTAAATACTGTTCACTGATCCCGAAGCAGAGTTTGAGATGGTGCAGATTAAGTGTCTGTGGTGTGGTGGTTAAGAGTCAGGGTCTGCCGCAGACTAGTTGTGAAATCTCAGACAAGTTGTGCTATGTCTCTGAACCTCAGTTTCTTTATTTATAAAATAGGGACATTAATAACATACATGCAAACTCTTAGCATTCTACCTTTCTCATAGTAAATAGTCATTAGCTTTTTTGTTTCTTTGCTTACTTTTATTTTGTAGTTGTTTGGCGCAAACCTATGCTCAATATTTGTGGTCAACAGCCTTTAAAATGGGTCCTAAGTACTCTTGTCTCCTGGTATTGATGCCTTTGTCCAATCTCCTCCACTTGAATATGAACTGAACCTAGTGATTCACTGTGGGTTTACAATTCTGTTTACCCAATTGGACAATGACAATCGGTCTTTGTCTTTGGTCCTGAAAAGTAATCTCTAAAACTTTGAAATTTCCTCAGTGATTGAAGTGTCTTTGATGAGGCCACCAAACCATACCAGGACTATGTTAATGATATGTCTCATGTGAAGACTGCCCAGGCCAGAAAGATTTGCCATGTGATATCAGCCCAATTGAGAAGTACTGGAGAATGATCCAATCAATCATGGCTATGTAATGAGGCCCCAATTAAAGCTCTGCACATGGACCAGTGAGGAGTGAGCTTCTTGGCACAAGTAGACACATGAGACTAAGTGAGCAGCTGCTGCAAAGGCAAGATGAGAAGCCATAGGTAAACAGGAGCTGGTTGAATGGACACTGAGAATACAGAGTAGAGAGGAGAAGTGTCCTGTCTTATTAGAGGGAGAGTAGCTAAGAGAACATAGCTAGGTGTGTATAAATTTTTGTATGAAAGACTGACTTGTAAACTTTCACTTAAGCACACATACAAAAAAAAGCTCTGCACATGGAAGCTCCATGGGCTTCCTGGTTGGTGACAGACATTGATATACATGAGAGAGTAGAGCGTTCCTTTTTGGGACATTGAAACTGTGCTGGGAATCCCTTCCAGACCCTGCCCTATGTGCCTGTTCACTTGCATTCTTTTTGCTATATTAAAACTATAATTTTTTATTTGTGAGTTATGTGAGTCATTCTAGCAAATTATTGAACCTGAGGGAGTAATTGGAGCCATCAGGTCAGAAATGAGAGGTCCTGGAGACCTTTGAGTTTATAGTTGCCATCCTGAGTGAGTAATGGGAAACCACTGAATGTATAGACAGCAAGTGAGAAGTGAAGGTATCATGGGGACTCTCAAACTTGTGGTTGGCATGTGAAGTCTTGGGAAGACTTGGAAGTCTGGAGAACTGTATCCTTTAACTTTTGAGACCTGACCTAACTGTGAGTGGTTAGGGTCGGAGGAACAAGTACTGCACGTGCAGTTGAGCTGGAACAGAAGAAAGTTGATTTGAGATTGATTCCCTCACACTCACTTAGAACAAAAAGAATAGAGAAAAAAAATGATGAGATGTCACTTCCAAGATTTAGCTACAAAAATCTGTCATTTCCATCTTTCTCTCTTCTTTTGCTCTCTCACTTGCCTGGTCTGAAGGAAGCCTAAAGTCATGTTATGAGCTGCCCCATGGAGAGGCCCATGTGGCAAGGATCTGAGGGAAAACTCTGGCCAAAATCCAGACAGAAACTAAGGACTTCAGTCCAATAGCCTATCAACAACCATGTGAGTGAAATTGAAAGTAGATCCTCCTTTAGTTGAGTCTGTGATAGACTGTGATAGACTCTGAGCCAGAGGGCCGAGCTAAGACGTGCCCAGGATTCTGATTCCCAGAAACTGTAAGATAATAAGTGTTTGTTGTTTAAGTAAGCTTACTTTGGGGATAATTTTTTACTTGGCAATAGGTAATGTCAAAGAGTAACACCACGTAAATGCAAAAGCCAAGTTTACTGAAGGCAAGAGACTGTTTTAAACGGGAAACACACAGTCCACAAAGTGAGACTGCAGTCCTCCAAGGAGTTACAGGCATCCATGTAATATTTATACAGTTACACCAGAACTAACAGCATAGTATTCTGACTGGCTTATTAGTGATTTGTAAAAATCAAATGTGGGTTAACAAAAACGGGGGTTTACAATGACTGGTGAATATAACATATGTGGGTTTACATGATTGGTTTAAACAGTCTTTGTTAACTGGTTACCGTTTAGTGATATGTGTGCTTTCTTGATCAGTTACTACTTGGTGATTATAGGGGAGTTTACCAGTGGAGGCTGTTTACGGAACAACTGGAAGCCATTTTTTTCTGGAAACATAAAGGTTAGATCCACTGTTTGCACCCAGACTCCTTGGGAACAAGCTGACAACAATCTCTCTTAGCTTGGTTAAAGGAAACCTTTCCTTAGATGCCAGATAATAGGCATAGGATATCATGAAGTTTAAGTCCTACATTTGAATCAGCCGTTTTCTTTTGGTCAAGAGCCTGACTTTTAGAAACTCTTCCTCCATAACTAATACAGTATTGGAAAAAAGGACGAAGATCATTAAGGTTATAAGAACTATTGGTGTTGGCTCATCAAATAAATAAATATTAAAAAAAAAAAAACTGTTGCCATTGAGTTGATTCTGACTCATGATGACCTCATGTGTGTAGAATAGAACTGTGTTCCACAGGGTTTTCAAGACTGTGACCTTTAGGAAGCAGATGGCCAGGACTTTTTTCTGAGGCACTTCTGGGTGGGTTCAAATTGCCAACCTTTAGGTTAGTAGTGGAGTGCTCAAGCCATTGTGCAACCCAGGGGTTCCTGGTTGCTCTTTAGAATATTTCTATTCAGGGATCATTCCATCATGGCCAGTTGTGTACTTTCAGCCAAGGGAGAAGGATGGATGGTGAAGACATGCACCTCCTGTGCTATGCACCCTACCTGACACCCCACCTGATGTCTACCTGATTGAACACAAGTTACAATAAGCATACTCTCTGAGGCTGAACAGAACAGTGGTTGTGATGGGGGCAGAGAATGTGACAGAAAAGAATTAGGGCCATTTTATGTCTTTTTAAAAATATGACCTTTTATAAATAACACTGTGTACATTTAAAATATTAATAAAGGCTCATGCTGTTAGTAGGCAAATGGGTTGTTGTTATGTGTGACCTTTTACTGAAGTAAAAGAAAATTGACAGTTTTATTAGCAGTAGAATATCACACGAGAAAATGCAAAGAAGGAAGGGAAGCTCCTGTGGTAGTAATTAGTTACATAAGCTGAATATCGTTTGAGCAGCTGGGACTTAAGACACAGAGAGCCTAAATGTGGCTTTTGAACCTGATCCACTGAAGCCTGTGTACATTATGGCTAGACTGGGAAGGTGCTATTCACAGTCTCTTCTTTTTGGCAGAATTATTTAAGTGTTTTTCTCTTCCCCTCCTGTTATGGATTCAATTAAGTCCCCCCAAAAACATGTGTTGTAAATCCTAACTTCTATGCTCCTGGTTATAATCCCATTTGGGAATGGGCTGTCTTTGTTATGTTAATGAAGCAGGATTAGTGTAGGGTGTATTTTTAGTTAATTTCTTTGGAGATATAAAAAAAATTAAACAAGGGAGCAGAAGCTCATGAGAGACATGGACCATTCCCCATAGCTGACAGAGAGAGAGAAGCCTTTCCCTAGAGCCAGCACGCTGAATTTAGATTTCTAGCCTTCTAAAGCATGAGAAAATAAATTTCTGTTTGTTAAAGTCATCTGCTTGTGGGATTTCTATCATGGCAGCACTAGACAACGATGACACTTTCTTTTTTATTTCAGCCAAGATACCCCTCCCCCTGAAAATATGCAGAAGAGTCTTTAGTCTCCTATCCACCACTATCCATTTATTCACTCATTTAACAAATATTTTTTAAGTACCAACAGTGTGCTTGACATATTTCTAGGTTCAAAGGAATCAATTACGAATAAAAGAGATAAGGTCCTTGGCCTAAGGGACCTCATGTTCCAGTGGGAAAGATAGAAAATTAGCAATGCAAGTGTTGGGCTTTGGCCACAAATATGTTTATTTTCCTCAATTTCGTCTGTAAGTAATGCATCAGTAGTCTAACCCCTCATTTTGGAACATGCAAGTATCTGCCACCAGGTGGTCTATTCTCAGCTTTTTAGTTTAGCCAAACTAGAGTCAGAAATGGCTCCAATTAAACACCTACCTACCTACCTAATGTACTTCCAGGTGGTGATAACAGCAATAACAAAATTAAATAATAAAACAGGTCATGGCACCATATATTATTGGGATGACAAGGAAGTGTTTTAAAGGAGGTGGTGCCATACCCCACTGAAGGGATTTTACAAAAAGGAAGTAGGAAGACATAGTGGCATTGAAGGAGCCCTGGTGGCACAGTGGTTACGAGCTCAGCTACTAACCAAAAAATTGGCAGTTCAAATCCACCAGCTGCTTCTTGGAAACCCTATGGGGCACTTCTATTCTGTCCTGTAGGGTAGCTATAAGTTGGAATTGACTCAAGGACAACAGGTTTGGTTTTGGTTTTCATGGCATTGAGGTCATTTTGGGTTTGTTTCCTAAGTAGGATTTAAACCACTCGAAATAAAGGATCGTGACTTTTGCTTCTACAGCACATTCCACTGTCCCTAGTACCAAAATACCCATTGCCATCCAGTCAATTCCTATTGATAGGACAGAGTAGGACTGCCCCATAGTGTTCCCAAGGAGTGGCTGATGGATTCGAACTGTCAACCTTTTTGTTAGCAGCCAACTCTTAACCTCTGTGACACCAGGGCTCCCACTAAATGATTGGGGGTAAAAAACTGGGAGTTCTCTTACTGATATTCTTAGCCATGTGGATTCATGCCCACTGAAATGCGCCATTTGTGTTGGTCAGGTTGGTGGGTAAAGTTTTGGGGTCTGAAAATTTTTCCTTTTGCTCACGTTTTCCCTCACTTTAGGCCCAACTTTCCTTTGTCTAGATGAAGTTTTTTTTTTAAACTGTGATATACATTTTTGCAGTTGTAACTTCAAAGGGTATCTCAGGCTGAAGTCTGAACTGTCTCGACATGTGATTCTTCCTTTACCGATGTATTTATGGGTGCAGAAGGGAAGCTTGGAGATTTCTAGAAAACTTTATGAATATTTGATGGACATTCATCACGTGCAGTTAAGAGATTAAGTACTTTTACAGCAGAAAAAAACGCTGTCATAGAAACTGGAGTCAAGTGAGGGAGCTGTGAGTATAAACTACATGAAATCTGTTTATGAGAAAATACATACATGTCTTGATGAAGGACCCTGAGACAGCCAAGGACTGTCCTTAGCAAGCTCTCTAGGTCATCCTAAAGCTAGTGGAAATGCCAAGCTCACTCTGTGTCTAAGGAATTTCTGTCTTCATATAAGCTACCAAATAGAGTTTAAGGACAACATATGTTGTTTTATAAATAATTTAAGAGCTAAGAGTATAGGATTAAACCAGTTGGGCTGACATGTAGCTTCAAGAATTTAAAACCAAAAATGCATGGACAGAAATGGGTACTTTCTAGGCAATGATAACACGTTCTTTTAAGACTGGGCCACTTAATAGCAAACAACAGCACCCGATGAATATTTGGAGCTCTAGTGGCATAGTGGTTAAGAGCTCGGCTGCTAACCAGCTGCTAACCAAAAGGTCAGCAGTTTGAATCTACCAGCTGTTCCTTGGAAACCCTATGGCTCAGTTCTACTCTGTTTTTTGGGTTGCTATGAATCGTAACCTGTTCAACAGTTCCTAACAACAACAGCAAAGGAATATTTGCTGATTTATGCATTTTTTTTACTCAGACTGCATTTATTGTTCACATATTGTATGCTAAGCCCTGAGCTAGACACTGCACATACAAAGAGGACCATGACATATTTTTTGCCATCAAAGGAAAAATGAGGTCAGACTGGTGTGAGTACACAAAATCCTGATCTGTGACAAGATAAGTACAAAACTTGAGAGTAAGCATTCAAAAACCTTTACAGCAATTTGATATTGTAACAACATCTAAGCATGGCAACAAAGAAGTATTGATCTATGACAGCTTGGAAATAAAAGAAGCAAGAACCTGGTCCTTCATTAGAGAAAGGTTGAGAAGCACTAGTCTAGAACACCGAGCTCAAAATGTATCATACATCAGAGTCATCTGAAGGCTATTTAAAAGACAAATTGCTTCACCTTATTCCCAGAGATCCTGGTTTAGTAGATGTGGGTGGTGGTGGGGGTTTTAAGTGTGAATTTCTAAGAAACTCTCAGGTGATGCTGATGGTGCTGGTCCAAAGACCACACTTTGAGAATCGTTGGTCTAGAGTGTGCTGTCCAAAACAGCAACCACTAGTAACATGTGGCTATGGAGCACTTCTAATGCATTTAATTTGAATTGAGATGTGCCATACATATAAAATACACCCCTGATTTCAAAACCAATACAAAAAAAAGGTCGTAAAATTTCCCATTAATACTTTGTTTAGAGTCCCTGGTTGGCAAAAGCTGGTTAAGCACTGGACTACTAGCTGGAAAGTTGGAAGTTTGAACCCACCCGGAGGCACCTCAGGAGACAGCCCTGGTAACCTGCTTCCAAAAGTCACAAAATCGAAAATCCTATAGAGCAGTTCTACCTGGCACACATGGGGTTGCCATGAGTTGGAATCAACTCAATGGTAACTAACAACAACAATTTTTCAATTGGTTGTATGTTGAAGTGATAATATTTAGGACATATTGGGTTAAAAATATATTATTAAATTTAATTTTATGCCTTTTTTAAAAATGCAACTACTAGAACACTTAAAATTACACATCTTGCATTATATTTCCATTGGACGATACTGGTCCACACATACTCCAGGTCACCCACCTGCATTGCAGTCCCATACTGGTTTGAGTCCAGAAAAGGGCTTCATTACTAAAATTATTCCCTGGCAGCCCAATGACAGAAACTTCTGATGAGTGGCAGTTAGCCTTTCAGTCTGGACATATAGGAGCCCAGGTCCTCATCTAAGTGTGAAAGGAGTTTATAAGTTGCTTTCTTTTTCTTGGACAAATATGTGCCATGCACTAGGGATGGTCTCTTCAGTAAAGAATACAGGCCTTTTATTAAATCCCTGGGGTTGTAGAACTTCTCCACTCAGTTCAGATACCAAGAAAACCCTCCATATACAGCAACTATCACACTAAAGTCATGGATGGCAACCACTGATTTTGAGAAAACTGTAAGAAAGTAGATGGAAGAGATCAGGCATAAGATCAGGTGCAGGTGGAATAGAGACACAATTGAGCAAACAAATGAGAAGTCTCTTTAGAGAGACTTTACAATTTGAATAACTGGTTATCAATTAATAGCAATTGTGGTGATGATGATGATGTTTTTCCTAAAGAATTTCCTGAGTGGATTTTTTACTTTCTCTTTTAGATTGTAAATACCACAAAGTTGGGGAATATCTTTGTGGTAGATTGCTTGTAAAAATGGCCATGATGATTCCCCTCCCTGTATGCATGCCCCTTTGCTGTGTGCCCTTTCAGCTCTTTCCACCAAGAGGTAGCGTCTATTCCCTCATCTCTTAAATCTAGGCTGACGCTGCCTTGTTTTAATGAGTGCAGCAGAGGTGACAGAGGTGACTGGACACCAGGAGACCTTGCTCTTGCTATTTCTCTTGCAACCTTGTGACCCACCGTGAGAACAAGCCAAGGCTACCCTGGTGGAAGCATTTTTTTTTTAATTGTACTTTAGATGAAGTTTTGTAGAACAAACTAACTTCTCATTAAACAATTAGCACACATATTGTTTTGTGACATTGGTTCACAACCCCATGACATGTCAACACCCTTCCTTCCCAACCTTGGGTTCCCTATTACCAGCTTTCCCTTTCCCTCCTGTCTTCTAGTCCTTGCCCTTGGGCTGGTGTGTCCTTTTAGCCTCATTTTGTTTTATGGCCCTATCTAATCTTTGGCTGAAGAGTAGACCTCAGAAGTGACTTCAGTACTGAGCTAAAAGGTGTCTGGAGGCCATACTCACAGGGTTTCTCCAGTCTGGTGGAAGGTTTTTTTTTTTTAGTTTTAAAAAGTGGAACAGAAATAGACTGTTGTAGGCAAGGCCGTCTTAGACCAGCCATTCTCAGGTACCTCACAGTTAAACAAAGACACTAGAGTGAGACCAGCTGAAACTAGAAGAGCCATATGATTGAGGCCAGCCCATATTACTGACCCACAGAACCAAGCACTAAATTAATGATTGCTGTTTTAAGCCACTAAGTTTTAGGGCCATTTGTTATGCAGCAAAAGCTAACTGATAGAATTTTTCTAATTCTTTTCTTTCCTTCCCACACAATAGTGTCTATCTAAGTCTCTTTGGTTGGGTGACTGCAGCTGATTAGCTCCTGTGTAACATTTAAGTGACAACACTATTTGAGTATTGAAATCATGCTTCTTTTCCAGAGAATTATTTAAGGGCAGGTAATACTGAAAATGTAGAAGACAATTAAGAAGGTGTCAGCCTATGCATAGACTAGTTCTACATACTTTTAATAAGGTCAGCTCATTTTCTAGGTTCTAAAACAATTTTCTCTCCAGACAAATTCTCACTGAAAAGACTTGTTTTATATATATATATATATATATATATCTCCCACCTTCAGTGATTCTGATCATTTCAGAATGTTTTCCACTATTTTATTATGCCCTCTGAAGATTTGAGTTCAGTCATTAAACTTTATCCCCAGCAGGTAAATTGCCGATATTATTTCCATTTGAGTGGGATGATACCATAATCAGAGTGCTTTTTGGAGTTACATTTCTCTTCAGAGAAATTGTGCCAGCTTTAATGTAGCTGGGATTGAATGTGCATGTGATGGGTCATACGACACTCGGCTGTGCTAGAGACTTGAAGAAATAGCATCTTACTTCAAATGTGCACACAAGGCATATGGTTCTTATAGAAATAGCTCCTTAAAAAAAAAAAAAAAAAAGACCTGATTCAGTGAACAGGGTTATAAGCAATACAAACCTGCTTTTGACTACACTTTCTTTTTCTTCTTATAGCAAAAAATGAACATGGGATAGGGAGCTGGACTATAGTTCCCATGAGGCAGTGGCTGGTGGGAAAGCCACAGGTCAGGAAAATAGGTTTTTGGAAGTTAGTAGAGGATGGATAGAAAGTGGAGAGGGTGAGATGGTGGAAAGCTGAATCTGCTGCTATACAATACCCACCCTTTATGACACCACACTGCCTCATAATAACTTCCCCAAACAGAGGCGGACTGTGACTCTATTTCTTGAGGAAGCCCATAGGTGGTGGAGTTACATGTTAGTGTTTCTAAATAGCTGGCTTGGTTATGAATATGGAGATGGGAGAAAACAATGTGATGGTAAAGATGGGATTTTGTGCAATTGTAGGTAGGACCTAGAAGCAACCACAATGTGAAATGAAATGTTCCAAGGAAGAGTACCTAAATGTCCGTCAGGCAGGAGGGTTCCAAGTTATTTATAATGGGTTGCATCCACAACTTATATGGAAGTTCAGGGATACAAGTTTCTCACATTCTTAGTACATAGTTCCATCTTCAAGATTTTCTAATGATCGCAGTTGGTTGTGGAAATTCCAGCCAGTGGATTCATATTCCACAGAGAAAGGATGATGAAGGGTCAAGGACAAAGGCGCCTGACTCCCAGATGGGTCAGCCTATTTTAAGACCTTTCGAAAAAGCTCCACTCAGTGACTTCTGCTTGTATCTCATTGGCCATCTGTATGGAAAAGAAGGTGAAAATAATGCTGTATAGCTTGTCATGAATATATCAAATGCTGTAAGAGTTCTGTGACTAAAGAAGAAGGGAGGGTGGCTGTTGCAGTCTTTGCACCCATCAGACTATGCTACACATGTAGGGACCGGAAAGGAGTTTCTTAGCTGAATGCCTACTGTGTTCTCAGCACTATGTTTTTCGAATCGCTTGCTGAGGCACCCCAAAGAGCTGCTGTAGGCTCACAAGGGCACTGATGAATATTCTGAATTGTCAAAGGAATCACAGCCGTATCTGAAATCTATTGGACATCATGTAAACTATTTAATCTAAACAATTCACAGTTTCAACATTAGATCGGGCTATATTCCTTTTAATGACATCATATCTTTGCAAAGCTAGATAAAAATATAGGAAAATCAATGTGGTATGGGACATGGGAGTGAGAATCTGATCTGATCCTAAAATTTGAGAAGTTGTGCAGTGTCCAACAAGCACACACATCTCATTAGTAATCATGCTTATGTAAAACTGAAACCATATTTATGTGTGCCATGTTTTCAAATGGCTACTGATTGTTAACACATTCATATTAATTACATTGTATGAGCATAACAACTTGATAAATTGAACTGTTAATATTCCCTTTGGCCAAAGGGTATGGTGAAAAATTACTGAGACACTAAGGATGCTGTGAATCTAGAAAGTTTAGGAATCTCTGACCAAGGGGCTTACTAAAAGGAAACAAGTAAAACATGTGGCCAAGAAAGCACAATAAAGTTTTAGAAAGTTTAGAGAGCCCATATTGGCAGTGAAGTGGATTACCAAAGTAGAGTTGACACTCGACCTGAGCTTCAGGAACAAAGGAGTGTGAACATCATCAAATCCTGCAGAATTGAGAAGACAGGGAACTGGAAAAAAGCAAATGGATTCTGTAACATAGAAAGAGATCTTCTGGGTTTGGTAAACTGCAACAAGAGACAGAGACCATCTTTTCTTTCAGAATTTAAGCAGCCACTGTGGGGCAGACAGTTTGCACTCAACTACTAACCTAAAAGCTGGTGGTTCGAACCCACCCAACAGCACCATGGAAGAGAGGCTTGATGACCTGCTTCCTTAAAGATTACATCCAAGAAAATCCAAAGAAACAGTTCTACTCTGTAACACACAGAGTCACCATAAATTGGAATTGATTTGATGGCAATGAGTTTTTTTTTTGTTTTTTTTTTTAAGAGGTGAGCAAATGGAGTCTTAGATAGCTGATAATCAAGAAAAAAAAATAATCAAGAGGGTGAGGAAAATAGGGCAATAGTTTACAGTTACTAAAATTTAGGAAATGTATTTTTGTTTCCTTTTCCCTGGGACAAAAACAGTGGTATAGGTAGTTTATTACAGGGGAAGTGGTGGTTCATTGGTAGAATTCTTACTTTCTGTGCATGGGAACTGGGTTTGATTCCCAGACAATGCACCTCAAGCACAGCTGCCAGTCAGCTGTTAGTGGAGGCCTGCACATTGCTATGATGCTGAACAGGCGTCAGTGGAGCACTCAGACTAAGATGGACTAGGAAGGAAAGCCTAGAAATCTACTCCTGAAAATCAGTCAGTGAAAACCCTGCGGATTACAATGATCCAATCTGCAACCGATCGGGGATAACACAGAACAGCATAGCATTTCACTCTGTTGTGCATGGGGCCACCATGAATCAGGGAACAATTCGATGACAGTTGACAACAAACAATAACAGGTAATTTACTGGAAAGTTACGCAGGGAGCAGGAATGAAAGAGCAGAGAAAGAAACAGAAGGTAGAGTGGCCAATATGAGTGTGTGAAGTCAAGATCACCACCTTGGGCAATGTGAGCTCCATTCCATGAGACCTCTGAGAAGCCTACAGAATGCCTCTCAGGATGGCTCCCCTGACAAAGAGAAGTCTGGGATGTTCATCCCTCAACTTTTATCCCCAGAGCCTTTAACTCCACCGTACATCTGGGCAGTGTGCTGAGTGGGCTCCAGCATCTTTGGTGGAGGCTCTGAGGCAAAAGAACAAACCTGACAGCTTGAGTCTTGCACGAAACCGTCTAGCATAGCTGTGGCTGAAATCTGAGAGGGGCCAAGGGCGTATGACATGGGCACCAAAATTGTCTGCTACAGAAACATTCCGGAGTAGAGGGAAAGAAGCCATGGAAAAGAGGTATGTTAGAGCAGTGGTTCTCAGAGCATGGCCCTCTGGACTAGCAGCATGAGCTTCACTGGACACTTGGATCAGAAAACCTGGTCTTGGGCCCAGCAATGAATGTGAATGTTGACAAGCCCTCCAGGTGATTCTGATGCATGTTAGAATGTGTGTATGTATGTGCATGTATGCGTGTGTGTGTGTGTGTATTGACAGAGAGAGAGAGAAGTGAGATGTGGGAAGAGAAGGGATTGGAACAAGCTCACACATTATATATACCTTTATACATTCAATAAATATTTATTGACTGCTTATGTATGCAAGGCACATGCTAGCAATGGGCAAAGGCAGAAGAACATGGACCCACGTAAAATACAAATATTCCTAAGTCTCCATTTTAGTCAATAACTTCAAAATCCATTCCTGTCTGCCCTTTACAAGACATATTAAACAGTCATCAAACTGATTACTCTGATTTTTATTACGTCTCTATATCTCTTTTCTGACATGATGAAAAATGAAATGGCCAAACCATGAGTAAAGTGAAAAGGGAAACAAGAGAAGGATCTGCCAAATAGTTAATTGGTACTTGAAAAAGTGTGAAATGAAAATATGCCCCTTATCCTGCTGTCTATCCTACACTCTAGTGACAGCTAAAAAGTAGAAAATTGTCAGTGCTTCAAGTTGGGGATAGATGCCTTTTCAACATCTACACTGGCACAAGGCAGTTCTGAACAAACATAATGCATCATCCTCTATGTCTATTTTCTAAGAAAAAAATAAGCATAAGAAACATCCTATTCATCCTGGTGACAAGTGAAAAAACTATTATTTATAGCATAAAATTTAGAGTTACGAACTGAATACTTATCTGAAAAGCATGCCCATCTTCTTTTTAGAGGAAATATATCCTTATGTTGTAAAGCTTTTCTTTACAGAGAACACGGATATCTATGGTATTTAGTGATCATGGGAAATAATTGCTTCCATTTTCTACTCATCTCTACCTAGATACTCACCACTGAGTCAACTGACTCTATGAAATCTTTCAAAGAGCATTTTATCCAGAATGACATTGGCATTGGGATGAGCGTATTACTCTAGCTGAGAGAGAACTACTGACTATTGTTCTTTTCCCTTCCACGTGAACAGATACCCATTTGTCCTCTCTGTGTGTGATTGCCTACTGGGGTAGAAGTCTTGAATTTCTTGCCTTGGTGGGACACGTTTGCAGACTGCTGTTTTGAGGCATGGTTACCAGAGCTAGAGATATAATTCATCTGTACACGTTTCACTACCTGGCTAATACTTTTGTGTGAATTTTGATAAGGGATGGCTTTGGATGAAAACGCTAATATATGACCAAAGCTGTCTATAGGCAGGAATCTATGCTCATGAGATGGAGAAAGTGAAAGAGATGAGCACTTCAATAAGTAGCATGGATTGTGTCTGGATTACTAGCAAATAAAACTGTATGCAACAGGGAGGATACTCTACCAGAGATTAAATTTCTCTTTCTTTTATTGGCCATGGTCTAGAGAGAGGCGATAACTTACTTTGGAGGCACGTGATCTATTTCTCTGCATCACCCATGACAGAAGGCAGGAAAGTTCCTGTGTTTGTATGTGTGTGTGAGATCTGCATTTTTGGGGCAAAGAGGGAAAGTTTTCAGGCAAGCCACTTTTAGAGATCTAAAATGAGGGGCTGTACCCCTCTAAGAGAGGAATAAAAGAAGTTAAGTATTGGGGAAATGCTGACTTTAATTGACCCTAGGAGAGTGGGGTCAGTGAGCATGGTGAAGGATCTCGGAGGATAAACATTCAGCCAAGGCCTGATAGCCAACCTGAGGTGAGAGGCCCCATCCCAGTACCAAGATTGGTGCATGGCTCAATAGGCAGTATACAGGTGGCCATCCTACTGCTGCCTTCCCCAATGTACCTGTACTCTGGCTTTTTCATCTGAGCCTTCTTCAGACACGGCATTCGGTTCCTCAGAGATGCTCCAGGGCTCTGGAAAACTCTACATGATTTATGAACATTTAACAAGGTATAGACACTTGGCTTATGAATGTTGCTATCTCTAGCTAGTGAATGGAGAACCCCAGTTGCCACACTCTGGTGACAGACTGGAGTGTATTGGTAGAAAGAAGGTAGAGGATATCTCTATTACCTATTCAGGCTCTGAAAACAACAATGTGCTATTACAAAGATCTTCAGATACAGGTTTTTATTTTTTTTTTTCTCCAAAATGCAAAATTTAGAGTTTAAAAATAAATACACTTTCAGTTTCAGCTCAGGCAGATAAGGAGCTTGGAAGTCACCACTCCTATCATTACAACAAGAAAAAAAATGAACAAAATAAAAATCAATGACTTTTGTTGGGCCCGAGAACTGAAGTTGCAAGTCAAATGATTACTTTCAACTTTGGAGAAATAGGCACACCCAGAGGGTCACAGATGACTGACTTGATTCAGAAGCTACCCACTACAGCCTGTTGGTAGGAACACGCAAATGGTAATTTTGATGAATTGCTGGAGTCTGAGTGTAGACTTACCTGAAAGTGAAAAATTCCCAGAAGCTTCAGTCTTGGTGGGGCTAGGGGACACACTTTCACGGATTTTACCTCCACAAACCCCACCAGATTCTTATGGTAAAGCTCTGAGAAAGATCGTCTTGTGGCTCAGGCAAAGTAGAAGAAGAACAGGAACTCAAAACCAAATGACATTGCAGTGGAATCGATTCTGACTCATGACCCTATGTGTTACAGAGTAGAACTGATCACAGCGAAATACACCCACAGCATTCTCCTTAACAAAGACCACCTCTTTAGAGGAAAAGACACAGCAAAAGCCTTATCCCAGCTTGTGTGTATGTGTGTGTGGTGGCGGGAGGTATTCCTCAATCCCAGCCCCTTTAACCTTTCTATCTCACTAAGATGGAATAAAACCAACTGGATTCAGGGCTTGAAGGAAATAGATTCAGAATTCTGTAACCAGAGAAAGAAGTAGAAAGCAGGGGAAAAAGAATAACTATACCATTGGAGGAATGCTTTTGAAGGTCACAGTCCAGATACCTGGAACTACTAAAATACTGAGATTTATTTTGAATATTATTTTCCCCATACCTTACAAACACACCAACAGTGCTCTACTATAACAACAGTGAATTACAGCCAAAACAGCTACCAAATGCAGAGTCCCTCTGAGGAGAAGTACTTAGCGAAGGTCAAAGACAAGAAAGGAGATAAAAATCAAGAGGACTTTGAAGCCTCCAGCATCTACAGATTCAGCAAACATTAAACATAGCCCATATCCTAGCCAAATTAAATAATCTCACTAAATGCTTATTTACCACAGTTCCTAATAACCAATATAACAAGCCCAGCTTCCAAAAAAAAAAAAAAAGAAAGAAAAGGCATACCAAATGGCAGAAAGTAGATTAGCAATTGCTTAGGGCTGAAGATGACAGAGGGAAGTGATAGATAATGGGGTTTCTTTTTGAGGTAATACTTTTTTTTTCCTTGTTCCAGAACATATCCAGGGTTTTGCAGCTTCAAGATAAAATGTGGTGCTTCTGGTACTGATGTTGCAATGGTTCCTTTGCCCTTAACCACTTCTTTCCCTACACCTGTTACCCAGTGCCATTGATGTCTGACTTCTGCTGAGGAATGACCATAAACTCGTCCCATGTGCTCCCTTTTGGGTCATGCTCATGTCTATAATCATCTAGTAGCTCTGACTGGTGAATAGTGCTTGCCACAACAGACACAACGTTAGAGCAACAGAACCCACTGTACATATACAGATCCTTTGATGGAGAGCTTCCAGGTCATTCAGCTCAGCTATAGTCTCACAGTGAAACTAACAAGCAGATACCTGTGCACAGCCAGGCATGGACGGATAAAGTCAAACTGGCCTAGGAGCTTAGGGAGCCCACAGTAATGTCTGTGACTCTGCCACTCAGTGGAAAATCAAAGTCCATTACTAATACCACAAAGCATGGTTCACTGAGAAGGTTAGAGTCCTCACCAGTGAAACAATGCTCTCAAGAGCAAATGCCCTTATGCCTAAACCAATAATGGGCTCAGCAGACCCATACAGTTACCATATCCTTAACGTACTAGAGAGATCTTTGTAACACACTCAGTCCTTTCTTCTATGGTCCTAATCACTGCCATAGTGGTCGATTCTTACCCTAATATGCCAACTTTTATCTCTAGTGCTGGCCAGCTTATTCCACAAGCTACAGCCATTCAGGCCGTCAAGAAAGTATTTCATCTCCATAGAATACCAACTTCTAACTGATCTCCAGCTTCAGCCTCTGGTTCATCATGCAACTGAGCTTTAAGTGAAAGGAAATGACTTCAGACCAATGGTTCTTTTCAAGTCCAGAAGGCCTCTGTTCGATTTCACATGGGTGGCTACAGTATACTATAGTAGTTACAAGTTCAGACCACTGTGTTCCAAGCCTAGCTCTACTGCATCTCGCTGTGTGATATAAAACAGAGGTTTATCTTTTCTTAGCCTCTATTTCCTCATCTGTAAAAAAAGGGGCCAATAATAATGACTGCTTCATGGGATAGTTACAAGGTCCAGCAAAATAACCCATGTGACTAACTTAACACGGTTTTCACCATCATCTTTTCCTACCTCTTTGTGATAAAATCTCCACTGTGGGTGGGTAAGTCATTGTCCCAGAGCTCTGGCTATGCCTTACCATCACTGTGTGTTTGTTAACCTTGTACCTTCTATGTAGAATAGCTCTCTTCTTATCTAAAACTTACAGAGAGTTCATGTTAGGAGAAGCTACCCCTGAGCACTCTGTATGAAGTGCCTTATCCTCTTAATTATTAAGATGCTTAAAATCTATGCCAATGCATTTATTACATGATGCCTTATATCTTAATGTGTTTTCATTCAACAATTAGGCACTTATGAAATGTCTACTGTAATAGACACTGAGCATAAAACAAGAATTTGCTCCTTGCCTTTGAAACTTCCAGTGCAGTGAGTTACAGACAGATGAGGAGACAATTTTCGTCCATTGGGATACCTGGGTGGGAGAGTCCATTCCAGGTGGATTGAGGCTAGACACTTTGTAGAGGGGATGCCCTTCATGTGTCTTCTGCACCACTCACCCCACCAGGTCTTTAATGACAGGGTTACCTCAGGTCATTTTAAATCCTTGCATATAGAGAATTACAGATTGTAGGGACTCAATGAGATCAAATGTCTAAAAGTATATAATGTTGGCTGAAAAATACATTCACAATAATAAAAACAAAACTAACAATAATAATAATTTAAAATATAAAAATTTTGTTGACACGGAATAGGATTCTAGGATAAACAGGCCCAATGCACCTCAGATGCAAATAGGGTGTTGGCCTAAGGATATGCCTCTTGATGTCCAGCGACCTCCATGGAGATGTTTCCTGCAAGCTGAGGTTACCGACAGTCTCCAGGTAGGAAAGAAGGTGGATGAGACAGTTGTTTTTCAGGTTCCTTTAGGTCAGTGAGAGACTCCCATTGCCACTTGGTCTCCCTTGGTCTCCTGCAGGCACCCTGAGAGGGCATTGAGTCCTGCCAACTTTCCTTAGACAGATGATACAGTAAAATGATTAGTTGGAAGCCCAATGTGGTTATTATGACTTTTGCTAAAGGGTGTTTGTTTTTCCTGACTAATTGTCCAGTTTGGAGGTTTCCCAATTTGTGTTGTCTGGTGTAGTGTTTAGGAAAGCTCTTGTCCCATGACTGATGACTTCTGGCCACCAAAAACTGTTCCTAAGACACAGACAGACAGACAACAAAGATGGCTTTAAATCAATGGTGTATGCTGCTTAAGGAACTGGTCTCAGCTAGAAATATGGCTTCTAATTCAGGGACATATGAATGGATCTTTACATTCCACAAGGAGAAGAAATAATCAAACCCATTCTTCTGGGGAAGCAGATTTCACTTCCTCATCAGCAGTGAGTTCAGCTGGGAAACCATCATCAACTGCACACCTTACCCCACCAGTGTTAGCCTCCCTCTGACGGTGTCACCTGTGCTGTGAACAGTATTCACATAGAGCAGTAGTTCTCAAAGTGTGGTCTGGACCAACAGAGTCACCATCACCCAGGGACTTGTTAGAAATGCAAATTCCTGGTCCTTTTCTCAGACCTACTGAATCTGACTCTGTGTTTGAACAAGTCCTCCAGGAGATTTTGATGAACACTAATGTTTGAGAACTAATGAAATAGGATAATGCCTTATAAGGGTTCAGACTGCTGACTTTTTTTTTTAACCTATAAAGGTACAGTAAAGGTACCCATGATCTAGGACTTTCAGAATAAAAATGGTGCTGTGGGTGTGACTTTGTACAGAATTCAGGAAACTGATGGTTGATTCAGGTACGCATCCTGTCCAGATTGTACACCTATTCCCTAATCAATTGCTGATTGGCCTGTCTGGGGTAAGAGGCAATACCAACCGTGAAAACCCCAAGAGAGGTCACCCAAGGGGAAGGTAAGGGATCTGCTGTCCCAACAAGAAATATCAGAATGACACAATAAGTGATTTCTGTTGCAAACTCTAAGAAAATGTGTACAGCTCAGGGGTTTGGAATAAAGCTCCTTTTTGACCTTCATCTATATACATAGTAGAGGCCTTCACTATATTGCCCAAGTACGTATTTAGTGACAAATCAAGATCATTGAATCTCATATTTTCCAAATATATCAAGTGTACTTTTGTTTTTTCCCTTAACGAATAGTGCATCTTAATACGGTAATATTCTGGAATATTCTAGAAGGTAAGAAAAAATATACAACATTCAGTTATCTAAAAATTTCAGGACCAAGTGTCTTTGAAAATAAATGTTATAAGTCAATGGCTAAAAACAAGCTCATAATACTATATGAATAGCATTTTCCATTGCACATTTTCCAAACAGATACTTGGCTTACAAAAGATAACATTGGTCCTTCCTCCTATTCTGAAGACTTATATTCATTAGAGTAAGTGTCCCGTATTTTTCAAGAAGTCAGAGTGTGGCTAATCCAGTCCCAGATGCACAAACTGTTCTAGGCATAACAGAGAGTCACGTGCATGTGTGTACCAAGTGTGAAGTGGGAAATGTGGAAGGACAAGTGTGGAAAGACAAGGAAATGGATGTGTGAAGCAACAAGCATGGGATGGCGAGTGTGAATGGTGAGTGTGGGATGCAGCGCAGTGAGTTGCTGTCTGGTGCAGTTGCTGTGTTGTCAAGCCTGTCTTTGAGAAGGGAAAATCAGGGAACTCTGGCTGAAACACCAGATGCCACATCTCATTGGGCTTTTATCAGGTGGAGGTCTACCGAGGATTAATTCTTTCACAGGAGTATCTCAATCCTACCAAACTCTAGAAGGAAGAAGCCCTTCCTCTCTGATAAGGTCCAGTCAGATCTAGGACATAGCCTACTGCAAGCCCAAAGGATGCGTTGCTTTTGTTGCCAGCGCTGATATTCTCAGTTCCCCAGCCGACTCGAGTGGAAAGGACACTATAGGTAAACGTTAACTTCTTCATGGTTCTGGTGTCAAAAGTAATGCAGAAGGGTGAGGTGTGTGGCAAGAGGGCAGGATAATAATAAAGTGTGAAATGGAAGGTGTAGGGTGGTTACTAGTTCAGGGTCTGGACTCAGAGGGACATGGAATTGAATCCCATCTCTACCATTTATTCATTATGTGTTCATGGGAAAGTTAGAATAATACTTCCCACCAGATTCCTCAACAGAGTCTCCTCACTGGAGGCTCAGAGGTGGTTATGAGGGTAAAGAACGGCAAGATGTTAAGCGTCTATTTGATGAGCACCTGTCCCTGGATGGTGCAGCCAGTTAATGCGCCAGACTGCTAACTGAAAGATTGAATGTTTGGTCTACTCAAATTCACCTCAGAAGAAAGGCCTGGCATTCTGCTTCTAAAAAATAAAGTCAACCATTGAAAACTCTGTGAAGCACAGTTCTATTCATGGGGTCACCTAGAATCAACTAGACAGCAACCGGCTTGGTTATTATGAGAAGTAATCTAAAATAAACTAAAAAGAAAATTAAGCAAATTCATGTGACCAATGAGTTGTCAGTTTTTCACCAATTCTGAAATTTTGCCTTAAGAAATCTCAGAAACATTCAAGCGGCCAACAGACACGTGCAGAAATATTCTCGATCACTAGCCATTAAAAAAAAAAAATTAGAGAAATACAAATCAAAACTACAAAGGGATACCATCTCACCCTGGCATTACTGGCACAAATCAACAAAACAAATGTTGCAGAGGCTTCAGGGAGGTCGGAACTCTTATGCACTGCTGGTGGGAGCGCAAAATGATACAACCATTTTGGAAAATGATATGGCGCTTCCTTAGAAAGCTAGAAATAGAAATACCATATGATCCAGCAATCCCACTCCTAGGAATATATTCTAGAGAAATAAGAGTCGTCACAAGAGTAGACATATGCGTACCCATGTTTATTGCAGCATTGTTCACAATAGCAAAAAGATGGAAACAACCTAGATGCCCATCAGCAAATGAACAGATAAAAAAAACTGTTGTACATACACACAATGGAGTATTATACAATGCTAAAGAACAATGATAAATCTGTGAAACATCTCATAACATGGAGGAATCTGGAGGGCATTATGCTGAGTGAAATAAGTCAATCACAAAAGGGCAAATATTGTATGAGACCACTACTGTGAAAACTCATGGAAATGTTTATACACAAAAAGAAGAAATTTTTGATGGTTACAAGGGAGGGGAGAGGTAGGGATGGAAAAAGACTTAGTAGACAATAGATAAGTGGTAACTTTGGTGGAGGGTAAGACAGAACGCAGTACTGGGGAAACCAGCACAACCTGTACAAGGCAAGGCCGTGGTAGCTCCATAGACACATCCAAACTCCCTGAGGGACTGAATTTCTGGGCTGAGGGCTGTGCAAACCATGGTCTCAGGAAACATCTAGCTCAACTGGCATAACAGAGTTTATAAAGAAAATGTTCTACATTCTACTTTGGTGAGTAGTGTCTGGTGTTTTAAAGGCCTGTGAGTGGCCATCTTGGTCACTATGCTGGTCTCACCCCTTCAGGAGCAAGGAAGGATGAAGAATACTAAAGACACAAGGGAAAGATTATTCCAAAGAACTAATGGACCACATCTACCACGGCCTCCACCAGACTGAGTCCAGTACAATTAGATGGTGCTCAGCTACCACCACTGACTGCTCTGACAGAGATCACAATAGAGGGTCCCAGACAGAGCTAGAGAAAAACATAGAGCAAAATTTCAACTCCAAAAGAAAGACCAGACTTGCTGGCCTGACAGAGACTGGAGAAACCCTGAGAGCGTGGTCCCCGAACATCCTTTCAGCTTAGTAGTGAGGTCACTCCTGAGGTTCACCCTTCAGCCAAAGATTGAACAGGCCCAGGGAACAAAACAAGCCTAAAGAAGCGCACCAGCCCTGGGGCAGGGACTGGAAGGCAGGAGGGAACATGAAAACTGGTAATAGGGGACCCAGGGTTGAGAAGGGAGAGTGTTGATATGCTGTGGGGTTGTTAACCAACGTCATACAACAATGTATGTACTAAATGTTTGATGAGAAACTAGTATGTTCTGTAAACCTTCATCTAATGTTCAATTAAAAAAAAAAAAAACTCAGAAGCCCACAGAAACTTTAGAAATGTGTATCCTGAGTTAATTCTTAGGGATTCTTTGACAACTCATATTTATTTATTTTCAATATATTTCTATAAGGTATTTCTGATTGCTTTATTTTTTTTTTTAACACTGGGAATAAATTGTAAAAAATTTGTGGTGTCTTAAAATACTAAATGCTTTCTTCTTTTTTTGGGGGGGTTAATGCATTTTTGGCTTGTCTGTAAGAATACCGCTCATATAGGAATAAGAGTTTTTTAGACATTGCTAGTGAAAATATATTTTTTAAAAGGTTATTTTACTTTATAATGTCAAGAAATAAATGGATACCTTTCAGTAGAGATTAGATTAAGAAATATCATCTTTCAGTAATTTATATTAGCTTTCACTTTATTTTCATCTATTGTTAAGTTTATGAGTTCAATAGACACATCAGGCTTTGAAATAACTGGGAAGAATGCATTATCAGTTTGGCTGTGAGAGTGATGTGAACATAGAACATAATTAAAGAAAACAAAAATAGTGTTTCCGCATTAGTATAAACAAAGGGGAAAGTTTGTAAGAAGGGGAAAGGGGGCTGAAAAAGTTATGTTAAAACCACAAGGAATATTAAAAACAGGAAAAGTAACACTCATATCTAAATCCTGGAACACTTTTAACTCCAAGAGACCCAAAAAAAAGACTCAAATTGACTTAAGCAAAAATTATATATATATGAAAAGAATTTATTAGCTTGCATATCTTAGAGTCCCAGGAAAAAAGAAGGGGTGAGTGGGTCAGGCTTAATGCTTCACGTAATCACAGTTCTGCTTCTATCTTTCTACTTTGTCACCTTCTCAGTTGACCATGCTCTTGAGCTCCACAATCTAGTAGAAGAGACAATGCTGCTTTCCTCATCAGTTGAACAAGTTTTCTGGGCGTTTCATTCCTGAGACTTTTGGTCATGACCCCATCCCTGAGACAAGTCCAGTGGTCAGGAGGGTGGGGTGCCCAATTGGTCAGTCTGAGCCATATGGTCAGCCTTGAAGTCTGGGGTATTCCAGTTGTGGTAAAGTTGATTTTGACTCACAGCAACTCCATGTGTGTCTGAGTAGAAATGTGTTCCCTGGGATTTTCAGTATCTGACTTCTTGGAAGTTGATTGCCAGTCCTTTCATCTGAGGTGCCTCTGGTGGTACATGAACTTCTAACTTTTTGTTTAGCAGCTGAGCATGTTAACCATTTGCACCACCCAGGGACTCTGAAGTCTGGGGTATAGTCACTATCAAAAACCACATGTGCTGATGATGGAGGAAGCAATAGTTCTCAAGGGAAAATTAAATGCTGTTTTTGGAAGGGGAAAGATTACCAGATTCTTCAATGTCCAGTTTAAATTCCACTTTTTCTTGGAAATGTTTCCGGGTCACATATTACAGCTACTACTTCTTCCTCTCAACAAATACAAGATACTGAAAGAAATATATATTCTATGACAGCCATTTTCTTAATTCCTTGCACTCTTCTTTTGAGCTTATGTTATTCCAGTGATGCTGTTGGTGTCCCAGTCAGATTCTTTTTACAGGGCCGATGTATCCACCACCCAGATGGCTGGTAACATCTCACAGTTGAATGCTGTCAGCTTGATTGCAAGCCACTTTGGCTAGGAGTGTATGCCCCCATTTCTGCCCCGGGGCAATGCATAGCCTAAGATTCTCTCACACAGACTATAAAAAAGGCTGGTTCCGTTAGATAGTAGATAAGAACTACTTTAGGTAAAGGGAAAGACAGCACACAATACAGGGGAGGTCAGCACAATTGGACTAAACCAAAAGCAAAGAAGTTTCCTGACTAAACTGAATGTTTCGAAGGCCAGCATGGCAGGGGTAGGGGTCTGGGGACCATGGTTTCAGGGGACATCTAAGTCAATTGGCGTAATAAAATCTATTAAGAAAACATTCTGCATCCCACTTTGAAGAGTGGCGTCTGGGGTCTTAAATGCTTGCAAGCAGCCATCTAAGATGCATCAATTGTTCTCAACCCACCTGGATCAAAGGAGAATGAAGAACTCCAAGGGCGCAAGGCGATTATGAGCCCAAGAGACAGAAAGGGTCACATGAACCAGAGACTACATCAGCCTGAGACCAGAAGAACCATATGGTGCCCAGCTATAACTGATGACTGCCCTGACAGGGAACACAACAGAGAACCCCTGAGGAAGCAGGAGAGCAGTGGGATGCAGACCCCAAATTCTCGTAAGACCAGACTTAATGGTCTGACTGAGACTAGAAGGACCCCGGTGGTCATGGTCCCCAGACCTTCTGTTGGTCCAGGACAGGAACCATTCCTGAAACCAACTCGTCAGATATGGATTGGACTGGACAATGGGTTGGAGAGGGATGCTGGTGAAGAGTGAGCTTCTTGGATCAGATGGACACTTGAGACTATGTTGGCATCTCCTGCCTGGAAGGGAGATGAGAGGGTGGAGGGGGTTAGAAGCTGGCAAAAAGGACATGAAAATAGAGAGTGGAGGGAGACAGCGGGCTGTCTCATTAGGGGGAGAGTAATTGGGAGTGTGTAGCAAGGTGTATATGGGTTTTGTGTGAGAGACTGACTTGATTTGTAAACTTTCATTTAAAGCACAATAAAAATTATATATATATATATTAAAAAAAGGCTGGTTCCCTTGCCTCAAGTTAGGGCCAACTCTTTGGTAAAATTCATGGCTCCCTGCTTGATCAAGGCATGGCTAGACTCTAGAAGGAATGACACTCTTGCTCACTTCCGTTCCCTGCCTCATCCTGCTTCCGTCACTCCTCTTCTCCTGAGAGCCCTCCCCCAGTAAGTCACCTGCACCCAAATCTCTTTCTCAGTCTTTGCTTCTAGGGAAATAGACCTAAACAATTATTTAACTTGTGACATTTATCTCTAAGCTGCAAGATCCTTGAGAGCACATTATGATCCATTCCTAATTTTTTTTTTTAGCTTGCTTTGCTGAAAGTGAAGAGGACTTGAAGCACTTACTGATGAAGATCAAAGACTACAGCCTTCAGCATGGATTACACCTCAGAAAAAAGAAAAAAATCCTCACGACCGGGGCCAATAAGCAACATCATGATAAATGAAGAAAAGTTTGAAATTGTCAAAGATTTCATTTTACTTGGATCCATAATTAAGGACCCTGGAAGCAGCAGCCAAGAAATCAAATGACACATTGCATTTGGCAAATCTGTTGCAAAAGATCTCTTCAAAGTGTTAACAAGCAAAGATGTCACCTTGAGGCCTAAGGTGAGCCTGACCCAAGCCATTATGTTTTCAATCGTCTCATATGCACGTGAAAGCTGAATAATGAATAAGGAAGAATGAAGAAGAATTGATGCTTTTGAATTACAGTGTTGATGAAGAATATTGAATATACCACAGACTTCCAGAAGAATGAACAACTCTGTCTTGGAAGAGGTATAGCCAGAATGGTCCTTAGAACTGAGGATGGTGAGACTTCGTCTCATGTACTTTGGACATGTTATCAGGAGGGAACAGTTCCTGGAGGAGGACATGTTTTGTGAAGAAGAGGGTCAGTGAAAAAGAGGAAGACCCTCAATGAGATGGATTGACACAGTGGGTGCAACAAAGGGGTCAAACATAGCAACGATTATGAGGTTGGCACAGGACTGGTCAATATTTCTCTGTTGCACATTGGGTTGCTAGGAACTGATTTTATCGCACCTAACAACAGTAACTAATATTTTTAATAGGATTCAACTTTTCATCTATGTAAGTAATGCCTTTTCAACTGCCTTGAGAGGGCAGAAACACATCTCCTGTTGTAAGTTTCTTAAAATTTAATGTTCATTCAAATCCCCTGGGGGTCTTGTAAAAATGATTCAACAGCCTGGGTTGGGGCCTGAGATTTGCATTTCTAACAAGGTTCCAGGAGATATTGATACTACCTGTCTAAGTAGCAAATTCGATTATGCACATATTGTTATAGATTATCCACAGGATTTAGGGCCATGCTTTCTACTCTGTGAACCCTAGGTAAATGTTTGTTATTTTCTATATCCTAATTGGAAACCCTGGTGGTGTAGTGGTTAAGAGTTCAGCTGCTAAACAAAAAGTCGGCAGTTTGAATCTACCACGTGCTCCTTGGAAGCCTTATGGGGCAGTTCTACTCTGTCCTATAGGGTTGCTACGAGTTGGAATCAACTCAACAGTGATGGGTTTTTTATGGGTTTATAAGCTAATTGAAATCCATAGCCTATTGCCGTCCAGTCGATTTTGTTTCATAGTGACCCTATAGGACAAAGTAGAACTGCCCCATAGCGTTCCCAAGTTGCAGCTGGTGGATTCGAACTGCAGACCTTTTTGGTTAGCAGTCATAGCTCGTAACTACTGCACCACCAGGGTTCCATAACCTAACTGAAGAGCATAGAAATTGAAAGGCATTTTGTTTAAAAACAAAGCTGATATAGATACTATGTTCTCTAATGGAATAGTTATTCTGTCCCACACGGAGTGCGCTCAGTAAAAATTACTACGAGAAACATTTTTAAAAATGTTTCCAGATAACCTGCAACAGGTATATTTCCTGAAACTAATTTCTCCTGTTCTGGGATCCAGAGCTAAGAGGCCAGTTAGTAATGGGCCAGTATTTCTCAGATATGCCAACAGAAAGTGAAAACAGCAATTTTGGGAAGAATTAGAATGTGACTTCTTATTTGCCATGGGAGATCCAATGACCAAGCTGGGACTCAGCTCTAAGTTTAATCTTGAAGTCAGTCATATTTGGGCATTTAATTTATCTCCCTACCTTCACAGAAAAGATAATGGCTGCAGCCAGGCTTCTCCTAAGATGTGCATTACGGGTCCTGGAGCTGCGAGTGGCTTCATCCCAGTGCTCACAGTGCCACTGTTCCTCTGACACTATATGCTACTAATTATAGATGGGACACCCACCAACGTGTCGGTCCTGGAACCATGCAGGTTCAGGCTCTACTTTCATCAAACAATGTGTTCTTTCCAGTTTCAGAACCAGATCTTTCTTTTAGAGCAAAAGTTCTGTGGTCATGATGTTTATGTCTTTTGTGAGAGTGGGAAAAACTATGAAGGCTTAATCAATGCTGACCTCTATACATTGGAGGTGCAATGAACGGTGCTGTCTATTTAGTATAAAGATGCTGTTCTCAACCCTGGGTGCATCACAATTGCTTGGAAATATGTGAAAATGCAGTTTCAGTTGATTTTGGATGGGGTCCAGGCATCTCTAGTTTCAACGAATCTCTGCAGTCAGTTCTGATACACAAGGTGAATGCCATTGGTGTAAAGTGGTACTCTTCAAACTTGAGCATATGTCAGAATTTCCTGGAGGATTTTTAAAACACAGATCCCTGAGCCCCACTCCAGAAATTCTGACTCAGCATGTCTGGAGAGAGATCTGAAATTTGCCTTTCTAACAAGCTTCCACGTGATGCTAATGTTGCTGGTCCATGAAATAACACATTGCACAGCATTGGTATAGTGCAGTGGTTCTTAACTCTGGTTGCATATTAGGGAGATTTTAAACTCCCCATGCTCAGGAAAAGTAGAGAATCTCTGGGGTTGAGACACAGGCATCAGTATTTTTTTTAAAGCAGGCGATTTTTGTGTGCAACTAAAGTTAAGAACCACCAGCGGATAGCAGTATGAGGCCAATCTTACCTTTTGTTTGTGGAGCAAGCCACCTTGGGGACAGGTACTGGGGAAGAGCATCAGCTTTGTGTCAGGCAAAGGCAAGTTCACACCCTGGCTGTGCCATCCAATGACTGGGAAACTGTGGGCATGTTATTTAACCCATTTAAGCCTCAATATCCTCATCTATAAAATGGGATTTATAGCAATAGTGGAGCCCTGGTGGTGCACTGGTTAAGAGCTTGGCTGCTGACCAAAATGTCAGCAGTTCAAATCCACCAGCTGCTCGTTGGAAACCAACGGGGCAGTTCTACTCTGTCCTATATGATCACTTTGAGTTGGAATTGACTCACGGGTTTGGTATTTTGGTTTTATAGCAACAGTGTCTTTCTCAATATTGAATATACTGTGGACCGTCAGAAAAACGAACAAATCAGTCTTAGATGAAATATAACCAGAATATTCTTTAGTAGTAATGATGACAAGACTTTGACTTGCTTACTTTGGACCCATTATCAGGAAAGACCAATCCCTAGAAAACAACATCATGTTTGCTAGAGTAGAGGGCCAGTGAAAATGCAGGACACTGTTATACGTACGTTGGCCATGAGTCATAGCCCACTGGACAATAGCAACAACAACCTTCCTCAGGTAAACAAAATCATGAATTAAAGCTTTTCGCTCAAAGCCTGGCACATAGTAAATGCTAAATAAATGTATGCAGATATTATTATGGTGTCCTTTGTTAGTATCATTATTGTTACTATGTAAATAATTTCAGAGAGAATTTCCCCTTGACACACAGCATGTTTCTCGCAACTACTTGCTGATGCCCATGTTGTTTATTTTAGAGAGTTTGTGCTTGTGTGTGTGTGTGTGATGTGTTGGTGGGGGGTAGTTGTCCTGCATCATTTTCCATATAGACAGGACATATATCCTTGAGAATGATTCATCCTTCTGAATATGCCTCTCAGATAATTTCTTAACCTGGCATTTTAATGACAAGGATTATAGACTAAAAATCTTGAAGTTACTGCATATCTGAAAGCCTGGATCAGGAGGCTACTTTCACAAATGCCCCAACCCCCGCACTTTTCTGTGTCCACACTGCTGGAGAGAGGTGTGGACAGCTCTTCCCATCAAAAGGGCCTTTTTCCCACTCCTTGGATCAGGGCTTCCTTGTGTCTTGCTTTGACCAATAGAATGTTGTGGGAAAGATGGGGAGTAAGTTCTGAGCCTGGACTTCAAGAGTGTATGTACATTCTCTCTCTTAATTTTCTGTCCTCATTGTGAAAGTGTGGCATGCTAGCCTGCTTGAGTATGAAATGTGTTGGACAGAGTCAAGTCAGTCTAATCGTCCCAACCAAGGCCATAGATTCATGAGAAGACCCAGTCAAAATCAGTGAAGCCTTCTGGTCAACCAGCAGCTGATGCAGATGCATGGATAGTCAATTGAGGTCAGCAGAACCATCCAGCCAACCCACAGAACTATGATGAATAATAAATGGTTGTTATTTTAAACCACTAAGTTTTGGGCTGGTTGGTTACATGACAATAGCCAACTGATACAGAAGATTGAATAAAAGAAAGAAGAAGGAAAAAAAAAAAAAGGAATGAAAATAATGGAGACTAGTAATAAGGGAAGTCACATTTTAATAATTCCCAAAAAACTATTTAGGTCTGGCCTTCTGGGAACATTATACATAACACAAATAAACCAACATTTATTTATTTCCTTAAAAATACATTACCTAGGTTTTATTTTTAGTTGCCATTGAATTGTCTCTGGCTCATGGCAACCCCATGTACAACAAAACAAAATGCTTCCTGGTCCTGCATCTTTTTCGTGATTATTGGTATGTTTGAGTCCATTGTTGAAGCCACTGTGTATTTTAAGTGCCTTCCTGCCTAGGGAACTCATCTTTCAGCACAATTTTCTGTTGTGATCCATAGGGTTTTAATTTCCAGAAGTGGTTACCTAGGCTGTTCTTCTTAGTCAGTCCTAGTCTGGAAAAAAAAAAAAAAAAGCTCTGTTTAAACCTGGCCATCAATGGGTAACCCTGCTGGTATTTGAAATATCAGTGGCATAGCTTGCAGCGACCAGCATCAGAGTAACACACAAACCACAGTACAACAAACTGACAGACAGGTGGCGGATATCCCCTAAAGTCTTTGGAATTAGAATTTTCTAATCATTTATTTGAAGAATGAGTGTTTTGTTTAATTTTTACCATTGTTGTTTTAAATTGGCAGTCTGTAGGAAACCCAGAAGGGCTCCGGGGTGGGGTGGGGGGGAGATCTCCTGGTGGATTCTGTTCCAGATAAGAGCCAAATGACATTTCTAGTGTGTAGGTCACAGACAAGGTTACAACAATAATAGATTTTGCTAGTTTCTCATTTTAGGCTTATACGATTTAGAGGAAGCTACGAGTTACAGGCCTATCAAGAGTCTTCCCAAGTAGTGAGGATTGAGGACAGAGGGCAGTAAAGAAACTACTAATTTTGCTTTTTAAGGAAACTGCCTCCCAGGAACATGGACACATAGCATTTATCTTCATAGAGCCGTTGGCAAACCCACAAAGAAAGGTGCTTTGAGGTTATGAGCTAGTGCACTGAGCACTTAGCAGCACTGAAATCCCAGATGAACTGATTCACCCCTGAGAAAGAAAATTAGAACCACCAGCATCTTCCTGCAACAGAACTGTTCTTTCATAAATGTGCATTAACTGTCCAAGTTCATAAGACTTAAGTGCCTAAGAGTGTAGAATCCAATTATTTCACACAAAATTAAGTTAGTATTTAATTTCTTTAAAGTGCCTAAATAAATTTGGCAAGAAAGTTTATTGACAGCAATTTGACACATAAAATATTCCATTTCGGGATAATGTTTGTGTGGCTGACTAGATTTTACATAATTTGTCATCTATGATTTGGAAAACAGGGACAACTAAGAAATAAAATTTCTCTCTTAAATTAGTTAGGTCACAATGCTATGACAAGGAAGTCACAACCCCAGGAGGTATTGATTATCAGACAAGCGGCTCTAAGTTTTAATAAATATTTGCTGAGCAGCTTCTGTGTGAAATGGGACTCTATCGGAGTCAAAGAGATCAAGAAATGTTCCCTCTCTCCAGGAAGATCAATATTAGAAAGGAAAATACGTGAGATAACAGTTAAACTAACACGTACAACATACTGTTAGAAGGTGTAGGGTGGAGAGCTGGACCATAAAAGGGGCAGCATTAAGGACATGGCCCCTGGAAAGCTGAACATGCTTTAGAAAGAAGGATGAATTTTACAGTTAGAAAAGTTAGGGGAGGCCATTTGTTGCAAAGGAAACAGCTTGTGCAATATCATCATGGCATGCTGGACCTTTGCATATTTAGGAAACAGTGACTGCTTTGGTAAGGCTAGAGGTCAGGCTCTCTGGAGAGAGTAGCAGGGTATAGAGATGGAGATTAAGGTCTTGGTTAAATGGTGGATGACTCCGGGTACCATGAAAATGATTTTATCCTGGCAAAAAGTGGTGAGAGTGAGGCTAGGGTAGAGAGGCCATTTAAGAGAATACGATGGATTGTAGGAAACCCTGGTGGCATAGTGGTTAAGTGCTACAGCTGCTAACCAAAGGGTTGGCAGTTCAAATCCACCAGGCACTCCTTGGAAACTCTGTGGGGCAGTTCTACTCTGTCCTATAGGGTCACTATGAGTCGGAATCGACTTGACAGCACTCGGTCTGGGATGGATGGTAGCACTATTCACAATACCAAAAATTGGAAACAGCCTAAATGCCCATCAACAGAGGAATGGATAAACAAAATGTGGTATATACATGCAACAGATCACTACTCAGTCTGTTGAAGAAATGAAGTCGTGATACATGCTACAATATGGGTGGAGCTTGAAGACATTACGCTGAGTGAAATAAGTCAATCACAAAAGGATAAATATTCTGTGACCTCACATATAAAAAGACAAGAAAAGGCAAATGTGTAGAGATCAAAGTTTATTAGGGGTTACCAGGGGTGGAAGGGAGGAGGAAAGAGAGGGTTAACAGAGATGAAAAAGAATTAAGGATAGGGTTGCTCAGCTGGTTATTGTAATTGTTGTCAATAAGTTATACACCTGAAAAGTTAAACAGGCAAAAGTTGTGTGATAGATATATTTACAACAAAAGCAAAAAAAAAAAAGAGTAGCTGTTGAGGTTGCTTATGTGCAGCCCAAAACCTCATGGGATTTGGTCCCTTGGTTTGGAGGTTAAAGGTTGTGTTTCCATGGGACATTCCAGTTAATTGGCCTAATAAAATGCATAGTGCTTCTGTTCTACCTCCTAGTTTGTTGCATAGTGCCTGGAGACTTAAAAGCTTGGAAGCAGACACCCAAGGCAGGACAATTGGTCTCTATTCACCTGGAGCAACAGAGGAAGAAAGGAGAGTCAGAAATAGGAGGAGCATATGGAATGTGAGGCTAATAGCCTCTATGAACAATTCCCTTCTTTGCTATACACCAAAAGAATTGGATGGTGCCTGGCTACCATTACTGAACATTTTGATCAAAAATTTTATAGAAGAATCCTGATCAAAAGGAGGGAAAATTAGAACAGAATTTAAAATTTTCGTGGACTGCAGACTTTCTGGAGCCATGGGGGCTGGATTAACCTCTGAAATTATTGCCCTGAGATAATCTTTAAAACTTCAACCAAAAATACACCCAGAAGTCTTTTTAAAACCAAACAACAGTGTAGCTTAATTAGTAAAAAATATGCCTGTGTTGAGCATTATATTCTTTAAGAACTATCTATATGGGATCAAAGTGACAACAGCAACTTGAAATATTAGATAGGAACCTTAAAGGCAGTGAGCTTATGTTAATAGGGGAAGAACAAGTCAGAAAAGGAGGTGAGAATGCTTGCACAACTAGAAGGATGTAATCAATGTCTCTGAAGTGAACAAGTAGAAATTGTTGAATTGGTGTATGTTTTTCTGTGTATATTCTAAACGACAACAAAATGAAATAAAAAAAAATGAGACTATCATGGCAGTTTACATTACAGATGATGAGAGCCTGAAACAAGGCAGTGCGCTCCCAGTCTTCTTTTCCAGAAGCAGACCCTGAGCCAAGCATTCATGTGTAAGCGAGTTATGAACCAATGCTTTCAACAGACCCTGTGAGAGAGCTCAAGAAGCAGAACAGGGAAGGAGAAGGAGCCAAGCAAGGATGTGATTTCAGGAAAAGTTCCAGCCTCAGTCTATTCTCAGGGGGTGCACTGCAGTATAAATTACACCTCACTTTGATTCCAGCATCAGTCAGCCAGTGGCTAGAAAACTTTCTGAGGAAGACATAATTGCAATGCATTTCTGTGGGTGAGGCCTTTCCTATGCCCAATGACAATTTTCTGAAGCTCAAATGTGTCCACTTTTAGTGGCCAGAGCACAGAAGCTGGTTAATGGTATCAAAAGGTTGTAAACAGGTCCTAGGGGCTCTTGGCAGGACACCACCAGTGTCTATACATACTGAAAATGGAAAAATAGAAACAAATAAGAATACCTTCCAAACTATGATGCCAAGAACATTTAGTTCTGTAAAATATCTTTAGGTAATAACAATGGGAGTAGTGGTTATAAGTTCAAAAATTTTAGGTTTAACAAAATTAAGCGTCCTGTTTATTGCAGGACTCCTCAGCTCTTTACTATCCCAAGAGGAAAATAAAATGTGAAGCATTTCCAAACTTATTTAACCATAACTCACATTGGGAAACACTTGATTTGGGAACTATTAGGAGTTCTCATTGACTGAATTTAGGGTGGTAGTATTACAGATTTGGAAGGAGAAAGACGATTTGTTCAATTTTGCACTTGTTGAGTTTAAAATCCCTGTTGCAGGAGAGACATCTGTGCTTGGAATTTGTCTTGGGGAGGGATAAATTGAGTCAGATTTGTAAATGACATGGCTCAGGATGAGTGCACAAGGCGTACGAGGAGAAAAGGGCTGAGAATGGACGCTTGAAACAGTAGAGTTTAATTGATGGGAAGAACAGCACACAAAGGGAATTTACAAAAAAAAAAAAAAAAGTCAGAAATATTAGAGAAGAACCAAGGATGAAGAGATCTAGTAATAAGAACTGAAAAAAAAAAAACAATTAGTTTGGAAGCTGCATTATTTGTGCTCTTCGAGAGAGGGCACCAGCAGAATAAACCCAAATAGTGAGTATGAATGCCATGTTGAGGAGGGTAGAAAAATCTAAGGGGGTGGGCATGGGGGTGGGGGGGTGAGGAAGTGGAGAAACTCCTTTGCAAATAAATGGCTGTGAAAGTAATGGGGACAAAGGAATCAAAGAAGGCCTCTTTATATGGAGAAGGTTGACTATTTGCATACACTAAAAGGAAGGAGAAGCTGTAGAATGAAGAGTTGAAATTTTAAAAGAGAAAATAAACGATTAACAGAGTAATGTTTTGGACATGTCCAGACTAAATAATTAACTCTGGGAAAGAGGATAGATATACTATAAGATGAGTTGGAATGATTGTCATGGCATGCAAAGAGGAGAAATAGTTATAAACCATTTCTTGCTTTTATTTGTGGGCCATGAGGAATTATCATGAGAGTTTTGGGACTGTGCTCAATCTTTATTATTGAACAGGTGTTTATTGACTATTGAAAATGTGCCAGACACTGTGCTGGGTGGTGAGGGTTGAAGGCTGGGCAGCATCTGTCAAGTAAATGTGCTTCTTGACCTCAAGAACCAGACATTTCCGGAGGGGAGGCAGACTTTGCTGAGGAGTCTGTGAAGGTTTGAAGTAGAAGGCCATTGATCAGGAGCATATAACAGGATCATTACATACCGGTGAGCACTTTGCTGGGTGGCATAAAACTTTGTAACTGCACAACTTTCTCTGGTGTGTTCCCGAACACCTTGGCAGGAAGGAGTATAACACAGTTCGGATGAATCCAGTTTGGGGATTTTTTAAGATGGGTTAATGGGATTAAAGATGAGATGAGGAAGATGGCTGAAATGATGCACAATTGGGGTATAAGTAAGACAGGCAGGAAATAAGGAGGTATGGACAGCCAGCAAAATGATGAGGTCAAAGGGCTGTGTAGAGAAGGCTAGGGAGAATAAGGCTTTAATTTTGTAATTACGGAATAAGATTGTAGAGTTGGATAAACTTCAGTTGTTGGCAAGTTTTTCTGGTATGGTAATGAGAGTGTGTGGTTAAAACTTAGTGGAGGTAAAGCTCATTGGAGTTAAGGAGGTTACAGAACTGAAAATTATAAACATCACCTGGCAAAAGTTGAAGCAGGGATTACGATCACAAATCATGGGTCAAGGCCGTCAAGAATGAATGAAAAAATGAATGAATCTAATGAAGCTGCCCCTTTGGGTCCAAGATTGCTAAATGCAAAGCTATACCAGACATAATACATCCAGGATGCAAGAGTCACTATGAAATGCTTTCCTGATTTACCAAGCGGGAGGTAAGCAGTAAGCAGCAGTTTTCCATGTAGAAAAAACCAGTTGATGGATATTCAATGACGTTCCTTATTCTTGTGTTGTTTGAAGTTATACAAAATGTCAAAAATTTTTAACTCTTCTCTCCATTATCTGAAAGTGGGGGTGGTAGGTATGGGTTGCCTTAGGGGTGTCAGATGCTCACCACAAGCCCTAGGTAACATCCAAATTCCAGTCCAATCTTGGAGGGCAGGTATTGTTTGTACACAAAGGAGATTCACTGAATGTTTGTTGGAAATAAATGACTGGGCCCATATGTCAAAGTAGAGCAAAGCAGCACCTTCCCCCCCTCCCCACCCACCACCAACATCTGAGCCGGATCTCTGGTTTACTCTTCACTCTTCACCAACATAATCTAAAAGGTTAATGGGAAGTTATTTCTTCAGCATACTCTTACTATTCTCATCAATTCAGAGAGATGGATAAACATGATAAAGGGTAGGGAATATCAAAGATACACTGTATGGAATGAGAGGAGTAAAGTGGTTTATCTATTGCTGCTTCATGATCTTGATTCTTGTTTATAATGCTCAGAAACTTCTTCCAGGTGCTCCCCAATCCTCCAGTTTGCAGGACCCTTTGCCAAATGTCCTTCATGGGGAGCATGTCCTTTTTTTTTTTTTTTTTTTTGTATTGTGCTTCAAGTGAAAGTTTACAGATTAATCAGTCCCTTGTACGAAAACTTATACACACCTTGCTATGTACTCCTAGCTGCTCTCCCCTTAATGAGACAGCACGCTCCTCCTCTCCACCCTGTATTCCGCGTTTCCATTCAACCATCCCCTGTCCCCTCTGCCTTCTCATCTTGCCTCCAGACTGGAGCTTCCCACATAGCCTCATGTGTCTACTTGAGCCAAGAAGCTCACTCACTCCTCATCAGTGTCATTTTCTGTCTTACAATCTAGTCCAGTCCCTGTCTGAAGAGTTGGCTTCAGGAATGTTTCCAGTCTTGGGCTAACAAAGGGTCAGGGACCATGACCTCAGGGGTCCCTCTAGTCTCAGTCAGTGCATTAAGTCTGGTCTTTTTATGAGAATTTTAGGTCTGCATCTCATTGTTCTCTTCCTCCATCAAGAATTATCTGTTGTGTTCCCTGTCAGGGCAGTCATCTGTGGTAGCCGGGTACCATCTAGTTCTTCTGGTCTCAGGCTGATGGAGTCTCTGGTTTATGTGGCCCTTTCTGTCCCTTGGGCTCATAATTACCTTGTGTCTTTGGTGTCCTTCATTGTCCTTTGTTCCGGGTGGGTTGAGACCAATTGATGTACCTTAGATGGCCACTTGCTAATGTTTGAGACCCCAGACACTACTCACAAAAGTGGGATGCAGAACATTTCCTTAATATATTTTGAGTCCCTGGAAACCATGGTCCCCAGACCCCTGTCCCTTCTACTCTGGTCTTTGAAGTGTTCAATTGTGTTCAGGAAACTTCTTTCCTTTTGGTTTAATCCAGTTGGGGGAGCACATTCTTTGAGAAGTGTACCCAAATTGTATGATAATGACTCTACCTAGGATGTGTGGACTGTGGGCCAGGTAGCTTTCTTTATTATCCCAGTTTTACAAATGAAGAAATTAAGGCTAAGAGGTTAAATTTCTTGCCTGATGCAAATGGCACAAGTCGTTTTGCCGATGGAATCTGAGCCAAGGTAAGACCAGTAGCAAATCTGGTGCCCTTTCCAAATTTCCAGGTAGTTTTCATTACTTTACCAAAACTAGAGTCTTTTAGATCCCATTTGGATGTCTTGAGGTTTTTTTTGTTTGTTTTTGCTTTTGTTTTTTGGGTTTTTTTTGTTCTTTGGGTTCTAATATTTGACTTACAGTTGATTCTATATCAACATAGACATCTGTCTGTCATCTTGGATTGCATATTGCCAATCAAGAAGGGTGCATGTGAATAAAGAAGTTCTTCCTGAGCCCTTCCAGATCAAGACTCTATGAAAAGTCCTGTACAGTCCATCCCCAGTAATAATTCCCTCCCTACCTCCTCTCCACCCACCCACCAACCGTCTCTGCCTTCACCATCAAAGTGACTTCCGTAATAGCTCTATAAGCTCTAAAGAGCAGAAATAAAAGCAGCAAATGAACAAAAAATGAAAGCAAACAAAAACAACTCCATCTACTGTATCATCCTATATTACTGATTGACTCCAAACAGGAAATTTAATACAGTAGGATGGGTAAACAGTGGTTTGCCATGTACAGGAGATTATGGCCTGAGGTACCATAATGGCTCTTTAGCAACCAGCTGTGAAATAGAAAGGTTGCAAGGAAAGATTGCCTTTGCTGACTGTCTTCAGTGTTACAGGCCTTCAGTACTACAGATTTGGAAAGCTAGTAGAGTTATTATTAAGCTTTTATGCAATGTCCTTTCGTAGTGGGAACAACATAGAATTGAAAGCCCCCACAACCTATGTGGCTCTGCTCCCAAGGCCATTAGCTTAGCAAAGTTCGCCCTTCTTCTCCTGGTAGCTGAGATTGATTTCTTTGCTTAGGATGCAGTGCAGGAAAATTGTTTTCAAACTGATAAAATCCTTCAGTTCAAAGCCCAAGGTCTAAATAAATAAATACATAGATGGGACCTCTTTGATATGCAGTTTGGAAAAGAAGAAATCTGACAGGTTTGGAAAGACATTTCTCTGGCAAGAGAGGAATGACTGCTAAGAGTGGCTTTCTTGAGTGGAAAAAAAATTCCAGTGAAAAACTGATAGTTTCATTTCCTGAAGATAAAGTGAAAAGGAAATCATAACAGTTTAGTAAAATGCTTGGCTTAGGATGGATTTTTTCTTTGTCTTGCCACATAGAAGTAGAGAGAAATGGAATGTTTGATAAGGTAACCTGTGAACTGGAGGTCTGGAGCCCTTAACATTCAACCCATCTCCAAAACTTTGCATCATCTTTTCTCCTCCTAAAAATAATACATTATTCTTGAAACCTGAAATGGTTTCCATTTAACGAGAAGTAATACTTAAAACCTTAGAAGCAGAACCACTAGGACTTACCTATATCTATGTCCACATCCACGTCCACAACCCCATTCATCATATTCGTATCCACACCATACCCACCAAACCAAAAACAAACAAACTCGTTGTTGAGTTGATCCCTACTATAATAACCCTATAAAAAAAAAAAAAAAGAAAAAATTTTTTTTTTTTTTTTTTTTTTTACAGAGTAAAACTGCCCCATAGGGTCTCTAAGGCTGAAATCATACTGCTATATCTTTCTCCCAAAGAGAAACTGGTGGGTTCGAACCTCTGAACTTTCAGTTAACAACAGAGCACTTTAACTACTCTGTCACTAGGGCTCCTTACCATACCCATAGCCATAGCTATATCATCTATGTCTATGGATTTGTTTCAGGGATTTGACATGCAGCAGCTCATTAAGCAGTGTTTGTAAGGCTGCTGTTATTGCGTCTGAATCTGGAGCTTAAAGTCCTCAGGGCAGGCTGTCAGGAAGGGAAGGTAAATGTGAGGTGGGGAGATCAAAGACAAGCCAGTACCCTCAAGGATATTCTGGAGCCCAAGTCAGAGTTATTATCTCTGATCTTGGTGGTGAAGGTATCCTTCAGAAGTTGGAGCTCTTTGTCATAAAGCTAAACATGCACTTGGCCCAGCAGTCAAAGAAGCTGGAGGAGAATCCAGGGGAATTTAGAGCAGTTGCTAGCCCAACTGTGTCCACAGAAACAAGGTGAACCAGCAGATTAACAGAGAGGTGTTCAGTGACAAAAGCGTCCGCACTGACCTTCCCAGAGTAAAAGTAAATTGGCTGCTGCTTCACCTCTGTCCTCAAAATTGCCTGCAGAAATATCTCTTGTGGACCATGCTGACCAGAAACACATAGGAAAGGGAGCTCTACCCTAGCCATATTGACACATTACAAAGCTATCAAACCCACCTTTACGACAAGCACCCTGACTTTTACCACAAAGTATACTATAAATCTAAGGGTCAAGAGACAGGGTAATAAGAGGAAGCAATTCCAGGGCCTAAGGCAAGTGTCAGGAGCCCTGGTGGTGCAGTGGTTAAGGGCTTGGCTGCTAACCAAAAGGTCGGCAGTTCAAATCCACCAACCACCCCTTGGAAACCCTGTGGGGCAGTTCTACTCTGTCCTATAGGGTTGCTATGAGTCAGAATCAACTCAAAAGCAATGGGTTTGGTTTTTTGGGTCAGGCAGGTGTCATGGCCAAATCTAAAGACAGGTCCACAGTTTCAGTGGGCAGCCAACTCTACACGATTGTTTTCAAGGTCTGTCATGCCTCCTTTTCCCCATAAATGCTACCTCGGTTTTCTCTCCAAATTCAAGGGATGAGATACATACCATTAGCCAGTGTCGAACACACGTGAGTAGGCCGATATAAAGGACAGGAAGGAAGATATTTAAGTTCTCTGAGACATGACAGCAGTTCTTTTTTTCTTTACTGACATTTCTAACTGTTGTACATTTTTCTCCTAGAGGTTTATGACTAGATCGTGCTCTGGTTTCCTCCTCTGGAAAAATGTTTTTACCAATTGATTTAGAGGCTATCTTTTTTTTAACCCTGCCCATTCATAATCCAGACTGTCTGCCAGGCAATAGAATTCATCGAGTAGTAACAACATTTGTTACCCAATATAGGATGCAATCTGAAGTACTCATACCATGAAAATACCAAAGACACACTGGAAACCAAGAATCTTGTGATCATGTTGAACAGATAGAGTATATGCAAACAACCTAAGTCCAGTTACAATACAATATTTCAGAAATTTAAACGTATCTCATCTAAGAATTCAGTGTGTGTGTGTGTTGTTAGGGTCTATGAAGAAATGAATGAACAAAAGAAGTTCCCAGAGAGGGTAAGAACCTTGAGCCAGGTTTGAAAGTGACACCCAAAACCCACTGCCATTGAGTCAATTCCAACTCACAGTGACCCTGTAGGACAAAGTAGAACCGCCCCATAGAGCTTCCAAGACTGTAAATCTTTATAAACACAGACTGCCACATCTTTCTCCTGAGGAGTGGCTGGTGGGTTCGAACTGCCAAACTTTCAGTTAGCAACAGCCTGCTTTAACCACTGTTTCACCAGGACTCCTTGAAAGTGACAAAAAAACTTTAAAAATGCTAAGGAAAGAACCAGGTTAATATATACACACACATATACATATATATATATATATATATATATATAGTGAGAGTAATTAATAGATAAGTGATTATGGAGAATCTTAACAGAGGAAATAACAAGAAACCAGCCTGAAGAAAGAAAGAGACAAATGATTAAGTGGCTCCTCTTAAGAGGAGGCTAAGAAATCTGATTTGTATATGTTGACAATAAGGAGACATTGGTGGGGCCAGGAATAATGTGATGAAAATGTCAGATGAATATGCCAGTTGCATGATAAAAAGGAAGTTCCAGGAGACCAGAAGCCCAAGGGCTAGGGCTAAAGTCTACTAATGAAGACAATCAGGGCTCTATTTAAGGTAGCGACTATGAAACAGAAAAGTGAACATTCATGAGTCATTAAGCAGAAGAAACTGGTCATCAGCCAAACAGCAAGTAGCACTGAGATCCTTCTGTGCTTTTAACTCAGCAACCAGGCCCTGAGGACACTCCAGAAACAAATCTTCTTGTCTCTTTGAGGGAGGACAAGGCTTAGAGAAAAAACATCATGAGACACTGCCTTCTCACAGAGAGTAATGCACTCTGTGAGAAAAATAAGATCTGCAAGGCGAAGGGCTGTTTCTCTTCATCCTAAAGTTTGGGTTCAATTGGGGCAAAATGGAGGTTATTTTCCAAAGATGTCCACACCAATGTCTTCCATCCAGCATGCTCTCCTTACAGTGAGATGTTGATACTCTGTCAAGATGAGGGGTCCATATTCCCTCCTCTTAAAATGGGTAGGCCTGTGGCTATGACCGAAGCAATGCTGTAGGACTTCAGAAGCAGGTCATAAAAAAACAATATAGTTTCTTCCTTGCTCTCTCCCTCTTAGGACACAAGACTTGGGATCCCCACATTGCCATGTAGAAATTCTAGCCACTCTAAAATTGCCATGCTGAAGAGACCTTATGGAGAGACCATACATTTGAAAAGAGATGCCCAAAGAGCTCCAGCTGTTCCAGTCTCCAACCGTTCGAGTCTTCTAAGTCCAGATTCTAGACATGTAAGTAAGCGAGGCTGGAAGTTTCTAGCCCCAGGCTTGGAGCTGCCCCAGCTGACACAACATGGAGCCAGCCCTTGAGTTTTCCAGCTGAGGTCTGGACATCGCTGATCAGAGAAAAAATGCCCCCAGGCTACCCGTACAGATTTCCGACCCACAAAATCTATGATCATATTAAAATCTTGTTTTACATCACCAAGTTTTGGGGACAGTTTATTACACAGAGTATAAGGACTTCTGAACTACAAGGAGACTATATGTTGGTAGGAAAAGATGGAAAAATGTGTTCAACAAAAAGAAGAGTGATTTGGTCGAGAAGTATTAGCAATAGCTTTTGTAGTAGGGACATCGATAGTAATCACAGAATTAGTAGGATTACTTGCAGTAAGTAGGTAACACATGCATATCTAAGTGCCTTAAATACAGTACTTCATCTAACCTTCAAAAAATAAAAATGAGGACAGAACTTTTATTACCGAGGGGAAAGCTGACACGCAAAGACAGAGCTATTTGGGCAAGGTAGAGCCAGGACAATGTCCCAGGTAGCCTGGACCCAGAATATGAACACTTAACCACTTCGGTATCTGGCTAAAAGTTTGGAATTAGTAGGAATATGAATACATCTACTACTAATAATACCTAGCATTTTTTTTTTAGCACTTGTTATGTGCCAGACACTGCAAGGGCTTTAAAGGAATGATCTTAATAGACAATGTGCGTTGACTGGCTGGCTAAGAGGATAGATGAGCCAATGGCCTCAACTGGGCTCTTTATTTGGAGCAAAAGAGACTCAAAAAATTACTTTTCCTTAGTCATGAATTTTGGAGCCTATTTAGAATTATATAAGGAGAAGAGACGTACATAAGAAGGTCATTCCAAGCCCTATAACCAGAGAAGCTGTCGAAATGTAACAAAAATAGCAGGGTAGATTGTGAATTAAACCCAAGTGCTCCAAATCACAGACAATCTGTGCGGTACGTAAGCAATCTCTCATGAACACCTTTTTATTTTAAGCTGACATTCTTAATAACTGAATAGCAGTGAAAGAGAATCCAATAAAGACCCAGCCCGTGGGTCTGCTCTAACAAAATTATTATTAATATCCAATGATGCAACAACATTCACTGTGAGCCACTCACAATCATTTTCAGGAATAGAATAAAACTATATTCTTTCATTTAGTAGAGAAGCCCTAAAAAATTAAAACAGATATAAACATGTGGCTTGCCTACATTCTAATTCTGCTATCAGATATTCATCTGACAAATCAAAGCCTTCTCGTGAATTAGTGCTTACTGTAAGATGAAATCTGGGAAGACAGAATGAGGAGTTTTCCTTCTATAGCATATGCAAGGTTATTATTATTGTTTTTAACTTTGCTTTCATTGTAACCGTGGTTTCCTTCATCATCTCCTGTGTTTGACCTCTGCAGTGCCATTTGGATTAAATTGTGAAATCATACAAGGCACGTTCTGCCCTACTTAGTATTTTCTCCATAGCACTGAACCACAGATGTTATGTGGGGAAGGATTTGATTTTGGTGGTGGGGAGAGATAGCGATGGTGGCAGACACAGTAGCGCTTCTACCCACAGCCATTCCTTCCTTCATCGTCATTACATAATACAGATATGTTTTCCAGGTCAATTTTGTGCCCAAACCTAAAAGAGAGATCTTGATTGATTGGAGTAAATCCTGGTTAACCTCTACCTCTTTGCAGTCTTCCACTGAAATTACCAATATAAGAGAACATCCAGAAAAGTGTACGCCCAGATAGAAAGACAACCCCCTTGTCGTCACTTCTTCCTTACTAATAGGCTTACTGGGGCAAGGATGTGCTGTATCAGCCATCTTGCCACCACGTGGAGATAGCCTAAGAAGTCAATCCAATGGGCTGGAGGGCTATCAAAATTTAGAGAGAATGACTTCTGGATGGTATCACCAGGCTGCTGAACATGCCCTGAATCACCCACCTCCAGGCGGCCAAATCTAATGTTACCTGTGGTCAACCACAACCTAAACAATAAAATGCTGCTCTAAGTATAGAAATAACGATTTTCAGTGAAATCAATATTCATGAAATGTGAATAAGTGTTATATCTCCAAGCTGCATAGGCACCCAAAACCTGCGCCAGCTCTTCTTCTAATACTATCTTCAACCCTGGGATAATTGCCTTCTATTATTATAGTTCTTGACTGACTGTCAGTTTGTCATACTGTGGTGGCTTTCATGTTGCTCTGACGCTGGAAACTATGCTCCCAGTATTTCAAATATCAGCAGGGTCACCCATGGTGGAAGGTTTCAGTGAAGCTTCCAGAGTAAAACAGGCTGAAATATGAACCCCCTAGGTTGGAAGGCATTCAAAATACACAGCTGTAACAATGGACTTGAGCATACCAATGATGGTGAAGAAGGTGAAGGACCAGACAATGTTTCATTCTGTTGTGCATGGGGCCGCCGTGTGTTATAATCAATTTCATGGCAACAACAACATTACTTGACTAAGATAACTTTGGCCAGTGTGTAGATCTTCTCCAAAGCAGTTCATAGGGGTCATCACTTTTAACCTATTTTGTGGAGATTGTTACATTGCTAGAAAATGCAAAATGTGGTAGAGGGAAAAGATGTTGTCAAGAAACCTCAAAATCATCATGAACATAAGAAGGGAGCAGGGGAAGCATTACAGAAGGGTGGTTGCTGTTATGTGCCCTTGAGTCACAACAACCCTCTGTACAACAGAACAAAATGCTGCCGGGTCTTACACCATCCTCGCAAGTGTTATCCTTGAGTCCATTGTTGTAGTGACTGCGTCAGTTCATCTCCTTGAGGGCCTTCCTCTTTTTCACTGTCCCTCTACATGTCCCTTTACATGATGTCCTTCTCCAGATACTGACTTCTCCTCATAACATGTGCAAATTATGTGAGATGAAGTCTTGCCATCTTTGCTTCTAAGGAACACTCTGGCTGTACTTCTTCCAAGACAGACTTGTTCATTCTTCTGGCAGTCCATGGTATATTCAGTATTCGTCACTAACACCATAATTCAAAGGAATCAATTCTTCCTTGGTCTTCTTTATTCATTGTCCAGCTTTCACATGCATATGAGGTAGTAGAAAACACCATAGTTTTAAGATCAGCTATATCACATACTGTCTTTTTTATTTTAGGCAAATTTATTCACCTCCTTAAGCCTCAATTCTCTCCTTTGTAAAGTGGAAATAATAGTAATACACCATTTGGTTATTGTGAGGGTTAAATTAGGTAATGCTCTTAGTACAGTACCTAGTCCATAACACATTCAATAAGGCAATTATGACTTTAAGAAGTCAGATGTATTTCCCAATAGGTAGGTGATTATGCCAGATTTAGTCTTTTAACCCCTTATTTCATAGGTAGAGAGAGACCCTTTCTATCCCCTTTTCTTCATACCTCTGAGATTTACCTTTGACAATTTTTCCTTGCCCCATCTTCATTTATGATGAATGAGTGACTTGGCCTGATATCTTCTTTGTAAAAATATTCAGAAGCACAGACATCTTCCTTATATTCCTTTCTCTAACTCCTGTCTACTCTTTGATATGGGCCTGTTAGTAATCACACTTAAATGTCTTAATTGGGACTTTCCTAAGAACCAAAGAAAATGATAAGATAAGGCAGTCCCAAAAGAACATTATTTTAAGCTTGCTGCCTGGTTTTTCATAACTCCCTGACTAATTTTGCTTGGATCAGAATTTGCAAATAGGATGCTAATATATCTAATATGGCCTGCATATATTGTGCTTTTCGGAACTTTATTTGGTGTACAACTTTTTTTTTTTTTTTGTAATTTCAATGCCTTTATGAAGTCTCTAATTTAGTTCTATGCAAGGTATTGTTCAGGGACCAGAAATACCAGCATCCCCTGAAGCTCTTAGAAAGGCAAACTCCTGGCACAGGCCAGACCTGCTGAAGCAGATTGACAGTAGGTCTAGGACCTGTCCTTGTCAGCCTCTCCAGCTGATTCTGTTGGATGTTTCATTGGAGAACCACTGCGCTCTTTCAGCCATCAGTCCCACTTTTTACTGTTTGGCGTTCATCTGTTTCTCTTCTTTGCATTGTCTAAAGGCAGTTGACTTTCTGACCCCTGGTTTAGACTATGAATCTATGAGTAATTTTTGTTTCAACATTTTCTTTGCACCTTTCACATACTTGCCATACATCTGCTGTAATACGTATCCATTTAGCACAGAGCCAAGCACAAAAATAGACCCCAATCCAGCTAGGAGTCATAGCAGGCCAAGTCATACGTTTTCAGTAAGAAAGAACTGCTTAAAATTTCTTTGGGGAAGAAAGTGCCAGAAAGCTAGGAGAGCAAAACATTTTAAGTAAAATTCATCAGGACTATATACATGAAAGTGGAGCCCTGGTGGCACAGTGGTTAAGTGCTAGGCTGCTAACCGAAATGTCAGCAGTTCAAATCCACCAGTCACTCTGAGGGAGAAAGATGTGGCAGTCTGCTTCCATAAAGATTACAGCCTTGGAAACCCTATGGGGCAGCTCTACTCTGTCCTATAAGGTCGCTATAAGTCAGAGTCAACTCGATGGCAATGGGTTATGAGTATACACGTGAAAAGAGGGGGTGTGTGGGATTTGGGAGTGAACAGAAGTATCTGCAACCTGACTAGGCAGATAATCTTATCTGAAAGTGGGTAAGTAGCAGAGTGCTTTATGCTCTGAATATTTAACAAATATTTATTGCAAGAATTTGAGTCTTGTCTCACATACATACGCAAATTTTTCTCACCACTCCTTGCAATATTATGTCATGATTGTCACCTTCCAGTTTTCAAAACAATCTTCCACAGGCCATAAGGAGCTTCCATTATGCTTTAAAGACATCTCTAATTTAATTAATAAATAGCTGTTAAAGAAAAGAAAAGAAAAAAAACAGTCTCAAATAGCTAAACACATACAGGGAAGACCAAGTATTTGCCATACAAGCAATCAAACAAATTGATGAACAGGAAGCAAATGACTATGGAACTGTAACTGTTCTATTATTAACCAGTAATCTGCATATTTTCCCCCAATTAGTGCCTGGAATGGGATCTGAGTCAGTTGAAACCTAATTACTGGTGCATCACTTTGTTGATTAGAAACCCTGCAACACTTACTGCTCCCGCCTCATTTGCATGAGCCCCCGCTAAAACCTCCTCTTAGGATGTCAGTCACTGCTTTGCCACCAGAAGTCTGTACTTTAGCTAGAACTTTCTGGGGAAATATAAACCACTTTCCCTGTCACTCAGCTGAGTAAACATTTTGTCTCTCACAGATCTTATTCACTTAAGATGAAGAGATTTCTCTTGTAAAAATTTTCTAGGAGCTCTTCCTACTTATGGTACAGTGAAGTACTGTGGGTGGTTTCCATAATGTGATTAAGAGTAAGTGTGGGGTACTAGACAGCCACTGTAATCAAAACAGCCTGCCATTGGTTCAAAGAAAGACACATAAACCAGTGGAATAGAATTGAGAACTCAGAATTAAACCCAGCCATCTAGGAATTTTCCACAAGAGGTCAAAGCCCATTCAGTGAAGTAGAAAGTCTTTTAAATAAATAGTGCTGGCAAAACTGGATATCCACATACAGAAAAATGAAACAGGACCCATACCTCACATCAAACACAAAAAACTAACTCAAAATTGCTCAGAGACCTAACTGCTAAACCAAAAACCGTAACATTCCTGGGACGAAACTATGAGACCTAATCTTTTGTAAAAATATGATAGCAAACCTAACAACAAATCAACAAATGCACAAATACAAGACAAAAGGAATAAATGGGATCTCATAAAAATTAAAAACGTATACTCCTCAAAAGACTTTATTAAAAGAGTAAATAGACAACATACAGACTGGGAAAACGTCTTTGGAAATGGCTTTTGCAGTAAGGGTCTAATCTCTAAAATCTATAGAAAACTGCAACAGCTCAACAATAAATAAACAACTCAATCACAAAATGTGCAAAGGGCATGAACAGAACCTTCACCAAAGAAGACATCCAAGCAGCCAACAAACATATGAAAAGACGTTCATGATCATTAGTCCTTAAAAACCCCAAATCAAACCTGTTGCTTTCAAGTTGACTCCAACTCATAGTGACGCTGTAGGACAGAGGAGAATTGCCCCTAAGGTTTCTAAGGACTGGCTGGTGAATTTGAGCTGCCCATCTTTTGGTTAGCAGCTGAATGCTTAACCACTACACCACCAGGACTCTATTATCCATTAAAGAGTTGCAAATCAAAGCTACAGTGAGATACCATAATGCTCTGCAAAAATGCCATTAATTAAAAAAAAAAACCAGAGAACAAAGAATACGTGTGAGGGTATGGGAAGATTGGAACACTTATCCATTGCTTGTGGGTCTATAAAATGATACAGCTACTATGAAAAAAGGTATGATGCTTTCTCAAAATACTAGGAAAATGATGATAATAACTTGTGATATGCAGATGACACAAGCTTGCTTGCTGAAAGCGAAGAGGAGTTGAAGTACTTACTGATGAAGATCAAAGACTACAATCTTCAGTATGGATTATGCCTCAGTGTAAAGAAAACAAAAGTCCTCAAAACTGGACCAATAAGCAACATCATGATAAAGGGAGAAAAAATTGAAGTTGTCAAGTATTTCATTTTACTTGGATCCACAATTAATGCTTGTGGGAACAGCATTCAAGAAGTCAAACAATGTACTGCATAGGGAAAATCTGCTGCAAAAGAACTTTTTAAAGTGCTAAAAAGCAAAGATGTCGCTTTGAGGACTAAGGTGCACTTGACCCTAGCCATGGTATCTTCAATCACCTCATTTGCATGTGAAAGCTGGACAATGAATAAGGAAGACCAAATTATGGCTTTGGTAAAGAATATTGAATATACCACGGACTGCTAGAAGAACAAACAAATCTGTCTCGGAAGAAGTACAACCAGAATGCATCTTAGAAGTAAGGATGGCAGGACTTTGTCTCACTTACTTTGGGCATGTCCTGGAGAATGACATTATGCTTGATAAAGCAGAAGGTCAGCAAAAAAATGGAAAACACTCAACAAGATGGATTGACACAGTGTCTACAACAATTGACTCAAGAACAGCAACGATTGTGAGGATAGCATAGGATGGGGAAGTATTTCATTCTGCTGTGCATAGGGTCACTATGAATTGGAAACAACTTGATGACGCCTAACAACAACAACATGGTCCAGTAATCTCATTCCTAGATATATACTCTAGAGAACTAAAAAATAGTGATACAAACAGATGTAATCACACTTATGTTCATTGCTTCTTTATGTACAATAGGAAATAAACAGAAACACCTGAAGCACCCATCAATGGATGAATGGTTAAGCAAAAGGTGATACATACATACAATGGAATCCTATATAAAGATCAATGATGAGCCTGCAAAACATAACATAACACAATGGACTTGGAGGATACAATGCTAAGTGAAATAAGTCAAGCACAAAGAACAAATATTGTGTGATCCCTCTTTTACAGGAAAACAAGAATAGATATTAATAGAGAGACAAAAGTTCATTGGTGGTTATGGGGTGGAAAAGGAAGGGAAAGTATGCTTTAGATTGTAGAGACTTGATATTTTTTAGTTTTGGGAAAAATGGCACTGAATGTGAATGTAGTGAGCACAGCTCAACCAAAGTAAAAACGCAGGCTTGAGTATATATGGGTGGATATAGGCATATTGGTAGAGGTATGTATGTAGGTGAGAACAGACAGAAATATCTGTTGTTGTTGTTGTTAGGTGCTGTCAAGTCGGTTCCGACTCATAGCGACACTATGCACAACAGAATGAAACACTGCCCAGTCCTGCGCCATCCTTACAATCGTTGTTATGCTTGAGCTCGTTGTTGCAGCCACTGTGTCAATCCACCTTGTTGAGGGTCTTCCTCTTTTCTGCTGACCTTGTACTCTGCCAAGCATGATGTCCTTCTCCAGAGACTGATCCCTCCTGACAACATGTCCAAAGTATGTAAGACGCAGTCTCGCCATCCTTGCTTCTAAGGAGCATTCTGGCTGCACTTCCTCCAAGACAGATTTGTTCGTTCTTTTGGCGGTCCATGGTATATTCAATATTCTTCACCAACACCACAATTCAAAGGCGTCAACTCTTCTTCAGTCTTCCTTATTCATTGTCCAGCTTTCACATGCATATGATGTGATTGAAAATACCATGGCTTGGGTCAGGCCCACCTTAGTCTTCAGGGTGACATCTTTGCTTTTCAACACTTTGAAGAGGTCCTTTGCAGCTGATTTACCCAATGCAATGTGTCTTTTGATTTCTTGACCGCTGCTTCCATGGCTGTTGATTGTGGTTCCAAGTAAAATGAAATCCTTGACAACTTCAATCTTTTCTCCCTTTTTCATGATGTTGCTCATTGGTCCAGTTGTGAGGATTTTTGTTTTCTTTATGTTGAGGTGTAATCCATACCGAAGGCTGTGGTCTTTGATCTTCATTAGTAAGTGCTTCAAGTCCTCTTCACTTTCAGCAAGCAAGATTGTGCCATCTGCATAACACAGGTTATTAATGAGTCTTCCTCCAGTCCTGATGTCCTGTTCTTCTTCATATAGTCCAGCTTCTCAGATTAATTGCTCAGCATACAGTACAGATTAAATAGGTATGGTGAAAGAACACAACCCTGATGCACACCTTTCCTGCTTTTAAACCAATCAGTATCCCCCTGTTCTGTCCAAAGGACTGCCTCTTGATCTATGTAACAATTAAGTGTTCTGGAACTCCCATTCTTTGCAGTGTTATGCATAGTTTGTTATGATCCACACAGTCAAATGCCTTTGCATAGTCAATAAAACACAGGTAAACATCCTTCTGGTATTTTCTGCTTTCAGCCAGGATCCATCTGACATCAGCAATGATATCCCTGGTTCTACGTCCTCTTCTGAAACAGGCCTGAATTTCTGGCAGTTCCCTGCCAATATACTGCTGCAGCCGTTTTTGAATGATCTTCAGCAAAATTTTGCTTCCGTGTGACATTAATGATATTGTTCTATAATTTCCACATTTGGTTGGATCACCTTTCTTGGGAATAAGCATAAATATGGATCTCTTCCAGTCCATTGGCCAGGAAGCTATCTTCCATATTTCTTGGCATAGACAAGTGAGCACCTCCAGCGCTGCATCTGTTTGTTGAAACATCTCAATTGATATTCCTTCAATCCCTGGAGCCTTTCTTTTCGCCAATGCCTTCAAAGCAGTTTGGATTTCTTTCTTCAGTACCATCAGTTTCTGATCATATGCCAGCTCTTGAAATGGTTGAATATTGACTAATTCTTTTTGGTATAATGACTCTGTGTATTCCTTCCATCTTCTTTTGATGCTTCCTGCGTCGTTTAATATTTTCCCCATAGAATCCTTCACTATTGCAACTCGAGGCTTGAATTTTCTCTTCAGTTCTTTCAGCTTGAGAAACGCCGAGCGTGTTCTTCCCTTTTGGTTTTCCATCTCCAGCTCTTTGCACATGTCGTTATAATACTTTACTTTGTCTTCTTGAGAGGCCCTTTGAAATCTTCTGTTCAGTTCTTTTACTTCGTCAATTCTTCCTTTTGCTTTAGCTGCTCAATGCTCAAGAGCAAGTTTCAGAGTCTCCTCTGACATCTATCTTGGTCTTGTCTTTCGTTCCTGTCTTTTCAGTGATCTCTTGCTTTCTTCATGGATGATGTCCTTGATGTCATTCTACAACTTGTCTGGTCTTTGGTCACTAGTGTTCAATGCATCAAATCTATTCTTGAGATGGTCTCCAAATTCAGGTGGGATATACTCAAGGTCATATTTTGGCTCTCGTGGACTTGCTCTGATTTTCTTCAGTTTCAGCTTGAACTTGCATATGAGCAATTGATGGTCTGTTCCACAGTCGGCCCCTGGCCTTCTTCTGACTGAGGATATTGAGCTTTTCCATCGTCTCTTTCCACAGATGTAGTCAATTTGATTTCTGTGTGTTCCATCTGGCGAGGTCCATGTGTATAGTCACCATTTATGTTGGTGAATGAAGGTATTTGCAGTGAAGAAGTCATTGGTCTTGCAAAATTCTATCTTTCAATCTCCGGCATTGTATCTACCACCAAGGCCATATTTTCCCACTACTGATCCTTCTTCTTTGTTTCCAACTTTCGCTTTCCAATCACCAGTAATCTCGATTGCAAGTTCGATCAATTTCAGACTGTAGCAGCTGATAAAAATCTTCTATTTCTTCATCTTTGGCCCTAGTGGTTGGTGCATAAATTTGAATAATAGTCGTATTAAGTGGTCTTCCTTGTAGGCGTCTGGATATTATCCTACCACTGACAGCATTGTACTTCAGGATAGATCTTGAAATGTTCTTTTTGATGATGAATGCAACACCATTCCTCTTCAAATTGTCATTCCCAGCATAGTAGACTATATGATTGTTTGATTCAACATGGCCAATACCAGTCCATTTCAGCTCACTAGTGCCTAGGATATCGATGTTTATGCGTCCTATTTCATTTTTGATGATTTCCAATTTTCCTAGATTCATTCTTCGTAAATTCCAGGTTCCAATTATTAATGGATGTTTGCAGCTGTTTCTTCTCATTTTGAGTTGTGCCATATCAGCAAATGAAGGTCCCGAAAGCTTTACTCCATCCACGTCATTAAGGTCCACTCTACTTTGAGGAGGCAGCTCTTCCCCAGTCATCTTTTGAGTGCCTTCCAACCTGGGGGAGCTCATCTTCCAGCACTATATTAGACAATGCTCTGCTGCTATTCATAAGGTTTTCACTGGCTAATGCTTTTCAGAAGTAGACTGCCGGGTCCTTCTTCCTAGTCTGTCTTAGTCTGGAAGCTCAGCTGAAATCTGTCTTCCATGGGTGACCCTGCTGGTATCTGAATACCGGTGGCATAGCTTCTAGCATCACAGCAACACACAAGCCCCCACAGTACGACAAACTGACAGACACTTGGGGGAGAAATATCTATAAAAAAAAAAAAAAAATTCCTCAGACGTAACCAAACACCTTCCAAGACTGGTTTTCTAGATTTGAAGGCTTAGAATCATAGTCTCATGGGGCATCTCAGTCAATTGGCATAATATAGTGCACAAAATCATGATCTGTGTCCTGTGAAGTGAGTAAATTCTGGTGTCTTAAAAGCTTGTGAGTAGTCATCTAAGAAACAACTACTGATCTCTACTTACCGGGAGTGAAACATTATGAAGGTAACCAGAAGCTCAGAGAAGAAACAAGTCTACATGAGTCACAACCTCATCTACCCTGAGACCAGAAGAACTAGATGGTGCCTAGCTACTGCCACTGACTGGGGTCACAATAGTTGGTCCCAGGTACAGAATGGAAGAAAATGTGGAGAAGAACTCAAATTATTAAAAAAAAAAAAAAAGCCAGACAAACTGGAACAGTAGAAAACAGAGGCACCCTGATACTATCGCCCTGAGACACTCTTAACCTGGAGCCGAGCCTATCCCCTGAGATCATCTTTTAGCAAAATAGCAGAGTGGCACATAAAATAAAGAATATTACCTGTAAGATCAGTGCTGTACTTAAAATCATCATTATGAGACCAAAAGGTCAGCAATTACTCAAAAGCAAAGATGAGAAGATGAGGGGGTAGGGAAACAAAAGTGCTGGAAATGGAACAGCTAGAACACAATTAAAGAGAATGTTGACACATTGTGATAAACATAACTAATGTTACTGAAGAATTTGTTCAGAAATTGCCAAATAGGAACCTAACAAGCTGGCTAAACTTTCACCAAAAAGTCAATAAAAAGTTATTTAAAAAAAAAAAAGAGAGAGAGAGAGAGAAAGAGGAAATGTCCTTCATCTCATTAAACATACTAACAAGAACACTTTATATTTAACAATGGCACTCTAATTTCCCCACCACCTTGTGAATAAATTGTTCTTAGTGCCCTTGAGACAATTCTGACTCATGGCAACCCCATGTGTTACCGAGCATGTGTTACTGAGTAGATTTGGTCCATATTTTGGCTGTAATCTTTTTTGTGTGTGTGTGCTTTAGGTGAAAGTTTACAGCTCAAGTTAATTTCTCATACAAAAATTTATACACATACTGTTATGTGGCCCTACTTGCAATCCCTATAATGTGACAGCACACTCCCCCTTTCCACCTTGGGTTTCCCATGCCCATTGAACCAGCACCTATCCCTTTCTGCCCTCCCATTCTGCCTCTGGACAGGAGCTGCCCATTTAGTCTTGTGTAACTGTTTGAACTAAGAAGCACACTCCTCAGGAGTATTATTTTATGTTTTATAGTCCAGCCTAATCTTTGTCTGAAGAGTTGGCTTCAAGAATGGTCTCAGTCCTGGGTTAACAGAGAGTGTGGGGCTATGTCTTCTGGGGTGTCTCTAGCCTCTGTCAGACCATTAAATCTGGTCTCATTACGTGAATCTGAATTCTGCACCACACTTTTCTCCTGGTCCTTCAGGGACTCTCTGTTGTGTTCCCCATCGGGGCGGTCATTGGTGGTAGCTGGGCACCATCTAGTTCTTCTGGTCTCAGGCTGATGGAGTCTCTGGTTTATGTGGCCATTTTGTCTTTTGGGTGCATATAGTCTTAATGGAATCAGATTGCCAGGACATTTCTGCTGGGTGCTGCTGCTGAGTGGATTAAAACCACCAACCTATAAGTTAGTGTACTACAAAATGTTTTCACCACTTAGGGACCTTTGTGAATAAGTAGTGCTGGTATCATTACCTTCAAGGTCTAGGACAAGGGTTGTTGGAAACCTGGTGTAAGGGAATGAGTTTTGGCCTTGCCTGCTTCTCTTTCTTCTCATTGCGCTCAACATGGATGAGTTCAAATGGCTTTCCCTTCAGCCAACTGCATCAGGAGTTATAGTAATGGTTTCCCGTATTAATTGGACTTTTGAAAATCTATGTTTCTCCACCCAGCTCTCCCTACCATGCCCCATATTAGCAACTTTAAGCTTCTCCATGCTCGTTTAACACCCAAACTAGCCCACAGAAGGGTCCCTGATCCACTGTGGGAAGAAAACAGAATCCCATGGGAGAGCAGAAATCTCTTCACTTCCTGAATCTGCTCTGATGATTTCCTCAGTTACAGCCTCTTCTTCCTCATTTCTGCCATCTAATCCTTCACCCAGTCTTGAAATAGCTGTCTTTCAATCTCTGGAATTCACCCACTGCTGCCAAACTCCCTTGTTCATGTCTCATCTGAATCACTTAAATAACTTATTAACCAGCCTTCTGCATTTAGAATACTCTCCTCTTGTCCATTCTACACACAGCAGCCAGTGTGATCTTCCTAAAACACAAATCTGTTTTTTAAAGGAAGACTTCAAGGATCCCCTCTGACATTCAGGATAAAATTCATACTCTGGTTTGGGACCTAGAAAAAAAGTATGAGTCATGTGAAAACAAAGCTTAAGACAAAGACCTGGGTGCAGGAAGTTTATTTGGGAGTATGATTCCAAGAAGCAGGATTGAGAGAAAGATGGACTAAAACAGTGGAGAAGGAAAATCCAACACAAGGAGTTAAGGAGTTGATTCACACTTTGATCTATTTGCTCTCAGCTATGGTCGTGACATTTAGGGAACCTTAGGAAACGCATTTTAGAATTGTTACCAGGTAATGAAAAGGGATCATTCATCATTTGGTTACTGTCTACTATTGGTCAAGAATGACCCCAAAGGCATTAACAACCTTTCACCTCCATACAAGGGTGAGTGCTGAGGGGTTCCCCTTGGTTTGTGACATCTCAAGTCAGAGAAGCCCCAGGGCATGATGGAAGGGCAGACCTCAAGTGAGTGGGTTCACCTGCACAAAGCTAGTTGAAGTCTGCACTGAACTGGTCACTGCAGCAGTGGCTGGAGTAAGGTGGAGGACAAGAAGATGTGAAGTGGTTCACAAGAGAGGTTTAAAATTGCTCACACCTTGCACCATTCAGATTCACTTCTCCCTGCCATTGAGATCAAACCATCACAGAGCCCACTTCAAGGTGACGGTCATCTGCATTGTCAGCAAGACTTAATGCAAGAAGGATAATGGAACCTGTAGCAGGTCCTGAGGCCATAATTGATATTTCTCATCTGTTTCTCCACTATCCACCCTGAATTTCCCTTACACTTCATGAGTATTCCAACTTATCGTGGTTGGTTACCTGATGGAATGATACAGAGTTTCTTTCACCCTGAGGAGTGAAGACCTTAGTTGCTTTGTACTTACTGGCCCACAGCTGCTATAGTGACTACTTTCATTGGGTGTTAAAGCACAATAAAATGTCTCAGTGAATGCACTGGGTTCTAGGACATACATCTCCCCAACCCTCCCTTGTAGCTTCAAGTTCAATAGTAACAACCCCGTCCCTACTCCTGAGGATCAGGACCTTTAATTCATCAGAAACTAAGATTGTGTGGAAATAAACACAATTTCCTAAAGTGGATCTGAGAGTGATGGTGAGAATGTCCAGTTCTACAACTAGCACTGACATATCACAATGAGCCATCAATTGGTCTGAGTAGGCCTCCCATCAGGCCATTCATATGAATAGAGAGAGAGAGGTACCAGGTATGGCCAGAGGTCAGGTGGTACCTAGGGGGCGTGAAATATTCTAAGGCATCTGGCACTCAGGAACTTTTACAATATATAACTCTTCAGGTGTATCCTTTACCAGTGCCTTCATCCTGTGCACACAGTGGTTCACTTGTAATTATCTGCTGAGATTGCTGTTCTGTGCTGAGCTTGCCATGGCCTTGGGTTCTCTTAGACTTACTGTATTCTCTGCCTGGAGCATCCTGGTGTTCTGTTCATTAAATCCTGCTCTTCCTTCATGACTCACCCAGTTGTTGCCATCTCCAAAAAATCTTCCTGACCACCACAGCCAATCTTTGTTGCCCCTCTAATGTAGACCACTGTACCTTGTGGTCACATATTCCAATATGCTTTTGAAACACTTGTCACACTTTATGAGAAAAGTCCATTATTTTGTTGCTGTTGTTAGTCCCTTTTTTTATACCATAATTTGTTAAGAGCAGAATCTTATACCTCCCTAGGATCCCTATTGCCACATACAGTGTCTACTACAGGTAGTCAATAAATAATCAAGAAGCAAATGGATGTGTTGTCAAAAGGTCCCAAGTCTGCATTTCCTAGCTGTGTGAACTTGAAAAATTCACTTAATCTTTCTGAATTTTAGCTTTTCTTTTTCTAAAAGAGATTTCTAAATAATACCATCTGTTTTCCACCTCTCCCTCTAGTGACCCAACAAGAAGACATTTCATTTGAAACCATGAGTACAAAACTTCATTTCCAAAGAGGTTGATTTCCTTCATAAGGTTATCAGGAAGGGTTCCTGAGAAAGGTTGTGACATCAAATTGTTTTTGAAGAATTTCTCATCTGTTTGCAGATAGATAAGCAAGAATCTACCTAAAGATTGGAGAATGGGTTAGCTCTTTGTCTTCTGGAAGACTGTAAGACTTGAACGTGATCTTAGAGTTTGTTCCAGTTTAATCTAACTCCTTTTACAGATAGAGACAGAAGTCTCTGGGCCTAGGATTTTTGTGAATGCTTTTGTAGAACCTTATACAAAACATACTGTTACCAGCTGTAAAGCAAAAGGGTATGTTCCTTAGCAGAGGAGAAAATGGCAAGATTTTACCAAAATGCTGCTTTTTTGGGTTGCAACTTATAACATTTATTTTGAAGGGATGACCAGACCAAAAGAGTTAGTGCAACAGAGACGACTTCGGAATGTTTAGTTACTTAAAAAAATGACAGCGTCTATCTGGAAAACAACACAGGTATTTCATCAAAGAAAATGTATTCATTTAGCACAGCGTGGGGCTCTATAGAGATTTATAAAATTTCTTACCAGCAAACTTTAAAAAAAGAAGTGGCTCCCAGGAGCAGAGCATAGAATGCAATAACACCAAGTTACAGGGACATGCATGCCTGTCATTTTCTGATGTTTTTTAAATGTAATCATAGTTACTAGTTGCAGTCTTGCACAGGCAATCTGCACAATGACACCAGCTCACTGTGAGTCCCCTTGCAGGCAGTGCATGAGGGGCAGGTCCTTGGCTGCCGGTAGTTAGTATTTACATTCCACATAGTTTCAAATATTGCTTTTGGACTGATTGATAGCTGATTTTATACACTAGAGAAAACATTGAATGAACTTGATTATGATTTTTCTATAACTTTCCAGTCCTGAAATAACTGAGGGGCCTCAGCCACAGACATCTGGAGGCGATTTTTACTTACTTATTTATTTTCTTGCCATGAAAACACAGAGCACAGTGGAGAGTGGGACTCACTTAAAATGCTGGATAGGAAGCCAGGCAGTGGCCCACTTTTCAGCAGATTTTATACTTGCCAAGGTTCAAGCATTCTGGTTAGTGTGCTGGGAGGTGTATCCTAAAAAAGTCAGTGTCCCACTGTATTCTAAGTCTTTATAATGTTATTGCTATTAGCTGCCCTCAAGTGGCCCCTGACTCATGGTGACTCCCCTCCCCCCCACCAATTCACAACAGAACAGCCTGGCCCTGAGCCATTCCTGTGTGATCTGATCTGCTGTGGATCTGACCTTTGTGATCCATAGGGCTTTTAGGGGCTGGTTTTTCAGAAGTCTGTTACCAGCCCTTTCTCCCTAGACTGTCTTAGTCTGGAAGCTCTGCTGAAACCTGTTCAAGCATCATAGCAAAACACAAGCCCCCACTGACAGATGGCTGGTGGCTACTCATGAGGTGCGTTTCAATGAACCCTGTCACACTGTGGAAGAGTAACATCTGACTTATGGACAACTTGCATATGAAGGCAGTTTAGGAAAGTTTCAAATACGTAAAGAGACCAAAGTATTGCTTTGTAGATTTTATTCCTTATGGAAAAGATTAAGAACGATTAGCAATTAGCATGTCACAATTAGGGCTTTTGTAGAGTTTAAAAAAAACTTATTCCTTTAACTAAAATAAATGTCAGCCCTATGCTTTCATTTACTCCATTAATTTATTTAGTAAACAGAAATAGTTACCCCACAAAAAGAATAACTAATTTTTTCTTTTCATATTGAATTATCCCCAAGCCCAAATAGGTACATGTCAATGGAGTAATAGTTTGGGGCATCTATGAGCAGGAATCCTCTACCCAAAACTATTAAAAAAATCTGAGGCAATTTGTAGTAAATTTTCCATGTAGTTCTTTCTCTTTGATGGAATCCAGGAATTTTGCACGTCTTATTTTTTCATTAGGGATGTGAACACTTTGGGGAGTAGAAATAGGATGCTGGCACCAACAGCAGGGGAAATCGTGACTGTGGAAAGTTGTAATTGAGGAGGCCTTTTTGTGTGAGGGCCTCCAGCCCTCATACCAGAAGCAGACTGAAAGGCAGAAGTCATAGCCAATGGAGAGAACCTTTACGTTAGGCCCTCTGTAAGAAAGACAGTGTTTTAAAAACCTTTACTTTTCTCCGCTGCCTTCTAAATAATTTTTCATCTGACTGATAATTGAAGTCTGGAATTTTTGCACGTCTGTTTGTTTCCCCAGAAACACTGGTGGCATATTGGTTAAGAGCTACAGCTTCTAATCAAAAGGTCAGCAGTTCGAATTCACCAGGTGCTCCTTGGAAACCCTATGGGGAAGCTCTACTCTGTCCTATAGGATCACTATAAGTTGGAATCGACTCGACGGTGAGTTTGGTTTGTCTCCCCAATAAAGGCTTCAAGCTGACCTATTTCTGTGACCTGGAACCTGTATTTGTAAAGAACCTAGGTAAGAAAACCTACAGGATGTTTTCTTCTGACATAAATGTCCAGATACATGTAAAACATTTTGACTCTATATTGGCCATAGAGAGTGAGCCACCCAAAGCCAAAAGGAAATATGACTGCCATGTCTCCTGGTTAAAACAGAAACTCTCGCCTCTCATTTTTCTATCACCTTAGTAGGATCTTGTTTGCTTGGTTGTTTTACATAGTCCAAAACAAGGTCATTTGCTATGAAATAGATGAATACTGGAAATTTCCACTGGAAAAAATATAAAGGATAAAATCCAGTTTGTATGTGATGGCAGGAATGTAGGCTATGATTCTGAAAAGCAGGAAGAATTTTGGCTTAAGGGCCACTGCTCTGATACACCAATTGTTCAAGGGGCAGATGAGGTCCCTATGGATAATTTTCAGTGTCAACAAGATTGGCTGTAAAAATCACTGTGAATGTGAACAGCTTGTAGAGTCAGAAGCTTTGATCTTCTGCCAAGGCTCTCTACAGGCAGGAAAAAGTAATCCATTTGTGAGAATGATATTGAAGATGTGGACTAAAGCAAGAATTCTTGATTTTGAGATGAGCAGATGACCCCATCTTGGAGCTTCTCCAATTGCATCAATAGTGTTTTTGGCTTTGCTTTTCAGGTGAAGATAAAATTTTTGATACTCTTCTAAGTTCCCTTTCAATGTTAAGAATATGTATAGCACAGCCCAATCACTGCTATCAGTGTCCTAATGGATCGTAAGGATACTGCAAAATAAGATTCCAGTATGAGTCTCTTTGTCTCCTGATATAATTCTTTAGGCTAAGTCTTTAAACAGGTACCATGCACGTCACTGACACTTTGACTCCCTCCCCCATGAAGTCTAAGACTAAGATTGTGTCTTCCTACAGGGAAAATCAATGCATCCAAAGCATTTGTCTTAGTCATTTTTGGCATAAGAAATGCTGCGCGGATCATCTGCCCCCTGGCTTAAGGGGCTAGGCTCTGGTATTGATCAATGGATGGTTTTGCTGAGTCAATAAAGCTGGAGGGAGGATATCTAGTCTCCCTTTCTCCAGTCTTTTAACTCATTGAAACTTGCAGGAATATTACAGAAAAAGGAACACTCTGACGTTCTACTCCCTTGTGATAGGAGTTCCAGAACTTTCATAGAGTTGTAGAAGGTTCTGTTGGAAAAGGCTTTGGACGTGGTGAAGTCCAAATGCGCTGTAACAGATGAGGATGGTATGATGGAGAAATGCTGCTGGAACCTCTATTTGTTTGGTCCCTGAAGTAGGAGATCTACAAGATATTTTATTCTAACCTAATGGCTAAATATATTGTATGTAAATATATAAATGTGAATATAAATAAATACATCTTTGATTGGAACTTTTCCTGTGAACCTAAATTATAGATAATTTCCAAAGTTGAGAAGGACCAGTGAAACACGGTACCCCATAGTCAAAAGACAACTGCCAAACAGCTGCCAAGGTGCTGCCAACATTGGGGTCAGACATCTTCCTACAGAGTTTCCTAAGAGGTACAAGTCTGGCTGTATTCCCAGTCTATAGAAGGAGAGGAATAAGGTGGACAAGAAGTAGTTGGAGTCATTGGCTTTTAGAGCAAGTAGGTGTGCAGGGTGAAGTTGGAGTCATTTTTTTTTTTTTTTTTGGCAGGGGTAGGGGAAGTACTGGGTTCATGACAGGAAGCATTGTGATCTTGTTGTGGTTTGATTTCCCCCTGAAGCAGACTCTGAGAGAAGCATTTGAGTATAAGTGGTTTATTTGGGAGATGATCCCAGGAAAGGTCAATTGGGGGTGAAGAGGTGAGATAGGAAAAGAAAGAAACCCAAAAAAGAGTGTTATGGAGTAAGTTATCACTAAAAACAACTGAGTCTCGGATCTTCTGGGGAACTCTTTGAGACAGTATAGAATATGCGTCAGAGTTGTGTGGAAGCTGAGGTATTTATACACCAACTACTATCCTTAATTGCTAAGGGCTGTTTTCAGGAGTGACAACTCCTGGTTTCTGGCCTACACTTCATGAGGTTGAAAGAAAGTCTTCAGGTAGAGAGTCACAGGTGCCAGCAATAGGATGGCTTTAACAAACAGAAGTTTATTTTCTCATAGTAGTAGGCTAGAAGTCTGAATTCAGAGTGCTAGCTCTCAGTCAGCTCTGGAGGAAGGTCCGTGTTGATAGGGACAGCCTTTTCTCAGCCCTGCCTGCAGGTAGGCCTCTTTCTGGCCCTCAGCCCCTTGGCCTAGCATCTGCCCTGCTCAGTCAAGTGTTAAGAGCTCTTTAGCGCTGCTGATAAGTGCCCAGAGGCACCCCACTCTGCCAAGAAGCCTCCTGTCCAAAGGCACTCAGTTTTCGCTCAATTTGTGGGTCAGATCCCGTGCCATTTCACACTGGTCTCTTGGTTCTGCTGCTACCGTTTCTCTACTGCCACTTCTCACCATCTTATGCCATCCCTGGTGTTACAGCTGTCTGTATGTCTCCTGGTTCTAGGAGATTCTTAGCACAGGGACCCAGATCTAAAGGATGCACTCTGCTTCTATCTCTTCTTCTTGGTGGTATCAGGGTCTCTATCTCTGCTTACTTCTCTCTCCTTTTATCTCTTGCAAGATAAAAATGTGTGACTGAAGTAAGAGTGTGGCATGTGACGACTGGGGTAAGGGTGGTGGGTTGAATCACACACTTTAGTAAGGTGGTGACTCAAGATGCACCCCACCCTAATCCTTCCTCATTAACATAATGGACAACTCACTCCCAAATGGAACCATAACCACAGGCATAGAGACTAGGATTTATCACACATTGCAAAATGGAAGATAATTACATCAGATCACAAAATGGAGGACAACCACACAATACTGGAAATCATGGCCTAGCCAAGTTCACACATATTTGAAGGGAACACAATCCAATTCATAACAGATGTTACTGGTGTGTCCTGGAATGGTGATGATAGCTGAGGGAATGAGGCTAGATTATTCTTAGCATTTGCTATATTTCTTCTAACATGGCCAAGAGGAGGTGTGTGGTCTCCTGAGCTCTAAGGCCAAGTGTTGGGACACTCCGGGATAATCTCTTGTAAAGTCAAGGGGTTCTGTAAGAAAACTAGACCAGCTTCATCTCAGGATGGACATTTATGGAGCTTTAGAATCTTCAGAACTATTCTAGTTGGAGTAAAGTGTGTTGTGGGAGTTCTTATCGTAGCTTCCCTGGCGTTTGGAGCTGTGTATGAACATAGACAGTGTTTAGTGTCCTCTTGTGATCCAGTGATTTCTGAAGGCAGGAATCTCTCTAAAGTGAGTTGTCCATGAGGCAGGCATGGAAAGCAGTGTCTAATAATATTGTCTCTGAAAGCTTAGTGATTGAGAATGAGGACTCTGGCAGTTCCAATGGCCCCATGTGTAAAGTCATGGAGACCAATAAAGATGGAAGAGTTGTGTAAATCCTAGTCAAATAATGATATTCCTGACATAAAAAAGGATTGGCAACAGCCAACATTATTGTCAATGGAAAAAGAATGAAAACATTTCCCTTGAGAACAGGGATGAGACAAGGATGCCCATTATCACCACTCTTATCCAATATTGTATCGGAAGTCCTAGTCAGAATAATAAGGCAAGAAAGGGAAATAAAGGATATCTAAATTGGAAAGGAAAAAGTAAAACTATCCCTATTCACAGATGACATGATCCTATACATAGAAAATCCCAGAATTTCCACAAGAAAATTACTGGAACTAATAGAAGGGTTCAGCAAAGTGGCAGGATATAAGATCAACACAAAAAATCACTTGGGTTCCTCTACCCTAACAAGGAGAACTCTGAAAAGGAAATCAAGAAAAAAATTACTTACAATAGCCCGAAAAGGATGAAATATGTAGGAGTAAATCTAACCAGGGATGTAAGAGACTTATACAAGGAAAACTACAAAACACTACTGCAAGAAATCAAAAGAGACCTACTTAAATCAAACAAACAAACAAAAAACCTTCCAGGCTCATGGATTGGAAGACTTAACATTGTAAAAACTTCAATACTACTCAAAGTGATCTACAGATATAATGCAAACCCAACAACAATTTTTAGTGAAATGGAAAAGCTAATCTCCAACTTTATATGGAAAGGAAAGAGGCCCAAAATAGCTAAAGCAATATTGAAGAAGAACAAAATAGGAGGCCTCACAATTCCCAATCTCAAAACTTACTATACAGTCACAATAATCAAAACAGCCTGGTACTGATTCAATGATAGACAAATAGACCAATGGAACAGAACCAAGACCCCAGAAGTAAATTTGTTCATATATAGGCAACTTACCTTTGACAAAGGGTCAAAGTCCATTCAAGGGGGAAGAAACAGTCTCTTTAACAAACAGCCCTGGCAAAAGTGGGTATCCATTTGCAGAAAAGAAAAAAAAAGTAGATCCATACCTCATGCCATCCACAAAAACAAACTCAAAATAGATCAAAGAGCTAATGTTAAAGCTAAAACTGTAAAATTCCAGGAAGATAACATACGGACAAAATTAGGGGTCTTAATTTTCAGCATAAATACTCTTTCTAACATAGCTAAAAATGCATGAGTGTCAGAAGATAAATTAGGTAACTGGGACCTCCCCAAAATTAAATACTTATGCTCATCAAAAGATTTTACCATCTGGAGGGACAATTTAGTCAATTGGCATAACGTAGTTCACAAGGATAAATGTTCTACATCCTAGTTTGATGAGTAGCGTCAGGGATCTTAAAGGCTTACAAGTGGCCATCTAAAATACAAACAACTTGTATGGAACAAAAGAGAATGAAGGAAATCGAAGGCTCAAAGAAGAAACTAGTCCATGGGACTAATCTTGTTGTTTTTAGGTGCCATTGAGACGGTTCCAACTCATAGCAAACCTATGTACAACATAATGAAACACTGTCCCTGTGCCACTCTCACAATCATTGTTATGCTTAAGCTTATTGTTGCAGCCACTGTGTCAGTCTTTCTCATTGAGGGTCTTCCTCTTATTCACTGACCCTCTACTTTACCAAGCATGATGTCTTTCTCCAGGGACTTATCTCTCCTGACAACATGTCCAAAGTATGTGAGACAGTCTTGCCATCCTTGCTTTTAAGGAGCATTCTGGTTGTACTTCTTCCAAGGCATATTTCTTCCTTCTTTTGGCAGTTCATGGTATATTCAATACACTTCTCCAACACCACAGTTCAAAGGCCTCAATTCTTCTTCGGTCTTCTTTATTCATTGTCCAGCTTTCACATGCATAGGAGGCTATTGAAAACACCATGGCTTGGGTCAGGCACACCTTAGTCTTCAAGGTGACATCTTTGCTTTTCAACACTTTAAAGAGATCTTTTGCAGCAGATTTGCCCAATGAAATGCATCTTGATTTCTTGACTGCTGCATCCATGGGTATTGATTGCGGATCCAAGTAAAATGAAATCCTTGACAACTTCAGTCTTGTTTCCATTTATCATGATGTTGCTTATTGGTTCATTTGTGAGGATTTTTGTTTTTTTTATGTTGAGGCGTAATTCATACTGAAGGCTGTGGTCTTTGATCTTCATCAGTAAGTGCTTCAAGTCCTCTTCACTTTCAGCAAGCAAGGTTGTGTCGACTGCATAACGCAGTCTTCCTGCAATCCTGATGCCCCGTTCTTCTTCATGTAGTCCAGCTTCTTGAATTGTTTGCTCAGCATTAGAATTGAATAGGTATGGTGAAAGGATACAACTCTGACGCACACCTTTCCTGACTTTAAACCACGCAGTAACCCCTTGATCTGTTCGAAAGACTGCCTCTTGATCTTTGTACAAGTTCCTCATGAGCACAATTGAGTCCACACAAACCACAGCCTCTTCTAACTTGAGACCTGAAAAACTAGGTGGTGCCTGGCTACCACTACTGATAGTTTTGGCCAGGGACACAATAGAAGGTCCTGGATAGAATAGGAGAAAATTGTAGAACAAATTCAAATTCCTAATAAAGGCCAGAGCTATTGGAGTGATAGAGACTAGAGGAACCCCAGAGACTATCCCTCTAAGATATCCTTTGAACTTGGAATTGAAACTATTTCAGCAGGTCATCTTTCAGCCTGTGATGGTTAAGGTTGTGTGTCAACTTGGCTGGGCCATGATTCTCAGTGGTTTTGTAGTCATGACGTAGTTTGGCAGTCTTATAATGATATAATCCTCTCCATGATGAGATCTGATATTATGTGATCACCTCCATGATGGGATCTGCTGTGAGTAGCCAGGCAGTTGAAAGGGAGTTTCCTTGGGAGTGTGGCCCGCATCCAACATAGGTGGACTTTTTGGCCATCCTCGGGAGATTTTGCTTCCTCTGGGTCCTGCAACTGGCTTCTGTTCATCTGACCTCCGGCTCTTGGGACTTGAGCTAGCACCTTGCTGCTGTCTTACCTGCCAATCTTGGATTCTCTGGCACCTGCAGCTATGTGAATCAGGAGAAGCCTCCAGCCTGACCCACAGACTTTTGGGACTTTCCAAGCTCTACAAATGCATGAGCCATTTCCTTGATAAAAATATCTCTCTTTAGATATATTTATTGCTGCACTGGTTTTGCTTCTCTAGAGAACCCAGCCTAAGACACAGCCAAATAATAGATTGGGTTATAAAATAAACAAGATCACCCCTAAGTAATGTGCTTCTTTAAACAATTAACTATATGGACCATATGGTCAATATCTACCCAAAAGCAAAGATGAGAAGGCAAGGAGGGGAAGGGAAGTTAGATCAATGGGACAGAACAAACAGAATGGAAATAATGAGAATGCCAACACTTTGTTAAAGTTGAAACCAATGGTATGGAACAATTTGTATAAAAATTGTTAAAGAGGAGCCTAATTTTCTGTGTAAACTTTCACCTAAAACACAATAAAATAATATTAAAAAAAAAAAAACCTGGAGAAACCCGGAGAGTATGTCCACCGGACACCATTTCAGCTGAGTAATGAAGTCACTCTTGAGGTTCACCCTTCACCAAAGATTGGACAGGCCCAATTAAAGAAAACAAGACTAAAGGGGCAGGGACTAGGAGGCAGGAGCAAACAGGAAAGCTGGTAATAGGCAACCCAAGGTTGAGAAGGGACAGTGTTGACATGTCATGGGGTTGTTAACCAATGTCATAGAACAATGTGTATACTGAATATTTCATGAGAAACTAGTTTGTTCTGTAAACCTTCATCTAAAATACAATAAAAAAAATTAAAAAAAAGGCTTCACCAAAAGAGTTAAAAAAAGAACCTCCAGACTGGGAAAAAATCCTTGGCAATGATATATCTGATAAGGGTCTGATCTCTACAATATATAGAAAACTTCAAAAACTCATCAATAAAAAGACAAACAATCTAATCAAAAAATAGGCAAAGGACATGAACAGACACTTCACCAAAGAGGACACTGAGGTGGCTAACAAACACATGAAGGGATGCTTGCAAAAATTAACCATTCCCACTGCGGACTCATAGTGACCCTATGAGACAGAGTAGAACTGCCCTATAGGATTTCCATCTTTACAGAAGCAGACTGCCACATCTTTCTCCCATGGAGCAGCTGGTGAGTTTGAACTGTTGAACTTTTGGCTAGGAGCCTGGTGCTTTAACAGCTGTGCCACCAGGGCTCCTCATTAGCCATTAGAGAGACACGAATCAAAACTACAATGAAATACTATCTCGTCCCTGCAAAAATTGCACTCATCAAAAAACAAACAAACAGAAAACAGCAATTGCTGGTGAGGTTGTAAGGAGATTGGAACTCTTATACACTGCTGGTGGGATTGTAAGATGGTACAGACACTCTGGCAAAGGGTATGGCACTTCCTCAAAAAGTTGGAAATAGAAATACCTTATGATCCAGCAAGCCAGCTCCTAGGTATATATCCTAGAGATGTGAGAGCAGTGACACAAGTATATGTATATACATACACCCATGTTCATTGCAGGATTATTCACAATATCAAAAAGATGGAAACAACCTAAGTGCGCAACAACAGATGAATGGATAAACAAAATGTGGTATATACACACAAAGGAATACTACACAACTATAAAAATAACTATGAGTCCACGAAACGTAACATGGATGAACCTGGAGGACATTATGTTGAGTGAAATAAGTCAACCACAAAAAATATTGCATGGTCTTATTTTATAAAAAGTCAAGAATAGGTACACACAGAAAGCAATGTTCTTTGATGGTTACCAAAGATGGGAGAGGAAGAAGGGGGAATCACTTACTAGATCGAAGACACCTGTAATTTGTGGTGATGGGAAAGGCAATGCGCTATATGGAGGAAGTCAGCACAACTTGACCAAGGTAAATGAAGACACTGAGAGAGGTACGCAGAATATAAGACAATTACAGTAAATGTTATAACATACATTTTTGTAACAACAGTGATAACAACCCAAAATATGTGTGTGGTTACAGGGGTAGCATACATATAGATATGTATGCTTTATGTTTATATGTGAGTACTTGCATGTGCACATGCAGATGTATTTGCAGGCATAAGTGTATACATGCTTGGGTACGTTACAAATATATTTGTATATATATATATAATAATAATGCACATGGGGGCACAGTTACAGCAACTACCTAAAACTTATCCAAACACCTCACAGGAATGGTTTACTGAGACTATAGTCTGTGGGATAAGTTAATCAATTGGCATAACGTAGTTCATAAAGATAATGTTCTACATCCTAGTTTGATGAGTAATGCCTAGGGTCTTAAAAGCTTGTGAGTGGCCATCTAAGGTACAATTATTGGTCTCTTCCTGTCTTGATCAAAAGAAAACGAAGGACACCAAAGGCTCAAAGAAGAAAGCGGTGCCCAGAACTAATATCCCTCAGGAACCACAGCCTCTTCTTGCCTGATACCAGAAGAACCAGATGGTGCTTGGCTACTGCTACAGATTCTTCTAGCCAAGGGCACAGTAGAAGATCTGGGCAAAATGGGAGAAAAACATAGAATAAAATTCAAATTCCTAAAAATAATTAGACTTACTGGACTGATAGAAACTAGAAGAACCCCTGATACCATCACCCTAAGATGCCCTTTTAACTTGGAACTGAAGCCACTCCCAAGGTCTCCTTTCAGCCAAAGAATAGCTGGGCTTAAAAAATAAACAATATCACCCATAAGTGATATGCTCCCTTAAACAATCAACTATATGAGACCAAACGGTCAACATTCACCCAAAAGCAAAGATGGGAAGGCAAGGAGGGAAAGGGAAGCTGGATCAATGGAACAGAATGGAAATAATGAGAATGCTGACACATTGTTAAACTTGTAACCAATATCACAGGATAATTTATACAAAAATTGTTAATGGGAACCTAATTTTCTGCACAAACTTTCATCTAAAACGCAATCAAATTTTCAAAGAAATAAAATAAAAAAGGGCTAGGAGAATCGATCACTGACAGGCTGTGTCTCCTAAGGTGGCCTTTCACAGAATTGCCAGGGCAAAGTTAAATATCACCTTAAGAAAACCACACATATCTTCTGGAACAGTAGCTACATCAGATAAAAATAGATTCACTTAGAATTAAGAACAGGGGTGCATTTCCACTGTTAGAATTGAATTGTGTCCCCCAGAAATATGTATTATAAATCCTAACCCCGGTATTGTGGACATAATCCTATTTGGGAATAGAGTTTTCTTTGTTATGTTAACGAGCCGTACCAGTGTAGATTTGTTTTAAGCCAATCACTTTTGAGATACTATAAGAGCAGATTAGACACAGAAGCAAGGAAGCACAAACAAAGAAAAATTGATGCCATATGGAAATCACCAAGGAATCAAGGAGAGAAAAGCTCAGAGACAAGGATTTTCCCCGAGTGGACATCTTCCCTTAGAGACAATGCCCTGAATTTGGACTTCTAGCTCCCCGAACTGTGAGAAAATAAATTTCTGTTCATTAAAGACAACCACGCGTGGTACTTCTGTTATGGTAGCACTATGAAACTGAGATATCTAAACTAAGATAAATCTACCAACAATTATGGTTTTATCCAGTCATTAAAGAGACACGTGCCATTTTCCCTTTTCACTGGAGGAATTAGAATCTGGAAGTTAAGAGAAGGGGAGATCGTTACGTAGGTTATGGGTTTGAAGTACTAACTGGATTAGAGTTCTAAAAAGGGAAACTAATTAACTGAACTAAAATCTCATGAGATGGGAAAAGAGAATTAAAAAGATCATGGTTTGCACCAAAAAGATAAGCCAAATTCGTTGCTGTGGAGTTGATTCCAACTTGTGGCAACCCTAAGTGTTAGAGCAGAACTGCGCCATAGGGATTTCTTGGCTGTAATCTTTACAGGAGCAAACAACCAGGCCTTTCTTCTGTGGCACCACTGGTGGGTTTGAACCGCCAGTCTTTAGGCTAATAGTTGAGCATAAACTTTTGTGCCAGCCAGGGACCTTCATGGTTGATAGCAGTTATTGAAAAGAAAAGAAAAGCATTTCTATGTTTTCCTGCTCTCTAGAATGTCAGCTCCATGAGGGCAGCTCTATTTTTCTCAGCTGTGTTTCCTGTATCTCTGAAACAGCATCTGTGCATAACAAATGTTTAGTGAAATGGAATAAATATTATTCTCCTGCGAGTTAATATTGCACAAACTATTTGTAGGAACATATAAGCCAAGCGCAATATAAATATAAATATTAAAGCTAAAGAATATTTTGCTGTACGTTAGTGTTCCTATTTTTCTGTCTCTAATCCCCTATCATTCTCTTTCTTACAACTCTCCAGACAAACCAACTGTCCTTCAGCTCTTTGGACTTGTCCACCTTTTTTCCTGCCTCAGAACTTTGTCTTTGCTGGGTCTTCTACCTGGAATATTCTTCCCAAAAATTGTAGCAAAGCTCACTCCTTCCCTATTTTCTAATTTTTTCTTCAACAACACTTCTCCCAATAGACTCTTCATACCCCTGTTCTATCCATTATTCCTGTTTTACATTTTTACTCTATAGTAAAACCAAAACCCATTGCTGTCGAGTCGAATCTGATTCATAGCAATCCAACAGGACAGAGTAGAACTGCCCCATAGAGTTTCCTAGGCTGTAATCTTTATAGGAGCAGATCACCAGGTCTTGAATCCCTTGGAGCGGCTGGTGGGTTTGAACCCCCAACCATTCAGTTAGCAGCTGAAAGCTTAACTGCTGCACCACCAGAGCTCCTTTTACACCACAGTACTTCTGATATATTCTATTTTTGAGTTTGTTTACTGGGTTATCATCTGCCTCTTCTATTAGAAGGTAAACCACGAGAGGAGACAAATGTCCCACTTCGTCACCACTGTTTCCCACACGCGTAGACCAGCACCTGGGGCAGAGGTCACGTCTTCTTTTGAAGACACAGTGACAAGAACAACAGCATAAATGTCCACCAACAGGTGAATGGGTAAACAACGTGTGGTGCATACAACAAAGAGAGGGCTGGGTTGGACTGTGGCAGAGTGCACTGTTTTTACTTACAGTTTTTGTCAGTTGCCACCAAACTGACCCTGATTCATGGTGATCCTGACTCATGGTGACCCATATGTGTCAGTGTAGGACTGTGCTTCCATAAAGAGAAATAAAGTCTTGATGCATGATACAACATGGATGAACCTTGAAAACATTTTGCTGAGTGAAATAAGTCAGTCACAAAAGGATGAATATTGTATGATTCTGCTTGTATGAAATATCTAGGATAGGCAAGTATGTAGAGACCAAAGCATATCTGTGGTTGCCGGGGGCAGGTGAAAGGGAAAAAGGGGGACTCACTGCTTCGGGGACACTGAGCTTCTGTCAAGGGTGCTGGGAAAATTTGGAAATGGCTGACAGTAATAAAAAAGTTGAACAAAATGATAAACATAAATAATATCACTGAAATGTACATGTGAAGAACAATGAAAGGGCAAACGATATCTTGCATAGATATTTACCACAATAAAAAAAAAACTCACAAAAAAAATCAGGTAATTCTTTGGGATTGATCTTTGGAAGCACAAGTGAGGGAGTGGGAAAGTGAGAGAGAGAAGAGAAGGCAGACAATAAAGGATATGTTATCAAGTAAGTCACAATTGTGGGCCACTGTACCTTAATCCTACTGGGGAACTCTCAGAGACTGTGTAGAACCTACCTTAGATTCATTTCACTGAGGGACGGAGAAACTGGGTATTTATCTACCAATTCCCATCTCTCATTGGGAGCATGAATTCCTGGGCACTCTGGCTTGTCCCTCACCCTAAGCCTTTAAGCAGAAGGTCCCAGATGCTTACAGTGGGATTGTTTAAGGAAGCTGCAGATGACATCCAGAGAAAGTTGAGGGTTCTGGTGGGGCACTGACGTAGTGACTAGAGTAGGTATTGAATAAATGTTCGATGAATAAATAAATCATTCTTTTGAAAGAAAAATCAAATGAATGATATATAAAAGAAATATAGAACTTTTGATTTATATTAATATATAATTTGCCCCTAAAATTACAGTCTGAGTGCCATAAAGGAAAATTTTTATTTTTTCAGAGAATTGCCCTAGAGAAAGTAAGCAGTTAAGGTTGAGAAATAAATAATTTTTCAGATCCATTACCCAAAAGAGTAAATTACTCACAAACAGATCTGTATGTAGCGGTTAGAGTCTTATTTGATGGGGGTGTTGACTTACATGAAGAATGAGAGCTAAAGTTATGATATTTTATTGTTCATTTAGGAGCAATGTTTTGTTCTAGTGGTTTCTTTTTATGAAATTACCTCTGAGATGCTAACTCTATTTCCAATAGTCTCCCTTGCTCCTTGCTCTGAACATCATGCTGCACCTGTCCTTTTTTTTTTTTTTTTTTCTGGACTTTGTAGTAATATCTGAGCAGAGGAAATCACATCTAGTTTGCTGTATGAACTTAGGGGCTTTATCCCCTTTGTTATCTCATTACCTCCAAGGTACTTCTAAATAATCGCCTAGTGTAAGTAAAAATGGAAAACCTGCTGGCTTAGTGGCTGAGAGCTAAGGCTACTAACCAAAAGGTTAGCAGTTTGAATCCACCAGGTGCTCCTTGGAAACCCTATGGGGTAGTTCTACTCTGTCCTATAGCGTTGCTATGAGTTGGAATTGATTGGACGGCAACAAGTTATAAGTAAAAACAGGAGCTCCTGCGTGGTGCAAATTGTTATCACACTCATCTTCTAACCAAAAGGCTGGAGGTTCAAGTCCACCCAGAAGTGCCTTGGAAGAAACTCCCAGCCATCCATTTCCAAAAAATCAGCCATTAAAAACCGTATGACTACTCTGGCAGGAATCACATTAGAAGGTCCCAGAAAAAGTGAGACAAAAATATAAAACAAAATTCAAATCCACACACACACACACACACACACACATACACAAGACCAGACTTGCTGGTCTGACAGAGATTGGAGAAACCTCAACAGTACAAACCCCAAACACCATGCTGACTCAGTACTGAAATCACTCCCAAGGTTCACCCTTCAGCCAAAGATTAGACAGGTCTACAGGGCAAACAATAATGCATGCGAGGAACATGCACTCTAGTTCAGTCACGTACATGGGACTAAATGAGCACAGCAGCCTAAAACCAAGAATGAGAAGGTAGGAAGGAACAGGAAAACTGGATAAATGGAAACAGGAAACCCGGGGTGGAGAAAGGAAGAGTGTTGACATGTCGACTGGTCGGCAACCAATGTCACAAAATAATTTGTGTATTAATTATTTAATAAGAAATTAATTTGCCCTGTAAACTTTCACCTAAAGCACAATAAATAAATAAAGTCCATCAACGAATTAAAAAAAAAAAAAACCTATGAAGCACAGTTCTACACTGACACACATGGGTCACCACGAGTGAGGATCACCATGAATCAGAGTCAACTTGATGACAGCTGAAAAAAAACTGTAAGTAGAAACAGTGCACTCTGCCATAGTCCAGCCCAGCCCTCATCTGCCTGCCCAGGCAGAGTGTAGAGCCCCTGGCTTTCTGGATCTAGTCTCTGTGGTTCCAGCATAAACTCTGGGATCCATACCAACTTTCCTGCAGTGCTCCTTCCTTGTGAGCTTAGTCAGCATGTCCCCAGTAGAGCAAATGTGAAGTTGGTCATGGAAGATCTTGACCTCGGTTCCCGAAGATTGGAATTGTATATGAACATAGAAATTTGTGATCCAGAAATTTCTAAAGCAGAAGGCCCACCAGAATGATCCATGTGAGACCTACTAACAAGTCCATTAATTTAAGCTTTTATTTCTTTAACATTTAAAAATTTTATAAAAATTCCAGACTTAAGGAAAACTTACAAGAACAGTGCCAAAGACTTTCATTTCCATTTACAAAGATTCATCCACTTTCAACACTTAGCTGTATTTGTTTTATCATTTTCTCTCTACATTTTGTTCCTGAACTGTTTCAAAGTAGGTTGTGTGCATCATGTTCTTTATGCCTTAATACCTTAATACCTATGTTCTAAAACCAAGGGCAGTTTCTTACATAACTACTAAACAGTTACCAAATTCAAGGTATTTCACTTAACAGTGTTAGTGATAATATTTCCATATAATTTTCAGTCCATACTCCAGTTTCAATAATTCTCCCAATAATACCCTTCACGGAACTTTTTTTTTTTTTTTTAAGATAGGCATGCTTAGATTTCAGTTGTTTCTCTTTAGACCTTTATTTTGCACAGCTGCTCAGTCTTTGTCTTTTGTAACATGGACTTTATTTTTTAATATGGGCAATTTAAATTTTTTTGGTCATTGGCCGTATGACATGTTTCTTGGGTATAATTGCACCTCTGAAGGGATCTAACTGAAAGAAATCCAGTGCAAAAATCAGCTCTAAATTACGTATATCATGATATATCATGAAAATTAGATAAATCATGAATATTAGATATATCATGAAAATTAGAGCAGAGAAAATGTCCAAGATGCTTTGCTATATCACGTAATCAGTAGCAATGCAAGTCCCAGTGACTGAGTTAACATCTACAGTAAACCTTTTCTCAACACAACGTGGTGTTATGGATTGAATTGTGTTCCCCAAAAATATGTGTCAAATTGGCCAGGCTGTGATTCCCCGTATTGTGTGACTGACCACCATTTTGTCATCTGATGTGATTTTCCTATGTGTTGTAAATCCTGCCTCTATGATGTTGATGAGGCAGGATTACAGGCAGTTATGTTAATGAAGCAGCACTCAATATACAAGATTAAGTTGTGTCCTAAATCAATCTCTTTTGAGATATAGAAGAGAGAAGCAGCAGAGACAGGGGGATCTCACACCAAGACGAAAATAGTGCCAGGGGAAGAGTGCGTTCTTTGGAACTGGGGGTCTCTGTGCTGAGAAGCTCCCGGATAAAGGGAAAATTGATGACAAGGACCTTCCCCCAGAGCCAACAGAGAGAGAAAGCTTTCCCCTAGAGCTGGCACCCTAAACTTGGACTTCTAGCATACAAGACAGTGAGAGAATAAATTTCTGTTTGTTTAAGCCATCCACTTGTGGTATTTCTGTTATAGTAGCCCTAGATGACTAAGACGCACGGAATATTTCAATGCATTGTCATTTTTTCCAGAGGTGTCACTATCTCTGTCCCTAGATGTGGTCTTCTTACCTTCTTTTGACAGGAATTAAATTGACTCTCCATGAACTTCATGGCTTAAAACATACCTCTCAACAGTCATGAATTACGAGTATCTCCAATGCTGCCAGCTTGCTATCTTATTTACAGGGCAGCTGATAGCTCTCCTCCTTCCCAGCTCATGTGAAAAAAAAAAAAAAGCAACACAGTTTGGAATTATTCATATCCACTACTTTTTTTTTTTAAGCATAAACAAACAGCTCTGCTTTCTATTAGATGTTATCAACCTGACTTTAACCTCAGAGAGCAAACACATCATGGAACACAAACAAGCTCACAGAATGAAGTGCTGATACCTTAAATGGAATTATTTCAACAAAATTTCAAGGGTCCCAAAATGTGCCAGCACTGTGCTAGACACCGGGTCTCCAAAATGAACCTTGGAGATCCATTTCTGGTTTTCAGGGAGTTTACGGATATGAGAGAGAAAAAAACTGAGTCATGCAATTACAGTGGGTAAGGAGCACTCCATCAGGAGCAGCATCCCATGATGGTGGAGAACACAGGAGGGCATACTCTCCAGATCTGGGAACCAGAGAGTCTTGTTGGAGGACAAAGATTTTTCTACACTGGGAACATGAGGATAAGTAAAGAATAGGCAAATCAGGAGGGATGGTAAAGAAAACAATGACTGAGACAAAAGAAATTACAGTCTATGCCAAATGTCGGAGAAGAAAAGAAATGAGAAAGTCAGAGAAACTAAAAGACCTGTGATGTATCAGTAAGTTATTGCTGTAAAAATGTTGAGTAACAAACCACTTCTAAATTCGGTAACTTTCAAAAATAGGCATGCATTTTCATACTCATGAGTCTGTAGGCTGACCTACAACAAGCTCAGATGGCTGGCTGGGCTTCAGGTTGTGGTTCACTTGGGCCTGGATCCCAATTTTGTGTTGAATTCAGGTATTCCTCAATGCGTTATTCTGGGCACCATGCTGAAGGAGTAGCAGCTACCTGGGCATGTTCTTTTCATGACAGATCACTAGAGCAAAAAATCAAGACCACAAGAGCACATTTCAGGTCTCTGTTCATATCATGGCAGAGGCTTGGTTGCTCAGTGGTTAAAGTGGAGATAGGTAATCCACAAAATAGCTAGACCACATGCCAGCAATCACGAATTCTCTGTAATTACTTTAATCTGTAATCGGCTCAACACAGTGCACAAAAGACTGGCAGATGAATTTTGCAACCAGAGAGGAAGTTGGTTAATTATTCCAAGACCATCTCTTTGTTCTTGTATTGATTTGGAATTGTATGACCTTTTCATTCATTCGTTTGTATATTTATTCATTCAATAGAATGTATTAATTACAGTAGGAACATATTAATTACACCAGGAACAAAAACCAATAAAACATTTTCCCTGACCTCTCAATATATCTGTGCTCATGGTGAGAGACAGGCATGGAAATAAATCCATATGTGTAACTAATACCAAAAGATCAGTAGTTTGAACCCACCAGCTGTTCCACAGGAGAAAGATGTGGCAGTCTGCTTGAAAACACTATGGGGCAGATCTACTCTGTCCTATAGAGTCACCAAGAGTTGGAATTTACTTTTTGGAAACTGGTTTGGTTTGGTTTTTTGGCTCTGGTCCTGAATACCAGCATCCCATTGGCCAAAGTTACTCAGAAACTTCTCTATCCTGTAAAAGTCATGTCTTTCTCACCCCATTGCTTTGGTATGGAGAAATATGGTACCAGATGTTGGGTACAGCTTCACACATACATAAAGCAACCAGGCTCTAAGTGGCTAAAAATCTGTTTATTTGGGCTATTTTGAAAACAATTGGATGTGTACAAATTTGAGTTTGGCATCAGTGGGGTTTTTGGGCTAACAGGCCTCAGCTTGCTATGAAGTAAATAATGTGGAGCCAATACACAGAGGCTGTTTTTGACCAATGGTTTGGTCTGTGACTTGCAAATGTGAAATAAGCAGAAATTTGATAAATCCTTACACATTGGGGCTTCCCCTTGGAATGCTGTCCGAGGATCACGATGTGGAGAACAGCTATGTGCAGGGAGAGCCCAGGCCATTCCAGTCCTCCAAGCTGAGCACTGCCCCCAGCCAACTCTCCAGGTGAGTATAGCTGCGTGAGCAAGCCCAGTTGTGGTTATTAGGTGCCATCAAGTCGATTCCAACTTAAAGTGACCTCGTGTGACAGAGTAGAACTTCCCCGTAGGATTTTCTAGACTGTAGTCTTTATGGGAGCAGATGGCCAGGTCTTTCTCCCTTGGAGCTGCTAAGTGGGTTTGAATTGCTTAACCATTTCAACTACCAGGGCTCCTTGAGCCTGGGTGGGACCAGCAGAAAAACCACTCAGGCAACCTGCAGAATTTCAGGAATGAATGGATTCTTACTATTTTAAACCACCAAGTGCTACGGTATTTGGTAATACAGCAGCAGATAACAAAAACATATCTCATAGGTTTGTTCTATACATTAATGTTAACTCATTCCATCCTCACAATAACTTTATGAAATATGTTCTTACTCAGGTTGTTGTTTGTTATCATCAAGTCGATTCCAACTCATGGTAACCCCATATGTGTCAAAATAGACCGTGGCCTTTCAGACACAGATCACCAGGCCTGTCTTCTGAAGTACCTGTGGGTGAGTCCGAACAGCCCACTTTGTGGCTAGCAGTCAAGCACTTAACTGTTTGTGCTACACTGAGACTCCACTTAATTCATAAGGAGCACTAAACAAATATTAGCTATTATTTTTTTAACTTGAGGATTCACTTAAAATAAAGGCAAAAGGAAATTATAAACACTCTGTATATGCTATTCTACAATTTGACTTGCCTTGCCTTTCTTTCCCTTTTTTTTCAATTTGACAGTATATCTCCTGAGGATTTTTCCTTGTCAGCACACAGAGTTCTGTCCCATTCTTTGTAATTATCTAATGTTCTGCTGAATGGATACTTTGTAATTTATTTAGCCATTCCCCTACCTAAGGGTTTTAAGTTACTTCATATTTATTTTTTTCTTAACTATTACAGACTGTTCAATAAAGAATATATTAAAACATATTTCAGCATACATTTGTAAGTGACACTGTGGCATAAATCTCTACATAAAATTTCCAGTTTAAGATGAATATACATTTTATTAAATATACATATATATTTATATATGGGTTTTTTGGTTTTATATGTATATATACATATCCCGAGACTATGGCCCATGGGCACACTTTTAGCTCAGTAATGAAGTCACTCTCAAGGTTCACCCTTCAGTCAAAGATTAGAAAAAAAAAAAAAAAGATTAGACAGGCCCATAAAACAAAATGAGACTTATGGGGCACACCAGATTAGGGACAAGGACTAGAAGGCAGGAGAGGACAGGAAAGCTGGTAATGGGGAACCCAACGTTGAGAAGGGAGAGTGTTGACATGTGGTGGGGTTGTTGATCAATGTCATGAAACAATATGTGTACTGTTTAATGAGAAGCTAGTTTGTTCTGTAACTTTCAATTAAAGTACAATAAAAAAAAAAAAAAGAGGAGAAAATCCATCATACTGATACCCAATGAGGTTGCAGCAATTTATACTCCCACTGAGAGTATATGACACTGCTGGTTCCTTCAACCATTGCTAATTATACTATAAATTGTTAAATGTTTTTATTGTTTCCTATCTTTTAGGTAAAAGACAATGTCTCATTTTGTTCAACTTGCCTTTTTAAATAAGAGTGATGTTGAACAGCTTTCTACGAGTCTATAGATTACGCGTAGTTCTTTCTTCTGGTGATACGTGCTGCAGACTTTTGAATTGTAGCTCAGTTTTTTCATTGCTGATTTTAAGAAGTGCTTTATATATTAAGAATATTATCATCTAGTAATGTCCTTACTTAACGTGTTAAGGATGTTATCCTTTAATTGTTGTTAGGTGCCGTCAAGTCAGTTCCAACAAATAGCAACCCTAATATACACCAGAACAAAAAACACTGCCCAGCCCTGCGCCATCCTCACAATCAGTGTTATGCTTGAGCCCTTTGTTGCAGTCACTATATCAATCCATCTCTTGAGGGTCTTCCTCTTTTTTGCTAACCTTCTACTCTATCAAGCCCGATGTCCTCCAGGGACTGATCCCTCCCGATAACCTGTCCAAAGTAGGTGAGAGGAAGCCTCACCATCCTCGCTTCCAATGAGCATTCTGCTGTACTTCTTTCAAGACAGGTTTGTTCTTCTGGCAGTCCATGGTATACTCAAGAGTCTTCACCAACACCATAATTCAAAGGCATCAATGCTTCTTTGGACTTCCTTATTCATTGTCCAACTTTGACATGCATGTGAGGTGATTGAAAACATCATGGCTTGAGTTAGTTGCACCTTAGTCCTCAAAGTGAAATCTTTGTTTCAGCACTTTAGAGAGGTCTTTTGCAGCAGATTTGCCCAATACAATGGATCTTTTGATTCCTTGACTGCCGCTTCCATGGGCATTGATTGTGGATTCAAGTAAAATGAAATCCTTAACAACTTGTCTTTTTTTCTGTTTATTACAATGTTGCTTATTGATCTGATTGTGAGGATTTTTGCTTTCTTTATGTTGAGGTGTAATCCAAACTGAAGGCTGTGGTCTTTGATCTTCATTAGTAAGTGTTTCAAGTCCTCTTCACTTTCAGCAAGCAAGGCTGTGTCATCTGCAAATAGCAGCAATACAATGGATCTTTTGATTCCTTGACTGCCGCTTCCATGGGCATTGATTGTGGATTCAAGTAAAATGAAATCCTTAACAACTTGTCTTTTTTTCTGTTTATTACAATGTTGCTTATTGATCTGATTGTGAGGATTTTTGCTTTCTTTATGTTGAGGTGTAATCCAAACTGAAGGCTGTGGTCTTTGATCTTCATTAGTAAGTGTTTCAAGTCCTCTTCACTTTCAGCAAGCAAGGCTGTGTCATCTGCAAATAGCAGGTTGTTAATGGGCCTTCCTCCAATCTTGATGCCCTGTTCTTTTTCATGTAATCCAGCTTCTCAGATTATTTGCTCAGCATACAGACTGAATAAGTATGATGAAAGAATATAACCCTTAGGCACATTTTTCCTGACTTTAAACCACACTGTGGTTTAAAGTGCTCTGTTCAAATGTCTGCCTCTTGGTCTAAGTACAGGTTCCTCATGAACACAATTAAGTGTCCTGAAATTCCCATTCTTCACAATGTTGTCCATAACTTGTTATGATCCACACAGTTGAATGTCTTTGTATAGCCGATAAAACACAGGTAAACATCTTTCTGGTATTCTCTGCATTCAGCCATGATCCATCTGACATTAGCAATGATATCCCTTGTTCCACATCCTCTTCTGAATCCAGCTTGAATTTCTGGCAGTTCCCAGTCGATGTACTGCTGCAACCACTTTTGAATGATCTTCAGCAAAATTTTACTTGTGTGTGATACTAATGATATTGTTCAATAGTTTTTGCACTCTGTTGGATCACCTTTCTTTGGAGTGGGTACAAATATAGATCTCTTCCAGTCAGTTGGCCAGGTAGCTGACTTCCAAATTTCTTTGCATAGACAAGTGAGCTCTTCCAGCTTTGCATCCGTTTGTTGAAACATGTCAAATGGTATTTTGTCAGTTCCTGGAGCCTTGTTTTTCATCAATGCCTTCAGTGCAGCTTGGACATCTTCCTTCAGTACCATGAGCTCCTGATCATATTCTATCTCCTGAAATGGATGACTATCGACCAATTCTTTTTGGTACAGTGACTGTCTGTATTCGTTCTATCTTCTTTTGATGCTTCCTGCATCATTCAGTATTTTCCTTGTAGAATCCTTCGACACTATAGTTCGAGATTTGAATTTTTTCTTCAGTTCTTTCAGCTTGAGAAATGCCAACCTTGTTCTTCTCTTTTGGTTTTCTATCTCCAAGTCTTTGTACATGTCATTATAACACTTGACTTTGTCTTCTTGCACCCCATTTTGAAATCTTCTGTTCAGCTCTTTGACTTCATCATTTCTTCCTTTTGCTTTAGCTACTCTACATTCAAGGGCAAGTTTCAGAACCTCTTCAGACATCCATTTTGGACTTTTCTTTCTTTCCTATCCTTTTAATAACCTCTTGCTTTCTTCATGTATGATATCCTTGATGTCATTCCACAACTCATGTCATCAGTCACTAATGCTCAATATGTCAAATCTGTTCTTGAGATGATCTCTAAATTCAGGTAGGATATACTCAAGGTCATGCATTGGCTCTCGTGGACTTGTTATAATTTTCTTCAGCTTCAACTTGAACTTGCATATGAGCAGTTGATGGTCTGTTCTACGGTCAATCCCCGACCTTGTTCTGACTGATGACATTGAGCTTTTCCATTGTCTTTTTCCACAGATGTGGTCAATTTGTTTCCTGTATATTTCATCTGGTGAGGTCTACATGTATAGTAGCCATTTATGTTGTTGAAAAAATTATTTGCAATGAAGTCATTAGTTTTGCAAAATTCTATCATGCTATCTCCAGCATGGTTTCTATCACCAAGGCTATGTTTCCTAACTACTGATCCTTCTTCTTGTTTCCAGTTTTCATATTTCAACCACCAGTGATTATCAATGCATCTTGATTGCATGTTTGATCCATTTCAGACTGCAGAAGTTCGTAAAAATCTTCAATTTCTTCATATTTGGCCTTAGTGGTTGGTGGGTAAATTTGATTGATGGTCATATTAACTGGTCATCTTTATAGGCATATAGATGTTATGTTGTCACTGACAGCATTGTACTTCAGCATAGATGTAGAAATGTTCTTTTTTACAATGTATGTGACTCCTTTCCTCTTCAATTTGTTATTTCCAGCATATTAGACCCTTTGCTTGTCTGATTCAAAATGGCCAATGCCAGTCCATTTCAGCTTGCTTAATGCCTAGAATACTGACGTTTACAAGTTTCATTTCCTTTTTGACCATTTCCAATTTTCCTAGATTCATACTTTGTACATTCCACTTGCCTATTATTAGCCGATGTTTGAAGCTGTTTCTTCTCATTTTCAGCCGTGCCACAATAGCAAATAAAGGTCCCAAAAGCTTGATTCCATCCACGTCATTAAGGTTGGCTCTACTCTGAGGAGGCACTTCTTCTCCAACGTAGTTTGAGTGCCTTACAACCTCAGGTGCTGGTTTTCTAGCACTATATCAGACAATGTTCTGCTGCTATTCCTAAGGTTTTCACTATTTTTTTTTTTTCCAGAAGTAGACCACTAGGTCCTTCTTCTTAGTATGTTTTAGTCTGGAAGGTCAACTGAAACCTGTCCACCAGGGTGACCCTGCTGGTATTTGAATACCTGTGGCATAGCTTCCAGCATCACAACACACAAGCCCCTTCAGTACGACAAACTGACAGATGCATGAGGAATCATGGAAAAATATCCTTAGTACCTAAGTGTATATTTATATGTATATGTATGGACAGTAATATACTTAATACATAACATACCCTTAGATACTAAGAATATTTTTCCAGTTTTATCATTTATCTATTGACCTTTGTTTACAGTATGAAATTTCTGCCATCTTGAAGTTTTGCATTTTATGTAACCATGTTTTATTAATCTTTCATATTTTCATTTGGTAGTTTTACAGTTTAGTTTTCTACGAATTCTTAAATATTTGTGTCATCTGGAATTATTTTTGAAATGGCAATTTAGATAGAGAGCCACTAAATTATATTTCCAAATACCTAATTTGCCTCAATTCTATGCATCAAAAAATACAGTTCATACTAATTTAAAATCTTGTACTGATTAGTGAATTTTCTTGTGTATTTTAATACATTTTTTAGATTATTTTCCTTTTCTGTAAGACTTTCTTTTTATTCATGCCCTGGGGTCATGATACCAAACAGGTTTAATTATTGTAACATCATAAAATCTAATAGTCCTAGGCCCCTGATTTATGTCTTTTTTCCCTCAGAATTTTATTATTCTCACATATTAACATTTTTATTAAAGATTTAGATTAAGCTTGCCTACTCCTAAAAAAATTGTATTCCTATAAGAAGCATTAAATTTATAAGGCCAATTTAGGAGAAATTGAGCAAGGTTATGAAATTATGACCCTTCCTACCCAGGACCTGTAAGTGTCCTTCATGTTTCTCAGGGCATTAAAAAAAATATATTGTAGGTGTTGGACAATATTGATCCACTGAAGACACTTTTGCTTTTTGGAATTGTAAAAGTCCCACAGAATCAAGCAAGTTGTGTTACCGGCACCTTTAATTAAATAAGGTTCTTGCTTCTCACTGGTCCAAAATGAGCAGGTGAGGCATAGAGAGTCTTCCACATGAGCAAAGCTTTATTGAAGAGGCTTGCAAGAGGAGACAAGGAAGGCCTAGACAGGGCTTACCTCCATCTCACAGAAGAAAGGATTTTCATGGGTTCTTAAACGTTTTCAGGTGGGAAAAGATTTATGTTTATTCTTTTTTTTTATAGGCAGGGTTTTCCAGGAGGTGGCCCATCTGTGCGGAGATATGTTAACTATGGTGTGCGTGCAGCAGCTTTCTAAGATGGTTTAAGATGGCTCCGGTCCCGGAGGCCTCTGGGATTCATAGAAGGACTTATGGGGTGTCACACCTGCGGAGTCGCCTGTTCCCTGAGTTCTATCCCCCAGCTACGGCTGCAGTCCCTCACTGCCTCTGGAGGAAGGTCACACAGCGGTCACAGGTGGATGTTCTGTGTGTGCCCTTGTGGCTGGTTTCATCTGGCTGCTTCTGAAAGGCAACTTTGAGGAAGTTCCTGTCTGTTTTCTGATACCCTGCCCCATTGTTCTGGGGAATGGCTTTTTTTCTGCCCCCGGCCCATTTCTTGTTACTTTGTTACTTCAATTTGTTTATATGAATTGCAGATTTGGGGGTCCTTCTGTTCCATCTTAGTTGGGTGATGTTGGATAACCCTTTTCTGATCAAAAACATGATTGAAGCTGAATGAGATGTTACCTCAGATTTCTTTAAAATTAAGTCAAAGAATGTTTCCAAAAGAGGCAGCCCAAGTACATTTGAGCAATAATCTTGAACTGGAAAAAGCTTATAGACTCTCAAGGTGACTACTTGGAAGGGATAATACTCAGTTGCTCATGCCTGTCTTAGTTTATTCATTTAACCATCGTTGAAATAACAACAACAACAACAAAAAAAACTAATGAAAAATGCTCTTCAGTATATTTATGTAAGAAAAAATGAACACAGATTCTCATTGACCATGATGACAATTATTTAAAAATAAGGATGCACATCACAAAAAATACAAAAATGTTATAATTTCTGATAGAATGGAGGGACTGGGAGATATTTTTCTTAAAAATCTTATCAGTGCTGCTGCAATTGTTTATTTTATAAAACAAATTAAGAACTTAATTACTTTATAGTCGTGCCTCCTAAAGAAGAATTTATGAGGAACATAAAATAGATATATGATAAGGATGCAATTCTGGTCCACATGGTAGTGGAATCAGGAGTCCTCTAACTTCAGGAGAAGGGATGAGAAGAACCATCCGCCCAAAGCTGATTCCTATGAGATGGAGGTCAGAGATACCTGGACTCTCCAACATTCTTACCAACTGTGACACCAGCCATCCTCCCACAGCACTCTACTTCTCTGCTGTGTTGGATAATTTGTTGCAATAGCCACATAGAACTCACAGGCCATATTCACAATTATGTGATTTATTATGGAAGTAACAGGCTACAACTCTGTCAGGATCAACTTGGAAGTAACAGGAGCAACACAGAAGACAGGAAATGGTTCGTCAATCAGGACAGTTTCCAACCAAGATAACTCTCAGCTCTTTCTTGGCTGTGTACACAAGCAGACCATGCTTTTCAGTTGTGCCTACAAGCCACCTCTGTTGCAGACCCTTTTTGGCTTGGTCTCTGCTGCTTCTGAGGGATGTATTACAGCTCTTTAGCTTTGCCAACAGGTGCCTGCAGGCATCCCACTTCACCAGAAAGCCCCCTGCCCAAAAGTACTCAGCTCTCTCACTCTGTGGGCAGCCTTCTCATGCTGGTCTTCTGGTTCACACCATCTGGAGCAGCTGCCACTCTTGATACTGTCCTGCTGTCTTTTTCCATGCTGCTCCATCTGTCATCAATTCTCGCCATCTTCACTGTTACTCTCTCTATCCTGGGTCTAGGAGGTTCTCAGCACAGGGACCCCAGGTCCAAAAGATGCACTCAGCTCCAGGTTCTTCTTGATGATAGTGAGGTCCCCCCAGTCTTGGATGGGTTAGCCCTTATAAGTCTAAAAGGATAGTAAAACTGACTAATCCCCACAGTCCTAGGTTTTACCCTTGTTATTTGCATAGTAAACTGTCTAATCCCTTTGCAAGATTGGGGCCTAGCAAATCATCTTGGCAGAATGGCAAACTCAGGGCCAATGGAATTTTCTCATCCATTTCTTCTCTTAATTAGCTTATTTGGACTTGGATGAGAAAATTAGGCATTTGGTACATAAGCGCTTTTTCCTTTAATTTCATAAATATTTACTGAGTTCTACCTATACGTCCTGGGGCAATGGTGGTTCAGTGGTAGAATTCTCGTCTTTCATGCACAGACCTTGGTTTGGCCCAGTCAAAGCACCTCTTGCACAGCCGCCACCCATCTGTTAGTGGAGTCTTGCATGTTGCTATGATGCTAAACAGGTTTCAGTGGAGCTTTTAGACTAAGATGTACTAGGAAGAAAGGCCTAGTGATTTATTTTAAAAAATCAGCCAGTTAAAACCCTATGGATCACAACAGTACGATTCAAGACCAATCATGGGGATGGCACAGAATAGGGCAGCTTTTCATCCTGTTGTGCATGGGGTCACCATATACTGAAGGCCAACTCAAAGGCAGCTAACATAACAACCTATGTTCCAGGCCTTGCTTTATATGCTGGGGATTCAGCAATGAAGATATACATGGTCTCTGCCTTCCAGGGAACTTATAGTCTACCAGGAGAGAGAGACAATAAACCAATATTAACATGTGTAGAAAGAACTACAAAGGAGGAGCCACCAGCTACTATAACAGCATCTAGCAAGTGGACCTGACTTGAGGCTCTTACCTATGAGTCAGAAGATGGGCATTATTGGGTTCCTGAGCCACGTGAATTTGGTGTACATTTTGTTAACATGTATGTTCATATTTTCATCACTGTGGGGAGAGGTTTTCAAAGAAATCCTTGAAACCCAAATATTTAAGAATGGTTTTAAGAACTGCTACTGAAGTAAAAGAGCTGAACAGAAGATTTCAAAGGACTGCATGAAAAGACAGTAAAGTATTACAAGGAAATGTCTACACCCCTGGAGTTAGAAACCAAAAGGGTAGAACATCCTTGGCATTTCTCAAGCTGCAAGAACTGAAGAAAAAAATTGAAGCCTCGGGCTACAATTTCAAAAGATTCTGTGGGCAAAATATTGATGCAGGAAGCATCAAAAGAAGATGGAAGGGATATACAGAGCCACTATACCAAAAAGAATTGGGTGATGTTCAACTATTTCAGAAGGTAGCATATGATCAAGAACAGATGGTATTGAAGGAAGAAGTCCAAGCAGCACTGAAAAAAACATTGGCAAAAAATGCCTCCAGGAATTGACAGAATACCAACGGAGATGTTTCAACAAACAGATGTAGCACTGAAAGTGTTCACTAGTCTATGACAAGAAATTCGGAAGACAGTTACCTGTCCAACCAACTGAAAGAGATCCATATTTGTGCCTATTCCAAAGAAAGGTGACCCAACAGAATGCAGAAATTATTGAACAAATATCATTAATATCACACACAAGCAAAGTTTTGCTGAAGATCATTCAAAAGTGGTTGCAGCAGTATATCAATAGGGAATTGCCAGAAATTCAAGCCAAATTCAGAAGAGGATGTGGAACGAGGAAAAACATTGCTGATGTCAGATGGTTCTTGGCTGACAACAGGGAATACCAGAAGCATGTTTACCTGTGTTTTACTGACTATCAAAAGGCATTTGAATACGTGGATCATAACAAATTATGGATAACATTGAGAAGAATGGGAATTCCAGAACAGATAATTGTGCCCATGAGGAACCTATACACAGACTAAGAGCAGTCGTTCAAACAGAACAAAGGAATGTTGCAGAGTTTAAAGTCAGGAAAGGTGTACATCTGGGTGGTATCCTTTCACCATACGTATCCAATCTGTGTGCTGAGCAAATAATCTAAGAAACTGGACTATGTAAAGAAGAATGTGGCAACGGGATTGGCAGAAGGCTCATTAACAACATTTAATATGACACAACCTGCTTGCTCAAAGTGAAGAGGACTTGAGCACTTACTGATAAAGACCAAAGACTACAGCCTTCAGTATGGATTACACAGCAACACAAAGAAAACAAAAATCCTCATAACCAGGCCAATAAGAAACATCGTGATAAACAGAAAAAAGATTGAAGTTGTAAAGGATTTCATTTTATTGGATCCACAATCAAAGCCCATGGAAGTAGCAGTTGAGAAATCAAATGACACATTGCATTGGGCAAATCTGCTACAAAAGACCTCTTTCAAGTGTTGAAAGGCAACGATGTCACCTTGAGGACTACAGTGCACCTGATCCAAGCCATGATATTTTCAATTGCCTCACATGCGTGTGAAAGCTAAACAATGAATACGGAAGACCAAAAAACAATTGATGCCTTTGAATTATGGTGCTGGAAAAGAATGTTGAGTATACTATGGACTGTCAGAAAAAGAAATAATCTGTCTTGGAAGAAGTACAGCCAGAGTGCTCCTTGGAAGCAAGGATGGTGAGACCTTGTCTTACATACTTTGGACATGTTATCAGGAAGGACCAATCTCTGGAGAAGGAAATCATACTTGGTAAGGTAGAGGGTCAACAAAAACGAAGACCCTCAACAAGATGGGTTAACACAGTGGCTTGCAACAATGGGCTCAAACATAGCAACAATTGTGAGGATGGTTCAGGATTGAGCAGTGTTTCATTCTGTTGTACCTGATGACATCTAACGACAAGAACACTGAAATCAATACTGTATTGTTAGGTGCTGTCAAGTGGATTCCAGCTCCTAGCAACCCTACATACAATACAATGCTGCTCAGTCCAGTGCCACCATCATGATCCTTGCTATGCCTGAACCCACTGTAGCAACCACTGAGCTCTGTGTATATACAGGATCCCTTTCTTCCTCTCTTCCTTAAGAATGCTTTTTTTGACCTCAGTTTTCCAGATAGAGTCTCCAAAATCCGTTTCCTCTGTAGTGTAGAGATATACATTCATCTTTCTTCTATGAAAAACTGAAGACAAATTCTTTCCAGCCATGAGCTCAGGCAGGTGTATGGCTGCATGGCTTTATTACGAGATATGGATATAGTTGGAATGTCCTAAGATGAGCTCTTTTAAAAGGCCCTTTCTGGCATGTGTTCCACATTTAATTCACAGTACTTGAAGACGAATGAGCAAGAGGATCTGGGCGTGTAGCCTTTAAACCCTGCACGTTGATTAAAAGCTGTGCTCAAATTCAGACCAATTAATAACAGAGTCCCCGTGGGGTTAATATTAAGAGTGGCTGTTATTATATTTTTCATCTTCATTTCAAGGTTTCTGCAAGTGGATTAATCAGCCCTGTGTATTCATTCTACCACTAAACAACAATTCATTTTCATTATTATGTTACAAATGCCAGCGACATTCAATAGACCTTGCAGAGAAATTTTTATGAGTTTGGGCAAATATCCACTGTAGCACACCAGGAAGATCAGATAATAATAGCAGCTGCCGCTTCTGGAACCTCACAGGGTCCCTCAACTACGTGCACTGAATTGGAATGTCAGCCCAGTGATTCAGATAACTGTCATTACCTAAATCATTTTACATGTGTTTAAAATATCAACGCTCGTATCTTTTTTTGTATTGTCAAAGTTGCTTCAAGAGTAAATTTCAATGAGACTTTAAATTAGCTTTTAGATGCCAATAATAAGAAAGCAAATATTATTTCTTTTTTAAATGTTTTTCACATGTATAATTTAGTGACATCAATTATATTAATCATGTTGTGTAACCATCGCCAATATCCGTTGCTAAATTTCCCATCACCATAAACAGAAACTTAGTGCTTCCTTATCAATGACTCCCCCGACCCTAACTCTCCTCAAGTACCATGGAACTTCTAATAACTCCAAGCAGGCAATAAATCTCTGTTTTTTATTATCTCACAAAATTAGAATCCGGTCTCCATGGGCCTCAGTTCACCACAACTGATAGTTTGTTCTGTAAGATTTAGTCAGTGTCTTGAATAGTTTGATTAGCCTCCCAGTTGACCCAAAGGTCACCTCAATTGTTATCATGCCCTCTTAGCACTCCAAATGGAAGACTCAGGAATGGGAAACTTCGTGGTCTGTGACTGGAACATCCTAGCTGCTCTAAGGTGGCCCCCACTGTCAGCATTGCATCTTCACAGCCAGGGTCTTCATCATAGATTCTTATGGTGATTTCATGAAGGGGCGCGTGCTTGTTTCTGTCTTTTTCTATGGAGAATCCATTTGCTTTATTGTAGGAAGACTCTTCAGAATATTTAATCCACTAGGCTGCAAGGATTGGAAATTATCAATTTTTTTTTTCGTTTTCTCTTTTTTTGTTTTAGAGTGAATTATATTTCTTTTCCTGCAAACTATCCACTCCTGTTTTTTGTTTTGTTTTGTTTTGTTTACTTTTTGTTGTTGTAAAATATATACAGCAAAACATACATCAATTCCACAATATCTACACACACAATTCAGTGACATTGATTACATTCTTCAAGTTGTGCAAAGGTTCTCAGCCTGGAGCCATTTCTCCACTTACCCCTGGCATCACAGACTATCTTCCTACAGTATATGGGATATATTTGGAATTAGAAAAACATGGAAACATTTCCCACCCTACCAGGGGTTCTTCAGGCCTCCTTCAATGGGACCAGAAACTCTGTGGGAAACCCTGATGCTGGCAGTGCTGCTTCTTCTCTGAAAACTTCCCCTCTCCCTCCCCCACCTCCTTCTGAAAGGAACCCAGAGGTCTTCAGCCCTCTGATGGGAGGAAGAGAAATGGACCAGTGTTGAGAGAGATGGCTGCCTTCTTCTCGCCTGGCTTCAGCAATTCTCCTAAGGCATCTCTGGTCTCTGTCAGGTTGGCCTGAGGAGAGCTTCATGTTTATGCTTCCCCTGAGACTAAGGATTTCCAAACCGTGCTTTTGAGTGGGAGAAGGATAGACCTATGGCATCCTTATTCGTAGTCAGCTGAGAAACATGACAGGCAAATCTGTCCAAAAAAACCAAACCCAACCTGTTGTCGTCAAGTCGATTCTGACTCATAGCGACCCTATACTGTCCATCATCACAATTATTCTCATTAATAATGATTGCCAAGCAGTACCATTAGCTGCATACAAGGCATCAGATAATTGAAAAAGTACATTACTTTTTAACATTTTTTTACCAAGCACTCTGGAGATTGTGTGAGCATATTCTTTCTCAATCTCCTTCCATGGACTAGGAAAGGGGTAACAACAAAAAAAAAAGTCACAGACTGGAGGTCTCATGACAGTGGAATGAAATCTAAAAATCAGAAACATGGTTCACCACTCAGGTGAGACCCCGCAGCTTGTCTCTCCCTACTTGCAGTCTACCTGTTCCTGGACTCAGTAAGAGATGCCACAGGCAGTCACAGTGTGGGACCTTTATTCTGGCCTCCTCACATCCAAGCTCTAGAGAAAAAACAAACAGAAAAAAAAAAAAAAATCAGATGTAGAAGACAGGTGAAGTCAATACTGTATTTAAAAAATTAGTGTGTAAAGTCTGCCACAGGAGTCCCTGAGTGGTGCAAATGGTTAATATACTCAGTTCTTAACCAAAAGGTAGAGGTTCAAGTCCACCCAAAGGTGCTTCAGAAGAAAGGCCTGGCAATCTACTTCCGAAAAACCTACGGACAACAGTTCTGTTCTGACACACTTGGGACACCACGAGTCAGAGGAGGTAGCATAGCAACTGGTTTTTAAGCTAAGTCACAGGAAACAGGGTTTTCTTTCATTCTTTCCTTTTTTATAACTGTGGCACCGAGGGAACATAAACCAAAAAAAACCCACTGCTGTCGAGTCGATTCCAACTCATAGTGACCCTATAGGACAGAGTGGAACTGCCCCATAGAGTTTCCAAGGAGCGCCTGGCGGATTTGAACTGCCCGCCTCTTGGCTAGCAGCTGTAGCACCTAACCACCACGCCGCCAGGGTTTCCTGAGGGAACGTAGGACTGCCACATCCAGCCTGGTCTTCAGTACTTAAGGGTTGCCGAATGGACACAAGAAACACCATGTGTTCTGCCAGTTTCACGTCTATAAACTTTAAAGCTAGCCTTCTGGCAGTCCCAAGATGGACAGCAGGCCCTGGCTTCCTCTCGGCACTGCCAGACCTCTGTGGTTTCTGTCACATGTGAACTGAGAGAAAGCTGAGTCGTGCAAAAGAGTCTAAAGGATGAAAGGGGAGGATGTCCAGGTGTTTTGACCTATGCATCTGAAAATGATTTTTTATGTCAAAAGCAAGATGTAATCTGGTTAAAGAATCTGTTTTAATTTATATATCTATTTTTTACATCAAACAACTTACAAAAGCATAAAGACAATTAAATGATACATGGAAAAATCACCTTTGTTGAAAACACAATTATCCAACATTTGGAATGTCGTGGAAATTTTGAAATAGGAGATTATGTACCTACATACAATGAGTACCTGCTAGGTGATTTGATTTCAGAGATACTGAAAGCCACCTGCCTTCAAATAGCTCTGTCTCCTGTGTTTAAAATCCCGGCCAGCTCTTTCTTTGGTGTGTAGCTGATGAGAAGGTCACAGGTAAGGCTAACAAATGCCTAATGAAGGAGAACCTCTTAAGCAATGAGGGAGGCACATGGACTTGCTTTCCAATTATCAAGCAGAGAGCAACTTCTCTGGAGGAAATAGACCAGAGTGTTTGGATGAAGGTTTGTAAAGAAACAGGTGGACATGACTGCATTGTCTGGGAGATGGCCCTGGGTGGTCAAGAGAGAGTGGGGACACTAATAGAGGCTGCTTTCAAGCAGCTGCTCTCTTCCGCTCCAATTCTTTGACCTTCCTGTCCCTCCTGCCCATAATATGCATTGTCTTGTATTATCTAGCTTGCTCAGTGAGCCCCCAGAAATACAATGGTAAACAGCTGCAGATGCAGTGGGGCTCATGGCTCAATTTCACAGCCTTTTTAGTTTCTTTTCTATGTAATTTAAACTGAAATTAAATCTTTCCCCAAAGAGCTCAGAGCTATAAGAGGATGTTATAGGAAGAGGTGGTAAATCAATCGCCACGGAGATGGAACCATCCAAAATAGCTTTACCACATCCTCCGTTCTCCCTGAGTGATCACAGCAAACCCTGGGGAGTTTGGGCTAAAGCTCTCTTTTGTTTTCCATATTTAGATTTTGAGGAAGGGCAAAAAGCTCTGGTCTGCTTTCCATCTGAGTTTGAGATGGAGACTGTACAATATAATATAAATATAATGTCAAGAGGCTTGGATGCAAAGTCAGAAGGCTTAAGCCACCGTTTTGACACCACTACTTTGTAGTTAGGTGACTCTGGGCAAGGCAGCTAGCCTCTCTAAGGCTCAGTCCCTACCTGTGCCGAATGGATTTGATATTATAGAGCACTTGGTATTGTGCTAAAAATCAACAGAGATTAGCTGATCCAAGGGCTGGAAACAAAAGTTATTAATATTCCCCATGGAGTTGTCCGAGCCCCGTCCGTGACACTCAGTGCTGCATTCATCTAACCTTGTCCTTACCACCTCAGGGCATGCCAGCCCAACTACTACCGTCAACACTTGCACTTTATACCAGAATCAAAGCCATTCTCTGACTGCTGGAGCCTACTTTGACACCTGTGCAGCGTGTGGAAGTACTGGGAAGCAGTGCACCCATTCTCACCAGAATGGCCTTCAACCAACGAAGTCATAAAAATTGATGTCTAAATGCACCAGCTTCCCCACACCCTTCAGGTGGGATAGTTCTGGGGTGTAAGTCTATACATGTTCTCAGAGTTCCTCAAAGGGATTAGGCTTTAGTCACTGATAGACCCATAGTGTAATGTGGTGGGTAACTCACTCTTCGTTGGCTTCCTCCCTTTTCTGTCTCTCTTCCCTCACTCCGCAGCAGTGTTTCCTGTGATAATCTCCCAAATGTGCCCTTGAATCCTTGTTTAGGGTTTGCTTCTGGGAGAACACAACCTAAGATACTCTCCATTCCAGGATTCTACAAGGGGCCACAGAGAGGACTGTAAATGGTTCTACTTTGGCAGGTGCAGTGCACCATTCAGCTCCTGGGAGTCCATTCAACCACTTAATTTGTTAAGGCACACATTTAATATCCAGCTTAAACAATCTAAGCAATTTTTGTTTAAAGACAGCACTTACCACATTCCCTTCTTTTCTACAAATCTCCTCAGCACCTTTTCATGATGTCCACACTGTATCTCTCTTTGTTTTGTTTTGTTTTCACTATGAGTTGGAATCGGCTCGACGGCACTGCGTTTGGTTTTTGGTTTTCGTATTGAGCACCTGCCAGCAAGTAGTGAGGGAGGATTGATTCAGAAATCAAAGGGCCTGGGTGTTAAGTGCAGATAATATTTTTTCACAGGAAAAGTTTGATAGCAACACCTATGTCTAGACGGGTGTGCAAACTTACTCTGGAACAACCCATACCAATGTGTTTTAAGATCCATTTTCCATATCCTTAGGAAGTACGAGAGCATAGTTGAAAACTACATTTGGGCAGTGGGGAAAAAACTTTTATATGTCTATTTGTCATTAAAATATTTTATTTACCCCATCATCCACAATCCATCATACCTTCTACCCTTCCCATAGTTTCTTCCATCCATCCTTACATTTCTCCTTCCACTCCTTCCATCCATTCTTTTTCCAATCCTCCCTCCATACCTCTTTCCATTGATTCTTCCATCCCTCCTTGCACCCCTTCTCCCAGTTCTCATTCTATCTACACTTTCCCTCACCCTTCTATACTTCTTCTACCCCTTTTCTCATTCTTCATTTCATCCATTCACTATTCATTCTTTCTTCCCTTCTTGCATTCATGAATACTGTTAATAATGGTCCTGGGATATGATGGTTAAATATCACTGTGGAGTCAGGCTGTTTGGGTTAAATCCTAGCTCCAGTATACATTAACCACGTGCTCTTGGGAAATTTAATTAAAGTTCTCATACTCTATTTTCCTAGTATTTTTATAAACAGGAGTTAATAATGATCCACAACCCACTGGGTTATTCTCGGCATTAAATAAATTAATACGCATGTGACTTAATAAAGACTGGTTTGTATTAAGTGCTCTATAAATTCTAGTGTTATTATTAGTATACTCCTAGTACAGGGCTAAAGTCTACAAAGATAAATTCTAAGCCACATTTTTTTTTTTATAAGGGAATTCTTATTCTTGGCAAGGTTTAATACAGCATCCAAAGATGAGCAAGTAATTCTGTCTTCAAGAGGAAGGCTTAGCTCATTGTGTTCATTTCCTAAAGTGTATATTTCAGCATTATCACCTCTGACAAATGTTGAAATATTTGAGGGCCTTGTGTTTCCAAAGCACTGCTGTTCTCTTCCAACTCCTGACCTTTGCCCCTTTCAGTTCCATTCTATCAAGTGTTCATCTGAACCTTGATCTGTACACTGAGTTTTCTGCCAGCATTCTGCAATACAATTTAACATGAGAGGCGATATAATATTCTTGTTGGGTATAGCAGCCATTCAATAGAATGAACTGGAACTCTTGCCAATTTGAGTGTGATTTAAGTCCCCTTGTTATCGGAAAATGTCTGCATGCACTTCCAGCTCTATTGAGACAAGGTCTTTCAAACAGTGACTACAATTCTGATACTCTCGGTCAATTCCATTTATCCTTTTGGTACCTAATTACAGGTTTTTGTTTTGTTCAGTTTTGAAGCTCCAGGACTTTAACACCTAGAGAATAGTGTGCTAATACTTAAAAATTGTCAGGCTTACTTTGAGAAATTAAGTGAAGAATAGCTGAAGTTTAGCTCTGAGACCTAGTGAAACTCATAGAAGAGCCTTTGAACAAACCTAACTACTCTCCTATGTCTCAGACATAGAACCTTACAGATTTAACTCTATAGACAAAATGAAGTCCAAAATTGTCACAGTCAGTCAGAAAACAAACATTTATAACCTTTAGATGGCACTTCTAGTTTGAAGTGATTATGAGTGGAGTGCCCCTGGGTGGCACAAATGGATATTGCATTTAGATACTAAACGAAAAGTCGGCAGTTTGAGTCCACTCAGAAGCTCCCGGGAAGAAGGACCTGGTGAACTGTTTCTGAAAGATCAGCCTTTGAAAACCTGTGGAGTGCAGTTCTAATCTGACACATATGGAATGGCCATAAGTTGAAGTCAGTTCAATGGCAACTGGTTGATTTATTAGAAAGGATAAGTTAGATCGTGCTGTGGTAACAAAAAATCCTGAAACCCTAGTGGTTTAGCAAAATAACTATTTCTTGCTCATGCAAAATCTGAGTCAGATTGATGGGGAGTTTTCTTCATTGTGTAACCCAGGTATTCAGTCTCCCTGCATGTTCTATTTCCACCATTTCAACATGTGGCCTCCAAGTTTACTAAAGAAGAGAAGAAGGGCAGAGGAAGGCACATCAGCTCTTAACTCCCTCATCTGGAATGTGATAGCCTTCATTTCTACTCACCGTCCATTGGCTGAAACTTGACTCATGACCCCACCCTGATATCAAAGGCTAGGAATCTCAGAGGAACACATTAATATTTGTTGAGCCTATTGGGTTTTGATCCATCTCATTCACAAGTGGTGTATATGTAGAAATTCCAAAGCCACAGGAGAAAAGAGGTGTCAAAGGTCATGGAAGACATGGATTGTTCTTAAATGACGATGAAAGTTCTGGGGCAAGGTTTGTTGAAACTAGAGGCTCAACCAAAAACAACCCGGCCACCAACACAAAGCTTTTGAATATCTTGTCATTTGTCTTTAAAATTAAATGTTTTATGAGTTAAAAATACAAAACTTCAGCTCTGCTCACCAAATCTGGGGAGAAGGCACATGCTTATTCTTTGGATATTTCCCAGTTTAAGGAGCACAATCTAAGTGCTTGATAAATAGTTGTTAAGTGCAGGGCAATGAGGATATATTCGAGATACAAGGGGAAGTCGTCGTTAATTTGAAGACATACATCATCACTATTTGCCTGGATACGTTGAATACGGAATTCTAAATTCACAATCTTTAGATAATTTCTAATTAACCTTTACCTTGAATCCTCCTCAGTGCCTAGTCACAAAAGGCAATGAACCCAGGTAGTGTGAGTGCATTTGAAACCTGTTCTATGTCATTTTACTAACAGAGGCCTTTATCATAATTCCTTCTCCTCCCTCTGTGCTCCTTCCCCACCTATCCAGGGGACTATCACTGAACAACAAAGGCAAGCTTCAAACTAGTGAATCCTGAGCATACACAGTTGCCTTTAAAGTACCTTCTGAGAAGAAGGAAAAGTTTGCCTTAATTTCCAGGTTTTTCTTGACTCAGGTGCCTGATAGCTACTACCCACACTTCTCTTTGGTTCCTGACCACTTATTACCCAATGGTTCTTCTGGACTCAGGACTTCTTGCTTACCTGAACTCTGAGGCTTTCCTGGTTCTGCAAATCTTCTCCCCTTGCTTCTACAACCCAGCTTATAAGAGCTGTTTAAGTAAGCTGTAATCTTTCTCTCTATCTGGAAAAAAAAATTGAGTTATCACATATTGTATGTTTATTTTATTAACCAAATATTTATCATGTGCCTATTGTCTTCTAGACACCATTGTTAAGTGATAGGGATAACATGACAAAGTCCTTCTTCACTGTTGTAAGGATGAATAAAAGCTGAAAATTTTGCTGTTGTTGTTGTGTGCTGTCAGTCTATTCCAACTTGTAGTGACCCCCTATATGACAGAGCAGAACTGCCCAATCGAGTTTCCTAGGCTGTAATCTTCATGGAAGGGGCCCTCAGGCACAATGTTTAAGTGCTAGGCTGCGAACAGAAAGGTCAGTGGTTCAAACTCACCATCCGCTCTGTGGAAAAAAAGACCTAGTGACCTGCTCCCTTTACAGACTAGGAAACTCTATGAGGTGGTTCTACTGTTATTTAATATACAATTTGCAAATCAGGGTAATATTGTAACATTTTGACTAGGGAGTCAAAAATGTTTCGAAAATGAGGAAATTTCCAAAGACTGTTATGCCTCCTTTTATCAACATGCCATGGAAAAAAGGCTGAAACAGAACTGATAAACAATTTGTGGTCATGTTACCAATCGCCAAGCTGACACAAAGGGTCCTTGTCTTTTCCGGAGTAAGAATACACACAAAAGACAAACTTTATCTTCAGCAAGCTTTATTTTGCTTGAGTCAAGCAAAAGAAGTCAGCGGGGGGTCTAGCCTCTCCAAAAGGCTGATTAGAAAAGGGAAGCAAAGATAGGGCTTATATGAGTTCAGTGGAGACAAAAGAGTAATGAATATTGAGTGGGCTTCTTTCATTCAGCTGGCCAGGTAGCTGTCTTCCAAATTTCTTGGCATAGATGAGTAAGAACTTCCAGCGCTACACCTGTGTGTTGAAACATCTCAATTGGTATTCCATCAATTTCTTAAGGCTTGTTTTTTGCCAATGCCTTCAGGGAAGCTTGGACTTCTTCATTCATACTGTCAGTTCTTGATCATACGGTATCTTCTGAAATTGTTTAACGTTGACCAGTTCTTTTTGGTACGGTTACTCTGTGTACTCCTTCCATCTTTTGATTCTTCCAATGTCATTAAATATTTTCCCTGTAGAATCCTTCAATATTGCAACTTGAGGCTTGAATTTTTTCTTCAGTTCCCTCAGGCTAAGAAATGCCAAGCGTGTTCTACACTTTTGGTTTTCTAACTCCAGGTCCGTATGCATTTCATTGTAATATTTGACTTTGTCTTCATGAGCTGTCCTTTCAAATCTTCTGTTCAGCTTTCTTCATCATTTTATCCATTCACTTTAGCTGCTCTACATTCAAGAACAAGATTAAGAGCCTCTTCTGACATCCATTTTGGTCTTTCCTTTCTTTACTGCATTTTTAATGATCTTTTGCTTTCTTCATGTATGATATCCTTGTTGTCATCCCACAACTCATCTGGTCTTCAGTCATTAGTGTTCAATGAGTTCAGTCTATTCTTGAGTTGGTCTCTATACTCAGGTGGGATAACCACAAGGTCTTATTTTCACTCTTGTGTACTTGTTCTATGAGTCGAAATTGACTCAACAACAAAGGGTTTGTTTTTTTTTGGTACCTGCTCTTGTTTTCTTCAGCTTGAACTTGAACTTGCATAAGAGCAATTAATTATCTGCTCTGCAGTCTGCCCCTGGCTTCTTCTGACTGATAATACTGAGTTTCTCCATCTTCTCTTTCCACAGATGTAGTTGACTTGATTCCTGTGTATTCTCTTTGGCAAGGTCCATGTGTGTAGTCATCATTTGTGTTGCTAGTAAATATCTTCAATTTCTTCATCTTTGGCCTTAGTGTTGTTGTGTAAATTTGAATAATAGTTGTATTAACTGGTCTTCCTTTAGGCATATGGATATTATCCTATCACTCATAAAGCTGTACTTCAAGATCTTGAAATGTTCTTTTTGATGATGAATGCAATGCCATTCCTCTTCAATTTGTCATCCCTGGCCAAGTAAACCCCATATATGATTATCTGATTCAAAATGGCCAGTATCAGTCCATTTCAGCTCACCAGTGCCTAGGATATCGGTCTGTATGCATTCCGTTTCATTTTTGATGACCTCTGATTTTCTTAGATTCACACTTTGTACATTCCATATTGTTATCATTAATGGATGTTTGTAGCTCTTTCTTCACATTTTAAGTCAAATCAGCAAATAAAGGTCCCAAAAGTTTGACTCCATCCATGTCATTAAGGTCAGCGTTATTTTGAGGAGGCAGCTCTCTTCCAGTCATATTTTGAGTGCCTTACAACCTGAGGGGCTCAACTTCTAGCACTATATCAGACAATTTTCTGATGCCATTCATGAGGTTTCCACTGGCCAACTTTTTCAGTAGACTGCCAGGTCCTTCTTCCTAGACTGTCTTAGTCTTATACATTAAAAACAAACAAACAAACAAACAAAAAAAAAACTAAAGATCCCACAAGAAAACTGCTGGATCTGTACAATAATTCAGAAGTGCTGTAAGGTTTTTTTGTTATTGTAAAGTACAAGATCGACACACAAAAATCAGTCAGGTTCCCTTACACTAACAAGGAGTTCATCAAAAATTAAATCAAGAAAACAATACCATTTACAGTAGTCACCAAAATGATAAAATACCTAGGAATTAACCTAACCAGGGAAATAAAAATGTGTACAATGAAAATTATTAAACAACATTACAAAACACTAAAAGAGACCTTCAAAAATGAAGGACATTCTATGCTCGTGGTTTGGAAGACTTAATATAGTGAAAATGTGTTAAGTACCTAAAGCAATCTATAGATTAAATGCAATCTTGATACAAAGTTCAACAACATCCTTTACAAAAATGGAAAAACTAATGACCAACCTTATATTGAAAGGAAAGAGACCCCAAATAACCATAGTAATATTCAAGAAAAAGAACAAAGCAGGAGGCCTTACACTCATTGATATCAAAAGATACTATAAAAAAAAAAAAAAGCCACTGTAATAAAAAAAGCATGGTATTGGTATAACAACAGACACATTGACCAGTGGAATAGAACTGAGAACCAAGAAATAAATTCATCCATCTATGGACAATTGATTTGACAAGGGATCAAAGTCCATTCAATGCGGAGGAAACATTATCTTTAATAAATGGTACTGGTAAACCTGGATAGCCACCTGCAGAAAAATTACACAGGACACATACCTCACACCATAGACAAAAACTAACTCAACATGGAGCAAACACCCACATTTTAAACCTTAAATTATAAAGTTCCTGGAGAAAACATAGGGTGAATCAATGGGACCTAAACTTTTGTAAAAATAGGATAACAAACATAACAACAAATGCACAAATGTCAGAAGACAAATTAGATAAATGGGACCTCATAAAACTTAAGAGCTTATGTTTATTAAAACACTTTATCTAAACAGTAAACAGACAACCTACAGACAGGGAAAAAAGTCTCTGGAAGCAATATATTCGATAAGAGCCTAAATCCCTAAAATTTATAGAAAACTTCAACAACTCAACAACAAAAAAGACAACGTAATTATAAATGGGCAAAAGACATGAACAGACACTTCACCAAATGAGACATTCAAGTGGCCAACAAACACACGAAAAAATGCTCACATCATTAAAGAGATGTCATTCAAACCTACAAGAAATACCATCTCACCCCAGCAAAAACGGCACTAATAAATAAAACATAACAAAAGTTGGCATGGTTGTGGTGAGAGTGGAACCCTTATTCGTTGTTGTTAGGACTATAAAATGTACAACCACTATGGAAAATAGTATGGTACTTTCTCAAAAATTTAGAAATAGAATTACCTTATGATCCGGCAATCCCACTCCTAAGTATATACACTAGAGACCTAATACAATGCTCATTGTAGTATTATTCAAATAGCAAAAAAAAAAAAGGAAACAACCTAAGTGCCCATCAACAGATGAACAGATAAGCAAATGTGGTACGTATGTACAATGGAATACTATGCAACCATAAAGAACAATGATGAAACCTAAAAACATATTATAACACGGATGAACCTGGAGGACATAATAACAGGTGAAATAAGTCAATCACATGAGGACAAATATTGTATGATCCCACTTTTATAAGAAGATAAGAAAAGATATATACGAAGAAACCAATGTTCATTGGTGGTTACCAGGGAGGGGCAGAAGGAGGGAGGGATAATCATGCTCTAGGTTGTAGACACTTCTTATTTTTGGTGATGGATAAAGTAGCACCAAACATGGGTGTAAGGAGCCCAGCTTGACCAAAGTAAATGATGTCACTAAGAAGTGCTCAAGAGAAAAGGATGCTTGTACTAAAAAATTTGACTTATATAAATTTGAAACAACACCAACAATGACAAAAACTGAGTATATGGTCACATACATATGTGTATAGGCATATAGGTATACGGGTAGGTACAGGTGTATACATATGTGTCCAAAGAATGAAGTGTCTATATGTATATGTAAGTACAGTTATGGGTATACAGACACATATATTCATAGAATACACAATTGCAGATATTTCTCAGACGTAACTAAACACCTTGCAAGATTTTTTTTTTTAAGTTTGAAGGCTTAGGATCTCAGTCTCATGGGGCAACTGAGTCAACTGACATAATATAGTTCACAAAGTTCATGTTCTGCATCCTAGTGAAATGAGTAGCACCTGGCATCTTAAAAGCTTCCGAGCAGCCATCTGAGATACAGCTATTGGTCTCTACTCATCAAGATCAAAAGGAAGCCAAAGTCTCAGAGAAGAAACAAGCCTACAGGGCAATTAGTCTACATAAAGCATGGCCTCATCTACCCCGAAATGAGGAGAACTAGAAGGTGACTAGCTACAACTACTGATCGTTCTGATGAGGATCACAATAAGTGGTCCCAGATACAATGGGAGAAAAATGTAGAACAAAACTCACATTCTTTAACAAGGCCAGACCAGCTGGACAAGTTGAGACCAGAGGACTCCCTGAGACTATCACTCTAAGATACTCTTTAAACCTTGAATTGAAACTATTCCCTGAGATCACCTATTAGCAAAATAACAGAGTGGCACACAAAAATAAAGGATATTACTCGTAAGTACAGTGCTCATTCAAAACACCATCTATATGAGACCAAAATGTCAACAATTACTCTAAATCAAAGATGTGAAGATAAGGGACAGGGAAACTAGAGTACTGGAAAAGGAACAACCAGAACACATTTAAAGAGTATGCTGACACATTGTGAAAAATGTAACTAATATTACTGAACAATTTGCATAGAAATTGTCAAATGAGAACCTAATTTACTGTGTAAACTTTCTCCAGAAACACAATAAAATATTATTTAAAAAAAAGAAGAGAGAATACACCAAGATTATCAAGTCTCTAAACATCTGAAGAGTAATAAAACTCTACTCGGAAGTGGAATAATTCCCAGTTAAAACCACTGACTTTGATGCTTTTAGAATCGAAAGAAATAAAGTTGTGACCAAATTAGCCATTAAAAAAATAACTAAAATTATGACTGATAATATTTTGCATTTGTTGTCTAATGTCAGGCAAAACATAAGTGGATAATTTTTAACCAAAGAAAATTAGGCACTTGACTACATGTTTCATGTAACCCAAAACATATTAAATAAACCCGATTTTATTTTGTAGCACTTTTCCCCTTAGAAGCAGGAACAAATCCTTTTGAGGTTTTTCATGGAGTTTCAAAGTTGTCAGGAGCTTATCATAAGTCACCGAGTAACAATACTTGGATAGCTATTTAACCAAAATGACAAAAAAAAAGATTTTAAAAAGGTAAAAATCTTTGCTTTTTCAAAGGCCGTAACGGTTGGTTTTCAACACCAACTCAGTAATTTATTCTAATTCGAAACTGAACCCTTGCCTTTGAGGCAGATTACACAGAGGATAAAATTAACTCTTCAGTCCAGAAATTAAAGACAATTTTGTCATTTTAATAGTGAGAAACCCAATTTTTGCTTTATATGCTATTTGACTAATGTTCTTAAAAATTACATAAATTAACCCATCAAACTTTAACCAGTACAGATAAGAACTCTGACCCATAAAATAGAATTCCCTTTTTTACGAACCTTTTAATTTTCTATTTTTGTCACATATCTCTTATAGTACAACCTTTAAAGTGGCAAGATGAATACAATTATTAACAGACCCATTATATATATATATATATTTATATAATGTACTCTTTCCCTGTGGCATAAAGAGCAAAAATATATAGACGTAAATTATAACAAATATCCATTAACTCAATTTAATATCAGTAAATTACCTAAAGATTTTGAAACTATTTTTATTAAGTCTATATACCAGAAAACATAATTACTGTTGTAATAAGGTTTGTTGATAATCTTCCATTCAAAGTTTTAACTTGTATCATTTTTCCAATCTGACTTCAGCCCTTTAAAATTTTATCAGCTGTTTTTTTGGTCTCAAAGCCTCTGCTCAACTTAACCATTTCATTTATGTGGATATAACCCGGAGTCTCTGACTAGGATGGAGACATTTTCCCCATTTTGGGTGCACTCTTGTGTTTTTTATCTTTTGGCTTTTTAAAATTCCTCTGCAGTAGAAAGAACTTGTTTATTGTCCTTTTGTGTGGGAATTTACCCAATTTCTGATTGGCACAGCATTTTTTCCTTATTTTAACCCTCATCAATGTCTATCTTATTTGTCCTTTTTTAAAATATTTTTAATAGAGCTCCACCCTGCTGGGAGGGTTCTCTTGACTTTTTCGGTTTTTTTCTTTTACTATTCTTTTCATAAGCAGTTCTGCCTTCTCTTTAGCTTTCCACTTAACCTTCCTCTGACCTTTTCTAATCTCCCAAACTTTCCATTTTCATCCAAATTTTCTTTCCATGCTTTTATCTTTCTCATTCCGGAACAACCAGTCTCTTACTTTACTCTTTTTCTTTGACAAAATACATCTCATATCTTAAAAGATATTGGAAACTGCTTTTAAGTCGACATAAAAATCTTTGTCAGAATGAGTTCACTTTCAGTAAATCCTGGAAATATTAACCTGTAAACCCATTGCCATCAAGTTAATTCCGATAAAGTAGAGCTTCCCATAGTGTTTCCAAGGCTTTAATCTTTGTGCAAACAGACCGTCACATCTTTCTCCCGAGAAATGGCTGGTGAGCTTGAACTGTGAATTTTTGGGTTAACAGCTGAGCGCTTTAACCACTGCACCACCAGGGCTTCTTCCTGGGAATATAAGGACCACTAAATTTATATAAGTACTTATCTCTAAGTCAATAAGAATAAAGCTGTTTGTAGAAATAGTATAATCTAATTTAGTAATTCCATCCGGAGGTAGGAAAATATTACATTTTTATAACCCTATATGGATTCCAGAAGAATTAAAGCTGTTCCTCAAACGTAATAACAGACCATCTGAGAAAAAGCCCTCACTTTTCTCTTTCTTAAATCAGCATCTCTCTGTGGGGATAAATGAAACACACGCCTTGATCTGCAGTTGAGCTACTGTGACCCAACTTTCTCTGTTTAGACCAATAACTGGTGACAAATTATCACTGAAACAACTTCTCACTCTCTGGTTGCTCTCAATCAGGCAGACAACAACCCTTCCACGGACTGATATTTCCGCGGTTCCTGGAGGTTGCTGATTGATGACACTGAAACATCATTGCTGCCTTAACCCCTTTGCCCAGGAGGCTATCAATTTCTGCGATACCTTCAGCCCAGTCTACCCCTTTCTATTTCCGCGGCTAGAGGAATGAGCTCACAAGCACACGTGGCCATGTACCTGAAGGAACTAAATGAGAAAGATGAGGACAGGGTGAAAAGAGGCAGAAATGATACAGGCTCCCCAATAAGATCAGCACTGAGTTCACACAAAAGCCACCAATATCATTATTCTTTTTTTATACCACTGCTACCCTTCCCTCTCCGTGCTTCCGCCTCGTGGCCTTGCACCATCTTCTCAAGGCAAATGCAATAACAAGGAAGAAAGGGAAGAAAAGATGGATACACTGCAGGGTGGGGCTGTGTGGAGATAATTCAGGTCTTTTAAATTAAGAGAAGTTCTCAAAGACGCTTACCTGGGAGAGGGTGGTTTAATAGCTTGGCATCAACCACAAGAGACGGTATCGTTGTTTTTGTTAGTTGCCCTTGAGTTGGCTCAACTCGTGGGGACCTTAAGTATAACACAACAAACGTTGCCTGGGTCTGCGTCGTCCTCCTGATTGTTGGGATTTTTGAGTCCCTTGTTGCAGCCATTGCGTCAGTTCATCTCATGGAGGGTTTCCCTCACTTTTGCTGGCAATCTCCTTCACCATGATGATCTGTTCTAGCAATTGGTCCTGCTTGATGATGTGTCCAAAGTAAGGAAGGTAAAGTTTTGCCATCCTCCCTTCTAAGGTGTGTTGTATTTCTTCTAAGACTTATTTGTTTGTTCTTCTGACAGCCCATGGCATACTCAATATTCCTTGCCAACACCACGTGTCAACTTTCCTTCAATTTTCCTTTTACATTGTCCAGTTTTCACATGCTAGACATTTCACAAGAGGCAATACGTCCTTCTCCCCTACCCCACTCCCCATTTTTAAAGATAAAAGACTGGAGAGTAATTTGGACTGTGTGGCATGGAAAGAGCAATGAACAGGGCATTGAGAAGGCTTGGGTCAGAGGCCTGTTCTGCCAGTAGCTCCCTGTGCAGTCCTGGGCAAACATCTCTGGCTTTTAGCTCCTCATCTGTATTGGATTGGCAAAACCTTTCAGGTCCCTTTTTGTTCTAAATGCCATGATGCCTGTGCAGTAGGAAAGACATTGCTTAGCTAAAATAAAGACACTTTGGACAGATACTAGTTTAAAAAAAGAAGCTTTTTAATGTTTCTGAAAATGGTTATCATATATATCTATATGTTAAGCTCTGACTTCTTAGTGTGGGGAAGTTTTATCTTCAGACAGGTGGGTCAAGCTGAAATACTGTAAACACTAGAGGAAGCACCTTAAATGATTCTTACAAAAGTGTTGCAAGAGAAAAAGAAAAAATAGGTATTATTATTTATCTCTTTATTTATCAATTTTAAATTAATTAAGTAATTAACCATTTTGTTCTAGAAAGGGGAAAGGGGATAGACTAATTAATGATGAAATTATTTATACAATATTTACTCCTCCATTTTGGTTACCAAGACCTGGCAACTTTATTTTTTTAATACTTTTAAGGCAAAAAATGCTCATTGCACTATGAAAATTGATGATACATTGAGAAATCCTTCTTCCTGAGCTTATTTGAGTATTTATAAAATTCTTACTTTTCTGCCCTGCCCTCAGTCAGACTCCAGAATTGGTTAGAATCCATTATGTTTGAGTTGAATTTGAGTTGATTTTCCAAATCCATTTCACAGAGATTAACTGGGTATTTGAGAGATGTTAGGACACAGTCCTGGCTCCCAGGAAGCTTAGAGTCTAGCTGGGGAGGCAGGTATAGCAAAAATAAATTACAATGCAGAGTGGTAGGGAGAACCCTCCTTGTGGCAACCCATATGTTTCTACTGGACACCAGACACAGTGCATGCCGGAACTACACACAGTAGGCACAGCCATCAAGTGCTTCAGGGCCCTTAAACTGCAGAGTTTGTTCCCTTCCTAGTAGATGGCCCATCATTCTCACAGATTCTCTGTCAGTGTTCCTGAAATGCCCAGTAAAAATTGATTGCCATGGAGTTAACTCTGACTTATGCTGACCCTGACTTATGGCTACCCTATGTGTGTCAGAGTAGAACTGTCCTCCACAGGATTTTCAGTGGCTGACTTTTCAGAAGCAGATCACCAGGCCTTTCTTCTGAGGTACCTATGGGTGGACTTGAACCTCCAAAGTTTTGGTTAGGAGCTTAGAGCACTGACCTTATGGACCCCATTCTACTCTGACATACATGCAGTCACTATGAGTCAGAATTGACTGAAAAACAGGTAACAACGACAATTTTTAATAGGGTAAAGGGTAAGAGCAGAAAAGTACCAAGCATTCTTAGAATAGTCACCTGATCCCTTTAAGCCTCTCTAACTTGGGCTAGCAATTATGATATCAATGAAATAATAACAAAACTTAGCAGGCTTTTAATAGATACTACGTTCCAGCTTGTGTGATTTTTAACCCTGAAGATGGCTGTCTTGAGTCTCACTTTAGAGACTCAGAGAGGTTAAATAATTGTCCAAGAGATCATAGTGAAGGCAGGATTCAAAACTATATCTGTTTCTAAAGTCTATACTTTATCCATTTTTCCCAAAGGACCTAATTCAAAGGCAAATGGAACAGGGCATAGATAGTGTTTATCTCACTTAAAAAAAAAAAAAAAAAGCCTTCTAGTAGTTTCCAACTCATGGTGACCCCACGTGTTTCAGAGTAAAACTGCTCCACAGGGTGTTCAATGGCTGTAATCTTATGGGAGCAGATTACCAGGGCTTTCTCCCATGGCTCCTCTGGATGGATTCAAACTGGCAACCTTTTGTTTAGTAGTCCAGCACCAATAGATTGGTCTCCTTTAACGTGCCAGAGGGAAGGATGTGCAAACATATGCCCTTTTGGAAAGCAATTCCTAGAGTGGGATATGGTAGGAGATGGCTGAAGAGATGAAAAAATGTGAAGCCAGAAATTTCTCAAATTCAACAGAGCAACAAGGTTTCTACACTAATTGTGGGGATCTCTAGTTCCTGAGCAGCATATTCAGGAACAAAACAGAAGGTACCAAGCACAATTTTGCATGAATTCCTGTTGGGGCAAATGTGGATTTGTTGATAGCTTACCAAAACATTCTAAATGAGTTGTGGAAGTGGTTCCATGATGATGCAGAGTGTTCAGTCTCCCTACCTGACATATTGTTTGGCTGTGCCGATCCAGGCATGATTGCATTAGAGCCTGGCCCCCAGCTCCAGGCTGGCGAGGAACGAGAGTATTGATTTTGCTGTATTTTCGGAGCAATAAAAGTAGACTTTTAATTTAATTAATTGTATTCTTTATTGGATTAACTACCCATGTAGCTAGAAAGTACAGCTCATGCCTCAAGCTACCAGTCACTGCCCTCACTACCCTCCCAGACATTGAAGGTTCAGGGTTCCCATGAAAGGACTGATCCATTTTGCTGTTGGTTAGATGCTTGCTGAACAAAACGCCAGTCCAAAGCACCTGATGGCTTTACAGGCTCAATGCTCTGAAATAATACTCTAAATCATGGATGGTGGAGAGAAGCCCAAACATTTCTTTAAAAATCTTTTGATCTAAGGAGTTCAGAACCATTTTCTTTGAGTGAATGAAACATTTTCTCCTCAAACTTAAAGGTTTGTGAAATGGCAAAAGAAATTATTTCAATGTGGCAGACATTGGCTGGGTTGGATCTTGACATCTGGGATATTATGGCGATCGTAGATGGGAATGAACACTCAGATACACTATGTGCTGACAGAATCAATCTGTTTTCAACCAGGACTCGAACAAATTATTAAATATGAGTCCCCATGAAAATGAGCAGTTTAGAGGTATTTGGTGGCAACATTTGAAATGATCTAGATAGGCTGGGGAGAGGGGAAAATGTAAGAGATGACACATAACAGAGCGCAATTGTGTTAGTCATCTAGTACTGCTAATAACAGAAATACCACAAGTGGGTGGCTTTAACAAACAGTAATTTATTTTCTCACAGTTTAGGAGGGTAGAAGTCAAAATTCAGGGTGCCAGCTCTAGGGGAAGTATAAAAGTAGTGTGGCAGCAACGTCATCCAACCTCCTCATCTAACATCACAAGAGAGGAGAGAAAATCACCATCAACACCAGCCCAAGGCAGGTGGATGTCAAATCTTTTTAGCAGTTCTGATACCAGCCATCCCTCCCACAGCTCTCTCTACTTCTCTACTAGGTTCGATAACTTATTGCAATGGCCACGGAACTCACAGACCACACTGACAATTATGGGGTTTATTAGGGAAGTAACATGTTACAATTCATGATAAGGTATGACTCAGAGTACAGTTCTTGGGTGAGGACAGCTCCTCAGCTATGCCTGCAGGCAGACCTCTCCTTCAGCCTCTGTGGCCCTCAGGGTGGCAGCTGCCCTGCTAGGGCAAATGTTACAAAGCTCTGTAACTCCACCAATAAGTGCCCAGAGGCACCCCACTCCATCAGGAAGCCTTGTGCCCAAAGGCACTCATCCTGCTCGCCCTGTGGGTTGGCAAGTCTACTGTAACTGCCTTGCTTCATGGGCCAGGAGCCTGCTATGTCATCGTGCATTGGTCTCCTGGTTCTGTTGCCACTGTTTCTCACCATCTCATGCTGTCTCTGGTGTTACAGTTCTCTCTCTGTCTCCTGGGTCTAGGAGGTTCTAGAGACAGGGATTCTGGGTCCAAAGTATGCCCTCCATTCTCAGATTTTTTTCTTGGTGATAGTGAGGACCTCCTTTCTTCTTCTGGGATGGCTTATTTTAAGCCTAGGAGAATGGCAACACTGACCAATCCCATCCTCAGAGTTCCATACCCATTATTTGCATAGTCCCATTCCCATAAGTGTGCCATGCATCTTATTTGCATTACTAGTGAGCTGTGCAATCCCTTTCGTAGGGCATGAGCACCTTATTTGCATGTTGTTGTTGTTGTTAGGTACGGTCAAGTTGGCTCTAACTCATAGCGACCCTGTGTACAACAGAACGAAACACTGCCCAATCTTGCACCAAGCCCACAGTCATTGTTATGCTTGAGTCCATTGTTGCAGCAGCTGTGTCAATCCTTCTTGTTGAGGGTCTTCTTCTTCATTCACACTCTACTTTACCAAGCATCATGTCCTTCTCCAGGGACTAATGTCCCCTAACAACATGTCCAAAGTATGTAAGACACAGTCTTGCCACCCTTGCTTCTAAGGAGCATTCTGATTGTACTTCTTCCAAGACAGATTTGTTTCTTCTTTTGACAGTCCATGGTATATTCAATATTTTTCACCAACATCACAATTCAAAGGTGTCAATTTTTCTTCTGTCTTCCTTACTCGTTGTCCAGCTTTCACATGCATATGATGCAATTGAAAATACCATGGCTTAGGTCAGGTGCACCTTAGTCTTCAAGGTGACATTTTTGCTTTTCAACACTTTAAAGAGGTCTTTGCAGCAAATATGCTCATTGCAATGTGTCTTTTGATTTCTTAACTGCTGCTTCCACGGGTGTTGATTGTGGATCCAAGTGAAATGAATTCCTTGACAACTTCAATCTTTTCTCCATTTACCATGATGTTGCTTATTGATCCAGTTGTGAGGATTTTTGTTTTCTTTATGTTGAGGTGCAGTCCATACTGAAGGCTGTGGTCTTCGGTCTTCATCAGTAAGTGCTTCAAGTCCTCTTCACTTTCAGCAAGCCATGTTGTATCATCTGCATATCACAGTTTGTTAATAAGCCTTCCACCAATCCTGATGCCCCCATTCTTCATATAGTCCAGCTTCTCAGATTATTTGCTCAGCGTACAGATTGAATAGGTATGGTAAAAGGATGCAACTCTGACTCACACCTTTCCTGACTTTAAATCATGCAGTGTCCCCTTGTTCTGCCTGAACAACTGCCTCTTGATCTATGTACAGGTTCCTCATGAGCACAATTAAGTGCTCTGGAATTCCCATTCATCGCAATGTTATCCACAATTTGTTATGATTCACACAGTCGAATGCTTTTGCAAAGTCAATAAAACACAGGTAAACATCTTTCTGGTAAGTTGGTTACAGTAGGCTTGCCAACCCATGGAGCAAGTGAGATGAGTGCCTTCAGGCAGGAGGCTTCCTGGTGGGGTGGGGTGTCTCTTGGCACTTACTGATGGAACTAAAGAGCTTTGTAACACTTGCCCTAGAAGGGAGAAGCCATTCCGAGGTGCGCAGGGGCGATGGAGAGGCCTGCCTGTGGACACGGTGAGGAGCTGTCCTGATCCAAAACTGTATCCTGAGTCATTCCTGATCCTGCATTGTAACTTGTTACTTCCCTAAAAAAAAAAAAAAAACATAATCGTCGGTATGGTCTGTGGCCATTGCAACAAATTATCAAACCCAGCAGAGAAGTAGAGAGTGCTGTGAGAGGGATGGCTGGTGTCAGAACTGATGAAAAAGATTAGAGGATGGAGGTATGTTTGACCTGTACCTCATAGGGATCAACCCGGGGTTTATGTTGATGGTAATTTTCTTTCCTCCTCCTTGTGAAGTTAGATGAGGAGGTTGGATGACTTTGCTGCCACATCTCTTTTTCATATCCCCTGGCGTCAACACCCTGAATTCTGACTTCTAGCCTTCTAAACTATGAAAAAATAAATTTCTGTTTGTTAAAGTCATCTATTTGTGGCGTTTCTGTTACAGCAACGCTAGGTAACTAAGACAATTCCCCTCTATTATGTGTCGTCACTTAAATTTTCCCTTCTACCCAGTCTGTGTAGATCATTTCAGATGTTGTCATCCAATACTTCTAGACCACAAGTATAGAGGTTAAGATTTACAAAACACCTTTTGGGGGGACACAATTCAATCCATAACAAGAATGTAAGCTTCACACTTAGATTAAAAACGTACTGTGTAGAAACGGATAATGAGGTATGTAATCATGAACAGCACTTCCTCACTCTAATTTCTCAGACTTTGCTTCCTAGGAATTGGGCCTAAAATAGTTTCCACTGATGGAAGTTCCCTGTCCAGGGGAGAGAACCTCTCTTACCACCCTACCTTTTAGCATATGAAAAACTGTGCTGGCTTTGGGGCATCTCACCTGAAGAGGCAATAGTCACAAGCTAGATGGTGTCCCAAGGGATGCAACCCAGATAGTGAAAGATCTGTAAGTCCTTGACATTTTGGAAACAGATTGAGACTGAGATTATGTAACATATTTGGAAAGGCCTAGAATTCTGTGGGTGCTGAAAAACTATTGGTTTTTCTTGGAGAACACTTTTGATCTGGTAGAAAAGGGCTGTGGTCCTAGAAGGAAGAAAGCATTGCAGAGAACATCCAGAGGGTAGATTTAGGCTCAATGTAAAGTTTTCTGTAAAGAATTGTCTTACATCACAGAATAAAAGAGTTGGAAGAAAGCAAGGATATTTCTGATATGATACAGCCTCTTATTTGACTCATGAGACAAAGGAAACCCATAGAGATTAAGTGATTTGCAAAACATCACACAGTTTTATAATTGTTAAGTTGAGAATAGTACCTCTAATGACATCCAAGTCTTTCTCTCATATGCTGTGTTTCTCCTCTACGCTCATAGTTCAATGGAGCACTTAGTTGTGCAAAAAAATAAAAAAAGGAGGAAGAGGAAAACGAACGGAAGGAAGGGAGGGAGGAAGAAAGGAAGGAAGGACGGAAAGAAGGAAGGAACACAAGCCCATTAAGCCATTATGTATGGAATGTAGTAAAATTACAGATTACCTGCATCGATTTATTTAATGAATCAATTTATTCATTTCATAAGTTTTTTCAATAAACATTTATTGAGCATTTGTTTTGCGTCAGGCAATATTGAGACACTTGGAGTTAATAATTGAAAAGAAATAAAACTTGCAAAATGTAATTCAATTTCTACATCTATGTTTAGGCACAGCACAGAGAGGAAACTTTCCCCATGTCCTCCATTTGGGTTGACGAATGCAGTGAGGCCCTACCTTGAGCTGATAGAAACCTGAAGTAAGGCAAAGATCTTGATTTCTCAAGAGAAATTTAGGTCCCAATAAAACTAAATTTAACTGCCGTGCTTGAGTTGCAGACTTCTGTAATTTCTTTCTACTCATTGTTAAAAAAAAAAAAAAAAAAAAAAGACTGTGAACTAATTTAGGACTAGGAATTGAGTGAGAGATTCTGAATTTAAATGGGGACGCTATCTTGGTATCTTTTTGAGTGGGTTCAGCCAATCACATATAATAAATTTTCCTTATCACTCTGTGTTTGGAGTCTGTCCTCAACAATAGTTTTCACAGGTCATGGCTGAGCCTAGATTTCAAAAAATTAACTAAACCATCAGCCTTGCCAGCAACTGCTTGATCACAACAAATCAGAATCACTCATGTTGAAAAAATCAGGCAGACCAAAAATTGATTTCATTTCTGCTTGATCTCATATTCTTGGTATCAGTTCTTACATATATTGCCAGCTTTTCAGGATAGAAATCAGTGTTACCCCTTACACAGAGGTGGATTATCCAATAGGCAAAGGAAATGCTGTACTTACCTTGCTTACCAGATCATCTGTAGTGAACAATTTTACTTTTTTTTTTTTCACCACATCAAAGATTCTGCTTCTAGGTATAGCTGGCATCTGTCTCTCTCTCAACCCCAGTGGTATCGTTACGGTTGGTGTCACCCAGGACAGTAACTCATGGCCTCACCCCCTCATCATGGATCTCCTCCCATGCCAGACCATACAGAATCCATAGTAATGTTTTTTGTGCTGTTATGTATAAATCATAATTCCCTTATATCACTCCTTCTTCTCCTTTAATTACTTCGTTCTCAAAAGAGTTATTGATATAGGCTCACAAATACTAAATTACCATAATATTGTAGCTAAAATACCAGAAAATTTGACAAAATCAGCAACTATAAAAACACTAGCAGCAACTAAAACAACAGCAAGCACGTGTAGTACACACAGAGGACACCACACGACTCGAGGCATCATTGTAATAGGATAACAATGACAACTCTGATAGGAGCACATTAAAGGTTCAAAAAGTGAAATAGCAGAGAGTTTTAGCCTTTTAAGTATATTGATAAATGTAAGCTGGGCTACGAAAAGTGTTTTTGCTGTTATAACTAACTACAGGGGTATTATAAAAAATAATAAATTTCTGCTGAAACACTGCACAAAAAATTTATAGACAGTCATTTTGGTGTCACCCTTCTGACAGTGTCACCTGATGCTGTCTGTACCCTTCTAGTTATGCCACTGCCCAAGCCCACAGCACCTTCCTACAGAATCAAAGCCTCTTTTCAAATTTAGAATCCCACACAGGGACAGACTACCCAGTCAGCAAGGGGAGCATTGGCTTACTCTTACTTACTAATCTGTAGTGAACAATTTCATATGTTTTTTGATGTGGTGAAAAACATGTGAAATTGTTCACTACAGATTAGCAAGTAAGTACAAGTAAGCCCATGCTTACCTTGGTTATTAGGTAATCTGCCCCTGCCCTTGCTATTGTAGCCATCCCTTCCTATATTTGCCTTCATAAAATGGCACCTAAGATATGCTAGAATCTGACTCTACCTGAAATCTGGAGACCATAGGAGATGTTGGGGTGAGATATAAGAAGAATTTACTTCTTCTTACATGATAACCACCTCAACTGAAGGTCTGCAACATGAATACAAAGCCTCATCAGATAGTATCGATGGGCCATTTCTGCTGGCCAAGGAGTTTTCTGGGATAGCAAGGCTTTGTAGTCTTGCCACCTAAAAAAAAAACAAAACCAAACCAGCCTCCATCAGGTCTGTTCTGACTCATGGCAACCCCATGTGTGTCAGCACACCGTAGGGTTTTCAATGGCTGTGACCTTTTCAAAGCACCTATGGAGGAATTCAAACTGCCAACCTTTCAATTAGTAACAGAGCTCTTAACCATTTGCATGATTCAGGGACACCTAGAATCCCATATTCTAGTTCCCATTGTCTCTGATTTATGCTCAAAAATACCTGATAATTCAGCTGATGTGATAATTTAACAACATCCAGGATCTAAAATTTTGTTTAGTTTTTAGCTATCTCAGACCTAGGGCTTCAAGAGACAGGAAATAAAAAGAAATCATAAGAGGGGTAATGATTTCTATCAGTCATAGTTTAAGTTTATGTTTGGAGGTTTAAAATTAAGGAATAATAGCTTGTTATTCTCTCTTCTCAAATGGTACAGTCCCATTAGACACAATGCCCTGCCCCTCAATCCTTGAATCTTTTTACACTTTTTATGCTATTTTATGGAAGTAGCCAATTTGATCTCCCAAAGCCTCCCTGGTGACCATAGGTGATTGTTATATTCATTTTTCTCCATGTTCTGCCAGAGCCCTCTCCTTAACAGAAACTGAATTCTCCCTGCTGCTAGGCCCAGCAAAGCCAGATGACTAATCTATTTTTCACATTTCTCAGAGGGTTAGTTGACTACATACTTCTGCTACCTGCTTAATTTTTGCTACTAATTTCCATATCAATAGGATCCTTAATTGCAAGCTATAGAATCAACTGGATGAGTTAGGTAGAAACTATATTTTAAAATAAAATTAAAAATAGCTCCAGAACAAGTCAGGTTAGAGAACCTGACTTGAAGGTTTACAGCTGAGAGCAATACCCAAACAATGCAGTAGTGGAGGAAAAAGCTACTGCTACGCCCTTGACAAGGAAGCTTGTTCTAAGGTTAGTGCTACTACTGTCACTGCTACCCCAGAAACTCAACCTTCCTGAATCCACCTCCTTGGCAAGCACTGTCGCTAATGTTGCTTCAGATTTAGCCTTGCTACTGCAGCTACTGCTGTCAAATAGGGTGCTCTTTGTGGTCCTTTATTTTTAGTATAACTAGCTCTACAGTCAAAGACCTACAAGGGGGTGGTGATATTGACTCGCGGAGCCTAGCAATATGCCCAAACCCCAGCTTTAAGTAGGGGTGATGAAAATAACTACAGGGCATGTTCAGCTTCTAGGGTGGGAGTTCAGAACCCATATGGAAACAATCATATAGTCATAGAGATGGCAGAAATTCAGGTTTTCCTCCCATACTGTTCAACCTCTGAATCTATATTTCCAGTTTCTATTTCATGCTTCATGAAGCAGCTTGCTTTTTTTTTTTATTTTTATTGTGCTATAAGTGAAAGTTTACAATTCAAGTAAGTTTCTCATGCAAAAACTTTTACACGCATTGTTATGTGACCCTAGTTGCTCTCCCTAAAATGAGAAGTGTGCTCCTCTCACACTGTATTTTCCGTGTCCATTCAACTAGCTCCTGTCCTCCTCTGCCTTCTCATCTCACCTCCAGACAGGAGCTGCCCACATAGTCTCAGGTGTCTACTCGAGCTAAGCAGCACACTCCTCACCAGTATCATTTTATGTCTTATAGTACAGTCTGATCTTTGCCTGTAGAGTTGTCTTCGGGAATGGTTTTAGTTTTGGGCTAACAGAGAGTCTGGGGCCATGACCCCTGGGGTCCCTCCATTCTCAGATGATTAAGTCTAGTCTTTTTATGAGAATTTGAGGTCCGCATCCCACTGTTCTCCTTCTCCATCAGGGATTCTCTGTTGCGTTCCCTGTCAGGGCAGTCATTGGCGGTAGCTGAGCACCACCTAGTTCTTTCGGTCTCAGGCTGATGTAGTCTCTGGTTTATGTGGGCCTTTCTGTCTCTTGGGTTCATATTTTCATTGAGTTTTTGGTGTTCTTCATTCACCTTTGCTCCAGGTGGGTTGAGACAAATTGATGCATCTTAGATGGCTGTTTGCTAGCTTTGAAGATCCCAGATGCCACTCACCAAAGTGGGATGGAGAATGTTTTCTTAATAAATTTTGTTATGCCAATTAAAATAGATGTCCCCTGAAATCATGGTCCCCAGACTCCTGTCCCTGCTACTCTGTCCCTTGAATTGTTTGGTTGTATTCAGGAAACTTCTTAGCTTTAGGTTTAGTCTGGTTGTGCTGACTTCCCCTTATTATGTGTTGTCATTCCCTTCACCTAAAATAATTCTTGTGTACTTTCTAGTTAGTGAATTCCCCTCGCTCCCTCCCTTTTTTTTTTTTCCTCCCTATCCTCCTAACCATCAAAGAATGTTTTAATCTGTGTTTAAGCCTTTTCCTAAGTCCTTATAATGGTGGTCTCATACAATATTTGTCCTTTTGCCCCTACTTCCATTCAGCATAATGCCTTCCACATTCCTCCATGTTATGAGACGTTTCATGGATTCATTGTTGTTCTTTATCATTGCATAGTATTCCATCCATTGTGTGAAAACACTGTAATTTTTTTTATCCATTCATCCATTGATGGGCATCTTGGTTGTTTCCATCTTTTTGCTATTGTAAAGTGTGCTGCAATGAACATTTGTGTGCCTATATCTACTCCTGTGAAGGCTCTTATTTCTCTAAGATATATTCCAGGGAATGGGATTGCTGGATCATGTGGTATTTCTATTTCTAGTTTTTTAAGGAAGCACCAAATCGATTTCCAAAATGGTCATACCATTGTACATTCCCCCAGCAGTATATAAGTGTTCCAGTCTCTCCACAATCTCTCCAACATTTATTATTTTGTGTTTTTTGGATTAAAGCCAGCCTTGTTAAGGTGAGGTGGGATTTCATGGTAGTTTTGACTTTCATTTCTGTAATGGCTAATGATCGTAAGCATTTCCTCAAGTATCTGTTAGCCTCTTGAATGTGTTCTTTGGTGAGGTGCCTGTTCATATCTTTTGCCCATTTTTTAATTGGGCTATTTGTCTTTTTGTTGTTGAGGTTTTACAGTACCATGTAGATTTTAGAGATCATACACTGATCGGATTTGTCATAGCAAAAAATCTTTTCCCAGTCTGTAGGATGTCTTTTTATTCTTTTGGGGAAGTCATTGGATGCACATAAGTGCTTCATTTTTAGGAGCTCCCAGTTATCTAGTTTCTCTTCTGGTGTTTGTGCATTGTTAGTAATGTTTTGTATACTGTTAATGCCATGTATTAGGACTCCTGGCATTGTCCCTATTTTTTCTTCCATGATCTTTATCGTTTTAGATTTTATACTTAGGTCTTTGATCCATTTTGAGTTAGTTTTGGGGCATAGTGTGAGGTATGGGTCTTCTTTCATTTTTTTGCAAATGGATATCCAGTTATGCCAGCACCATCTGTTAAAGAGATTGCCTTTTCTCCATTTAATGGACTCTGGTCCTTTGTCAAATATCAGATACTCATAGGTGGGTGAATTTATGTCTAAATTCTCAACTCTGTTCCATTGGTCTATGTATCTGTTGTTGTACCATTACCAGGCTGTTTTGACTACTGTGGCAGTATAATATGTTCTAAAATCAGGTAGTGTGAGGCTTCTCACTTTGTTCTTATTCAGTAAAGCTTTACTTATCTGGGGCCTCTTCCCTTTCCATATGAAGTTGGTGATTTGTTTCTCCATCTCATTAAAAAATGCCATTAGAATTTGGATTGGGATTGCGTTGTATCTATAGATCACTTTGGATAGAATAGACATTTTTACAATGTTGAGTCTTCCTATCCATAAACAAGGTATGCTTTTCCACTTATTTAAGTTTCTTTTCATTTCTTGTAGTAGTGGCTTGTAGTTCTCTTTGTATAGGTCTCTTATAATCTCTGGTTAGATTTATTCCTAAGTATTTTATCTCGTTGGGGGCTACTGTAAACGGTATTGATTTGGTGATTTCCTCTTCGATGTTCTCTTTGTTGCTGTAGAGGAATCCAACTGATTTTTGTATGTTTACCTTGTATCCTGATACTTTGCTGAACTCTTCTATTAGTTCCAGTAATTTTCTTCTGGATTCTTTAGGGTTTTCTGTGTATAAGATCATGTTATCTGCAAATAGAGATACTTTTACTTCTTCCTTACCAATTTGGGTGCCTTTTATTTCTTTTTCTAGCCTAATTGCTCTGACTAGGACCGCCAGCACAATGTTGAGTAAGCGTGGTGATAAAGGGCATACCTGTCTGGTTCCTGTTCTCAAGGGGAATGTTTTCAGACTCTTTCCATTTAGAATGATGTTGGCTGCTGGCTTTGTATAAATGTCCTTTATTATGTTGAGGAATTTCCATTCTATTCCTACTCGTTGTGAGTTTTTATCATGAATGGGTATTGTACTTTGTCAAATGCCTTTTCTGCATCAATTAACAAGATCACATGGTTCTTGTCTTTTGTTTTATTTATATGATGGATTGCATTAATTGTTTTTCTAATGTTGAACCATCCTGCATACCTGGTATGAATCCCACTTGGTCATGGTGAATTATTTTTTTTGATATGTTTTTGAATTCTATTGGGTAGAATTTTGTTTAAGATTTTTGCATCTAAGTTCATGAGGGATATTGGTCTATAAATTTCTTTTTTTTTTTTTTTTTGTGGTGTCTTTGCCTGGTTTTGGTATCAGGGTTATGCTGGCTTCATGGAATGAGTTTGGGTTATTCCTTCCTTTTCTATGCTTTGAAATACCTTAGTAGTGGTGGTGTTTTCTCTGAAAATTTGGTAGAATTCTCCAGTGAAGCCCTCTGGGCCAGGGCTTTTTTTGTTGGAAAATTTTTAATACCTTTTCAATCTCTTCTTTGTTATAGGTTTATTTAGTTGTTCTGCCTCTGTTTGTGTTATTATGGTAGGTAGTATGTTTCTAGAAATTTGTCCATTTCCTCTAGGTGTTCAAATTTGTTAAGAGTACAGTTTTTCATGGTATTCTGTTATGATTCTTTTAATTTCAGTTGATTCTGTTGTAATATCACCCATCTCATTTCTTATTCAGGTTATTTGCTTCCTTTCCTGTGTTTCTTTTGGCAGTTTGGCCAGTAGTTTATTGCTTTTGTTGATCTTTTCAAAGAATCAGCTTTTGGTCTTTCAGCTCTTTCAATTGTTTTTCTGTTCTCTATTTCATTTAATTCTGCTCTAATTTTTATTTCTGAGTGTTCTGCCCTTCACCAAAAGTGGCGTGTTGATGTCTCCTACTATTATTGTGCAGCTGTCTATCTCTCCTTTCAATGGTGTTAGAGTTTGTTTTATGTATTTTGGAGCCCTGTCATCAGGTGTGTAAATATTTATCATGGTTATATCTTCCTGGTATATTGACCTTGTAATCATTATATAATGTCCTTCTTTATCCTTTGTGGTGTATTGTACTTTAAAGTCTATTTTGTCAGAAGTTATATATTGCCATTCCTGCTCTTTTTTGATTGTCATTTACTTGATATATATTTTTTGATCTTTTGAGTTTTACTTTGTTTGTGTTTTTAATCTAAGGTGTGTCTCTTGCAGGCAGCATGTAGAGGGATCATGTTTTTTTTTTTTTTTTAATCCATTCTGCCATTCTCTGTCTCTTTATTGGTGCATTTGGTCCATTTACATTCAGTGTAATTATTGCTAGGTAAGAGTTTAGTGCTGTCATTTTGATGTCTTTTTTGTGCGTTATTGAGAGTTTCTTTTTTCCGCTTAGGTTTCTGTGCTGAGTAATTTTTCTTTATATATTGTCTTCTCTTTTTCATTGTCATTGCTTTTGTTTTTGCTCAGTCTTTATGTTTTTCTTTTTTTCCTTTGACGTGTTGGATTGTTAGTTTCTTTTGTGGTTACTTGAGTATTTACCCCTATTTTTCTAAGTTTAAAACAAACTTTTATCTCTCTATATCACCTTGAGTTCCTCTCTGTACGAAAGATCTGTGCCTACATTTTTTAGTCCCTCTTTTTTGATTTAATGTCGTCATCTTTTACATAATGATGTCTGTTTCCTGTTTTGAGAATTTTAGCTTTGATTTATTTTTGTGATTTCCCTCTCTGGGTTGATAACTGGTTACTCTGGCCTGTGTTCTAGTCTTGGCTTGTTATCTGATGTTCTTGGTTTTCTAACAGAAGGACTCCCTTTGGTATATCTTGTAATTTTGGTTTGATTTTTGCAAATTCCTAAACTGTTTCTCTGGAAGTGTCCTAATTTCACCTTCATATTTTGGAGACAATTTTTGCTGGATATATAATTCTTGGCTGGCAATTTTTTTCCTTCAAGGCTTTATATTTGTCATCCCATTGAATTGACTCAACGGCACTGGGTTTATTGCCTTCTTGCCTTCTGCTGAATAGTCCAAGTTTAGTCTTATTGACTCTCCTTTGCAGGTGACTTTTTGTTTATTTCTAGCCACTCTTAAAATTCTCTCTTTATCTTTGGTTTTGGCAAGTTTGATTATGATATATCTTGGTGACTTTCTTTTGGGATCTACCTTGTACGGGGTTTGATGAGCATATAAGACAGATATCTTATTATCTGTCACGGTATCAGGGAAGTTTTCTGCAAACAAATATTCAACAGTTCTCTCTGTGTTTTCTGTTATTACCCCCTGTTCTAGTATTCCAGTCACTCATAGGTTATTTCTTTTGATAGTGTCCATAGAATTCTTAGGGTTTCTTCATTTCTTTGAATTCTTTTGTCTGATTTTTCCTCAAATATGTTGGTGTTAAGTGCTTTATCTTCAGTCTCACTAATTCTGACTTCCATTGCCTTGACTATACCCCTGTGACTTGTCTAATTCTGACTTTTTATTGTTAATCTTCCAGATTTCTTTTTGCCCTCTATGGATTCTTGCAGCCTATTAAACTTGTCATTATGCTCTTGAAAAACATTTTTAGCTTCCTCAGTTGCTTTATCTGTGTGTTCCTTGGCCTTTTCTGCATTTTGCCTGATCTCCTTCCTGATCTCTTGAAGAGTTATCTATATTAATCTTTTTTATTCTACCTCTGGTAGTTCCAGGAAGTTCTCTTCATCCCAAAGATTTCTTGATCCTTTGTTTTGGGAACTTGCTGAGGCTGTCTCTTTATATGATTTGATATTGACTGTTGTCCCTGAGCCATCAATAAGTTATTGTATTTGTTTATTGTATGTTTGCTTACTGTGTCCTAGCTTCTTGTTTTGTTTTGATATGCCCATACAGGCTGCTTGGGTTAGCTAGTTTGATTATTGGCACCTTTGAAGCTCTAACATCCTGTCACCAGGTGATTAGAGCTGTTAGTAGGTAATGAGTCCAGGAGTCCATTTAATTTTCTTGTACAGAGTCAGCTCAGGTGTCCAGGCAATCAGTCACCAAGTATGTAAGCAGGGTCCTACCTACAGTCTTAAATGAGCAGGTGTGATTGGTGTAGGCACTGGTATCTGGCTGCAGTATGGGGTCAAGCTCTGAGCAAGGCAGGGGACTGACAAATACCCCTGAGTGTCTGTGAGGTAAGCATGTCCAAGTTCCCTACAGCATGCGGGTGGGTGGATTTTGCAGCTGAACTATGGGCACCCAGTGTTGTTAGGTATAAGACTGGGAGGCATCACTTACCCTTTGACCCCTGTTGAGGGTGGATAGCTGGCATGGGTGAAGCCACCAGTCCTCAGGCCCCCGATGTGGGTAGGTAAGGACCCTGCTTAATAGGTACAGCAGTGTCAAACATCATGATTCTGCCTCTCCACCACATAGCTGAAATGGTTGAAGTTAGACTCCAGGTACATACCTTGTTATACTGTGCTAATGAGGGCCTAAGCTGTTGAAAGGGGTCCACACAAGTCTATGCAGGGGTGAAAGGTATTCTAAATCTGTGAACCGCTTATGCCTGTGCCTAGGTAAAGGAGTTATTTCTGCCCTGAGTTCCCAGGCTAGGGGATCTGGCAGATTATTTTTTCCCTGTTTGTTAATGTGTTCCTTCTCCAAGGCCAGGAAGATAGCTCAGAGTGCACAACGGGTCCTACTTCTGGTTCAGGAAAAGCAGCTATCACTGAAGCAGGCTCAGGACTCAGTGAAGAGCAGGGAGGGGTTAGTCAAATGAGACAGAGTTTTTTCCAAAGGGATGTTTCTTGGTCCACACAGTAGATTAGACATAAGTACTTAGCTTTTGCTGAGAGTGCTGCCTTTCACTGATTCCGGAGGTGTGAGTGAACTCTCCACCACTCAGTCTCTCCCAATGCAGAAAACACATCCTGAACATCACTGCTTGCCTAGCCATGCTCATGTCAGAAGATCCGGCCTGTGTGTTGTTGGTTCCCACAAGGTCAGCTCTGGGAACTTCTTGCTGCTTCTGAGCTGTCTCTCTCTTCCCCTGCTGCTTAGTCCAACTTCTCAACTTTGCCTTTGAATTTCAGGGCTCCTAGATTGTCATATATAATCGATTCACTTGTTTTGGGGGGTATCTGTTGTAAGAGGGACCACCAGAATCATCTGACTACTCTGCCACCTTGGCGCTGCCTCTAGCAGCTTGTTTTTTGGCTAGAAAACTCTCATTGTTAGAAAGCCCAATCAAGTGTTTTTCAGGTACTTTAAATATTGAATGCTACTAGTATAGAAGAGCTACACTTGGTGCTAGGTGCCTTATTTCATTATATTATTTTTTCAAAAGTTATGACTAAGAATAAGGTGGTGTTATAGGTTGAATTGTGTCCCCAAAAAGATGTCTTAGAGTCTAACTCCCAGTACCTGTGGATGTGACCTTACTTAGAAATAAGTTCTTTGGAGAAGTAACCAAGTTAAGAGGAAATCATCAGGGCAGGGTCTAATGCAATGTGACTGGTATCCTCATAAGAAGAAAAGAGACACAGACACAGATACACAGGGAGAGAGCTATGTGACAACAGAGGCAGAGATTGGAGTAATGCCTATGGACACCAAGGATTGCCAGCAACACAGGAAGCTGAGAGATTATCCCTTCAAGCATTCTGAGAGACCATGGCCTTACCAACATCTCAACTTCAGATTTCTGAGAGAATGAATTTTTGTTGTTTTAAGCCACCCAGTTTGGGGTGACTTGTTTTGACAGCTTTAGAATAAATAATAAAGGTAGTATTAATCTCATTTTATGGATGAGTAAACTGAAATTTGGAAAGGTTCAATCTCTTGCCGAAGATTATATAATTAGAAGGTAAGTGTGGTCACTTGAATGAAATGGTCTGATTCTCTACTCCTCCCTGTACTCAGACCTTTTGCCGTATAACTTTGCAGTTCCACCCTCTAGAGGCAAGGTAGACTTCCCTGTGACTTGACTTTGGGCTTCATCATGAAATTTAATTTAACCGATGGAATATTGGTGGAGCAAGCAGACACTTGAAATGTACTCATGCGCTTGGGATTGCATTTTTGTGCTCCTGCCATAGCAATGAGAAAATAAAGCCTCAAGTCTCTGGGTGACACAAATGGTTTAGTGCTAAGATATTTATCAGAATGTCAGCAGTTCAAATCCACCTCTTGGCAACTTGTAAGAAAGGCCTGACCATCTACTTCTGAAAGGTCACAACTATAGATTTATGTGTAGTTTGTCTCTGAAACATGTGGGGTCACCATAAATTGAACTGATTAGACAACAACTGATTTGGTTTATTGGTTTAACCTGTTAGTACAAGGGGAATGATAGACTTGTGGGGCACAGCAGTCTCAGCTGAAGCTAACCTAGCTAATATAAGCTAATTATCAGGCTTGATAGTAGGAATAACCTGTTATTATTTCAAATCCTGAATATTCAGGTGATTTATCAAACTTGTATAATAATGGCAATAACTGATATTGGAAAGTAGGCAGGTCTGAGTAACTCCATACTGAATCATGTGGCCCCTGTTGCAGCATAATAAAAAAAATAAAATAAAAAAATAAAAATAGAAGATGATAAAATGAGAAAGAAGAGAAATATAGAAGTTGGCCTATATTAAGTGCGGAAATGGGTGGTGCATGTTATGTTGTCATTGTTGTTAATAAGAGAGTTAAAAAAAAAAAATAGGAGATAAGTGGGAACCAAAGTCACTAGGTAAGTCTTTAGTGAGAAAGCAGAACACAAATGGAACTTGAAGAATTCAGAAAATTATTGTTGGCATTGGCCATGGAATTTCAAAGCCAATGACAGGTTGTTCTTCATCATAAAAAAGTTGCTGCTTGCAGTTTAGGGAACCTCTCCTTCTACTGGCTCTCCACCCCCAGCAAAAGAAAAAAATACTTCACTTTATAACCCTTATTTGTAATGCGTTTTTCTCCATCATGTCACTGTTGAAAATAAAATAAATGGAGTTGAGTGCTATGATAGGAAGCCTTCCAGTCAAGCGGTGTATGTGTTGCTCTAAATATTTAGATAGAGTGCTTGTCAAGGCACTTACGTGGAAGCAGAAGTGTTCCATTATAACTGGGGACAAAAAAAATAAATAAATAAGTGTAAAAATATGAGGTAAGGTTATTTGCTTAGCTTCACTAAATTTGCGATCTGTCTGTTCCCTCTTTAGCCACTCATGAAGAACTGAGGCTTTTAACTTGTGTCTAATACGGCAAAAGCACAAAGAAAAACAGGAGTCACTTTTGTGAGGTTATTTGAAAACTAATATTTTCACTTACAGGTGTACAACTGACTCAGCTGTCTTTAAAACATCCTAGAAGTATTATTTCACTTTCACAAAATCCCAAACTCTATTCAAGTCTATTAAGAATTAAGTATTAGGTGGGGTCAAGACGGCAGAGTAGTCAGATGCTTCTGGTGGCCCCTCTTAAAACAAAGACCTGAAAAAAACAAGTGAATCGATTATATATATGACAAGCTACAACCCTGAGCATCAAAGGCAAGGTTAAGGAATCAGACTGAGTGACGGGTGAGGGAGTGACGGTGCAAAAGCATCGAGGAGTTGCCAAGTTGGCAACAGCACCTCAGGCTCTATTCCTCTGTGGTGAGGCTGGAGGTAGTATTCTGGGATGCAGCTGCTTCAGCGAGAAAAGGCAAGTGAGGTGCTGCAGCCCCATACCCTGGTGTGACCGTGGAGCCAGTGCACACAATCTACACACACCCCTGGAATCTGAGATAAAACAAAATTCTTGGCACAAGTTAAGTGATTTTGTCTAATTTACCATGCAGATCTAATAGCTCCTCCTTTTGAAAGAACTCTCTCCTGTCTATCTGATCCCTCCTCCTTCTGCTCCAGCTGGCTTCACTGACAGTTGAGTTCCCTGGGCCTGAGATAGGTCCTGCTATGTATGCTCCCTGAGCCATTCCCCTGGCTTTGGAGAAGAAACAAATTAACAAATGGGGGAAAATACTCTGCTGACTCCCCTAATCTGGAAACACAGAGCAGAAGCAGTTCCAGTCCTGGCACCAAAAGTCCACAGACTTTGTCTCCCCCCCTTCATAGATCCAGGTGACCCCGTTACAGCAGATATGATCTGGCAGTTATAGTGCAAGGATGAATCAGTTTGAGGTCTGACTGTTTCAGATATGCAGGTTTTTGATGCTTGATACTGCTCTGCCTATTAAACAGGGCCCTCACCTACCCACAGCAGTGGCCTGAGGCCTGGACACCACCTAGCCACCTGCAACAGGGCTGCAAGGATAAGAGGTGCCTACCAGTCCTTACAGTTAAAAGCACTGGATACCAATGGTACAGGTACAGAGGCCACCCACCAGAGCTCTCTAGAGAACAAGGACTTGCCTTCCTCACAGACATTTGGGGGAAGGTTGTCAGCCCCCTACCTTCCTCAGAGTGTGACCCCTGCTGCTACCAGAAACCTGTGTATATATCAATCACCACTGCCCCTCTAGGATTGTAAGTGACAGCTTGCACCACACACTACGAGAGTGACTACCAGGACACCTGAGCTGAATCTATACAAGAATAGTGAATGGACTTCTAGATCCATATACCTGGTAAGAGCTCTAGCCATCTGGTAACAGGACATTAGCACTTCAAAAGCTCCAATAATCAAGTTAGTTCACTCTAGGAACCTATTTGGGTATATTAAAACAAAACAAAGCAAGAAACTAGGACATAGTGAGGAAGCATTAAACAAATTAATACAATAACTTATAGATGGCTCAGAGACAAAAGTCAATATCAAATCACATAAAGAAGCAGACCATGACTATTGCAACAAACTCCCAAAACAAAGAATCAAGGACTCTTCCGGATGAAGATGTATTCCTGGGATTACCAGATGGAGAATACAAAAGATTAATATACAGAACTCTTCAAGATATAAGGAAGGAGATCAGGCAAAATGCAGAACAAGCCAAGGAGCACACGGATAAAGCAGTCAAGGAAATTAAGCAGATTATTCAAAAATATAATGACAAGTTTAATAAGCTACAAGAACCCATACAGAGACAAAAAAAAAGAAAAGAAAAAACAGCCATCAGAAATTAAAATGTTTAATAATAAAATTTCAGAATTAGACAACTCAGTCAAAAGTCACATGAACAGAATTGAGGAGCTGGAAATCAGAATTAGTGACATTGAAGATAAAACACTTGTCAACAATATCAGATAAAATAATTAAAAAAAAATGAAGAAACCCTAAGAATCATGTGTGACTCTATAAAGAAGAATAACTTACGAGTGATTGGAGTACCAGAACAGGGAGGGATAAAGCAAAATACAGACAAAATTGTTGAAGATTTGTTTGCAGAAAACTTTCCTGACGTCATGAAAGATGAAAGGATATCTATCCAAGATTCTCACTGAACTCCATGAAAAGTAGATCCCAAAAGAAAGCCACCAAGACATATTATAATCAAACTTGCCAAAATCAAAGATAAAAAGAAATTTTAAGAGCAGCCAGGGATAAGCGAGAAGTTATCTACAGAGGAGAATCAATAAGAATAAGTTTGGACTACTCAGCAGGAACCATGAAGGCAAGAAGGCAATGGGATGACATGTATAAAGCATTGAAGGAGAAAAATTGCCAGCCAAGAATCATATATCCAGCAAAACTGTCTCTCAAATATGAAGGTGAAATTAGGACATTTCCAGATAAACAGAAGCTTAGGGAATTTGCAAAAGCCTAACCAAAACTACAAGAAATTCTAAAGGGAACTCTCTGGTTAGAAAATCAATAATATCAGATATCAACCCAACACTAGCACTCAGGACAGAGCAAACAGATATCAACACAGATATGGAAATCACAAAAATAAATCAAAAGTACAAAAAAATGCTCAAAACAGGGAATCAGCAATGTCATTATGTAAAAGATGACAACATTAAATCAGTAAAGAGGGACTAAATAAAGTAGTCATAGATCTTCCATACGGAGAGGAAATCAAGACAATATAGGGAGATATAAGTTAGGCTTAAATTTAGAAACACAGGGGTGAATATTAAGGTAACCACAAAGGAAACTAACAATCCTACACACCAAAAGAAAATACAAGCAAAACATAAGGTCTAGGCAAAAAAAAAAAAAAAAAAAAATCAAGAACAATGAAAAAGAGGAATACACAATTTACGAAGAAAAACTTCTCAGCACAAGAAAATAAGTGGAAAAATGAAACTGTCAACAACACACAAAGAAATACATCCAAATGACAGCTTTAAACTCATGCCTATTTATAATCACGCTGAATATAAATGGACTAAATGCACCAATGAAGAGACAGAGTTGAGAATGGATTAAACAACATGATCTATCTATATGCTGCCTACAAAAGACACACCTGAGACTTAAAGACACAAACAAACTAAAACTCAAAGGATGGAAAAAAATATATCAGGCAAACAACAATCAAAAAAAAGCAGGAGTGGCTATACTAATTTCTGACAAAACAGATTTCAAACTTAAATCTACTACAAAGGATAAGGAAGGACACTATATAATGATTAAAAGGACAATATACCAGGAGAATATTACCATATTAAATATTTATGAACCCAATGACAGGGCTTCAAGATACATAAAACAAACTCTAACAGCACTGAAAAGCTAGATAGCTCCACAATAATAATAGGAGACATTAACACACCACTTTCAGTGAAAGACAGAACAACCAGAAAGAAGCTCAATAAAGACTTGGAAGTGCTAAATGCCACCATCAGCCAAATTTGACCTCATAGACATATAAGAACACTGCACCCAACAGCACTCAAGTATACTTTCTTTTCTAGTGCACATGGAACATTCTCTAGAATAGACCACATACTAGCCCGTAAAGCAAGAATTAACAGAAAGAAAAACATCGAAATATTACAAAGCATCTTCTGTGACCATAAAGCCATAAAACTAGAAGTCAATTACAGAAAAATCATGGAAAAGAAATCAAACACGTGGAAACTGAAAAACACGTTGCTCAAAAATGATTGGATTATAGAACAAATTAAGGAAGGAATAAAGAAATCTATTGAACCAATGAGAATGAAAATACTTCCTATCAGAACCTTTGGGACACAGCTAAAGCAGTGCTCAGAGGTCAATTTATATCAATAAATGCACGCATACAAAAAGAAGAGCCAAAATCCAAGGATTATCACTATAACTTGAACAAATAGAAAGACAGCAACAAAAGAAACCTTCAGCTCCAGAAGAAAGCAAATAATAAAAATTAGAGCAAATTAAAAGAAATAGAGAAGAGAAAAACAATTGAAAAAGTTAACAAGACCAAATGGTGGTTCTTTGAAAAGATTAACAAAATCAATAAACCATTGTCCAGACCGACAAAAGAAAAACAGGAGACGAAGCAAATGACTCGAATAAGAAATAAATGGGTGATATCACAAAAGACCCAACAGAAATTATAAGAATCATATCAGAATACTATGAAAAATTGTATTCTAACAAATTTGAAAACCTAGAGGAAATGGACAAATTTCTACCTAAACTAACACAACAGAGACAGAACACCTAAATAAACCCATAACTAAAGAAGAGACTGAAAAAGTAATTAAAAAACTCCCAACAACGAATAGCCCTGGTCCTGATGGCTTCACTGGAGAATTCTACCAAACTTTCAGAGAAGAGTTAACACCACTACTACTAAAGGTATTTCAGAGCATAGAAAAGGATGGAATACTCCCAAACTCATCCTATAAAGCCAGCATAACCCTGATACCAAAACCAGGTAAACACACCACAAAAAAAGAAAATTACAGACCAACATCCTTCATGAACTTAGACGCAAAAATCCTCAACAAAATTCCAGCGAATAGAATTCAACAACATATCGAAAAAATAATTCACCACAACCAAGTGGGATTCATACCAGGTATGCAGGATGGCTCAACATTAGAAAAACAATCAATGTAACCCATCACATAAATAAAACAAAAGACAAGAACCATGTGATCTTATCAGTTGCTGCAGAAAATGCATTTGACAAAGTCCAATACCCATTTGTGACAAAAACTCTCAGCAAAATAGGACTAGAAGTAAAATTCCTCAACATAATAAAGAGCATTTATATAAAGCCAACGGCCAACATCATCCTAAACGGAGAGAAACTGAAAGCATTCCTCTTGAGAACAGGAACGCCCTTTATCACCACTCTTATCCAACATTCTGCTGGAGGTCCTAGCCAGAACTATTAGGCTAGATAAAGAAATAAAGGGCATCCAAATTGGCAAAGAAGAAGTAAAGGTATCTCTTTTGCAGATGACATGGAGTTGGAATCGACTTGATGGCACTGGTTTTTTGTTTGTTTTTATATTCTTATACAGAGAAAAACCTAAGGAATCCTCAAGACAACAATTAAAACTAATAGAAGAGTTTAGCAGAGTATCAGGATACCAGATAAACATACGTAAGTCAGTTGGATTCTTCTACAACAACAAAGAGAACGTCGAAGAGGAAATTGCTAAATCAATACCATTTTCAATAACCGCTAAGAAGATAAAAAGCTTAGGAATAAATCTAACCAGAGATATAAAAGTCCTATACAAAGAAAACTGTAAGACACTGCTGCAAAAAATCAAAAGAGACCTACGTAAGTGGAAAAACATACCTTGCTCTTGGATAGGAAGATTCAACATTGTGAAAATGTCCATTCTACCCAAAGCGATCTATAGATACAATGCAATCCCGATCCAAATACCAGTGACTTTTTTAATGAGATCAAGAAACAAATCACCAACTTCATATGGAAGGGAAAGAGGCCCCAGATAAGTAAAGCATTACTGAAAAAGAAGAACAAAGTGGGAGGCCTCACACTACCTGATTTTAGAGCATATTATACACCTCAGTAGTCAAAATAGCCTGGTACTGGTACAACAACATCTACATAGACCAGTGGAACAGAATTGAGAATCTAGACATAAATCCATCCACATATGAGCAACTGATATTTGATAAAGGCCCAAAGTCTGTTAAATTGGGAAAAGACAGTCTCTTCAACAATTGGTGCTGACATAACTGGATATCCATCTGCAAAAAAAAAAAAAAAAAAAGAAAAGAAACAAGGCCCATGCCTCACACCATGCACAAAAAACGAATTCCAAATAGATCAAAGACCTAAAAATAAAATCGAAAATGATAAAGATCATGGAAGAAAAAATAAGGACAATGCTAGGAGCCTTAATACATGGCATAAACAGTATAAAAAACACATTACTAACATTGTACAAACACCAGAAGGGAAATCAGATAACTGGGAGCTCCTAAAAGCCAAACACCTATGCTCATCCAAAGACTTCACCAAAAGAGTAAAAAGATTACCTACAGACTGGGAAAAGTTTTTAGCTATGACATTTATGACCAGCGTCTGATCCCTAAAATCTACATGATACTGCAAAAATAAACAACAAAAAGATGAATAACCCTCTTAAAAAATGGGCAAAGTATATCAACAGACACTTCACCAAGGAAGACATTCAGAGTGCTAACAGATACATGAGGAAATGCTCACAATCATTAGCCATTAGAGAAATGCAAACCAAAACTACAATGAGATTCCATCTCACCCCAACAAGGCTGGCATTAATGCAAAAACCACAAAATAATAAATGTTGGATAGGTTGTGGAGAGACTGGAACACTTATACACTGCACGTGGGAATGTAAAATGGTACAGCCACTTTGGAAATCGATTTGGCACTTCCTTAAAAAGCTAGAAATAGAACTACCATAAAAAAAAAAAAAAACCATAGGACCCAGCAACTCCATTCCTTGGAATATACTCTAAAGAAATAAGAGCCTTCACACGAACAGATATATGCACACCCATGTTCAATGCAGCACTGTTTACAATAGCAAAATTTTGAAAGCAACCAAGGTGCCCATCAAAGGATGGATGGATAAATAAATTGTGGTATATGCACACAATGGACTGCTATGCAATGATTAAGAACAACGATGAATCTGTGAAACATTTCATAACATGGAGGACTCTGGAAGGCATTATGCTGAGTGAAATTAGTCAATTTCAAAAGGACAAATATTGTATGAGAACATTATTATAAGAACTCCAGATAAAGTTTAAACACAGAAGAAAATATTCTTTGATGGTTAAGAAGGTGGGGAGGGAGGAAGAGGGATATTCAGTAACTAGATAGTAGACAAAAATTTTTTTAGGTGAAAGAAAGGCAACACATATACCACAGGGATAATCAGTACAACTGGACTAAACCAAGAGCGAAGAAATTTCCTCAATATAACCAAAAGCTTTGAAGGCCAGAGTAGCAGGGGCGGGGGCCAGGGAACATCTAGGTCAATTGGCATAACCACTTTGGTGAGAGGCGCCTGGGTCTTAAACACTAGCAAGCAGCCATCTAAGATGCATAAATTGGTCTCAACCCAACTGGAGAAAAGAAGAACGAAAAACACCAGAGACACAAGGTAAATATGAGCCCAAGAGAGAGAAGTGGCCATATAAACAGAGACTTCATCAGCCTGAGACCTGAAAAACTAGATGGCGCCCGGCTACCACTGATCACTGCCCTGACAAGGAACACAACAGAGAATCCTTGATGTACCAGTAGAATAGTGGAATGCAGATCTTAAATTCTCATTAAAAAAAAACATGCTTAACGGTCTGACTGAGACCATAGGGACCCTGATGGTCATGGTTCCTGGACCCTTTGATAGCCCAAAATTGTAACCATTCCCAAAACCAACTCTACAGACAGGGGTGGAGGTGGTCTATAACATAGACAATGATGCTGGTGAGCAGTGAATTTCGTGGCTCAAGCAGACACATGAGACTATGTGGGCGACTCCTGTCTGGTGGCGAGATGAGAAGGAAGAGGGAGACAGGAGCTGGCTGAATGGACGTGGGGAATACAGAGTGGAGAGGAGGAATGTGGTATCTCATTAAGTGGAGAGCACCTGGAAGTGCACGGTGGGGCGTGTATGGTTTTTGTATGAGAGACGGACTTGATTTGTAAACTTTCACCTAAAGCACAATAAATTAAAAAAAAAAAGAATTAAGCATTAATTATGCTAACATGTTAGGTTCTTGAGGGAGCCAATGGTGTTTACTCAAGTGTGTATCCCCTATATGCCCAATACATATCTTTTTGGTTACAGTGAAGAGGGAAATTAGTTCAAAACTGGGTTCTCTAAGTGTAATCCAATCATTCTCCTACAACTCCTTCCTCCTTGCCTTTTTCAGCAGATATATCATTTGGATCCTTGTCTATTTATCCTTCAAAACTAACTCTCACATTATTTTGTTATTTCACACTCAACTTTAGCTTCTACAGCATTGGCTTCCTTCCAAAGAGAGCATTTCATTGTTCCAAATTAAATTCAATAGAAAAAACACAGGCTTATGATTAGCCAACAAACTAATTTCTTAATCAGTCACAAGGCATAGAAACAACTAGGCTAAACAGGATTGTCTTAGTTTCTGGTATAACGATGCAGAATAATCATCTTTTAAAGTGCCTTGAAGTGTGATGGAGAAATTGGGCAAACTACATTAACTTCTATGGGTCCCAGTTTCCTGCTCTGAAATGATTTCTAAATTTTAATATGAAGTGATTTTATGACATACCACAAATGTCATGATACTGGCTTGAATCCTATCCCCCATGTACCTGGCCACTTTCTCACCATAACTTATTACTGATTCCAGCTACTTAAAATATTCTTGTCTAATGTGGTCCTTCTTAGACACAGGACACTTTTGCAATCTGAATATATCTGTACACAGGTAACAAATTAAACCATTATTTTGCCATTTTCCCTGCAACCTAGCCTTGAGTATAAACTTTCGTCTTATTTCATTCACATTTACAAAATGAAAAGCATATAGTATTTCTGATTATCATTACTCTATGAAATAAGTATTGTATCCTTTAGTAGTAATTTGGAAGGAATCTATATTAGTTAACAGCTCTCATGGTTACTTACTATTCATTAGTTTGTAATAATGAAAATTATCCAATACACTACAATAGTTTTACATTTAGTTAAGTTCGGAATTTTGGAGAAGTTGAAATTACTTGCCAATAGATATGCTCCAGGTCCATAGGGATTCAGGGCACTTTTGTGACTCATAATGTCAGCACAAATTAGGTGGCTCATTCAATTTCATTGAGAATGGGAGGAAATAAAATGTCTAAAACTTGACTATTTCTTGCTCTGACTTGGTATAGGGGCAGGGTATTAGGATAAAAAAAACAGATCTCACACTTGGTTGCATGCTGCCAGACCATTGCCTATCGGCATCACTTCTTCATAAAACCCAAACGTTTTCTTGGTCAAGAGAGAATAATCTAAGAAATCAGGGTGAGTTTTTTGTTGGCCCCATTAACTGACATTCTAAGATCTATGAGTTTATATTGAGTCCATATAATCATACTTTATGGGTTCTCTACAGAACCATCTAAAACTTCTTGAAAACAGACCAAAGGAGGAAGAAGAATAAAATGTCAATAGCATTAGAAGGATAGAATTATGACATTTTTACAGTATTGAGGTTTCCCTAATTGAGGAAAGAATAAAATTAGATTTAGTTAAGAAGTTATCAGTGCTTGCAGTACACAAGAAGCTCAGCCTACCCTACCCCCATCTTTAGCTTAGAGATGCAGAGTACGTGTTTAAAGGACTAATGATAACATCTATTTTAGGAGACAAAAGAAAGCAAGTTCTCCAGTATTTTAATACTAAAATACCAAATAAATGGAAATAAGGGTTGATTCAGGATAAAATATTCCAAGGTCTTTTACTTTTGGAGAAGTGGGTAAAATATTGATTAACCAAGCATTTGTAAGCTAACCTTGTGGGATAAAATGTCAACTTAAAGAATATAAATTATATACCTTTCAATCTAATGGAGAGAAAAATGAAATCTATACACACAGCAAAACTCATTCAATCCAAGACAATATAAGTATAAAAGAAAAAATAAAGAAAAACTAAGATGAGCAGCTCAAAATATGAAATAAACTCACATGTTATAGTAATTATAATAAATATAAGTAGGCTAATTCTTCAGAAAAAAGCAAGGAACATAGATTAGATTAAAAATAAAGATATAGCTATATGCTATTTATAGATGATGTATCTAAAATATAATGATACAGAAAATGTGAAAGTAAAATGAAGAATAACTATGCATCAGGCAAATAGTAACCAAACAAAGCTGGCATATAGATAACTGTTAAAAAGTTAAATTCACCAGGATGATATAATGATTCTAAAGTTGTATTCCCTAAATAGTAAAGTTTCTAAACACATACGAAGATAAAATTGAAAGGACCACAACAAAACCTCAACACAGTTAACATTTGAGTGGGAAATTTCAATAGAGTTCTTGCAGAAATTAAAAGGTTCATCTGGCAAAAATCACTACAAGGTACAGAAGCTTTGAACAGAACAATGAATAAGTCTGAGATAGTGGACCTTCCTAAAACACTGCATACAACCGTTGGATAAAACATTTTCTTATCAGACACACATGAAACATCTGCCAAAATTGGCCATATACTTGGTGGTAAAGCAAATCTTCACAGACTTAAGAGTAGTACCATTCTGACAACTTTAGTCAGCCATGATGGAAATAAGTTAAAAGTTAAGAAAGAAAGGAAAATTAGAAAAATGCCATATGTTTGGAAGTTTAAATTCACCCTTCTAAATAACTTATGATTTAAAGTAAACCAAAACACAATTGGAACTTAATCAAAATTAAGAGATAACAAAATTTTCCATATTAAAACTTGAAAGCTTCATCTAAATTTGGCCATATTGGGGATGAATGAGTGGCCAAAAATGCTTATATTGACAATAATAGAGCTACAATTTAATGAACCTAGTATCTCAACATAATAGAGAAAACACACACACAGAATACTAAACCCAAAAGTATAGAAGGAAAGGAGTGAGAAGGAATGATGAAACAAAAACAAACATATAATGAAGAAGATAGATGTATTTTGAAATCTATTACTGGAATGACCAATGTACACCTTGAGAAAGGGCTATTTAAAGAAGAAAAATTGGGAGAAAAGAATGGCAACAGACAATATTAGAAGTGAAAATGGGGACACAATTATGACAACGCAGAGAGCGACAAGTATCAAAAAAGAGTACTGTGAAAAACCTCATGCAAAATAATCTGAAAAGTCAGTTCAAATGTAAATATTTCTAAAAAAAAAATGTAATTTACCAAAACTAAAGAAAAAAAAAATCTTGAATAATCATCCAGGAAATTGAATAATTTTTTTTTCTGTAATTAAAATTTCTGAGCATGCTTGACCAAACTCAAAAAAAAAGTTAATTTCTAATTTATTAATTGTTATTTATAAAGCACTTCCAAAGCATGGAAAAACAAATATACCTCAATTCATTGTGAGAGTTAATATAACCTTGATACGCAAAGGCAATAAAGAAAGGAAGCTCGAGGTAAAGTTTCTGTTAACAACAATGTAAATCGTAGTCAAATATAAGGAAACATGGCATTTTAAAAAGATAATAAACTGTGACGAAGACAGCTTTGTGTGAAAAAAAGCAATTAATTTTCTTCATTAACAATTTAAAGAAGAAAAAAGCTGGTGATCATTTTAACAGATACAAAAACTGTATTTGCTAAAATTCCATATTCATTCACAATTAACATTCATTAAAAATAAGTGCTGGGAGGGAACTCCTTAATCTGTTAGGTTTATCTATAAAACACCAACAGCACACATCATTGCTGATACTCAAAATTTAAAATATATATTTTTAAAACCAGAGGAAGAGAGACTTGTCCAGGATTACTACTCGTATTATATAGTTTTCTAGAGATCCTAGCTTGTCCAAGATAAGAAAAAAAAAAATTTTTTTTTTTGAGAATTGGAAAAGAAATAATAAAACAGTCATTACTCACAATTGATACTTTATAAACTTAGAAAATACAAGTATTATACAGATAACTTACTAGAATTAATAAATCAGTTTGGTAAATTTTCTGGCTATAAAATCATTCCTTATACATCATTATTCAAAAGATAGTTGTATTTGTATCCACCAGCAGCAAGCAAATACAAAGTATAATTTTAAAAAGACACAATTTATAATTGCTAAAGAAAAATATAAAGTACTAGGAATAAATCTAACAAATATGAAGACTTTTATGGAGAAAAAATATATTAAAAACATTTAAGAACTAATAAATTGGACTTATACCATGTTCCTGGATATAACATTTCAAAATCATAAAAGGATCAATTAACCCTCAAGCCATCTATAGCAGAGGTCAGTAAACTTTATCTATAAAGGGCCAAACAGTAAATACTTTAGGCTTTATGGGCCATATGTAGCTATGGCACCTACTCAACACAGTTTTTGTTGCTTGAAAGCAGTCATTAACAATAGGTAAATGGATATAAGGCAGATGTGTTCCAATAAAAGCTTACTTACAAAGAAAAGCAAAGAGGTGGCAGGCTGGAATTACCCAGTGGGTTGTTGTTTGCCAACCCTGATCTATGTAATCTAGGGTTAACACAACTTCAATCAAAATCCAGAGGAATGTGTGTATGTGTATGTGTGTGTGTGTGTGTAATTTAAGAAGCTAATTAAGAAAGAAGGTTCTGTGGCAGAGCACTGGGCTAAGAATGACAAAAATATTCCCAAGGAGGAACAAGGTGAAATCACTTATCCTGCCAGAAATGAAAACATTGCACATTAAACTTACTAAGACATTGTAACACTGGCACAAAAGATAGTCAAACAGACGAAAAGGACAAGGTATAAAGCCCAGAACTTGTTATAGACAGAGGTGGCATTGAAGACCGTAGGGGAATGGATTGGCTACTTAACAGATAGTCTCAAAACAGTTATTTACCAATACGAAAACTAAGTGAAATTAGATTCCTACCCCACTTCATAGACAAAATTCAATTCTGTGTGAACTACAGAGTTTAAATAAAGGTACATTTTTTTAAACTTTTAGAATAAAATATTAAGATATCCATATTCTAGGTAGGGGAAATTTCTTAATTAACGCCAAAAAAGTGCAAACCCTACAGGAAAATCCTATAATTATATTAAAGTCAGACCATCTGTTCATCATACATATCTTGATGAGATTTAAAAGAAAAATAAACAGCTGGGGTGAAGATTTTTTACACATATGGTATCTGGAAGATACATATAACTTCTAGTAATCATTAAAAATAGAAATAAATAGCGTGATAGAAAACTTCTCAAAATATGTGAAGGGATAGTCACATCATGAATGGGGAATGAATATGAATATTGGAAAAGATTATCATTCCCAATAATTACCGGGGAAATGCTAGTTATATCCATAGTGCAACACTTTACAAGCCACATTTTGGCAAAAAGTAAAAAGAAATAGAATATCAAGAGTTGGCAGAGATGTGCTGCTATTGAGAATATAAACTGTTAGAAATAATTTAAGAAAAAACTTTGAAATTATCCACTAAGATTGAAACTGTCCATCCCCCATGATCTAGCAACGCCATTACTAGAAACTATTGCTTGTCTACACCAGGCACACGTACAAACATATTTATTGTATCATTTCTACAAAAGCAAAACACCTTAAACTAAATCAATATAGTATCTATTATACAGAACGGATAAACAAATTGTGGTGTATTCAAATGCAATCCTACACAGGAGTGCACATGAGATAATTACAGATACACAAAGCAATGTAGATGACTCTCAAAAGACAATGTAATAGAAGGCAATCCTAGAAAAAGGTACATTAAATTATATGCATTTAATGGTCAAATATGCAAAACAAAACAAAGCGTATTTAGAGACAAACACATATTATATTGAATATACCATGGACTGCCAGAAGAACAAACAAATCTATCTTGGAAGAAGTACAGCCAGAATGCTCCTTAGAAGCAAGGATGGTGAGACTTGTCTCATATACTTTGGACATGTTATCAGGAGAGACCAGTCCCTGGAGAAGGACATGTGGCTTGGTAGAGGGTCAAAGAAAAAGAGGAAGACCCTCAAGAAGATGGGTTGACACAGAGGCTGCAACAATGGGTTCAAGGATAAAAATTTTGTGTATGGTGTGGGACCCAGCAGTGTTTCGTTCTGTTGTACATAGGTTCACTGTAAGTCCAAACCAACTTAACGGCACCTGACAACATAACACAGCATGATAAATGGAGAAAAAATTGTAGTTGTCAAGGATTTCATTTTACTTTGATCCATAATCAACATCCATGGAAGCAGCAGTCAAGAAATCAAAAGATGCATTGCATTGGGCAAATCTGCTGCAAAAGACCACTTTAAAGTGTTGAAAAGCAAAGATGTCACCTTGAAGACTAATGTGTGCCTGACCCAAGCCATGGTATTTTCAATTGCATCATATGCATGTGAAAGCTGGACAATGAATAAGGAAGACTGAAGAAGAATCGATGCCTTTGAATTATGGTGTTGGTGAAGAATATTGAATATACCATGGACTGCCAGAAGAAAGAACAAATCTGACTTGGAAGAAGTACAACCAGAATGCTCCCTAGAAGCGAGGATGGCGAGACTATGTCTTACATACTTTGGACATGTTGTCAGAAGGGATCAGTCCCTGGAGGACATCCTGCTTTGTAAAGTACAGTGTCAGCAGAAAAGAGGAAGACCCTCAAGGAAATGGATTGATGCAATGGCTGCAACAATGGGCTCAAGCATAATGATTGTAAAGATGGTCCAGGACCAGGCAGTGTTTCATTCTGTGGTACATGGGGTCGCCATGAGTCAGAACTGACTGGATGGCACCTGACAACAACAACAACCACCACAATATTAAAGCGATTTTTAGAAGAGGAGCCAGGAGTGCAAAAGCTGGGAAATTGTTAACTCTGGAGAGAGAGAGAGAAGTGAGGAAAGAAAGGGCAAAGAGAGTTTAAAGCTTTTCAACAAAGTTCCGTTTAAGTTGAATGATAGACATGTACGTGTTCGTTTTATTATTCCTACGCATTTTATAAATGTTTATTGCATGCATGCATAATAAACATGAGTTATAATGCAACATGAATGATAATAAAGTAAAAACTTAAGCAAAACACTGCCAATGGAAAACTAAAGTAGCAAGAGCAGCAAAACATCCCTTGCAGAGTGCTAAGGTTCATCATCCTTCTAAAAGTCTACCAGTTTCCAATAAAAAAATGCCAGACCAGGGGCATTGGACCCTATCTCCTCCAATGTTCCTCTAAGATGCCTGCAAAGGCTCAGAAAAAGATGAACACTTGCAACTTTACTGAAATCTTAGATAACGAACAATCTATTGCCAGAACCTGAAAGAAGGCTGCTAATCTTAGCAGGACATAACAATGTTGGGGTGGGAGTGGGAGGGATCTGTAGCGTCCCTATGCTTTGCATCATATGATAGAGCAGTCATTCCCCCTCTAGCACCCTTACTGTGCACGAGATCCCAGGAGGAGCTTAAAAAAGCTACTAACGCCCAATATTCTGCCCCATCCCAGACAAAATGAGTCAGAATCTCTGAGAGTACAAACTTTCTTTTTTTAAGTTCCCAATGTGATTGTAATGTGCAGCCAGGGTTGAGAATGATTCATTCGTCTAAGAGTTCTGGTTTCTGCCTCTTTAAAATGGAACAAGAAATTCACAGCACTTGCAAAGCAAATATGAGTACAGAAGACATATATATATAAAATGTGTGTGTATACTAGTATAAAAACCTGCTGCCATCGAGTTGATTCCAACTCATAGCGACCCTATAAGACAGAGTAGAACTGCCTCATTGAGTTTCCAAGGAGCTCCTGGTGGACTTGAACTGCCGACCTCTTGGTTAGCAGCTGCAGCTCTGTCTTAACCACTATGCCACCAGGGTTTCCTGTATATTAGTATATAATACATTATACATAATGTATTTATGTATAAGTAGGAAACCCTGGTGGGGTAGTGGTTAAATGCTATGGCTGCTAACCAAGAGGTTGACAGTTCAAATCCGCCAGGCGCTCCTTGGGAAACTCTATGGGGCAGTTCTACTGTGTCCTCTAGGGTCGCTATGAGTCGGAATCTACTCGATGGCAGTGGGTTTGGTTTTTTGGTTTATGTATAAGTATGTATGTAATTATATATACATATATATATAATTTTCTCTTCCAATCTTTTACCGTTTTCTTACTCTAGATCAAATACATTTTTTTAGCAATTTGCCTTTGAGTCTTTCTGAGGCAATCAACTTTGCTCTCATAGAAACAATAACTTTCTTTTATCATTTATATTTCGTTGTTTTACATGGCACTTAATTAAATTACATATAATAACAGGTACAGCAGGCATTCCCAGGTTTAGGTACAAATGCATTGGGTCTTCGGAGCATTGGAAGAGAAGCATAAGGAGCCCGAGAATAGGCTGTTGAATGTTTGGCATCCTGTGGTGCTGAAGTTTTTTTTTGTGTGTGTGCTTTAAGTCAAAGTTTACAACTCAAGTCAGTCTCTCATACAAAATCTTATACACACCTTGCTATGTACTCCTAGTTGCTCTCCCACTAATGAGATGGCATACTCCTTCTCTCCACCTTGTATTACCATGTCCGTTCAGCCAGCTCCTGTTCCCCTCTGCCTTCTCATCTCCCCTCCAGACAGGAGCTGCCTACATAGTCTCACATATCTACTTGTGCCTAGAAACTCACTCCTCACAAGTATCATTTTCTATCTTATAGTCCAGTCCAATCCCTGTCTGAAGAGTTGGCTTTGAGAATGGTTCCAGCCTTGGGCTAACAGAAGGTCTAGGGACCATGACCTCCGGGATCCTTCTAGTCTCAGTCAGACCACTAAGTCTGGTCTTTGTATGAGAATTTGAGGTCTGCATCTCATTGCTTTCATGCTCCCTCAGGGATTCTCTGTTGTGTTTCCTGTCAGGGCAATCATTGGCTACAGCTGGGCACCATCTAGTTCTTATGGTCTCAGTCTGATGTAGTCTCTGATTTATGTGGCCCTTTCTGTCTCTTGGGCTCGTAATTACCTTGTGTCTTTGGCGTTCTTCATTTTCCTTTGTTCCGTGAGGGATGAGACCAATTGATGCATCTTAGAAGGCTGCATGCTAGCATTTAAGACCCCAGAAGCCTCTCACCAAAGTTGGATGCAGAATGTTTTCTTAATAGATTTTATTTTGCCAGTTAACCTAGATGTCCCCTGAAACCATGGTCCCCAAACCCCTGCCCTGGCTATGCTGACCTTTGAAGTGTTTGGTTGTATTCAGGAAATTTCTTTGCTTTTGGTTTAGTCCATTTGTGTTCACCTCTCCTGTATTGTGTGTTGCTTTTCCCTTCACCTAAAATAGTTCTTCTCTAGTATTTAATTAATGAATATCCCTTTTCTTCCCTCCCTCCTGTTTCTTGTAACCATCAAAGAATATTTTCTTCTCAGTTTAAACTATTTCTTGAGTTCTTATAATAGTGGTCTCATACAATATTTGTACTTTTGCAGCTGACTGATTTCACTCAGCATAATGCCTTCCAGATTCCTCCATGTTATGAAATGTTTCACGGATTCATCATTGTTCTTTATCTATGCATACTATTGCATTGTGTGAATATACCATAATTTATTCATCCATTCATTCTTTGATGGGCACCTTGGTTCCTTCCACCTTTTTGCTACTGTAAACAGTGCTGCAATGAACATGGGTGTGCATGTATCTGTTTGTGTAAGGCTCTTATTTCTCTAGGATAAGAAGTGAGATTGCTGGATCTTATGGTAGTTCTATTTCTAGCTTTGTAAGGAAGTGCCAAATTGATTTCCAAAGTGGTTGCACCATTTTACATTCCCACCAGCAGCATATAAGTGTTCCAGTTTCTCCACAACCTCTCCAACATTTATTATTTTGTGTTTTTTGGATTAATGCCAGCCTTGTTGGAGTGAGGTGGAATCTCATTGTAGTTTTGATTTGCATTTCTCTAATGGCTAATGATCATGAGCATTTCCTTATGTATCTGTTAGCAGCCTGAATGTCTTCTTTGGTGAAGTGCCTGTTCATACCCTTTGCCCATTTTGTAATTGGGTTTTTTGTCTTCTTCCTGTTGAGTTTTTGCAGTATCATGTAGATTTTAGAGATCAGACTCTGATCAGAAATGTCATAGCTAAAAATCTTTTCCCAATCTGTAGGTATTTTTTTTTACTCTTTTGGTGAAGTCTGGATGACCATAGGTATTTGATTTTCAGGAGCTCCAATTATTTAGTTTCTCTTCTGGTGTTTGTGCATTGTTAGTAACGTTGGTGCTAACGTTTTTTTCTTTTTCCAAAGAGAATAGAGTTTTCAGCAAATAAAATATTGAGATTACTTAAGAGAGTAAAAACAAAACAAAATACAGAGGGATGGAGAAATGAGAAGCACACATAAAATCCACTGAAAATTAGTAAATGAGGAATTTTTTAAACATTGTTAAGTAGGGCTGGAGAAATAATTCTGGAAAAAATAATATTTAGCTATAGTGGGGCAGAATACATCTCCCCAGTGCTGCAGAACTTCATTAATACAAGTACTTTCCTGGTCCTCATGGATTTTGCTGGGATCTCAGTAAATCAATCTGCTCTACAGCTGTGGATCTAAGAACGGCAAGTGAGCGACTCTAAGGGGAGAAGAAACCAACTGTAGGAAATTCACACACTCAGCCTGCCTGTGTTCTCATCCTCTGAGAATGAATAAAGAGGAGTAAAAACTACACAGTCTATGAAACATATTGCAGAACCAAGAAAAGAGAACATCTCCCTGATACATAAAAAACCAAATCCATTGCTGTCAAGTCAATCAGACTAATAGCAACCTCATGTGTTACAGAGTAGAGCTGCTTCATAGGATTTTCTTGGCTATAATCTTTACAGAAGCAGATCACCAGGTCTTTCTTCTGTGACACTGCTAGATGAACTTGAACTGCCAACAGAAAACCTTAGACAAGTTGTCTGTTGGGTAAGTTTATATAAGTGGATGCTTAAATGGATGCTCTACTGATCGTTTGGGCTTATGGAATATAATCCATATTTTTCCTTTTTTTTTAAATCTGTATATCTGATTGGAGTCTGTGTTGCTTAAGGTTCTCCCAAAAGTAGACCCTGAGAGAATCCCAGTGCATGTAATTTATTGGAGAGTTGGCCTCAGAAAGCACTAGCACAGGAGTGGGCAAGTGACAGAGGGAGAAAGGAAGCTAATAAAGACTGGGTTAGCAAAGATGTTACCATTGTAGCGACTTGAGTGTAATTCTGCTGGGGGCCTCTGGGAGAAGTTGTAGGGTACATCGCAGAGTTCTTTCCTTCAAGGCTGAGGAAACTGGGGTATTTATCCACTGAATCCACATTTATGATTCGTATTGGGTTGCTTCTGGGGACATTAGGTCTCATGGTCCTACATGACTTGCCCAGTGTTTGGGCCAAGTGTAGGTGAGGAGTCACATTCTTAGAATCCTTTGTTGTTTATAATTGAGTACCAAGATGTCACGGACAGCCTGCCAGCACCTTTGTCACAGCACCTTCTGCTATGTATTGCATTTTCTTGCATAAAGATAGAACTCTCTGAAGACATCCTCTGTACTGCTTTATGGTGTTTTTATGGTTGAGGTTTGCATAGATTGAGAGTAATGGGATCTGTCTCTAGATTCACATAATATTAGCACATGGCTTTTATTTGTTATGTTAGTGTAGATTCAGGCAGGAGTTAATGGATAATGTTATACAAGGCAGCAAGGTAGGTATGGAGCTATTAAGGGGATTTCTGCAGGTGAGTGTATCACAAGATATTAGGTGTCCCAAGGGTGTACATATTAAGCATGCAATCACTAAATATAAACATCAAAACTCACCCCTTTTGTTTTTTTTCAAATTATTTTTCCACCTGTTGTTTATGCAATATAGAACGTGCTAGTGATGGGAAAAGGCAGGCTGCTGAATTGGGATATTGGATGTGCCTTTGACCTGATTATGAAGGCATGCATTTCTTACTATCAGGATGCCAGTGGGCATCACAAGTTTAAAGATTTTCCCAAGTTACTTCAAGCCAAATTAGAATTTTAAAATAGGTAATATAGAAAATAAATTTGAGATGCTCTTTAAGAATATAGAGACAGAAGAAAAACAGATTAACATAAGATAAAAAAATAATAGAATTAAGGGCAGAGAATTAGCCTAAAAACTGAAGGTGTCACTGAGGAAAAAACAATGCCAATTAAAATAGAAGTAAAATAAAAAATAAAAAAAAACTTGCCTGGACCAAAAACCAACTTGCTTCAAAAATTAAAATAAATTAATACATATTTTCGGTAAATGTCGACAATCCTAAAAAAAAAAATAATAAATCTATTGGAAACATTTTCTATCAACACACAAGAAAAATAACATGTTTTTAGAAAGAAACAGACATCAGGATAGACAAAAACTTTTTTATGCTGTGCTAAGTTACAGACCCAACACATGCCTGTCAATTCGTCGTACTGTGGTGGCCTGGGTGTTGTTAGGATATGGGAAGCTTTGCCAAAAGTAAATTTGAATACCAGCAGGGTCATCCTTGGTGGACAGATTTCAGCTGAGCTTCCAGACTAATACAGACTAGGAAGAAGGGCCTGGCAGTCTACATCTGAAAAAGCTGGCCAGAGAAAACATTATGAGCAGCAGCAGAGCACTGTCTGATATAATGTCAGAAGATGAGAAGATGGAAAGGACTCAAAAGACAACTGGGGAAGAACTACCTCCTCAAAGTAGAGTCAACCTTGATGACATGAATGGAGTTAAGATTTCAGGCTTCATTTGCTAACGTGGCATGATTCAAAATGAGAAGAAACAGCTGCAAACATTCACTAATAATCAGATTGTGGAATGCACGAAGTATGAATCTAGGAAAATTGGAAATTGTCAAAAATGAAATGTAATGCACAAAGGTCACTATCTTAGGGATTAGTGAGCTGAAATTGACTGGTATTGGCCATTTTGAATCAGACAATCATATGATCTACTGTGCTGGGAATGGCAAATTGAAGAGGAATGGTGTCACATTCACTGGCAAAAAGAACATTTCAAGATCTATCCTGAAGTACAATGCTGTCAGTTATAGGATAATATCCACACACCAACAGGAAGACCAGTTAACACAACTATTATTCGAACTTACCAACCAACCAGTATGGCCAAAGATGAAGAAACTGAAGATTTATATCAACCCCTGCACCCTGTAATTGATCAAACATTCAATCAAAATGCATTGATAATTACTGACAATTGGAATGCAAAAGTTGGAAACAAAGAAGAAGGATCGACAGTTGGAAAATATGGCCTTGGTGACAGAAATGATCCCAGAGAGCACAGGATAGAATTTTGCAAGACCAATGACTTGTTCATTGCAAATACCTTTTTTCAACAATACAAACAGTGACTATACACGTGGGCCTCACCAGATGGGCTACACAGGAATCAAATCGAATACATCTGTGGAAAGGGAAGATGGAAAAGCTCAATATCGACAGTCAGAACAAGGCCAAGAACCAACTGTGGAACAGACCATCAGTTGTCCATATGCAAGTTCATGCTGAAGAAATTTAGAAGAAGTCCAGGACAGCCAAAGTATACTAAGTATAATACACCTAAATTTAGAGACCATCTCAAGAATAGATTTGAATAACATTGAACACTAAATGACAGAAGAGCAGACAAGTTGTGGAATAACATCAAGGGCATCATACACGAAGAAAACAAGAGATCATTAAAAAGACAGGAAAAAAAAAAAAAAGACCAAAATGGATGTCAGAAGAGACTTTGAAACTTGCTGTTGAACATCAAGCAGCTAGAGCAAAATGAAGAAACGATGAAGCAAAAAAGCTTATCAGATTTCAAAGGGCAGCTTGAGAAGACAAAATAAAGTATTATAATGAAATTGCAAAGACCTGGAGTTAGGAAACCACAAGGGTAGAACTCACTCAACATTTCTCCAGTTGAAAGAACTGAGAAAAAAATTCAAGGCTCAAGTTGCAATATTGAAGGATTCTATGGAAGAAATATTAATTGGCACACGAAACATCACAAAAGATGGAAGGAATATACAGAGTCAAAGAGACACGGTACCAAGAAAGACTTGGTCAACATTCAAATATTTCGGGAGGTAACATATGCTTCAGAACTGATGACACTGAAAGAAGACGTCCAAGCTGCACTGAAGTCTCCAGGAATTGACAGAATACGATTTGACATGTTTCAACAAATGGATGCAGAGCCACAAGAGCTCACTCGTCTACGCAAAGAAGTTTGGAAGACAGCTACCTGGCCAACCTACTGGAAGAGATTCATATTTGTACCCATTCCAAAGAAAGGTGATCCCAGAGAATGAGGAAATTATCAAACAACATCATTAGTATCATACACAAGTAAAATTTTGCTGAGGATCACTCAAAAGCAGTTACAGCAGTACATCAACAGGGAACTGGCGGAAATTCAAGTTGGACTCAGGAGAGGACATGAAACCAGGGATATCATTGCTGATGTCAGATGGATCTTGGCTGAAAGCAGAGAATACCACAAATATGTTAACGTGTGTTTTATTGACTATGCAAAGACATTCGACTGTGTAGATCATAAAAAATTATAGATAATGTCTCAAAGAATGGGAATTCCAGAACACTTAATTTTGTTCATGAGGAACCCGTCCTTAAAACAAGAGACAGTCTTTCGAACAGAACAAGGAGATACTGCATGGTTTAAAGTCAAGAAAAGTGTGCGTCGGGTTTGTATCCTTTCACTATACCTATTCAATCTGTATGCTGAGCAAATAATCTGAGAAGCTGGGCTCTGTGAAGAAGAAGGGAACATCAAGATTGGAGGAAGACTCATTAACAACCTATGATATGCAGATGACACAACCTTGCTTGCTGAAAGTGAACGGGACTTGAACCACTTGCTGATGAAGACCAAAGGCCACAGCCTGCAGTATGGATTACACCTCAGTACGGATTACACCTCAGCATAAAGAAAACAAAAATCCTCACAACTGGACCAATAAGCAACATCATGATAGATGGAGAAAATATTAAAGTTGTCAAGGACTTCATTTTACTTAGGTCTGTAATCAAGGACCATGAAAGCACACCCAAGAAATCAAATGACACATTGCATTGTGCAAATCTGCTTTAAAAGACCTCTTAAAAATGTTTAAAAAAAAAAAAAAAAAAGAAGTGAGTTGAAGGACTAAGGTTCTCCTGACCCAAGCCATGGTGCTTTCAATCACCTCATATGCATATGAAAGCTGGACAGTGAATAAGGAAGGCCAAAGGAGAATCGATGCTTTTGAATTATGGTGTGATGAAGAATATTGAATATACCATAGACTGCCAGAATCTGTCTTGGAAGAAGTACAACCAGAAAGAATGCTCCTTAGAAGCAAAAATGGCAAGACTTCGTCTCACATACTTTGCACATGTTATCTGAAGGGACTAGTCCCTGGAGAAGGACATCATGCTTGGTAAAATAGAGGGTCAGCAAAAAAGAGGAAGACCCTCAAAAAAAATGGGTTGACACAGTGGCTGCGACAATGGACTCAAGCATAACAATGATTGTGAGGATCGTGCAGGAAGGGGCAGTGTTTCATTCTGCCGTTCCACTGTGAGTTGAGACTGATTCGATGGTGCCTAACGGCATAATAGCAACAACAAATTACAGACAGTAATGCAGTCACATTTGCGGCTTTGAGGGGATGTGTTTGTTGATTAATATTTTCACAGCCCCATTTGATTTAATGAATGTAAACCACAGAAAAGATTTTCTTACTAATTAAAAGATTCAGAAATTATAATGCCCCCACATCTTCCTTGAAGGGTGTATTGATGTTTCAGTGGTAAAATCCTCCCCTTCCATGCTGGAGACCTAGGTTCGATTCCTAGGCAGTGCACCACATGTGAAGCCACCGCCCATCTGTCAGTAGCGGCTTGCATATTGTTATAATGTCGAGCAGGTTTTTGGGAACTTCCAGAGTAAGATGGACTGGGAAAAAAGTTCAGGCAGTCTATTTCTGAAAATCTGCCAGCGAAAACCCTATGGATCACAACCGTCTCATCTGCGACCTATCTTGGTGATGGTGCAGTATTTTGTTCTGTTGTGCTTGGGGTCACCATGAGTTAGGGCAACAGCATGCCAGCTAACAACAGTAACAACCTTCCTTGAAAGCATGACTTAACTTGAGTTCAAAAGGCCAGGAAAGGAAGAGTCAACAAATCAGCGAGGAAACCAATGTCAACAATTATGGGTGATGAACACTGAGACACGTTAAAATGAAATTGCAGATGAACTTGTGAAAAACTTGGTCACACAATTAAATGCCAGTTTAAATGTCTTCTTGAAAACAGTAATTTAATATCAAAATATACTTTAATTACGATTATCTGGCCCTGAGAATATACATTATAAAAATAGGTACTAGAATGCTGGGGAATAGGAAGCAGAACAATGTAAAAGTGACAAATTGATTTTCTCTCATAGAAGGAAATCAGAGTTTATTATTTTGTTCTTAAATTTGATAAAGAAATTTAAGTTAAATAATATATATTTTTTAAAATCTTAAATGTAACCATGAGGGGTATAGAAATACGTATTTTCAGAAAGATGAAAACTAACAAAACATCAGCCGTAAAGCAAGCAAGAGAAAGCAAATGAAACCACAATGAAGCATGTAAAAATAATAAGCAGAAAGAAAGCTGCCAAACAGAATAAGCCTATCAATCCTAACAATAAACACAAATGAGTCAAGCTCCTCTACTAAACTGTAGACATTCACAGATGGGTCATAAAACAAGAGCCCAGCTATTTGTTCTCTACAACTGAGAACTAAAATAAAATGACTCAGATTAAAAAGAAAGTAATGTGCAAAATTAAACCAGGAATACAATCTAAGGAAGACAGGAATAACAATAGTAACAGCAGGCAAAGTAAAATTCAAGGCAGAAACTATAAGAACGGAACAAGAACTGTTTCACAAAAGTTATAAGCCTCATGAGCACATGTGTGCTGCAAAACAGAACATTAAAATAGATACAGCTTCAACTGAGAAAACAAGGATATATCCACAGAAATGCAATAGATTTGGGAGGGTTTAGTATATTCCTCTCATTTTTGACAGATCAAATAGGCACTAAAATAAATAGGAAAATAGATAAGTCTAGTAAGAAATATATGCACTTAAGTTCCCCCCAAATCTATGGATTATTTATAAAAATATTATTTATATAACTAGATCCTAAAAGGATAAATGCAGAAATATGAACAATTTACAGGCTCCTTCTAAGAGTCTCAACACCAGCATCTGTGATACTAAAGGAGTAGTCCTTTAAATAGGAACAACTCAAGGCTTTATAGGGTCCAGCCCTTAAATGTGACCTTGGCCTTCTGTGAGTCCTCCCATAAATATTTTGGCGTGTCTTCAGAGTTTTTATTCTCTATTCTCATACGCTGTCCTCTTATTTTTGGGGGGTCTACCTATGCCCATTCTCTTAGATGAGTAGAAGCCTAAAAGAAGGTGGAAAGTCTATCATCAGGTCCAGATGATATAATTGAATGTCTAGTAAACTTAAGAGGCTCAACCGAAAAACTATTACCTGTCCCCTCAAAAATTGGTTGGGTATGAGTATAAAATAAGCGTAGGAAAAACAATTCTTTCATATATACAAATAACAATTGGTTAGAATATATAATAAAAAGCTAAAACCCCATTTACAGAAGCAACAAAGATATACTTAATAAGAAATATGTAAAATACAGGTGGACGATATTGAAATAAGTCTAAACAAAAGTAGTCCTCTGCAAATAGGAAGACGTAGCAGTTAAGGAGGTCAATTCTTCCACAGTTCATTTATAAATTTGACATGACTGCAATAAAAATGTCAACAGCTTTTCTTTTTCTGGGACTATTCAAACTGATTCCAAATGTGTACAGAAAAATAAACTAACAAGAATAGTCAGGAAATCTCTAAATAGGAAAAACTGTGAAAGGGGTTGTTGTTGTGTACCATCTAGGCAATTCAACTAGTAGTGACCTTAGGGGATAGAGTAGAACTGGCGCATAGGATTTCCTAGGCTGAAATTTCTTTTATTTTTTTTTTCATTATGCTTTAAGTGAAACTTTACAATTCAAGTCATTTTCTCATGCAAAAACTTTTACACACATTGTTAAGTGATTCTAGTTTCTCTTCCTACAATGTGACAGCACACTCCTTCTTTCCACCCTGTATTTCCCATGTCAATTCAACCAGCTCCTGTCTCCCTGTGCCTTCTTATTTCACCTCCAGACAGAAGCTCACGCATAGTCTCATGTGTCTACTTGAGATAAGAAGCACACTCCTAACCAGCATCATTTTATATCTTGTAGTCCAGCCTAATCTTTGCATGAAGAGTTGGCTTCAGGAACGATTTTAGTTTGGGGCTAACAGAGAGTCTGGGGGCCATGACCTCTGAAGTTCTTCCAGGCTCAGTCAGACCACTAATTCTGGCCTTTTTACTACAATTTGTGGCTTGCATCCCACTTTTCTCCTGCTCCATCAAGCATTCTCTGTTTTGTTCCCTGTCAGGGCAGTCATTGGTGGTAGTTGGGCACCATCTAGTTCTTCTGGTCTCAGGCTGATGGAGTCTGGTTTATGTGGCCCTTTCTTTCTCTTGGTCTCATATTTTCCTTGTGTCTTTGGTATTCTTCATTCTCCTTTGCTCCAGGTGAGTCGAAACCAATTGATGCATCCTAGATGGCCGTTTGCCAGCCTAGGCTGAAATCTTTGTGGGAGAAGATTTCCAAGTCTCTTCTCCTGAGGAGTGGCTGGTGGATTCAAACCACTGAGCTTTCAGCTATCAGCCAAGCATGCTTAACCCTTGTGCCACCAGAACTCCTTGAAAGGCATTCAGCTCTACCCAATGACTTACAATAAAACATCATTAATTAAAACAGTACAGCCTTCACACATGAGTAGTCAGGCAGTAGACATGATAAGTTGTTCAGAAAGGGTTTTAGATAAGTACAATATTTCATACATGGTTAAATTACGGTGGTGTTATGGATTGAATTGTGTCCCACAAAAATATGTATCAAAATGGCTAAGCCATGATTCCCAGTATTGTGTGATTGCCCACCATTTTGTCATCTCATGTGATTTTCCTATATGTTTTAAATCCTACCTCTATGATGGGTGGGATTAGCGGTAGTTATGTTAATGAGTCAGGACTCAATCTACAAGATGAGATTGTGTCTTAAGTAAGTCTCTTTTGATATATAATAGACAGAAGTGAGCAGAAAGTCAGGAGGAACTAACATCACCAAGAAACAAGAGCCAGGAGAATAGCGCATCCTTTGGACCCAGGGTCCTTGCACTGAGAAACTCCTCAACAGGGGGAGATTGATAATAAGAACTTTTCCCCAGAGCCTGATGGAGAGAGAGCGCCTTCCCCTGGAACTGGCATGCTGAATTCAGACTTCTGGCCTCCTAGGTTGTGAGAGAATAAATTTCTATTTGTTAAAGCCATCCACTTGTGATACTTCTGCTATAGCAGCACTAGATGACCAAAACAGGTGGCATCTCAAATTGGTGGGTTAAGGATGGACTTTTTTTTTAAGCAAAAAATCTTTCTTGAAAATTATACAAAAAGTCTATTAGCAGTAGTTGCCTCTAGTAATAAAGTTAAATATTTAGGATGAGGTCTTTTCTTTTTCTTTTTTAAGTATTTCATTGAGTTTTTGGTAAAGTTTACACAGCAAATTAGGTTCCCATTGAACAATTTCTACACATATTGCTCAATGACATTGGTTACACTTTCCATATTACATCAATATTCTCATTATTTCCATTCTGGTTGTTCCATTTCCATTACTCTTGCTTCTCCCCTACCCCCACCACCTTTTCGTTTTTGTTTTAGGGTAAATGTTGACTGTTTGGTCTCAGATAGATGAATTTTTTTTTAAAGGAGCACAGTACTCACAGGTAATATTGTTTATTTTATGAGCCAATTTGTTACTATTTGAAAGGTGACCTTTAGGAGTAGTTTTGGTTCAAAGTTTAAAAGGTATCTCAGAGTGATAGTATCAGGGGCTCCCCAGGTCTCTGTTGGTCCAGTAAGTCAGACCTTTTTTTTAAAGACTTTGAGTTTTGTTCTATAATTTTCTCTGATCCTATCTGGGACCAACTATTGTGGCCCCAGTCAAAATGTTTGGTAGTGGTAGTCAGGCACCATCTAGTTCTTCTGGTCTCTGGATAAATGAAGCCACCCTTCATGTAGACAATTGGTCCTATTTAGACTGGTTTCTTCTGTGAGTCTTTAGTTTCCTTCTTTCTCTTTTTCTCCAGAAGAGTAGAGACTAATATTTGTGTCTTAGATGGTCACTCACAAGCTTTTAGGACCCTAAATGCTGCTTAACAAACTAAGATATAAAACAGAAATTTTATAGACTACGTTGTGCCAGTTGACCAAGATGTCCCAGAAGACTATGGTCTTAAACTTTCAAACTCAGTAATCCAATCCTTCAAGGTGTTTGGTTATGGCTGGGAGGTATTCATGACTGTGTTCCTTATGTACTTTATTATATGTATGAACCTACGTGCAGCACACACAAACATGTATATAGATATGCCTACAAATACACCTATACTGTATTTTTACCCAAAAAACAGGCGCTTCCTACGTTTGTTTGCCAACCACTCTCCTCCCACAAGGCATTTTTGTAAGTAGGCTATGCTAATTTTTTTATAGCAACATGTAAAACAACTGGCATAGCAGTGCTTACAAAAATATCTTGCAGGGGAGGGAGCAGTGGGCAAACAAATGTAGAAGGAGCACATTATTTGCATAAAAATACAGTATATGCTCATATATATACACACACATACCTTCCTATGCATGTATAGGCATACATAGCTATGTAATTACATACATATTATTTGGTTGTTACTGTTGTTGTTGCCAAATTGTATATGTTATAACCTTTAGCAATAATATCCCTTATTCTTGATGTCTTAGTTATCTAGTGCTGCTATGACAAAAATACCACAAGTGGATGGGTTTAACAAAGAGAAATTTATTCTCTCACAGTCTAGGAGGCTAGAAGTCCAAATCCAGGGCACCAGCTCCAGAAGAAGAAGCTCTCTCTCCATTGGCTCTGGGGGAAGGTTCTTGTCATCAATCTTCCCCTGAGTCTAGGAATTTCTCAGCACATGGACCCTGGGTCCAAAGGACACGTTCTGCTTCTGGCTCTTCTTCTCTGCTCACTTCTTTCTTTTATACCTCGAAAGAGATTGACACAAAACACAACATAATCCAGTAGATTGTGTCCTACCTCATTAACATAACTACCTCTATCCTGACTCATTAACATCATAGAGGTTAGGATTTACAACATATGGGATAACTATATCAGATCACAAAATGGAGGATAACCACACAATACTGGGAACCATGGCCTAGCCAAGTCGGCACAATCCAATCCATAACACTTGCATATTTCATTGTGTCATTATTTACCTTGGTTAAGTTGTGCTCACTTCGCAAAAATACGCTGTTGCCTTTCCTATGACCAAAATAAATAAGTGTCTATGGTCTAGAGAGTGATTCCCCCTCCCATCCCTGAGGACTTTCTTTTCAACGTATACATTTTTATGCTCTTTAAAATTTTTACCATGTGCCTGTATTAACTTTTAATAAAACAAACTACTTAAAATTATATGAATAAACATAAAAGGAGTTCCAGGCAAACATATTCTATCTTTATAATTAATTTTGAGTATGAGACTCATAAATAGTTTGACTGGATCCTGGGAGAACCCAAATGTTTTCCCAAGTAGAAAAAGGTTTTTAATGGTTTGTTTTTGTTTTGCTTTTTCTTAAAGCATGAGCAGTTCATTGTTTGTTTTTTAAGAAGGACTTCTTTCAAAGAGCTGAAAGCACACACGTTTTATATAATAGATCAGTGCTTCTCAAATGTTTATATATATACGTATATGTATATATATATACACCCACTGCCATCGAGTCAATTCCGATTCATAGTGACCTTATAGGACAGAGTAGAACTGCCCCATAGAGTTTCCAAGGAGCTCCTGGTGGATCTGAACTGTCGGTCTCTTGGTTAGCAACTGTAGCACTTAACCACTACACCACCAGAGTTCCCATACACACACACACACACACACACACAGATCACCTGGGAATCTTGTTAAAATGCATGTTTGGGTCCAGAATGTCTGGATGTGGCCAAAGAAGCTGCATTTCTAATTAGCACTCAGGTGATGCTAGTGCTGCTTTTATACTTGAACCACACTTTAAATAGGAAGAAATCATTTTCCAGGAAAGCATAAATGAATCCCTTCTTTTGCTATGTGCCCTCAATCTATTCTCTTATGTCTTCACTGGTAAAAATTGGTCACAATCTCAGGTGTGAAGACTCTTACCTACAGCATGGAACAAAAACTGGATTAGAAGTTTTCTACCTTGGCTTCTTACCTCTACTGCTCATGTGGGGAGATGGTTTCTAGCTCAATTTTCTACCCTCTTGGCCTGAACAGAGGGGCTTATACAACTATCGTTCTCTTCAAGCCTGGATAATGACACGCAGGAAAACATCAGGCATTAAATTTCCACACGTGATTAAAGAATGAAAGAATGGCAATCACTCTAAAGGGGGGGGAAAGCAGAAACAATGGTGAAAGTTGGATTGGCACCTGTCAAGGGGAATTGGTATTATGAAGAGCTCCACCCTCTGCTTCTTGATTGGCTCTGAAGGTTGGGAACATGTGGTAAGGCTACAGAACAACATGGTTTCTAATTGCCCTGATTGATTGAGGCACAGTGATTGAGACAAGCTTAATCTAAGCACTGCAAATTGTCTATTCACAATGGGAGGCCTCCAGCAAACCCACTTTCTGGTTGGTTACAATAAATCAAAATGTGCTAAACTCCAAGATTTTCCTAACAGAGAATAAGAGATGGGCAAATTCCATCAGCTTCCATCAGGAGCCAGAGAACAGCTCCAGGTGGGCTCTTCCCAAATCTGCACGAGGGGTAGATGGGCATAACCCGGGGACATTGACTCAAAAGGCACCAGTTTTTACCTTTTTATCAATGACCCCCATATTTGTACCTTCCTGCCGCAAAAAGAAGTTCAAAGTCATTGAGTTCTGGATGGCTGTGGGTGTGTTTGCTTCCTCCATTAAGCTTACCCATGTTTCCATGCCAGAAAAAGTACTTATTTTGACTTTTGGACTCTAGGAATTTTGAAACAATATGCAGTTAGAAATAATGCTACAGTGCACATAACAATTTAAGTGCAAAGATTGTCATTATGTTAATCTTTTTTTATAACAATGAAAAAGAAGGAAACTAGGTAAAAAAGAGAGCATTGGCTGAAACAATGATGGTCTGTCAGACAATAGAGTAACAGGAAGCCATTAAAAATCATAGTTTCCAAGAATGTATAGTGGATTAAAAAAGTAATGTTCTCCTAGGACATTTTTCCCTTGTTTCTTTTTTTTTTCTCCTTTCCTTGTATATAATGGCAACTAATTTTTTTTCTAATTAGAAAATGATTGTCAAATCTATTCAATAATGCTGCTAGACTTGGGGAACCTGATGAGAAGATTATCATTATAGAGGGACAGGTAAGTGACCTTGATTGGAGCAGGGATTAGTTTCCATCAGCCTCAAAGGGCCCATCAGTCCTACTAATGTACCTGAGTGCATTTGAGTGTAAATATAGAATAATGTAACATTGTGTATCAACTCTTGCCATAAGCTATAAAAAATAATGTATTCCACAAAGACAATAGCTGATCCAAACTAATGGCATGCTAAATGCTACTTTTGGAAAGGGGAGGATAATTTTGCACCGAGAGTAAAGCCAACAAACTGAATCCAACTTTATTTATGTTTCACTGTATTTAGGCTTGTCCCTTCTGCCCCCAATGTTCCAAAGACTCTTTGATATTTATGAGCTTTAGATCTCTTTCTCCAAGCTGTTTGGCTGTTAGGGCTGACAGTCTTAGGCTCTCTTGTTCTTTATGAAAGCTTTAGGAAGTTGCTGTTCTTGCAGTTTTTCTCTGAATCAGAAAGTTATTTCCTTTCTGGGCCAAAAATGTACTGCAGTGGCAACAAGTTGATGAGTTGAGGTGGATTAGACGAAAAGTTAGAAATAAAAGCAGTGGACGAGGAGGAAAATTCATTAATTAATATGAGTTCTTGAAATACCACAGTTCAATTATAAGAACAGTTATCATTTACTTATTGTCTATTCTACTTTGGCTTTTTTCATATTTTATTTCTAATCTTTACAATAATTACAAGCCGTTGATATTAGCACTTCTATTTCTGAATGAGGAAGCTGCAATTCAGTTAAGAAAGTTTTCCGGTTGTCCGTGGTAGAAAAATTGGAGCCTGGGCTCCATGACACCAAACGCACTACTTGAAGTGATATTACAGGAACTCATATGTTGCCAAAAAAATTCAGAAGAAGGGGAAATGGAACCCATCTATGATCATTACAGAAAGCTTCATGGAGGACCAGAGATGATTAGAACGTGTAATAATGGAAAGAGGAACCCCTGGGAGGTGCAAATGGGTAACACACTTGGCTGCTAACCAAAAGATCAATGGTTTGAGTCCACCCAGAGGCTCCTCAGAAGAAAGGCCTGGTAATTTAATTCCAAAAAAAAAAAAAAATCAGCCATCGAATGCCCCATGGATCTCAGTTCTACTCTGACATGACTTGGAGCTGACTCAAAGGCAACTAGTAATGTTGGAGACAGGCAGGCCATAATAAGGGGACAGAAAAGAAAAAGGGATGAAACATATTCAGACCGTGCAGATATGCATGCTGCAGACAGTTTGTGGAAACCCTGATGGCGTAGTGGTTAAGTGCTACGGCTGCTAACCAAAGGGTCGGCAGTTCGAATCTGCCAGGCACTCTTTGGAAACTTTATGGGGCCGTTCTACTCCATCCTAGAGGGTCGCTATGAGTTGGAATTGACTCGATGCCACTGGATCTGGGTTAGAGAGTTTGTGTAGAAAAAGAGATGAGTATGTATGTAAGTCATTTGCCTCTTTGCCCTCAAATCTCCTCCCCACCCTTCGTCAGTCTACTTTTATCACAAACTACATTTCCCAAGCATCCTCACCCAATAGACCCAATAGTTGCATGCAGTCAGTGGGACACACTGACAGGAGTTTGGAGCTATGAGGATAGGAGATGTGTGGGTATTTCTCCACTTCCCTTGGCCTCAGGCTAGGTCTCTGGCACTTCCTGAGCCTTCCTTGTGGTTCCAGGTGGTTCATCTTTCCACCATCTCAATTCCTGTAGAGCAGCCTCCACCTAGGACTCAGCTCCCTACAGGTCCTTCCTCCCACACTCTCCCTCCTGCTTGCTGATTTTTTTTTATTGTGCTTTAACTGAAAGTTTACAAATCAAGTTAGTCTCTCATACAAAAATTTATATACACCTTGTTATACACTCCTAATTGCTCACCCCCTAATGAGACAGCACGCTCATTCCCTCCTCTCTCTCTTTCCTTGTCCGTTCTGCCAGCTTCTAACCCCCTCTGCCCTCTCATCTCCCCTCTGGATAGGAGATACCAACATAGTCTCAAGTGTCTACTTGATCCAAGAAGCTCATTCTTCACCAGCATCTTTTTCTATCCCATTGTCCAGTCCAATTCCTGTCTGAAGAGTTGGCTTTGGGAATGGTTCCTGTCCTGGGCTAACAGAAGGTCTGGGGGCCATGACCACCGGGGTCTTTCTCGTCTCAGTTAGACCATTAAATCTGGTCTTTTTACAAGAATTTGGGGTCTTCATCCCGCTGCAGTCCTGCTCCCTCAGGGGCTCTCTGTTGTGCTCCCTGCCAGGGCAATCATCGGTTGTAGCTGGGCACCTTCTTGTTCTTCTGGTCTCAGGCTGATGTAGTCTCTGGTTTATGTCTGCCTGATGATCTTGACTCCTAGACTCTAATTAATAAAAGTCATCTTCTCCCCATGTATTTCCAGCCTCAGCATGGTGGCAGCTTCCTGACTCCTCACCTTATAATTGCAGGGCACAGGGCAAAATTCTACTTTGAGGAGGAGACAGCTCTTTTGCAGTCATGTTTTGAGTCCTTTCCATATTGAAGGGCTCAATCTTCCAGCACTATATCAGGGAGTATTCAGCTACTATCTATAAGGATTTCACTCGCTTTTTTTTTTTTTTTCCTGAAAGTAGATTACCAGGTCCTTCTTCCTCCTCTGTGTTAGTCTAGAAGCGCCACTGAAATCTGTCCACCATGGGTGACCCTGGCAATATTTGAAATACCATTGGCATAGCTTCCAGCATCATAGCAACATGCAAGCCACCACAGTACAATCAATTGACCTCAAAATAGAGTCAACCTTAATGAAGTGGCTGAAGTGAAGATTTCACATCTTCATTTGTAACTGGAAACATGGAAGGAGAGACCAATCCTTAGAGAAGGACACCATCCTTGGTGAAGTACGAAGTTCAGGGAAAAAGAGAAAGACCCTCAATGAGACAAATTGACACAGTGACTGCGACAATGGGCTAAAACATACCTACTATTGTGAGTATGGTACAGGACTGAGCGGTGTTTCATTTTGTCATCCATAGTGTCACTATGAGTTGAAACTGACAAAATTGTACCTAGCAATGACAGGGCAAAATGAAAATGGAGGAAAAATGTTAAAAGTACGATAATATAAATTTTGTTCTGTTCTTCTACGTTTTCTCTCTCTCTCATTCTTTCAACTTGTCATTTTTTTTCTTATTTTTATTAGCTATTTAATGTTTTTCTAAGTAAAAATAAATTGAAATATTAATTATAGGCATAAATTTTACCATATATCTTTATATTGTGCAATGACAGTTTTAAATACAATGTAACAACATTAAAGTCATATGCAGAATCACTATAGGGGACACATATATTGCACATCACCTCTCTGTTCATGTAGATGCTTCCTTGTCTCATCAGAGTTTACACACAAAACTCAAGTTCAAAGATAAAATGATTAAGAATTTCAAGTTAACAACAGAAGATCATAAGAGTATTGCACCAAGCATGGAGCCCTTTTAAGTGCAAATGCACAGACCCCATATCCTTGAAACTGACCCTGCCTTACCTTTTCCTATTGTCAAATCTTCCAGCACCCTCTAGTTCCCCTTTTTAATTCCCTATATTGAATTCTTTGCCATGGACTCTGTTTCCTGACTGAGCCATGTCTGATGTAGATAAACCTCAAAATGTAGATAGAGATAAATCGTGGAAGGCCTTAGAGAGGAGAACTACAGGCAAAAGAAAGCTAAGTGCTCTGTGGACGGTAATGGGCAAGGGAGTAAGAAAAGGCTGACATACCAAGTGTTAGATTTAGACATTTTTGATACTGAGAAAGGGCCAAACGAAAAACAAAAAAAAAAAAAACACTTATTTCTGTGGAGTTCAGACTGATTCATGGCAACTCCATTTGTGGCACAAACAGCTGCACTTGACTTCTAACCTAAAGATTGGTGGTTTGAATCCACCAGTGATACCAAGGAAGAAAGGCCTGGTGATCTACTTCCATAAAGATTATATCCAAGAAGACCCTCCGAGGCAGTTCTACCCTGAAACACATGAGGTCATCATGTGTTTTAACCAAAGCCGTGTCTAAAGATAACCAAGAAATCAACCCCCCCTTTTCCTCTTTCCCAATCTATCTGCAGGGTGGTTGGTGTCTACAGCTGGTATGCGACCCATCTAGCCTCATTGCATATGGTACTTCAACCCCAAATTCATATTCTAATTGAAGAGCAATTTGATATTATTTGTGTGTTTACCAAGCCCAGCAATTAATTTGTTGGAAGGGAAATACATTACTTTTCCTTAGCATCTTTTCATCCTTCTTATTCCCCATTCTCAGTTCACACAGTTTAGGTGGAGCCATTTTTGGATTCCCCCAAAACAGAACATAAAGGCAAAGACTTGTGTGCAGTTAGTTAATTTGGGAGGTGATTTGAAGAGCAGGTGAAGGAGTGGAGAGACAGAGAGAGGAAAAGTCTATACAGGGTCTATCCAGTGGGCAACTAGAACAAAATCCTACTGAGACCCTCTAAAGAACCTATAAGAATGGAACCTACAATTCCACAAGAAGACACATAATAATTATTGTCCCTCTGAAGTCACTGGTCTTACAAAATTCTACTATGTGATCTCTGGCATCGTTTCTATCACCAAGTCCATATTTTCCAACCACGGTTTCTTTTCCTTGGTTTTCAGCTTTTGCATTCCAATCACCAGCACTTATCAATGCATCTTGATTGCACATTTGATAAATTTCAGATTGCAGAAGTTGATAAAAATCTTCAATTTCTTCATCTTTGGCCTTAGTGATTGGTGTGTAAATTTGAATAATAGTCATATCAACTGGTCTTCCTTGTAGGCATATGGATATTATCCTATCACTGACAGAATTGTACTTCAGGATAGATCTTGAAATGTTCTTTTTGACGATGAATGCAATGCCATTCCTCTTCAAGTTGTCGTTCCTGGCATAGTAGACCACATGATTGTCTGATTCAGAATGACCAATGCCAGTCCATTTCAATTCACTAATACCTAGGATATCGATGTTTATGTGTTCCATTTCATTTTTGACAATTTCCAACTTTCCTAGATTCATACTTTGACATTGCACATACCGATTATTAATGGATTTTTTGCATCTGTTTCTTCTCATTTTGAGTCATGCTACATCAGCAAATGAAGGTCTTGAAAGCTTGACTCCATCAACGTCATTAAAGTTGACTCTGCTTTGAGGAGGCACCAGTATATTGACAGGGAGCTGCCAGAAATTCAAGCGGCATTCAGGAAAGGACATGGAACCAGGGATATCATTGCTGATGTCAGGTGGATCCTGATTGAAAGCAAAGGATACCAGAAAGATGCTTACATGTGTTTTATCAACTATGCAAAGGCATTCGACTATGTGGATCATAACAAATTATGGATAACATTTTGAAGATGGGAATTCCAGAGCACTTAATTATGCTCATGAGGAACCTGTACATAGATCAAGAGTCAGTCATTGGGACAGAACAATGGGATACTGTGTGGTTTAGAGTCAGGAAAGGTGTGTGTCAGCATTGTATCCTTTCATCATACCTACTCAATCTGTATACTGAGCAAATAATCCAAGAAGCTGGACTCTATGAAGAAGAATGGGGCATCAGGATTGGAAGAAGACTCATTAACAACCTGTGTTATGCAGATGACACAACCTTGCTTGCTGAAAGTGAAGAGGACTTGAAGCACTTGCAGATGAAGATCAAAGACCACAGCCTTCAGTATGGATTACACCTCAACATAAAGAAAACAAAAGTCCTCACAACTGCAGCAGTGAGCAACATCATGATAAATGGAGAAAAGATTGGAGTTGTCAAGGATTTCATTTTACTTGTATCCGCAATCAATACGCATGGAAGCAGTAGTCAAGAGATCAAAAGACCCATTGCATTGGGCAAATCTGTTGCAAAGAACCTCTTTTAAAGTGTTGAAAAGCAAAGATGCTACCTTGAAGACTAGGGTGTGCCTGACCCAAGCCATGGTGTTTTCAGTTATCTCGTATGCATGGGAATGCTGGGCAATGAATAAGGAAGACTGAAGAAGAATTGACACCTTTGAATTGTGTTGGCAAAGAATATTGAGTATATCATAAAAAAAAAAAATAGACTACTAAAAGAACGAACAAATCTGTCTCGGAAGAAGTACAACCATAATGCTCCTTAGAAGCAGGGATGATGAGGATACATCTCACATAGTTTGGACATGTTATCAGGAGGGATCAGTCCCTGGAGAAGGACATCATGCTTGGCAAAGTAGATGGTCGGTGAAAAATAGGAAGACCTTCAAAGAGATGGATTGATGCAGTGGCTGCACCAATGTGCTCAAGCATAACAATTTTGAGGATGGCACAGGATGAGGCAGTATTTAGCTGTGTTGTACATAGGGTTGCTATGAGTTGGAACCATCTCGATGGGACCTAACAACAACAACAATTGAAGTCTGGGAGGTAAGAGCAGCCCTCCATGGATTCTGTCTCTCAGTAATTGAGGGGTGCCCCAAGGATATCAGTGTTCATTCATGTCTGTGGCTTCAGAGAAATTCCTGATACAGAACAACAGATGTACCAGGCACTTGAGGCCCTTAGATCCAGGATTGGGTCCAGGTTAAACTAAGCAGCTTGGCTATTGCCTTCCATAGGGTTACAGTGAAAATGGTGGTTGGCTCAAGAAGAACATGTAACTCAATTATAGTCGATGATAGTGAGAATATATCTTTAACAATTGGGAGGAGGAAAAAAAAATTACTTTTTTCCACTGGGTTTGGAAGCATGAGAATGTAAGACCTGGAGAACTGCAGGCAACTTGCAACCATGCAGGAAGTGATAACACAGTACAAATAGAGTCGAGAGACAAGAACACAGAAATTGGATCCTCATAATACTACCTGTGCCACTGAAATTAGTAGTGCCTGAAGTCAGACCCCACCACCTAGATTTCTAACTTTTTCAAGCTAATAAACATTGTATTTGCTAGGCCAGTTAGAGCTGAGTTTGCTACTGAAAGACTGTTCCAGGCCAGTCCAGTTCTCATCAAGTTGAATTCTGACTCATGGTGGCCTCATGTGTGTCAGAGGAGAACTAGTTTTTACTAGCGATTTTGTCCTCTGGCGGGTTAATCTAACATTCATTAAATCCGTTGCTGTGGAGTTGATTCCGATTCACAGAGACCCTATAGGACAAAGTAGAACTGTCCTCTAGGGTTTACAAGGAGCAGATAGTGGATTCAAACTGCCTACCTTTTGGTTAGCAACCTAGTTCTTAACCACTGTGTCACCAGGGCCCCGTTCTTAAAGTTTAGCACACATAATAATCATCTGAAACTGTTGTTGAAACAGAGATATCTGTGCTATATCCCATCCTGAGATTCTGAGGCAGTAGGTCTGAGGTGGGGCTGATGCTATGGGTATGGGACCATACTCTGATTAGCACTGTTATGGGAGTCTCTGGGTGGTGCAGGTGGTTAACGAGTGCAACTGCTAATCAAAAGATTAGAGGCTCAAGTCTACTCAGAAGCCCCTAGGAAGAAAGGCCTTTCCAAACAATCAACCATTGAAAACCCTCCAGAGGACAAAATCACTAGTAAAAACAATTTTTAAAAATCAGCATGTGCACTAGAAGCCCTAATACATGGCATAAACAGTACACAAAACATTACCAACAATGCAGAAGAGAAACTAGATAACTGGGAGCTTCTAAAAATTAAACAGCTATGCTCACCCAAAGACTTCACCAAAAGAGTAAAAAGATTATCTACAGACTGGGAAAAAGTTTTTAGCTATGACATTTCTGATCAGAGTCTGATCTCTAAAATCTACATGATACTGCAAAAATTCAACTACAAAAAGACAACCCTATTAAAAAATGGGCAAAGGATATGAACGGGCACCATTTAGGTAGTAGGTAACAGATACATGAGGAAATGCTCACGATCATTAGCCATTAGAGAAATGCAAATCAAAACTACAATGAGATTCCATCTCACCCCACCAAGGCTGGCATTAATCCAAAAAACACAAAATGATGAATGTTGCAGAGGTTGTGGAGAGACTGGAACACTTATACACTGCTAGTGGGAATGTAAAGTGGTACAACCACTTTGGAAATGGATTTGGTGCTTCCTTAAAAAGCTAGAAGTAGAGCTACCATACAATCCTGTAATCCCACTCCTTGGAATATATCCTAGAGAAATAAGAGCCTTTACACGAACAGATATATGTACACCCATGTTCATTGCAGCACTGTTTACAATAGCAAAAAGATGGAAGCAACCAAGGTGCCCATCAACAGAAGAATGGATAAATAAATTGTGGTATATTCACACAATGCAATACTGATCACCAATAAAGAACAGTGATGAATCTGTGAAACATTTCATAACATGGAGGAATCTGGAAGGCATTATGCTGAGTGAAATTAGTTAGTTGCAAAAGGACAAATATTGTGTGAGACCACTACTATAAGAACTCAAAAAATAGTTTAAACAGAGAAGAAAATATTCTTTGATGGTTACGAGAGTGGAGGGGAGGCAGGGGCAGGGGTTTTCACTAATTAGGTAGTAGATAAGAACTATTTTAGGTAAAGGGAGAGACAACACACAATACAGGAGAGGCCAGCACAACTGGACTAAACCAAAAGCAAAGAAGTTTCCTGAATAATCTTAACACTTCAAAGCCCGTGTAGCAGGGGTGGGGGTTTGGGATCGATGGTTTCAGGGGACATCTAATTCAATCGGCATAATAAAATCTATTAAGAAAACATTCTGCATGCCACTTTGGAGAGTGGTGTCTGGGGTCTTAAACGCTAGCAAGCGACCATCTACAATGCATCAATTGGTCTCAACCCACATGGAGCAAAGGACAGTGACGAACACCAAAGACAAGATAATTATGCACCCAATAGACAGAAAGGGCCACATAAACCAGAGACTACATCAGCCTGAGACCAGAAGAACTAGATGCTGCCTGGCTATAACTGATGACTGCCACAGAGAACCCCTGAGGGAGCAGGAGAGCAGTAGGATGCAGACCCCAAATTCTTGTAAAAAGACCAGACTTAATGGTCTGACTGAGACTAGAAGGACTCTAGACCTTCTGATAGCCCAAGACAGGAACCATTCCCAAAACCAACTCTTCAAACAAGGATTGGACTGAACTATGGGATAGAAAATGATACTGGTGAAGAGTGAGCTCCTTGGATCAAGCAGACACGAGACTATGTGAGCAGCTCCTGTCTGGAGAAGAGATGAGAGGGCAGAAGGGGGCAGAAGCTGGCTGAATGAACAAGAAAATAGAGAGTGGAGGGAAGGAGTGTGCTGTCTCATTAGAGGGAAAGCAACTAGGAGTGTATAGCAAGGTGTATATAAGTTTTTCTATGAGAGACTAACTTGATTCATAAACTTTCACTTAAAGCACAATAAAATTTTTGTTTTAAAAGTCAGCATATAAAGCATATAAAGAAAAAAAGACAAAAAGACCCAATGCGATTATAAAAGGAGTTTGATATTTGGAGCCAGGGACAGCTGCTTTCACTGTATAGAGCCAAAAGCAATCACAATAATTTTAAGAATTGCTGGGTGACCTGAAAGGGCACTGCAGATACAACAGCCATATATTTTTCATTTTTCCTCATTAAGCTTTTAGATTTTTAGATTAAACTTTTAGATTTTAGTGCTGTCTCTTTAGAGGTTTGAAAGCTGAAAAATGAAGACAAGGGCCTTAGATTTATTTCTTTGGCTTTTACTGATTTTGAACCAAACTAGACACCGGAACAATTACAGTGAATTTTTCTTTTTCTTTTATTTTCCTCATGGCAAGAGGGTCTGATGCAACTTCATTTATACCCTCCTAGCCCCTTGCGTTTGCTAATGCTACTAAACATGGTCGTGTTTCAGACCCTGAATGGTAAAACATAATTGTTTTCTATTATAAGGTTCCCTGAAAATCATCACTCTGAGGAGTTATGGGAGGGAAATATACCCCAAATTTGGTGATTTTTTTTCTGTATAGCTACATAAGGAAACAAACCTTGGTTTATTAGCCAAGTTCATGGCTGCAGTCGAATCTCATTAAGTTGGTAGGTTTTTGGGGAAGACCCATATTCATTAAAGAAAAGATGAATTAAGAACTTTTATAAAAGGAATAAAGATCTATTATTCCTTGGTATGAATCTGTTAAAAAATTGCTTCCAAGCAGAAGTCCTGCAGAATCCCTTCTAATTCCTAGTTAAGATTTTCAGATTCATTCACACTCAGTATTAGGTCCAAGAAAATGGTTGAGCTTCTGAAATTGCTTAAACAATGCTTCTCTCAAATATTACATTACACAGTTGCAGGCAAAAGTCTTTCATCATAGATTTAGGCAGTTCCCGACTCCCTCAGGAACGATGTTACCAGGACTTTTAAAATCAGTTTCAGAATCTCAGAAAATATTTTCCATAGAGATTAAGTCACCTTTCCTTAAAAGGTGATTAGTTCTCAGATTGATATAGAATGCTTTGAGCTTATAAAACCCTACTTCCTCTTCCCTCTGGGCACAGGGCTAAACTGTGTCTCCAGTCTCCCTTGCAGTGGGTGGGGGTCATACACTCTGGCCAAGGGAATGAGAGTAAAAGTGATACACACTACTTCCAGGCCTGCCCTAAAACTTGTTGCCTTGGAGTCGATTCCAACTCAGCCACCCTATGGGACAGAGTAGAACTGCTGCACCGGATTTCCAAGGAACAGCTGGTGGATTTGAAATGCCAAACTTTTGGTTTGTAGCTGAGCTCTTAACCACTAGGACACCAGGGCTCCCTAAACCAAAAAAAAAACCCGTTGCTGTCAAGTCGATTCCCACTCGTAGAGACACTACATATCTCCCACGCCATTCTCCACACTGTTTCATTTCCCTTGTCTTCTGACCAGATAATGGAAGGCTCCAAGGCCCTAAGGCAGGGGCCTGCATACTGCATCCTGTGGGCTGGCCTCTTGTTTTCATAAATAAAGTTTTATTGGAACACAGTCATGCCCGTTTATTTATGCATTTTTTTATGACTGCTTTTGCATAAATAATGGCAGTAGTTGTAACAGAGACTGTATGGCTCAAAAATCCAAAATATTTGCTACCTGGACCTTGAGAATTATAGGTTGCCAACCTCTGTCCTGGGAGATACTGAAAACAATAGGTCGGAGGAGCCTCAGTCACTGAATGACTGACTGGGTGAACTAGTTCCCTTTGCCCCTCCAGTGACACACAATATAATACAATATGATATGCTATATGATAAACCATATACAATATATGATATATGATACAATATGATATGATACCACAAAGTATGGTATGTTATGGTTTAATATATGTGAAATAAGCAAGAAATAAAATCCCTTTTAGTTAAATGTTGAAATTTGGGGAGATAAGAACAGATGGGAGCCCTGGTGATGCAATGGTTAAGAGCTACAGCTGTTAACCAAAAGGTCAGCAGTTTGAATTCACCAGCCACTCCTTGGAAACCCTATGGCACAGTTCCACTCTGTCCTATAGGGTCGCTATCTATGTGTTGGTTTGGTTTTTGGTTAAGAACAGATACAAATGCTGGTTTTTGTTACAGCATTTGTGCTATCCCAACTTACAGATCAGGGTGTTGTTAGCTACCACTGAGTCAGCCCCCCACTCGTGTGACCCCATACACAAAAAAACAAAATGCTGCCTGGTTGTGGATCAGACTGTTGTGATCCATAGGGCTTTTCGTTGGCTGATTTTTGTAAGTAGATTGCCAGGCCTTTCTTTCTAGTCCATCTTAGTTTGGAAATTCTCCTGAAACCTATTCAGCATCACAGCAACATGAAAGCCTCCACTGACAGACAGGTGTTGATTGCACATGGAATGCCTTGGCCTGAAATCAAACCAGCTCTTCTACATGGAAGGCGAGAATACTACCGCAGAATCAGGATAGGCCACAAAAATTATTTAAGTTATAAAGATGATACACCCATTGACAGCCAGTTGATTTTGATTTATAGTGACTCTATAGGACAGAGTAGAACTGTCCCACAGGGTTTCTAAGGCTGTAAATCTTTATGGAAGCACACTGCCACATCTTTCTCCCATAGAACAGCTGGTGGGTTTGAACCCCTGGTCTTTAGGTTAGTAGCCAAGTGCTTAACCACTGCGCCACCAGGGCTCTCTATAAAAATAGTGGAGTAAAAAAAATAGTAAAACTGACCCCTAAATCATTCTAGGCTTTCCTACACTCTGTGCCTGATCCAGATCCTCTTTGAACTATGTCAGGAAGGAGGGTATGGAGAAGGTAAGGACTTTGGCACCCTGGCTGACCCCACAGAAGCTGGTTCTAAAGTAGGAGGCATCAGTACTGATGGGGAGGTTGGGTGATGGAGGCAGGATTATTCTTACTTGGGATTGTTTCAAGTTGCAGTCATGTGTTGGCATCTGTCCACACTACAAAGGAAATCTTTACACTAAGAACTAAAAATGAATAGCAAAAATGTGGACCCTTAAAAAATGATTTTGTTGTATGTTGGAAACAGCCTGTTTTGAGTCCAGAAGAACCTATTCTTCTTAAAATGGAGAAATATATTATTTTCCTCTCCCATTTAAAAATAATATTTTTTCCAAGCTCTTGTTTTTCAATTCCTATGGATTCAATCTTCCCCAAGAGCTCTGAAATACTTAGATTTTATTTTATTGTCTTTCCTGCAACACACGTTTGCTACATCTTTCTTGTGTTTTGCTGGTATTATAACTCCTTTGGAATGAATCCTAGCATCTCCAGTGTTACACTTGGAGACTTGGAAAGCAGACCAGACATTTTCTCTACATTAATAGGCAGAAAAGTTCTGTCCTCAGGGTAGCTTTCTGATTGCTGATTATAATAACCAGTGCCACTTACACAATAAAGTTTTATGTGAATGTTTTTATTGTCTACCCCCTGGAAAATTATAGCTGTTCCTCAACCAGCAGATGTGGAAGACCGCAGGCTGGGTACATCTGTTCCCCTTTTCATGGTCACTCTGGTTCTTACTTCAGCAGAGAGGCACGTTTCCCAAGTTGTTACTGTAAATCAAATCTAGGTAACAGGATGGGATTGCAAACATATTTGTGGCTCAGATTCCTTTTGTCTAAACTGACCTCTGTCTATCTTTTGTTCATTACAGTTGCAAAAGACTTCCCCCTTTGCTGGCATGTCTTAGTATGGGTTCCTCCAGAGGCTGACCCTGGGTAAGAATTTCAGTATTAGTAGTTTAACTTAGTGGTGATCCCAAGAAACATTGGTAAGGTTGTGGGGGAAGTAAGGGAGGAAAAACTAGGCAGCCAATAAAACGTATGTTATCAAGTCAGTGGAGTCCATGGGCGGTGCAAATTGTTAACTTTGTCAGCTGCTAATCTAAAGATTTTTGGTTCAAGTCCACCTAAAGGCACCTCAGAAGAAGGGCCTAGAGATCTACGTCCAGAAAATATCAGTCATTGAAAACCTTATGAAGCACAGTTGTACTCTGACACACATGGGGTCGCTGTAAGTTGGAATCAACTGTTACGCAACTGGTATCAAGCCAGTCACCCTGTAAGCAACTGGGGCTCAATCCCAATGGGGAATTCTAAAGCCCAGTGTAGAGTATGCCTCAAAATCCACTAAAAAAATGAGAAGCTAGGGTTCATAAACACCAGTTTCCCTCAGTCAGTGGTTGAGAACAGCCTTTCAGTGGCGTCAGTTCCTTTGAACTTCCGGTGTTTGCTGCATGGGCGGGCAAAGTGGGCTTCCTCACCCAGAGAAAGCCCTCAGGCTCAGATGCAAATGCTGGCTTGAATATTGAGCTTCTGTGCACCAAAGTGAAAAGGAGAGGGGATGTGGACAAGCACTGATAGCATCTGCTACTCAGAAGAAGAATCAAAGTCACCTCAGGACTTTTCCTCAGGTCTGAATTAATTGGCAGGTTCAAAGATAAAAATATGCTCTGGGATAAAGGGTTTTTGAGAGCCTTCCTCCACATGGATCTATCCCTCATTCAAGGGTATCTATGTAGGTGAACGAGATATATTGATTTACTTGTAAAAAAAAAACGTGGCTTCGGGGTGCTGAGAAGGACAGTTGTCACCCAGAATCTTCCTTTTTCAGGGCCTTGATACCTGAAATTCCAAAATTAATTGGACAGTTTTTCTCACAATTAAATAATAAATGCTCTGTTGGCACAGAAAGTTAAAAAAAAAAAAAAAAAAAGAACCCTTAACCTGCATTGCCGAGTGAATAAGCTTATTTAAACCGTTTCCCAAGAGGTTTGATATGGGAAGAGCTGTAGATGAAGTCGTGTGTGTTTGTGTGTGTGTGTGTGGTCTATGTATTATATGCGTGCGTATTGATTGTATGTTTAAAGTGTGTGTGTGTCTCTGTGTGATGTGTGTGTGTACATGAGGACCTTGCCCACTCAGATCAGCACATGCATGTGTGAGTATCACTGAAGATGCAAAGGTTCAAGTTTCCAAGAGCATTTCTGTCTTCTCCTAAGATCCTCACCACTTTGATAGTCTTAATTTGCAGTCCCCAACCTCAACCCCATCTAAAACCCCATTGCCTTCTTGTTGATTCCAACTCATACTGACCCTATATAACAGAGTATAGCTGCCCATAGGGCTTCCTAGGCTATAATCTTTAAGGAAGCAAACATCTTTCTTCCATGGAGTGCCTGGTGGGTTTGAATTGCCGACCTTTCAGTTAGCAACCTAGTGCTTAAACACTGCGCCACCAGGGCTCCTGACACCCCATCTAGTGTTCTTGAATTCCTGCTGCTTTACTGTAGATGCTGCCACTGTGAGGGGGTGGGACCTGAAGTACTCTTATGGTCTCAGATGACTTAATAACGGGCCATTGTCTTGGAGCCCTGGTTACACAACGATTAGTGATATGCTCCTAACCAAAAGGTTGGCAGTTAAAATCCACCAGCTGCTCCTTGGAAACCGTACGTGGCAGTTCTCCTCTGTCTTCTGGGATTGCTATGGGCAGGAATTGACTCAATGGCAATGGGTTTGGTTTTGGGTTTTTGTCATGGATCTCCAGAGACCAATAGAAAAGGCTCATGCCTAGACCAGAAGGGTTCCCAGTTAATCAAGTGGTTATAGTGCTTGGCTGCTAACCAAAAGGTCGAACCCACCAACCGCTCCAAGGGAGAAAGATGTGGCTATCTGCGTCTATAAAAATTTACAGCCTTGGAAACCTTATAGGGCAGTTCTGCTTTGTCTTAAAGTGTGGCTCTGAGTTGGAATCCACTTGATGGCAGTAGGTTTTAATTCAAGTGAAGACTGTGAAACAAATTGCCTTAAGCAAGAAGACTAGAGGTTTCCTGAAACTTTGAGAAAATGAAGGGAGATTGTTGAAGAGCCAGAGTGAACCTGGGAGTTATCTATTTCCTAGTAAAAGTGCCTTCCTTCTTCCCAGTTTCCTTACATCCGTGAAGCACACGGATTCTCTTCCTATAACAAACAGAGCGTGCCATGACTGTTCTATATGCAGAAACCACCATCGCCACGGAACCAGTGGTTCCCAACCCTGGTTGTACTGTGGAATCACTTGGAGAATTTTAAAAACACCTACACCTTGATGAACCCCAGAGATTCTTATGTAACTGGTTTGGGAGCATCCTGGCCATTGGAACTTTTAAATCTCCCTAGGTGATTCTAACGCACCACCAGGACTGAGAACCACTGCCCTAAATTATCTCCATTTCAGAGTCTACCAAGAGCTGATGAGAGGGAATCCCACGAGTATCTTGGTTATTGCTGAACATTTAACTGGCATCTTAAAAGTACCATCTCCAGAATGACACTCATGATTTAGCCCCCCAAAGCCCAAATTTACTCCTACAGGCCTTCCCATCTCACTAAATGGAAGCTCCGTCCTTCCATTTGCCCAGGGCAAAAACCTTGGAGTTATTTTTAACTCCTCTCTCTCATTCTCCACACTGCCTCTGTCAATAAATATTGGAAATGTTACCTTCAAACTGGATCTGGAAAGGGACCCCTCTTATCATCTATGTCTCTCCCATTTGGTTCAAATTAACAATGTTTTTGCAATAACATATTGCAATAACCTCCTAACTCATCTTCCTACTTTTGTCTTTTCTATGCCACTTTCAGTCACTTAAGCCACAGTGAGCCTTATAAAACTTAAATCATATCCCTCTTGTTCAAATAGTCACTCATCCTACTGTGAATAAAACCGTAAGTCTTGCAAGACCCTGCATGATCTGTCCCCGGCTACTGTGGGTAGAGGGGATTCTTTTCTGGAAAGGATCCTGTAATCAAGAAAGTGTGAGAGAATTTAGGTTAAACAAAACTTAATAAGCCTGTAGGACTTTTCAAGACCTGTAATTCTCTAAGGATCATTATGATGTGTTCAAAGAGGTATTTTATGCAATGCCTTCAAAACTCAGTCAACAAACCCTTAACACTGTAGCTATCCTTACTTTCTTTTGGCTGACTTTGGCGTTAACAAGGTTTGGCACCCCATAAGAAAGGGAATGGGACTGGCCAGAGAAACCCCACATCTTCAACAGAAGTCAAAAGGGACTTGAAGGAGGGGATAGTCAAGATAAAACAGTGACACACAGTGTGTTTTAATTAGTTGACTTTTTTTATTTGAAAAGATGTATCTCTTTAAAATCGTAAAAAACATATTTTGATATTAGCTAGACTCAAGAAGTACTACTCAAATATGTTAAAAGTCTTTAATGAAGAGGTAGCATTTAAGTAAATTGATACCAAAAGTGTGAAGCAGGCTAAGCTTACTGATTTCTTGTTTTGTGGATAGAAGTCAGATTGTTTAAGATCCTATGGCTATTATACATACTGGAGCTGGAACAAAGCAAGGGATCACTGATTTGGGCTTTATGTGTGGAGAGAATTTTCTTTTTATCCCTGTGTAGCTTGAATCTCTCTGATAAGGTTCACTTTTCAAAACTAGAAACAGCTAAAATAAGCCTGCCATCCTAACTCATGGAAGTAACCGGTTTCAATACAGCACAGCCTCAGCTATGAATTTAACAACGTACCCCAGAGTTTTGGCCCCACAATGCCCCAGTTCCCGAGCTCTTATCTTATTTCCAGATGCTCTGAAGTTGGGCCATGGCCCCGTTGTCCTCTTCAGAGACCCACTCCTGTAGCTGTCCAAATGACATGACCCGTTCCTTTTTCAAAACTCAGTTTCTCTTCCTATCTTCCAGCTGAGCTCTAACAAACGACAGATGACATATTTCTAAAAACATAACACATCTGTTTTGTTTTAAATACATACCAAGATAAAGAAGGTTAAGCCAAACTTTGCCACCAAGGTTAAACCAAGAGAATGCCATTACGGTCACTTGATAGAAAAGGAAAACAATGTTTTCCCAAAATAATAGAGAGTTCACATTTCCCCCTTTAGCATTGGACAGCGAAAGGGGGAAACGTGATACTGCGAAAAAAGAACAGACTTCTTTGCAAATATCTTTGAAGCTATGGTTTTCAGTTAGATGAAGAGAAGGCAATTAAAGTTGTTTTAAGTTTAATTATAAATCAACAGAAACAACCGTTGTGCTCATTATTGGCTGATAATGAGTCATTTGCCATTTTGAATCATCCCAAATACCATTTCGCTTACACTTCCTACTCTCTAGATATTTTCACTAAGTTTTACTCTCAGTAACCAGTGTATGTGCTGGGCTTAAAAATTAAATGTTTTCATTTTCATTGTTTGCTAATATATGTTGTTGTTGTGTGCCATCAAGTCAATTCCAACTCAAAGAGACCCTACGTGACAGAGTAGAACTGCCCCATAGGGTATTCTTGGATGCAATCTTTACGGAAACAGATCTCCAGATCTTTCTCCCACAGAACTTCTGGGTGGGTTTGAACCACCAACCTTTAGGTTGGCAGCTGAACACCTAACCATTGTGCCACCAGGGTTCCTTTATTTATATATCCAGTCAGCGCACCCATCCCCCAGCTACCTTGAGTGTTGGCTGCTAACCAGCTTCTAGCTACCAACTTCTCTGTAGATTGCTCTCTGCCAAAAGGTAGCTGTCTCGCTAGGAAGGTTAAACCTCATCACACTTGGAGGTAGCCTGCAAGGGTACAAAGTACTTGGCCCTTTGCCTCAATGTGGGATCAATTTGGTGGTTCAATCCATCCCTCAGAGATTCTCTTAAGATCAGACTGAGGCTAATCTCCAGAAGGAAACACGTTTTGCCTAGCTCCCCGCTGTCCAGACTCTTGGACTCCCTTTCTCCTGAGAGCCCTCTCTCAATAAATTACACGCATTTTAACCTCCATTTCAGGCTCTGCTTCCAAGAAGCTGGCTTATAGCCTTAAACAAATTTTATTTTCTTGGCTTTTCGCAAACTTAACTTCTAATTCTACTTCTCGAAGTGTGTGTGTGTGTGTGTGTTTCCACTGGACATTTCTGCTCAGGACAAACATATCTAACCCCTCTTTCTTAAGTCACGTAAGCTGGTTACTCTGCACCAACTCTCACTCAGACCCAAAAGGCATCTTCTGCTTGGCCTCGTCACAGACTGCAAGTGCTCAGTCAGCACAACTCATCTTGCAATATGGCTCTGTTAGACTTGGAAATTCACTGGAGTGCTTCGAGAGAGGAATGTCTGAGGTTTGAACTTGGTGCTGGGATACCTAGGGACGATTCACATATTATTTACTGTGACAGAGCATGCTCAAGATCAAAACCGTCAGCCTGAAAAAGCATCGGCAGGAAGATGCTTCTTAACAGCACACTATTCTCTTTATGTGCATCCTGTCCCTTCTTACTGGGTCTTTGATGATCATTTGGGTAAAAGAAGGAGATAAGTAATGTACACAAGGTAGCAAAAGCTGATTAGAGCCTTTAATTGGAGGCTGGAGTCTAGTGGAGTTGGAATCACCCACTGTGAAAGTGCCAAGAACTCTAGGCAAAGTCAGAGCAGAGGTACTTTTTGGAGGGTGTAAATCTTTTGATTGTTTCTACCACAGGTGTCTTGAGAGTACAAAGAAGTTAGTTCTCATTCAGAAAGTAATAAAGAAGGAAATTTTGAATGTATATATATATTTATTTCATAATATGATGAGAAGTAGTCAAAAGCGTAGGATATAATATGCCAACAAGAGTAACCAGCTGAAATTTTATTAACTTAGGGATCCAGAACCATCTCAAGTGGTAATTTGTGTGGATGTGATAATGGGTGCAACATTCCTATAAAAGAAGACAAAAGACTGAGTTTGAGAAAGTTTAGAAAAAGGTGGATGTTCAGGAAGTTTAGAAGACTGGTGAAGTGAAACAGGATGGGAATATCCAAAAAAGAAATTTAAAACACATTTCTTTAATGTTTACTACAACTTTTTGTTCTTAAGTAATTTCATGTAATTTCAAATAAAATCCCATGAAATAAGTCACAACTTAATCTCTATCTTACAGATGAGAGAAAGAGTCTAAGGCAGATTAAAGTAATACCTCCAGGGTCACAAAATTTATGAGTAGCACAGGTGTTCCTAACGCCAAAGGCATCCTTATCCTTACGAAGTGATGTTAGAGGATGTTAGCTAACATGTTAAGTAGCAAGGCACAAGGAGCAGGGTACATGTGAGGAAGACTTGCTATGTGGGGCCTGGGGAAGGGGAATGAGCATTTGTACTGAATCCCACTGCTAAATGGAGGCTGAAAGTTTTTAGAGCAGTTAAAAGGTATCTAGTATAATGAGAAAAAAAAAAAAGTGTAGCCTCTGTTCCTAATCTGGTCAGGAATTTTGTGCAAATTAATGGACTTTCTGAGCCTTGGTTATTCTTCTCTTAAGTTGAATATATAAAGCCTTACATTTTAGAGTTGTAGTAAACATTAAAGATGATCTATGTATAAGGTCTGACACATAGTAGATGCTCGATAAGTTATAACGAATTAATTTGTTAGATTAATTTCTGAGGTGTGTGTCAGGGTTGTATCCTTTCACCATGTCTGTTCGATCAGTATGCTGAGCAAATAATCAGAGAAGCCGGACTATGTTAAGAAAGGGGCATCAGGATTGGAGGAAGACTCATTAACAACCTGTGTTATGCAAATAACAGAACCTTGCTTGCTGAAAGTGAAGAGGACTTGAGGCATTTACAGATGAAGATCAAAGGCCACAGCCTTCAGTATGGATTACACCTCAACATAAAGAAAACAAAAAATCCTCACAACTGGACCAATAAGCAACATCATAATAAGTGGAAAAAAAAAATGAGGTTGTCAAGGATTTCGTTTTACTTGGATTCACAATCAACAGCCATGGAAGTAGCAGTCAAGAAATCAAACAACATTTTGCATTGGGAAAATCAGCTGCAAGAGACCTCTTTAAAGCATTAAAAGGCAAAGATATCACCCTGAAGACTAAGGTGTGCCTGAACGAAGCCATGGTGTTTTCAATTGCCTCATATGCATGGGAAAGATGGGCAATGAATAAGGAAGACCAAAGAAGAATTCACACCTTTGATTTGCGGTGTTGGCGAAGAATATTGAATATACCATGGACTATCAAAAGAATGAACAAATCTATCTTGGAAGAAATACAACCAGAGTGCTCCTTGGAAGCAAAGATGATGAGACTGTGTCTCACGTACTTCGGACATATTGTCAGGAGGGTTCAGTCCCTGGAGAAGGGCATCACGCTTGGTAAAATAGAGGGTCAGCGAAAAAGAAGAAGACCCTGAAAGAGATGGATTGACACAGTGGCTGCAACAATGGGCTTAAGCATAGCAACAATTATAAGGATGGTACAGGACGAGGCAGTGTTTCGTTCTGTTGTTCATAGGGTCGCTATGAGTCAGAATTGACTGGACAACACCTAACAACAACAAACCATGAACAATATAGCCTGAGGCCCTGTACAAAAACCTGGCAGGGGGTAGGGGGCTTCTGATCACTCCTGATGGTCAAAGACCTGCAATCTCATTACCCAAACCCAGTGCCGTCGAGTTGACATTGAGGAGATGCAAATAACATTTACATGGTGAATAAGGAAATTTGTTAAAAGAAGCCAGAGATTACGTTCCAGGTCTCACCTGAAAATTAACTAAAGGTGACCTCCAGAGATGATCCCCTTCTCATGTATTGTAGAGTTGACCTAGAGTAGTTCAAGGACCAAGGTCATTCTTAAGGGATTTTTCAGGTCTGAGGCAAATCACCCTGAAGGACCCCTCAGTTCCATTTTATTTGGTAGTGAGTGACTTAAAAGTGAAGAAAAAAAAAAATACTTCAGGAACAAGATTTTATGATTTTCTGTTAAAGATTTATTTGTAATCATAATATTTCCATCTGTCATTAGTGCCCAGGAGTTCTCTTTACATTTTACCGTAATCTAGTTTTTTAGAGGCTAATCAATATACTAAAGCTTCCCTGTTACTTAGCATTCACTTTTACTTGGCCTGGGTTGGTAGGGATGTAAATATTTGCAAGGCTGGACAAAATCCATAGAACTATTACCCTAAAATAAAGGCAAAATAATCCCAGAGTAAGCCTTAAAATTAATTTCTGACTGTTTCAATTATTTTACGTATGGTTTTAAATAATAATGATTGAGATAATGATGATAACAATAATAGTAACTACTATCCCTTCCAAGAGGGAAACCTTGGTGGTGTAGTGGTTAGGAGCTATTGTTACTAACCAAAATGTTGGCAGTTCAAACTCACCAGGCACTCCTTGGGAACTCTATGGGGCAGTTCTACTCTGCTCTATATGGTCATGGTGAGTCAGAATTGACTCAACAGCAATGGGTCTGCTTTTTGGTTTATCCCTTTCAAGACTCAATTATTTTCTGCTTGGAATTTTTTTGTTGATACCATGGGTTTTCATCAATGGAATGCGTGCTGAATCATTGAGAAGGTGTGAATTTTTAGTAGGTAGTATGGTTATTTTTCTTGCCTCATCCCACCAATCCTATCCTCAGAGTCCGGAGAGAAATATGTGTCTCCCCAATTATACCTCCCAGAGTCCAGCAGGACATATATGTCTCAAATAATTTTTATCATAATCAGTATTTTACCTACCAAAAATATTGATTCAGCACTATCTCAGACAATACCCTGTAAAAACTGTAATTATGCCACATTCCTGTTTCTTCCATTTCAAACAGTTATACAGGTCCTTGCCTTGCAGCAGAATGCACTGTAAGTGGGAAGGCAGCTTCCCAAAAAACCTCAGAGGCAGACAAGGTAGGTGTATGGTATATGTTCCACAGTCAAGAGAAAACAATGTAGCCAGGCAGTATACAAAATGCTTTATGAGTCCACATGGGTTCTACAAGATAACAATGTGAAAGGAAACTTCTGTCATTCCTAGGAACTACTAGGGGACTACCAACTGGAGCAGTCACATGCTGTTGGTGAGGGTCCCAATCTGGAGAGGAGTGGTGGAAACAACCCCTATGAGGCTGCTGAAAGAAGTTCAGATTAAAGAAAGGCCTGGATTAGCTTATGTGTTGAGAGTAGAAATGGTTGTTCTTTCATTATTCTCCTTATTCAGATAAGAGGGTAACATTTTTTCATTAGAAGTTGGAGGCTCACAGACTTGGTGGTGGTGAAGAGGGGGTGTAGATGTGGAAATAAATGAACACCATGCAAATGAAAACAAAAAGAAGCTATTTATTCAGAGATTGTGACAGCAAGGGAATTATTCCCCATTTACTCTTTTTACTCATGCCTGGTAGAATTTCGAAGTCAGACAGGAAAGTGTGAAAGCTTTGTAGTAGGAAAAAAAAAGAGAAGGCTTCAGGTATCCTCCGATTGGAGGTGTTGACCTAGGGAAGCTGGAGACAGGCTAACCAGAAGTGAATATCTTTTGTGATTGGTTTGGGGGGCGTGTTTGGCTTGTTCTAGTTGGTTCTGAGGAGTCCCTGGGGTGAAAAGGGCTAACGCACTAAACCATCAACTGGAAGAAAAGCCTAACGACCTAGTTCTGAAAAACCAGCCATTGAAAACCCAATGAAGTACAGTTTTAGTCTGATATGCATGGGGTTGCCATAAGTCAGAAGCAACATGGTGGTAGCTGGTTAGTTGGTCCTGAGTTGAAAGGTGGGGGGTGGGGGTATGGGCAAAAAACAGAGAAGCTGGCATTCTTTGACCAAGTCCTGATTATTCTGGTACAGTTGCTATAGAGATTGTGGTTTGGCTTCCCAGGCTGTTTGCTACAGAGGTTGAAAGACAGTCTTTTATTGTCATATATGGTCTGACAATAATTGTTGGTGTATTCATCCTTTCTGGGGCTTCGATCAGATGTGAAGTCAGAATTGAAAATCATACCTCAGATTTCCAGTTGAGTTTCATGTAAAGAAGGTTATGGTTGTATCACCACTGATCTGATACATACAGTTTCTTGAATGTTTCTGACCATTGCTCAATAAATTCGTCAATCAAGATCAGAGAGTCTTGGAAAGGTACCAAACTGGGAACTGCGTATCCTATAATGGTATGTATGAACTCTTTCATTAATTTGATCTATACGACTTTGTAAATTATAATTCCAGGACTTTGTTTTTGTTCTGCAAATTAAGGACAAATCTCCAAGATCTCATTCTCTGATTCTAATCCTGGAAAGTATACTCATCTCTTTGCCAGGTCCTTTCCTAAGTGCTATGTAAAGAAGTAGATGACACTTGCTTGTCCTCAAAGGGTTATTCTTATGAGCACCCAGAAAAGGTTGAAAACAATTATTTTCTCAACCATATGGTTCAGAACAGTAGTGAATAACAAATAATTATTATTTGGGGCCTGTTTAGGAACACCTCCTGTCACGGATTGAATTGTGTCCCCCCAAAAAATATGTGTCAACTTGATTAGGCCATGGGTGGTTATCCTTCATTTTGTAACTGTAATTTTATGTTGAGAGGATTAGGGTGGGATTGTAACACCACCCTTACTTAGGTCACCTCCCTGATCCAAGGTAAAGGGAGTTTCCCTGGGGTGTGGCCTGCACCATATTTTATCTCTCAAGAGATAAAAGGAAAGGGAAGCAAACAGAGAGTTGGAACCTCGTACCACCAAGAAAACAGCACCGGGAGCAGAGCACGTCCTTTGGACACAGAGTCCCTGCACCTGAGAAGCTCCTTGACCAGGGGAAGATTGAGGGCAAGGACCTTCTTCCAGAACTCAGAAGGACAGAAAGCCTTCCCCTGGAGCCGATGCCCTGAATTTGGACTTGTAACAACTAGACTGTGAGAAAACAAATTTCTTTTTCTTAGAGCCATCCACTTGTGGTTTTTCTGTTATGACAGCACTACATGACTAAGACACCTCCCTATGTAGGGATGTTTAACTTTATAAAGAAGAATTTTCCCATTCAAAATGTTCAGATGTCTATGGGTACCGTATTCTATAAAATTTGACAAACATTTATTGAGTAGTATTTTAGGTGTTCCATGGAACCACAAGATATTAATTGATATTTTGTTTAACTTCAAAGCTATGGAGCCCTGGTGGTGCAGTGGGTAAGAGCTTGGCTGCTCACCAAAAAGTCAACAGTTCAAACCCACCAGCTGCTTCTTGGAAACCCTGTGGGATAGTTCTACACTGTCCTATAAAGTCACTATAAGTCAGAATTGATTCGATGGCAACGGGTTTTGTTTTTTGGGGGGTTTAGGGCCAGAGAAGAAGCCTGTGTTGAGAGCTCAAGCCCATCTAGTGGCTCCATGTGAGAAAGTCCTGGTGATCTGCTTTTGTAAAGGTAACAGTCAAGAAAACTTTCCGGAACAGTTCTACTCTTTCACTTGGTGTCAGTGTGAGTCAGAATCGACTCAACTGCACCTAGAGACAACAGCAATAGGGCCAGACGGGTGAAAGAGGACTTAAATATGAGTAGAAACCATAGGTAAGTGGTAGCACTGTTTTCCTTTTCCAAGTAAGTTTTCCCTGACTACCCTAATGCATTCCATTTCTGAGCATTGGATACTGTATTCACAACATAGATTCAAGTAGTGAGGGACAATTGAATTTGAAATGTAGTGTTGACCAGCATGTATTCTTTGGTGATAGGGACCATACATTATTCAAGTCTGAGTATCAGCACTTAGTTCAAGCCCTGTAACTTGTGGGTGCTTAATAAATATTTTTTTAATAAATGAACTCTAACTCCTCAATCCACAGGGGGTATCCATATAACAATACTTCTTTTCCATTAGGCTGAGTCATATGAAATTGACCTATGGCTCAATCTAATACATGCATCATATATATTCTTATATATCCAACACCATTATGTTTCTTTTGAAATTCTGAAGCCAGTTGTTAATAGTTCCTCATTAACTCAACACACGGATTTTTTGTATTGGCAAATGTGACAATGTTTATGGGGAATTTCCTGAAGAATATTGTTACGATTATCTCATCTTTGCATAAAGAGGGATACTGTTAGTTGCCATTGAATTGGCTCAGAAAGGAAAACCTACCCGACTAAATATATTTTGTTTGAAGATACAGTTCTTTTTTGAGTAACCTAAATAGAGATGACCTACTACCAGTAGGTAAGGTCTGACCACAATGCGTGTTTTACATTTTGTGTGTGTTTTCTGTATGGGGTCTCTCTGAGCAACAGAAGTCACTTTAACAATTATAATTAGAATGTTGTTTTCTTTTTTGCATTTAGTAATAATTAAATGCTAATAACCACTGAATGTTTTCTCCTTAGCTCAAAGACAAGTGAACCCTCAAGTCTGATGTGAAAACACTGCAAGAGGCAGAGCAGTGAAGTACAAAAATGGGAGGATGTTACTTAAGGAATGAAACGTGAGGGGCTGCCTTGAGTAATAACACTGCACTGTTTAGAAGATGTCCTGAGATCAGAACCTACCCCGCCAACAAACCCCAAACATGAGGCTTATTGGAAAGCCCTGATGAGCCAAGTCATCGTCCAAAAGGAGTTATTGTGGATTGAGTTATTGTTTCCTCCAACACAGGTACTAGTTAGCTGGAGGAGAAGATTTCCCAGACCATTAAAGTCTGGGACCATGGGTGAAAGAGCAGGAGTCTGGTAGGGTAAAAATCATTTGGGTTCCATCTTCCATTTCCTTCTTTGTACACTACATTAAATAAGGAAGTTTGTTTTGTTTTGTTTTGTTTTCCTTTTTTAAGAGTTTGTTAGGGAGAGGTATTAAAAAGTGCCTAGTTTGAGGAACCTCCAGAGGTAGCTTGAAAATAACATCCCATATGCTGTTTTCTCTATTACTAACACTCTAGCCCAGCAATTCTCGAAACTTCATGGGTGTAGGAATCACTTGGGATCTTATTGAACTATAGCTTGTGATTCAGTAGTTTTGAGTGGGTGAGAGAGCCTGTATTTCTAATAAGCTCCCAGGTGATGATAACTCTACTAGTCCAGGGCCTACACTTTGAGCAGCAAGACTGTACCCACATCAGCATGTCCCTCAGACCAGTAATAGGCATGGGTGTTTAGGGCTTTGATGAAGCTCACGTTCATTTCCAGTGGACTGCAGTTTGGTCAGATCAGGATAGGATCCTGAAACAAGAAAACCTAACCCTTACCTCTTCTGAAACTTGCCACGCAGCCCCCTTTGATGGCCCCACCAGGGCCTCAGAGCCTTTGTGATTTTCTCCAGCTATTCCATGTCTCCTTTCTGGCATCCACTTTAGATCCAGCATGGGCATCGCTCTTCCTTTCCCCCCCTTCACACCAATGGAGAAGAGGGAAGGCAAAAATATGGCCATATCAGACAAACCAATCCTGTGATCCGAATGATATCATTTCTGCAGGGTATATTACCCTTAGTCATTAAAATGCACATGTATCATTATGAAGATTTTTAGGGGAGGAATCCTATAGTATGCAGGAATGAATATTATCTCTCTGTCTAGTACAAAGTTCCAACTTACAATTCCTCAATGAACACATGGCATTAGGAATAAAAATGGCAATAGTAAGTAAGATATTTTGGACTTAGGCTTGTTCCTTAAATCCCAACTGGTAGGGCGCTATTGACCGGGCAGCGGTTTAACAGTTATGTGTACTAGGGCTTTGTTTCCTTATTGACGGGAAGAAAATGTTGCATCGAGATTTCCGTCATGAGGATTTCACCATTAGTGTAGAGCTAGGAATCACACAAGTATTCCAATGAGATGGAAACACAGGAAAATCCCTTGAAGGCGAGACCAGACACCTGTGTTGGAGCCTGCCTGAGCAAGCTACTATAGGTGACAATCCTAGTGGAGGTGATATACTTGTTAAAGCCCACTCCTGTATTTGCAAGTCAGACCATTTGTCAATTCTGATTCCTGGCAAATCCATATGTGTCAGAGTAGAACTGTGCTCCATACGATTTTCAATGTCTTATTTTTAAAAAGTAGATAGGCTTTCTTGAGAAATGCTTCTAGGTGGGCTCATGCCACCAACCTTTTGGTTAGCAGCAGAGGACTTTAACTATTTGCACCACCCCGAGGAAAATACAGCCAACTGAGTGGAAAGACCCCTTTTGTCATCTGGAGTTTCTTTTAGGCCCCAGTGCCACAGGAGACGGACACATTCCCAAAATACCATAGCCTATCTCTTAACCAACAGTCTCCCAAACCAACCGCCAGTTTCAAGTTCTCCTTCCATAACCTCAGTAGCTGTCATTCCCCTTCTTCTTTTCTCATTGATTGTTTTTCTCATAAAGTAAAATGCTATAGTTTTTCAGCAAAGAAACAATTTCCCTCTGGTCTCCAGAAAAAAAACAGCTTTGCTTATTACATAATTTGTCCTTATGGTCTACCTTTCAGAATGGCGCAGCTCAGAATAGCCCCAAGATAAAATAAAACTGGAATCTGAATCATTTTTCAAGAAATAGCTCTTAGAGGGCATGGGAAGTCATACATTTATTGGGAAAATTTTAGTGTATCTTCTATTTAACTGATTTTTAGACAAGATGGCCAGTTTTAGAAATACACATAAAAATAGATACAGGGTAGCAACATTTGTATAACATATTAAATATATATAAAATACATTCATACACAATACTTAAAGCTCATTTGTCCTTCGCAATAATGCAGCGATAAGTATATTATCATTGCCCATTTTGTACCTGAAGAAACAAAGACTCAGAAAGATCTAGAAACCCAAGGTCACGTACATTTAGAAGGAAGTAACTTCAGACTCCAAACGCCATACTTTTTTCAGATGCACCTTATTTCTATATTGTGCAGTGTGGTTTGGTCTCCCAAGCTGTAAAAGAAGCCTGTTTCAATGTGGCTAAATAAAAGAGGATGAAAATTGCCTGAGCGATGGGGTTTCAGCCATCTGAAGACACTGTGCTCCAATCACTGTCTTTCATGTTTTGCCTGAACCCTGCCTGCCACCTGAATAAAAAATGATTACAGCAGATTGCCACTAAAGAGAACGCTGCTTCCATCTGGGTGGCAGGGCATGATAAAAGAGATCTTAAGGATTGTGGCAAATTAGAGCGGCAAGCCTGCATTTTTTTAATTTTGTGAGCTGATACAAATCACAGGGACCTGTCAGGGAGCATTCAGAGGTACTGGGCAATTCAACTTCAGAGATAAATGAAGAGTAAAAGAAGCTCACTGCACTTGATAATTAAAAAGCTGGTTGTCTTCAGCAATTTTTGCTCCTGTAACATTTGCAGCACGTTTTTTCTTCTTCTTCTTCTTTCTTCCTTTTTAAGCTAGAGAGAGAGAAAGAGAGAGAGAGACCCTAACAATCTTCCTGAAGATTTCTAATGGAACAATTTCTTGCATCAGTGTGAGTCACAGTCAGTTGGTAATTAAATGATTTGGGTCCTACTCCTCATCCTTCCACTTTTGGATCTAGGAAGTCATGAAATCACGTTGGGGCTTCAATTTCCCCCCCAAAAGAAGAGAGGAGTGTATCTTTGATCTTTGATTCCTGACACTAACGTTCGGGGATTCTATGATATTTCTTATCTCTAAATGGCCATCTGTGTATGGAAGGCTTTCAATATGAAATGGTCATTTTAAAATTCCATCTTCCTTGGGCAGGCAGGCCTCCTACGTGACTGACAGATGCCTGGGTTAGAGATCAGGTTAGCTCAGAGAAGGGACTCTACAGAAAGAAAGGGAATGAATTCAGTGGTTAACAAAGCAATTGTGTCTTATCTTGCTTCTGTCACCTTCTTTGTGTTGGTTCAAGGTTGACATCCCACGGTATTCTTAGGTGACTTCTTTTTGCATCCCTTGCTTTTGTGTATGATGAAAGCAGACATCTCGCTCAAACGTACACACTCTAACAATTTATAAATAGATTGATGCCTCACTCAGCAGCCCCAGGTCGGGAGCTACAGGGGACATTCCAAGCTACTGCAATTAGAAGCAGCATTTGTGGAATGCGAAGCCCTCCCTGGCTCCTTCAGGTTATAACAGACCCTTTGAAGGCATTCACACATATTAAACCAATTGCTGTCGAGTCAATTCCCACTCATACGACCCCATGTATGTCAGAGTAGAATTGTGCTCTGTAGGATTTTCAACGGCTGATTTTACAGAAGCAGATTGCCAGGCCTTTCCTCTGACCTGTCTCTGATTGAATTCAAACCTCCAACCTTTTGTTTAGCAGTTGAACATGTTAACAGTTTTTACCACCCAGGAACATGCATTATCGTCATTTAATACTGAACAAGACCTTTTATTTACAAAAGCCATTCATGGTTACAAAATCTGCCACCTTCTTCTCAGATGCCTGTAAGCTCTTTGGGTCAGAGACAGGATTTTTCCCTCAAATGTTATATTTTAAACATAGAATGAGAATACAGAGAATGATGTACTTTCCAATAACCATGAACCCTCCGCCAAGATCTAAAACAAGTTTTCTCAGGTTCACTGCAAATTTTTCTCTTTCTGTAAGGAAAAAAGTGTCACTGAAACAATTGAAGCCCCATAGGCCCTTTCTACTCCCCTTCCTCCCTCTTTGGCAGTTACCACAATCTAGAAATTGATGTCTTTCTCAGCCACAATTTCACATTTTACTACATGTGTGTGTATTCCCATCAATAATATTATATTATGTTTTATGCATTTACATGTCCTCACACTGAAGTTTTATTTATTCACTCCAAATTATGTTAGTGGGATTTAATCCACATCATTATATGTGCATTGAGCTTATTCTTGTCAACTGCTGTTTTTCATTATGGAGAAAAATATAATTTATTCATTGATACTTCTATTTAAATTATCAGGTTTAGATTTATTTATTTAGATTTAGATTATTTCCAACTTCCTCTTTTGAAAATAATTTATCCCATTCTCATAAAGTATACACAAGGGTGTGTATTTAAAATTCAGACTCTAGGTTTTAGGTTTTGCTGTGCCAACTGCACTCACCTCAACTCTGCTGAATGATGCCACATCGTGTTGACCACTGAAATCAGACATTATGGGAGTAGTTACAGCATATAAACCAGAAAATGCTACAGATCAAGGCTTTCTTGTTTGTTTTCCTGGAAAGCCAATTTTTAAATGACTGCCGTATACTACTACTCACATTACCAAAAAAAAAAAAAACAAATCAAACCCGTTGTGGTTGAGTCAGTTCCGACTCATAGCAACCCTAAGGGACAGAGGAGCATTGTCCCATAGGGTTTCCAAGGCTGTTAATTTTTATGGAAGCAGACTGCCACATTTTCTCCCACAGAGTGGCTGGCGGTTGTGAACTGCCAACCTTCGGTTAGCAGCTGAGTGCTTTAACCACTGCAACACCAGGGCTCCTTACTGTGGGCATTCCAATTTCTTTATATCCTAGCTGACACTTGATAAATTTTTGCAAGTTGCTGAGCCTTAAATGCTAGATTATTTCTATTTCTCTTTTTCTGATCATTAATAAGGTTGAGTAATTTCTATATGCTTATTAGCCATGCTCTTATAATTTTTAATTGTCTGTTTACATCTTAGCCTATTGTTCAGTTGTGTAGGCTTTTTTCTCATTCACTTGTGGGAGGAATTCTTTATATATTCTCAGTACTAATCTTTCTTCAGCTATATGCTTCATCAATATATTCTTCTATTATGTATTTACAGGGATTGTCTTTTTACTTGTTTATGGTACTTTGTCTTAATGTAAATGTTAATGTAGTCTGAGTTTAATGTAGTCTAATTTAAAATGTTAACGCCTAGTTTGCTAATCCTTTCCTTCATGTTTTGGAATAATCTTTATTTAAGCATTCTTTGTTTTACTTGAGCTATTTTAATTATGCTAACTTTATAATGATTGTTGATAGCAGAGATGACAAGTTCCACCAACTTCTTTTTCTTCATAAGCATGTTTTTCTTTTTTAAAATATATAATATACTATTGAGTTTTTGGTGAAAGTCTACACAGCAGGTAAGGTTCCCATTTGACAATTTGCACACAAATTGTTCGGTAAGACTAGTTACATTTATTACAGTGTGTCCACATTCTCTTTAATTGTGTTCAGTTTCTTTCTTTCCAGTATTCTAGTTTCCCTGCCCCCTCTTTTGGTTAATTGTTGACATTTTGGTTTCATACTGATGTTTTTTGAGTAGGACATTGGTTTTATGGGTAATATCCTTTATTTTGCGTGCCATTCTGGTATTTTGCCAAAAGTGATCTCAAGAGATAGTCTCAGTTCTAGTTTTAAAGAGCATCTCAGGGCAGTAATCTCAAGGAGTCACCTATTCTCTATTGTTCAAGTTTGTCTGGCTATCTTTTTTTCTTTAATAAGAATTTAATTTCTGCTCCATATTTTTCTCCCATTCTGTACAGGACCAACTACTGTGACCCTGGTCACAAGAGGCAGTGGTGATAGCCAGGCACCATCAATTTCTTTTGGCCTCAGGGTAGATGAGGTTGTGGCTCATAGAGACTTGCTTCTTCTCTGTGCTTTGGTTACTGTTTTGCTCCTGGCGAGCGGTGACCATCTCATGCAAGCTTTTAAGACCCCAGATGCTACTCATTTCACTAGGACGCAGACCATGACTTTTGTGAACTATGTTACGCCAGTTAACTGAACTGCCCCATGAGGTTGCTGCAGTCCTATGCCTTCAAACCCAGAAAATCAATGTTGGAAAGTATTTGGTTATGCAGGAGGAGTATCTGTGTTTGTGTCTTCCATGAATATACGTGGCTGCCACCACATATTTTTATTTACATGTAGCTATAGAGTTCTTTTTTTTTTTTTTATAGAGTTTCTCCTCAAAGTAAAGTAGACCTTAATGACATTGATGGAGTCAAGTTGTCGGGACCTTCATTCGTTGATGTGACATGACTTGAAATGAGAAGAAACAGCTGTAAATATCCATTAATAATCGGAACCTGGAATGTACATACAAAATATGAATCTAGGAAAATTTCAAGTTATGAAAAGTGAGATGGAATGCTTGAAGGTAGATATCTTAGGCATTAGTGAGCTGAAATGGACTACTGTTGGCAATTTTGAATATAGCAATCATATAGTCTTTTATGTCAGGAATGACAGATTGAAGAGAATGGTATCACATACATTGTCAAAAAGAACATTCCAAGTTCTATCCTGAAGTGCGGTGTGGTCAGTGATAGGATAATATCCATAAGCCTACAAGGACAACCAGTTGATAGGGCTATTATTCAAATTTATGCACCAACCATGAAGGCCAAAGATGAAGAAATTGAAGATTTTATCAACTTCTGCAGTCTGAAATAGATCAAACATGCAATCAGGATGCAACGATAATTACTGGTGATTACAATGTGAAAACTGGAAACAAAAAAGGATTGGTTGTTGGAAAATATGGCTTTGGTGATAGAAATTATGCTGGAGATCACATGATAGAATTTTGCAAGACCAATGACTTCTTCATTGCAAATACCTTTTTCCAACAACATAAATGGCCATTGTACATGCGGACCTTGCCTGATGGAATACATAGGAATCAAATCGACTACATCTGTGGAAAAAGATGATAGAAAAGCTTGGTATCATCAATCAGAACAAGGCCAGGGACTGACTGCAGAACACACCAATTGTTTATAGGCAAGTTGAAGTTGAAGCTAAGAAAATTAAAACAAGCTCATGAGAGCCAAAGTATGACCTTGAGTATATCCTACTTGAATTTAGAGGTCATCTCAAGAATGGATTTGACACTGAACTCTAATGAGGGAAGATCAGATGAGTTGTGGAATGACATCAGGGATATCATACATGAAGAAAGCAAGAGGTCATTAAAAAGACAGGAAAGAAAGAAAAGACCAAAATGGCTGTCAGAAGAGACTCTGAAACTTGCTCTTGATGAGTAGCTAAAGTGAAAGGAAGAAATGATGAAGTAAAAGAGCTGAACAGAAGATTTCAAAGGGCAGCTTGAGAAGACAAAGGAAAGTATTATAACGACATGTATAAAGACCTGGAAATAGAAAACCAAAAGGGAAGAACACGCTTGACATTTCTCAAGCTGAAAGAACTGAAGAAAAAATTCAACCCTCGAGTTACAATATTGTAGGATTCTAACAGGAAAATATTAAATGATGCAGAAAGTATCAAAAGATGATGGAAGGAATACGTACTCTACCAAAAAGAATTGGTTAACATTCAGCCATGTCAGGAGGAAGCATATGATCAGGAACTGATGGTACTGAAGAAAGAAGTCCAAGCTGCACTGAAGGCATTGATGAAAAGCAAGGCTCCAGGAATTGACAGGATACCAGTTGAGATGTTTCAACAAACAGATGCAGTGCTGGAACCCTCTGTCAGTTCTGGGGGAAGTTCCTTGTCATCAATCTCTCCATGGTCTAACAGCTTCTTAGCACAGTGGCCATGAGTCCAAAGGACACACTCTGTTCCCGGCTCTTCTTTCTTGGTAGTATGAGGTCCTTGTGTCTCTGCTCAGTCCTCTCTTTTATATCTCAGAAGAGATTAACTAAAGATACAACCTAATCCTGTAGGCTGTGTCCTACCTCATTAACATAATGGACAGCTCACTTCCAAATAGGATCATAACAACAGGCACAGAGGCCAGGATTTACAACACATAGGATAATTACATCAGGTCACAAAATGGAGGACAACCACACAATACTGGGAATCATAACCTAGCCAAGTTGACAATTTAGGGGATCACAATGCATCCATGACATGGGCTATTGTAAAAGGCATTGTTTTCTTAATTTCCTTTTCAGAATACTCCTTGTCAGTGTAAAGGAACCCAAGTGATTTCTGTGTGTTGATCTAGTACCCTGCAATATTGTTAAATTTTTCTATTAGTTCCAGCAGTTTTCTTGTGGAATCTTTAGGGTCTTTTACATGTAGAATCAAGTCATCTGCAAATAGAGGCAGTTTTACTTCTTCCTTTCTGATTTGGATACCTTTTATTTATCTTTCTTGTCTTATTGCTCTGGCTAGGACTTTCAGTACAATGTTGAATAAGAGTGGTGATAATGGGCATCTTTGTCTCTTTCCCATTCTCATAAAGGAAGGTTTTCAGCCTTTTTCCGTTGAGTATAATGTTGGCTGTTGGTTTTGCATATATGCCCTAATTATGTTGAGAAATTCCCTTCTATTCTTATTTCGCTAAGAGTTTTTATCAGGAAATGGTGTTGAATTTTATTGAATGCCTTTTCTGCATCAATTAATATGGTCATATGTTTCTTTTCCATTTTTATTTATGTGGTGTATGACTTTCTAACGTTGAAACACCTCTGTAATCCTGGTATGAGTCCCACTTAATCATGATGTATGATTGTTTTTATATGTTGCTAAAGTCTGTTGGGTAGAATTTTGTTGAAACTTTTTGTATGTATGCTCATAAGGGATATTGGTTTCTAATTTTCTTCTTCTTCTTCTTCTTTTGTGATGTCTTTGCCTGGTTTAGGTATCAAGGTTATGCAGGCTCATAGAAAAAGTTATGCTGGTTCACAGAAGGAGCTTGGTAATGTTCCTTCCTCTTCTGTGTTTTTGAATAGATGAGTATGTTTGGTGTCAACTCTTCTCTGAATGTTTGATAGAATTCTCCAGTATAGCTATCCGGTCCTGGGTTTCTTTTTTTTTCGGGGCGGGGGAGGGGGGAGGGGAGGGTAGGAAGTTTTTTTTTTTTTAATGGCTTTTTCAATCTCTTCTTTTGTAATACCCAAACCAAAAAAACCCACTGCCATCGAGTCGATTCTGACTTATACCAACCATATAGGACAGAGTAGAACTGCCCCATAGAGTTTCCAAGGAGCACCTGGTGGATTCAAACTGCCGACCTTTTGGTTAGCAGCCATAGCACTTAACCACTACCCCACCAGGTTTTCCTCTTTTGTAATAGGTTGTTTAAATTTTCTACCTCTATTTGTGTTAGTTTGGGTAGGTAGTGTGTTTGTAGGAGTTTGTCCATTTCAAATTTGTTCGAGTAAAATATTTCATAGTAATCAGTTATGATTATCTCTGTTGGACATGATGTAATGTCTCCAATTTCATTACTTAATTTAGTTACTTACCTCTTCTGTTTAATTTTTTTTTTCTTTTGTCAATCTAGACAGTCATTTGTCTATTTAATCGACCCTTTCAAAGAATCAAGTTCGGGTTTTATATTCTTCCTATTTTTTTTTTTCTATTTAGCTTATTTCTGCCCTGATCATTATTATTTTCTTTTTCTGGTAGTTTTTGGCTTCTTTTACTCTCATTTTTTATTCATTCAAGTTGTTGGCTTAAGTTAATGATTTTGAATCTTTCTTTTTTCTTTAACGTAGGCATTTATTGCTATAAATTTCCATCTGAGTACTGCTTTTGCCATGCCCTAAAGGTTTTCATTTTTGTTTGACTCTAGGAATTTTTTTTTATTTCACTTCTGATTTCTTCTATGACTCAATAGTATTTTTAGCAGTGTATTATTTAGTTTCTATGTATTTATTTATTTTTTTCTATTTTTGGTTTCTAGCTTCATACTATTATGGTCAGAGAAGATGCTTTGTATGATTTTAATCTTTGTAAATTTGTTGAGACTTGTTTTGTGTCCTAGCATATGTTCTATTCTGGAAAATGATCCATATGCACTAGAGAAATACATGCATGTTTCTGATGCTAGATGGAGTGCTCCGAATATGTCCATTAGGTACAATTGGCTTATGGTTTTATTTATGTTAACACTGTCCTTAGGGATTTTCTTGTTAGATGTTCTGTCTATAATTAAAAGTGGTGTCTTGAAGTACCCTACTATTATTTTGGAGTTGTCTATTTCTTCTTTCATATTAGTATTTTTTTTTTTTCCGTGTATTTTGGTGCATTGCTGTTAGGTGCATATATATTTACAATTATTGTGGCTTCCTGCTAGATTGACTCTTTCGTTATTATGTAATGGCCTTCTTTATCTCTTGTAACAGACTTTGATTTAAACTCTATTTTATCTGATGTCACTATGGCCACTTCTGCTCTTTTTTTTTTAATTAATTTTTATTAAGCTTCAAGTGAACATTTACCATTCCAATCAGTCTGTCACATGTAGGTTTACATACATCTTACTCCCTTTTCCCACTTGCTCTCCCCCTATTGAGTCAGCCCTTTCAGTCTCTCGTTTCGTGCCAATTTTGCCATCTTCCCTCTCTCTATCTTCCCATCCCCCCTCCAGTCAAGAGTTGCCAACACACTCTCCAGTGTCCACCTGATTTAATTAGCTCACTCTTCATCAGCATCTCTCTCCCCCTCACTGACCAGTCCTTTTCATGCCTGATGAGTTGTCTTCGGGGATGGTTCCTGTCCTGTGCCATCAGAAGTTCTGGGGAGCATTGTCTCTGGGATTCCTCTAGTCACAGTCAGACCATTAGGTATGGTCTTTTTATGAGAATTTGGGGTCTGTATCCCATTGGTCTCCTGCTCCCTCAGGTGTAGTCTGTTGTGCTCCCTGACAGGGCAGACATCGATTGTGGCCGGGCACCAACCAGCTCTTCTGGTCTCAGGATAATGTAGGTCTCTGGTTCATGTGGCCCTTTCTGTCTCTTGGGCTCCCAGTTGTCGTGTGACCTTGGTGTTCTTCCTTTGCCCTTGCTCCAGGTGGGTTGAGACCAATTGATGCATCTTAGATGGCCGCTTGTTGGCTTTTAGGACCCCAGGAGCCACAATTCAAAGTGGGATGCAGAATGTTTTCATAACAGAATTATTTTGCCTGTTGACTTAGAAGTCCCCTCAAACCATGTTCCCCAGACCCCAACCCCTGCTCCGCTGACCTTTGAAGCTTTCATTTTATCCTGGAAACCTCTTTGCTTTTAGTCTAGTCCAATTAGGCTGACCTTCCTTGTATTGAGTGTTGTCTTTCCCTTCACCCAAAGCAGTTCTTATCTACTGATAGATCAATAAAAAACCCTCTCCCTCCCTCCCTCCCTCCCTCCCTCCCCTCTTTGTAACCACAAAACTATGTGTTCTTCTCCGTTTTTTCTATTTCTCAAGATCTTATAATAGTGGTCTTATACAATATTTGTCCTTTTGCCTCTGACTCATTTCACTCAGCATAATGCCTTCCAGATTCCTCCACGTTATGAAATGTTTCAGAGATTCATCACTGTTCTTTATCGATGCGTAGTATTCCATTGTGTGGATATACCACAATTTATTTACCCATTCATCCGTTGATGGACACCTTGATTGCTTCCAGCTTTTTGCCATTGTAAACAGAGCTGCAATAAACATGGGTGTGCATATATCTGTTTGTGTGAAGGCTCTTGTATCTCTAGGGTATATTCCGAGGAGTGGGATTTCTGGGTTGTATGGTAGTTCTATTTCTAACTGTTTAAGATAAAGCCAGATGAATTTCCAAAGTGGTTGTACCATTTTACAGTCCCACCAGCAGTGTATGAGAGTTCCAATCTCTCCGCAGCCTCTCCAACATTTATTATTTTGTGTTTTTTTGGATTAATGCCAGTCTAGTTGGTGTGAGATGGAATCTCGTCGTAGTTTTAATTTGCATTTCTCTAATGGCTAATGATCGGGAGCATTTTCTCATGTATCTGTTGGCTGCCTGAATATCTTCTTTAGTGAAATGTGTGTTCATATCCTTTGCCCACTTCTTGATTGGGTTGTTTGTCTTTTTGTGGTTGAGTTTTGACAGAATCATGTAGATTTTAGAGATCAGGCGCTGGTCTGAGATGTCATAGCTGAATATTCTTTCCCAGTCTGTAGGTGGTCTTTTTACTCTTTTGGTGAAGTCTTTAGATGAGCATAGGTGTTTGATTTAGGAGCTCCCAGTTATCGGGTTTCTCTTCATCATTTTTGGTAATGTTTTGTATTCTGTTTATGCCCTGTATTAGGGCTCGTAGGGTTGTCCCTATTTTTTCTTCCATGATCTTTATCATTTTAGTCTTTATGTTTAGGTCTTTGATCCACTTGGAGTTAGTTTTTGTGCATGGTGTGAGTATGGGTCCTGTTTCATTCTTTTGTAAATGGATATCCAGTTATGCCAGCACCATTTGTTAAAAAGACTATCATTTCCCCAGTTGACTGACACTGGTCCTTTGTCAAATATCAGTTGCTCATACGTGGATGGATTTATATCTGGGTTCTCAATTCTGTTCCATTGGTCTATGTGCCTGTTGTTGTACCAGTACCAGGCTGTTTTGACTACTGTAGCTGTATAATAGGTTCTGAAATCAGGTAGAGTGAGGCCTCCCACTTTCTTCTTCTTTTTCAGTAATGCTTTGCTTATCCGGGGGTTCTTTCCCTTCCATATGAAATTAGTGATTTGTTTCTCTATCCCCTTAAAATATGACATTGGTATTTGGATTGGAAGTGCGTTATATGTATAGATGGCTTTTGATAGAATAGACATTTTTACTATGTTAAGTCTTCCTATCCATGAGCAGGGTATGTTTTTCCACTTAAGTATGTCCTTTTGAATTTCTTGTAGCAGAGTTTTATAGTTTTCTTTGTATAGGTCTTTTACATCCTTGGTAAGATTTATTCCTAAGTATTTTATCTTCATGGGGGCTACTGTGAATGGAATTGATTTGGTTATTTCCTCTTCGGTGTTCTTTTTGTTGATGTAGAGGAATCCAAGTGATTTTTGTATGTTTATTTTATAACCTGAGACTCTGCCAAACACTTCTATTAGTTTCAGTAGTTTTCTGGAGGATTCCTTAGGGTTTTCCATGTATACGATCATGTCATCTGCAAATAGTGATAGCTTTATTTCCTCCTTGCCAACCCGGATACCCTTTATTTCTTTGTCTAGCCTAATTGCCCTGGCTAGGACTTCAAGTACGATGTTGAATAAGAGCAGTGATAAAGGGCATCCTTGTCTGGTTCCCGTTCTCAAGGGAAATGCTTTCAGGTTCTCTCCATTTAGAGTGATATTGGCTGTTGGCTTTCATAGATGCCCTTTATTATGTTGAGGAATTTTCCTTCAATTCCTATTTTGGTAAGAGTTTTTATCATAAATGGGTGTTGAACTTTGTCAAATGCCTTTTCTGCATCTATTGATAAGATCATGTGGTTTTTATCTTTTGTTTTATTTATGTGATGGATTACATTAATGGTTTTTCTGATATTAAACCAGCCTTGAATACCTGGTATAAATCTCACTTGATCAGGGTGAATTATTTTTTTGATGTGTTGTTGGATTCTATTGGCTAGAATTTTGTTGAGGATTTTTGCATCTATGTTCATGAGGAATATAGGTCTAAAATTTTCTTTTTTTGTAATGTCTTTAACTGGTTTTGGTATCAGGGAGATGGTAGCTTCATAGAATGAGCTGAGTAGTATTCCGTCTTTTTCTATGCTTTGAAATACCTTCAGTAGTAGTGGTGTTAGGTCTTCTCTGAAGGTTTGGTAGAACTCTGCAGTGAAGCCGTCCGGGCCAGGGCTTTTTTTTGTTGGAAGTTTTTTGATTACCGTTTCAATCTCTTTTTTTGTTATGGGTCTATTTAGTTGTTCTACTTCTGAATGTGTTAGTTTAGGTAGGTAGTAATTTTCCAAGAATTTATCCATTTCTTCTAGGTTTTCAAATTTGTTAGAATACAATTTTACGTAGTAATCTGAAATGATTCTTTTAATTTCATTTGGTTCTGTTGTGATGTGGTTCTTCTCGTTTCTTATTCGGGTTATTTGTTTCCTTTCCTGTTTTTCTTTAGTCAGTCTAGCCAATGGCTTATCAATTTTGTTAATTTTTTCAAAGAACCAGCTTTTGGCTTTGTTAATTCTTTCAATTGTTTTTCTGTTCTCTAATTCATTTAGTTCAGCTCTAATTTTTATTATTTGTTTTCTTCTGGTGCCTGATGGGTTCTTTTGTTGCTCACTTTCTATTTGTTCAAGTTGTAGGGACAGTTCTCTGATTTGGGCTCTTTCTTCTTTTTGTATGTGTGCATTTATCGATATAAATTGGCCTCTGAGCACTGCTTTTGCTGTGTCCCAGAGGTTTTGATAGGAAGTATTTTCATTCTCGTTGCTTTCTAAGAATTTCCTTATTCCCTCCTTGATGTCTTCTATAACCCAGTCTTTTTTCAGGAGGGTACTGTTCATTTTCCAAGTATTTGATTTCTTTTCCCTAGTTTTTCCATTATTGATTTCTAGCTTCATTGCCTTGTGGTCTGAGAAGATGCTTTGTAATATTTCGATGTTTTGGATTCTGCAAAGATTTGTTTTGTGACCTAATATGTGGTCTATTCTAGAGAATGTTCCATGTGCACTAGAAAAAAAAGTATATTTTGCAGCAGTTGGGTGGAGAGTTCTGTATAAGTCAATGAGGTCAAGTTGGTTGATTGTTGTAAGTAGATCTTCCGTGTCTCTATTGAGCTTCTTACTGGATGTCCTGTCCTTCTCCGAAAGTGGTGTGTTGAAGTCTCCTAATATAAATGTGGAGGTGTCTATCTCACTTTTCAATTCTGTTAAAATTTGATTTATGTATCTTGCAGCCCTGTCATTGGGTGCGTAAATATTTAATATGATTATGTCTTCCTGATCAGTTGCCCCTTTTATCATTATATAGTGTCCTTCTTTATCCTTTGTGGCGGATTTAAGTCTAAAGTCTATTTTGTCGGAAATTAATATTGCTACTCCTCTTCTTTTTTGCTTATTGTTTGCTTGATATATTTTTTTCCATCCTTTGAGTTTTAGTTTGTTTGTGTCTCTAAGTCTAAGGTGTGTCTCTTGTAGGCAGCATATAGATGGATCGTGTTCCTTTATCCAGTCCGTGACTCTCTGTCTCTTTATCGGTGCATTTCAGTCCATTTACATTCAACGTAATTATAGATAAATATGTTTTTAGTGCTGTCATTTTGATGCCTTTTCATGTGTGTTTTGGCCATTTCATTTTTCCACATACTTTTTTGTGCTGAGACGTTTTTCTTAGTAGATTGTGAGATCCTCATTTTCATAGTGTTTAACTTTATGTTAGTTGAGTCGTTACGTTTTTCTTGGCTTTTTTCTTGAGTTATGGAATTGATATTCCTTTTTGTGGTTACCTTGTTATTTACCCCTATTTTTCTAAGTAAAAACCTAATTTGTATCGTTCTATATCACCTTGTATCACTCTCCATCTGGCAGTGCAATGCCTGCTATATTTAGTCCCTCTTTTTGATTATTGTGATCGTTTATCTATTGATTTCCAAGATTCCCTGTTATGTGTATTATTTTGTTTATTTATTTATTTTTTAGAATTAGTCTTAATTTGTTTGTTTTTGTGCTTTCCCCATTTGAGTTGCGTTGATATCAGGACGGTCTGTTTTGTGACCTTGTATTGTGCTGGTACCTGATATTATTGGTCATCAGGCCAATCTCCTTTAGCATTTCTTACAGTCTTGGTTTAGTTTTTGCAGATTCTCTAAACTTGTGTTTATCTGTAAATATCTTAATTTCTCCTTCATATTTCAGAGAGAGTTTTGCTGGATATATGATCCTTGGTTGGCAGTTTTTCTCGTTCAGTGCTCTGTATACGTCATCCCATTCCCTTCTTGCCTGCATGGTTTCTGCTGAGTAGTCTGAACTTATTCTTATTGATTCTCCCTTGAAGGAAACCTTTCTTTTCTCCCTGGCTGCTTTTAAAATTTTCTGTTTGTCTTTGGTTTTGGTAAGTTTGATGGTAATATGTCTCGGTGTTTTTCTTTTTGGATCAATCTTAAATGGGGTTCGATGAGCATCTTGGGTAGATATCCTTTCGTCTTTCATGATGTCAGGGAAGTTTTGTGTCAGGAGTTCTTCAACTATTTTCTCTGTGTTTTCTGTCCCCCCTCCCTGTTCTGGGACTCCAGTCACTCGCAAGTTATCCTTCTTGATAGAGTCCCACATGATTCTTAGGGTTTCTTCATTTTTTTAATTCTTTTATCTGATTTTTTTTTCAGCTATGTTATGTTTCAGCAGAAGTCCCAGTCTACATTCTAGTTGCTCGAGTCTGCTCCTCTGACTTTCTATTGCGTTGTCTAATTCTGTAATTTTATTGTTAATTTTTTGGATTTCTCCATGCTGTCTCTCTATGGATTCTTGCAACTTATTAATTTTTCCACTATGTTCTTGAATAATCTTTTTGAGTTCTTCAACAGTTTTATCAGTGTGTTCCTTGGCTTTTTCTGCATTTATCCTAATTTCATTTGTGATATCTTTAAGCATTCTGTAAATTAGTTTTTTATATTCTGTATCTGATAATTCCAGGATTGTATCTTCATTTGGGAAAGATTTTGATTCTTTTGTTTGGGGGATTGGAGAAGCTGTCATGGTCTGTTTCTTTATGTGGTTTGATATGGATTGCTGTCTCCAAGCCATCACTGGGAAACTAAATTTCCAGGTAATCAGCTAAAAAAAATGCAGTCAGATCCCTATCTGAATTCTCCCTCTGACTCAGGGTATTCGGATGTTAATGGAGCTGCCTGGGGAGGGTGGGGGAGGGATCAGAGAGCTAGGAATGTAGCACCACAGAATATAGAGCTGATCCCCGCGTTCACGCTCCACCCCCGTCCACCAAAATCCCGGCGGGACGGCTCCCTGGCTGGGACACTGCTCTCCCCGCTCTGAGACCTGTCACTTCCTCCCGGGGACTTCTCCCTCCGGTGTGCCGCGCCGCTCGTGCAAACTGGGTGGGCGTCGCCCGCAAGACCAGGTGGACCCGCCTCCTGGGTCAATTCAGGGGAATATCACTGATCCCCGTGCTCACACCCGCCCGGTCTCGCCAATATCCCAGCGGGACGGCTCCCCGGCTGGGACACTGCTCTCCCCGCTCCGAGACCTGTCACTTCCTCCTGGGGATTTCTCCCTCCGGTGCCCCGCACCGCGCGCACGAACTGGGTGGGAGTCCCCCGCACGAACGTCTGGGCCCCCCTCAGGGTCGCTTTAGGGAAATATAGTTGATCCCCCCGCTCGCGCCACGCCCGCTTCCCACCAAAGTCCCGGCGGGATGGCTCCCTGGCTGGGAGGCTGCTCTCCCCGCTCCAAGATCAGTCACTGCCTCCCGGGTGCTTCTCCCACCAGCTGCGCCGCTACGCCGCCCGCGCCAACCAGCTAGACTCTCCCCCGGGATGGGTTCGGGGGGGTAGGGCTGGGCCCCTTGTCTGTGCCTTCCGCCCCCCTGGGCTCTGCCCCAGATCGGGCTCCGAAGGTCACCTGCCTGGTATGCTGGCTCCTAGTTCTGAAAACGATCGCTGTCTGCCCGTATTTGTTCGTTCTCCGTCTCTAAGTCTGTGTTTGTTGTTCAGAGTTCGTAGATTGTTATGTATGTGATCGATTCACTTGTTTTTCCGAGTCTTTGTTGCAAGAGGGATCCGCGGTAGCGTCCACCTAGTCGGCCATCTTGGCCCCGCCTCCCAGATGATCCACTTCTGATCTTTTTTGTTTATTGGTTGCATGGGATATTTTTCTCTATCCCTTTATTTTGAATCTGCTTGTGTCCATTATGTCTAAAGTGTGTTTTTTATAGGCAGCAAAATAATAGATAGATACATTTTTTAATCCGTTCTGCCACTCTCCCCCTTTTGCATGGGGTGTGTCTTAGTCATCAAGTGCTGCTGTAACAGAAATACTACAAGTGGATGGCTTTAACAAAGAGAAGCTTATTTTTTCACAGTCCAGTAGGCTAGAAGTCTGAATTCATGGTGCTGGCTCCAGGGAAAGCTTTATCTCTCTGTCAGTTCTGGAGAAAGGCCCTTGTGATGCATCAGTCTTCCCTTGGTCTGGGAGCATCTCAGGCAGGAACCTCAGGTCCAAAGGAGTGCTCTACTCCCAGCACTGCTTTCTGGTGGTATGAGGTCCCCAACTCTCTGCTTACTTCTCTTTCTTTTTATCTTTTGAGAGGTAAAAGGTGGTGCAGGCCCCACCCCAGGGAAACTCCCTTTACATCAGATCAGGCATATGACCTGGTAAGGGTGTTACAATCCCACCCTTATCCTCTCTAACATAAAATTGCAATCACAAAATGGAGGACAACCACACAGTACTGAAAATCATGGCCTAAATAAGTCAATACACACATTTTGGGGGGGGGACATAATTCAATCCATGACAGGGTGTTTAGACCATTTACATTTAAGGTTATTACTGAAAACCAAGTGTTGACCTCACTCATTTAGCTATTTGTTTTTTGGTTGTTTCATATCTTTTTTGTTTTTTTATTCAGATTTTTCTGTTTTTGTTTGAGTTTGGCTGCTTTCTTGTGATGAGCTTTTTTGCCAACTCTCTTCTGAGAGTTTTTTCTTGGTGATTTCTTAGTGGTTACCTCATATGTTACATTACACAACTTATAATTGCAACAATAGTTAACATATGAACAACAGTTAACATACAGCATAATAAATCTATATCTGATATATTCTTCTCACCCCCATTTATTTTGGTGTGTCTCCATTAACATCAATGTACAACCTATATTCAATAAATTTACTTTGAACTTAGCTCTTAAAACTTGATGTTCTGTTGTTTGTGAAATTTCATTATTGGGTTTATTCCCTGAAAATATCATAAACGTGGTCCTTATAATTGCCCATGTTGTTGCATTTTTTGGAGGTCTCTCTTTTTTAATTTTTTTCCATGTATAGATATAAATACTTCTTTAATGATCTTGTCTTTCTTTATGGAGTACTCCCTTGAGTAATACTTAAAGATCTGGTCTGGTGGTGGCAAATTCCCAGAGCTTCTGTTTTTTGGGGAATGTTTTGATTTCCCCCTTGTTTTTGAATTACAACTTTGCTGGGTAAAGAATTCTTGGTTGGCAGTTTTGTATATGTCACTCCATTGTCTTCTGGCCTCTAGAGTTTCTGGGGAGAAATTTGCACTGATCCTAATGAAAGCCCCTTAGTATGTTATATTGCATTTTTTCTCTTGCTGCTTTCAGAATCCTCTCCTTGTCTTTGGTTTTCAATAATTTTATTAAGATATGGCATGGAATTGATCTTTTTATGTCTCTGTTAATTGGAGTTCATGTAGTTTCCTGTATGTGTAAGCTTGGTTCTCTCTTCAGATCTGGGGGATTCTTTCCAATTATCTCTTGAAAAATCATTTCCATCCCTCTATTGTTGTCGTGGTACCCTGAGATTCTAATAATTCTAATCCTGGAGACCCTGGTAGCACAGGGGCCAAGTGCCTGGCTGCCGACCTAAAGGCTGAAGCCTGCACCCACCCGCCGCTCTGTAGGATAAAGATGCAGCAGCCTGCCTCTGCAAAGACTCACAGCCCTGGGGACCCTATGGGGCCTTTCCACTCAGTCCCAAAGATTCTATATGAATAAGAACCCACCCAGTGGCAACAGGCTTGGTATCATCTCCCAAGAACCACTATAGGGCACTCTTACCCTTAAGTTTTTTTTTTTTTTTTTAATTGCTGATTCAGACCTCCCGGATGCTTGGTCTCTGGAATTCAAAGTGCATGTGTGGGCGGGAAGATTAGCCGACCACAGATGCTGATGTAAGTGGTGGGGCTAGACTTTCATGTGGTGAAGGCGGGGAGCTCTTTCTGTCTTTCCCTCACAGGTGCCACTGCAGAGGCTCACCCACAGTGTCCCTCTGTGGGCCATTTCCTTCTGTGCTACCCCGTCAGTCTGAAGTATTCTCCTCGTCCTGCTGCCCTTACCTTCCCTCCTGGTCCTAGAGCTCATCTTTTTTGAGCCTCAGCGGGATTCAACAACGCTCTCTCGCAGTGCCATGGTCTCCCTTTGTCCCATCCCAATTGCATGGCCCATGAACTCCCATGGCCAATTTGTGCCATGGTAAAAAAAAAAATCAGGCTACGGCTTCCTCAAATTAGCTTCTTTTTGTGTTCCCTGTTTGGGGTGTTACCCAGCCCCATCCCAAAATTGTTGCGATGTGTGGGCACTTCTGATATTAGTGGGTAGATTCTCTTAGCTTCTGTGTTGTCTTCACTCCTCCTCTCTCCTGTTTCTGGACTCACCCAGTTCGCCAACACTTCAGCTGCCGTCTGGAATTCTGCTATCTCAGTCTGTACTTGTTTTTATTCATTGTTCAGTGGGTTATTTGCTGGGGGCATAAATGGGAGCCTCCATTCACCTCTGCCTCCCTCATAAAGGTCTTGGTTATTCTCTATACTTTTCCATATATATTTTAGGATTGATACTAAAGTTCCATAAAAAAATCATAATTGTGATTAGTGAGTATGAACATTTTTATTGTATTGCCTTTTTTTTTTTTGGTAACAGAAATATCTCTAAATTTGCTTACATTATTTTTGTTTTCCTTGTAAAAGTCTTATACCTATTGCATTTTATCTCTTTTAGGCCCTTCATAACTTTTTTTTGCTACAATGAATGGGATGTTACTTTATTACATAATTTTCCTAATCTTAAACAGTTATTGCATTCCTGGGATAAATCCCACTTGTTCATAATGAATTTTAAACATTTCTTGTTGGATTTATTTAATATTTTATTCAGCATGTTTACTTTTTTTTGTGAGATTGGCCTATGATTTTTATTTCTCATATTATCTTTGTGTGGTGAAATAAGCTAGAATAATTTCTCTACATGAACTTTTCTGGAACAGCTTTTATAAGAGGTTAGTTATTTGTTCCCTGAAAGTTCAGTAAAACTAAAATGAAATAACATCTGAATCTACATTTTCTGTTTCTTAATGAGGTAGTTTAGTAGTTTATATTTTTCTAGAATGCTTTCAGATTATTTTGGCATGAAGTATTTTATGATAATATTTCAGTTTAAAATGTCTTTTTGAAGGCTGTTTTATTCCCAGTGTCACTTATTTGTGTCTTCCCTTTCTTTTTCTTCTTGTTAGAACTCTTCTAGAGCTTTTCATAGTTATTATTTTTTTAAAGAATCAGGTTTTGATTTTGTAGAATTGTTTTCTCTCTCTTTTTTTAATCAATTTCTGTTCTCCTTGATTATTTACTTCTAATCACTTTGTTGATGTTGATATTGTTGGTGGTCAATAACTGCTGCCTTGTTACTAATTCTTGAGCAGAATGCTTAGCTCTTTCATTCTTAATATTTCTTTTTTAAATGTATGCATTTTTCTCTAAGTACTGGTTTGTTGCCAACCCCTTAATGTTATCATATAGTATTTTACTCATTATTTATTTTAAAATAATTTTCATTATAAATCCTTAAATAACTATCATTTATAAATTATTGGAATTTTAAAGTGTGTTATTACAGAAAAATAGCTTATTATGAATTTTTTTTTATTATGGAAAATATGGAGAGAATAATGAATCTCACGTGCCCAGCATCCAGTTCCAATAATTATGAAGTCATGGTCAATCTTGTTTCAACTATATCTTTACTAACTTCCCCTCTTCCTCACTATATTATTTTGTAGCAAATGTCAGATGTTATAACATTTTACTTATAATTCTCTAAGTATGTATTTCTAAAATTACATGGAGGGGGTGACTATTGTAATGTTCATTAACATTGCATTAGAATCATAGATTAACTTGTATAGAAATAAAATCTTAATAATATTGACAAGATATATCTTTCAGTCTTTAGAACAAATTCATGGTAGCATAATCGACTAAAAAATTAAAATAATTTTGTAATATCATAAAGTAGTCATGTTTAAGTTTTTCTGATTGATTGATAAATGTGAACTTTTCACACTCTGTTTATTCAAATCAGGATTCAAGTAAGGTGCATATATTGTTTATCCTGTTTCTTAAATTTATTTTTACCAGTAATATCCCTTTCCCTCTCTCTTTAGTTCCCTCTTATTTATTGAATAAACCAGGATTTTGTACTATAGAGTATCCCACAATCTAGATTTTTCTGATGGCATCACTGTGCTATCTTTTAACATATCCGTTTCCTGAAGTTCCTGTAAAAGAGTAGATCTAGAAGCTTAATTAATATCAAATTCAAATTTTGATAATAAATTTTTATAGGACATTTTCTTAGTTATCTAGTGCTGCTATAACAGAAATACCACAAGTGGATGGCTTTAACAAACAGAAGTTTATTTTTTCACAGTCCAGTAGGCTGGAAGTCTGAATTCAGGGTGCCAGCTCCAGAGAAAGTATTCCCACTCTGTTGGCTCTGAAGAAGATCCTTGTGATGCATCAGTCTTCCCTTGGTCTGAGAGCATCTCAGCACAGGAACCTCAGGTCCAAAGGACATGGTCTGCTCCTGGCACTGCTTTCTTGGTGGTATGAGGTCCCTATGTCTCCCTGGTTGCTTCTCTCTTTTATGTCTCAAAAAAGATTGGCTTAAGATACTATCTAATCTTGCAGATCTCATCAACATAACTGCTACGAATCTATCTCATTACATCATAGTGATTGGATTTACAACACATAGGGAAATCGCATCAGATGGCAAAATGGTAGATAGTCATATTATACTAGGAATCATGATCTAGTCAAGTTGACAGATACTTGCAGGGAGACACAATCCATGACAGACGTAAAAGATAATAAGGAAATATTATCAATGTCTTTGTACATTGTACATGTACATTCAACAACTTAAATAAAATGGACTACCAAAAATCTCAAACTACCAAAATTCACTAAGATAAAATAGATAACTAGAATAGTCCTATAGTTAAAAACCTTCTGAAACAAAACTCTTAAGGTGGTACTGATATATTCTACCAAACATTTAAAAAACAAATAACACTAATCCCATAATATCTTCCAGGCAATAGAAGAAGCAATATTGTTTAACTAATTTGTAAGGCCAGCATTAGCCTAATTCCAAAACCAGGCAAAAACTGTACAAGAAAAATAAGCTGCAGAATAATATCCCACGTGGAAATAGACACAAAAATCCTCAAAAGATATTATCAAACAGAATCCAGCAGTATATAAAAAGAATAATAAACCATGACCAAATGGGGATTATACTAGGAATGCAAGTCTGGTTCAATATTAAAAAACAAAAAACAAACAAAAAAACAATATTATTGATATTAACAGAAAAAAACATATGATCATATTAATCAAAATAGAAAAAGGCATTTATCAAAATTCATCTCCATTCACAATAAAAACACTCAGCAATTTAGGAATAGAGAGCAACTTCCTCAAACTGGTAGGGTCTAAACATAAAAACCCACAGCAAATATCATACTCAATAGTGAAAGACTGCATTTTTCCCCCTCCTCTAAGACCGAGAACATTTCTCTCCAGCATTGTACTGAAAGCCTTAGCCAGTGTGATAAAGCAAGAAAAAGAAATAAAGTGCATACAGATTGGGTGGGAAGAAATAAAATTGTCACTATTTAAAGATGACATGATTGTATGAAAACATCCATAAGAAATCTACAAAAAGAAAAAAACACTTAGAACAAGTATGAGTTAGCAAGATTACAAGATGGAAGGCTATAGAAGATATTTTTATAAACTACTATGAACAATTGGAAAACAAATTTTTTTAATTAATACCATTTACAACAGATACAATACAGTACAATAAGTGAAATACTTAGATACAAATAGAGTATGTACAAATTATGCATTCTAAAAGCTAAAAAACCCTGCCAAAATAAAGATGTAAGCAAGTTGAGAGGCATAACATGTTCATGAATTGAAAAACTCAACATAGTAATGATGTCGATTCTTCTCAGATTGATATACAGCTATAACACAATAGTAATCAAAATCTTACCAAGATATTTTATAGACATAAACAAAATGGTTCTAAAATTTGTATGTATATTAAAGACAAAAGGACCAGAATTGCTGAAACAATTTTGAAAAAGAATAAAGTTGAAGGGATATTATCTGAATTTTAAACTTGTTATTAAGACATTGTAATCAAGATTTCATGCTACTGAAAGGGATAGACAAATTGGTCAATGTAACAGATGAGAGTTCATAAACATTCACACAAATACAGTCAACTGATTTTTTTTTCCAAGGTGCAAAAGGAATTCAAGGAGGGAAAACAGTCTTTCCAACAAAAAGTGGTGAAATAATTGGGCAGCCAATTGGACAAATAAATAAATGAATAGATAAATAAATCTTGAGTTAAACTTCATACTTTATTCAAAAATCTAATTCAAACTGGATTATATATCTAAATTTAAAACTATAAAACTTTTAGAAAAACAACAAAAATGGTTTTAATCCAGTGTTAGGCAAGGAGTTCTTAGATATGACACTAAAAAGAACAACCCATGAAAGAAAAAGCAATGATAAATTAAACCGTATCAAGTTTTTCAAAAATTGCACAGAAAAAGACACTATTAAGAGAATGAAAAGACACAGTATAAACTAGGAGGAAATATTTTCAAAGCACAGATTTGACCAAGGACTGTTTCCCAAACTTTATAAAGAACTCTCAAAACTCACAGATGGAAAACAAATATCAAACTTAAAAAAGAAAAAAAATGGGCAAAGAACTTAAACAGATACCTCATCTGAGAATATATACAAAAGGTAGAGGGTCAGATTCACAACTCTAGCTATTAAACCACAAGTCTGCTCAATCAATCCTCGAATACATATTGAGGGCCTATCATATAAATGGAAACCTTGGTAGTGTAGTTATTAAAAGCTATGGCTGCTAACCAAAAGTTTAGCAGTTCGAATCTATCAGGTGCTCCTTGGAAACCCTATGGGGCAGTTCTATTCTGTCCAATAGGGTCGCTATCAGTTGGAATCGACTTGATGACATCAGGTTTGGGTTTTTTTTTGCTTTTTTTTTGTTTTTGCTATATAAATATATAAAGAAGGACCACCACCTGACTGTCAGTTTGTTGTCCTGTGGTGGTTCGTGTGTTGCTTTGATGCTGAAAGCTATGTCAATGGTATTTCAAATACCAGCAGGGTCACTGAAAAAAATTAGTCAGTGAAAACCTTATGGGTCACAAGAAAATGCTGTCTGATATAGTTCTGGAAGAAGAGCCCCCAAATTGGAAGGCACTACATAACAGCCACATCAATGGACTCAAACATACCAATGATCATGAAGATGGCACAGTACCATGCTACATTTTGTTCTGTTGTACATGGTGTCACCATGATTCTGAACTCACGCAATAACAGCTAATAACAACAACACAGACAAGAGATTGTACTATTCTCAAGGAATTTTCCAATAGCAATATTCCATTTCATCTAAAACTCACGTTATTTAATCAATTTATTGAGGGAGGAAGCTCTGCAAAGTGTGTGCAGGTAGGCAATGACAAGGGAATTTCTTGATTAACCCACAACCCAAGTCCTGAGCAAATCCTCCCCCTAGAAAGAATGAGTAGGATTATAAGACAGTTGTTACCTCCTTCCTGATTCACAAGGTAAAAGAGCCTTTGAGATATACTAGTAAGAACTACTGTATTGAATGTAGAGCTGAAAGCGAACAGAGGTGATGAATATCATTTCACCTTGGTATGGGGCTTTGTCATTTTTCAAAGTAAAAGTGTGCCAGTCATTTTGTTTGATGGTTACCACCACCTAAGAATAGGCTAAGAAGCTAATACTATTATCGTTTCGAAAATGAGAGTATTGAAATTCCTAGAGGCTAAATAACTTAACCCATGTCACCCTAGAACTCGTAAGTGGTAAAACAGAAACAAGACAGATATGAAAGTTTATGTGGTGAACTTTAAGCTCTTGCATCCTATGTTTCAACTTGAACTACTTTCAGTAAAACCTATCCTTTGTGACTTAAATTTTGATTAACCCTGATAAAGGTAAATATTCAAAGTAAAAAAAAAGTGGCTTATATGATCACAACAGTTACTGCCATCTTGTTTTCTTGCTTCTTTCTTATTTTTAGTCATCTGTCTTTACATCAAATATATGAAAATTTGGGCAGCGATAACAATGCTAGTGGAATAATTTTCCTCCTGTAAATGTGAATCACACCCTGTTTACTACTTTGTAGTGGTTATTTTCAAGGCTTACAAATTTCACTCTAAGTATCTAAAGACAGACACAATCTTATATTCATTTATTTTTTAGATATATAATTTAAGGGAAAATGACTGTGAAAAGCAGCAAAAGATCAAAAAGAAAATGAAATATATCTAACTCACCATCATTCAACAATTCCTGTACCCAAAGGAATTGAGAATGAACTCACTATGAAGATTCTATCATTTAGCATATCATAAGGCCAAAATATTCCCCTTCCAACATACTTTGCATTCACATAGTTCCCTTCAGTGCTATTTGGAACCTAATTCATTTCTTCTTATTTTCCTTTTATTAAACACAGATTTTATTATTTATGCCCTGGAAAATGCCAGAAGATATTTTTAAGAGATAGAGAAAAGTGCCGTTATTTCCTCACTGAAATAACATTATAGGGTAACAGCCCTGAAAGTGTCAGGATTTCAGCACTCAAAGTAAAATTACTGCAACCCAGCATTGCCACTCTGGCTGGGAATGATGTATCTATTTGTTATGGCATATTACACACAACATCAATGGGGCCTGAATCTGCACAAAAACACATCTCAATGGCATATCCCACTTTTAAACGTGAAATATGACATCCCAAATCAAAGAAGAGTAATCCTTAAAAAAAAAGTCACCAAGAATAGTAATAAATCTCTTCTCCCAATGGGTTCCATAAATCCTATGACTATTATTGCATTCTTCATGCTTTTTATCAGTCAGGTTAGATAACCAAGCAGAACCGTAGTGATCGGCTTCTCCAGAAATTCCTAAAGAATCTATGTGCTCTCCTTGACCAACTTCCCTGTATGTTCTTCATTACAAAGAAGCAGCATTTTCATTAAAGAGGATAACCACATATGAGGTGGAGGAGAAAGGGAACATTTTCTTCTAATTTTCCCCACATTCAGACTGCTATGCTGAACCTGGAGTTTCTGTAGTCAAAGTCAATTTGTACCTCCATTTGTGGTAACTTAAGTTCACCAGGTACCAAGTTGGTTACTTATCCCCAGAACCTAGAGTATCCCTATCTTTTTTAAAAATTCTCCATTCTTCCCAACACAAAATAAATTCAATTAACTTACCTCAATCTCTAAGAATTTAGTGACGACTGACACAGGCAATATGCACATGAGGTGAAGAAAGTGAAGTTCAGTTACTGAAACATTTTCACAGACATCCAATTTGATCCTCCTGGTTTTCCAATAGGCTACAAGGAACCTGGAATTAGCCTTCATTAAGTGACCTGTCTTAGGAGAGGTATCACCTTACAGCAAGACATAAACCTAAAACCTGAATCTTAAACAGTCCAGAGATCATTCTGTCATGGTCATCTCAGTTTCATGAATCAAGAAATCAAGAAATATTTGGTCATACTAGGACCAGAGGTAGATAAAACATAAGGTTAGGTACTCTGGGAAATAAAAAACATACACGAGTTTTTCTCTGCCATTAATATCTTCAAAGTAGTATGGAGAAGTGAAGAAACAAGAACATAGCTGTGGACACATATGATAGGAGAAAAATACTAACTCACAATAAGAAGCTCCATAAGGCTAAGTTGGACTGATTTCTAAGGAAACCATTCAGGCACTGCTAGAAGACATTTTTGGCTAACACTTTCCAATACTATCTAAAGGGGCAAAAAAAGTATCATTTACAATAATTATGTGTTGCTGGTGGGCATTTATAAATCCACCTTTCCTACTATTTTTTATTTATAGCCCACTGCATCATCTCTACCAAGAGGAGTGATCTTGTATAAATCAGACTTAATCGCTGTGTCTCTTAGTCACTTCATCTATAAAATATGGATGGCCATGCTTTGCCTTCCTGAAACAAATGGTTCATTGAAATCTCCATTTGATGAATTTGATCGGACTGGTGACATTGGACTCTGTTCAAAGAGGGGATGGTGGAAACAATTTCCAAGAAGTCTGAGAAGTTGGCATTAAATTGTAGATCAGAGACATCATCTACAAATGAGTAGAAGCCATGTGCCCCAGGAATGTTGCTTTCGTTTGACTCAACAGTGCGACGACAATAACCAGACAGTTGCTCAGATGCTGTGGGTGGGCTATGATTCTGGCTACCATGCCATTTTGGAAGAAATTAAGAACTTAATGCTTTAGAAGAAGAGAAAATAAAATTCAATTTTAACATTTTAGAATAGAAAACTCTCATCTGCTGTGCCCCCCAGCCTTTTTATAGTGAAAAGAAAAGGCTCTTTAGTGTCTTTCTACTTTTTTTCTACAACACCTTCCCATGCATATAGTCAAGCCCCTCCCTTTCCTTTAGAACTATTTAGAATCACCTTGAATGTCTTGTCAATGAGGATGGTGTTGAAATAAAGAATATATTCTCCAAACAGTATTTTCAGTGGTAAGGTTGAATCAGGTGTGTGGACTAACACATCTTTCATTCCAAATAGAAAGAAATATAAACTAGGCTTCTAGGTATCTCCCTCAAGATTAAATTTATGAAAAAAAAGAATGCTGTTCAACAAGTCTTATTAAACTGAAACTACTGTACAGAATAAGATGAAAGTCAAAGAACGAAGTCTAGGAAATTGAAGAGGTAGAAATTTTCCCTTTGTTTCTTAAAAATGGAGATAATTTAGAAAAAAAAAAAAGTTACTCTTTCTGTTTTCCAAAATGTCGGTGGATTCATACATATTTCTGTAACTTGTGGTACTTTTTCAGTTCCAAAGAACCTAAGTGTGGCAAATCAGAAATGTTTTGGATTCATTAGCAAAAAGAAAAAAGAAAAAAAAAAAAAACCCACACCCACAAAGCATAAAAAACTTGTTTCTTTTCTGCTTTCACTCATTTTGATTAGATTCCCCAGTGTTTGAAAACTGCATTTCAATTTAGATAAGAGCTGCTAAAACCTTAGATGGACATTAAAGAAGTCAAAAGTGCTAAAGCCAAGAAATAACCCAGCTGCTTATAAAGTCATCCAAGCTTCATTTAATTACCATTTAGAATACAGGCCAGGCTGGCTGGGGTTTTGCTTGTTCGTTTTCAGCGTTCTTTGAATTGCCAGCCAGGGATGCCATTTCAAAGAGCCTTCAGGCAGGGTAACTTGGGATAAGAATAAAGGAGAAAGGGTATTTTCAATCAAACATCCTTAACTCACAAAAGCATAGGAAGTAGGCCAAAGAAATTAATACGTCTTAGATGAAAATATCTAAGACTTAATTTAAATAAAGCCCAAATGGTTAATTAATCAAATCATTAACTAGGGCTCATTTGATCTATTTTGCATGATAACATGTTGTGGAAAAAGTCATCAGAAAATCATGCAAATGATGTTCGACCTGAAAGTGAAGACGAATGGGCATAATTGATAGGTAGAAAACATAAATGAACATTTATTGAGTGCTTATTATGAGCCAAGCACTCCTCAATGTCCTTTCTGTTTCATCCAAGCAACAATAGTATGATGCAGGTATTGTTATTATCAGTGTTCTATATAAGGAAAACTGAGGCAAAGAGATGTTAAATCACTTGCCCAAGGTCCCATGTTTGGTAATTAGTAGATTCCAGATTCACATCCAGGTAATTTAATTTCAGAGCCCTTGCTCTTAATTACCATACTGGGTGAAAGAAAGAGGCAAAATTCAAATCAATTGGCAGTAGTAGCTTGGTATTTATGGATTTAATATTTAAGCCTTGCCCATTCAAGAACTTCCCTGAAGGTCTCTTCCAAGTAGTAAATTGTAATTTTGCTGGCACAAAATTTTGACCCCTGTCCACTATTAGGCTGGCAGGTTGGAAGGAATTTTCAGTTAGTGAGTTTAATCAAATACCCTCTTCTTTGGCTCTGCATGGATGTTCCACTCTCACCTATTGTTACCTGTGATACATGTGAATAAGCCCTTGGGAAGTGATAAAAAACTAATGGTTTCTTTTTGAAAAATGACCTGGAAAATAAAATGCAGTGCAGATGTTGATAGGTAAAGTTAAAATAAATTTAAATGTCTTCTAGTTTCTAGTCTCTCACACAAAGAGCTTGGAAGTCTTCACTCCTGGCCTCACAACAAGGAAAAAGCTGAAAAACTGAAATCAACAACTCTTCTTAGCTCCATCAGAAAATTGTGGTCACAGGGAGAACTACCACCCCAAAATCTGGAGAGACAGATAGGCCAATATAGAGAATCACCATTTAATCAGGTAGAGAAACCACCATGCTGAACACAGCAAAGGGTTAGAATACTTACAGGGTGATTGGCTAATTACTGGAGATTAATCCTGAACTACCTCAAGAGATTAAAAACTTCTAGAGGCCCAGTATTAGAAGCCCTCCTAACACTCTTTCGTGAGCTTTACCTCCAGGAGCCCCACAGGTGCTCACTGAAGCTCAGAGAAAAATTGCCTCGTGCTTCTGGCAGGGAAAGAAAAAAGCAACCATTTTGAAATTGTGTTTGTTTTGCTCAAATACACCGTGCCCTCAAGGGGAACTACTTTACTAAGCCCTAACCAATATGGTCTTGGGGAATCCTAATCGACTTGATGGCAACTTTTTTTTTTTAATCAAATTGAAGAAAGGGAAATTTCCAACTCCGGTCCCCTCTATTGTTTCACGTGGGAGAAAGGAATTACCCAACTACACCCTTCAGCTTTGGATATGGAGGAAAGGAAATACCCAATTCCAGCTCCTGTAGCCTTCTTGTTCCACCTAAGGGGTAAACACAAAACAGCGAAACTGAGAAGCACGTGTAACAGTCACAGTCCAGAGACGCTGGCTCACTAAAAGCCTGAGGCTTAATTCTAAGATCAGGGAAAATTTCCCCTACCCCCACACCTTACCACCACATTAACAACAACAGGGCTTTACAGTGGATCACAGCCAGAAGAATCTCATTTTCTTTTACCTAATACATCAAGTCCAGCTTTAAACCAAAAATTATAAGGAACACCAAAAGGCAAAAAACACATTCTAATAGGACAAGCATCAGAACCAGATTCAATTATGGCAGAAATTTTGGAATTATCACAGGAATTGAAAATATCAGGAACAGAAAATCATTATGATTTTATATGATATGGGTTCTAATGGAAAAAGTTAACAACATGTAAAAACAGGGGGTAATGTAAACAGAGAGATGGAAACTAAAAAAAAAAAAAGAAAGAAAATGCTAGAAATTAAAATTATTGTAACAAAATAAATAATGCCTTGGATGAGCTCATCAGTAGGCTGGACATATCTGAGCAAAGAATCAGATATGTCAATAGAAGACAAGTCAATAGAAACTTCCCAAACTGAAAGCAGAGTTAAAAGACCGAAAAAAAAAAAAAAAAGGAACAAATTATCCAGGAACTGTGGGACAATTACCAAAATATAACGCATGCAAAAAGGGAATACCAAAAGGAGACGAAAGAGAAAAAAAAAAAAAACAGAAGAAATATTTGAAATAATAACAGCTGAGAATTTTCTAAAATTGTTGACAAACATCAAACTAAAGACCCAGGAAGCTCAGAAAACACCCAGCAGGAAAAAATACCCACAAATCTACATCTAGACATATCACATTCAAAACAGAAAATCTTAAAAGAAGCGGGGGGCAGGGGGGCAGGGGTGGAAGAGGTTAAATGTCTTAAAAAAAAAGTTCTGCTCCTTTTATATAAAACAGAAGTTTTGGATAAATCACAAGATAATATGTTGAACTTTGTTATCTATGAGCAATCTTACTTCAGTGAATTCATAAGACAGGGCAAAACCTTATTATAAGATAAATAACCTCTTAAGTGTCTTAAGGGATCATATAAACTTTTTCAATCATAGTCAACTGCACTTTATGGGGGGGATAATATGCTCATGTGGTATTGGCAATCTTGAAATGATCAAAAGCCTTGGAAAGTATTTCCTGCTCTCATTTGGGACAAGGTATGGGAATCATAGCAGAAAGAGTTGTAAAACATTTCACTGACACGGGGTAGCCTCCTGCACCTACTACTCGTCCAAATCTATAGGAAAGTAATCTCGGAAAGAATGAACATTTATTGAACCCTTACTCTATCCCTGGAGTGTTATCTCCTCAGCCCTAGAAACTTAACAAGACAAACCACCGCAAATTTGCTCTCCTCTTTCTACAGTAAATTTATTGTATCCAACTTGTCTTCTTGTAGAAAGACATCTTAGGTGAGCCTGATTCCTACAATTTTTGAAACCTTAATTGGTAGAACCCGGGAAAATTTCTATTTTAAATAAACTGCACTTTCTATCCAAGCTGAAGTAGACACGAAGTTCAGCTTTGGGGCACTCCATTCTTTTGTTCTGTGAAATGTCTGACACTTTATACAAATGTGAGAGAGTGAAGAGAAGGTGAATTAGTGGAGAAGAGTGCTAAGACATTGGTTTCCTTTCTCCTAACCTCTCGTCTTCTTTCCTAACTTCATAACTTTACCCAATCTAGCCTTTCCTCTGCTTTGCTCCTTTTTGTCATTTCTGTCTACCAAAATTCTCTAATCTTCAAGGTCCAGTCCCTACTCCTCTGTATATGGAAAATGCAATTGCTGCTGCCCACACAGCCATTTCTTCTTCTTCTTCTTCTTTTTTTTTTTCTCCTTAGTTGTCTATGTTGCATAATTAGTACCTTGTTATATGATCTATTGGAGCCCTGGTGGCATAATGGTTAAGAGCTCAACTGCTAACCAAAAGGCCGGCAGTCTGAATCCACCAGCCTCTGCTTGGAAACCCTATGGGGCAGTTCTGTCCTTTAGGGTTGTTATGAGTTGGAATCAATTCAGTGGCAACGGGTTTGGTTTCTTATATGTTCTATTGTTCTCTAATATTTGATATCTGTATGACTTGACTCTCCAACTAGATTGTAAATTCATGACCTCAAATATATTTTCGAAAATTGTGGGGAATATAAGAAGGAACAAAGGGGAAGGAAGGGAAGGCAGGAGGGTAGAAAAAATTAGGAAGCCATGGAGGAAATGGAACCGTGAGAGACAGAAGAGAAAGGAAAGAGAAGGGAGGAAAGAAAAGGGAAGAGGAGGGGAGGGGACAGGAAAGTAGGGGAAGGAGGAAAGGGGGAAAAAAAAAGGAAGGGAGGGAAAGAGGGGGCAGTGAGATTTTAACCACTCTGATGTCACAAAACATCTTACAGCCCACATAAACACAAAGCTATCGGGGAACATTCATGGTTCAGTAGTAGAATCCGCGCCTTCCATGAGGGAGACCTGGGTTCAATTCTTGGCCAGTGCAGCTCGTATGCAGTCCCCACCCATCTGTCAGTCGAGGGTTCCATGTTGCTTTGATGCTGAACAGGTTTCAGCAGAACTTCTAGACTAAGACAGACTAGGAAGAAAGGCCTGGTGATATACGTCCAAAAATCAGCCAATGAAAATCCTGTGTATCACAATGTGTGCCTGGGGTCACAGTGAGTTGGGGTTGACTTGATGGTGGCTAACAACAACAGCACTGGACATATTAAAGATATTCGGCAATCGCTAGTTGCTGATACTCTGTTCCTGTATCCTCCTTTTACATAACAACTTTTCCTCAACCTCCCTTCTCCTTGCAATTCTACTCTATGGTGAAGAAACCAGTTATTTCCTTGGGTACGGGGAATAGGAGAGGACTGAGTGCTGCATAGGTTTGGCAAGTAATTAGCACAGTGAAAGAAAAGCTAAAAAGAGAAAACTTGTAAAGGTAGCAAATCAGTTTCCAGTCCAGGGAGGATAATGTAGCTTTGATTCAAAGTATAAAGTGGGTCAAAACACCCCGACATAAAGACTTGAACATGCTATACATACACTTTCAATTTTATTTGAGAAAAATTAAGAATCGCCTTTGCTTGCTGATTAGTCACAACATCAACTACAGCTCTTTCTTAACATTTGTTCATTGATGTTACATCACTCATTGCAGGATCTTCAGCTTTTTTTTAATTTTTAATTTTTGAAAAGGGAGTGGGCATTGTTTTTGTTTGCAGAAAAGAATTATAAAAAATTCAGATGTATTTTTTTTTTTTTTATTGTGCCAGCCCTGGTCTGATTTGTCCTCCAGCCCATTCTTCACACTCTCCCTGGCCCTGCTTCTAGCAGGAGGACAGCGGATCCTGATTTCCCAGAGTCCCATGGCAGCTGGCTTCTCATGAGGGTCAGGCAATGGGAGACGTGGGGAGAGTTTGGCGGTTGAGAGAAGGGGAGAAGCCAGAGTATTGCTCTCTCTTGAGTCAGTGAGTATGGTGGCAGGCGTTACCTCTTATCTGTGTCTCCCGCTGGCAGCATTTTGTCTCAGTCAGACTCTGGGGGTCTCTGCAGCCCATGGGTGCTGAGGGCTTCCTGCTGCTGCATTGACCACCATTTTCCTCTATGGCCCCTCAGTTCCTCCTGCACTTGTGCAACCAAAAACAACAAAAAGACAAACAAACTCGTTGCCATCAAGTCGATTCCGACTCATAGGGACCCTATAGGACAGAGAGGAACTGCCCCATAGAGTTTCCAGGGAGAGCCTGGTGGATTCACACTGCCGAACTTTTGGTTAGCAGACATAGCACGAAGCCAGCAGGGTTTCCCTGTGCAACCAATTCCCTGAATAAAATGCCTCTAATTCTGTGTTCCTGGTTAAATTTTGCCTGATCCAGGTATCGCAAAGTTGGATCCAATACGAGATCATGTATAAAAGGCTTTCATTTTAAAATCATTTCAGTCTTTTGCTGGAAAAACTAAGAATGAATATTAAACTACACATTTTCTAAGTTATTTTAAGCTATATTTCCAGCAGTGGTTTTTCTCTGCTTTCAAAAATTCATCCCAAACTATATTAGACTGTTCATCTGAGTTTATCTTGTTAGCAACTCCCATTTTGGGTGGGGCACATGGTAAGAACAAGTTCCTTCTTTCTCAATTACAGCGCTTGCTGTAACTGTTTACATTATAGTTCATTTTTAATTATCTTCTTCCATGCCTGACTCTTCACCAGATTACAAATACTTAGAGAGCAAGAACCAGGCCTTAATCTCATGTGGAATAGTATCTTTCACATGCCAAAAAAAATTGCCATTGAGTCAACTCCGACTCATAGTGACCCTATAGGACAGAGTAGAACTGCCCCATAGGGTTCCCAGGGAGCAACTGGTGGATTCAAACCGTCAACATTTTGGTTAGCAGCTGAACTCTTAACCACTAAGCCACCAGGAGTATCTTCCAAATTGTAAATTTTAACTAAATGTTTGTAGAATTAATAATGGCAGGAAAGAAAATGTTTAGATTCTAAATGAATTGCCCTGGTTTTATCAGTTCTTCATGAATAATGAGCTGTTTACATAAGAAAGTACCCCCAGTCCCTTCAGCCAGATGTAAATTTGCCTTTAAGTGCATTGTATGATAAGGCATACAATATGTTCTCTAGAGATGGAAACTTCTGTATTTAAACAGAAACTAATCAGGAATGGACGGCACCAAGTCACTGCTCAAGTCACTCGTTGATTGTGTCAAGGCTCTTTATTTCCGTCTCATGCTTCTGTCTCCAATAGATCCTAAGACCATCAATTTGAGTTATTTCAATTTACGTTATCATCTTAGTTTGGGTTACCCAGAAGCAGCCCCCGAGACAAGGATCTGAGTGTAAATAGCAGTTCTTTTACTTGAAAGGTGCTCCCATGAAGCACACTGGAGAGGCTGAAACGGTGAGACAGGGAAGGGGAGGGAAGGCAGCCTTAGGGGACATTGGCGGTGCCGTGGAGAATTCTCATCTCTCATAAGGGAGACCTGGGTTCCATTCTTGGCCAGTGCACCACGTGTGCTGCCACCACCCCTCTGCAGTGGAGGCTTGTTGTTGCTGTGATGTTGAAGGGGGTTCAGCAGAGCTTCCAGACTAAGACAAACTAGAATATATATATATATATATATATATATATATATATATATATATATATATATATAATCCAGTGATCTACTTCTGAAAACCAGCCAATGAAAATCCTATGGATCACAACAGTCCAATCTGAAACTGATTGGGGGATGGTTCAGGACGGAACAGGGTTTTATTCTGTGGTACGCACGGTCGCCTTGAGTCGGGGCCAACTCCGTAACAGCTAACAACAACAACAATGATAGCTACTGATCCGGAAAGTAAGCAGGCAAATACTTTAAGCTTCAGAACAGGGCAGTATTGGCTAAGGTATAGTAGTTTTTATAAAATTTCAGATATGATCAAATGCAGAAATTGGTTAATATGCTAATGTTTTCTTAATATTAGTAATGGATTCAAAGCCTTTTTAAGATGTACATAGTATTAACTGTGGGAGTAGAAAAGTAGAAACAACAGAAGCTAGACTGAATTCTTTAACTGTAGCAAAGAAGGTTGAATAATAGACACATACAACATAAAAAAAATACATGAAGTATTTTCTTTAAACCTAGTCTTCCAAGTCTTAAGTCAATTTTTATAATCCCAGGGAGGTCTGTTCTAATCAGCTCTGCAATGTTGCCCTGACTCCAATCCTCCTGTCGCCATGTTTGTTGCTAGTTGCCATTTGGTCAGCTCTGACTCATAGCCACCTTATGTATAACAGAATGAAACAAAAAACCAGTTGCCTTATATGTAATCCCATTTTCTTTCGTTTGTAACATTTATTCCATTCCAACGTTCTCTTGTTTACTTATTTACTTGTTTGTTATCCATTAGAATGTAAGCCTTATTAACAGCAGAATTTTATCTCTTTTTTTTATTTGTTTCATCTTTGTGTGCCCAGCATCTACAAATGGTACCTGGTACACGATACCAAAAAACAAACAAACAAACAAACTTGTTGCTGGTCAAGTTGATTCCAACCAATAATGACCTTGTAGGACAGTAGAATGGCCCCACAGGTTTTCCAAGGAGTAGCTGGTAGATTCAAACTGCTTACCTTTTGGTAAGTGGACAAACGCTTAACCCCTGTGCCACTAGGGCTCCACTGGTACATGATAGGCACGTAATAAATAGCACTTTAAAAAGTCAGTGTTTTATAGCCACCAATAATAGATGCTATTTTTCATATTTTAGTTATTCCTAAGGCATTTTTGTTAACTTCCAGTTTTGAATTTCTGCTCTTACTCGATTTAGTAGAAGCACCGGCCTTCCTAATAAGGCGTTGCTGAGTGCTTTGTTGAATGGTTCAAGTTGTGCTAGATTGGATTTCTGAACAGCCATTTAGCTTAAATTCTGGTGAAATGTTTTCAGTAGTCTCAGGTATCTGTGTTTTACCTAAGTGAAACCACACCCAAATGAAGGGGAAATTATCCACAAGCTCACTTGGCCTTTATTAGATTTTTCTGATCTTGTTATTCATATCCACTGGCAAGCTGGCTTTAAAACAAGCAAGGGAGCACTAGATTCCAAATTGCATTTTTAAATGTGAATATTTTGTCTGCTCCTTTATGTTTTATGCATTGTTTGCAAATAGGAAACACAGTCACCTCATATTTTATAGATTTGCTTTGGAAAACGATTTCAAAGAAAGTTCAATATTAGGAATATAGAATCTAGCTCTAACCTTGTTGAATACCTGAGTTTTTTCCTTGCTATCTATTTTCTTAATCAAGTGGATAAGACATGCCTTGCTGTCTGGCCCTGCTACTATAAACAGGTGAGGGCAAGCCTTGAAATGCATGGAGTTAGAAACTGTAAAGAGCACCTTGTGGGCCCCGGATTCAAGAGGTAAAAATAGTTTTTTTTTTTTCCTTTCAAAAAAATCATGGAAAAAATTTGCCTACATGAATAACCATTTAAAAGGAATCCTGGACAGAGGTTATGGATCTCCATGTGTCATGGATTGAATTATGTCCCCCCAAATAATGTGTGAATCAACTTGGGTAGGCCATGATTCCCAGTATCCTGTGGTTGTCCTCCATTTTGTGATTGTAATTTTATGTTAAAGAGGATTAGGGTGGGATTGTAACACCACCCTTACTCAGGTCACCTCCCTGATCCAACGTAAAGGGAGTTTCCCTGGGGTGTGGCCTGCACCACCTTTTATCTCTTAAGAGATAAAAGGAAAGGGAAGCAAACAGAGTTGGGGACCTCATACCACCAAAAAAGCAGCACCAGGAGCAGAGCCTATCCTTTGGACCTGGGGTCCCTGCGCCTGAGAATCTCCTTGACCAGGGGAAGATTGATGACAAGGACTCTTGATGACAAGCCGACAAAGAGAGAAAGCTTTCCCCTGGAGCTGACACTCTGAATTTGGACTTGTAACCTTCTAGACTGTGAGAGAATAAATTTGTCTTTGTTAAAGCCATCCACTTGTGATATTTCTATTATAGCAGCACTAGATGACTAAAACACCATGTAACTACAGATTTAAGACCCAAACTGACCAAATATTCTATCAGCAATGTCCCTAAGCTAAATGGGATTATGAAACTCTTTGTTCCTTAATTGTATAATACAGTTCTTTTTTCTTTACTATGATACCAAACTCTTGGTACCTCTTTTCAATAGGAAAATTGTCTTGCTATGATAGGTTTGGTCTATTGCCTTAGGCCTCAACTCCAAATATATCCTTTCCTAACCACCGTATCTTATGTTGTTACCACTGTACCTGTCACTGTATTACATGCCCCATTTTCTTTCCTTTATAACGTTTATTGTCTTCTGGCACTTTTCTTGTTCACTTGTTTATTTTTTTGTTATATGTATCTCCACTAGAATGTAAGTTCATAAAAGTAAGGATGTGTCTGTATCGATCATCTCTGGGTCTCCAGCTTCTAGAACGGTGCCTGGTCCATGAAAGACACTCAGTAAAAATGTGGGGAACACTTACAACTCAACAACAAAAAGACAAAAAACTTAATTAAAAACTGGGAAAGGGATTTGAATAAACATTTTTCCAAAGATGTACAAATGGCCAAGCACATGAAAAGATACTCAACATCATTAGTTGCTCTTGTTGTTATTGGTTAATCTGCCATCTAGTCAGCCCTTGATTCGTCCTGACCCCATGCACGATGGAACAAGCTGCTGCCCAGTCCTATGCCATCTCCATGATCAGTTGCAGATCACACCATTGTGATCCATAGGATTTTCATTGGTTGTTTTTCACAAGTAGATAGCCAGGCTTTTTTTCCTAGTCCACCTTAGTCTGGAAGCTCTGCTGAAACCTGTTCAGTATCATAGCAACAGGCAACCTTCCACTGATGGGTGGGTGATGGCTATACATGAGGTGCTTTGGACAGGAGTCAAACTAGAGTCTTCTGCGTGGAAGGTAAGAACTCTACCACTGAACCACCAATGCTTCTCTTATTAGTCATTGTTGTTGTTAGTTGCCATCAAGTCAGCTCTGACTCATGACTCCCCCATGTGTGCAGAGTAGAACTCTGCACTCAGCAGGGTTTTCAAAGCTGCGACCTTTTGGAAGCAGATTACCAGTTCTTTCAGTGCCTCTGGGTGGGTTCAAACCACTAACTCTTCAACTAGTGCATGCAAATCAAAACCACAATGCAATACCATTTCACACACACTAGTATGCCTACTGAAGCCTCTCTGCCCACATTACTACCACAGATCTGGAAGTGCCTGGAGTTTACATCCCCTGCGATGACCCTTGGCCAATGAATATGAAAGCCCAGCTCTCATATCATCAGTCAATACAGACTCTGACATGTAATTTACACTCCAGAGTTCCCTGTAGGATCAGGCTGAGAATAGGGCTGTGCCTGAAATTCTACCCCTGTTTGACTTTTTTCCCCTTACCTACCCTATTCCCTTACCAGTTTTCCCTAGAAGCACTTCCTTAATAAACCAGTTACACATGAATCCTCACCTTAGGGTCTGCTTCTGGGAATCCTGACCTAAGAAACAGATATCATCAGCAATGGCGTCTCAGGCTTTGTGACATGAAAGACAGCAGAAACTTCCATTTCACTTATGGGGCATTCCTACACCCTGATGAAAAGACAATGTGGTTGAATCTAAACAAACTTAATGTTGGGATCCCAGAACAATTTTGTCAATGCATCCTTAGCTGAACAAATTATGATTGGTAGCTGGTAAAAGATTAGGAAAAATGAATGTGACCTAGACAGGGGTTTGCCACAATCGTAGTTGGTTGTGGTGGACAGAGCAAGAGTCTGTATTACTTTGGATACAACAGGTGATGGCACAAAGATACCAGTAGTCCCAGCTTGGAAAGAGGAGAATTTTTCTTGACTAGTCAAGCCTCATCTGCAATCTCTAGACTTCTAACACTAGAGGTAGCACCAGTGGTATAAAAGATCCTTCTAGACTAGATGATCCATCTTCTCATGTTATTGTAGCCCTTCAATGGCAAAGAGAGGGCTACGAGGATGCTCCCTGAGGATTCTTTGACATATGCGTGAATGGTGACCCTGACAAGAGGTGTTCAATATCCCATGGATGTGGGCAAGTTGAGACTGAGATATTGCACTGTCAGGCAAACCTCAAACAGCAAAGTAGGATAATGCCGTGACCAATACACTAATCGTAAACCTATGCCAATTAAAAAAAAATACTACCTCCTTTAATTCACCCATCTGTTTTCATTTCCATCTCTGTCTCTTCAGCAGAAACGTTGATCATCATTTCTTAACTAGACTAGTGTAGCCATCTCCACTAGTCTCCCTGCCTTTAGCTTTGCTCCCCTCCAATCCATTCTCCACAGTGTAATACTTACAGGAATACTTACAATGATCTCCTTACCATACTTTTGAGACCTTCCAATGTTTTAAAACTTCCCATGTTTCTCCATTTTCTTCAGCATGAAGTTGAATCTCCTTAGCATGGATGAGAAGCCCTTCATGATCTGGCATCCCCACCTCTCCACACTCTCCTCATATCCTCTCCTCCTGGTATCTTACACCCCTCCATTGCTCACACCTGCTTCTCTACATCCTGACTCACCCTTCCCGCCAGTTTGGTTGGACAGACCCATGTACTAATTTTATTGCAGATTCTACCATACCATGTAGTCGTCTGTTTATATCTTCCTTCCCTTCTGCTTCACAGGTCAGGGTCTGGCATCCACCCGTATTCTCTGGCAGGTACCCTGAGGATTCCCCTCCAATTTCTGTATATCTTTGTAGGTGTGCTATTCGCATCACAAGATAGATGAGAGATCAAGTTTGAGTTGAGAGTTTTTCCTAACTCAGACAACTTAGAAGGCCACTCAAGATGAGATCAGCTGGTTGGTATCCTTAGTTTTCTAGGTTTGCAACAGACACTTACACATTCTACTACCAAAACACCAAAACCAAACCCAGTGCCTTCAAGTCGATTCCGACTCATAGCGACCCCATACAGAACATTCTAATTCATTGTAAACAAAGGATAACACCTCTCCCATGCCATAGCTTCTTTCTACTGACTGCAAACATATACTGATACAGTAGCCGATCAGTAAAAATGATAACACTCAAAGTTCACTCTTGTATTTCTTGCCCTCACCCCTTTGCAAACACTTCTCTCAATTCATGGGACTCTCACACGGCTTCCATTATGTTGTGAAGTGAGGCTCATATGAAAACAGAAAAATCTATGCAGATTAATCCCCAGAAAATGTCTGCCTTCCTTCTTTCCTTTCCCCAGCCCTTTCCTGCAGTATTGATCCTGCTTTTATCCCTTTCACAAAGCCATGCAATAACTTGGCTCCCTTCACTCCTGGCCCCGGCTTTGTGGTGGGATTTATTATGAACGCTGGTTTAGAGACTTAAACAGTCTATAATCTCAGCCAGGCTCGAGCTCGGCCAGTCCTGAAAGCCTGCTAAATGAAGCAAGACAAACACATTCTCATTTAGTGATGTCTGGTGACAGCTGGGGCAATGATGTATCTATCCAGACAGCAGAAGCAAGACATCTATTTAGTAATATGCTTCACCTTCTCTCTCATTCTCTTTTTGTCTCCTCTCAGTCTCACAGTCCAAAATCTAAAAATCCCATTTCTCTGAGACAATTATTCAAGCAGCTGAACTGAAATCCTCAGATTTCCAGAATCACCTACATAAAAGCATCTTCAAGCAGAGATGTGACAAAGCCACAGATGCAAGTTGGTGTCATTTTGTTTCCTTGCCCTATGACGAGGTGCCTCAGAGAGGCAGGTCCCAGGGGCGCCTATTATGCCAGCCTTACATGACATAGGAGACAGCGTCTTGAACCTTCTAAGTTCATGATGGAAGAAATGAAGCACAGCATCTTTACAATTTTTTTTTTCTTTTAATGGCCTAATGAAATTGTATGTTCCTCTCTGTCATGGATTGAATTATGTCTCTCCCCCCCCCCGAAAAAAAAGTGTGTATCAATTTGGCTGGGCCATTATTCTGGGTATTGTGTGATTTTCCTATATGTTATAAATCCTGCCTCTGTGATGTTAATGAGAGAGGATGGTGGCAGTTGTGTTAGTGACGCAGGACTTAACCTACAGGATTGGATTGTGTCTTGAGGTAATCTCTTTAGATATAAAAAGATAGAAGCAAACAGATGAATGGGGGACCTCATATCACCAAGGAAGCAGTGTCAGGAGCAGAGCGCATCCTTTGGACCCAGGGTTCCTGCACAAAGAAGTTCCTAGTCCGGGAGAAGATTGATGAGCTGGCCGACAGAGGGAGAAAGCCTTCCTCTGGAGCTGACACCCTGAATTTCGACTTTTAGCCTACTTTACTGTGAGAAAATAAACTTTGCTTTGTTAAAGCCATCCACTTGCGGTATTTCTGCTGTAGAAGCATTAGATAACGAAGACACTCTCTCCTTCAGATTGGCTTGTTTTTAATTCCTGTATAATATTTGCCCTTGAAAAGTGAAAAGACTTGCAAAAGAAGTGAAACCCTCCAAAAGTTAAATCAGGACATTGTTTTCTTCTGCCCAGCTGTGTGTAGTAACATCTCTTTGGAGTTTTAGAGTACGTTTCTCTGATGACTGATGATATTGAGCCTTTTTTTCTTGTGCTTTTTGGCCATTTAAATAACTCCTTTGGTGAAATGTCTCTTCAAACATTTGTTCATATTTTATCAGGTTGTGTGTCTTCTTATTCAGTTGTAAAATTTTGCTATACATTCTGGATACAAGTCCTTTGCCTGATATATATGTGTTGGAAATTTTTTTTCACTTTATGCCTTGCCTTTTTGTTTTCTTAATGATACCTTTTGAAAAGCAAATTATTTTTATTTAATACAATCCAATTTACCCAGTTTTTCTCTTATAGTTCATGGATTTTGTGTTCTAAACAATCTTTGCTTACCCAACGTTCACAAATATTTTTTTTCCCTGTTTTATTCTTGAAGTTTTCTAGTTTTAGGTTTTGCACTTATGTTTATGATTCATTTCAGTTACTTTTGTGTGTCAGGTAATGCCCAAAGTTAATTTTTTCCTCCATAAGGATGTCCAGTTGATCCAGCATCATTTGTTGAAAAGACTTTCCTTTCCCTATTGAATTGCCTTGGCAACTTGGTCAAAAACCAATGGGCTGTGCGGGTCTATTTCTCCATCTTTATTTTGTACCATTGATCTACACGTTTGTTATTACTAATACCAAACTATCTTGATTAGTGAAATTTAGAGTGAAGAAAAGCTGGGTTCTGAAACTTTCTGACATCATTATCACATCCCCAACTTCCTCTGTCCATATAAACCAAAAAACCAAACCTGTTACCGTCAAGTCGATTCCAACTACAAGCAACTCTGTAGGACAGAGTAGAACTGCCCCATAAGGTTTCCAAGATGTTGCTGGTGGATTCCAGTTGCTGACCTTTTGGTTAGCACCTGAGCTCTTAACCACTGCACCACTAGGGCACCTCTGTACTTATAACCCAACCCAGCCAACCCACTGCCATTGAGTCGATTCCGACACATAGTGACCCTAAAGGACAGAGTAGAACTGCCCCATAGGGTTTCCAAGGAGCAGCTGGTGGATTCAAACTACCAATCTTTTGGTTAGCAGCCATAGCTCTTAACCACTACACCACCAGGGTTTCCTCTTTATAGATTCCAATATCCTTATTCTCTTCCCTAACTCTGTTGGACTCTGCTCTAGCATGCCATCCTGTAGAGGATCCATGATCTCCTCACTTCAGATATCAAAATATACCTCTTCAGTATTCCAATCTCTGAGAGCTTTCCTGTATAAGAGGGGTAAGATTAACTGTGATAAGGTCTGATGATGGCTGTCCCTCTCAATGGATATATTTTCACCTGTCAATCTAGGACCCCCTAAAGGCAATAATTTAACGTAAAGGTTTAGCTTCTGTGGTGGTAACTTCAGACACCATAATAGGTTTTCTGTAATAAGGGCCACCTTTTAATATCAGGTGTACCATTTTGTGCCTATTAAATCAGTGACCCTCAAACAATGAATGGTGCTTGTACTGATGATGACATGAGAGGCCCTTAGACTGTATTGTGTTTAAATATTAATAGTTATATATATATATATGTATGACTATATATTAAAAATGTAGTAACCCAAACGTATAGTTTTACAAATATTATAGCTTAACACAAGTATCATTTAAGAAAAAATACAGTCAATTTAAAGAAAAATATTACTTTAGTAATAATGGTAGATATTTAAACCAAACTGACGTGAATGTGATCTGGGAATCATTAAAGTTTGAGTAATATTGACTTAAAAGAAGACAGATCCCCATGTATTTGCCATCAGTAAGCAAGGAAGCGCAGATTCCTACTTGCACCCTCCTGGAAGGTGCAGAGATATTGTCTTAGTTATCTAGTGTTGCTATAACAAAAACACCACAAGTGGATGGCTTTAACAAACAGAAATTTATTTTCTCACAGTTTAGGAGGCTAGAAGTCTGAATTCAGAGTGCTGGCTCAATAAGAAGGTCTTCTCTTTCTGTAGGCTTTACAGAAATTCCTTGTTTCTTCAACTACAGCTTTCTTGTTCCTTGGAGATCTCCTTGTGTCTTGACATCTATCTTATCCCATCTCTCTTTCTGCTTTTTTAATCTTTTGTTATATCTCAAAGATACTGACTCAAGATACACCCTACGTTAATCCTGCCTCATTAGCATAACAAAGGCAACCCATTCCCAAATGGGATTACAATCTTTGGCACCCTTCCGGCATTACCTTTATCTGGCTATTGTTCCCACCACCCAGCTGCTGAAAGTGTCATCTACTAACAGCTCACCCTGCTCCGTGTTCTGAGTATTTACATCCATGCCCCCTCTCTCTCCACCAGTACTACAGGATTAACTGATATAAGAATTTAAAAACAGGCTCCCTTTGTTCAAATTAGGACAACTCTGTAGTCCATGTGCATGCCAGAGCTCCTACAAGAGATCAGGCTAGTCCTAACTCTGCTAAACCCACCTGTATGACTGACTTCTTACCCTGCCCTACCCGCCTTTTCTCATTCTCTTAAAATTTTCACCTGCAAGTACTCCCTCAGGAAATCACATGCAAAGGAATTCCCGTATCAATCTCTACTTCTAGAGAATATACCCTCAGACACAAGACTTAAATAATTTCCTCATGAAATAGAGAGAAAATGGCAAAATACCTTTCTGGGTCTATAAATACCCTGGGAGAGCTGGTGGCACAGTGGTTAAGTGTTTGGCTGCTAAAGAAAAGGCCGGCAGTTCGAATCCACCAGCTACTTCTTGGAAACCCTATATGGCAGTTCTACTCTGTCCTATAGGGTTGCTATGAGTCAGAGTCAACCCAACAGCAATGGGTTTGGTAGATAACCTGATCTATTTAATTTCTTTTTCTCTCTCTCTCTTTTCCTGTCTCATCATGTATGAGAGCTTCTGGGTCCTTTAAAGAACTGCTGTCCATAATGACAAGTACTAACTACTCATTTTATCCCATGTAGATACTTTCCAATAATAGGTATTTCTTCACCTTTGTATTTGTATTTTTCTAGTCCAGCTCTGATAGGATAAATGCTGCTGTATCTTTTATGGCATAAACCCAGCCTACTCACTCTTTTTTGGTTCCTTCCTACCCTAAACACAACACATTAATTTGCATTCTTGAAGACTATTCCTGGATCATTAAATTATATAGAAAGAGAGTTTTCCTCATGAAGGGTACTTTTAAAGTTACAGGAAAAGCTGCATTAAATGTCCTCTTATCTTTGTAACCTCAAGGCAGGATGAGTTCTTTTTTACACATTACAGCAATTATTTCCTTCTGGCCCTTAATATATCTGGAGATGTTGAATCATAGAAGCAATTTAGTTATCAAAGCTTCCATAAGATAAAAATAATTTAAAAGTCAAGCCAGATCAACTAAAAAAAATGATGGCTAAAACAGCTTAGAAAAGTCTATATCATGCTTTAGTCTAAGAAGTCATTACTTCCTTGAAAAGACTTATCTTCTGCAAGATTTAATTTTTATTCCTATCACTCCTGGGTCATTTGACCCATGGGAATATTTTTTTGCCTTGTATTATCATTTTAAAATTTTTCAAAATTTGTGAGATATAATGTGCACACAGTAAAAAGTACAAGTCTTAGGCATACCACCTGATGCAATTTTTATATGTGTCTACCCTTGTGTAATCATCATCAAGTTCAAGATATAGAATATTACTAGTAGGCTGAAAGGCTCTCTCATACTCCCTCCCAGTCAGTAACCCTGAAATTATGCCCATTATTCTGATTGTTATCACCACAGGTTAGTTTGCCTCTCCTTCCAAATCATATACAAAATTGTTACTTACCATAAGAGTATAAAAATATTCTCCTATACTTTCTTCTAGAGAACCACTGTTCAATACGGTAGCCACTAGGTATACGTGGCTATAGAACACTTCAAATGTGGCTAGTTTGAACTAAGATGTGCCATACATATAGAATATTAGATATTGAAACTTAGTTCAAAAAATGTACAGACATCATTAAGACGTTTTTATCTTAATTACATTTTAAGGGATATTATATTAAATAAAATATATAACTAAGTTTAACTGTTTCTTTTTACTTTTTAAAATGTAGCATGCACAAAGCTATAGCAATCAAGATAATGTGGTACTGTCATAGGACAGACGTATCGATAAATGGATGGGATTGCGAATACAGAAATAAATCCTCACATTTACAGTTGATTGGTTTTCAACAAGGATACCAAAGCAATTCAAGGGGGAAATAATACTGTTTTCAATATATTATGCTAGGCAACTAAGTATCCACATGCAAAATAATGAAATTGGACCCTTTCCTCATAGCATACATGAACATTAACTCAAAATGAACCACAGACCTAAATGTGAGATCAAAAACTGTTACAAAAATTACATGAGAAAATTTTTTGTGACCTTGAGTTATGTCAGCAAAATCACAAGTGACAAAAGAAAAATAGATAAGTTGGACTTCACCAAAATTAAAAACAAACAAAAAAACAAAACTCCAAAAAAAATCCTGCTTCAAATGATACCATCAATGAAGGAAAGACAACCCACAGAACAGAGAAAACATTTGCAAATTATGTATCTTATGCGGGAATTAATTTAATTAATTTTTATGTGGGAATTGCATCTGGAATATATAAATAACACTTAAAATCAAGAATAAAAAGGTAAATATTCCAATTTTTAAAAAACGACAAAGGATTTGAATAGATATTGCTCTAAAGAGATATAAAAGTGACTGATAAACAGATGAAAATATGCTCAACATCATTAGCCATCATGGAAATTCAAATCAAAACCACAATGTGATACCACTTCACATATACAAGAATGACTAGAACTGTTTAGAAAGATATTAACAAGCGTTGGCCAGGATATGGAGAAGTGAGAATATTTATGCATTGCTGATGGGAATGCAAAATGGTACAGCCACATTGGAAAATAGTCCAGCTGTTCCTCAAAAGACTAAACATAGAGTTACCATATAACATTTCCTTTTCTAGATATATATACTCAAAAAAAAAATGCAAACATACACCCACGCAAAAACTGGTACATGAATGTTCATAGCAACATTATTATTAATAACCAAAAATGGAACAGCCTAAATGTTCATCAACTTCCGAATAAACAAAATGCGGTATATCCATACAATGAAATATTATTCAGTCAATGAGCTAAAGCATAACAAAGATTCTAAGGATGGTGCAGGACTGGGCAGTGTTTTGTTGTATTGTGCATAGGGTCGTTATGAGGTGGAACCGACTCGACAGCGCCTAACAACAACAGCAAGAAGTAATGAAGTATTGATACATGCTACAACATGAATGAACCTTGAAAACATTATGCTAAATTAAAAAAAAAGTCACAGTAGACTATATATTGTGTGATTCGATTTATACAAAATGCCTGGAATAGAAAAACCTCCAGAGATAGCAAGTAGATTAGTGGATAGGGTACCTCACCAGATAGAATACACAGGAATTGAATTGACTGTATCTGTGCAAAAAGATGATGGAAAAGCTCAATGTCATCAGTCAGAATAAAGCCAGGGGCTGACTATAGAAAGACCATCAATTGTTCGTTTGCAAGTTCAAGTTGAAGTTAAAAAAAATTAGAAAAAGTCGGCAGGAGCCAAAGTACGAACTTGAGTTTACCCCACCTGAATTTAGAGACCATCTCAAGAATAGATTTGATGCATTGAACACTAATGACCGAAGACCAGATGAATTGTGGAATGGCATCAAGTAGATCATACACGAAGAAAGCAAGACGTCATTAAAAATACAGGAAAGGAAGAAAAGGCCAAAATGGATGCCAAAAGAGACTCAAACTTGTTCTTGAATGTCAAGTAGCTAAAGCAAAAGGAAGAACTGATGAGGAAAAACAGCTGAACAGATTTCAAAGGGCTCCAGGAGAAGATAAAGTAAAGTATTATAATGAAATGTGCAAAGATCTGGAAATATAAAATCGAAATGCAAGAGAAGTTGGACTGTATAAAGAAGAATGGGGCATCAAGATTGGAGGAAGACTCATTAACAACCTGTGATATGCAGATAACACAACCTTGCTTGCTGAAAGTGAACAGGATTTGAAGCACTAATGAAGATCAAAGATCACAGCTTTCTGTATGGATTACATCTCAACATAAATGAAAAAAAAAAAAAAAACCAAACCCAGTGCCGTCGAGTCAATTCCAACTCACAGTGACCCTAAACCATGTCAAATATTATATTGAATATAATATGCCAGAAGAATGAAGAAACCTGTCTTGGAAGAAGTATAGCCCGAATGCTCATTAGAGGCAAGGATGTCTCACATACTTTGGACAGGTTATCAGGAAGGACCAGCTCCTGGAGAAGGACATCATGCTTGGTACAGTAGAGGGCCCTTGAAAAAGAGAAAGACCCTCAAAGAGATATATTGACACAGTGGCTGCAACAATGGATTCAAGCATAACAAGGACTGTGACGATGGCACCATACGGGGTAGGGTTTCCTTCTGTTGTACATAAGGTTACAATGAGTCGGAACTGACTCCAGGGCACATAACAATAACAATAAAACAGGGATGAGGGAGTTGAAGGAAAATGGGGCGTGACTTGTTGGTGTTACAGGGTTTTTGGAGGGTGATGAAAATGTTCTAAAATTGACTAGTTGTGGTTGCACATATCTGAGTATTTTAAAAACCATTGAATTGTTCACTTTTAATGGGTATATTGTATGTTGTGTGGATTATACTTCAATAAAGCTGTTAAAATGTGGCTTGCATAATAACGCTTTCAGACAAAATTGTTTTCTCTTACTGTTTTACCCTTCTTCTGTAGGTCTATGATCCACCTGAAATTGATTTTTGTGTACGGTGTGAGGTAGGGATCAAGGTTCATTGTTTTTCATATGGATATACAATTAACACAAAACCATTTATTGAACAGATAGTCATTTCTCCCCAACATTACAATGGTTCTTTGTTGTAAAACAACATTTTTGTTGCTATTATTGTGGGTTAATTAAAAAATTCTATAACATACTATCCTTTAAAAAAAAAGAAAGTATTTTATTTTTCCAATGATGAAAACAGTATCTGTATGTATTATGGAATTTTGCATGGAGAGATACAAAGATGTAAATAAAAATTACACGTAATACATGATATCCAGAGATATCATGTATTAGGACATTTTATTTATTTCATCTTTACTCCAATATTTCTCTGTAGTTAGAAAGAAGACAGATGACGGATAGATAATAGATAAAGTGAGAGCTAAATATAAAAATTGTTATAGTCTACTTTTTTCTTTTAATTATATATTTTAGATACCTTTCAAAATTTTTATTCTTTGAAAATCCTTTTAATGGATACAGACTAAGCATATATGAATATATGCTAAACTCTTTTCTCATTTTCTTGTTATGTTAACCTAAGATTTTAAAAATATTTTTAAAATCAAATAGCTTTTTGATAAATATCTTTATACGTAATAGAGACATGAGAAAGGAAATGACTAGACCTCAGGGCATTTAATGTTTCAAATCTTTTGATGTCTATAACCAAACTTTAAGGGGAAGAAATACTGTTTATACTTTGCTACCTGTGTTTGTGGGCCTATTTCAATGATGATTCAAAAAATGAACACTTCATTTACAGTATTACTACGGAGAAAGAAAGTACATAATATTGAGGACCGTTTGTTTTGGAATCACATAGAATTCCAGCCGAGTATGAGTTTGGTAATCTCCACCAAGTTTTCTAATCTTTTAGATGACCATTCTATCAAGGATAAAATAGTCCCTACCATCTTGTATGATTATAAGGATAAAATGAAATCACAGATGCAAAACTTTTGACAAAATTGGGCACTTTATAAAAGCCCAATAAATGATAGCTATTCTTTATTATAAACTCCAATGGTTACCCTATTATTAGACTTTTAAGTTATATCCCAGTTTGCACTTCTAGATATAACAATGTGATATGTTGTCGTGCTCATATATTTTCTGTTTGTTTGTTTTTTAGTATTTTTATGTGCAAAAATTCCTATAGGGGCAAAAGATTAAGAACCATTTTAAACTCGGATAGATTTTCAAATTGCATTCCAGAAATTTCTATCAGTTTACACTTCCATCAACATGGTGTGGGAAGGCCTATCTCAAAAATATTTTTATCAATGAGTTAAAAAAAAAGTGAGTGAATTTGAATTGAATTTGGATTTCTTCGATAATTAGCAAAGCTACACTATTTGTTTTTAATTTATTGGCCAATGATATTTCATCTTTTGATAATTGATCTTGTCATTTGGCCCTTTTCTATTAGAGTATTAATTTCTACATATACTTTTTAAAGTTATTGACCACTGTGATTTCCAGTTTGTATTTATTAAATAAAATATTATTTATTTTAATTACTATAATAATTTTTTTCTAGAAGGATGATTATTTATATAATACACAAGTAATATATAAGTACAATACAAAAAATCAGGTCAAAAAGAACAAAGAAAATATTTTCAGAATCACACATATCTTAACCACTCAGAATAATCATTGTCAACATTTAGAAAATATTATTTCAGGCAGATCTATATGCATATGGCCATATAAGTGATGAATAATAAACAGATAAATAGATAAAATTTTAGAAAGGTGGCATCACACTATAATGCTACATTTGTTTAGACTTTTCACTGAAATTTGATTAAATTTAACCAAAGTGAAATTGTAATGGACAAGGCAGTAAACTGCATTAAAGTTAATGAGAATTGAACTTCAGATAAATGTTTCTTCAGGATATGACATTAATTCCCAAAAGTGCAATCTGAAATCAATAAATCAGTTTAGGGATACCTACCTTAAGATGTTAGAGTGTTGTTCTGTTTTGAACTTTATGTTACAAATGTAGACAGGTTCTATTGACTACCTGCTCTGAAAGATGAGGGAAATAGCATATATCCATTTCAAACTCCTCTCACAATTTTTAGTATTTATACTATTAACCTTACTTTGCCAAGGTATTTTATGATCAAAATTATGGTTATTATCAAAACTTGGTTTTTAAGTTTAGTGAATTCAATACCTATAACCCTTTTCTTGTATGCTTTTTCCTTTTTTGTTGACCTTTCCCAAGATCCTGAATTTAAACTTTGATTTATTTCTAGATTGACTGAGCGTTTTTCTCTTTATCAAAAGTGTTTGTGGGAGGTGCAGCCAAGATGGTGGAATAGCCATACACTTCCTGGGATCCCTCTTACAACAAAGACTCAAAAAAACAAGTGAAACAATTAAATTTATGACACTCTAGGAGCACTGAACATCAAAGGCAAAGTTAGAAAATGGACTGAGTGGAAAGGGGAGGAAGAGATGGTTCAGAAGCAGAGTGGAGTTACCACACCTGAATCACCGAGATCCCTCAGGCACCATTCCCAGATGTGGCTGTGGCAGGCTGGTAGTAGCGCTCAGCCTCAGTTTCCTAGGGAGAATCAGCCAGTCACACAGCCTACTCACACCTCTGGAACCAAAGGAGACCAGTGCTCTCTGCAAAAGCTAAGTACTTTCATATATTTTACTATGCCTCCAGCCACCAAGCCAGCTTCAGTGGCTGTTGATTTCCCTGGGCCTGAGATAGGCCCTGTTGAGCACCTGGAGCCATCTTCCTGGCCTTGGAGTAGGAATAAGTTCACTATTGGGGGAAAGATAATTTGCCAGCTCCACTAACCAGGAGAGTTCAAGACAGAAGTGGCTCCTCTCCAGGCATAAATGGTCCATGGACTTTGAATACCTTGCATGGACATGTGAGGGCCTATTTCAGGAGAATAGGCCCTTTTTGGCAGACTGAAACCATTTCATCTGTGTGGTGGAGAGGTGGGTGTTTGATATTTGACACCACTTTGCCTAATACACAGGTTCCTCACCTTGCCCACATCAGGGGCAAAAGGGCTGGTGGCTCCATTCAGGTCACTCAGCCACACACGACAGGGGGCCAAAGATAACTGGTATCTCCCAGTCCATACAACAAAAAAGCATTGGGTGCCCATGGTCCATCTGCAGAACCCACCCACCTGTACGCTGTAGGGAACAGTGGCACACTTTCCTCATGGTTCTCAGGCTCCTACCTTGTTCAGAGTATGACTACTGCTGCAACCAGATATCAGAACCTACACCAATCACCCCTGCACCTCTCAGACTGTAGGACAGAGCCTGTACCACACACTTGATGATCAGCTACCTGGACACCTGAGCTGAATTCATACAAGAAGAGTGAATGGACTCCTAGACTGGTATACCTGATAGCAGCTGTAGCCATTTGGGGACAGGATGTCAGAGCTCCAAAGGCAAAAATAATCAAGCTAGCTAATTCAAGAAACAAATTTGGGCATATCAAAACAAAACAAAGCAAGAAGCTAGGATACAGTAAGCAAACATAAAATAAACTAACACAATAACATATAGATGGCTCAGAGACAACGGTCAATATCAAGTCACATAAAGAAACAGACCACGATCATCAACAAACCCTCAAAACAAAGAATCAAGGGATGTTCTAGATGAAGGTGCCTCCCTGGAATTACTGGATACAGAATTCCAAAGATTAATATACAGAACACTTCAGGACATCAGGAATGAGATTAGGAAGATTAGGAAATATACAAAACAAGCCAAGGAAGATGCAGATAAAGTAGCTGAAGAAATTAAAAAGGTTATTCAAGAACATAATGAAAAATTTAATAAGCCACAAGAATCCATAGAGAGACAGCAATCAGAAATTCAAAAGATTAACAATAAAATTACAGAATTAGACAACTCAATAGAAAGTCAGAGGAGCAGAATTGGGCAAGTGGAAGGTAGAATTTGTGAATTTGAAGAAAAAGCACTTGGCACCAATGTATTTGAAGAAAAATCAGATAAAAGAATTTTAAAAAATGAAGAAATCTTAAGAATTGTGTGGGACATCACCAAGAGAAATAACCTACAAGTGATTGGAGTACCAGAACAGAGAGGGATAACAGAAAATACAGACAGAATTGTTGACGATTTATTGGGAGAAAACTTCCCTGCTGTTGTGAAAGACAAGAAGATATCTATCCAAGATGCTCATAGAATTCCACATAAGGTAGGTTTTAAAAGGAAGTCACCAAGACATATTATAATTGAATTTGCCAAAACCAAAGATAAAGAGAATTTTAAGAGCAGCTAGGGATAAACGAAAATCACCTCCAAAGAGAGTCAATAAGAATAAGCTCGGACTACACGGCAGAAAACATGCAGGCAAGAAGGCAATGGGGTGACTTATATAACACATTGAAGGAAAAAAATTGCCAGCCAAGAATCATATATCCAGCAAAACTATCTCTCAAATATGAAGGTGAAATTAGGACATTTCCAGATAAACAGAAGTTAAGGGAATCTGTAAAAACCAAACCAAAACTACAAGAAATAATACAGGCAATTCTCTGGTTAGAAGATCAATAATATCAGGTATCAGCGCAAGACTAGAACACTGGACAGAGCAATCAGATGTCAACCCGGACAGGGAAGTCACAAAAATAAATCAAGATAAAAAAAGCTCAAAACAGGGAAATGTCAATGTTATTATGTAAAAGGAGACAACATTAAAACAATAAATAGGGAATAAGAAATGTAGTCATAGATCTTTCATATGGAGAGAAAGACAAGGCAATATAAAGAACAAAAGTTAGGTTTAAACTTAGAAAAAAAGAGGTAAATATTAAGATAACCGCAAAGGAGACTAACTATCTTACCCATCAAAATACAAGAAAAAAATACAGACTCAGCAGAAACAAAATCAACAACAGCAAATATGAGGAAAAGAGAATATATAAAGATAAACTACTGTGCACAAAAAATTAAGTAGGAAAAAGAAACTGTTAACGACACACAAAAAAAGACATCAAAATGACAGCATTAAACTCACACCTATCTATAACTATGCTGAATGTAAATGGATTAAATGCATCAATAAAGAGACAGAGTGTGGCAGAATGGATAAAAAACACTATCCCCTCTATAAGCTGCCTAAAAGAGACACACCTTAGACTTACAGACACAAACATACTACAACTCAAAGGATGGAAAAAGATATAACAACCAAACAACAATGAAAAAGGAGCAGGAGTGGCAATATTAATTTCTGATAAAATAGACTTTAAAGTTAAATCTACTACAAAGAATAAGGAAGGACACTATATAATGATTAAAGGGACAACATACCAGGAGGATATAACCATATTAAATATTTATGTGCCCAATGAGAGGGCTGCAAGATGCATAAAACAAACTATTGTAACAGCATTGAAAAGCGAGATAGACAGCTATACAGCTACAGTAGGAGACTTCACCGCACTGCTTTCAGTGAAAGATAGGACATCCAGAAAGAAACTCTATAAAGAAATGGAAGACATAAATGCCACAACTAACCAACTTGACCTCATAGACATACGCAGAACACTCCACCCAACAGCAGCCAAGTATACTTTCTTTTCTAGCGCACATGGAACATTCTCTATACTAGACCATATATTAGGTCATAAAGCAAGCCTTAGCAGGATCCAAAACACTGACGTATTACGAAGCTTCTTCTCTGACCACAGGGCCATAAAAATGGAAATTAATAACAGAAAAAGCAGGGAAAAGAAAATAAACTCTTGGAAACTGAACAATACCCTGCTCAAAAAAGACTGGGTTATTGAAGACATTAATGATGGAATAAAGAAATTCATAGACTCCAGTGAGAATGAAAACAATTCCTATCAGAACCTTTGGGACACAGTGAAAGCAGTGCTCAGAGATCTATTTGTATCAATAAATGCACACATTCAAAAAGAAGAAAGGAACAAAATCAAAGAATTTTCCCTACAACTTGAACAAATAGAAAGAAAGCAACAAAAGAAACCCTCAGGCACCAGAAGAAAGCAAACAATACAAATTAGAGCAGAATTAACTGAAATAGAAAACAGAAAAACAATTGAAAGAATTAACAAGACCAAAAGCTGGTTCTTTGAAAAAATTAAAAAATTTATGAACCATTGTCCAAACTGACAAAAGAAAAACAGGAGAGGAAGCAAATAACCAGAATAAGAAATGAGAAGGACGATATTACAACAGACCCAACTGAAATTAAAAGAATCATATCAGATTACTACAAAAAAATTGTAGTCTAACAAATCCGAAAACCTAGAAGAAATGGATGAATTTCTATTAACACAATTCCTACCTAAACTAACACAGAGATAGAACAACTAAATTGACCCATAAGAAAGGAATAGATTGAAAAGGTAATCAAAAAAACTCCCAACAAAAAAAAAGCTCCAGCCCAGACAGTTTCACTGCAGAGTTCTACTAAACTTTCAGAGAAGAGTTAACATCACTATTATTAAAGGTATTTCAGAGCATAGAAAAGTATGGAATACTCCCAAACTCATTATATGAAGCCAGCATATCCCTGACACCAAAACCAGGTAAAGAAAAAAAAAAGACTTTGTGGAGTCTTTACCAGGTAAAGACTCCACACACACAAAAAAATATAGACCTATATCCCTCATGAACTTAGATGCAAAAATCCTCAAAAAAATTCTAGCCAATAGAATTCAACAACATATCAAAAAAATAATTCACCATGGCCGAGTGCGATTCATACAAGGTATGCAGGGATGGTTCAACATTAGAAAAACAATTAATGTAATCCATCATATAAATAAAACAAAAGACAAGAATCACATGATTTTGTGAATTGATGCAGAAAAGGCATTTGACAAAGTTCAACACCCATTCATGATAAAAAAGCTCTCAGGAAAATAGGAATAGAAGGAAAATTCCTCATCATAATAAAGGGCGTTTTTACAAAGCCAGTATCATCCTCAATGGAGAGGGTCTGAAACCATTGCTCTTGAGATCAGGAATCAGACAAGGATGCCCTTTATCACAACTCTTATTCAACATTGTGCTGGAAGTCCTAGCCAGAGCAATTAGGCTAGATAAAGAAATGAAGGGCATCCAGATTGGCAAGGAAGAAGTAAAAGTATCTCTATTTGCAGATGACATGATCTTATACACAGAAAACCCTAAAGAATACTCAAGAAAACTACTGAAACTAGTAGAAGAGTTCAACAGAGTATCAGGATATAAGATAAACATACAGAAATCAGCTGGAGTCCTCTACACCAACAAAAAGAACATAGAAGAGGAAATCACCAAATCCATACCATTTACAGTAGCCTCCAAGAAGATAAAACACTTAGGAATAAATCTTACCGGAGATGTAAAAGACTTGTACAAAGAAAACTGCAAAACACTTCTGCAAGAAACCAAAAGAGACATGTAAGTGGAAAAACATATCTAGCTCATGGGTAGAAAGACTTAACATTGTAAAAATATCTATTCTACCAAAAGTCATTTGTAGATTTAATGCAATTCCAATCCAAGTTCCAACAACATTTTTTAATGAGATGGAGAAACAAATCTCCAACTTCATATGGAATGGAAAGAGTCCCCAGGTAAGTAAAGCATTACTGAAAAAGAAGAACAAAGTGGGAGGCCTCACTCTACATGATTTTAAAAACTTTTATACCACCACAGTAGTCAAAACAGCCTGGTACTGGCACAACAGACACATAGACCAATGGAACAGAATTGAGAATCTAGACATAAATCCATCCACATATAAGCAGCTGATATTTGACAAAGCCCCCAAATCATTAAATGGAGAAAAAAACATTCTTTTTAACAAATGATGCTGGCATAACTGGATATCCATCTGCAAAAAAAGGAAACAAGACCCATACCTCCACCAAAAACTAACTAACTCAAAATGATAGATCAAAGACCTAAGTATAAAATCTAAAATGATAAAGATCATGGAAGAAAAAATAGGGACAACATTAGAAGACCTAATACATGGCATAAACAGTATATGAAAGATTACTAATAACGCAGAAGAAAAACTAGATAACTGGGAGCTCCTAAAAATGAAACACCTATGCTCATCCAAAGACTTCACCAAAAGAGTAAAAAGATTACCTGCAGAGTGGGAAAAATTTTGTAGGTATGACATTTCCGGTCAGCGTCTGATCTCTAACATCTACATGATAGTGTAAAAATTCAACTACTAAAAGACAAATAACCCAATTAAAAAATAGGCAAAGGATATGAACAAGCACTTCACTAAGGAGGACATTCAAGTAGCTAACAGATACATGAGGAAAGGGTCAAAACCATTAGCCATTAGAGAAATGCAAATCAAAACTACAGTGAGATTGCATCTTACTCCAACAAGGCTTGTATTAACCCAAAAAACACAAAATAATAAATGTTGGAAAGCTTGTGGAGAGACTGGAACACTTACACACTGCTGGTGGGAATGTAACATGGTACAACCACTTTGGAAATCAACTTGGCTCTTCCTTAAAAAGCTAGAAATTGAACTACCATAGGATACAGCAATCCCACTCCTTGGAATATATCCTAGAGAAATAAGAGCCTTTACAAGAACAGATACATGCACACCCGTGTTCACTGCAGCACTGTTTACAATAGCAAAAAGTTGGAAGCAACCAAGGTGTCATCAATGGACAAATGGATAAATAAATTATGGTATATTCACACAATGGAATACTACACATTGATAAAGAACAATGATGAATCCGTGAAACATTTCATAACATGGAGAAATCTGGAAGGCATTATGCTGAGTGAAATTAGTCAGTTGCAAAAGGACAAATATTGTATAAGACCAATATTATAATAACTGAGAAATATTTTAAACAGAGAAGAAAATATTCTTTGATGGTAACGAAAGTGGGGAGGGAGGGAGGAAGGGAGGGAGGTGAGTTTTCACTTATTTGATGAAGATTATTTGATAGTAGATAAAAATGATTTTAGGTGAAGGGAAAGACAACACACAATACAGGAGAGGTCAGCACAAGTGGACTAAACTAAAAGCAGTTTCCTGAATAAACCAAATGCTTCAAAGGCCAGCACAGCAGGGGAGGGGTTTTGGGGACCATGGATTCAGGGGACATCTAAGTCAATTGGCATAATGTAATCTATTCTGCATCCCACTTTGGAGAGTGCCTTCTGGGGTCATAAAAGCTAGCAAGCGACCATCTATGATGCATAAATTGGTCTCAACACACCTGGACCAAAGGAGAATGAATAACACCAAAGACACAGGTAATTATGAGCCCAAGAGACAGAAAGGATCACATAAACCAGAGACTACATCAGCCTGAGACCAGCAAAACTAGAAGGTGCCTGGCTACAACCAAAGACTGCCCTGACAGGGAACACAACAGAGAACCCCTGAGGGAGCAGGAGAGCAGTGGGATGCAAACCCAAATTGTCATAAAAAGACCAGACTTAATGGTCTGACTGAAACTAGAAGGACCTCTGAGGTCATTGTCCCCAGACCTTCTGTTAGCCCAAGACAGGAACCATTCCCAAAGCCAACTCTTCAGACAGATATTGGACTGGACTACAGGGTTGCAAATGATACTAGTGAAGAATGAGCTTCTTAGATCAAGTGGGCACATGAGACTATGTTGGCATCTCCTGTCTGGAGGGGAGATGAGAGAGCAGAGGGGGTCAGAAGCTGTCCAATGGACACAAAAATAGAGAGTTGGGTGGAAGGAGTTTGCTGTCTCATTAGGGGGAGAGCAATTAGGAGTATATAGCAAGGTGTACATAAGTTTTTGTATGAGATGCTGTCTTGATTTGTAAACTTTCACTTAAAGCGCTATAAAAATTTTTTAAAAAAAGGACTTGTGATTGCTCTGATCACCGATATTGTGGGGTTGAACATGAGAATTTTTTTTCAATATTTTCAAAGAACAAAGATAATACAAAGAGGCAAGCTTTTTGATTCAGATGTGTACACTGATTTTTTAAAACCAATTAACAGATGTTGTTGTTGTTAGGTGCTGTCGAATCGGTTCCGACTCATAGCGACCCTGTGCACAACAGAAAGAATCACTGCCCAGTCCTGCGCCATCCTTACACTTGTTATGCTTGAGCTCATTGTCGTAGCCACTGTGTCAACCCACCTCGTTGAGGGTCTTCCTCTTTTCTGGTGACCCTGTACTCTGCCAAGCATGATGTCCTTCTCCAGGGACTGATCCCTCCTGACATGTCCAAAGTATGTAAGACGCAGTCTCGCCATTCTTGCTTCTAAGGAGCATTCTGGTTGTACTTCTTCTAAGACAGATTTGTTTGTTCTTTTGGCAGCCCATGGTATATTCAATATTCTTCACCAACACCACAATTCAAAGGCGTCAACTCTTCTTCGGTCTTCCTTATTCGTTGTCTGGCTTTCACATGCATATGATGTGATTGAAAATACCATGGCTTGGGTCAGGCGCACCTTAGTCTTCAGGGTGACATCTTTGCTCTTCAACACTTTGAAGAGGTCCTTTGCAGCAGATTTGCCCACTGCAACGCGTCTTTTGATTTCGTGACTGCTGCTTCCATGGCTGTTGATTGTGGATCCAAGTAAAATGAAATCCTTGACAACTTCAATCTTTTCTCCGTTGATCATGATGTTGCTTACCAGTTCAGTTGTGAGGATTTTTGTTTTCTTTATGTTGAGGTGTAATCCATACTGAAGGCTGTGGTCTTTGATCTTCATTAGTGAGTGCTTCAAGTCCTTTTCACTTTCAGCAAGCAGGGTTGTGTCATCTGCACAATGCAGGTTGTTAATGAGTCTTCCTCCAATCTTGATGCCCGGTTCTTCTTCGTATAGTCCAGCTGCTTGTATTATTTGTTCAGCATACAGATTAAATAGGTATGGTGAAAGAATACAACCCTGATGCACACCTTTCCTGACTTTAAACCAATCAGGATCCCCTTGTTCTGTCCGAACAACTGTCTCTTGATCTATGTAAAGGTTCCTCATGAGCACAATTAAGTGTTCTGGAATTCCCATTCTTTGCAGTGTTATCCATAGTTTGTTATGATCCACACAGTCGAATGCCTTTGCATAGTCAATAAAACACAGGCAAACATCCTGCTGGTATTCTCTGCTTTCAGCCAGGATCCACCTGACATCAGCAATGGTATCCCTGGTTCCACGTCCTCTTCTGAAACCGGCCTGAATTTCTGGCAGTTCCCTGTCGATATACTGCTGCAGCCGTTTTCGAATGATCTTCAGCAGAATTTTGCTTGCGTGTGATATTAATGATATTGTTCTATGATTTCCACATTTGGTTGGATCACCTTTCTTAGGAATAGGCATAAATATGGATCTCTTGCAGTCAGTTGGCCAGGAAGCTGTCTTCCATATTTCTTGGCATAGACGAGTGAGCACCTCCACTGCTGCACCTGTTTGTTGAAACATCTCAATTGATATTCCTTCAATTCCTGGAGCCTTGTTTTTTGCCAATGCCTTCAGAGCAGCTTGGACTTCTTTCTTCAGCACCATCGGTTCCGGATCATATGCCACCTCTTGAAATGGTTGAATACCAACTGATTCTTTTTGGTATAATGACTCTGTGTATTCCTTCCATCTTCTTTTGTTGCTTCCTGCATCATTTAATATTTTCCCCATGCAATCCTTCACTATTGTAACTCGAGGCTTGAATTTTTTCTTCAGTTCTTTCAGCTTGAGAAATGCTGAGCGTGTTCTTCCCTTTTGGTTTTCCATCTCCAGCTCTTTGCACATGTCAGTACAATACTTTACTTTGTCTTCTCGAGAGGCCCTTTGAAATCTTCTGTTCAGTTCTTTTACTTCATCAAGTCTTCCTTTTGCTTTAGCTGCTTGACACTCAAGAGCAAGTTTCAGAGTCTCCTCTGACATCCACCTTGGTCTTTTCTTTCTTTCCTGTCTTTTCAGTGACCTCTTCCTTTCTTCATGGATGATGTCCTTGATGTCATTCCACAATTCGTCTGGTCTGCAGTCACTAGTGTTCAATGCGTCGTATCTATTCTTGAGACGGTTTCTACATTCAGGTGGGATATACTCAAGGTCATATTTTGGCTCTCGTGGACTTGCTCTGATTTTCTTCAGTTTCAGCTTGAACTTGCATATGAGCAATTGATTGTCTGTTCCACAGTTGGCCCCTGTCCTTGTTCTGACTGATGATAGTGAGCTTTTCTACTGTCTCTTTCCACAGAGGTAGTCAATTTGATTTCTGTGTGTTCCATCTGGCGAGGTCCTAGTCGCCATTTATGTTGGTGAAAGAAGGTACTTGAAAAGAAGAAGTCATTGGTCTTGCAAAATTCTATCATTTGATCTCCAGCATTGTTTCTATCACCACAGCCATATTTTCCAACTACTGATCCTTCGTCTTTGTTTCCAACTTTTGCATTCCAATCGCCAGTAATTATCAATGCATCTTGATTGCATGTTCGATTAATTTCAGACTACAGCAGCTGATAAAAATCTTCTATTTCTTCATCTTTGGCCCTAGTGGTTGGTGCATAAATTTGAATAATATTTGTATTAACTAGTCTTCCTTGTAGTCGTATGGATATTATCCTATCACTGACAGCGTTGTACTTCAGGATAGATCTTGAAACGTTCTTTTTGACGATGAATGCAACACCATTCCTCTTCGAGTTGTCATTCCCAGCATAGTAGACTATATGATTGTCCAATTCAAAATGGCCAATACCAGTCCCATTTCAGCTCACTAATGCCTAGGATATCAATGTTTATGCGTTCCATTTCATTTTTGATGATTTCCAATTTTACTAGATTCATACTTCATGCATTCCAGGTTCTGATTATTAATGGATGTTTGCAGCTGTGTCTTCTCATTTTGAGTTGTGCCACATCAGCAAATGAAGGTCCCGAAAGCTTTACTCCATCCACGTCATTAAGGTTGACTCTACTTTGAGGAGGCAGCTCTTCCCCAGTCATCTTTTGAGTGCCTTCCAACCTGGGGGGCTCATCTTCCAGCACTATATCAGACAATGTTCTGCTGCTATTCATAAGGTTTTCACTGGCTAATGCTTTTCAGAAGTAGACTTCCGGGTCCTTCTTCCTAGTCTGTCTTAGCCTGGAAGCTCAGCTGAAACCTGTCCTCCATGGATGACCCTGCTGGTATCTGAATACCGGTGGCATAGCTTCTAGCATCACAGCAACACACAAGCCCCTACAGTATGACAAACTGACAGACACATAGGGGAATTAGCAGATATGAAAGTATATTAAGACATGACGATTTGTGAATTTCCTGACCTAATATTATGGACCTTTTATAAGTTAAAAAAAAAAAAAAAAAAGCTATAAATGTGAAGGAAGACTTACCCTGGTGGCACAACTGTTAAGGTGTTAAGATCAGCGGTTCAAACCTACCAGCTTTTCTTTGGAAACCATATGGGACAGTTCTGCTCTGTCCTATAGGGTTGCTATGCATAGGAATTGACTCAATGGCAGCAGGTTTATTTACATGCAACTAACAGGTTAAAAAAAAAATTTTTTTTTTAACAGGTATAGGATGAGATCTATGGTAAAAGCAAAAATAAATAATAATAACTCTACAAGTTCTTACTCTTCCAGTTTCCTTATCTGTTTCAATATAACCTTGTAGCTTCTCCTGTCAAAAAGTGAAGTCTACTTCTTCCTTTGAATCTGAGGTGGCCTTGTGATTTGCTTTGGCCAATACAATGCAGCAGAAGTGTTGGTAGCCAATTCATAGCCTAGGCTTCAAGAGACTTTTTTTTTTAACCATCTCTACTTTTTATTTAATTTTTATTGTGCTTTAAGCTAAAGTTTACAAATCATGTCAGTCTCTCACACAAAAATTTATATAAACCTTGCTATATACTCCTAATTGTTCCCCCCCTAATGAGACAGCCTGCTCCTTCCCTCCTCTGTCTCTTTTTGTCTCCATTCTGCCAGCTTCTAACCCCCGATGCCCTCTCATCTCTCCTTCAGATAGGAGATGTCAACAGTTTCATGTGTCTACTTGATCTAAGAAGCTCATTCTTTACCAGCATCTTTTTTTCTATCCCATTGTCCAGTCCAATACCTGTCTCAAGAGCTGGCTTTGGGAATGGTTCCTGTCTTGGGCCAACAGAAGGTCTGGGGGCCATGACCACCAGGGTCCTTCTAGTTTCAGTCAGACCATTAAGTCTGGTCTTTTCATGACAATTTGGGTTTGCATCCCACTGCTCTCCTGCTCCCTCAGGGGTTCTCTGTTGTGTTCCCTGTCAGGGCAGTCTTTGGTTGTAGCCAGGCACCTTCTAGTTTTGCTGGTCTCAGGCTGATGCAGTCTCTGGTTTATGTGGCCCTTTCTGTCTCTTGTGTTCATAATTACCTTGTTTCCTTGGTGTTCTTCATTCTCCTTTGGTCCAGGTGTGTTGAGACCAATTGATGCATCTTAGATGGCTGCTTGCTAGCGTTTAAGACACCAGACGCCATTCTCCAAAGTGGGATGCACAATGTTTTCTTAATAGATTTTATTATGTCAATTGACTTAGACGTCCCCTGAATCCATGGTCCCCAACCCCCTGTGCCTGCTACACTGGCCTTCGAAGCATTCGGTTTATTCAGGAAACTGCTTTGCTTTTGGTTTAGCCCAGTTGTGCTGACCTCGCCTGTACTGTGTGTCTTTCCCTTCACCTAAAGTAGTTATCTACTACCTAATTAGTGAATGCCACTCCCCCTCCCTCCCTCTCCCCTTTCAAAACCATCAAAGAATATGTTCTTCTCTGTTTAAACTATTTCTCCAGTTATTATAATAGTGGTCTTATACAATATTTGTCCTTTTGCAACTGATTAATTTCACTCAGTGTAATGCCTTCCAGGGCAGAGCCCTGGTGGCACGGATGATAAGAGCTTGGCTGCTAACCAAAAGGTTAGCAGTTCGAATCTACTACCTGCTCCTTGGAAAATTCTATGGGGAAGTTCTATTGTCCTATAGGGTCGCTATGAGTTGGAATTGATTCGCTGGAAACGGGTTTGCTTTTGGAAACCCTGGTTGCATAGTGGTTAAGTGCTACGGCTGCTAACCAAAGGGTTGGCAGTTCGAATCCACCAGGTGCTCCTTGGAAGCTCTATGTAGCAGTTCTACTCTGTCCTATAGGGTTACTATGAGTCGGAATTGACTCGATGGCACTGGGCTTGGTTTTGTTTTTTTGGAATGCCCCCCAGATTCCTCCATGTTATGAAATGTTTCACAGATTCATCACTGTTCTTTATCGATGAATAGTAGTCCATTGTGTGAATATACCATAATTTATTTATCCATTCATCCATTGATGTGCACCTTGGTTGCTTCCATCTTTTTGCTATCGTAAACATTGCTGCAATAAACATGGGTGTGCATATATCTGTTCTTGTAAAGGCTCTTATTTCTCTAGGATATATTCTAAGGAATGGGATTGCTGGATCCTATGGTAGTTCTATTTCTAGCTTTTTAAGGAAGTGCCAAATTGATTTCCAAAGTGGTTGTACCATTTTACATTCCCACTAGGAGCATATAAGTATTCCAACCTCTCTATAACCTCTCTATGGCTAGACTATGACTATAACCTCTCTATGACTAGAATCGACTCGACGGCAGTGGGTGGGTAACGACTAATGATCATGAGCATTTCCTAATATATCTGTTAGCTACCCGAATGTCTTCTTTAATGAAGTGTCTGTTCATGTCTTTTGCCCATTTTTAAATGGGGTTATTTGTCTTTTTATAGTTGAATTTTTGCAGTATCAGGTATATTTTAGAGATCAGGTGCTGATCGGAAATGTTGTAGCTAAAAACTTTTTTCCACTCTGCAGGTAATCTTTTTCCTCTTTTCGTGAAGTCTTTGGATGAGCACAGGTGTTTGATTTTTAGGAGCTCCCAGTTATCCGGTTATTCGTCTGCATTTTTAGTAATGTTTTGTATACTTTTTATGCCAATGCCATGCATTAGAGCTCCTAATGTTGTTCTTATTTTTTCTTCCATGATCTTTATCGTTTTAGATTTTATATTTAGGTCTTTGATCCATTTTGAGTTAGTTTTTGTGCATGGTGTGAAGTATGGGTCTTGTTTCATTTTTTTTTTTGCAGATGGATATCCAGTTATGCCAGCACCATTTGTTAAAAAGGCAGTCATTTCCCCATGTAACTGCTTTGGGGCCTTTGTCAAATATCAACTGCTCATAAGTGGATGGATTTATGTCTGGATTCGCAATTCTGCTCCATTGGTCTATGTAAATGTTGTTGTACCAGTACCAGGCTGTTTTGACTACTGTGGCAGTATAATAGCTTCTAAAATCATGTAGAGTGAGGCCTCCCACTTTTTTCTTCTTTTTCAGTAATGCTTTACTTACCTGGGGACTCTTTCCATTCCATATGAAGTTGGAGATTTGTTTCTCCATCTCATTAAAAAATGTTGTTGGAACTTGGATTGGAATTGCATTAAATCTACAAATGACTTTTGGTAGAATAGATATTTTTACAATGTTAAGTCTTCCTATCCATGAGCTAGATATGTTTTTCCACTTATGTAGGTCACTTTTGGTTTTTTGCGGAAGTGTTTTGTAGTTTTCTTTGTATAAGTCTTTTACATATCTGGTTTGATTTATTCCTAAGTGTTTTATCTTCTTGCAGGCTACTATAAATGGTATTGATTTCATGATTTCCTCTTCTATGTTCTTTTTGTTGGTGTAGAGGACTCCAACTGATTTTTGTATGTTTATCTTGTATCCTGATACTCTGTTGAACTCTTCTACTAGTTTCAGTAGTTTTCTTGAGGGTTTTCTGTGTATAAGATCATGACATCTGCAAATAGAGATACTTTTATTTCTTCCTTGCCAATCTGGATGCCCTTTATTTCTTTATCTAGCCTAAATGCTCTGGCTAGGACCTCCAGCTCAATGTTGAATAGGAGTGGTGATAAAGAGCATCCTCGCCTGGTTCCTGATTTCAAGGGCAATGCTTTCAGGCTCTCTCCATTTAGGCTGATGTTGGCTATTGGTTTTGTATAAATGTTCTTTTTTATGTTGAGGAATTTTCCTTGTATTCCTATTTTGCTGAGAGTTTTTATCTGTGAATGTGAACTTGACAAAGTGCCTTTTCTGTGTCAAATGAGAAAATCATGTGATTCTTGTCTTTTGTTTTATTTATATGATGGATTACGTTAATTGTTTTTCTAATGTTGAGCCATCTCTGCACACCTGTTATGAATCCCAGTTGGTCATGGTGAATTATTTTTTTGATATGTTGTTGAATTCTATTGGCCAGAATTTTGTTGAGGATTTTTGCATCTAAGTTCATGAGGAATATAGGTCTGTAATTCTTTTTATTTATTTATTTATTTATTTTTTTTCTTTACCTGGTTTTGGTATCAGGGATATGCTTGCTTCACAGAATGAGTTTGAGAGTATTCTGTCCTTTCCTATGCTCTGAAATACCTTCAGTAGGAGTGGCGTTAACTCTTCTCTGAAAGTTCGGCAGAACTCTGCAATGAAGATGTCTGGGCCAGAGCTTTTTTTTGTTGGGAGTTTTTTGATTACTTTTTCAATCTCTTTTTTTGGTATGGGTCTATTCAGTGGTTCTACCTCTGTTTGTGTTAGTTTACATAGGTAGTGCATTTCTAGAAATTCATCCATTTCTTCTATGTTTTCAATTTTGTTAGAGTAACTTTTCGTAGCAATCTGATATGATTCTTTTAAATTCAGTTGGGTCTGTTGTAATGCCGCCCATCTCATTTCTCATTTAGGTTATTTGCTTCCTCTCCTGTTTTTATTTTGACAATTTGGCCAATAGTTTATAGATTTTGTTGATTTTTTTCAAAGAACCAGCTTTTTGGTCTTGTTAATTCTTTCAATTGTTTTTCTGTTTTTTATTTCATTTAATTCTGCTCTAATTTTTATTATTTGTTTTTTTCTGGTGCCTGAGGGTTTCTTTTGTTGCTCTCTTTCTATTTGTTCAAGTTGTAGGGGTAATTCTTTGATTTTTGACCTTTCTTCTTTTTGTATGTGTGCATTTGTTGATATTAATTGACCTCTGAACACTTCTTTCACTGTGTCCCCAAGGTTCTGATAGGAAGTCTTTTCATTTTTATGGGATTCTATGAATTTCTTTATTCCATCCTTAATGCCTTCTATAATCCAGTCTTTTTTGAGCACGGTATTGTTCAGTTTCCAAGTGTTTGATTTCTTTTCCCTGCTTTTTCTGTTATTGATTTCTACTTTTATGGCCTTACAGTTAGAGAAGATGCTTTGTAATATTTCAATATTTTGGATTCTGCTAAGGCTTGCTTTATGACCTAATACGTGCTCTATTCTAGAAATGTTCCAGGTGCACTAGAAAAAAAAGTATACTTGGCTGCTGTTGGGTGTGGTGTTCTGTATACATTTGTGAAGTCAAGTTGGTTGATTGTGGCATTTAGATCTTCCGTGTCTTTATTGAGCTTCTTTCTGGATGTCCTGTCCTTTACCAAAAGTGGTGTGTTGAAGTCTCCTACTATTTTTGTGGAGCTGTCTATCTCACTTATCATTGCTGATACAGTTTGTTTTATGTATCTTGCAGCCCTGTCATTGGGTGCATAAATATTTAATATGGTTATATCTTCCTGGTATGTTGTCCCTTTCATCGTTATCTTTTATAATGGATTTAACTTTAAAGTCTATTTTGTCAGAAATTAATATTGCCACCCTTACCCTTTTTTGATTGTTGCTTGCTTGATATATTTTTTTCCATCCTTTGAGTTTTAGTTTGTGTCTCTAAGTCTAAGGTATGTCTCTTATAGGCAGCATATAGATCGATGGTGTTTTTTAATCCATTCTGCCACTCTGTCTCTTTGTTGGTGCATTTAGTCCATTTACATTCAGCGTAACCGTGGATATGTATGAAATAAGTCCTATTATTTTGATTCTTTTTTTGTGTGTTGTTGACAGTTTCTTTTTCCCACTTAATTTTATGTGCTGTGTAGATTATCTTTATGTATTGTGCTTTCCTCATATTCATTGTTGTTGATTTTGTTTTTGCTCAGTCTCTATTTTTTTCTTGTATTCTATTTTCATGTGTAGGATAGTTCGTCTCCTTTGTTGTTGCCTTATTATTTATCCCTGTTTTTCTAAACTTAAGCCTAACTTTTATTTCTTTCTATCACTTTGTCTTCCTCTCCATATGGAAGATCTATGACTACATTTCTTATCCTCTCTTTATTTTTTTTTTTATGTTGTCTTCTTTTAGATAATAACATTGCTGTTTCCCCATTTTGAACTTTTTTTTTATCTTGATTTATTTTTGTGATTTCCCTGTCTGGGTTAACATTTGATTGCTCTGCCCAGTGTTCTAGTTTTGGGTTGATACCTGATATTACTTATTTTCTAACCAAAGAACTCCCTTCAGTTTTTCTTGTAATTTTGGTTTGGTTTTGATGAATTCCCTAGACTTCTGTTTATCTGGAAATGTCCTAATTTCACCTTCATATCTGAAAGATAGTTTTGCTGGATATATGATTCTTGGCTGGCAATTTTTTTTCCTTCAATTTTTTATATGTCACCCCATTGCCTTCCTTCCTGCATGGTTTCTGCTGAGTAGTCCAAGCTTCTTCTTATTGGCTCTCCTTTGTAGGTGACTTTTCATTTATCCCTAGATGCTCTTAAAATTCTCTCTTTATCTTTGGTTTTGGCAAGTTTGATTATAATATGTCTTGGTGACTTTCTTTTAAAATTTACCTTATGTGGAGTTCTATGAGTATCTTGGATAGATATCTTCTCATCTTTCACAATATCAGGGAAGTTTTCTGCCAATAAATCATCAACAATTCTCTCTGTATTTTCTGTTATCCCTCCCTAATCTGGAACTCCAATCATTTGTCAGTTATGTCTCTTGATAGAGTCCCACATGATTCTTAAGGTTTCTTCATTTTTAAAAATTCTTTTATCTGATTTTTCTTCAAATGTATTGGTGCCAAGTGCTTTATCTTCAAGTTCACAAATTCTACCTTCCACTTGCCCAATTCTGCTCCTATGACTTTCTATTGAGTTGTCTAATTCTATAATTTTATTGTTAATCTTCTGAATTTCTGATTGCTGCCTGTCTATGGGTTTTTCTAGCTTATTAAATTTTTCATTATGTTCCTGAATAACCTTTTTTATTTCTTCAACTGCTTTATCTGTGTGTTCCTTGGCTTGTTCTGGATATTGTCTGATTTACTTCTAATGTCTTGAAGGGTGCTGTATATTAATCTTTTGTATTCTGCCTCCGGTAATTCCAGGAAGCCACTTTCATCTAGAAGATTCCTTGATTCTTTGTTCTGAGAGCTTGTTGACATGATCGTGGTCTGTTTCCTTATGTCACTTGACATTGACTGTTGTCTCTGAGCCATCTATATTTTATTGCATTAGTTTATTTTATGTTTGCTCACTGTATGGTAGCTTCTTGCTTTGTTTTGTTTTGATATGCCCAAATGGGTTGCTTGAGTGAGCTAGATTGGTTATTTTCACCTTTGGAGCTCTGATGTCCTGTCCCCAGATGGCTAGAGCTGTTATCAGGTGTATCAGTCTAGGAGCCCATTCACTTTTCTTATATGAATTCATCTCAGGTGTCCAAGTAGCTGATCATCAAGTATGTGGTACAGGGTCTGTCTTACAGTCTTAGAGGGGTAGGGGTGGCTGGTGTAGGTACCAGTATCTGATTGCAGCAGGGGTCATGCTCTGAACAAGGCAGAGGGCTGAGAATCATCCCCTACATGCCTCTGAGGAAAGCATGTCCCTGTTTCCTAGAATGTGCAGGTGAGTGGGTTCTGCAGACTGACCATGGGCACCCAGTGTTTTTGGTTGTAAGGACTGGGAGGTACCAGTTATCCTTGGACCCCCATTGTGGGTGGCTGGGTGACCTGAGTGGAGCCACATTAGGCCCCTGATGTGAGTAGCTGAGGACCCTGTTTAACAGGTGAAGCGGTGTCAATCATCAAACATACACCTCTCCATCGCACAGCTGAAACAGTTGTAGTCTGCCAACAAAGGCCTATTCTCCTGAAATAGGCCCACACAGGTCCAGGCAGAGGGGAAAGGCACTCAAAGTTTATAGACCATTTATGCCTGGACAGGAACTGCTTCTGTCCTGAGCTCTCCCGGTCAGTGGAGCTGGCAAATTATCTGTTCCCCCAGTTGTGAATTCATTCCTTCTCCAGTGCCTGGAGTATGGCTCTAGGCACTCTATAGCACCTATCTCAGGCTCAGGGACATCAACAACTGCTGAAGCTGTCTTGGGGGCAGGGGACATGGTAAAACATAAGCAGGTACTTAGCTTTTGCAGAACGGGCCGTTCTTCTTTGGTTCCAGAGGTGCAAGTAGGCTGTGCTGCTGGCTGCTTCTCCCTGAGGAAACTGCAGCTGGACACTAGTGCCAGCCCGCTGCACCCACTCCCAAGATTGGTGCCTGAGGGCTCCCGGTGACTCAGGCCCTGTAACTCCTCTTCACTTCTGAACTATCTCTTCCTCCCCCTGCCCCTCAGTTCATTTTCTAACCTTGTCTTTGATGTCCAGAGCCTCTAGCTTGTCATAAATATGCTCGTTTCACTTTTTTTTTTTTTTGGTCTTTGTTGTAAGATGGCTTGCCAGAAGTGTCTGTCTATTTCGCCATCTTGGCCTCACCTCCCCTTCAAAATACTTTGCAGACGTCTATTTTCCTGGATGGAACTCTGACAAGCTGCCAGGCGAAAAGTCCAGTCTAGCCTGGTGGATGATGAGACCCATGATCCTCTTATGCACATAACTCCAGCTTTTAAGTTCAAGAAGTGGAGCTGCCTAAGTAACTGGAAGCTGACCACAGAATGTAGGAATGAGCCCATCAAGACCAGAACTGCCCAGTTCTGCCCACTCCAAATTGCTGACCCATAGATTTGAGAGCTAAATTAATGTTTGCTGTCTTATGTACAGTACTAAGTTTCAGGATGTTCTATAAGCAAACATTCACTAATACAAGATCAAAGGGATCCACATATTTATTTGATATTGTTTCTTTGATGTAGTAGTGCATTTAGCCAACAGGGAATGGGCTAAATACCTACAATACGTCAGGCATTGAGTGAGGTCTTATGGAGCCATTCCTACCCTCAAGGAGCTGGTCATTCAGTTGTTACCTCATAGCTTAATGGCTAAGAATAAGAAGTCTAGAGCCAGACTGCCCAAGCTCAAGCCTACCTCTGCTGTGTACTTTGGGTAGGTTCCACTAAAAGGAGAGGTAGACAAGTGGTAAGACTACACCCTGTCAAAGGCAGAAAACCCAAGAAACCCAGAAAAATAAGGCAGTCTGGTCAAGTTCCAGCCATCACAGCTTTCACTGTACCTTCCAGTTGATTCTGACTCATGGCAACTCCATGTGTGCAGAGTAGAACTGCTCCATAGGGTTTTTAAATCTGTGACTTTTGGGTAGCAGATTATCAGACCTGTTTTCCCAGGCACCTCTTGGTGGGTTCAAACTGCCAACCTTTCAGCTGGTAGTGGACTGTTTAACTGTTTGCACCTCCAGGAATTCCAGCTGATACAAAAAACAAAAAAACCAAACCCATCGTCCTCCAGCCTATTCCAACTCAGAGCGACCAGCTGTCTGATAAGAAGGTAAAATAGAATCCTCCTCCCCTCCTTCCTTTTCTTTGCTGTAGGGTGTAAACTAGTCCCTGGTATCATTCATGCTCCAGAGCTCCTCAGAGGACCAGGCTGAGTTTAAACTTCTGCCGAACCCACATCTTTGCTTGGCATTTTCCCCTGCCCTGTGCTACTGTCCTTGTTCCCCTTCTCCTAAGAACCCTCCCCCAATAAATCACGTGCATTCAAACTGCAGTCCCAGACTCTGCTTCTAGGAAACAGGGCCTAAGATAAACATGAAATGTTATTTTCTAACCTTCCATTGCATCCTGTCAGAGAAGTTCAGAAGGATTTAGCAAATCAGATTCGAACGATGACAAGATAATAATATACTAATTATAGCAGCTACCAGGGGTGAAGATACTCAGCAAGACTATTCCAGACAGGATTGAAGTACAATGTAAATGCTTGCGCGCTGTCTTCCTGCCTGTCAATTGAGATGTCAGGCTCAATGGGAAGACTGGGTCTGTGGCAATTCTCAATGGACCCTTACCTTGGCTCAAATTGGCAGTCTACTTCTTGATGGGGGACAGTGAGCTCATGAGTGATAATTTTACCCCCGCAGAGACTCCTGGGCAGGGTCTTTCCCGTGTCAAAATTGAATGATGCAGGGTGTTTGAACTTATTTGTTTCCCTGATGCAAGTCACTTTTCTCATTATCAACTATTTATAAGTTACGAGTTCCGGAAGGCAGGCAACACTGAAAGATCACTTAGTGTCAGATATTAGGCAAGCTGCACCCTTGTTCAAACAGGACAGCTGTATCATGGGGAAAGACAGAAGCCCTTTTGGACTCCAGAGCAGCTTCTCACTCTATGGTGCACACTAGTCTCTGGGGTCTTGCTAAAATGCAGATAGCTAGGACCACCCACTTCAAAGCTGAAATGCAACCTGTTCCAGGGTACAGGGGAGTCCCCACAGCCACAGCTCAGTCATTCAGTGCTCATAGAAATGAATCAGATAATGTTATTGAGGCCTGCAATGTTAAAATCAGCTTTTGATTTTAATTAACTGATTTATCTAAATAGTCTGTTTTAGTAGGTTTGAGATGGGGCCCTGAGAATTTGTATTTTTAACAAGTGCCTAGCTAGTACAGCGATCTGAATAACAAGGCTCAAATGGAATCTGAGGCTGGGTCTCTGATTTCCTTCTGGTTCATTTCTTTAATTTTGGTGAGAACTCTGTGGCTGACACATATAAAAAGTAGGAAAGGGGCAAATTTGTTGATTAACTACTATGAATCAGGCACTGTTCCAGGCACTAGGGATTCAACAATAAATAAAATATTCAAAGTGCCTGCTGTCAGTGGTCTGACTTTCTGGTGGGGAAGAGACAACAAACAGGTAGACAGGAAGTATATTAGGTTGAAATAAGGGTTATGTGGTTAAACTAAGGCAGGGGAGGGAATGGAGAGATAAGGGGCAGCGATTCTCCTTTAGATGGATTAGTAAGGGAAGGCATATCTGATGAGATGGCATTTGAGCAGAGGCTTATGTAACCTAAAGGAAGAAGTCATGTAGATATTTGGGGAAAGAATGTTCCAAGGAGAGCAAAAAGCAAGAGCAAAGGCCTTGAGGCAGGAGAATGTTCAAGGGACAGCAAGGAGAGCAACTGGGCTGGACTGGAATAAGTGATGGGAAAGGTAGAGTCATACTCAGAAAGGTGATAGGTGGCTAGATTCATTGGACCTTAAGATTTCCTTTGAGTGCACTGAGAAGCCAATAGAGCATTTGGAACAGAGCAGGACATGACATGACTTATAATTTAAAAGAACCATTCTGACTTCAGTGTGTAGACTATAAAAGGCAATATCTGAACAAAGGAGTGAGAGTTACAGATCTATTGAGGTCAGTGTTGGCTGGACTCAGCTCACAATAGTGAAAGGTAGAAGTGGTAAGACTTCAGATAAATCCTGCCTCTAAAGGAGCAGTTTTTCCTGATGGATTAGATATGAGGAGTCAAAGAATGTGAAGGATAACTCTAAGGAGTTTAACTTAAGACATTGGAGGAATAGACTTTGCATTTACTGATCGGGGGAGGCTACAGGGTAAACAGACAGGGAGAAAGTCAAGAATTTAATTTTGGCTGTGCTTATTTCAACATGGCCTTTTAGCTCTTTAGGTGGAGGCACTGAACAAGAAGTTGCAAAAATAAACCCAAGTTAAGGGTGGAAGAAGTTAACACTGGAGCTATAATTTTGGAAACCATCAAAAAGCAAAGGGACTGGCTAATATCAAATAAGGAGTGTTAACAGCAAAGCTGACCTGGAAGCTCCTGCATTTCGAGGTCAGAGAGATGAAGCTCTAGAGCAACGAGGACCAGGAGGAGTAGCTAGAGGGGTAGGAGGAGGTGACCCGTAAGTGATATGAAGAGATGAGAAGGTTTTGACGAAAGAGGCCAGCGACACAACATAATCAAAGCTTCTTTAGCTAAAAACCGATAATCCAGAACTTTCTACCATTTTTTTCTTTCTGTTTTAGGAAAACGCATTATAAAAATTAATCAATAAGAGAATAAAGAGATATAAAAGATATTGCACAAAAACAAAACACTGTGCCTGACCCAGCATGTACCTTACAGCCTGAATCCTGCATTTCATCTATTTATGCAAATATAAAATATATTTATGTTAAAGAGCTGGCATTCAGAAGGCTGCTTTTGGAACACCAGGAGTACACAAATGATCAAAGATTCAATTATTTGCCCAAAATAGTCATGCATTTTAGAAAAGATTTTAAGTAATAAATGTGGACATTTCAAGAAGGGTTCGAAGGTATCCTGATCCCTATAATGTAGAATTGGAACGAGAAAAGGTGAATTAATGAAGACTGGTTGCAGCAGCAACCAGTATTTGTAGCTATTTACTGGGACAGTGTTGCTCTTGACTGAGACCACTGGCCACCCTAAGCACTATACTCCCCTCCTCTATCCTCTGAAAATAAATGCTTTTGCTCATTTAGCTTACATACCCTCTCATTTGGGGCATCCAATGCCCAGCTAGATTCTAGCTTCCAGACCACAGCCTAAGGTGAAGTCCTCCTTACATCCTCCATCCACCTATTATCAACTTATACCTTCCACTCCCTCCCCATAGTCTCCTCCCATTTTTCAATAAGACTCGCTGCATAATCAATGATCCCATATTGTGTTAAACTCTCATTTTTTTGTTTGTTTTCATAATGCATAAGGGGAAAGATGAATACCCAAACGCCACAACCCACTCTCCTGGTTTCTCCTCAGGTAACCAAGTCTTCCTTACTTCATTCCAGAATGGCTTCTTAGGTTGCCCCAAGTTAACATCACCTGGCCCATTATTTCAGGATAAAGATGTGACAGAGACCTCAAAATAAGGGATGGAATTCAGCAAGAAGCCTAGGGTGGAAAGGAAAGGATGGCGGGAAGGGGAAAAGGAAATAGGCCAATTGTATTGGGGTGCTCTGAGATAGGATATTCAGGAAAGGGTGTCTCTGCATCATGCTTTTTTGCCTTTGGATGTAAAGATATAAAACCAATTCTGCCATAAAATCTACAGGACAGGCTCCCCTGTCTGTCCTAAGATGTATCCTATAACTAGAGGACAAAAGAGGGCAAAGGTGAAATGAGGACTCAGAGGGACAAGATACTAACCTTCATTAAACATTCTGGGTTTGACACAGGGGCTTAAAGATAAATACATGCTGTGAATACTAATACAAAGAAAATGAAAGTGTGACAGCATCAGGTTACTGTTTACATGCTTTATCTCCCTCTCACTCAGCACTTTCCTAGAATCCATCTGTCCCTGGTGTTTACAGGAGGATAATTAGCTTTTTTAAAAAAAAAAAAAAAGAAACATTTTGAAGATATCAGAAGAAAGAAACTCAAGAAACGAGTCCACATTGATGGACATAGAACTTTTAAGAACCTGAGTGCACATCCCAACATACTTGTTCGTGGGGCACACATTTGGCAGCAATAGATTGTCATCTGTCCAGTGCTGAGCATTTTAATTTTTTGCTCTCATCACCTCCCGGCCCTTGTTCTTCTCTGTGCAAGGTTTTCTCTACAATCAAGTTTTCTTTGATGCACCATCACATTTCCTTGCTCCTCTCACACCCAAGGGTGTCCTTTGGTGAAGATGACACTGGCTTAGATGAGGAGGGTAATGTCCCAGGCTATGGAAGGGCAGGAAAGTGGTATGATGTGGGACCTGAGATTTGCCCACTTGCTAGCCAGGTAAAGCTTATAGGAAGCCTTTGAACTTTGATTGTGTGCTCTCCAAGAAGGAAGGGCAAACCCTAACCTCAGAACCTACCACAAAATTGATGGTCACCGAGATGCAGCTTCTGTTGGATGGTCTGACTTCCCCATGGTCTCCTTTACTTCCAGGAGCCTGTCTTCCTCTTCCTCCCCTTATTATTATTTCCCTTTCCTGTTTGTTTCCATTTCTACTAAATCTCTTTCTTCACTTGCAAAGTAAACATAACAGTGTTAACCTGTTGTGGTTCTTCTTAGAGGGCTCAAATAAATAATTACATGAAAATGCTTTCTAAACTGTAACTTAAGATGTGTTGGTTGGTAAATTGTGTTGTCATTATTACTGGATGGTGAAGAAAAGTATGATTCAGATTAAGAAGTCATTTAGAAATTGGAAGTGGAGCTGAATTCAAGGAGGCTGTAATGACTTGAAGAGGAAGTACAGACAAAAGCACACATTTTTCTGGATTATGCATGGTGCAACTTCTCCAAGACTGGGACAAATAGAGAGGATCCCTACATCTTCTTATAGAAACTCTCTGATTTTTAACAATACCCTCATTCACAACTAGAATCTGTGTATATATTTCCACCAAGCTAAGTGGAAACTGGAAGTTATTTCCTTACTTTCCACAAAGACTTCAGCCAAACTAAATTGATCCAAAAATAAAAACAACAAAGCATGAATTATCTGATTCAACTCTCCACACTGAAGAAGTTAACTATCCAATTGGAATCTATACACATTGTGTTGGATGCTCAGGCTGAACCAGGATAACAATGGATGTTAGGATTATCTGTCCAACTAATTATCTATCTTACCACTGTCTTAGAGATGGGTAACCTAGTTGACTTAGCCTTGCCAAAACTGGTTTAGCCAAATCGCACAATCAAGTCTGCAGATTTCCACTGCTCAGACATTTTATTTTATTTTAGCTTCCATTTAAAAACTTCATTTATACACTAGAGCATGATGAGATTTTCTTTATACCCTTTGTGCTGGAAAAGAGCTTCTTGCTTTATGTGTTACAACACTGGTTCCTTAGAAGGTGCCTGTGAGACAGATACCTGTTAACCTATTTTACATATTGGAAAATCAAGACTCATAGATTTGTCTAGAGGTTAGCTGCCTGGTAAGTGGCAGAGGTGGACATCTTTAGACTCTAAAAATAAAGTACATCTTTAGACTCCAAAAACTGTGCTCCTTTTACCCTACCTGACAGCTATTGTTACTATTGATCATTACAAAGGCCATATCTCTGTGGATGATCCACTTCCCATTTCCACTTCATAATTCTTTGACTATTTTGACTTCATAGATATCATATATGTTCTACCTCAACTTGGATCTTTTCAGCATAATTTTCCACCTCTCTAACCTCCCACTCAGCCACTCACCTGTCAGTTTGTCATACTGTGGTGGTTTGCACCTTGCTGTGATGCTAGAAGTTATGCCAGCAGGATCTCAAATACCAGCAGTATCATCCATGGTGGACAAGTCTCAATGGAGCTTCCAAACTGAGACAGACCAGGAAGAAAGTTCTGGCATGCTGGTGATTGTGGGTATGATGTAGGATTGGGCTACATTTTGTTCTGTTGTGCATAGGTTGCCATGAGATAGAGTGGACTTCATGCAACTAACAACAACAATCTCCCAGTACTCATCATCCTTGATCTTTACTCCTTACTTGCTCTTTTCAAGAACCTTAGATTTTAAGCCCCTCTGTACTTTTTTTTGGGTCCATCAGATGCTCCATGTGTAGATTTGTCTTGTGCCTCTGACTATGCAGTTCTTGTAAAAAGAAATGCCTTATATTTTACCAGTCACTCATACCACTTGTTATAATATCTGGTACACGACTTACATTTGAAGTTTATTTTAAGGCAAAATAATTGAATTAATAAAGGAAGAAGAAAACATTTTTGCACTGATCGTGCTAAAAAGTGCTGATTGGCATAGGATGTGTTCCCTGCATGGCCTTCTACTGCACATGGCTGTTTGATCACTATGGAAAAAAAAAAATCTTCTTTTTCATTGCTTCAAACACATTACCTATATTTCTCATTAGCCTTGTGGTGGAGCTGCTAATTTTCAACATCAATCTTTTCAAAATGAAGTATGTACAATAATGCACCTTGGGAAATTCTGAGTGTTATACCTTATCTCCATATAGAAACATGAATAATTATTGCAATTATCCTTCAGGAAATGGCAGAAATTGGGGCTGTGTCTACCAAAATCAGGCAAGGTGGATATTTTCACATTTTGCTTTGTACGGGCTCTCTGGGACGACTTTCCTGGGGCTAGATTACCTGAATTGTTTGCCATTCATCCACTACTTAATTTAGTCTACAAATATTTATTGAGGTCTTACTATGTGGTAGGCACTGTGCCAACTGAGGTTATGACAGGGAACAGAGAGATACAGACCCAGTCTCATGGAACTAGCATGGTGGAGATCTGACCTTCATGGAGGATCTAGTGACCTGCCTTTTCCCTAAAGTCCTACGGTGAGTGTAAACCAAAAACAAACCCAGTGCCGTCGAGTCAATTCTGACTCATAGCGACCCTATAGGACAGAGTAGAACTGCCCCATAGAGTTTCCAAGGAGCACCTGGCAGATTTGAACTGCTGACCCTTTGGTTAGCAGCTGTAGCACTTAGCCACTACACCACCAGGATTTCCACTGTGAGCGTAGCAGCCTGGTAATCAGGTAAGAAATGAAGATTTTGGGCAAGATTTCTGTCTTCAGTGTTTCTATCTACAGTAATGAAGTACATACAGTACCCAACAGCAAAGCTTTATTTCCCTCAGATATTTCCTTTTCAAACACTTTTCCACTTGTAGATATTTCGCTTCTTAAGCATAGACTTTTTGACTTGGAGCACAGCATGCTATTTCTGTGCTAAAAGTCACTTTAGTTGGCACTGGTGTGTGTGATATGTGCATGTGATGGGGGTGCGTGTGTGATATGTAGGTGTGATGGTGTGTGTGGTACGTGAGTGTGTGTACTGTGTATGTGGTATTCCTGTGTGTGGTATGTGTGTCTGTGCATGTGTATGTCGGTGTTGGGGGAGGTTAAGTAATTTGCCCAAGGTAGTTAAGAGCAAAGTTTGAATTAAAACCTAACTCCAAGTTCCAATCTCTTTTTGGATGCTGTATTAGATCAGACTCTTAATCGTTCAGTTACATATTATGTGTACCTTAACATGGCTTTTTAGGAGCTACTAAAAAAACCAAAACCACTGCCGTTGAGTCGATTCCAACTCATAGGGACTAATAGGACAGGGTAGAACTGCATTATAGAGTTCCCAAGGAGCACCTGGTGGATTCGAATTGCTGACCTTTTGGTTACCAGCTATAGCTCTTAACCACTATGCCACCAGGGTTTCCTAAGGAGATGGAAAATAAAAGCTAATTTGAGTTATAGGAGCCCTGATGGTGCAGTGGTTAAGAGCTACAACTGCTAACCAAAAGGTTGGCAGTTCAAATCCACCAGCTGCTATTTGGAAAACCTGTGGGGTGGTTCTACTGTGTTCTATGGGGTCTATGAGTCGGAACCGACTCAATGGCACCCAAACACGTGGTCCATTTTTAAATACTAAGGACTTTATATGAATACTTATCATCCATACTATGCCTGTTATCTTTAACATCCACGATGTGTCTTTTACTTTTAAAATGTGATACCAGTTTATAGAATATCTGTCACCAATGGTTGTCAGGTTTCTAGGCTAGTACTTGGAGACCTTTATAACCATTAGGAAAAATACAATAAAACTAATTGTTATCTGTAGGACATCAACCACTTTGCAATTTCTAAGAATCTAATAGTTCTTTGGTTAATAGTTCTTTTATTTTCCCAGCCCCAAGTTTCTCTCAACTTAATGGATTTGAGGCACTGAGGAAAAGAAAGAAAGAAAACTAACATTAACTGAGCATTACTATGTTCTTAAGGAGCTCTGGTGGCACAACAGTTGAGTGCTTGGCTACTAACCAGAACGTTGATAGTTCAAACCTACCCAGCAGCTCTGAGGGGAAAAGAGCTGGTGATATGATCCTGTAAAGACTGCAGCCTAGAAAACCCTATGGAGCAATTCTACTCTGTCACATGGGGTCACTATGAGTTGAAAATCAACTTGAAAACACCTAAACACAACACTATGTTCTTGATACTGTGCTACCTGCTTCTACACATGTTCACATTTAAATTCTACAAAAAACTCTGTGAGGTAAATATTATGGGCATTCCTAAGAAATTGAGGCCCAGAGAACCTAAAGCTTGTACCCAAAGCTTATCTGACTCCCACACTCATCCTACCTCATCCTACTCCAACCCATTCCACAAATGTCTCAATATGTTTAGCAACATCCCAATCTTGGCTCAGAATTGGGCTATGACTAGTTGAGGGTATGACTGAATTTCAAGCCAGATCTGAAAGATTTCCAGATTATACATAGGCTTAATTAAACCATATCTCATCTTCCTTCCAACAGTGTGCATGACTAACCTTGTAAACTGAAATGGAATTATATTGGGTGAGAACCAGTAGGCCTATACGTTGATGCTTTGAGACCATCCAGAACATGTCTAACCACTTTCATGATTTGGTATTTCATATATACCTCCATTCTCTATTACTCCAGAGGCTTCTAGGCTGAGACTGTTTGGAGGTCCTGAGGGTGTAAGCCTCTCAGGAATATTGGTTTAGGGCTCCAGGAGTCTTGGGTGGCCACAAATAGTTAAATACTCAACTACTAGCTGAAAGGTTAGCAATTTGAACATACTCAGAAACACTTTGAAGAAAGGCCTGGTGATCCGCTTCTGAAAGTTCACATCCTTGAAAACCCTAGGGAGCAGTTATACTTTGAACACATGGGGTCATAAAGAGTTGGAATTGAATCAACAGCAACTGTTAATAGGTGAACAGACAATAAACAATGTTGTAAGGAACATCCTTGTACATTCCTCTCTACGTACAGCTACAAGTGTCTTTCTCCAGGATAAAAACTAAGAAGAAGAATCACTAGGTTAAAGAGTATGCATATTGGGTTAGGATTCTATGAATGAGAGTGGCCTAAAAATTGCCAACTGATCTTCCTGGGGCTTGAAGGACTTGAGAGATGGGTGTGAAGTGCAATCTTGAGAGAGGGTATGTCTGTATCTCTGTCCAAAAAGTAAAATATAACTGAGACTACATCTTCCACAAGAAAGAAAGTGAAAACCACAAAATGCAGTAGCACTTTAAGGCATTAATCTTACTCAAAGTATGGTACAAAGATGGGCAAAATCAATATCATCTGTGGGCTTTTTAGAAATGCAGGATCTCAGGCTCCATCATAGATCCCTAGGAGTAAGACCCAGGAATCTGTTCTTAAAAGCTCACTGCACGATTTTGATGTACATTAAAATGTGAGAACCTTGCCTTAAAGTATCAACAACCAATGAAATTGCAAGTTGAATACTAGTCTCTATGGCTGACACATTAAAAAAGCATGACCTCAAAACTAGCAGAAGAGATAAGACTAATACACCCAAAATAACATCAAATTCAGTAGCAAAAGCATATAGAAGCAAAAGTGAACCACAGGTCCAACTTCCCTGGTAAGGCAGCTTGCTAAAAACCTCGGATTGTAAAGCTTAGAGATTTCACTGTCTATTTATCCTTTTATGGTGTCAAATTATAAAAACAAAAACAAATTTTGCATCTCAGAAGACAAATTGAAAGGACACAAGCAAAGCTAAAGAGTCATAGTTCAAAAGGACACCTATAGGAAACAGAGTCAATGTGGCACTATAGACAGAAGAACCATGCCATCCCTCTGCAGCAAAGACCCAAAAACTGAAATAAAACTAATATAAACATCAATTCTGGAACCCAAAGCATCAAGTGAAGGCTAAAGAACTAGATCAAGCACTGAATGGACAAAGAAACTGTCACAGAACACACAGGACAGCATCAGCCAGATATCATCCTAGGTAATGAACTCTCAGGGATAAAACAAAACTAAATGATTAACAAAAAGGAACCAGAGATGTCCATATGTAAATGCAACAACATCAGGACAATGAAGGGAGAATAAAGGGTGTAGGTATAAAACTTTCAAGTGGAGAGAAAGTCAAGGTGTCATCAAATAAGGAAAGACTGGTTCAAACTTAGGAAGTTAGGGATAAATTTCAAGTAAATCACAAACAAAATTAACAAACCTACTCATCAAAACAAAGAAAAAAAAATAAAGTCTCAGTAAGCACAAAACCAACAAAAATGAAAGGTAAAAAAAAGTTCCACAAACAAAAGGTACTCAGCATAGGAGAGTAAGAGGAACAAAGAAAATATCAGCACCACAAAAAAAAGAAAGAAAAAAAAAAAAAAGGCACTACAAAATGACAGAAATAAACTTACACCTATTGATAATCACATTGAATGTAAAAGGCTTAAATTCATTAGTAAAGAGAGAGTGAGAGAACAGATTTTAAAAAATGACTCATCAATATGCTGTCTATAAGGGACACACCTTAGAAATAAAGACATGAATATGTTAAAAATCAAAGGATGGAAAAAATATATCAAGCAAACAACAACCAAAAAAGAGCAGAAGTGGCTATACTAATCTCAGATAAAATACAATTTAAGGCAAAATACACCATAAAAGACAAGGAAAGACATTATTTAATGATTAAAGGGACAATCCATCAGGATGACATAGCCATAATAAATATCTAAGTACCCAACGACAGAGCTCCAAAAAACATGAAACAAACTATCAGTACTGAAAAAAGAAATTGACAGTTCCACAATAATAGTAAGAGACTTTAACATATCATTCTTGGTAAAGGACAGAGCATCTAGAAAGAAACTCAACAAAGATACAGAAGATCTAAAGGCCACAATCAACCAACTAGACCTCATAGATATGTATAGAACACTCTGCTCAACAGTAGCAAAGTGTTCATTCTTTTCCAATGCACATGGAATATTCTCCAGAACGGACCACATCTTAGGCCACAAAGCAATTCTCAACAAAACCAAACATTGACACAATACAAAACAGATTCTCTGATCACAACATCATAAAAGTAGAAATAACAGGAAGAGCAAGGAAAAACAAAACAAACAAAAATGTGGAAACTGAATAGCACCTTGCTTAAAAATCACTGGGCAATAGAGGAAATCAAAGATAGAATAAAATTTTTTTCTAGAATCAAATGAGAATGAAAACACATCATAACAAAACCTTTGGGACACAGTAGAGGCAGTGCTCAGAGAGCAATTTATAGCAACAGATGCACACACCAAAAAAGAAGGAAGAGATTAAATCAAAATGTTAGCCTTACAAATCTAACAAATAGAAAGAGAACAGCAGAAGAAACCCACAGCCACCAGAAGAAATGAATAATAAAGATCAGAGCAGGAATAAATGAAATAGAGGAAAGAAAAACAATAGAAAGAATAAAAACTCAAAAAGTTGGTTCTTTGAAAGAATCAACAAACTACTGGTCAAACTGACAAAGGGTAAACAGGAGAGGAAGCAAATAACCCAAATAAGTTATGAAACAGGGGACATTAAAAGAGACCCAACTGAAATAAAAACGGATCATAACAGAATACTATGAAAAACTACTTCCAGCAAATATGAAAACCTAGAGGAAAAGGACAAATTTCTAGAAACAGACTACCTACCTAAATTAACACAAACTGAGGTAGGAAATTTGAAAAGACCCATAACAAGAGAAGAGATTGAAAAGGCAATAAAAAAAAAAAAAACCTCCCAATGAAAAAGCCCTGGCCCAGATGGCTTCACTGGAGAATTCTACCAAACATTCACACCGGTACTACTCAAAGTATTTCAGAACATAGAAAAGGAAGGGATACTTCTGAATTTATTCTATGAATTCAGCATTATCCTGACACCAATACGAGGGAAAGACATCACAAAAAAAAAAGAAAGAAAATTACAGACAAGTAACCAGTCAAAGAATGTCTCACAAATACAGATGTAAAAAATCTCAAAATTCTATGATTTTTTTTCTATGAATTCAGCATAATCCTGACACCAATACCAGGCAAAGACACCACAAAAAAAAAGAAAGAAAATTACAGACCAGTATTTTCTCATGAATACAGGTGTAAAAAACCTCAAGATTCTAGGCAGTAGAATCAAGCATCATATAAAAACAGTAATAATAATAACACACTATGACCAACTGGAATGCATACCAGGTATGCAAGGATGGTTCTATACTAGAAAAATCAATGTAATCCATCGCATAAATAAATCACATGATCTCATTAATCAGCACAGAAAAAGCATTCAATAAAGTTCAACATCCATTCCTGATAAAAACTCTCAATAAAATAGGAACAGAAGGGAAATTCTTCAACATAATAAACTGGATCTAAACAAAACCAACGGAGGTGGGACCAAGATGGCTGACTAGGCAGAAGCTTCCACTGAACCCTCTTGCAACAAAGACCCGAAAAAACAAGTGGATCAATTGCATATATGACAATCTATGAACACTGACCATCAAACAGAGAACTAAGGAATACATCTGAGTGCCAGGGGAACGAGAGACCATGCAGAAGGAGCAACTAGTTGCTGAGCCTGTGCAGCACCCCAACTCTGATTCCTTGGTGCTGTTCTTTGGCACAAATGCAGGGCTGATGGTAGTTTCCTGAGACACAGCAAGCATCCAACGCAGCCCTAACCCCCTGAGGCAATCTCAGTGGGGACCCAGCCAGGGCACACAGGCTACACACGCCTCTGGAACCTCAGATAAAATAGCACTCTCGACACAAGATAAGTGATTTTGTCTATTTTACTGTCCTACTGTCTCCTATCTATCTGATCCCTTCCCTCCATTCCCCAGCCTGCTTCATTAACATCCAAATTCCCTGGGCTTGAGATAGAAGTGCCCTGCTTTTTTCTGACCCATTGTCCTGGCCTGGCAAAAGCGGCAAATTAACAATCAGGGGAAAAATACTTTCCCAGCTCCCCTAAACTGGAAGATCAGAGCAGAAGCATCTCCAGTCCAGGCATAAGAGATCTACAGATTTAGCCTTCCACCCCTACATGGAACCAGGTGGCTATTATAATGTAAAGGCAAATCTGTTGGAGGTCTGAATATAATTGTTTCAGCTGAGCAGTGGAGAGGTAGGTTTTGGACATCTGATACCACTCTACCTATTAAACAGAGCCCTTACCTACCCACAGCAGGGACTTGAGGGCTGAGGCTCCATCCACACCACCTAGCCACCTGCGAAAGTGGTCTGAGGATAGTGGTGCCTACCAGTCTTTACAGGTATAAGCACCGGGTGCCTTAGGTACAGCTGCAGAGCCCACCCACCAGAGCTCTCTAGAGAACAGAGATGGTCCTTCCTCACTGGCACTTGGGGGAAGGCTGTCAGCACTCTGTCCTCCTCAGAGTGTGACTCCCTGGCACTACCATGAACCCATGCATGCAACCATCACCACTACTCCTCTAAGATAGCAGGTCAGAGCCTGCACCACATAATAGGTGCCTGACTATCAGGGCACCTGAGCTGAGTCTATTCAAGAATAGTGAATAGATTCATAGGCTTATATACTTGGTAACAGCTCTAACCATCTGGAAACAGGACATTAGTGCTTCAAAGGCTCCAATAATCAAGTTAGCACACTCTAGTAGCCCATCTGGGTATATTGAAACAAAACAAAATAAGAAGATAGGACTCAGTGAGAAAATATAAAATAAATTATTATAATAACTTATAGATGGCTTAGAGACAGCAGTCAATATCAAATCACATAAAGAAACAGACCACGATTGCTTCTACAAACCCCCAAAACAGAGAAACAAGATCTCTCTCAGATGAAGATATATTCCTGGAATTGCCAGATGTAGAATACGAAAGATTAATATACAGAACACTTCAAGACATCAGGGATGACATCAGAAATGAAATCAGGCAATGTACATAAAAATCCAAGGAACACGCAGATAAAGCAGTTGAAGAAACTAAAAAGATTATTTAAGAACATAATGAAAAATTTAATAAGTTGCAAGAATCCGTAGAGAGACAGCATTCAGGAATTCAAAAGATTAACAATAAAATTATGAAACTAGAAACTCAATAGGAAGTCAGAGGAGCAAATTGAGGAATTGGAATACAGAATTGAGGAGATGGAAGATAAGGCAATTGGCACCAATATATATGAAGAAAAATCAGATAAAAGAATTAAAAAAAATGAAGAAACCCTAAGAATCATGTGGGGCTTTATCAAGAAGAGTAACTTGCCTGTGATTGGAATTCCAGAACATGGAGGGATAACGGAAAACACAGAGAGAATTGTCAAAGATTTGTTGGCAGAAAACTTCCCTGACATCGGGACAGATGAAAGGATATCTATCCAAGCTGCTCATCAAACCTCATACAAGGTAGATCCCAAAAGAAAATCACCAAGACATATTATCATCAAACTTGCCAAAACGAAAGATAAAATTTTAAAAGTACCCAGGGATAAACAAAAAGTTACCTACAAAGGAGAATCAAAGAATAAGTTTGGACTACTCGGTAGAAACCAGCAGGCAAGAAGGCAGTGGGTTGACATATATAGAGCATTGAAGGAGAAAAATTGCCAGCCAAGAATCACATATCCAGCAAAACTCTCTCAAATATGAAGGTGAAATTAAGTCATTTACAGATAAACACAAACTTAGAGAATTTGCAAAAACCAAACCAAAGCTACAAGAATTACTAAAGGAAATTCTTCGGTCAGAAAATCAATAATATCAGATATCAACACAACACAAGGACACAGAACAGAGCATCCTGATATCAACTCAAATAGGGAAATCACAAAAATAAAATAAGATTAATAAAGACAAAAAAAAGCTCAAAACAGGGAATCATTGATGTCATTGTGTAAAAGATGACACTAATCAGTAAAAAAGAGGGACTAAATACTGGAGGCATAGATCTTCCATATGGAGAGGAAATCAAGGTGATATAGGGAGATACAAGTTAGGTTTACACTTAAGAAAATAGGGGTAAATATTAAGGTAATCACAAAGAAGACTAACAATCTCATACTTCGAAATAAAAACTGAGATAAACATAAAGACTTAGCAAAAACAAATTCAACTACAATGAAAAAGAGGAACATATAATTTACAAAGAAAAACTTCTTAGCACAAAAACGTGAGTGGAAAAATGAAATTGTCAACAACACACACACAAAAAAGCATCCAAATGACAGCACTGAACAAAACCAACAGCCAACATCGTTCTCAATGAAGACAGGCTGAAAACACTCCCCCTGAGAACAGGAATAAGGCAAGGATACCTTTTATCACCAGTCCTCTTTAACATTGTACTAGAAGACCTAGCTACAGCAATAAGGCGAGAAAAAAAAAAAAAAAAAAAAGGAAGAAAATGCACCCAAATTGGTAAGGAAGAAGTTAAACTATCCACATTTGTGGGTAATATGATACTATACAGAGAGAACCCTAAAGACTCCACAGGAAAACTACTGGAACTAATAGGAAGATTCAGCAGAGCAGCAGGATACAAGATAAACATACAAAAATTAGTTGGGTTCCTATACATCAATAAAGAGAAAGACGAGAAGGAAATCAGGAAACAAATACCATTTATAATAGCCCTTAAAAACAAAAACAAAAAAACAAAGAAAGGAATAAATCTAACCAGGGACTTAAAAGACCTATACAAAGAAAACTACAAAACACTACTGCAGAAAAAAAAAAAGGGCTTACGTAAATGGAAAAACATACTATACTTATGGGTAGACAGATTCAACAGTGTGAAAATGTCAGTTTTACTCAAAGCAATCTATAAATACAATGCAATCCCAATTCAAACACCAAGAGCATTCTTTAACAAGATGGAAAAAATAATCATTAACTTTATATAGAAAGGAAAGGGTCCTCCTTTGTCTTTATGGATTTTCCCTTAAAGTGTATCTTATCTGAGATTAGTATTGCTACTCCTGCTCTTTTTTGATGTATTTTTTCCATCCTTTGATTTTTAATATATTTATGTCTTTATTTCTAAGGTGTGACTCTTACAGACAGCATATTGATGAGCACTATTGAAAAAAAAAGGATAAAGTAGGAGGACTCACACTACCTAACCTCAGAACCTACTATAGAGCTACTGTAGTCAAAAAAGTTTGGTACTGGTACAACAACAGACACATTGACCAATGGAGCAGAAAAGAGAATCCAGATGTAAATCCATTCACCTATGGTCAATTGATCTTCAACAAAGGACCAAAGTCCATTAAATGGGGCAAAGACAGTCCTTTTAACAAATGGTGCTGGCAAAATTGGATATCCATCTGGATACCATACAAATAGACATATGCACATCCATGTTCACTGCAACATTATTCACACTAGCAAAACGATGAAAACAGCGTAAGCGTGCATCAACAGATGAATGGATAAACAAACTGTGGTACATACATGCAATGGAATATTATGCAAAGATAAAGAACAATGATGAATCAGTGAAATGCATCTGAAGGGCATTATACTGAGTGAAATAAGTCAATGACAAAATGACAAATACTGAATGAGACAACAATTATAAAAGCTCATGAAAAGGTTTTCACACAGAAAGAAACAATCTTTGACATTTAAGAGGGAGGAGAGATGTGGGGAGAGAAAAGCATTAAAAAAAAAAAACTAGACAATAAATAAGTGATAACTATAGTGAAGGGTAAGACAGGACATATTACTGGGGAAGTCAGGACAACTTGACCACGACAAAGTCATAGAAGCTTCATAGACACTTCCAAACTTCCTGAGGGCCGAGTTCCTGGGCTTAGAGCTGGGGACCATGGTCTCAGAAGACATCTAGCTCAACTGGCATAACATAGTTGATAAAGAAAATGTTCTATATTCTACTTTGGTGAGTAGGTCTGGGGTCTTAAAAACTTGTGAGCAGCCATCTAAGATACATCTACCAGTCCCACCCCTGGAGAGTGAAGAAAACCAAAGACACAAGGGAAAGATTAGTCCTAGCAACTAATGGACCACAACTATCACAGCCTCCACCAGACTGAGTCCAGAACAACTAGATGGTTCCCAGCTACCACCACTGACTGCTGTGACAGGGATCACAACAGAGGGTCCTCAACAGAGTGGGAGAAAAATGTAGAGCAAAATTCAAACTCACAATAAAAGACCAGGCTTACTGGTCTTTCAGAGACTGAAGAAACCCCAAGAATATGGCCCCTGAACACCCTTCTAACTCAGTACTGAAGTCATTACTGAGGTTCACCCTTCAACCAAAGATTAGGCAGGCCTATAAAGAAATCAATAACATACGGTTCAACCATGTATACAAAACTAAATGGGCACACCATCCCAAAAGCAAAGATTAGAAGGCAGAAAAGGACAGGAAAACTGGACAAATGAAAGTGGGGAAACTGAGGTCAAGAAGGGGAGAATGTTAAGACCTTACAGGGTTGGCAACCAACGTCACAAAACAATTTGTGTATTAATTGTTTAATGAGAAACTAATTTTTTCTGTGAACTTTCACCTAAAACACAATTAAAAAAAAAAAAAAGGTTACCTGTAGCTCTGGGAATTTGTTACTACCAGATCTGATCTGCAATTACTTAAGGGAGTTCTTCAGATGGAAAGGAAAGAACACTAGACAAATACTCAAATCTGCATATGGGAAAGAAAAAAAAAATATTTATCTAATAAAGGCAATGGTATTGGCAAATATAAGGACCAAGTATACAGTATTTTCAGGCAGTAAACTCAATATTTAAGTTACATAAGCAATACAACATTAAGTGTGTCAGGATAAACACAAATTAAGTCTGTCAGATATAGGGTATATAATGATGTAACTGAAGACTTAACAACAGAAATGCAGTATATAGGAGCAAAACAAGAACAGAATTTTAGTGGGCAATGAATAAGGAAGACCGAAGAAGAGTTGACGCCTTTGAATTGTGGTGTTGGCGAAGAATATTGAATACGCCATGGACTGCCAAAAGAAGGAACAACTCTGTCTTGGAAGAAGTTCGGCCAGAATGCTCCTTAGAGGCAAGGGTGGCGAGACTGCGTCTTACATACTTTGGACATGTTGTCAGGAGGGATGAGTCCCTGGAGAAGGACATCATGCTTGGCAGAGTACAGGGTCAGTGGAAAAGAGGAAGACCCTCAATGAGGTGGATTGACACAGTGGCTGCAACAATGAGCTCAAGCATAACAACAATTGTGAGGATGGCACGGGACCAGGCAGTGTTTCATTCTGTTGTGCATGGGGTCGCTATGAGTCTGAACCGACTCAATGACACCTAACAACAACAATGTTGTATGTTGCTTGATTGTATGTTAAATGTCAGCAACAAGCTGAAATAAGTTGCTGTAATTGTAAGTTGTTCAATGTAATACAGAAAATACTTGTATTTGTAATTACTGTAATCGTAAATACTGTAAGAAAATACTTAGAAAAAAACACAGAGGAGAAGAAGGAAGAAATCAAAAAGGCTCAACACAAAAAATAATAGAAATATGGGAACAATGGGGCAAAGAAGATATAAGATATAAAAAAATCAGCAAAATGAATGAAGTAGGTCCTTCAGTAATCAGTACTTACCTTAAATGTAAATGGTCTAAACTCTCCATTCAAAAGGGAGAGAGTGACAGAATGGATAAAGAAATAAATAATAAAACTTCATCCATCCTTATATTGTGGACAAGAGACACACTTTTGACCTAAAGATATGAACAGATTGAAAGTAAAAGGATAAGAAAGAGGGGGGAGGGGGCCAAGATGGCTGACTAGGTAGACGCTACTTCGTATCCCTCTTGCAACAAAGACTCGGAAAAACAGGTGAATCGATCACATACACGGCAATCTATAAACCCTGAACAACAAACACAGATTTAAAGAGTTGACCTGACTGTCAGAGACGGAGAATGAACAACTACGGGGAAGCAGCGACTGTTTTCAGAGCCTGGAGCCAGCGTCCCAGTCAGGTAACCTTGGCGCCAGGCTTAGGACTGGGCGCAGGGGAGCTGAACACAACACCTTGTGGTGGCTCAAACAGGGGGCGCAGCCCTACCCCCATGAACTGACCCCGGGAGGGGACCCAGCCGGTCCGCGGAGGTGGCGCGGCGACTCGGCTGGTGGGAGGAGAACTCCCTGGGAGGCAATGACTGGTTTTGGAGCCGGGAGTGCAGCGTCCCAGCCGGGGAACCTTGACGCTGGGCTTTGGACTGGGCACAGGGGAGCTGAACACGGCATCTGGTCATGGCGCAAACACGGGGTGTGGCCCTACTCCCCTGAAATAACCCCGGGAGGGGGCTCAGCCAGTCTGCGGGGACGGTGCGGCGATGATGCAGCTGGTGGGACGAGAAGTCCCCTGGAGGCAGCGACTGATTTTGGAGCAGGGAGTGCAGCGTCCCAGCAGGGGAACCTTGACGCTGGGCTTTGGACTGGCAGCGGAGGATCTGACCACGGCTTCAGCAGGCCAGACCCTCGGGGAAAATCTCTACCCAGCCAGCACACATAGGCGACATGCCCCTCGGGAATCTCAGATAAAATAGTCATCCCAAGCAAGATAAGCAACTTTGGTTATATCCCGGGGTGCTACTCTCTCCTATTTTTCTGAACCCTCCCCTCCCTTTCCCAGGTGGCTTCATTAACATTGGAATTTCCTGAGCCAGAGAGAGAACGGCTCCGGCTCTGCAGCTTTTCTTTTCCCTTTTTTTTTTTTTTGGTCTTTTCCTAACCCATTCTTCCGGCCTGAGAGAACCAACCAGAAAAAACCCAGGGACCAAAAATCCTTCCCTAATTGGACTAAAAACACAGAACCAGCTCCAGCCAAGCATATATGATCCATATCTCGGGCTTTCATCCCTACAGGGAACAAGGTGGCTGTTATAATGCAAAGGCATTTCTGATAGGGATCTGACTGCATTTTTTTTTAGCAGATTTACTGGAAAAACAAGTTTCCCAGGTCTGATATCTCTGCTTATTCAACAGAGCCCTAACTGACCCACAACAGGGAACTGAGGGCTGAAGCTCCCCCCAGACCACCTAGCCTCTTGCCTTAGGGGTCTGAGGAGGGTGACACCTACCAATCTGTAGAGGTACTTGCATTGGGAGCCTAAGGTACAGCTTCAGAGCCCTCCCACCAAGGTGCTTTAGGAATAGAGACACACCTACCTCACTGACACTTGGGGGAAGCCTGTCAGCATCCTGCCCCCACTGGAGGGTGAACCCCAGCTGCTAATAGAATCTGGTGCACACAACTATCACCACTACTTCTCAAGGTGGATAGGTGTTAGGGTGCAGCACACACTTGATGACCCAAAATCAGATTCTACACAAGAATAGTGAATAGACTCAGGCATATATATCTGGCAACAGCCCAGACCAGCTGGTAATAGCTCATAAGTAAGTCAAGGGCTACAACAATCAAGACAGCACAATCTAGTAGCCCATCCAATTATGTTGAAACAAAACAAAACAAGATAAGACTCAGTGAGCAAATATAGAATAAATCACTACGATATCTTAGTGATGGCTCACAGACAGCAGTCGATTTCAAACCACATAAAGAAGCAGACCATGACAGCTTCTACAACCCCCCAAACAAAAGAATCAAAATCTTTCCCAAATGAAGATACAATCCTGGAATTATCAGAAACAGAATATAAAAAAACTAATTTACAGAATGCTTCAAGACATCAGGGATGACCTCAGAAATGAAATAAGGCAAACTGCAGAAAAAGCCAAGGAACACACTGATAAAACAGTTGAAGAACTCAAAAAGATTATTCAAGAACATAGTGGAAAAACTAATAAGTTGCAAGAATCCAAAGAGAGACAGCATGTAGAAATCCAAAAGATTAACAATAAAATTACAGAATTAGAGAACGCAATAGGAAGTCAGAGGAGCAGACTCGAGCAATTAGAATGCAGACTGGGAAATCTGGAGGACCAGGGAATTAACACCAACATAGCTGAAAAAAAAAATCAGATAAAAGAATTAAAAAAATGAAGAAACCCTAAGAATCATGTGGGACTCTATCAAGAAGGATAACTTGCGTGTGATTGGAGTCCCATAACAGGGAGAGAGGACAGAAAGCACAGAGAAAATAGTTGAAGATCTGCTGACAGAAAACTTCCCTGACATCATGAAAGACGAAAGGATATCTATCCAAGATGCTCATCGAACCCCATTTAAGATTGATCCAAAAAGAAAAACACCAAGACATATTATCATCAAACTCGCCAAAAACAAAGATAAAGAGAAAATTTTAAAAGCAGCCAGGGAGAAAAGAAAGGTTTCCTTCAAGGGAGAATCAATAAGAATAAGTTCAGACTACTCAGCAGAAAACATGCAGGCAAGAAGGCAATGGGATGACATATACAGAGCACTGAAGGAGAAAAACTGCCAGCCAAGGATCATATATCCAGCAAAACTCTCTCTGAACTATGAAGGCGAAATTAAGATATTTACAGATAAACACAAGCTTAGAGAATTTGCAAAAACCAAACCAAAGCTACAAGAAATACTAAAGGAAATTCGTCAGAAAACCAATAATATCAGATACCAGCACAGCACAAGGTCACAGAACAGAACATCTTGATATCAACTCAAATAAGGAAATCGCAAAAATAAATTAAGATTAATTAAAAAAAAATGCTCAAAACAGGGAATCATTGAAGTCAATATGTAAAAGATCACAATAATCAAAAAGAGGGACTAAATACAGGTGGTGTAGAACTGCCATATGGAGAGGGATACAAGGCGATAAAGGACAACACAAGTTAGGTTTTTACTTAGAAAAATAAGGGTAAATATTAAGCTAACCACAAAGGTATAACAACTCCATAACTCAAAATAAAAACCAAGAAAAACGTAACGACTCAGCAAACATCAAGTCAAATACGATGAAAATGAGGATAACAATTTGCAAAGAAAAATGTCTCAGCACAAAACAGTAAGTGGAAAAATGAAATTGTCAACAACACACATAAAAAGGCAACAAAATGACAACACTAAAAACTTATCTATAATTACGCTGAATGTAAATGGACTAAATGCACCAATAAAAAGACAGAGAGTCTCAGACTGTATAAAGAAACACGATCCGTCTATACGCTGCCTACAAGAGACACACCTTAGACTTAGAGACACAAACTAAAACTAAAAGGATGGAAAAAAATATATCAAGCAAACAATAAGCGAAAAGAAGAGGAGTAGCAATATTAATTTCTGACAAAATAGACTTTAAACTTAAATCCACCACAAAGGATAAAGAACACTATATAATGATAAAAGGGACAATTGACCAGGAAGACATAACCATATTAAATATTTATGCACCCAATGACAGGGCTGCAAGATACATAAATCAAATTTTAACAGAACTGAAAAGTGAGATAGACGCCTGTACAATTATAGTAGGAGACTTCAACACACCACTTTCGGAGAAGGACAGGACATCCAGTAAGAAGCTCAATAGAGACATGGAAGACCTAATTACAACAACCAACCAACTTGACCTCATTGACTTATACAGAACTCTTCACCCAATTGCTGCAAAGTATACCTTTTTTTCTAGCGCACATGGAACATTCTCTAGAATAGACCACATATTAGGTCATAAAACAAATCTTTGCAGAATCCAAAACATCGAAATATTACAAAGCATCTTCTCAGACCACAAGGCCATAAAAGTGGAAATCAATAACAGAAAAATTAGGGAAAAGAAATCAAATACTTGGAAACTGAACAATACCCTGCTGAAAAAAGACTGGATTATAGAAGACATTAAGGAGGGAATAAAGAAATTCGTAGAATGCAACGAGAATGAAAATACTTCCTATCAAAACCTCTGGGACACAGCAAAAGCAGTGCTCAGAGGTCAATTTATATTGAAAAATCCACACATACAAAAAGAAGAAAGAGCCAAAATCAGAGAACTGTCCCTACAACTTGAACAAATAGAAACTGAGCAACAAAAGAACCCATCAGGCACCAGAAGAAAACAAATAATAAAAATTAGAGCTGAACTAAATGAATTAGAGAACAGAAAAACAATTGAAAGAATTAACAAAGCCAAAAGCTGGTTCTTTGAAAAAATTAACAAAATTGATAAACCATTGGCTAGACTGACTAAAGAAATACAGGAAAGGAAACAAATAACCCGAATAAGAAACGAGACGGGCCACATCACAACAGACCCAACTGAAATTAAAAGAATCATATCAAATTATTACGAAAAATTGTATTCTAACAAATTTGCAAACCTAGAAAAAAATGCATGAATTCCTGGAAAAACACTACCTACCTAAACTAACACAATCAGAAGTAGAACAACTAAATAGACCCATAACAAAAAAAGAGATTGAAACGGTAATCAAAAAACTCCCAACAAAAAAAAGCCCTGGCCCGGATGGCTCTACTGCAGAGTTCCACCAAACTTTCAGAGAAGAGTTAACACCACTACTACTAAAGATATTTCAAAGCAGAGAAAATGACGGAATACTACCTAACTCAGTCTATGAAGCCACCATCTCCCTAATACCAAAACCAGGTAAAGACATCACAAAAAAAGAAAATTACAGACCTATATCCCTCATGAACATAGATGCAAAAATCCTCAACAAAATTCTAGCCAATAGAATTCAACAACATATCAAAAAAATAATTCACCACAACCAAGTGGGATTTGTACCAGGTATGCAAGACTGGTTTAATATTAGAAAAACCATTAATGTAATCCACCATATAAATAAAACAAAAGACAAAAACCACATGATCTTATCAATTGATGCAGAAAAGGCATTTGGCAAAGTCCAACACTCATTTATGATAAAAACTCTCACCAAAATAGGAACTGATGGAAAATTCCTCAACATAATAAAGGGCATCTATACAAAGCTGCAGCCAAAATCACTCTAAATGGAGAGAACCTGAAAGCATTTCCCTTGAGAACAGGAACCAGACAAAGATGCCCTTTATCACCGCTCTTATTCAACATTGTGCTAGAGGTACTAGCCAGAGCAATTAGGCTAGGCAAAGAAATAAAGGGCATCCGGATCGGCAAGGAGGAAGTAAAATTATCTCTATTTGCAGATGACATGATCTTATACACAGAAAACCCTATGGAATCCTCCAGAAAACTACTGAAACTAATAGAAGAGTTTGGAAGAGTCTCAGGTTATAAGATAAACATACAAAAATCACTTGGATTCCTCTACATCAACAAAAAGAACATCGAAGAGGAAATAACCAAATCAATACCATTCACAGTAGCCCCCAAGAAGATAAAATACTTAGGAATAAATCTTACCAAGGATGTAAAAGACCTATACAAAGAAAACTACAAAGCACTACTACAAGAAATTCAAAAGGACATACTTAAGTGGAAAAACATATCTTGCTCATGGATAGGAAGACTTAACATAGTAAAAATGTCTATTCTACCAAAAGCCATCTATACATACAATGCACTTCCGATCCAAATTCCAATGTCATTTTTTAAGGTGATAGAGAAACAAATCACCAACTTCATATGGAAGGGAAAGAAGCCTCGGATAAGCAAAGCATTACTGAAAAAGAAGAAGAAAGTGGGAGGCCTCACTCTACGTGATTTCAGAATCTATTATACAGCCACAGTAGTCAAAACAGCCTGGTACTGGTACAACAACAGACACATAGATCAGTGGAACAGAATTGAGAACCCAGATATAAATCCATCCACATATGAGCAGCTGATATTTGACAAAGGCCCAGTGTCAGTTAATTCGGGAAAAGATAGCCTTTTTAACAAATGGTGCTGGCATAACTGGATATCCATTTGCAAAAAAGTGAAACAGGACCCATACCTCACACCATGCACAAAAACTAACTCCAAGTGGATGAAAGACCTAAACATAAAGACTAAAACGATAAAGATCATGGAAGAAAAAATAGGGACAACCTTAGGAGCCCTAATACAGGGCATAAACAGAATACAAAACATTACCAAAAATGACGAAGAGAAACCCGATAACTGGGAGCTCCTAAAAATCAAACACCTATGCTCATCTAAAGACTTCACCAAAAGAGTAAAAAGACCACCTACAGACTGGGAAAGAATTTTCAGCTCTGACATCTCCGACCAGCGCCTGATCTCTAAAATCTACATGATTCTGTCAAAACTCAACCACAAAAAGACAAACAACCCAATCAAGAAGTGGGCGAAGGATATGAACACACACTTCCCTAAAGAAGATATTCAGGCAGCTAACAGATACATGAGAAAATGCTCCCGATCATTAGCTATTAGAGAAATGCAAATTAGTATTACCATGAGATTCCATCTCACTCCAACAAGGCTGGCATTAATCCAAAAAACACAAAATAATAAATGTTGGACAGGCTGCGGAGAGATTGGAACTCTTATACACTGCTGGTGGGAATGTCAAATGGTACAACCACTTTGGAAATCTATCTGGCGTTTTCTTAAAAAGTTAGAAATAGAACTACCATACAACCCAGAAATCCCACTCCTCGGAATATACCCTATAGAAATAAGAGCCTTCACACAAACAGATATATGAACACTCATGTTTATTGCAGCTCTGTTTACAATAGCAAAAAGCTGGAAGCAACCAAGGTGTCCATCAACAGATAAATGGTTAAATAAATTGTGGTATATTCACACAATGGAATACTACGCATCGATAAAGAACAGTGACTAATCTGTAAAACATTTCATAACATGGAGGAACCTGGAAGACATTATGCTGAGCGAAATCAGTCAGAGGCAAAAGGACAAATATTGTATAAGACCACTATTATAAGATCTTGAGAAATAGAAAAAACTGAGAAGAACACATACTTTTGTGGTTACGAGGGGGGGAGGGAGGGAGGGTGGGAGAGGGTTTTTTACTGATTAATTAGTAGATAAGAACTGCTTTAGGTGAAGGGAAGGACAATACTCAATACATGGAAGGTCAACTCAACTGGACTGGACTGGACCAAAAGCAAAGAAGTTTCCGGGATAAACTGAATACTTCAAAGGTCAACAGAGCAAGGGCGGGGGTTTGGGGACTATGGCTTAAGGGGACTTCTAAGTCAATTGGCAAAATAATTCTATTATGAAAACATTCTGCATCCCACTTTGAAATGTGGCGTCTGGGGTCTTAAATGTTAACAAGCGGCCATCTAAGATGCATCAATTGGTCTCAACCCACCTGGATCAAAGGAGAATGAAGAACACCAAGGTCACACGATAACTAAGAGCCCAAGAGACAGAAAGGGCCACATGAACTAGAGACTTACATCATCCTGAGACCAGAAGAACTAGATGGTGCCTGGCTACAACCGATGACTGCCCTGGCAGGGAGCACAACAGAGAACCCCTGAGGGAGCAGGAGATCAGTGGGATGCAGACCCCAAATTCTCACAAAAAGACCATACTTAATGGTCTGACTGAGACTAGAGGAATCCCGGCGGTCACGGTCCCCAAACCTTCTGTTGGCCCAGGACAGGAACCGTTCCCGAAGACAACTCAGCAGACATGAAAAGGACTGAACAGTGGGTAGGAGAGAGATGCTGATGAAGAGTGAGCTAATGATATCAGGTGGACACTTGAGACTGTGTTGGCATCTTCTGTCTGGAGGGGGGATGGGAGGATAGAGAGAGTTGGAAGCTGGCAAAATTGTCACGAAAGGAGAGACTGGAAGGGCTGACTCATTAGGGGGAGAGCAAGTGGGAGAACGGAGCAAGGTGTATGTAAACTTATATGTGACAGTCTGACTTGATTTGTAAACGTTCACTTGAAGCTCAATAAAAGTTAATAAAAAAAAAGGATAAGAAAGAATATTCCATACAACTAGTAATGAAAAAAGAACAGGGGTGGCCATAATGATATAAAATAAAATAGACTTTAAATCAAAATCTATTATAAGAGCTAAAAAAGGACACCGTTGTTGTTAGGAGCCATCGAGTCAGTTCCAACTCATAGCAACCCTCTGTACGACATCCTCATGATCCTTGTTTTGCTTGAGCCTACTCTTGCAGCCACTGTGTCACTCCATCTCAATGAGGGTCTTCCTCTTCTTTGCTGACCTGCTACTTTACCAAGCATGATGTCTTTCTCCAGGGACTGATCCCTCCTGATAACTTGTCCAAAGTATGTAAGATGAAGTCTCGCCATCCTCACTTCTAAGGATCATTCTGACTGTACTACTTCCAAGACAAATTTGTTCATTCTTTTGGCAGTCCATGGTATATTCAATATTCTTGATCAACACCATAATTCAAATCTGTCAATTCTTTATCAGTCTTCTTTATTCATTTCACAACCTTCACATGCATATGAAGAGATATAAAACACCATGACTTGGGTCAGGTGCACCTTAGTCCTTAAAGTGACATCTTTGCTTTTTAACACTTTAAAGAGGTCTGTTGCAGCAGATTTACCCAATGCAATGTGTCCTTTGATTTCTTGATTGGTGCTTCCGTGGGTGTTGATAGTGGACCCAAGTAAAATGAAATCCTTGACAGCTTCAATTTTTTTTCCTTGTATTATGATGTTGCTTATTAGTCCAGTTGTGAGGATTTTTATTTTCTTTATATTAAGGAGTAATTCATACTGAAGTCTGTGGTCTTTGATCTTCACCGGCAAGTGCTTCAAGTCCTCTTCACTTCCAGCAAGCAAGGTTGTGTCATCTGCATAATGCAGGTGGTTCATGAGTCTTCCTCCAATCCTGATGCTGAGTTCTTCATATAGTCCAGCTTCTTGGGTTATTTGTTCAACATATGCATTGAATAAGTACAGTGAAAGGATGCAACCCTGATGCACAAATTTCCTACCTTTGAGTCACCCAGTATCTCCTTGTTCTGTTCCAATGGCTGCCTCTTGATCTATGTAAAGGTTCCTTGTGAGCACAATTAAGTGTTCTGGAATTCCCATTCCTTACAATGTTATTCATAATTTATTATGATCCACACAGTTGAATGCCTTTTCATAGTTGATAAAACACAGGCTTAAAAAAAAGGATATTACATAATAATAAAAGGGTCAGTTCATCAAGGAGACATAACAATTATAAATTTATATGTAATTTTTTTTTTTAACATCAGTACATATATATTCAAAATATATGAAACAAGTACTGACTGATATGAAACGAGTAACAGACAACTCTGTAATAATATTTGGGGACTTCAATACACCAGTTTCAATTCTCAACAGAACATCTAAAAAGATCATTAAAGACATGTTGTTGTTTTAGGTGCCATCAAATTGGTTCCAACTCACAGCGACCCTATGTACGACAGAACAAAACACTGCTCGGTCCTACTCCATGCTCAATCACTGTTATGATTAAGTCTACGGTTGCAGCCACTGTGTCAATCCATTTCATTGAGAGCCTTCCTCTTTTTCACTGATCCTCTACTTTACCAAGCATGATGTCTTTCTACAGGGACAGATCCCTTCTGACAACATGTCCAAAGTATGTGAGACGTAGTCTCACCATTCTTGCTTCTAAGGAGTATTCTGGCTGTACTTCTTCCAAGACCCATTTGTTCATTCTTTTGGCAGTCCATGGTATGTTCAATATTCTTCTGAAACACCACAATTCAAAGGCATCAATTCTTCAGTCTTCTTTACTCATCATCCAGCTTTCACAAGCGTAAGAGGCGATTGAAAACACCATGGCTTGGGTCAGGCGCACCTTAATTTTCAAGGTGACATCTTTGCTTTTCAATACCTTAAAGAGGTCTTTTGTAGCAGAAATGCCCCATGCAATGCATCTTTTGATTTCTTGACAGCTGCTTCCACAGGCATTAATTGTGGATCCAAGTAAAATGCAATCCTTGACAAATTCAATATTTACTCCATTTATCATGATGTTGCTTATTGGTCCAGTTGTAAGGATTTTTGTTTTCTTTATGTTAAGGTGCAATCCATATTGAACGTTACCATCTTTGATCTTCATCAGTAAGTGCTTCAAGCCCTCTTCACTTTCAGCAAACAAGATAGTGTCATCTGCATTACAGAGATTGTTAATGAGTTTTCCTCCAATTCTGGTGCCCTGTTCTTCTTCATATAGTCCAGCTTCTCAAATTATTTCCACAGCATACAGATTGAATAGGTATGGTGAAAGGATACAACACTGACACACAGCTTTCCTGATTTTAAACCACTCAGTATCCCCTTATTCTGTTCAAACGACTGCCTCTTAGTCTCTGTAGAGAGCCCTCATGAGCACAATAAAGAGTTCTGGAGTTCCCATTCTTCACAATGTTATCCATAATTTATTATGATCCACACAGTGGAATGTCTTCGTGTAGTCAATAAAACACAGGCAAACATCGTTCTGGAATTTTCTGCTTTCAGTCAGGATCCATCTGACCTCAACAACAATATCCCTGGTTCCTTGTCTTCTTCTGAATCAGGTTTGAATTTCTGGAAGTTCCCTGTTGGTATAATGCTGCAGCCACCTTTGAATTATCTTCAGCAAAATTTTACTTGTGTGTGATATTAATTTACTGTTCAATAATTTCCACATTTGGTGGGATCCCCTTTCTTGGAAATAGGCATAAATATAGATCCTTTCCAGTTGGTTGGCCAGGTAGCTGTCTTCCAAATTTCTTGGCATAGACAAATTAGTACTTTCAGTGCTGCATCCTTTTGTTGAAACATCTCAGTAAGAACATAGAGGACTTAAATAATACCATAAGCCATTTGACCTAATGGTCATATATAGGCCATTCTATCCATCATCACAGCAAAACACATTTTTCTCCTGACCAAATGGATAGTTTTCCAGGCTAGACTATATGCTAGGCCACAAAACAAGTGTCAACAAATTTAAAAAGATTGAAATTATATAAAGTATCTACCCTGACCACAAAGAAATAATATTAGAAATTAGCAACAGAAATAAAAGTAGAAAACACATAAATTTATTGTAAATTAACAGCTCACTACTAAACAACCACTGAGTCAAAGGTGAAATTAAGAGTGAAATAATAAAAAAAAAAACCTGGAGATAAAATGAATATACATCACACCAAAACTTATGTGATACAGTGAAGGCAGTCCTCAGAGGAAAATGTATAGGAATAAATGCCCGCATCATAAAATCAAAAAGGTCTCAAGTAAATAATCTAACTCTACAGCTTGAGGAACTAAAAAAACAAAGAATAGCAAACTAGACCTAAACCCACTAGAAGGAAAGAAATAATAAAGATCGGAGCAAAAATAAACGAAATAGAGAACAGAAACAGTTGAGAGAATCAACAAATCAATAAGTTTGTTCTTTGAAAAGATCGAAAAAAATGACAAGCCATTAGCTAGGCTGACAAGGAAACAAAGAGAGAAGACACAAATAACCAAAATAATACAAGAAAGTGGAGACATTACAGCTGGCCCAGGCTGAATTAAAAAAGATCATAATAGAATACTATGAAAACTATATTTCAAAAAATTGATAACTTTGATGAAACGGATAAATTCCTAGAAGCACATAACCTACCTAAACTGACCAAAAAGGAACGAGAAAACCTCCACTGGCCATACTCAACAAACTAGAGGTAGAACAGAAGCACAACACACCTTATTAGGCCAATTAATAAGGTGTTGTCCCAGGAAACCACGATCCCAAACCTCCAAACCAAGGAACCAAATCCCATGAGGTGTTCTGTTGTATGTAAGCACCCTCAGCAGCTGCTCTTTTTTGGGTGCGTATGTGTCATTGTTGTAAGTATCTCTATTGTATGACTTTTGCCAATTCAACTTTTTACGCGTGTACAACTTATTGACAGCAATTACGTTAATTAGCTGAACCAGCCTAATCCTTAATCAATGTGATTTTTCCATCATTCTAAACTGAAATTCAGTGCTCCATAAGCAATAACCCCCCTTCCCCTTCCCTCCCACCCCTAGTAACCACTAATAGACTTTGATCTCTATACAATTGCCTGTTCCTGTCTTTTTATATAACTGAGGTCATACAACATCTGCTGTAATATGGATAGATGGAGACATTATTTCACTCAGCATAATGTCTTTATCCATTCATATTACAGCATCTGTCAAGGCTTCATTTCTCTTATTGGCTGTAGCAGTCATTTTTTTTTGTTTATAGTAATAGGAAAAGTGGTACCAAATGTGGATGAAATTTGCACAGTATGACTGATGTAATCGACGTCAATAACCTACATATAAGGAAAAGTAATAAATTGGCAAATGTTGGGTTGTGTATGGTTTTGCAATAATAACAACCAGAAAAAGGTAGGGATACAGATGCTGATACTAATTAGACATAACCCATCATTTCATGGGATTAGTTCTCTTGATTTGGGGGCTTAAGACCATGGTCTCATGAGACAATTCAGTGTATTGACATAATATAGCTCTTAAAGTTTATGTTCTACTTCCTTCTACGGTGAACACTATCTGGGGTTGTAAAGCTTATGAGCAGTCATGTAAGATACAACTATTGGTCTTTATCCATCAGGAACAAAAGAGAAAGGAGAAAACCCAATAATCAGAGAAGGAACTGGACTACAGGACTAAGTGTCTGCATGACCCACTACCTCCTCTACCTTGAGAGAAGAAGAGCTAAATGGTGCCCGGCTACCAATACTGAATGTTCTAATCAGGGACACAACAGGTGAATCCTGATAAAAAAGGAGAAAAACGTGAAACAGAACTTGAAATTCTTTAATAGTTCAAACTTGCTGGACCTATTGAGGCTGGAGGAATCCTGAAGACTATGGCTCTGAGTTGCTCTTCAAACCTTGAATTAAAACTACCCACTGAAGTCATATTTGAAACTTAGTAATAATTTAGCTGAAAAGTAAAGACTGTCACCCTTGAGTATTGTGTGTATTGTTTTCGTTTTAGCTTATCTATATAACACCAAATGGCCAATAGCTATTTTACATCATAGATGTGAAGGTTGAGGGGCAAGGAGTTCAAGTAAGTGGAAGTGAAAGTAGACCAGAAATAGTAAGAGTGTTGATGCAATGCGAAGAAAATAACCAGTGTCACCGGTCATTATGTCTAGAAGCTGTGGAATGGGAGTAGGTTTTGCTGTGTATATTTTCACCAAAACTAAAATTAAGTATAAAAAAAAAGTTGAGTGTAAGTTTCCTGTTTACAAATTGCACAATTTTTTTTCACAGACAAAATTTACTAGGACTCAGTGTTCTAGCTAAAAAATAATATCCCTGTGGTACTAACTGCAGTGGTGAGAGGAACTACCCATTCTCTTCTTCCAAACTTTCATATCAAATCTCTCAGGGTTCCATATTGTGTTCCTTTCAGGAACAGGGCCAAGGGGGATGGCATGATGGCCTGGCACAATGCGGCAGGAGTATCTGAGAGCAGGTGAGAAGCCTCAGGCTGGAAGCAATGCTCCTATGATGCTCAGGCTGGTTGGCTTCTAGTTGCTAATTATTTTCTTCAGAAGGCTGCAGAAACTGGATCAGATACCACATAATCTATCGTCACCACCTGTTGCTTTGAACAGGGTAATCTAAGTTGCTGTCTTCTTATAGACCAAAAAATGTTACATGCTTTCCTCTACCCTCCCATCTTCCTGAACTCAGCTTTAGTTTTCTTATATCCAAAATGGAGGTGGTAATGGTGAAAGAGAAATGAGATTTATGGGACAGGATGGAGGTTTTTAGCGTGGTGCATCACTGGGAAAGTTGGGTCTGGGGTTCATCTCTTTTTTGTATACAAAGTCCTTGGTTCAGTATCTGGGACAAAATTCGTGCTCAAACTATTCTAAAAATAGTGGTGATGATCCAGGTTATTGTAATAGTATTAGTAATGGTTGTTTGTATCGAAGCAAAGGGAAATTTCTAATGTGTAAAAAAGTTAGCTGTTCACAGAGGAAAAATACAGGGAGTATGAGTCCCTCCGATTTCCCCCACTTTTTTGCTTTCATTTCTCCTATGCCGACTGAGAACATAAACTGTCAAGGGGGTGTTAGGAGTGATCCTCTAGGTTGGTAGATCAAACCCACCCAGCAGCTCCATGAAAGAAAGAACAGGTTGTCTGCCTCTATAAAGGTTATGGCCAGGGAAACTCTGTGGAGCAGTTCTACTCTGTAACACGTGGGGTCACCATGAGTCAGAATTGACAAGAAGCTGCAACAATGAACTCTTACAATCCTGCTTGATTTGACCTACAAGTGAAAGGGCGACATTAAACTGTGGGGATTGGGGTCATCGTGCCTACTCATTTCGTGTCAATGTCTCATGTTCTCAACTTTCTCCTTCAGTGGGTGAGAGTGGGTGTTCATGACAAGGTGCTTTTGTAACACTCAGAAGCCATATATTTCCAACTACCTTTCATTTACAGAGTTGCAATAGATACAGAGGACTACTATGCCCTTTATTTTGACCTTGACCTAAAAAAGGCAATGTAGGAACAGGAGAAAATTGAAAGAAAAAAGTAACGGGTCAGATTCCTGCTGTCTGGAATAAATGAACAAATGGTTTTCCAACACTACCGAAAAGTGTTATCTAACTTTCTCAAAGGATTTGAGTTTCTGCTTTGAGTAGCAGCTGCATGATGCGTCTAAATGCAAAATTATTTTCTTTCTTCCAGGCAGAAGAGGGTTGCAGAAACTTAGGACGGCATTACTGTGCAGCTGTCATTTGTTTCACAACATTTTCTTCATCTGGTGGAGACAAGTTAAAAATCACCAAAGCACCATGTTCTGGTTTAAACCTTAATCACAGTGTAAATATAGAGTAGGAGGTAAAATGGAAATTGTCTCTTCACCCTGAAGGCATAAATATACCAAGAAGTTGTCATCCCTTAGGAGCTAATTTACCTAATAATTGGTACCGGAGTTTAGTGTTTCTAAATAATACTTGCATTAATTTATATTTAGGGAAAATATCTCTACCATAGTGTATTTTATTGAACCAGCTGAAATTCAATTTTCTCAGCATGATTTTTTTCTATCTTGAAGTTGCTAAACACCCACTTGATTTTTATAATAATAATTAAACTAATTAATATTCAATATAATTTAAGAGTGACATACAGTCTGAAACCCTGTTACATATGAAGAATGACTTTCCGGTTGTCAAAAATCATGATGCGGATTATCCTTCAGGGCTCAATTATTCTTTCTGTAAGAAACCTTTAATTAATCACAGATACGGTTTTGGAGGATACTGGCATATCACCACCTCTGTTTACTCCCTTTGTTCTTTCTTACAGCCACACTTCATTACAAGCTGTCCTGAAATACCAAGGCATTCTCCCAGTGGAAGAGAGACAGCTTGACTACATTTGCAAATCATAAATGGTGTTACCTTTACTGTGACTTGGTAGCCATAATTTCCGGGCTTTTAGCACAGAAGACTACAGAGCCTCATACCCCGGAGGTAAGAAAAAAACAGACAGATGGCAATTTGTTGCACTGGGTTCAATGCAGGCCTGTTCAGGCTGGGAGGGAGTAGAGGCGGGTTATACAACTAGCTAAAAGTGTTCTCTAGCCTGTGTCATCCTTCATTATATCAAATATCTTTATTATTATTAGATTTCTTTCCCCCACCAATCAAACACAATGATAAGACTATGTAGATAAATCTCTCTGGCTTGCTGCTCATAAATGTGACTCCGAAATGCTGGAGAGCCGTGTCACTGGCTTACTCAAGCAGCTAAATGCTGAATGACTCCTTCAATAAACTGCCTGGCTCAGTAAGAACAATCAGAACAGGGGAAGACTGGTAAATGTTCATTTTACTTTAAGAAGGAATTAACACAAATAGTAACAGTTCACAGAGCCCTGGTGGTGCAGTGGTTAAGAGCTCAACTGCTAACCAAAAGGTGGGCAGTTTAAATCCAACAGCCGTTCCTTGGAAGCCCTATGGGGCAGCTCTGCTCTGTCCTATAGGGTTGTTTTACGTTTTGGAATCCACTCAACAGCAATGGATTACTGGTAGTAATAATTTACAAAGGTTCATCTGTTTTTGACAAGTCTTCAAAATGGATCAAAAAGTGTTTCCCACCAAAACTAGAAAATGCAGGATAAGATGTGTGAGTATATATGTTCATTGACTTTAAGGTGGTTACCACATTCGAATAGCACATGCCCCTCTAACAGACACCTGAGATACAGTGTCAATGTTTTACTTAAAATGAAATATTGAAGTGACATTCTTCTCAATTAAATTTATTTCTATCTGAAGTAGTAGTAGTAATACAAATACTGCTACTAGTAATATAAGTACTACTAATAGTAATATGGAGCCCTCGTTGCACAGCGGTCAAGAGCTCGCCTGCCAACCAAAACGTCAGCAGTTTGAATCCACCAGCTGCTCCACGGAAACCTACCTATGGGGCAATTCTATTCTGTCCTATAGGATTGCTATGAGTAGGAATCAATTTGAGGGCAATGGATGTGATTTGGTTTGGTTTGGGTTTAGTAGTAATATGGAACTACTACTAGAAATAACGGAAACCCTGGTGGCATATTGGCTAAGTGCTGCAGCTGCTAATCAAAAGGTCAGCAGTTTGAAGCCACTAGGCACTCCTTGGAAACTCTATAGGGTTCTACTCTGTCCTATAGGGTCGTTATGAGTTGGAATTGACTGGATGGCAATGGGTTACTAGTGAGAGCAGCAATAATAAAAGCTAACATGAACAGTTTAAGATTATTTAAGATAACACTCACAATAGTCCTGTGAAGAAATCTTTATTATAAATCAGTATCTTTATTCCCATTTTAAGGATGAGAAAACTGAGCTTCAGTCACACAGCTATATCTTCACACAGTCGTATCTTTGTAGCCAGAGATTCTCCAGTAAGGCTCAGAGGCCCATGAGTACTCCAGACCTCATTTCACAAAGAAAATTCAGGAACTCCTTCAGTAGGTATTTGTTATTCATTTTTATGCATAATTAAGAAATTATATGCTGGTGACAACCCTGGTAATGGAATGCCTAACCTCTCACATTCTTCTTTGATTGCCATGCAAAGGATTTGAAAAGAGGTATTTTAGAATAATTATCCGTCAGTAATCATCTCCATACAACACAAATCACATTTGATTTCTCATTAAGACAGACCAAAAGAATGAGAGGTTTTCACTACAGAATGCTTTCTGTGGCAATCAGGTTAATTCCATGTTTTCATTACATTGGTCTTCTGAATTTAAACATGGAACAAATTCTACATTAAAAAAAGAAACAAAAACAAACCCCACTGCCGTCGAGTCAATTCCGACTCATAGCGACCCTATAAGACAGAGTAGAACTGCCCCATAGAGTTTTTAAAAATTCTACATAGGGGATAATAATATCCTCAAGCCTGTGTCTTGATCCACTGGTGAAAAGGTGCTTCACTATTAGCCTTCCAAGTGGAGTATCACCCTGTTCAAAACTGCCACCCTCCAAGAAGGAGTCATTCAGCAGGTAGGAGTGGGCATTTTACCATTGCAGAAAAGTCGCTTACCCTACTTCATCCCAAATCTCAGACATTCATGCACACAGCCTGTCACATAAAGTAATCTGTATAGAAAAATAAAGAAACAAATGTCAGGTCACCCTAGTTGATCAATGCTCTTTTGTAATTCTAATCAACAATCCATAGTGATATTTCATTTTTGACTTGTAGCAACCTTTTAAAATGATCACTGTGTCAATGATCCCTGTGTGACGATTACAAAGATTTAGCCTCCAGCTTTCCTTTTATTCAAGTCATACTATAGCCTGATTCCTGCATCACAATAGTCCGGGGTAGCTATGACTTCTTACCTGTAATTAATAGATCTATCGACCACAGTACCACTCAACATCTGCACCCCTTCCCCAGTGGGACTCCCATTTCTCTTTTCCACTACAAAGCAAAAGCAGTTATCCTTCTGAAGGGAAAATAAAAACAAACAACAACAAAAATGGTGCCATGGACTTGATTCTGACCTAGCGACCCCGTGTGTGTCAGAGCAGGACTGTGCTCTACGGGGTTTTCAATGTTTAGATTTTTGGAAGTAGATCCCCAGGCCTGTCTTCTGAGGTTTCCCTGGGTGGGCTTGAACCTCTAACATTTCAGTTAGCAGCTAAGTGTATTAACCATTTGCATTACCCCTAAACTCCATTTTTCATATGAGAAGAATATCTGCTCACCGGTCCTACATAACAAGAGCTACTTTGTCTCATCCTTCAATCTCACTATTGACCCTCTTCCTCCAAATCGGCAATGTCTCTCCCTTCCTTTTGCTAACAAGAAAGTACCATGTGCATCACTGTAGGGATTTAGATCATATTAATCATTACCTCTCCTAGTGGCATTTTAATTTATTAGGTTTTCTTTTGGGTTTGGTGGTAACCCAAGTGGTTTTGTGGTTACACTGTGTTTGGTTTATATATATATATACATTTTTTTAAATTTTACAACCACTTTTCTGTATGCTTCATGTACTTTTATGCATGTATATCACATTTCACAATGTCCATAAAGTACAGAGAAAAGTACTTGCAAAAACTGAAGGTATAATTATCAACTGCTCATTTGTGTACCTTACACACAAATCAAGAAATAAAATGTACCAGCACCTCAGCTAGGTGGCATTCTTGTTCATCTCACCCTCAGAGCTGAGCAAAGCATTTGCTGATACAACTCATGCAATGGGCATTTTCTGATTGTTTGCTATGGACCCAACGCCAGGATGTGCCAAATCCTGTCCTCACCACAGTGAGCTGCTGCTTTCTAAACTAGACTTCCTAGCTCAGAGGGTCGGCTACATGTATGGCATAACAACACACAGTGAGGGAAGCAGGCAGGAGGACTTGAGACACTGCCTATGTGTTCCAGTGACTACAAAGCAACACCACACTGCTTATTAAATAAATGTGTCTGTCTGCTTGACAAAATGGCCACCCCTGACTTCGACAAAAATGATCGATGAAACTCATTTCCTATAGGAAAATCCTCCAACGCAAGGCAAAGCCTAATCCTGATACTGTTTAGCTGACTGAGTTCTTTGTGTCTGTAAAGTTTCTGTCAATTGCAGGTGTTTCGGTCAAATCCTCTGCATAATTTCCCAGCTCTGTGATCTGCCAACCTACACAGCATGATACCGGAGCCTACATATTCTTATAAAAGAAGAGGATATGGTATGGAGGCTAGGTGATTGGATTTCAGTAATGACAATGCTATGGAATGAAAATGCAAAGAAACATTTGTGTGGGAATTTAGTGTTTAGTTCTAGGAAACTATATAAGGTTTACAGGGTAGTGTCACTTTACGGCAGACCTTTGACAATTAAAAAAAATAATTAAATCGTTAATGTGGTAAACAACCATAGGTTAGAGGTGCTTTAGAGTTAGTGATTCCATCGCTTTGGAGCTACTGAGCAGTAGTTTTCGTTGGGTAGTCCATTATACATTCCACCTCATCATCCTTGGGATGGAGTTTACTGTCCTTTGTTGGAATGGAGAGTGGCCTTCTTGATGTATGGAAGTAGGCGGTATAACTATCAAGAGGATTTATTTTCTTTAGTAAATTATTCTAAACTTATTGGTCCCATATATGTCCTTATATATAAGTAGTTCCCTTTGGAAGTTATATAAATATTATGATTTAATTGTTATTGCCTATATAATATTTGAAACTCCTAGGAAATGTAACTGTTATAACTTAAAGGACATGGTCACTGATATCAGAGGGATTTGAGATTGGGTCACCCTCTGCCACATCCTAGGAATGTGGTCTACAAAAATCTCACAGACTCAGCTAGAAGGAGATGGCAAAGTATAGATGATGGATTTCAAAAGAATTCCCTAGAAGGATGTTTGAAAATACAGTAATTAGAACACAATTCTTAATTGCCACCAAGTAGGCTCTGACTCCTGGCAACCTTATGTAGGCTCTGGCTCCTGGCAACCTTATGTAGGCTCTGACTCCTGGCAACCTTATGTAGGCTCTGACTCCTGGCAACCTTATGTAGGCTCTGACTCCTGGCAACCTTATGTAGGCTCTGACTCCTGGCAACCTTATGTAGGCTCTGACTCCTGGCAACCTTATGTATAATAGGCTAAAACATCGCCTGGGCCACCTTCTTGAGAGTTGGTATGTTTGAATCCATTGTTGCGGCTATATTGTCAATCCATCTCATTGAGGGTTTCCCTCATTTTTATTGACCCTCTGCTTTACCAACCACGATTTCCTTTTCTAGCAATTTGTATTCCCTGATGATGCACCCAAAGTAAGTGAGCAGGAGTCTCGCCATCCTCACTTCTAAGGAAGTGGTTGTATTTCTTCAAGACTGATTTGTTCTTTCATCTGGCGGTTCACAGTATATTCAGCATTTTTTACCAACACCACAATTCCAATGCCCCTTTTTTTATTGTCCAGCTTTCATATTAGCCTTCAATGTGGAGAACACAGTAGATATTCAATAAACACAGTCTGGGATTGACCTTGGATTAAATTTACCAGTCCTATCAGGAAAATCAGTTTTGTTGTATTCCATTACAAGCTTGTTTTGGACACAAAATATAACTGTTCACCTTAAGTTTCAACTTTCTTCAGAAGACTCAATTCTCTTTCACTGTTAGATTTCACACACACACACACACACACACACAATCAAATTACTCTCAGTGGATAAGTATTCATCAATAACAATATCTGATTTTAAAAGTATGTCTAGTACCTAGCACAGTTCTGGGCACACAGTAGGGGCTCCACAAATCTCTGTTGAAAGACCAGGCCATGGCTGGAAACTCCATTCTGACAGATTTCAAAGGATGATAACTCACCAAACCTTATGTGCATAGTTCACCGAGAAAGGAATACAGATTTATCTTGTAAAGTTTTGGTGAAAATAGGTTTTAGGTCATTTTAGTTTTCAGTCATGCTTTGCCTATAACATTTTTCCTATAATTAAAAAAAAAAAAAAAATTTTTTTTTTTTCCAAGACAATCTTAATTCCTCACCCTGAAGGAAACCTCTACAACAGAATGAAGTATAAAATGTGAGACTCTAGAAATGCTGCCAAGGAAATTAGAGAGAACCAACTGGATGGCAATGGGTATTGGCAAAGAACAAAGGCTATTACTGATTTCAACTTTGGTGTAAAAATGGTAACACTTACACATGCAGAAACCCACCTCTAGTATTTATTTTAGCCTTCCTAATAAAAAATAGGTAACATAGTATATTTTACAGAAATAGAATCATGCCCAGTGAAGTCAAAATCCCAGGTTATAAAGAGTGTGGAGTTAGGACTTCTTACTGTAAATTCCCTGTTATTTCCACTTGACAATTCTCTTCATTTTATTTGGTTCAAGACTGGTCCTGTCACTGAAAGGGTAGACCCACAATGGTTTTGACAACTGTTTTTCATTTTGTTGGTTTATTTTCCTTAATTACAAATTATGTCAATTACATCAATATTCAGAATCAATTTAATCTATTTTCATTAAGATTTACAGAGGCCAGAAAAACCTCTTTCTCTTCCATTTGTTCAGCTTCTCTGTTAATAATATCTAAAACTCCTGTTTAAGTCAGGTTCTCTGAAAGCAGAGACAGAGAAAGGGAGTCTTGTGCAAATGTTTTGTTGAGGAGACACCTCTTAGGGGGTAGGGGAAGCAGGATAGGGGAAGGGAAATATCTAGGCAAGGAAGTGGTTCAACTGGAGTCTAGCCTCAGCCTGATCCCCCAGGGAGTTCCAGAGGTTGACTGGGACCACAGAATTATCCCTTCTTGAGTCAAAGGGGACAGACTTTATATCTCATTTTTTTTTTTTTTTTTATTGGTCAGTCATTGGCTGTGAGCCACTCCTGGGGTGAGAGGGTGAAATCTCCCAGGCAAGGTGGCCCCTGTTAGCTGAAGGCAGCTCTCTGGAGAAGGGGACAGCTGAGAGACATTAACATCCAACACCCACAGTAGCCAGGGGTTGGGGATCCCTGCCTGGTAAAGAGGATCTGGGCCAGGCACCAACACTTTGCACTACAACTTCTTGGATAAGATACAAAGTTTTAGAATACACGTTTAATGGCAAAGCTTTATATCTAGTAAGTTGAATTCTCACTAAGAAGTGAAAGACTGATATCATATTCTTGGAAGAATTAAAGATTTCATCAGTTCATGGAGAAAAGATGGAGCCACAGAAGAAGAGATGGCTGGGGACACACACACACAAAAAAGATACTTTAATAACTTTATGATATAGTATAGAAAATTTGAATTATTTGAGGAAAGTATGTGGGGAACTGTTTTTAACTATAGGTAAGATTATAGATACAGAGCATGACTGAAAAGTGAGCAACTTAAAAATCTTCACACCAGAGTTTACCCATCTGAATATATACTGCTGTCTTAGAGAGCTGTGAAGTACCCTATGGAATATATATGGGCAATGCCACCTCCTCTTTCCTCTAAGTAACTCCCTAGAAAGTTCCAGACTTAAGAATAATGTTCCTTCCAGGAATTTGTCCCTACCTGGCTTATTTTTGGTTTGGAAGGATTTGTTCTGTAAGTACTAGGGTTACCTCTAGGATCTGAATGTGCATCAGAGCCAGGTGTGTACTCAAGTCTGAGGCTCTGGATGCCATTAGATTCTTCTGGAGAAGATCACAGTCTCCACTATTGGCCCATGAGGAGCTAAGTCTGAGCTCTGGCATTCTCTGTGGAGGCCACTTGCATGGTCAAAAGAGTGATTCAAAAATGTTAGTTGGTGGCTGTTTTGCTCCCACAAGCTCCTTATAGAACAGTACTATGCCTCTTTGATCCTTCCACTTATGCTCAGGGTTGATACTAAGTGTGGTAGAGGCAGCTGTGTGGGCACTAAACCCCATATCCTCTTTACCTGGGTATAGTCATAGATTTCATTTCCCAGTTGCCCATGAAGTTAGGTAAGGCCATGCACAGTAGTTATCTATTGCATTGTAAAAAATGACCCGAATTGCATGCACTTATTATCTCACAGTTACTGAGGGTCAGGAATCAAAGAATGGCTTGGCTGGGTGGTTCATGCTCAGGGCTTCTCATGAGGTTGCAATCAAAGTATCATCACTAGGTTCAACTGGGATTGGAGAATCCACTTCCAAGCTCACTTACATGGGTAGTTGTCGGTTCCTGACTGGCTGTTGTACAGATGCTCCCCACAGGTGGCCCTCCTCATAGTGCTGCTCACAACTTGGCAGCTTCCTTTCTCCAGAGTGAGTGATCTAAGAGAGAGCAAGCTAAAGATGAAAATGGGAATCTTCTGTAATCTAAGCTTGGAAGTCACACGCAATCACTTCTATCATATACAATGTGACTGGGGAGTATACTAGAGTGGTAATACAGAGTGACAAATATCACAGGGGCCATCTTGGCACTGTGACTGAGATATGGCATGTTGAATATGAGGGGACATGATGTATGCTATTCCCAAATTCAGCACATAGAAAGCACCCCCCACAATCCTCCATGGTCTTTCTCTTTCCCAGTTGTCTAGATGAATACTGAGGTCTTCAAGAGCTCAGAGGAGAACGAGACCAAAAAACGGTAGGAGCCTGAGTCCATGTTTGGCTGCATAGAGCAGAGCTTTCTTAACACAGGAAGAAATAAACCTGGATTGTGTAAAGTCAGTAACAGGTCTGCTCCTTCCTTCCTTCCTTCCTTCCTTCCTTCCTTCCTTCCTTCCTTCCTTCCTTCCTTCCTTCCTTCCTTCCTTCCTTCCTTCCTTCCTTCCTTCCTTCCTTCCTTCCTTCCTTCCTTCCTTCCTTCCTTCCTTCCTTCCTTCCTCCCTCCCTCCCTCCCTCCCTCCCTCCCTTATATGCCCTCCTGCCTTCCTGCCCTCCTGCCTTCCTGCCTTCCTACTTTCCTTCTTTCCTTCCTTCCTTTCCGTTTCACTTATACCAGTTAGCCTTTCCTAAAGTATATGTATTTCACTGCAGAATTTATACATTTTGGTTCTCCACAGCTTCATTAATATGCGGTTGTTAACATATTTAATTTGTGTGGCTTTTTCTCCCCCTGAATTCCAGTTTCCAATGATGGAAAAATCACATTGATTAAGGGTAGTGTTACACAACAATTATTCTAATTGATGTCAATAAGCTGTATACCTGTAAAAACTGAACTGGCAAAAGTTGTGTGGTAGATATATTTATAACAACAACAACAAAAAGAATAGCTGCTGAGGCTGCTTATGTACAACCAAACACCTTGTGGGACTTGGTTCCTTGGTTTGGAAGTTTAGGGTCATAGTTTTGTGGGACATTCCAATTAACTGGCCAAATAACGTGGTTAAAAAACCATTGCTGTTGGTTTGATTCCGACTCATAATGACGTTATAGGAGAGAGTAGAACTACCCCCATATGGTTTCCAAGGAATGGCTGGTGGATTCCAACTACCAGCCTTTTGGTTAGCTACCTGAACTCTTAACCACTGCACCACCAGTTCTCCTATAACATGATTAGTCTTTCTGTTTTACTTCTTAGCTCATTGTGTAGTGCCTAGGGTCTTAAAAGTTTGCACGTGTCTATCCAACGCATTACAATGTCTCTATTCCCTTGGTAAAACAGAGGAAGAAAGATAGGTAGGAACAGATGAGGGAATGGATGTGTAGCTAATTGCCTCCATGACTAACTGCCTCCTTTGCCATGAGACCAGAAGAACTGGATGGTGCCCAGCTATCATTACTGAACATTTTGATCAAAGATTCTGTAGAAAAATCTTAATCAAAGGAGGAGAAATGCAGGACAGAATTTCAAATCCTCATGGAATCCAGAATTTCTGGAACCATGGAGATTGGATGATGCCCTGAAACTATTACTTTGAGATAATCTTTAAACCTTAACCAAAAATATCTCTGAAGTCTTCTTAAAAACAAACAATAATTTACCTTAACTATTAAAGAATATCCGCCTTGAACATTGTGCTCTTTTAAGAATTATTTATATGCTGATCAAATTGATAACAACTAGAAAGATTAGATAGGAAACTTCTGGGCAGTGAGTTTATGTTAATGGGGGAAGAACAACTCAGAAAAAGAGGGTAAGAATGGTCACACAACTTGAAGAATGTAATCAATGCCACTGAATTTTGCACGTAGAAACTAGAATTGGTATATGTTTTGTGTGTATATTCTCAACAACAACAAAATAAAATAAAATTTTAAAAAATAGGTAAAATTTTTGGAGATAAAGTATCTTGTCTTCTATTTTGTTTCGATCTCAGTATGAAAACCAGGACATTAACCTAAACCTAGAACAATCATTATTTACAGATTGACTGGGGACAATCATATTTCAATATAAGGGGAAGAAATGTTCCAAAGGAATTGCAGGCAAAAAATCTCATTTCGGGCTTTAACCTGGAGTATAGGATAATGCAGTCATAAAATCTTGACCTTATAGAAAAAGCCAGACTTCAAAACCTGTGCTCAGGAAATGCATCTTAGTAAAAATAAATGTGTAATAATGCAAGAGATAAAGTTCTGTAAAAACATATCTATAACCCAAGTGCCCAATAAAAAGAAACACTGCTTTGGCCATTTTTATTTATTTGAATCGTTTCAAAGCTTTATTGAACATCAACTATGCTCAGTGAACATCTCTAATTTTACCTTTTACATGAAATCAGATTGTTCTGTAGAAGTTCTATATTTAGCAAGTATATATTACAATCTGTACAACCAGACATCATGAATTATATTTTATCAAGTTCATTGTAACCTTTCAGTGCATTAGCAGCTAGCAGAAATGGTGTTATCCCAGCCTCCAGCTCCCAGAATAAAAGCAGAGGACTTCTCCCATTTCCCGTATCAGAGGGCTTCAGGTTTTCATGCTAAAGACATAGAGGAAGTATGATATCTAGTAAAAATATTAACATCATTTAAAATGAGAAGTACTTCTCCTTGGAAAGGTTATCCTGCTTTCAAAGTTTTGAAAGTAATTAAGAACAAAAACCTCCTTGGGGCTCCATTGGCTCTATCTGTGAATCCATGTTTTACCACTCTCTGTCTGGAAGACAAAAGAGGCAGGCCATGGGTGTGTGAAATCACTGACAGATTAACTCGTGGGGAGACTTAGACCAAAGTGGAAACTGCTGCTCCATTTACATGGAAGTAAGGGAAAATATAGCCTGTTTTTAAGTCAAATAAAAACATATGGTAAAACAGGACAATGGCATTGGACTTGTTATTGGGCCCAGGTAGACTAAGAAGTCTTTTGATAGAATTCACTTTTTTTTTTTTTTTTTAGCTTTTTTATTTGAACACCAAGTTCAATTAAAATCAAGTGTGGATGAATGCCACTTTTTATCAGGGCCTATAATTTTTTTTTTTTTTTTTATAATTGGAAGGTCTGAACATAACACTCCCTCAAGTATCAAATTGTAAATAACAAACCCATCTGTGAGATACATTAGTTTGTCCTTGTCGATAACCAATGGCAGAATTTCTTCTTAATTCTGATTACAATGAACATAGATAATGAGTTCTCTTCCCAATTTTTATTGACTTTTCTCCTTGCTCTGTAGAAAAATATTGATCTCCATTTTCTTGTTCAGTTACTAGTTGACTCTATCCTTCATTTAATATTTTTTAAAGCAAAACTTTTTCTGTAGGTAATAATAGAAAAAAAAAAGGGAGTTGAGGCCTTTTATGTCTATAAATGTTTTGGTGAAAACTCAGGGACCCATTCTATGAATCATCTACACTCATAGTTTAATGAAGTAGTGAACTTCTCACCGTCACCTTCACACTCATCTCTACCCTTGTTGCTATACACATTCTGAACCCATCTGTTTTGTAATCGACACAGAATTTAGGTTTAGGAAATAAAATTTAAGTTCAAGATGAGAAAATCAATTTTGTTCCTACAAAATAAAAAAAGTAGCCCTACATACGTACTCACATATAAACACATTAAATACATTATCCAAGTTGGATTATTTTATATTCTGTGGAGGTATTTGAGTGAGAAAGGGTGAGTCAGGGTGAGAGAAAACTCACACTTCTCAGAGACTTGGAGGTGTGACTGCAGCAGGGATGGAGGCAGCCAGCCTGTGGTTATCAGTTCCTTGGTTGTCCTGGAGCCGCCCAGTGTGGCTAGTGGTAGATTTTTATAACATCCCCAGTGAATCATGCTTTCCTGTGTCCATGATTCTTTGTAATGTGATGATGTCACACCTCCCATCAACAGGTGAAGTCTATTCCCTATCCCTTGAATCTGGTCTGCCCTCAAAATTTGCTTTGACCAACAGAATGAGCCAGAAATGATGTTGCGCAATTGCCGAGGGTAGCCTTTGGAGGCTTACACCTTATATATTTTTTTCCCTCTTGGAAACATTTCCTGAGACCTCACCGTGAGAACAAGCCCAAGATAAAGGACTATGTGGAGACAGATTCCCATGTCCTAGCCAAGCCCAGCACCCAGCCAACCTGCCAGGTAAGTGCCTTTGCCTATGTAGGTTCAGGTTAAACACAGAAGAATCACCACAGAATTCACCAAAGTGTGATGAATAATAAATTGTTCTGTTTTTTCTTTAACTTTTTGTTTTGAACTAATTTTAGACTTAAATTTCAAAAGAAGTAAAGAAATGTTCCCGATACCTCTTACCAAGCTCACTCTAATCTTACACAATCATTGGTACCATACCTTTAACCAACTACAGATCTTATCCTGTTTTCCCCAGTTTTACAACTAGGGTCTTTTTTTTCGTATTCTAGGGGCCAATCTAGGATTCCATACCGCATTTAGTTGTCATGTCTCCTTAGACTCCTCCAATCTGTGCCAATTCCTTATTCTTTCCTTTTCTTTCATGACTTTGCAAATTTTGAAGAATACTGCTCAATTATTTGTAAAACGTTTCTCAATTTGGACTGATCTGAGGTTTTTTATTTTTGGCAAGAATAGCCTAGAATGGTGGTATATCCTTCTCAGTGTATCATATGAGACAAGTACATTGTCTTAAGTTGGCTTATTACTGGTGGTGTTCACTGTGGTCAATAGCTTAAGATGGTTTCTTTAACTTATGTTTCTCTTTGTAGTTAATAAGCATCTTTTATTATTATTATTTTTAATTGTACTTTAGATGAAGGTTTACAGAACAAACTAGGTTCTCATTAAACAACTAGTACACATATTGTTTTGTTATGTTGGTTAGCAAACCCACGACATGTCAACACTGTCCCTTTCTCTACCTTGGTTTTGCTACTACCAGCTTTCCTATCCTCTCCTGCCTTCTAGTCCTTGCCCCCGAGCTGGTGTGCCCCTTTAGTCTCGTTTTTTTTTATGGACCTGTCTAAGCTTTGGCTCAGGGGTGAACCTCCAGGAAGACTTCATTACAGAGCTAAAAGGGTATCTAGGGGCCATACTCTTGGAGTTTCTCCAGTCTCTGTCAGACCAGTAAGTCTGTTTTGTTGTTGTTGTTGTTGTCTTTGTTCATTTATTTTTGAGTTAGAATTTTGTTCTACATTTTTCTCCAGCTCTGTCTGGGACCTTCTATTGTGATCCCTGTCAGAGCAGTCAGTGGTGGTAGCCAGGCACTGCCTAGTTGTACTGGACTCAGTCTGGCAGAGGCTGTAGTACTTATGGTCCATCAAGTCATTCGGACTAATCTTTCCCTTGTGTCTTTGGTTTTCTTCATTCTCCCTTGCTCCAGATGGGGTGAGACCAGTGGAGTATCTTAGCGGGCTAATAAGCTTTTAAGACCCCAGATGCTACTCACTAAAGTAGAATGTAGAACATTTTCTTTATAAAATATGTTATGCCAATTGAGCTAGATATTCCCCAAGACCATGGTCCCCATGGGCCTCAGCCCAGTAGTTCAGTCCCTCAGGGAGTTTGGATGTATCTATGGAGCTTCCATGACCTTGCCTTGGACAAGTTATGCTTGCTTCCCTAGTATTGTGTACTGTCTTACCCTTCACCAAAGTTACCACCTATCCATTGTCTAGTTAATGTTTTTCCACCCTCACCCCACCCCTCCCTCATAGCTTTCAAAGACTGTTTCTTTTTGTGTGTAAACCTTTTCACCAGTTTTTATAGTAGTGGTCTCATGCAGTATTTGTCCTTTTGTGATTATCTTACTTCACACAGCATAATGCCCTCCAGATTCCTGCATGTTGTGAGAAGCTTCAAAGATTCATCATTGCTCTTTATCATTGAATAATACTTCATTGTGTGCATGTACCATAGTTTTTTTTAATCCATTCTTCTGTTCATGGGCATCTAGGTTGTTTCTATCCTTTTGCTGGATCATATGGTATTTTTATTTCTAGCTTACTAAGGAAACACCATATCGTTTTCCAAAATGGTTGTACCATTTTGCATTCCCTCCAGCAGTGCATAAGAGTCTCAATCTCCTCGCAGCCTCTCCAACATTTGTTATTTCCTGTTTTTGTTTTTTTTTTTTGATTCATGCCAGTAATGCTGGGGTGAGGTGGTATCTCATTGTAGTTTTGACTTGCATTTCTCTAATGGCTAGTGATCTCAAGCACTTCCTCATGTGTCTGTTAGCCACTTGAATGTCTTCTTTGGCGAAGTGTCTGTTCATTTCCTCTGCCAATTTTTTAATTGGTTTATTTGTCTTTTTGTTGTAGAGGTATTAGATTTTCCTGTAGATTTTAGAGATTAGACCTTTGTCAGAGTAAAAAAATTTTCCCAGGCTGTAGGTTCTCTTTGTACACTTTTGGTGAAGTCTTTTGATGAGCATTAACTGTTTAATTTTTAGAAGATTCCAGTTATCTAGCTTATCTTCTGGAGTTTGTGGGTTGTTAGTTATGATTTTTATCCTGTTAATGCCATGTATTTGGGTCTTTAGCGTAGATCCTATTTCTTCTTCTATGAACTTCATAGTTTTTCAGTTTATATTTAGGTCTTTGATCCATTTTTAGTTTTTGTGTATGATGTGAGGTATGGGTCCTGTTTCATTTTTTTTGCAGATGGACATACAGTTTTGCCAGCACCATTTGTTAAAAAAGACTGTTTTTTCCTCATTTGAGGGATTTTGAGCCCTTGTCAAAGATCAGGTGATCTTAGGTGGATGGATTTACATCTGGGTTCTCAGTTCTGTTCCATTATCAGTGTATCTGTTGTTGTACCAGTACCAGATTTTTTTGACTACCATAACCGTTTAATAGCTCTGAGGTCAGGTAGTGTGAATCCTCCTACTTTATTCTTCTACAATAGTGCTTTACTTATCCAGGGCCTTTTCCCCTTCCATATAAAGTTAAGGATCCATTTTCCATCTCTTTAAAGAATGCCTTTGGTATTTGGATCAGGATTGCATTGTATTTGTAGATTGCTTTGGGTAGAATTGACATTTTCACAGTGTTAGTCTACCTATACATGAGCATGTTATGCTTTTCCATTTTTGTAGGTTTCTTTTGGTTTCTTGCAATAGTGTTTTGTAGTTTTCTTTATATAGTTCTTTTACATCATTGATTAGATTTATTCCTAAGTATTTTATTTTTTTAAGGGCCATTATAAATTTTTTTTTTTATTATAAATGGTATTGTTTTCCTGATTTTCTTTTCACCATTCTCTTTATTGGTGTATAAGAATCTAACTGATTTTTGTATGTTTATCTTTTATCTCGCTGCTCTGCTGAATCTATTAGTTCCAGTAGTTTTCTTGTGGAGTCTTTTTGATTTTCTGCACATAGGGACAGTTTTACTTCTTCCTTATCAATTTGGAAGCCCTTTATTTCTTTTTTTGCCTTATTGCTCTAGCTAGGACTTTCAGCACAATGTTAAATAGGAGTGGTGATAAAGGGCATCCTCATCTTGTTTTTGTTCTCAAGGGAAATGTTTTCAGCCTCTCTACATTGAGATTTTTACATTCAGATTGATATTGGCTGTTGGGTTTGCTTAGATGCCCTTTATTATGTTAAGGAATTTCCCTTCTGTATCTATTTTACTGAGAGTTTTTTAATCAAGAATGAATGCTGGACATTGCCAAATGCCTTTTCTGCATCTATTGAGATGATCATGTGAGCCTTCTGATTTTTTTAATTTGTGTTGGATTCCATTGACGGATTTTCTAATGTTGAACCATCCTTGCATACCTGGTGTGAATCCAGCTTGGTCGTAGTGTATTATTTTTTTGACATGATGCTGGATTTTATTGGTTAGAATCTAGTTGAGAATTTTTGCATCTATATTCATGTGAGATATTGGCCTGTAATTTTCTTTTTTGTGGTGTCTTTGCCTGGTTCTGGAATCAGGGTCATGCTAGCTTCACAGAATGAATTTGAAAGTATCCCTTCCTTTTCTATGTTGTGAAATAATTTGAGTAGTGCTGGTATAAGCTCTTCTCTGAATGTTTGGTAGGATTCTCCAGTGAAACCATCTGGGCCAGGGCTTATTTTTTGGATTTTTTTTTTTTTTTTTTTAAATTACATTTTCAAACTCTCTTCTCTTGTGATGGGTCTTTTCAGATTAATTAACAAATATCTTGGAAGAGTATCTTAGTCATCTAGTGCTGCTATAACAGAAATACCACAAGTGGATGGCTTTAACAAAGAGAAATTTATTTCCTCATATCTTTATAGTATCTTAAGAGTCCAAGTTCAGGGCATCAGCTCCAGGGAAGGGCTTTCTCTCTCTGTTTGCCTTCTCATTAATCTTTCTTGGACTAGGAGCTTCTTTGCACAGGGACCCTGGGTCCAAAGGAGGCACTCTGCTCCTGGCACTGCTTTCTTGGTGGTATGGAGTCCCCAACTCTCTGCTTGCTTCCCTTTCCTTTTATCTCTTTAAGATAAAAGATGGTACAGGCCACACCCCAGGGAAACTCCCTTTACATTGGTTCAGGGATGTGACCTTAGTAAGGGTGTTACAATCCCACCATAATCCTCTTTAACATAAAATTACAGTCATATAATGGAGGACAGCCACACGATACTAGGAACATGGCCCAGCCAAATCGTTACACACATTTTTTGAGGGACATAATTCAATCCATGACATTCCACCCTTTGGCCCCCTCAAAATCACATCCTTGCAACATGCAAAACTTCATCCCATCATGTCATAGCCAAAGTCTTAACCCCAAGTCCAAAATCCAAAAATCCCTCTACATCTGTAAAATCTAGAACACAAGTTATCTGCTTCCAAAGGTACAATGGCAGAACAGGCACAAGCTAGACGTTTCCATTACAAATGGGAGAAGCTGGAGGAAAAGAAGGAATAAAGGTACCACGCAAGTCAGCAGAACACTTTATATAAGCTCTCAATGCTTTGAAAATAATCCTCTGTTCCCTGAGACAATTTACACGATGGCCCTGCCTTCTAGACTCTAGGTGTTGGCCTCACTCTCCAGATTTTGAGTGGAGGCCCCTTGGCCCTGGGCTTTAGCACTGCTTTCCAGGCCCACTGGATCGTCAACGCTGCTTCCTTGGCTTTAGGCACACCATTCTCCTAGTTCATCTGAGTGGCAACTCTACCCTTAGAAACACCAGAGGTCATGGCCATTACCTTTTGAGACTGAGGCAGCTCGGCTTCCTGTGTTCCTTGGCCTTTCAGCCCTGGAGCCTCATGCTCACATTTGCCCTGCTGGATCAAGTGTTCCAGAGCTCTGTAGCTCAACTGGTAAGTGCCTGGAGGCACCCTACTCCACCAGGATGCCTCCTGCACACAGGCACTCAGCCCTCTTGCTCTGTGGGTTGGCTCCAGCACTGTCTGGCACTGGTCTTCTAGTTCTGCTGCTGCCTGTTCTTTGCTACTGCTGCTCCTCTATCCATTCACAGTTTCAAAACCATTTCCACATTTTAGGTATCTGTTAGAGCAGCACCCCACACTCAGTACCAGATTCTATTATAGTCATCTAGTGCTGCTATAACAGAAATACCACAAGTGGATAGCTTTAACAAAGAGAAGTTAATTTCCTCACAGCATAATAGGCTAAAAGTCCAAATTCAGGGCATCAGCTCCAGGAGAAGGCTTTCTCTCTCTGTCAGCTCTGGAGGAAAGTCCTTCTTGTCAATCTTCCCCTGGACTACAAGCTTCTCTGGACAGGAACCCCATGTCCAAAGGACATGCTCTGCTCCCAACACTGCTTTCTTGGTGGTATGAAGTCCCCAACTCTCTGCTTGTTTCCCTTTCTTTTTATCGCTTGTAAGATAAAAGGTGGTACAAGCCACACCCCCAAGAGACTCTCTTTACATTGGATCAGGGATGTGACCTCAGTAAGGGTTTTACAATCCCACCCTAACTCTCTTTAACACAAAATTACAATCATATACTGAAGGACAACCACACAATACTGGGAATCATGGCCCAGCCAAATTGATACACACATTTTTGGGGGGACATAATTCAGTTCATGACAGAGAGATATTTCAATCCATGAAAATGATAGTTTTAAAGCTCTATGCCTTGGAGGAGTTTGCAACAGACAGATGATAGATAGAAGATAGATGATAGATAGATAGATAGATGATAGATAGATAGATAGATAGATGATAGATAGATAGATAGATAGATAGATAGATAGATAGATAGATAGATAGATAGATAGATAGATAGATAGATAGATGATAGACAGATAGGTAGATAGATATGTAGGTAGATAGGTAAACTGATACAAGACATGTTGAATGGAGACTAGAGCTGGGGAGGTTAGGCAGTGTGGTGCAGCGAAGGTGGAAAGAGAAGGATCTATGTAGCTTGGGTTTTTTGTGGTAGTTTTAGTGATAGGTTTGAGGGTGAAGAGTTTACAGATAGTTCAGTGCAGCGATGTGTTATCTGAGACCTAGAGAAGAGAGGAAAAACATTAACTTTAAATAAGGGCTTAATGTGATGTTTGACTTGGCATTTGAATAAAGAATAGAAATACTTTTTAATTACATTTTCAACAGAAGCACTTTTGCATCCCAAATGTAATTTGGATCCCCAAAGCTGAGACTGGAAGATGTAGAGGTTTGTGTTTTGTTAGGGTTTCAGAGAAGAGGGTTTTTTTTTTTTTCCCTGTTGTGTAGCTATAGGGTGGAGTCCCTGGGTGGTACAGTTATCATGCTGAGCTATTAACTGAAAGGTTGGAGGTTCAAGTCCACCCAGAGATGCCTTAGAAGAAAGGCCTGGCGATCTGTTTCCAAAAAATCAGCCACTAAAATCCCATGCAGCACAGTTCTACTCTGACATACATGGGTCATCATGAGTTGGAATCAGATCCATGACAACTGGTTTATTGAGCTGTAGAGTGATGAGACAGTGGGCAGAACCAGACTTTTTTTTCTAAATTTTATTATTGAGAATATACACAGCCAAACATACACCTATTCATTAGTTTCTACATGTACAATTTAGTAACATAGATTACATTTTTTCAGTTGTGCAAATATTCTCGTCCTCATTTTCTGAGTTGTTCTTCCCTCATTAACATGAACTTACTGCCCCTAAGGTTCTTGTCTTTCCAGTTGCTGTTGTTAATTTGATCTCATATAGGTAGTTCTTAAAAGAGCATAATACTGAAGGCAAACATTTCCTACCAGTTAAGCTGAACTATTTTTGGTTTTATGATGATGCCAGAAATACTGTCAGTTTAAGATTTAAAGATTATCACAGGGCAATAATTTCAGGGGTTCATCCAACCTCCATTGCTCCAGAAAGTCTGCAGTCCATGAGAATTTTAATCTATTTGGCATTTTCTCCCTTTTGATCAGGACTCTTCTATAGAATCTTTGATCAAAATGTTCAGTAATGTTAGCTGGGAATCATCCAGTTTTTCTGGTCTCATGGCAAAGGAGGCAGTTAGTTGTTCATGGAGGCAATTAACCTCATATTCCATGTCCTCCTCCTATTCCTGACTCTCCGTCTTCTTCTGTGGAGGAGAACAGAAACACTAACCGCATTATCAGGCCAGTCTACTGGGATGTCCCATGAAACCATGACCTCCAAACCAAGGAACCAAATCCCATGAGGTGTTTGGTTGTACATAAGGAGCCTCAGCACATATTCTAGAACCAGACATTTTTTAAACAATGTGACAAAGTTTTTATTTTTTTTTTCCTGTCCCCTTATTTCCATACAGTGAATGAGAGGGTGCTTATTGGACAGATTTTTGACACCCATGGATAAAAAGCAAGACAAGAGATAAGTCAGAGTGTTCTTTCTCAGAGAAAAGGAGGCTGATGTGTCTCTACTGGCTGTTATGTGGCCTACACAAGAAGGACCAGGGGCATGACCCAGAATCTGAACAACTCCAACTACAACCAGGGAGAGGAAGAACAATCAGGCATCTAGGAAGTTGGGGAGTAGAACCACAGTTTTACCTATTCGACTAATAGTTATTGAGTTGCCTGGCACTCGTGATACACCAGAAAGCCAACAAACAAGGTTTTTTGTATTCATAGAGCTTATATTCTAATGCAAGAGAGAGTGACAATAGACATATACATGAATTATGCATATTTTAGTTAGTTTCATGCAGATACAAAGGCAAATAAAGCTGGAAAGAAGGAAAGAAAGTAATGTGGTAGGGACAGTAGCCAGTCTAGCCAACTGATAGCTATTGAGTTGCCTGGCACTGCTGAGAATGTCATATCTGACTTCATTGGTGATAGAAGGCCATGGTGGTACAGTGGTTAAGTGCTCGGCTGCTAACTGAAACGTTGGTGGTTCAAACCCACCAGTCACTCCATGGGGGAAAGACTTGATGATCTGCTCCCATAAAAATTACAGGCTAGGAAACCTTATGGAGCCCCAAACCCAAAACTCAGTGCCGTTGAGTTGATTCTGACTCACAGCGACCCTATAGGACACAGTAGAACTGCCCCATAGAGTTTCCAAGGAGCACCTGGTGGATTTGAACTTCCAACCCTTTGGTTAGCAGCTGTAGTGCTTAACCACTACACCACCAGGGTTTCCACCTTATGGAGCAGTTCTACTCTATCCTATAGGGTCACTAAAGTAGGAATCGACTCAACTGCAATTGTTTTTTTTTTTTTTTTGAGTTTGGAAGGTCATTGAGGCAGGATGATGAGGACAGGAGAGTGACCCAGCAGGTGGAACCCTGGGAGAAGGAGATTAATACTAAAGTCCAAAGTTCACAGGCACACAACATAGCAACATATACAAGACCAGAAACGTATGTCAAGGAAAACTCTTGGAAGATGACAGACCCAGCTGGGGTTCTAAGGCAGTGTGCTCAATCTGGGTCTATGGGTAGGCTTGAGAAGGTCTATGAATTTGTATGGGAAACATATAAATTGAATAGAATGCCATTCTATTATAGTATGGAAACCAATCATTCATTTCCAAACAATTCCATCAGAAGCACTTTTTGATCCCAAATGAAATAGTCTGCATATCTATTATTACCTCTTGGGTTGAAGTAAGTGTGGTGCTCTCAGTGTCTCTTATTCTTGGTCTCCTCTTGAAAACAAAGTCCTTCACAGAGTACAGTTTGAAAACCTCTCCCATTCCTCTGAGGCAACTATTGCCCTGTCCCACAAGCCAGTAATTAGGGAAATCAAGAGGCTTTGACTATGGCAGATGGGGTGTTTTACATTAAGAGAGCTGGTCAATGGCTGCCTTTATTGAACATTTTGATGAAAGATTCTATAGGAGAATCCTGTGATAAGAGGAAAAATGGAGAACAGAATTTCAAATATTCATGGATTCCAGATTTTCTGGTGCTATGGAATTTGGATGAACCCCTGAAAATATTTCTCTGATATAATCCTTAAAATTTAAACTAAAAATATTCCTGAAGTCTTCTTAAAACCAAAAAATAGTCTATCTTAACTAATAAAAAATGTCTGCCTTGAGCATAATGTTCTTTTAAGATCTGTATGGGATCAAAATCACAACAGCAACTCAAAAGATTAGATAGGAATCTTAGAGGACAGTGAGTTTATGTTAATGGGGGATGAACAACTCAGAAAAGGAGAGTGAGAATGATTGCACAACTCAGAGAACGTAATTGTGTCGCTGAATTGTACATATAGAAATGTTTGAATTGATTTATGCTGTTTTGTATATTCTCAACAACAAAATATTTTTTTAAATAAATAAACAAAAACAAAAAGGTAAAAAAGACAAAAAAGAATGCTGGGGAAGCCATGCAAATTATGTGTCCTTCCTGGTGTATCTAGTAAAAAAAAAAAAAAAAATCTAGTAAGGTCAATGGTAATTCTACAAGTCCTTCCCCAAATTTTCTTCTGATCAGGTTCACTTTGGCCAGTGGCCCAACAATGGCTCAGAGTAGACAAATACTGGTCATTTCTAGACTGCTCCCAGGCCCTTTTTAAAAAGTGTGAGTGGACTTAGAAATGTAGACACAATTGATTAACGGTGTCTTAGTCATCTAGTGCTGCTATAACAGAAATACCACAAGCGGATGCCTTTAACAAAGAGAAGTTTATTTTCTCACAGTCCAGTAGGCTAGAATTCAGGGTGGCAGCTCCAGGGGAAGCCTTTCTCTCTCCGTTGACTCTTTAGGAAGGTCGTTGTCATCAATCTTCCCTTGGTCTGGGAACATCTCAGCCCAGGAATCTCAGGTCCACTCTGCTCCTGGTGCTGCTTTCTTGGTGATATGACGTCTCCACGTTTCCCTGCTTGCTTTCTTCTTTTATATCTCAATAGAGGTTGGCTTAAGACACTATCTGATCTTGTAGATCTCATCAATATAACTGCCAATAATCCACTTTATTACATCATAGTGCTAGGATTTACAACATATGGGGAAATCACATCAGATGATAAAATGGTAGGCAGTCATACAATACTGGGAATCATGGCCTAGCCAAGTTGACAGATATTTTTTGGGGGGGCACAATTCAACCCATGACAAATGGTATAGCACAATTTACCTAGCTTGATAAAATGGTTTCTCCACATCACATAGGACTATACATTTATTCTTTGACATTTCCTAAACTGTATGTGTTTGTGTTTGGGTAAAGGAAATAGAGGAAAGAGTAAGGTGGCAATGTAGGATTGCTTTTACCAGTCCTTGATTATGGTTTGCTTATTTAATTTACAATGACATTAGATATTTTTTTTTTTTTTTTTTAGAATGGTTGTCACTAGAATTTAGATCTTGGATAATAAATCCCATCACTAGTTATTCCACTAGATTTGTAAAAGTGTTTTGTTGTGATCAATTTCAGGTCTTTATGGAGTCATTTATATAAATATGTTAGAACAGTCATAAATTACCTTTCTCTTTAGGTTTTCTCTTCTGCACTGTGTTTCTGGAAAGTGCATACAAAAGGTTCAAACCATTACAGATCGTTCAAGAGTATGTCATGAACTTTCCAACAGTTACTGTAAAAAGGGAGCCCTGGTGGCAATGGGGTTTAATCAAGATAAGGAGAACTTCTGACAGAACTGTCTGAGGAAGAAAAAAAGGTATATAAACTCATATATATATGATAAATACAGATATATATACATATATATAAGTTCCCTGTTATTAGAGTAGTTTTAAACATAAAACATACATATTTTGAAATCCAAGAGATAGGCCCTATAATGTGAACTATGCTAGAAGCTCCCAAATATAATGTATTCAGTTCCCTTTTCAGCCCCTTTTGTCAACTTTTAATTTCCCAAAAGACCATGAGAAAAGCTTGTTGATCAAACAAAAGCTAAGACTATTAAAGTTGTGGCAAGAAAGTCGAATACTACCTTCGCTGGTTTTAGTAATGTCTCACTAAGGGGAACAAAGAAAAGATATGTACAGTGGTTTAGGGCTGACACTGGTAAATTTCAAGGTGAGTTTTTGAAGATGTGGAACTGTTTGGAACTAGACAGAGTTTTGACAAGATAGTTTTGGATTTTTGAGGAAAGCCAGTGAGGGTCTTGAAGAAAGACTTGACAAGCAAGCTCTTAGTCTTGATATTTAATCTAACAGTTGTTTATAGGCTTATCTTCTTGGAGGTAATATTTTATTGAGCAACTAACTAAGTAGGGAGAGAAAAATATCCCCCGACTCAGTATTGTTTAAAACAGACAGGAATGTACGTTGATTTCAGTCCTCATTTTCTTTTTCTTAATCAAAAATGTATCCAAATGTTCTGTGACATTGGTTGCAATTGCTGCAATGTGACAGCACTCTCCCCCTTTTCACTCTGGGTTCCCAGTGTCCATTCTTCCAGTTTTCCTGCCCCTTCCTGCCTTCTTGTTTGCTTTTGGGCAGGAGTTTCCCGTTTGGTGTACTATATTTGATTGAAGAAGCATGTTCCTCACGTGAGTTATTGTTTGTTTTATAAGCCTGCCTAATCTTTGTTTGAAAAATAAGCTTCGAGAGCAGCTTCAGTACTGAGTTAGCATGGTGTTTGGGTGCCATCATCTCAGGGGCTTCTCCAGTCTCTGTCAGACCTGTCTGGTCTTTTTTGTGAATTTGAATTTTGTTCTACATTATTTCTCATGTTGTGCCCTGGGTTCTTTATTGTGATCCCTGTCAGAGGGATTTTCTGTCAGAGGGGTCGGTGGCAGTAGCTGGGTACCATCTAGCTCCTTTGGTCTCAGACTGGTGGAGGCTGTGGCTCATGTAATCCTTTAGTCCCATGGGCTAATATTTTCCTAGTGTCCCTGGCTTTCTTCATTATTCTTTGCCCCGGACAGGATGGGATCAATAGATGTATCTTAGGTGGCCACTCACAAGCTTTTAAGACCCAAGATGTTACTCACCAAAGTAGGATGTAGAACATTTTCTTTATGCCAATTGACCTAGGTGCCCCCTGAAACTATGGTCTCCACCCCTCAGCCCCAGTAATTCAGTTCCTCAAGGTGTTTGGAAGTGTCTAGGAAACTTCTATGACTTTGCCTTGGTCAAGTTTTGCTGACTTCCCTTATATTGTGTGTCTTCTTTCCCTTCACCAAAGTTGACACTTACATACTATCAAGTCAGTGATTTGCCCTTCCCATCCCTCCCCACCCTCTTAACCACCAAAGAATGTTTTTTTTTTTTTGTCCCCCCTGAGTTTTTATAATAATGGTCTCACACAGTATTTGTCCTTTTGTGATTGACTTATTTCACTCAGCATAATGCCCTCCAGATTCATCCATGTTGTGAGATGTTTTGTGGACTCATCATTTGCCTTTATCATTGCATAGTTTCCCATTGGGTATATGTACCATAATTTGTTTATCCATTCATCTGTTGATGGGCACTTAGGTCATTTCCATCTCTTTGCTATTTTGAATAGTGCTGCAATAAACATGAGTGTCAGTCCTCATTTCTAACCCTGCAATTTTATATTTCTTTTCTTCAGTGTGCCAACATATTCAGGAAAGCAGTAATAACAATCAATATCATTTTTGGCTTTCAAAATTGTCTGTTTGTTGCTGATCAACTATTCATTTACAGAACCAAAATTTTCTCCCTCACTTTGTATTTGATTTTACACATTGTATAGCAACTAAAGACATTTGTTCATTTAATAAACTTGTTTTGAAAGTACAGTATATACCAGCTTAACAGTTAAAAAAAAAAATCAAAAATAGTTATTATCCCTAAGAGATCTAAAGGAAAATGCTGTAAGATTCTAAAGTCTTTGGTACTCAATCATCAAATGTCTTTTTTAGAGTTGAGTTATAGTGTTCTGTTTGATTATTGTTGTTGTTTGTTTTTATATGAGACTTATTGGAACTACTTATCATGGAGGTGACATCTAGGTGTTCTGGATCATCCTGCCTCCTCTTATATACTCTGCTTGAAATCCAGATCTTGACTTCCAGTCTCAACTCTGATATGTAAAGAGATTACAAGTTGTAACTCTCATCCTTGTAATAAGACAAAGCTAAATAAACTGAAAATTAATGACTTTGACCCATCACATAATTGAGGTTGCAGGGCAAACTGCCACCCCAATATCTACAGAGACAGACAAATCCAAGAAATCATAGCCCAGACCTGCTTACCTGAAGCAATAGCTGCTATAGCTATAAACTGGTAGGACATTTAAATGGGAATTTTGATAAATTGCTGGAGGATAAGTGTGGATTAGCATAAGAGCTCAGGAGGGGACTGCTCTTTTGTGAACATTGACAAATGGAATTTAATGTTTGTCTGGAAAGGCAAATGTGCAATAACAGTCAACATAATGCTAAAGAAGAGCAAAGTTTTAGGACTCACATTTTTTGAAGTTAAAATTTATTGTAAAGCAACAATAACCAAGACAATGTGGCACTGGCATGAGAATAGACATTTTAGATCAGTTGGAATAGAATTGAAAGTCCAGACATAAAGCCGTATATTATGATTAACCAGTTTTTGACAAGAGTACCAAGACCATTCAATGAAGAAAAAACATATATATGTGCATGTGTGTTTATACATATACATATACACATACACATACACATACACATACACATACACATACACATACACATACACATACACATACATATACACATACATACATACATACATATATGGCATTTCTAGCCATGATGTGCTAACTCTCCCAAAATGACTGGCTGGGCCACAGTCTTGCAAGGAATTGGTTAGTTTGCTGTGCAAATTGAGTGACTTGCAGTCCATTGAGGGGATTGGTCAATTCATGGTCCCAGTAGGGGGCCTATACATCAACACTGACAAGAAATTTGCTTATATAAGGGCCAATTCCACAGAGGTTTGGGGGGACCTCATTACCATCAAGAAGAGACTGAGGCAAAGCTTGTCCTTTGTACGTGAGGGTTCCTGCACTGAGAATGTCCTAGGTTCAGAAGAAAGAGCTGCAATACAGAAGACAGGGTGAGATGGCGAGAAACAGTGGCAAGCACAGAGAGTGAAGCAGGAGAGAAACTCCTGCAGGAGAGAAACTCCTGCAGCAGGTTAAGTGTGGTGGTGGGCTCGCTGGCCCACAGGGAGATGGGCGCCTCCTGAAGGAGGTCACTGGGTGAGCCGGACATCTCTGAGTAGGAGGTTTGCTTGGAGCTGAAAGAGCTGCACCACCTGATTACTCAGGGCAGAGACCTGAGTGTGCCCTGTGCAGGGGTTGCATACCTGCCCTCCCTGGACTAACATGGCAACTCCGGTAGCATGGCAGAAGGCAATGTCAGAGGCTTAGAAGGGCCCAGCAACAGAGGCTCAGGAGATTTCATGTAGGGACCTTCCTGCTGGCAAAGCAAGGCCCAGCAGCAGAGCAGAAGCCACAAGCAGCATGGTGGTAGCCAGAGGCAATTGTGACATGAACACAACATCTTGCCCAGTGACAGAATGCACATGAGTAATTTGGGGAATGGCAAGCAAGACTCCTTTTGGGACCTGCTCTTTTGTTTAGTTTGTATTTTCTATAATTAAAAATAATTGCTTTCACTTTGCCAGCACTGTCTCATGTGTCCAGCACAATCACAGATGTACGTAGCACCCATAGAATGATCGATGCCAGCAGGCCTACATGTCTCATTCTTAGGAGCCATATGGCTGCCTGGAAGTTTGAGGCATAGCCTGTCTGTATGCACAATGAAGATAGACAGAGCAAACACAATTTGTCACTACCCACCACTAGAGAACTACAAATTAAGGTAACATGATACTACTATATACCTGTTAGAATGGTTACAATTAAAAACAAAACTGACAACACAAATGGTTGGATGCTCAGCAGTGAGAACTCTTATTCATTGAAGGTTGGATTTAAAAATGGTGTAGTCACTTTGGAAAACAGGTTGGCAGTTTCTTACAAAGATAAACATTTCCTTACCATACGCCCCAGCAACTGAGCTCCTAATTATTTATCCACCCAATTTAAAAATTATGTCCATACAAATACCTGTACACAAATGTTTATAGCAGCTTTATTCATAATTGCCATAAACTGGAAGCAACCTAGAGGTCCTGCAATAGGTGAATGGATAAATACACAGTGGTGCATTCATACAATGGAATATTATTTTGTGATAAAAAGAAATGAGCTATCAAATCACGAAAATGAAACTTAAATGCATATTGCCAAGTGAAACAAGCCAATCTGAAAGAGCTATACACTGTGTGAATCCAATTATATGACATTCTAAAAAAGGCAGAACTATTGTAAAGCTACAAATATCTGTGGTTGCCAGGGTTGCACTGAGAGAGGGCGAAGGTTGAGTATGAAGCACAGAGAATTTTTTTAGGGGTGTGAAAATATTTTGTGTGATATCATAATCATGAATAGCCAAAACCCATAGAACTTTACAGCACAAAAAGTGAACTTTAAAGTACGTACATTTTTCAAATATCATTTAAGAAGCAAGGTGTCATGGATTGAATTATGTCCCCCTAAAAATATGTGTACGAATTTGGCTGGGCCATGATTCCTGGTATTGTGTGACTTCCCTAGTGTTGTAAATCCTTCCTGTGTGATGTTAATGAGGCAGGATGGGCAGCAGTTGGGTTAGTGAGGCAGGACTCAATCTACAAGGTTGAATTGTGTTTTGAGGCAATCTCTTGAGATATAAAAAAAGAAGTGAGCGGAGAGACAGGGGAACTTCATACCACCAAGAAAGCAGCACTGGGAGCAAAGCGTGTCCTTTGGACCCAGGGTTCCTGTGCCTGAGGAGCTCCTTGACCAGGGGAAGATTGAGGACAAGGACCTTCCTCCAGAGCTGACAGAGAGAAAGCCTTCCCCTGGAGCCGACACCCTGAATTTGGACTTTTAGTCTGCTTTACTGTGAGGAAATAATTTTCTCTTTGTTAAAACCAGCTACTTGTGGTATTTCTGTTATAGCAACCCTAGATGACTAAGACACAAGGGATCCCAGAATGGAATGAAGAATGTGACAAAACAATCTAACTGACCTACCTGTATTGCAAATACATGAAACAACTTCATTAAAAGAGTTGGGGGCAAATAGGTACCGAAGTAAGGAATGCTGGAGATGAGTGGAGTCTGTCAGAGGAAAGGCAAAACAAAAGGTCTGTAACTACTGCACTCTATTTGATGGAAATATTTTCCATGGAGATATGGTTTAACAATTCTGGTACTACTATAAAAAAAAAAAAAAAAACTACTATACATGTACTGAAGTGGAACACTTAAGTAAATTGATAGTGGCAGGTAGGACTCAGTTTTATAGCTGTTGAAGGGCAGGGTCACAAGTAAGCAATGGGAAGAGGCTAGAACTATGGGTGTGTTAATGGATAGAGTTGAAGACATCAGTATGAACCCCCGGTTAGGTTACTACAGATAAAAAACAGAGGTGCATATACATGGTTAGTATTAAAAAAGAAAAACAGGTTCCGTAGAGTCGATTCTAAATCGTGGCTACCCCATGTGCATCAGAGTAGAACTGTGCTTTCTAGGATTTTCATAGCTGATTTTTAGAAAGCAGATTGCCAAGCCTTTCTTCCAAAATGCCTCTGGGTGAACTTGAACCTCTAACCTTTTGGTTAGCAGCTGAACATGTTAGCTGCTTATGCCGCCAAGGGACTCCAGGGCTAGTACAAAAAAACAAACCAAACCCTTTGCTGTTGAGTCAATTCCGACTGATAGCGCCCTATAGGACAGAGTAGGACTGCCCCATAGAGTTTCTAAGGAGCGCCTACTGGATTTGAACTGCTTACGTTTTGGTTAGCAGCTGTAGCTCTTAAGTACTATGTCACCAGGGTGTCCAGAATTAGTATACATACATATATTTTCCTTGCTCTATCAGGTCAGAGGACCTACAGACAATGACATTCCAGTAGTACCAAACATTCTTAATGACTAGATCTTGATTTCTCATACCCTTCTCCATTAAAAGGAACCAGGGCTCCTTGGAGAAATACCTGATTCTATGACTGAGACAGAAATATACAAGATGATCCTGGAACAACACGTAGTGTCAGAGAGGAAGGAAATACCAAAACAAAACAAAATGATGGGGACATATCAAAGAGACACAAGAGCCACCTGAAAGAGCTCCCAATGGCCAAGCCTGAAACAATTTAATTTGGGTGATAAAATAACTAATGCACTGTTAGATTATAACCCAAAGTATAAAATAAATATCCACAAGTCTATAATTTTTTTTTTTATACTGATATAAGGTTACCAGGTGGCACAGTTTGTCCTCGACTGCTAACTTAAAGGTGGCAACTCAAATCCACCCAATGGCACCATGGAAGAAAGACCTGGCGATCCACTTCCGTTAAGATCACAGCCAACACCATCCCACGGACCAGTTCTACTCTCTAACACATGGGTTCACCATAAGTTGGAATCAACTCGCTGGCAATTTTTTTTTATACCGATATAAACAAATTATTGAATAAATAAATAAATGGGGGACAATAGATAAATTTCCTATGCAGAAGAATTCCAAATAATTTATGCTGACACCCTGCCTTCAAAGAGGTGGAGCATAACTCCCTACTCCTTAAGTGCAGGCTGTATATAGTAACTCCCTTCTAAAGAGTGCTGTATGAGAATGGAAGCGGGTGGCTTTACAGAGGAAATTCCTCCAAACAGTACCTCAGCCAGGTAATCAAGGTTAACATCAATAGTCTTTAATCATGTTGATAGCATGTACTTTTGATATAGAATGATGAGAATGGTATACACACCTGTGGGCTTTCTCCCAAATACCCGTAACCCAGGTCTAATTGTGAGAAAAATATCAGACAAATCCCAGTTAAGAGACCTCTACAAAATTCCTGACCAGTACTTCTCAAAGCTGTCAAGGCCATCAAAGACGAGGAAAAGTCTGAGGAACTGTTGCCTCCAAGAGGAGCCTAAGGAGACATGACAACTAAATGTAATGTGGTACCCTCCACTGGATCCTGGAGCAGAAAAAAGGCATTAGGTAACAAAAACTAAGGAAAGCTAAAGATAATCTATGAACTTTAACCCTGATGTATCAATATTGGTTCTCGAATTGCATACATTATAACAAATATACTATGTGAGACCTTAATAATGAAGACACTGGATTTGAAGTATATTGCAATTCTATCTATCTATATATCTTCTCACTTTTTCTATAAATCTATAACTTCTTAAAAATAAAATTCTAATCATTGAGTAGAATATTTGTGCAATATACTATGTGACTGAGGCAGATTTACATAACAATGAAGTAAAGGAAGGTTACTACCATCCAGAGGAGTCCCTGGGTGGAGCAAACAGTTAAGCACTTATCTACTAACTGAAAGGTTGGAGGTTCAAACCCACCCAGAAGTGCCTTGGAAGACATGCCTGGCAATCTTCTTCTGAAAGGTTATAGCCTTGAAAACCCTATGGGGCGGTTCTACTCAGCAGCAACTAATGACACAACAACAACTATCCAGGAATGTTGAGCAAATGTCTACGATCTCAAACCACTTGTATGGCTCTTCGAAAGGCTGGTGACTATCTGGTTGAGGTATAAAGGTGGCACCAACATTTGGTTACTCATATCTGCCCACTTGTTTTTCAGCTTTGGTAAAGATGTGGTCACTTGGCTACAGAGAAAATTTTCTCCATTTTCCAATCCTGGGCCTTCAGTCAAGATGTAGAGATGAACCTCACATAACCTTGAAATAGAATTGCCTGTCTCATTTAGAATGCTTGTCTATTAATACTGACATTTTTCTTTGAAAGCCCATTGTCTTGTTTAAGGTTACAGAAAAAAAAAATTAATAAAAGGACAAAAAAGAAAGGCAGGTTGAAATTTATGACCTTATTGTGCTTCTGAAATTACAAAAAAGAGCCAGCCTTGTCCACACTGGCCACAGACAAGTGTAGCTATAACTAAAATTTACAGGCTGCATAAAAAGAATTACACTGGCAGAGCGCTGTAAATCCTAGCTGCCCAGTAACATGAGCAAATTCCTAACGGATCATCACACCTTCAAGTTTAAACAGTTGTCCTTAAGAAGTAAAGGTAAGTGACAGGTTAGATACATAAGCAAACAGTGGTATCATTTCACTTCCTGAATTTAGAATGAGTGAGAGGAGAGGAATAGCCACCTAGGGGAATGAGAAGCTGTCTAAAGGAAACGTTCGTTTAAGCTTCTACTATATGCCACGCTTTGAACAAGGCTGCAGGGATATTCAGGTAGAAAAACACATCCCTAGCATCAAAGAGGTCACTTATAAGTAATGGAGACAATCTGATCACCAGTGACAACACAATGAGGTAAGTATACCAAGAGAGAGATAAGCCTGGTGCTGAGTGAACAAAAAGGTGTTAGTTAAGGTCTTAAGGAGTATGGATTTTATGCTGAAGAAATGAGATGGTACTGAAGAATTGTGATTGTTTTCTTGAGTTTTAGAAATATTATTACGATTACAGTGAAGAAAACGGTTAAGAGGTTGCTGCAATTTTCCAGGTAAAAGTTGGATGAAACTTCAACTAGGGCAATGGTCACATGGAGGAACAAGGGGTCAGTAAAATGTTACTGTCCTAGTATGTGGGCTGAAGTGGGGTGGGAAGAGTCAAAAATTATTCCCTGGTGTCGCTCTGGCTTGCACAGCAGGGTGAATATTGGTGCATTCCATGAGATGGGGAGTACCACAGGAGCTGCAGTGTCTTACGTCAGTTCTCCTGGAAACAGCTCTGGGATGGAGCATTACATGCAGAGGCAGTATTGGGAAGTGCTCTCAGGAGATACACCCGCAGGGAAGTGAGGCAGGGCTGGATAGAGGGAGAATCAGGCCCAAACTATGGTTGCAACTGAGGTGTCCTCTGAACGTACAGGAATTCTGAAGCTGAAATAGCTTTCAGAATTGTCCCGAATTGAGGTGAGGGACCAGGCCTCTGTATTCCCATATCAACCCATCATTGACCTCAGGCTGCCTCCTAGGAGGGCCATACCCTTTGGGCGTTCCCTGCAGCCTAGGACAATTCCCAGTGAGCAATGTAGCTGTTCATATGGCCAGCAGCTGAGGGATTGCTGTATTGACCCTAAAGAGGGAGCCTGAAGAAACACCTCAGCGTCCACTGAAAGGTTAGTTTTAGTATTTTTCCTTTTTCTTTATGCTCGTGTTTGTTAACTGTTTTTTTTTTTTAATTAGTTTATTTATTGTGGGATTAGAAGTTAAGAAAGTCATTAATTTTGAGAAAAGAAAAAAGTTTCTAGACTCTAAATTCAAGTAAAGGATAAGACTGATTTTTCTTTGACCATAGCAAGTAACCTGAACCTATTTTAAATTGGTCCCAGTTAATATCAGTAACTGGGTTTCTGAAAGCTAGTCCATCAGCAACAGGCTGACTGGAGTAACCACACTTCCACGGTTCAAAGTCACTAACTCTTAAACACCCATCAATCTCTGAACGCCAGGCCTCCCAAACTCTGTATGAGATCAGCTCCTTGTTTTGTCCAGGGAGTCTGTGCCTTACAGCAACAGCTCTCTATTGCCAAGAAAGCAGTAAATTCAGCTCTTTGTTTCATATTTTGAGTAGTGATCTCCCACTTTAACAATTTATTTTTGGACACCTTGCACTGGGCTCACCTGTGAGATGCCAAGATATAGATGTCCAGCAGGCAGTTGAGCAGTCACAAAAATAGCTTGAAATAGAGACCTGAGTTGGAAGCAGATCTTTGGAGTCATCAATTTATGGATAGCAGCTGGTGCTACGAAGGCAGAGATGTCTCTCAGGAGAGTATGGAAAGTGAGGAAGAGAAGTAGGTCTAGAAACCTAGGAAACCACCATCAGTTGCAACAACATTTCTCAAACTTTAACGTGCATATGAAACACCCGGGGAAACTTTTTAAAATGCAGACTGTGATTCAGTAGATCTAGTGAGGTGGCTGAGATTCTACAGTTATTTAAATAAAAAAAACAAAACTTCTAGGTGATGCGGATGTTGCTGGCCCATGGATCACACTATGAATTAAAGAACTGGAAGAAGAGAAGAGGCCAAAAAGATGGAGAAGGAGGACTAGAGCATCTCAGAGGAGAACAAAGAGAAGATGAAGTCCCAAAAGCCAAAAGAAGATAAAGGTTTGAGAAAGCAGGACCAGTTGGCATGTCTCCTCTGCTCAACTCTAGATGTGGATTGAGTGATAATGGGAAGACCCCAATTGCTTAGAAAATCCTAGTTAGATAACATATTTATTACTTCCCTGGAGTAACATAAAAGCACATGGACCCTCTTGACATAGATCCACCTACCATATTAGTTAGCAGAGGTTACATTACTAAGGAACAGAACACTGGGTAGGGATACAGTAGGAAAGGAAGGGAATCACTGATGCTGGTATTAGAGAAAAAGAAGCAGAGAAATGACTCCAGTGGAGACATGACAGAACTGGATAGAGGGCCTCAGGGTGGACTGTGAGAACCCAAGAAAAAGACATTAGGAATAAGGGAAAGGGTTCTGAAAGGGCAGAAAAAGAAAAATGAAGAGAGGCTTCGTTTATCTCACACTATGGCCAAAGGATAGCCCTAACCCCAGGAAGCACAGACAACAAAATGCTTTTATGTGAGAATAAATGGATGAATGGCAGAATTAGCAAGCATCTCTAACACAAACATACACATATACATAATTTTAGAGGAGGAGGGGCCTGAGTTTGTGTTCCTCTGAAAGCAGAGTGTGAGATTCGGGAGGTGATGTCATGAAGCAGGAGGGTAAGACAGCATAGCAGGAAAAGCCAACACAAGTGCCCAGGACCAAGGTTGCTAGTGTCGGTCATGGGAGCCTGCAACTGCCAGGACTTCAGAGAAGTATATAGAATGCTCCAAAAGTGTCCATCAATATATCCACAGCTACAGTGGCCTTTTGGTGGAGCACTAGCCCCTGGAGGCACTAACCCTGTCCTTGCCTGTCCTTGCCTGTGGGATCAGAGGAGGCCCTGAAACAAAAGGGCAATGAGACGCTCAGATTTCATGCTGGAGATTGATTGTACAGTGCCTACAGAGATGAGTCTGAACTCACATGGAACTGTTCACCACCGCTGTGCTGAAATCAGAGGTGGAATGAGGGACGTGATGCAAGGCTCTGAAGGCAGTGGCCACAAGATTTACAGATATTTTTTAAGGCAGTACCATTTGCAGTTTCCAAGTTCAAGGTGCTAACACAAAACTGGTTCACTGGAGTTGCCTGGTACGAACAGAGCAGTCTAGAAGCTACAATCAGTCTGGTATCTCTGCACAAATAGATGCTCTGTAAGTACCTCCCTGGCAATTCTTTTCTTCCTAATTAATTGGCCAACCTAAACCTTTTTTGCAAACAGCCATACAAGAGGTAAACTTCAGCTTGGTCTCTGCCAAAAATCTTCAGGAATCCTGAATTAGTTGGATGTGAATTAATGAGCCTTTAGCAGAGCTTGGTTTTTGTCATACATATTGATCCCGGGGCGAAACAGCCCATTAAAGGCTATAATTAAGATGTAGTTTCAGTCTGGAGAGGAAGTGCCTGGGCAGGGGCAGATTGCAAGAGGCTTGTTTCTGGGAAGCTGACAGGTGATCAGAGGGTGAACGCATATGAGGAGTTTCTCTGGTTTTCCTTCTGACAGAAAATGGCAGTCACCTTTCAAATGAAACAAAGTTTACACAATTATTTAGACCCTGGAAGGCAGAGAACCTCCAGATCACAAATGACTGATAGAAATAGAATTTTCCTACCAAGCAAAAATAATTGGTCTTGTATTAAATGTGCCTGCCTTCCATTTGCCTGTTTTCCTACTGTAATGAGGAAAAACCTTTTTCTTTCTTTCTTTTTTTTTAATCAGACACCCTCTCACTAGAGAATTGCACTTGTTGGGAAGAAACACTCTAATAAGTGCTTGGTGTGTTATCAGAATTCTCACTGGAAAGAGAATAATAGAAACAAGGATGAACATTCTCATGTAGGATTCTGGGAGGAGAACCTTTGGCCCTGGGGAGGTGGGGTGAAATCTGGAGCAAATTGCTGGTCGGTGGTCGGGAAGAAAATGTGCACACTGCTGCATTTTCTTTTTGGAAGATTCAGAAACTGTTCTATTTCGCTCTAATGTATTTGGCATCAGTAGAATTTTTTTTTTTTTTTTTTTTTGGGAAAAATGAGGAGGTGCTGAGAACTAGATGAGAGTGGGGCGAGGTGAAGGCAGACTGCAGAGACTGCAATTCCCCAGCACTCCACCAGAATTCAGTGCAGATGAGGTCCTTTGAAGGATGAGTTAGAAAAGAAAAAACACAAATGCACCTTCTGTAAACGAGAAGAGAGGATAAGAAGAAAGAGCAAGGATTTAAGGAGTCGGGTATTGTACAAGGTGCCTGTTGCATCTTGACACGTTGCAGCCTCATATAATCCTTGAGGGGATATGGTTAATTGCCTCCATGAACAACTGACTCCTTTGCCACGAGAGCAGAAGAACTGGATGATGCCTGGCTACTGTTACTAAACATTTTGATGAAAGATTCTCTAGAAGAATCCTGATCAAAAGGGGGGAAATGTAGAACAAATTTTCAAAATTTTATGGAATCCAGAATTTCTGGAGCCGTGAAGGCTGCAAGAGCCCCAGAAACTATTGCCCTAAGATAATCTTTAAACCTTAAACCAAAAATATCCCCTGAAATCTTCTTAAAACCAAACAATAAAACTTTTTTTTTTTTAATTTACCTAGTAAATAATGTCTGCCTTGAGCATTATTCTCTTTTAAGATCTACGTATGTAAGTTAGAATTGACATGATGGCAGTGAGTTTGGTTTTTTGGTTGGTAAATGGAATTAAATTGATGACAACAACAACTTGAAAGATTAGGCAAGAACTTTTGAGGGCAGTGAGTTTATGATAATGGAGGAGGAACAACTCAGAAAGGGAGGGTGAGAATCGTTGCAAAACTCAAAGCATGTAATCAATGTCACTGAATTGTACATGTAGAGTCTTGAATTGGTGTTTATTTTGCTGTGTATATTCTCAACAACAACAAAAATAAAATTATTAGAAAAAATCCTTGGGGGGTTATGGATTGGAATTATTCCTATATAGAGATCAGAAATTTGAATCTCAATGAAGTTAAATAACCTGGTCAATGTTAGCTATAAAGTAGCGGGACAAAATCTAAATACAAATTTCATGTCTAGATGCTGCTTCCCTCACTGCCCTACAATAATGTTATTTTGCATTTTTTAAAAAGTGTGTAATCAAGTACACATGCCAAAATTTATTAAAATTAAAAAAAAATTGCCATCTATTCAATTCCAACTCATAGCGACCCTGTAGGGCAGAGTAGAACTGCCCCATAGAGTTTCTATGGGGGTGGATTCTAACTGCTGATCTTTCGGTTAGCAGCCGAACATTTAATCATTGTGCCATAGGCAAGTATAAGACATATAAACACAAAGGATAGAGACAGCTTGTGCAGATAGCTCATGAATATAGTCATAGTGATGATTGTCCAGCCACCATCAAAATTAAAGCACTTTATCTGACATCAACGGAAAGCCACATGGGATTGTCGTTTGCTGTGAATATATGCTGAGGACAAACAGCAGGTTGGAACCCTCCTCACAGCAGGTAACTGAACAGATTTTTCTGAACCTCAGCTCCCATGGGCTCCCTGGGTGCAGCCTCAGTCAGGACAGACAAAGGTGAACTTCAGCCCTGATAAGACTGCACGGACATTAACAATAAGGTGATCATGGGGAAGTGGACAAGGGGTTTATACACTAACCTTTTGGCCAAATAAAACTTTTAGAGTGTTTCTCTTCCCTTTTTTGGTGCACTGGTAGCTATAAACAACGTCCGTGCTTACCTTCTTGAACTTACATGGTTCTTCAGGAGGAAAGTGGAGGTATCTGGATGGGAGATACTGAAGGCCACTGTAGTGGATGCTGTGTGGCCCTTCTAGATCCCCTTTACTAGACTGGTGTACCATCTCCAACTTCTGCTAACAGAGGCTGGGTGTCCCCTTCTGAGCACTGGCCTGTGCAGAACTGGAGCTCCCTTGCCTGGGAGTTCATTGCTCTTCATTCCAACCCGGATCCTTGCTGCACTAGGGGCCACCTACAAACATGGCTGATTGACATGGTGACACAAGGGCCCAGCCCCCTTGTCTCAAGGTGTGTCTGTCTGTGATACAATAAATGTTTCTGAGCTTCCCTTGGAATCGAACTGAACTTAGTCTCTGGTTGAGCCCACATCTTTGCCTGGCTTATTCCCCTGTCCTATCTTGCTTCTCTCACTCCCTTACAGGCTTCTCCTGAAAGCCCATCCTCAATGAGGCACATGTACAAGAATCTCTGTTTTAGGTTCTCCCTCTAGGAAACCTGGCCTAAGATAACCACCTTTCCGATCCAGTCTTTGTTGACACCCCGAGTAGCTGGACTATCATTTGAAAGGTCAGCTTATTTTATGATATAATTTCAGGATTGAAAAGACTCCCCAAATATCTGTACGATAAAGTTTGTACATAGTTGAAATTATTTTGAAGGGAAAGAAAGCTTTTCACTCTAAGCTCAGATTTAAGATTTCATATAAAAACGTTAAGGAAAGATAGCATTTTAAAAGGAATGCATTCCTACAAAATTTTAAATATTTGGAAAGGGAGAAAAGGAAAAGGGCATGAAAGAGCTGAGCTTATATGACCTTTTTTTTTGAGGTAAAAGTCACGCAATGTAAAATTCATCACTTTAGTGTTCACTTTAGTGGTTCCCAGTGCATTCACAATGTTGTGGAACCATCACCACTATCTAATTCAGAGCAGTGTCATCACCCCAAAAAGAAACCCCATACTCATTAAGCAGTCACTTCCCATTCCCCCCTCCCTCCAACAACCACTAATCTGCTTTCAGTCTCCATGGATTTACAACAAAAACAAACAAACCAAACCCACTGCCGTTGAGTCGATTCTGACTTATAGCGACCCTATAAGACAGAGTAGAACTCGGTAGCTCTTAACCACTACACCACCAGGGTTTCCACAGATGTTACATACACGTGGAATTTTACAGTATGTGGTTTCTGTGTGTCTGGCTCCCTTCAATTAGTATACTGTTTACTCTCATTCTGTGAGGGGTACCCTTTCACTTTCCTAATAGTGTTCTTCGATGCAAAAAAAGCTTTTATTTTTGATGAAATCCAATTTATGTGTATATTTTTTTCTTTTGTTGCTTGTGCTTTTGATGTCACATCTAAGATCCATGGCCAAATACAAGGTCATGAAGATTTACCCTATGTGTGCTTCTAACAGCTCTATTGTTTAGCTCCTACATTTATGTCTGTGATCCATTTAAGTTATTAATTTATTTTATTGTGTAAGGTAAGGGCCCAACTTTATTTTTTTTCTGTGCAGAAATCCAGTCGTCCTGGCACCATTTGTTGAAAAGGGGACTCTTTTCTCCATTGAGTGAACTTAGCACCCTTGTCAATAATGAATTGGCCGTAGATATATGGGTATATTTCTCGAATTCAGATCATATTCTATTGATCTATGTGCCCAGACATATGCCTGTATGACCATGTTTTGATTGTCATACCCTTGTATTAAGTTTTGAAATCAGGAAGTGCTAGCCCTCTAATTTTGTGCTTTTTCAAGATTGTTTCGTGCAATCAAAGTTCTTTGGAGTTGGAATTTTAATAGGAATTGCATCCAGTGTGTATATCAGTTTAAGGAGTATTGCCATCTTAACAATATTAACTCTTCCAATTCATGGTCATTGGATGTCTTTCCATTTATTTAAGAGTTTATTAAGAGTTTCTGGTATTTCCCACCCTAAACTCCACCAGAAAATTTTCTCTTCTGGTTAGTGGCAACGCTATCCTTCTTATTGTCCAGGCCAAAATTATTTGTGCCAACTTTGAATCATGCTTTTTCTTGGAACTCACATCTAAACCGTCACTAAATCCTGAAAAATTTACCGTGAAAATAGGTATAAGTATTTTGACCACTTTTTACTACCCTTACTGTGACCACCTGCTTCTATCCATCACCGTTTCTCGTTTAGATTTGCTCCTAACTGTTCACAGCAGTCACAATATCTGGTTGAAATTTAAGTGAGACTGTGTCGCACCTCCACTCAACTCAAAAGTTTCCCATCTTACCCAGACTAAGTGGGAAGTCTTTACCAAGCCTTTAAGGTCCTGTATGAATTGCCCCTATTCCATTACATGTGTCAATCACTCTCCCTTTTTCATTTACACTTCAGCCATATTGACTTTTTTCCTGTTCCTTGAACACATCACAAATGCTCTCACCTCAAGGGTTTTGCACCTGCTCTTCTCTCTGCCTGATGTGCTTCTTCCGCAGAGATAGCTTTGTCTTACTGCCCTCAATCCTTTAGGGGTTTTGAAAAGTCATTTTCTCGGTACTTACCTCGGTAGCCTGGACACTTCATCTCCCCTTTACTGTTTTATTAATTTATTACCTTATATTTAACACTATGAAACATACGTGACTGTAAGACCTACACTTTTACTTATTTAGATCATTCATCGTCTACCTCTCTTCATTAGAATGTAAATTCCGTAAGGATACGAACGTTGATCTTTTGCGTTCACTGCCGATCGCTATGATATGAAACAGAATCTAGCACACAGTAGATGCTCAATAAAAGTTTTGTGGGTAAATAAGCAAGTGAATGAATGTGTTTGAGATGGGTAGATGTCAAGACGGTGAACAATGGGGTGGCTTGGGGCAGCATTTGGAAGACAAATGACATTGATCCACACTAACTTACCTCAATAAGGGTCAGTGCTCATTGTAAGCACGGTATCTTCTCACTTTCTTAAAAGCTTACCTGTATCTTAAAGAGTTTGTAGTTCTAATTCCTTGATTTTTCTCTTAAAGTCATAAAGAGTATTTTCCTTCAATGAATACATTTGAATATGTAGAATAAAAAATTTAACTGTCCATTTTTAAATTGTGAAATTAGTGAATCTGATTTTTTCTTTAATTTGCTGATGGTGCTTATCTTGAGTGATTGGGTATTGGTTAGAATGCTATTAACAGGTTTTCGATATGAATAGGCCATTTAATGACTGTTTAGAATTTATTGGACCACCATTTTTTATTAAGTTAAAAAAGTCATAGTTTAAATATAAATGAAACCCCTCTTACATAAAGTAAACTTAAGTTTAATAATACTTGCTTCAGTGTTGAAACAAAGTTGTTTGCAAGATTTACCAAAGTTTTTCTATTTAGCTTAACAGTGGATAACAGTGGATAACTTTAGTAGGTTGTTATTCATCCACTTAGTTCTCTTTTTTGCTACTATAGTTATTTTAAACAGAATCAGAAAATTTTAACCCCTATTATGTGTCATGAGGGATGGCAGCACATGTTTGACCAGATGGATAATTCAGTTGATTTAATTTGAACATGGACCTAGATATATGACAGTGACTCTATCTCAGTGCTATTGGATGCTAAATCAATAGACACATCACATTCCAAATACGGAAGGTTGCATATTTCATTTTACAAATTGATTCCTCATTATTATTTTGGCTGCATTCAGATAGGAAAGTATTACTTTTTTTTTTCACTTTCTCTTGAATCATATGGGCAATCGAATTATTTTATAAGAATAAATAAAACTACCAAGTTGGGGGAAAAGACACATTGTCAAAATTCAAGTTACTATACAAAATGTGAATATCAATTTCTTTCAACTGAGTCATCAAAAAAATTGTAATTGTTGAAAAAGTTTAATCTTCAGTATTTGAACCATGATACCAAAATTTGGACTTCCTGAGAAACTTTTACAGTTGCAGGCATTTGTTCCTGGGGTGATATGTTTGTGCTCCTAGAGGCTCAGATAGTATTTTTGAGATTGTACACTATGAAGAAGCCACTTGAAATCATAGAACCATTTTTTCAGTCTTGTTCTAGTTTATAAATAAACACTTTAATCTCAATTCTCATCAAAGACTTGCGTGCTCACCATTTCTCTTGAAATCCAATGGACATCAGTGTGGGAAAATAAAGTCTAGTTCTAGCTGTGTTTACTAATTACTGCTAAATTATACTGACTTTTTTTTTCCTAGTCTGTTCCATACAGAATTGTGATCAGGAGGCGACTTGTTGACTGCTCACTCTTCTCTGTGGCTGGGGATCCAGGTGCAGCTTTTACATTTGCACAGCAATACTATTCCTCACTGCACATAGAGTGGGTGCTGTATTAACATTTACACCAAGGCAAGTCTTCTGGTCTACAACAATGCTCACAAGACACTCATCAGTGAAACAGAAGTTATCTTCTTCTCCAGCATGAATTTCTTGTATAAAACAAAACAAAAACATTTCATGCATTTTTTCCTCCGTTGAAAATGCCTCCTATGCGAGAACTGATTTACACACAAGACTTGTGGTTTTCACATACTTACAGTCATTAGGGAGTAAATATAATAATGCAGAGTACAATGAACAATCAAAAGCACCAGAATGCTCAAATTTAAATAATATTTTAAAAATAAATCGACATAAGTAATGAAGAAAATTGGCTTTATTTTGAACAAAATAAACAATGATGGGGAAAAAAATAGGTGAGTTTAACCTCAATTGGTTTCTATAAAATAACATTTTAAAAAGAAGTAGTTTTTGTGCAGTTTTGATCACAAAGGTATAATATGATTTGCGCTCACTTAGAAGAAAGGCAGGTAGCATTGTACTTATCTCCAAGAAAGAACTGAGCTGATGGAAACAAACTACTCAGGATACCCAACCACTCCTTATATTATGATGATTCGGTGATAAAAACCAAAAAAAAAAAAAAAAAACTTGCTGTTGTCAAGTTGATTTTGACTCATATTGATCTTATAGGACAGAGTAGAACTGCCCTAAGGAGTTTCCAAGGAGTGGCTGGTGGATTCTAACTGCCATCCTTTTGGTTAACGGCCTAGCTCTTAACTACTGCGCCACTATAATCAAGCAAAAAATGCACATGAATGTGTGTCGTGCCTATGAAACTACCCAGCAGGTGGCACAGAACATCCTGACTGTGGATCTAGAGGGATTTTTTTGGCAATGATTTTGAGTCAAACTGGGATTATTTTAATCTTAACAACCTACTGCTGTAAAGGACTGTCCACCAATATCAAGGAATAAAGGAATTTTGGTAATAGCTTATTTTGTTTCAGTAATGACTTGTTCAGCTTTCTCTTTACACATTATACTTATCATTAATTTCACGGCTGATTTTACAAGCATTTTGGCAATAAGAAGATTTATATTAGTTTTTCTATAGAGAAAAACTTGGCTTTATGCTCCTTTCATTTTTATCTCTTCTTTGACCTTAGAGATAAAATTTTCTATTTGACTCTGATCCATTAGTTTGCATTTGCTCCAAAAAATAAATTCACGCTTCTTATATTTGTTTTGAAATGACATGAAAGCCTAGAAGAGTTCATAACATATATATTTTTTTACAATTTCATAGTACACAAGACAGTGAGGCTTGGAAATCAATGCCTTACCAGTCTAATAAAATTGAAATTTTGATATTAAACATTCTATTTCCCATTTACGCTTTTAATTTTTACCAGGACATATAGATTCACATTCCATATTCACACTGGAGACCTGTTCACTACTTATAATTTTATCTGAGTGTAATATTTTCATTATTTTGGGGGGTACTTTTATCATCATTGAAGTACTTCTGAGTCATCTATCACTTGGGGATATTACACTGCATAATAGTAAGAACAAAAGATAATTTAACTAACAAAACAACAAATAAACAGCTAATTTTATTGTCTGAATATTAAAACTACCACTGCTGAGAGAACTGCTCCTGTTACCATCAGTCAAGATGAGCTAACGAACCTAGTTCGTGAAGCACATGCAAAACTTTTGAAACAAATATTAGAGACAAAAAGAATTAATGTGCAAATCCTAAATAATATAAAATTTCAAACTTGTGAACTGTGTATGAACCAAATTATTGTATAACTTTATCTTGCGAAGTTGTCAAATTTCCCATGAACCGTTTGATAGACCCCTGAAGACCAGCTGATATCTCATAATCATATTCTTGAGAAATACAGTGTTAAATAGTAGGGAGGGTACAATGGCAAGAAGTGTGGTAATTTGGGTCACCATGGAATTCCTTTATTTTTAATCCCAGATTCTATTGGGAATCTAGAAAAAATTTCTGTAGTCTTTCTTTACATGCATGTATGCATTTAAAAATTAATATTTACATTGTAGGACACAATTATAGATGAGTACAATTATAGCTAATTTTTTAAGTCTTTTATTTTAAAATATAATGGTATAAAATTAATATATAATAAAATATATATATTAAATATATATTTTATTTATTAATTCAAATATTGAGTGCCATTGAGTGTTTATGGAGCATTGTTTTAGATATTAGAAATACAGCAATGAAACAAAATGGATAGAAGTACTTGCTTTTATACGTTCAGGTGGGAAAAACAGAACTAATGAGTAAGGTAAATCTTATATATACACATATATATATATGTTGTGTTTGATAAATGTTAAGGAAGCTCTGGAGTTGGGTTTAAATTTTATCATGTTGTCCTGGGAGGCACTCATTATAAGGGAGGTGGCATTTGTGTGAAGATTTGAAGAGGAAGCAAGCCATGAAAATATATCAGTAAGGAACACTCTAGTCAGAGGCATCAAAGGCAGCAAAGATAAAGGCCCTGAGATGAGAGCTTGCCTAGCACGTTTGATGAACAGTGAGGTGGCCAGCGTGGCTGGAGCAGAAAGGGCAAGAGAAAAGCCATAGAAGATGGGGTCTGAGTCATTTGGGATTTGCGAGTGTAGAAGCAACATGAGCTGACTTAAGCATTCAAGTAACAGATGATGATGTCTGGGACCACGGTGATGCAGGAAGTAGCCAGATCCTGGGGTACTTCCTTACCATGGAACGCTGCTCAGTAATGAAAAGGAGCAAACTATTGAAACACACAATACCTTGGATGGATCTCAAGAGAACTATGCTAAGTGAAAAAGACCAATCTCAAAAAGTTATAAACCATTTATATAGCATTTTTAAATGGCGAAGTTATAGAGATGGAGAATAGATTAGTGGCTGGCATAGGTTGAGGGAGAGGTGCCTTGACTTTAAAAGGGTAGCAGAAGGGATGCTTGTGTAAATTTTTTTTTTTTCTTGACTGTGGTGGTGGTCACACAAATCGACAAAGGAGAGAAAATTTAATAGTATTAAATACGCACACGTGCACATATACATGATTGCCTGTAAAACTGGTGAAATTTAAATAAATTCAATGAATTGTATCAATATCACATTCTTGGTTGTTATACTGTACTATATTTATGCAAGATGTTACCACTGGGGAAACTGAGTGAAGGATGTAAGGCATCTCTCTGTATTATTTCTTACAACCGCCATATTTTTACACAAATAACTCATGCCTTCTCCATTCATTTGCCAACCACGCCCTTTCCTAGTGAGGTACTTTCATAAGCAGGCTATGTCAATTTTTTTTTTTACAGTTGCTGTAAAAAAATTAGCATAGCATATGTCATGGATTGATTTAAATATCTGTCAACTTGGCTAGGCCATGATTCCCAGTATTGTGTGATTATCCACCATTTGGTCATCTGATGTGATTTTCCTATGTGTCATAAATCCTATCTCTATGATGTTAATGGGATAGGATTGGGGCTGCTTCTGTGCAGGCAGGACTCAGTCTACAAGATTAAATTGTATCTTGAGTCAATCTCTTTTGAGATATAAGAGAGAAGTGAGCAAAGCAACCCCATACCACCAAGAAAGAAGCACCAGGAGCATAGTACATCCTTTAGACCCAGAGTCCCTACTCTGAGAAGCTCCTCAGCCAGTGGAAGATTGTTGACAAGGAACATCCCCCAGAGATGACAGAGAGAGAGAACCTCCCCCTAGAGCCGGCACCCTGAATTTGGACTTTTAGCCTACTAGACTGTACGAGAATAAATTTCCCTTTGTTAGAGTCATCCACTTGTGGTATTTCTGTTATAGCAGCACTAGATGACTAAGGCAGCATGCTTATGAAAATAACCTGGGGAGGGGAGGGTGCAGTTGGCAAACAAACTAAGAAAGCGTGCATTATTTGCATAAAAATATGGTATGTATAACTTTACAGTCATCTCAATATAGAAAGTTAAGAAAAAATTGAATGATGCCCTGAAGTCGCTGGGTTATACTTGTCGTAGGGAATTCCATGCTGGTCTCTTCCCACCACCTCGTTGCTCATGACCCTTCACCATCTTTCCAAACTTGCATTATAGTTTTCTTCATCCCCCTTTTTATAGGCCTCTTCCTCTCTCTCTTGGGCTTCCCCCAGAACACTTTAATTTCCCCTCCCTTGATGGTGTAGTGGTTAAGTGCTACAGCTGCTAACCAAAGGGTCCACATTTTGAATCTGCCAGACGCTCCTTGGAAACTCTATGGAGCATGTCTACTCTGTCCTATAGGGTCGCTATGAGTCGGAATCAACTTGACACCACTGGGTTTGTTTTGTTTTTGATTTGATATATGGAACAGGTTGGCTCTCTGTTCCCTGCTCAGCTCCAAACCTCAAGTTGAAGCTGTATACCCCTAATCTTACTGAGGGCCTGTGCTGGACACAGAGCTATCCAATACAGAACGCATCCTTTAGCAACTGAGAAAAATCTGACACAGTAAAGTTCTAGGTTTTCATTCTCTCTCCCATAAACCCAATTCAGCAGAAGAAAGCAAGAGAGCAATTAAATTTCACATCAGTAGGAATCATTTTTTGGACATGTTACCAGGAGACACCAGTCCCTGGAGAAGGACATCATGTTTGGCAAAGTAGGGAGTCAAAGAGAAAGAAGACCCTCAATGAGAAGGATTGACACAGTGGCTGCAATAATGGGCAGAAGTATAACAATGATTATGAGGATGGTGTAGGACCAGGCAGTGTTTCATTCTGTGGTACATAGGGTCCCTATGTACCATTTGCTGGCACTTAACAACAACAGGAATCATTCAACACATCTATCCCCTTACATTCCAGGTCAAAAACAACAACATGTATTTTTGTTTTTAAGAGGTTCTTGGTTTGTTTTCTGCCTTCCACTGTGTGTGTGTGTGTGTGCGTGCGTGCCCTATACCTATATTGTGTGTCAAATTTTAGATTGAGGTCTTAATTTTCCATCATTTTGATAAATTAAGGACAAGCAATAACTGGATTTGTTTCTTGTGGCTATTTGGATTTTTTAAAATGTTTCCATCCTGTCTAGCAGAGAGAAACTTTGCTTTTACCCTAAATTGTAATGGTTTGGATAATTTCCCACTTGAATAGACTTCAGTAATGAACTCTGCTACAAGGGAACTCTACGTACTCCCATTTTGAGGATGCCTTTCAAGCAAGTAAAATCATTCAGACCGAGGCCTTCAGAAGCTAATCACAATAGAATCCAGCAATTTTCTGGGCCTAATTCATTGAGAATTCTTAATGTCATACAAAAAATGTTTTTTTTTTTCAAGAAATATGTTCTTCCCTCTGGGGATTGTTAGGCATTATTATGATAATAAACGTAAGAAGAAGACAAGTTCTAGCACTTTTTTTTTTTAATTAACTTTTATTAAGCTTCAGGTGAACTTTTACAAATCTAATCAGTCTGTCACATATAAGTTTACATACATCTTACTCCCTACTCCCACTTGCTCTCCCCCTATTGAGTCAGCCCTTTCAGTCTCTCCTTTCGTGACAATTTTGCCAGCTTCCCTCTCTCTCTATCCTCCCATCCCCCCTCCAGACAAGAGTTGCCAACACACTCTCAAGTGTCCACCTGATTTAATTAGCTCACTCTTCATCAGCATCTCTCTCCCCCCAACTGACCAGTCCCTTTCATGTCTGATGAGTTGTCTTCGGGGATGGTTCCTGTCCTGGGCCAACAGAAGGTTTGGGGACCATGACCGCCGGGATTCCTCTAGTCTCAGTCAGACCATTAAGTATGGTCTTTTTATGAGAATTTGGGGTCTGTATCCCGCTGATCTCCTGCTCCCTCAGGAGTTCTCTGCTGTGCTCCCTGTCAGGGCAGTCATCGATTGTGGCCGGGCACCAACTAGTTCTTCTGGTCTCAGGATGATGTAGGTCTCTGGTTCATGTGGCCCTTTCTGTCTCTTGGGCTCTTAGTTGTCGTGTGACCTTGGTGTTGTTCATTTTCCTTTGCTCCAGGTGGGTTGAGACCAATTGATGCATCTTAGATGGCTGCTTGTTAGCATTTAAGACCCCAGACGCCACATTTCAAAGTGGGATGCAGAATGTTTTCATAATAGAATTATTTTGCCAATTGACTTAGAAGTCCCCTCAAACCATGTTCCCCAGACCCCCGACCCTGCTCCGCTGACTTTTGAAGCATTCATTTTATCCCGGAAACCTCTTTGCTTTTGGTTCAGTCCAATTGAGCTGACCTTCCATGTATTGAGTGTTGTCTTTCCCTTCACCCAAAGCAGTTCTTATCTACTGATTAATCAATAAAAAAACCTCTCCCTCCCTCCCTCCCTCCCCCCTTAGTAACCACAAAAGTATGTGTTCTTCTCCGTTTTTTCTATTTCTCAAGATCTTATAATAGTGGTCTTATACAATATTTGTCCTTTTGCCTCTGACTCATTTCGCTCAGCATAATGCCTTCCAGATTCCTCCATGTTATGAAATGTTTCACAGATTCGTCACTGTTCTTTATCGATGCGTAGTATTCCATTGTGTGAATATACCACAATTTATTTACCCATTCATCCGTTGATGGACACCTTGGTTGCTTCCAGCTTTTTGCTATTGTAAACAGAGCTGCAATAAACATGGGTGTGCATGTATCTGTTTGTGTGCAGGCTCTTGTATCTCTAGGGTATATTCCGAGGAGCGGGATTTCTGGGTTGTATGGTAGTTCTATTTCTAACTGTTTAAGATAACGCCAGATAGATTTCCAAAGTGGTTGTACCATTTTACATTCCCACCAGCAGTGAATAAGAGTTCCAATCTCTCCGCAGCCTCTCCAACATTTATTATTTTGTGTTTTTTGGATTAATGCCAGCCTTGCTGGTGTGAGATGGAATCTCATCGTAGTTTTAATTTGCATTTCTCTAATGGCTAATGATCGGGAGCATTTTCTCATGTATCTGTTGGCTGCCTGAATATCTTCTTTAGTGAAATGTGTGTTCATATCCTTTGCCCACTTCTTGATTGGGTTGTTTGTCTTTTTGTGGTTGAGTTTTGACAGAATCATGTAGATTTTAGAGATCAGGCGCTGGTCTGAGATGTCATAGCTGAATATTCTTTCCCAGTCTGTAGGTGGTCTTTTTACTCTTTTGGTGAAGTCTTTAGATGAGCATAGGTGTTTGATTTTTAGGAGCTCACAGTTATCTGGTTTCTCTTCATCATTTTTGGTAATGTTTTGCATTCTGTTTATGCCCTATATGAGGGCTCCTAGGGTTGTCCCAATTTTTTCTTCCATGATCTTTATCGTTTTAGTCTTTATGTTTAGGTCTTTGATCCACTTGGAGTTAGTTTTTGTGCATGGTGTGAGGTATGGGTCCTGTTTCATTCTTTTGCAAATGGATATCCAGTTATGCCAGCACCATTTGTTAAAAAGACTATCTTTTCCCCAATTAACTGACACTGGTACTTTGTCAAATATCAGCTGCTCATACGTGGATGGGTTTATATCTGGGTTCTCAATTCTGTTCCATTGGTCTATGTGCCTGTTGTTGTACCAGTACCAGGCTGTTTTGACTACTGTGGCTGTATAATAGGTTCTGAAATCAGGTAGAGTGAGGCCTCCCACTTTCTTCTTCTTTTTCAGTAATGCTTTGCTTATCCGGAGGTTCTTTCCCTTCCGTAAGAAATTGGTGATTTGTTTCTCTATCCCCTTAAAATATGACATTGGAATTTGGATTGGAAGTGCATTGTATGTATAGATGGCTTTTGGTAGAATAGACATTTTTACTATGTTAAGTCTTCCTATCCATGAGCAAGGTATGTTTTTCCACTTAAGTATGTCCTTTTGAATTTCTTGTAGCAGAGTTTTATAGTTTTCTTTGTATAGGTCTTTTACATCCTTGGTAAGATTTATTCCTAAGTATTTTATCTTCTTGGGGGCTACTGTGAATGATATTGATTTGGTTATTTCCTCTTCGGTGTTCTTTTTGTTGATGTAGAGGAATCCAAGTGATTTTTGTATGTTTATTTTATAACCTGAGACTCTGCCAAACTCTTCTATTAGTTTCAGTAGTTTTCTGGAGGATTCCTTAGGGTTTTCCGTATGTAAGATCATGTCATCTGCAAATAGAGGTAACTTTACTTCCTCCTTGCCAATCCGGATACCCTTTATTTCTTTGTCTAGCCTAATTGCCCTGGCTAGGACTTCAAGTACGATGTTGAATAAGAGCGGTGATAAAGGGCATCCTTGTCTGGTTCCCGTTCTCAAGGGAAATGCTTTCAGGTTCTCTCCATTTAGAGTGATATTGGCTGTTGGCTTTGCATAAAATCCTTCAATTCTTATTTTGGTAAGAGTTTTTATCATAAATGGGTGTTGGACTTTGTCAGATGCCTTTTCTGCATCAATTGATAAGATCATGTGGTTTTTGTCTTTTGTTTTATTTATGTGATGGATTACATTAATGGTTTTTCTAATATTAAACCAGCCTTGCATACCTGGTATAAATCCCACTTGATCAGGGTGAATTATTTTTTTGATGTGTTGTTGGATTCTATTGGCTAGAATTTTGTTGAGGATTTTTGCATCTATGTTCATGAGGGATATAGATCTATAATTTTCTTTTTTTGTAATGTCTTTACCTGGTTTTGGTATCAGGGAGATGGTGGCTTCATAGAATGAGTTGGGTAGTGTTCCGTCATTTTCTATGCTTTGAAATACCTTCAGTAGTAGTGGTGTTAACTCTTCTCCGAAAGTTTGGTAGAACTCTGCAGTGAAGCTGTCCGGGCCAGGGCTTTTTTTTGTTGGGAGTTTTTTGATAACCGTTTCAATCTCTTTTTTTGTTATGGGTCTATTTAGTTGTTCTACTTCTGAATGTGTTAGTTTAGGTAGGTAGTGTTTTTCCAAGAGTTCATCCACTTCTTCTAGGTTTTCAAATTTGTTAGAGAACAATTTTACATAGTAATCTGAAATGATTCTTTTAATTTCATTTGGCTCTGTTGTGATGTGGTCCTTCTCGTTTCTTATTCGGGTTATTTTTTTCCTTTCCTGTATTTCTTTAGTCAGTCTAGCCAATGGTTTATCAATTTTGTTATTTTTTTCAAAGAACCAGCTTTTGGCTTTGTTAATTCTTTCAATTGTTTTTCTGTTCTCTAATTCATTTAGTTCAGCTCTAATTTTTATTATTTGTTTTCTTCTGGTGCCTGATGGATTCTTTTGTTGCTCACTTTCAATTTGTTCAAGTTGTCGGGACAGTTCTCTGATTTTGGCTCTTTCTTCTTTTTGTATGTGTGCATTTATCGATATAAATTGGCCTCTGAGCACTGCTTTTGCTGTGTCCCAGAGGTTTTGATAGGAAGTATTTTCATTCTCGTTGCATTCTATGAATTTCCTTATTCCCTCCTTGATGTCTTCTATAACCCAGTCTTTTTTCAGGAGGGTATTGTTCATTTTCCAAGTATTTGATTTCTTTTCCCTAGTTTTTCTGTTATTGATTTCTAGTTTTATTGCCTTGTGGTCTGAGAAGATGCTTTGTAATATTTCGATGTTTTGGACTCTGCAAAGGTTTGTTTTATGACCTGATATGTGGTCTATTCTAGAGAATGGTCCATGTGCGCTAGAAAAAAAAGTGTACTTTGCAGCAGTTGGGTGGAGAGTTCTGTATAAGTCAATGAGGTCAAGTTGGTTGATTGTTGTAAGTAGGTCTTCCATGTCTCTATTGAGCTTCTTACTGGATGTCCTGTCCTTCTCCAAAAGTGGTGTGTTGAAGTCTCCTACTATAATTGTGGAGGTGTCTATCTCACTTTTCCATTCTGTTAAAATTTGATTTATGTATCTTGCAGCCCTGTCATTGGGTGCATAAATATTTAATATGATTCTATCTTCCTGATCAATTGTCCCTTTTATCATTATATAGTGTCCTTCTTTATCGTTTGTCATGGATTTAAGTCTAAAGTCTATTTTGTCAGAAATTAATATTGCTACTCCTCTTCTTTTTTGCTTATTGTGTGCTTGATATATTTTTTTCCATCCTTTGAGTTTTAGTTTGTTTGTGTCCCTAAGCCTAAGGTGTGTCTCTTGTAGGCAGCATATAGATGGATCGTGTTTCTTTATCCAGTCCGTGACTCTCTATCTCTTTATTGGTGCATTTAGTCCATTTACATTCAGTGTAATTATAGATAAATAAGTTTTTAGTGCTGTCATTTTGATGCCTTTTCATGTGTGTTGTTGGCCTTTTCATTTTTCCACATACTTTTTTGTGCTGAGGCGTTTTTCTCAGTAAATTGTGAGATCCTCATTTTCATAGTGTTTGACTTTATGTTAGTTGAGTCATTATGTTTTTCTTGGCTTTTATCTTGAGTTATGGAGTTGTTATACCTTTTTGTGGTTACCTTATTATTTACCCCTATTTTTCTAAGTAAAAACCTAACTTGTATCGTTCTATATCGCCTTGTATCACTCTCCATCTGGCAGTTCAATGCCTCCTGTATTTAGTCCCTCTTTTTGATTATTGTGATCGTTTAACCTATTGACTTCCATGATTCCCTGTTATGTGTATTATTTTATTTATTTATTTATTTTTAATTAATCTTAATTTGTTTATTTTTGTGATTTCCCTATTTGAATTGATATCAGGACGTTCTGTTTTGTGACCTTGTATTGTGCTGGTATCTGATATTATTGGTTTTCTGACCGAACAATATCCTTTAGTATTTCTTGTAGCTTTGGTTTGGTTTTTGCAAATTCTCTAAACTTGTGTTTATCTGTAAATATCTTAATTTCGCCTTCATATTTCAGAGAGAGTTTTGCTGGATATATGGTCCTTGGTTGGCAGTTTTTCCCCTTCAGTGCTCTGTATACGTCGTCCCATTCCCTTCTTGCCTGCATGGTTTCTGCTGAGTAGTCTGAACTTATTCTTACTGATTCTCCCTTGAAGGAAACCTTTCTTTTCTCCCTGGCTGCTTTTAAAATTTTCTGTTTATCTTTGGTTTTGGTGAGTTTGATGATAATATGTCTTGGTGTTTTTCCTTTTGGATCAATCTTAAATGGGGTTCGATGAGCATCTTGGATAGACATCCTTTCGTCTTTCATGATGTCAGGGAAGTTTTCTGTCAGGAGTTCTTCAACTATTTTCTCTGTGTTTTCTGTCCCCCCTCCCTCTTCTGGGACTCCAATCACACGCAAGTTATCCTTCTTGATAGAGTCCCACATGATTCTTAGGGTTTCTTCATTTTTTTAAATTCTTTTATCTGATTTTTTTCAGCTATGTTGGTGTTGATTCCCTGGTCCTCCAGATGTCCCAGTCTGCATTCTAATTGCTCGAGTCTGCTCCTCTGACTTCCTATTGCGTTGTCTAATTCTGTAATTTTATTGTTCATCTTTTGGATTTCTCCATGCTGTCTCTCTATGGATTCTTGCAACTTATTAATTTTTCCACTATGTTCTTGAATAATCTTTTTGAGTTCTTCAACAGTTTTATCGGTGTGTTCCTTGGCTTTTTCTGCAGTTTGCCTTATTTCGTTTGTGATGTCTTGAAGCATTCTGTAAATTATTTTTTTATATTCCGTATCTGATAATTCCAGGATTGTATCTTCATTTGGGAAAGATTTTGATTCTTTTTTTGGGGGGGTTGGAGAAGCTGTCATGGTCTGCTTCTTTATGTGGTTTGATATGGACTGCTGTCTCCGAGCCATCACTGGGAAACTAGTTTTTCCAGAAAATCCGCTAAAAAAAAAAAAGCAGTCAGATCCCTATCAGAGTTCTCCCTCTGGCTCAGGCTATTCGGATGTTAATGAAGCCGCCTGGGGAGGGTGGGGGAGGGAACAGAGAGATAGGAGAGTAGCACCTCAGAATATAGCCAGAGTTGCTTGTCTTGCTTGGAGTGACTATTATATCTGAGATTTCCACGGGGCGTGTTGCCTATGTGTGCTGGCTGTGTGGAGATTACCCCCGGGGGGTCTGGCCCACTAGAGTCACGGTCAGATCCTCCGCTATCAGCCCCACGCCCAAGGTTAAGGTTCCCCTACTGGGACGGTGCACTCCCGACTCCAAAATCAGTAGATGCCTCCTGGGGACTTCCCCTCCCACCAGCCACATCACTGCACCACCTCCGCGAACCGGCTGGGCTCCCCCCCGGGGTCAGCTCAGGATAGCGGAGCAGCTCCCCACGCCTGCACCGCGACCACGTGTCCCAGCTGGGATGCTGCTCTCCCCGCTCCAAGAGCAGTCACTGCCTCCCGGGGACTTCTCCCACTGGCTGCGCCGCCACGCCGCCCGCGCGAACCAGCTGCCCCCCCCCCCGTGGTCAGTTCAGGGGGATGGAGCTGCTCCCAGCACTTATGCGGCGCCCGTGCCCTGCCCAAATCCCGGCAGGACGGCTCCCTGGCTGGGACGCTGCTCTTCCCGCTCCAAGACCAGTCACTGCCTCCCGGGTGCTTCTCCCACCGGCTGCACCGCCACGCCGCCAGCGCAAACCGTTTGGGCCCCCTCCCAGAGTGAATTCGGGGACTAGGGCCGGGCACCTTGTTTGTGCCATCTGCCCCCCTGGGCTGTGCCCCAAATCAGGCGCCGAAGGTCACCTGACTGGTACGCTGGCTCCAGGCTCTGAAAACAATTGCTGCCTCCCTGTATTTGTTCCTTCTCCATCTCTAAATCTGTTTTTGTTGTTCAGAGTTCGTAGATTGTTATGTATGTGATCGATTCACTTGTTTTTCCGAGTCTTTGTTGCAAGAGGGATCCGCGGTAGCGTCCACCTAGTCCGCCATCTTGGCCCCACCTCTCTAGCACTTTTAGGATATGCTATCTATTTGTTGTCACAAAGCTGTGATATTCCAACATACATGTATTTTTGTTGTCAGTATCTCTAATTATATTCATCATTGAGATGAATATACCACCTTAAAATATAATTTTTTCCAAATGTTAACATAAAGTAAAATTTGTTTGCTTTCTTTTTCACCTTTCTTCTTTCCCTTTCTCTCCTTTCTTGATACAGTAGAAATGACCAGCTTTAATCATTACTCCTGCCTTGAGATTCTAAGCCCATATATTACTCATCCCTTTCAAGCAATTAAAAACCTTTTTTTACTATCATCCTATCTAACTACCTAGCTACCTACCTTCCTACCTATCTATCTATTAGCGAATATGAATTTCCTTTGGAAGCCTATAGGAATCAAGCCTTATTACTTGCTTTTTATGAACCAAGTTACAAGCACATTTCAGGAGGCTCCAAATTTGTGCCTGAGGTTTTCCCTTTTCTTACACTGTCCTAAGCACCCATTTATAAGGGTTCTTAGTAGGAGTCACTCGTAACACTGTCACTTCAATAGACCTTTAAGAATTCAGCAGCTCTCCTCTAAATTAGAGAAATATATTTCCCTTTTATAATAGTGAAAAATACATTATGCATGTATAAAATGCATGTGCATGTCCTTAGTCAGCCTCAACACACTTCAGCATGGAGCTGCTCCTAATTCGCCTTTCCTCTTTTTCCTCCAAAGGGGCCTTTCTCTTTTTCCTGAGGATATTGAACTTTGTTGTTAAAAGGATCTGTAGGAAGTTAGCACATGCTTTCAACCCAGTACCACCACAGTGGACAAATAGTGACCGTTATGTAAGAAAACAAGGAGCCCTGGTGGCACAACAATTAAACACTAGACTGCTAAATGATAGGTTGCCAGTTCAAACCCACCCAGTGGCTCCAAGGGAGGAAGATCTGGTGATCTGCTCTTGTAAAATTACCATCTAGAAAACCTTATGGGGCAGTTCTACTTTGTCACATGGGATCGCTGTGAGTCAAAATCGACTACGCAGCACCTAACAAAAACAACGACAACAATGGCCCTAATGAAAGATTCCATGAGTCAGAAAAGCCAGCTGTGAAGGTCCCAGGCCTCCTAAGCATCCTGATGGGTAGGGTGTACTGTCTGCCTAGCGCTGCTCCTCCCACAAGGCACAAGCACAGCCCACCAACCAAGGTTGCAGGATCTAGATACCAGGTGCTCCCCTGATGGAGTTCTGCTGAGGGTTCCCAACTCTTACTCTTTCCACAGAGAGGGTTCACCCATTTACTGAGCCCTTATTTTGCACAGTCAGTTTGCACTTGACCATTAACTGAAAGGTTGATTTTTCCAAACCTGCCCAGGGATGCCTCAGAAGACCAGCCTGATCTGCTTCCAAAAGGTCACGGCCTTGAAATTCCTACGGAGCAGCTCTAATATGTAACACATGCAGTCATTACAAGTTGGAACCGACATGATGGCAACAGGTTTCTTTTTTTTAATTTTGCTCAAGGCCTGTTTAGGCTCCTGTACACATATTATACTGCTGTGTCTTTTCAATGGGTATTGTTGCTGTTGGCTACTATTGAGCCTCCCCAACTCGTGGTGACCCTGTGCACAACGAGGATTGTGTATTGCATCTTTGTGATCCATAGGGTTTTCATGGGCAAATTTTCAGAAGTGGATTGACAAGCCTTTCTTCCTAATCTCTCTAAGTCTGGAAGCTTCTCTGAAACCCGTTCAGCATCATATCAACACACAAACCTCCACAGATGGGCAATGGCTGTACCTGAGGTGTATTGGTCAGGAATCAAACCTGGGCCTCCCACATGGAGGCCAAGAATTCTACCACTGAAACACCACTGTCACAAAGGGGGAAACTAATGGTCACGATAGTTAGGTAACTTGCCGTAGACACACTGCAGTAAGTGGCAGAAACGGAATTTGAACCTATGTCTTTCAAAGCCAAATCTGGGCTTACTTTGAAACAAGTTTCTTTAGGGCATTAAAAATAGTGGTGCACGTGGGTAAGCGTTTGGCTGCTAACCAAAAAATTGACAATTTGAACCTATCAGATACTCCTTGAAACCTTATGGGGCAGTTTTTGTGGAGCCCTGGTGGTACAGTGGTTAAGAGCCTGGCTGCTAACCAAAAGGTCAACAGTTTGAATCCACCAACTGCAGCTTGGAAACCCTATGGGGCAGTTCTACTATGTCCTGCAGAGTTGCTATGAGTTGGAATTGACTTGATGGCATCAGGTTTGGTTATATATGTGTATATATATATATATAAAACCAAACCAAACCCAGTGCCATTGAGTCAATTCCGACTCATAGTGACCCTATAGGACAGAGTAGAACTGCCCTGTAGAGTTTCCAAGGAGTGCCTGGCAGATTCATACTGCCAACCCATAGCACTTAACCACTATGCCACCAGGGTTTCCATATGTGTGTATATATATACACACACACACACACACACACACACACACATACACACAAAGAGAGAGGGAGGGAGAGAGAGAGAAATTTATATCAAGAAAATGGTTCATGCAGTTGTAGGGGTGAGACAGTTCCAAGTCCATGGGTCAGGTGTGGGGCTGGAGGTTCTCCTGACTCATGTAACTGCAGGGGCTGACAAACTCAAGGTCAGCTGGTCAGACAGCAGGCTGCTGGCTCACTGGCTGTGGAGATGGATAAATCTAAGAATGGCAGGTAAGATGGTAGGCTGCTAGCTCAAATTCCAAGCAGCAGAGGTCAGATGATGAAGAGATGGTGCAGGATCTGGAGTGAGCAAAAGCAAATGAGCTTTGCCAGAAAGTCCACATATGTTGGATGCAGCCCACACCCCCAAGAAAAATCTCTTTCAACTGATTGTATGCTCATAACAGCTCTCATCATGGAGGTGATTACATCATTACATAACTGCCAAACTACATCATAACTGTCAAACTACTGAGAAACGTGGCCTAGTCAAGTTGACACACAACTTTAACCATCAAACTCCATCCCTTATCGGCTTGACACCTGTACACTTCTCCTTAAACCATACATAATCTCTAAAAAGGCAATTATAAAGTCATACTTGTGCCCAACATGGTAAAACTGACATGTGTCAACCAAAAACACACTAGCCTTGTTTACATCTTATATTTTATAGGTGAAGAAAACAAAAATATATGATGCACACATGCAAGGAAAAAATACTCATAACAATTACAATCCTCATTTCTGTAACTGATCACATGGTCATAGCTGGTGTTTAGATCTACCTTCTTCCACTACCCATTCCATATTCCCTTTACCATCAGCAAGCACCTCAGCTGGTCATGGGTCTTTGCCTGGTGGAGTAGCCAAAACCTTCATTCCAGAAGGGTTAGAACCCTTAGTAGTCATGTTGGAATTGGGCTGCTGTAGTTTCTATTGACTTTAATCACAGGGCCTGATAGTACTAAGAGATGTCTTAAGGAATCTTCTGTATTCCAGACATGCTTTTCTTTACCTACATTATGTAATACTAATCTGATTTCCTCTTGGTAATCAGGATCAATCACAGAAGCCAATATAATAATTCCTTTCTTTGCCTGTTGATCCAGAGGCATGAGGAGTCCAAAGTGGCTGGGTGGCATTCTTAACTTCCAGTTAAATGAGATCAGTGTTGTGCCCCCTGGTGGCAGTATTCCTCCCTTTGGAACAAAGACCTCTAGACCTGCAGAGCATAGGGTCATGGGACCAGGAAGCAAAATTTTTGGGAGTGGGCCACTAGAAGTAATAGTGAGTGGCACCACTCCCATTTCCACTCCTTGATTCCTGAGCTCAAGTATCCTGACTATGGGAGAAAGAGCATATTGTATTGGACACTGGTTTAGAGCATAAACAGCCTCCTGGAGAACACTCCTCAACACTGTAAGGTCTAGCCACCCACCTGGTGCTGTAATTGTGTCTTTAGAAGGCTATTCCATCATTCTATCAAGCCATCTGCTTCAGGATGATGGGGAACATGGTAAGGCTAGTGAATTCCTTGAGCGCGGGCCCACTGTCACACTTCATTTGCTGTGAAGCAAGTCCCTTGATCTGAGATGATGCTGCGTGGGATACCATGGCAGTGGGTAAGGCATTCTGTAACTCCATGGTCGGTAGTTTTGGCAGTAGCATTGCATCCAGGGAAGGCAAATCCATATCCTGAGTAATTATCTATTCCAATAAGAACAAAATTCTGCCTTTTCCATGATGGAAACAGTTCTATATAATCAACCTGCCACCTAGATATTGGCTGATCACCTCGAAGGATGGTACCGTATTGAGGACTCAGTGTTGGTCTCTGCTGCTGGCAGATTGGGCACTCAGAGGTGGCTGCAGTCAAGTTGATCTTGGTGAGTGGAAGTCCATGTTATTGAGCCCATGCATAACCTTCGTCCCTGCCACCATGACCACTTTATTCATGAGCCCAGTGGGCAATGATGGGAGTGTCCAGGGAAAGAAGATGACTGTGTTCCACAGAACACATCATCATACCCACTTGGTGGTTAAAATCCTCCTCTGCCAATGTCATCCTTTGGTAAGCATTCACATGAGACACAAGTATCTTCACTTCTTTGATCCATTCAGAAAAGTATATCCACATACCTCTTCCCCATACCTCCTTGTTACCCATTTTCCAATCATGTTCTTTCCAAGTCCCTGACATCCAGCCAAACCATTGGCCACAGCCCATGAATCAGTATACAATTGCATTTATTATTCCAAGAAAAGTGAATAACCGGGTGCACTGCTCAAAGTTCTTTCTATCGGAAGGATTTCCCTTCATCACTGTCCTTCAGGGAGGTCTCAGAAAGAGGCTGTAATGCTGCCACTATCCACTTTTGAGTGGTGCCTTCATAGTGCACAGAAATATCTGTAAACTAGTCATGAGTTTTCTCTTCATCAGTCAACTGATCATGAGGAACTACCCAGGAAGCCATAGGTGCCAAGTGGGAGAGGGCAGGCAATGTGACAAGAGAGGAGCCTATGGGCATTTGGGCCACATCCTCATGCAACTTACTTGTGTCTTCAGGTCCTGCTCAAACCTGATCTCTTGTATACCACTTCCTTTTAATGATGGAGTGCTGCTGTGCATGTCCAACTGTGGGTCAGACAACATCCAGTTCATGATGGGCAACTCAGCTGCATGGTGACTAGGTGGCCCATTTTCAAGTGCTCAGACTTTACTAAGACCCAGTAACAAGCCTGAAGCTGTTTCTCAAAAGGAAAGTTGTTATCTCAGAGGATGGCAGGGCTTTACTCCAAAATACTAAGGGTCTGCACTGCGATTCACCAATAGGGGCCTGCCAACGACTCCAAATAACGTCTCTATCTGCGACTGACACTTAAAGTACCATTGTATCAGCTGGATCATACAGCCTAAGTGGCAGAGCAGCTTGCATGGCACCCTGAACCTGTTACAGAGCCTTTTCTTGTTCTGGGCCCCAAACAAAACTAGCGTTTTTCTGAGCCTCTTGATAAATAGGCCAGAGTAACACACCCAAATGAGGGATACATTGCCTCCAAAATCCAAAGAGGCCCACCAGGCACTGTGTCTCCTTTTTAGTTGTGGAACGGGCCAGATGCAACAATTTACCCTTCACTTTAGATTTTTTTGGGGGGGTGTTTAGAAGGAATATTTCTACATGCCTCAGATCACTGGACCCCTACAAATATAGCTGAAGTGGAATGCACCTGATTTTTTGTTGGATTAATTTTCTACCCTCTAGCACGTGGATGTTTTGCCTGTAAGTCCAGAGTCATTGACACATCCTCCTTATTAGGTCCAATCAACATAATGTCATACATGTAATGGCCCAGGATGACATCTTGTTGGAAGGAAATGCAATTAAGGACCTTGCGGACTAAATTATGGCATAGGAGTGGAGTATTGACATACCACTAAGGTAGGACAGTGAGGGTGTATTGCTGTCCTTGCCAGCTGAAGGCAAACTGTTTCTGGTGATTCTTCAAAACAGGTATGGAGAAAAAGGCATTAGCCAGATCAATAACTGCATACCATGTTCCAGGAGATGTATTCATTTGCTCAAACAATAAAACTACATTTGGAACAGCAGCTGCAATTAGAGCCACCACTGGTTAAGTTTATGATAATCCACTGTCATTCTCCAAGATCCGTCTGTTTTTTGCACATGCCAAATAGGCAAGTTGAATGGGGATGTGCTGGGAATCACCACCCTTGCATTCTTCAAGTCTTTGATGGTGGTACTAATCTCTCCTGTCCCTCCAGGAACATGGTATTGCTCTTGGTTTATTTTTTTTCCAGATAGGGGAAGTTCTAATGGCTTCCACTTGGCTCTTCCTACCATAATAGTCCTTACTTCATTTGGCAGGGATTCTACGTGGGGGCCTGCCAGTTGCTGAGTACATCTATTCCAATTATGTATTCTGGAAATGGGGAAATCACTACTGAATGGGTTTGGGGACCCACTGGACCACTGTGATATGAACTGAGCTAAGGTTGCATTAATAACCTGACCTCCATATGCCTCCATTCTTACTGGTGGGCCACAATGATGGTTTGGATCTCCTGGAATTAGTGTCAGTTCAGAGCCAGTGTCTAGTAATCCCTGAAAAGTCTGATTATTTCCTTTTCCCCAATGAACAGTCACTCTTATAAAAGGCTGTAGATCCCTTTGGGGAAGGCTGGAAGGAAAATTAAAATTAAATTTTGGGCAGTGTAGTGCAGTACTTCCTTAAGGGGACCCAACCTACCCTTCATTCAATGGGTTGTGGGTCTTTAAACTTGCTCATCTGAGGATTAAATTGAGAAGCCAGGACTCTCTATTCTGTCAATTTGAGTTAGACTGTCATTCACTTGACCTTGAATTCTCCTGCTTGTACAGATCAAGTAACTAGTAGATTTCCTATCTACTTCACTCTTAGGGACACCATGACTAAGTAGCCAATGGCATAAATTCCTACGAGTTAGACTGTTCCGATTACTGCTTTGACTCCACTGTCCATTATGGTGACCACATCCACTTTGCCTTTGTCAGTTGAGTGCCGCCGTTTGGCCTGTACCACCACAGGGTCCAATAAGCCCCATTGTAGTTAGGTATCTTAATTCAGTTAGAGAAGTTCCCATTGTTAAATCTGACTTACATATAATAACAATCACAGCAGCCTTCAAGGATGCTGAGGCTCCCTTCACAAATTTCTTCCTCATCATTGTGGTAAAAGGTGTGTCCTCTGGGTACCCCATGTGTAGGTCTGAGGGTCTAACCTGATAAATCCACTCTAACATGCCAATTTCCCTAAACCTTTGGATACCTTTTTCTATGGTACACTGAGACAGGTCTGGTACTTCAACTTGATTTAGTGTAGGCCACAGTGTAATCCATGCCTCAGCGACTCAACTGAATAAGCTATTAGATCCTTTGCTAACCTCTCGAGCTGAAACATTGAAAGAAGAATCTGTGCTTATCGGACCAATATGAATAAACTCAGACTGATCTATCTTTATATTCCTTGGACCATTATTCCATACCCTTAATAGCCATTCCCACACAGATTCTACAAGTTTATGTTTGTGCATATCAGAAAAGTCAAGCAGTTCTTTTGAAGTATAGTGTACCTCTTGTTGGGTCATACTTTATACTTCACCTTTTGGGCTTGCCAGGACTTAAGCCTTTAATAAGACAGGATTAGAGATAGTTATGTTAATGAGGCAGGACTTAATCTACAGGATTAGGTATTTTGAGTCCATCTGTTCTGAGATGTAAAAAAGAGAATCAAGCAGAGAGGAGAAGGGCCTCGTTACGACCAAGCAGGAAGAGCCAGGAGTGGAGTGTGTCCTTTGGACCTGGGGTCCCTACATTGAGAAGCTCCCAGACCAGGGTAGGGTTGATGACAAGGAACTTCCCTCAGAGCCAACAGAGAGAGAAAGCCTTCTCCTGGAGTTTATGTCCTGAATTTGGACTTCTAGCCTCCTTAACTGTGAGAGAATAAATTTCTGATAGTTAAAGCTATCCACTTGTGGCATTTCTGTCATAGTAGGGCTAGATAGCTAAGACAGTGCCCGTCATATATTAAGCGGACAGAAAAAAAAAAATCTGTGTTGAGTGAATAGTTAACAGACATCAAGATCTCAAGGAGAGGATCAATTTGGTTGTGTGCACTGATAAGATGATGCCACATGCAAATGGTTTCTACTTCTAAATGTGCCAATGCCAGGTATTAGTAAGCGTATTAGTAGTGAGCAGGAGCAACTTCATACTCCACTGTAGAAAACAGAGAGGAGCAAGGTGAAAGTACAACTTTAGAATTACTGTAAAAGGCCCTGGGCTATAGATCAGGCAAGGCAAGTGGAAGTCAAGGGACTGGGGACAGTAATGGGCCTGAGGTTCTTAGCAGAACCTCAATGAAAAATCAGGTCTTGGCAGTATCCATGACACATCCCATTGCCCTTCTATTTGGGTGCAGAATTGCTGGGGTCTGCACTTGGTATGTGATCTTGGTAGTGTCTGCCTAAGGAAAATGGCACATAAGGTTGTCCTAGGCCAGAAATATCGTGCCCTAAACATGGTACATGGTACATGTGAAATTTGCCTAAACCAGCATTGAACTGTCCTCAGTTGCCCAAGCCTGGCTACATAAGCTCAAGTCACCTTCCTTTGCCACACAGTCCTTTTGGCATGACAGCTCAGGCTTCCAGTTCACGTTTACCAAGGAAACAGAGTTATTGCAAGGGAATAGGTCACTTGGGGCCAAATAATCAGAGTGAAAACTACAGAATACAGATAAATGAAAGTTTCCCCTTAAATAGGCCCCTGACTGCCATGCAAGGCACACATAGCATGTCCATAAATGAGTAAAACTCCAAATCACATCAAAATCTTTCATCATAGGTTCACCCTGCAATAGATAATACCGGGCTGGGTAGTCATATTGGTTAGTAAAACTCATTATAAGGGCACTAAATTATGGATTGAAGAACTACTATAGAATGCAAAAGGACGTTAAGTTGCCTGATGAAACCTGAACTCTCTGGGCCTCATCCAAAGTTTAGAGTACTCAACAAAGGTCAAAGTGCTTCTCAGATGCCTTTTCCTCCTAATCTTCCTTGTTGTTATTATTATTAATAATATCATTATGGAAGTAATATATGCATATAATGAGAAATTCAAATAGTGCCAAGTGATATAAGATGAAAGGCTTCCTTCTTCTACCTCCTTCAACTCTACTTACAATCAGATCTCACTGTTATCAGTTTCCTCTTTGTTCTTATAATTATAGAAAAGGAGAAAAAAGAAAAAAAAACCCTAAATTTAACATATTCAGAGAGATAAAGGAGGATATGACATCCAGGAAATAGGAACAGATGTTATATAAAAAAAACAAAAATCAGAAAGCAGTATAGAGTGCTTGAAAAATTTTAAAAAGTGTATTACATCAAAAATAAATGAATTCATTCAAAGGCTAGAGAAGAAAAAAAAAAAAAAAATCCTGGAAACTAGAACCAGAAGAAAAAGATGAAAAATATTTTTTTTAAAAAAGAAAATTAGAGAATCAATCTAGATGGTTCATTATAAACATAATAGTAGTTCCCAAAAAGAAAATAGAAGAATTAACAATTTTTAAAGAAACACTCATCTAATTAAATGACTATATAATGGAAGTACACAGTGTCCCAGACACTGCTTCTAGAATCTTGGAATACATCTATAAACAAAATTCTTAAAATGGCCAGTCCCTGAGAATTTATATTTGGCTGGGAAGAGACAAACAGTAGTCAAGTCAACGACCTAATATGATGGAGGGTGATGAGTGCTATGAAACAAGCAAACAACAGCAGGAAAAGGGGGATCCGAAGTGGGTACGGGAGCTGGTTGCTAATTTGAAGAGAATGATTACAAAAGATTAGGGCAGACCTCATTTAAAAGCTGAGATTCGATGAAGACTTGAAGAAGGGCATTAGCATGAGGATATCTGGGGAAAGATTGTGCCAGACAAAAGCAGCAGCAAATGGCAAAAGTCCTAAGATATGAGGACACCTGATGTGGTTAGAATGAAGTGAACAGATCATACAGGGCCTTATGAAGGCTTTGGATTTTACTAGAATCTGTTCTGTGCTAAGGAGCCCTGGGTGATGCAAATGGTTAAAAGCTTCACTACTAGCTGAAAAGTTGGCAGTTCAAACCTACCCAGAGGTGCCTTGGAAGACAGGCCTGGTGATCTGCTTCTGGAAGGTTACAGCCTTGAAAACCCTATGGAGTAGCTCTACTCTGCACACATGGGACCATCATGAGTTGGAATAGACTCCACGGCAACTAACAACATTCTGTGCTAAGAAGTGACATGGCTGCTTTAAAGGCATCACTCTGGCTTCTGTACTGAGAATAGTCTGAAGAGGGCAGTGGAATCAGAAGACTAGTTAAGATATTATTGAAATAATTACACAAGCGATAATGGAGGTTTAGAAGAGGTTGATGGTATTATTGTTGTTGTCGGAGTCAATTTCGACTCATAGCAAGCACATGTGATGGAATAGAACGGCCCCATGGGGTTTTCTAGACTGCAGTCTTTACAGGAACAGATCACTAGTTCTTTCTCCTGCAGATCCTCTGGATAGATTTGAATCCTCAACTTTTGGTTGACAGGGCTAGATGACGGTCACCATCATCCATTACCATCAAGTCAATTCTGACTCATAGCGACCCTATGAGACAGAGTAGAACTACCCCATAGGGTTTCCAAGGCTGTAAATACTTGCAAAAGCAGACTACCACATCTTTCTCCCACAGAACAGCTGGTAGTTGTGAACCTTTCAGTTAACAGCTGGGGGCTTTAATCACGGAGCTGCCAAGGCTGATAGTAACATAGGTGATGGGAAATTAAAGTTTTCATATATATTTTGGAGACAAGACCAACAGGAGTTTCGAGGGATTGCTTCATGGTGTGTAAAAGAAGAAAAGAATTACTTAGAGGTTTTTGTTTTGCATGTGCATCTTGTTTTCTGTAGTTATCATTTGCTGAGATGGGGAGGGCCACGGCTGAAAAGGTTGGGAAGTGTTAGCAAATAGAATCAAGAGTTAGGCTCTAACGGTAGTCAAAACAGCCTGGTACTGGTACAACAATGGATACATGTACCAATGGGACAGAATTGAGAATCTAGATATATATCCATCCACATATAAGCAAATGATATTTGACAAAGGCCCAAAGTCTGTTAAATGGGGAAAAGATAGTCTGTTCAACAAATAACACCGACATAACTGGATACCCATCTGCAAAAAAATGAAACAAGATCCATACCTCACACCATGCACAAAAACCAACTCAAAATGGATCAAATACCTCAATATAAAATCTAAAAAGATAAAGTTCATGGAAGAAAAAATAGGAACAGTGCTAGGAGCCCTAATACATGGCATAAACAGTATACAAAACATTACTAGAACTGCAAAAACAACAAAAAAGAAATTAGATCATTAAAATCTCCTAAAAGTCAAACACCTATGGTCATCCAAAGACTTCATCAAAAGAGTAAAAAGATTGCCTACAGATTGGGAAAAAGTTTTTAGCTATGACATCTCTGATCAGTGGCTGATCTCTAAAATCTACATGATACTGCAAAAACTCAACTACAGAAAGACAAATAACTCAATTAAAAAATGGGCAAAGGATATGAACAGACACTTCACTAAAGAAGACATTCAGATAGCTAACAGATACATGAGGAATTGCTCATGTTCATTAGCCATTAGAGAAATGCAAATCAAAACTACAATGAGATTCCATCTTGCTCCAACAAGGCCGGCATTAATCCAAAAAACACAGAATAATAAATGTTGGAATGGTTGTGGAGAGATTGGAACACTTATACACTGCTGGTGGGAACGTAAAATGGTACAACCACTTTGGAAATCAATTTGGCACTTCCTCCAAAAGCTAGACGTAGAACTACCATACGATCCAGCAATCCCACTCCTTGGAATATATCCTAGAGAAATAAGAGCCTTTACATGAACAGATATATGCACACCCATATTCATTGCAGCACTGTTTACAATAGCAAAAAGATGAAAGCAACCAAGGCGCCCATCAATGGATGAATGGATAAATAAATTATGGCATATTCACACAATGGAATACTATGCATTGATAAAGAACAGCAATGAATCTGGGAAGCGTTTCATAACATGGAGGAAGCTGGAAGGCATTACGCTGAGTGAAATTAGTTGCAAAAGGACAAATATTGTATGAGACCACTATTATAAGAACTCAAGAAATAGTCTAAACTGAGAAGAAAATATTCTTTGATGGTTACGAGAGGAGGAAGGGAGAAAGGGAAGGAGAAGGAGATTCACCAATTAGATAGTAGATGAGAACTAATTTAGGTGAAGGGATGGACAACACACAATACAAGAGAGGTCAGCACAACTGGACTATACCAAAAGATAAGATTCCTGAATAAACCAAAGACTTCAAAGGCCAGAGTAGCAGGGGTGGGGGTTTGGGGATCATGGTTTCAGGGGACATCTAGGTCCATTGGCATAATAAAAACTATTAAGAAAACATTCTGCATCCCATTTTGGAGAGTGGCATCTGGGTTATTAAATGCTAGTAAGCAGCCATTTAAGATGCAACAATTGGTCTCAGTCCAGCTGGAGCAAAGGAGAATGAAGAATGCCAAAGACACAAGGTAAGTCTGAACCCAAGAGTCAGGAAGGGCCACATGAATCAAGGACTACATCACTCTGAGACCAGAAGAACTAGATGGTGCCCAGCTACAACTGATGACTGCCATGACAGGGAATACAGCAGAGAATCCCTGAAGGAGCAGGAGAACAGTGGAATGCAGACCCCAAATTCTAGTAAAAAGACCAGACTTAATGGTCTGACTGAGACCCGAAGGATCCCAGAGGTCATGGTCTCCAGACCTTCTGTTAGCCCAAGACAGGAACCATTCTCAAAAGCAACTATTCAGACAGGGATTGGACTGGACTACAAGACAGATAATGGAACTGGTGAGGAGTGGGATTCTTGGGTCAAATAGACACATGAGACTATCTGGGCAGCTCCTGTCTGGAGGGACGATATGAAGGCTGAGGAGGACAGAAGCTGGCTGAATGGACACAGAAACACAGGGTGGAGAGAAGGAGTGTGCTGTCTCAGAGGGAGAGCAACTAGGCGTATATAATCAGTGCATAGCAAGGTGTGTATAAAGTTTTGTATGAGAGGCTGACTTGATTTGTAAACTTTCACTTAGAGCACAATAAAAATTTTTAAAAAAAGAGGCTTTAAACGTGAGATTTCTGTTGGAGCTCAAAGTGGAGATGTCAAGTATACAGTTGGATATATAGATATACAAATCTGGACAATGGAAAAGTATTCTGGGTTAAAGATATAAATTTGAGAGTTGGTATTTCATCCCATAAAATTGAATGAGATCACCAAGGAAGATAGTAGAGACAGAGAAGAGAAGACAACCAAGGACTAAGCTCCCTAAGAAAAGGAACTAGCAATGGAGACCAAAAAGGAGGTCCCATCGAGGTAGGATGAAAAACAAGAGAATGTGATGTCATGGAAGCCAAGCAGGGGGAAAAAAAAAGTGTATCAATGAACAAGAAGTGATGAGCTGCCATGAATGAGCTCACCAAATGAGGCTGACTGAAAACTGCCCATTGAATTTAACAATATTGATAACCAACACAACCAGGAGTTGCTTACCCATTAGCAAACAAAATCTTAGGTGACAACGATGGGGTGTGGCTTGATTGGGAGCTGCTCAGACCAAGCAAAACCTGTCTCCTCCTGTCCATTGTCCTCAAAATGCTGGATGTGGCTCAAACCGGTCAAATGTAGTTTACTAGCTTACATGCCAAATAAAAAAATGCAATTTGTCTTATTGGAACTGTGTGCCATGATAATCTATGTAGTCCATAATGTTTGTATGTACTTCCTTATGAGAGATAGTATAAAAGGTTCTGCCTCCCTTCATTCGGGGAGCTTGATTTGAGGTATACACTGTCTTCCTCCTTGCCTGGTTACTTGCAATAAATGCTCTTACTCCCTTTTCACCTCAGTGTGTCTTTATCGATGAGAAGCTGCACCCAGCAGGACCTGCTTTGGGTAACGTTATGAACATCATTGTTGATCTGCGCTGGAGTACCAAGGGTGAAAGCCTGATCGAAGTGGAGTTAAGGGAGAGTGGATGTCAAGGAATTGGAGAGAGTGACTCTTTCCAAGTATTTGCCTGCAAAGAAAAGCAGAGAAATTAGTTATTCATTGGTGGAAAAAGTAGGATCAAATAAATTTTCTTTTTCTTTTGTAAGATGAGAGAGAGAGAAACAATGTTTGTTTAATGATAGGATAATGCAGTAGAAAGGAAGAATTGATGATCTAGGAAAGACACAGGATAACTGCTAGAGCAATATTGAAAAGATAGACTCTGTCTCTTATATTTCCTCTTTCCTATTCAAGGAGAGAAATGGAGGCATGAGCTCTAGATAGGAACGTGGATATTTATCAAAATGGAAAGCGGAGTATAGAAGTGAGGATAGTGGTAAATGAGCAGATGTGGTTGTGGGATTTGTGGAATTTCTCTTCTGACTGTGTTAGTTTTCTCGGTGAACTAAGAAACAAGACTAACAGATGAGACAAGGATGGGAAGGAAGTATTAAGACCTGAAAATACAGGAGAAGGTGTGACATAGGCATGCAGAGAGTGGGGGAGTACATGTGCTAGGGAAATATGATTTCCAGGATGAATAAAGGGCCAGGTTCAGGTTAAAAACCAAACCAATTGCCATAGAGTTGATTTCAACTCATAATGAACCTATAGGGCAGAGTAGAACCACCTCATAGGGTTTCAAAAGAGTGGCTTGTAGGTTTGAACTACTAAACTTTTGGTTAGCAACCAAGCTCTTAACCACTGTACCACCTGGGCTCCTTCGGGTTAAAAAAAAAAAAAAATTGGGGGGGGGTTAGTAGTCATTAATTTAAATTAGAGCCAACACATAGTAGTTTTGTGTTGTTATTTGCATGTTTGTTTTTGTTTTATTGTTTTTTGAAGCCATTTTCAGTCATTTTGGAGTCCCAGGAATATGCACTAAGCAAGACTTAACAACAGTCATGGATTTGCCAAGCTATTTTAACTAAACAAGAAAGGGGCAAGGTAGTTGAGGATGTAAGCAAGGGAATTATTATATTGATTTACTATGTAATTATCACTGGGTTTAAGAAATGAGGAAGGCAAAACATTTCATGGGTGAAGGATAAACAAAAACCCAAACCCACTGCTATTGAGTGAATTCTAACTCATAATGACCCTGTAGGACAGAGTAGAACTGCCTCATATAGTTTCCAAGGTCATAAATCTTTATGGAAGCAGGCTGCCAAGTCTTTCTCTTGAAGTGTAGCTGGGGGGTTTGAACCACCAACCTTTCGGTTAGCAGCAGAGCACTTAACCACAGCACCACCAAGTCTCCTTTGGTAAAGGATAGTGAAAAAATATATATTGTCAATGGGTTGAGAAGTTCAGTGCAGTAAAAGATTGTTGGAGTTTGGCATTGGGAGTGAGATATGCTGGTTAGATTGGCAGGCATGAATCTGAGATTATGTTTAGCTGCTCTTGGTAATGAGAAAGTCTAGAATATAGTCATGGAAGTGACTGGGTGGGAGGTAGGAAAAGTTAGGAAAAAGGTCAAGGAATAGGGAGGACAAGATGGGAAGGTGACCTATGCGTTTACTGGTATAACCAACCATAATGGTAGGAGTAATGTGGGGGATACTAACAATCGCACGAGTTAAAATGATGACAAAATGAGCACAAGTACTTTGGAGTGAGTAGGTGAATGCAAGAAGTGAGAGTTCATGTGTGATCTAATCAATTGATGACATAAGATTTAGAACTGAGGAGATGTAGAGAAGAGTGGGAAGAATGGCCTAGGAGCCCTGAGGACTCCTGGCTCCAGGAGAAGTGGCATTAGGGCTCTGGAAGAAAAATAACTGCCACATCATAAAAGACAGTGGCCTTCAAGAGAGAACCAGACTCCTGTCAGGACAAGAAAGGGGAAGATAATGTTGAGGCCACAGATCTTTAGCTAACCAGATTAATTCCTCTTCTGATGCATATTCTTCTACCTGCCTTTTGTTTTTATCTTTCTTCTCTCTCTTTTTTTTTTTTAATTTACTCAGTATTGTTGTGGTTACATTTATGCACAGATGCTTCTTTGAAATGCATCTACTGGAGTCTACTATATGGGAATGGCATTTATTTCAACACAAATTTGAGAGTGCGAGGGAAGTGAGGTGGGGAATCCAGCAACCTTACCTTGTAATTTGTTTTCCCTCAACATTCAATAATGATCTCTTCAGGGAAGAAAACCACACATGTTTCGCAATTAAATTCCACAGCTCACCTCATAGGCCTTTATTTTTAGTGACTTAACTATTTCTTTATTTTTGTTCAGTTGCTTCTACTTAGTAGCTCCAAGCCTGGTTCCAGTTTTTCTGTCTTCCCCACTCTACGTCATATCTGGGCTATCTTTGTTAAGAGTTTTTAGAGCAACTGGCAATCTGTTGGAAATCTGCATATTAGCATTTTTTACTGAAGTTATTTGTCTAGTTTCATTATACATGCATATTTATTTCTATATTTCCTAGTATTACTGTATATGCTTATTTTACCTTTTTTTTCATTTTTTTCTGTACACTTTGAGTTTCAGGGTGGATCTTAGGGAGAGTGGTGGAGAAATCATGCCTGCATAATCGCTCTCTTTTTTTTCTTTTTAATAATTTTTATTGTGCTTTAAGTGAAAGTTTACAACTCAAGTCACTCTCTCACATATAAACTTATATACACCTTACTCCATACTCCCATTTACTCTCCTCCTAATGAGTCAGCCCGCTCCCTCCTTCCAGTCTCTCCTTTCGTGACCGTTTTGCCAGTTTCTAACCCTCTCTACCCTCCCATCTCCATTCCAGACAGGAGATGCCAACACAGTCTCAAGTGTCCACTTGATACAAGTAGCTCACTCCTCATCAGCATCTCTCTCCAACTCATTGTCCAGTCCCTTCCACATCTGATGAGTTGTCTTCGGGAATGGTTCCTGTCCTGGGCCAACAGAAGGTTTGGGGACCATGACCGCCGGAATCCTTCTAGTCTCAGTCAGACCATTGAGTCTGGTCTTTTTATGAGAATTTGGGGTCTGCATCTCACTGTTCTCCTGCTCCCTCAGGGGTTCTCTGTTGTGCTCCCTGTCAGGGCAGTCATCGGTTGTGGCCAGGCACCATCTAGTTCTTCTGGTTACAGGATGATGTAAGTCTCTGGTTCATGTGGCCCTTTCTGTCTCTTGGGCTCATAGTTATCTTGTGACTTTGGTGTTCTTCATTCTCCTTTGATCCAGGTGGATTGAGACCAATTGATGCATCTTAGATGGCCGCTTGTTAGCATTTAAGACCCCAGACACCACACTTCAAAGTGGGATGCAGAATGTTTTCATAATAGAATTATTTTGCCAATTGACTTAAAAGTCCCCTTAAACCATGGTCCCCAAACCCCCGCCCTTGCTCCGCTGACCTTTGAAGCATTCAGTTTATCCTGGAAACTTCTTTGCTTTTGGTCCGGTCCAGTTGAGCTGACCTTCCCTGTATTGAGTATTGCCCTTCCCTTCACCTAAAGTAGTTCTTATCTACTACCTAATCAGTAAATAGTCCTCTCCCACCCTTCCTCCCTCCCCCTTCTCGTAAACACAAAAGAATGTGTCCTTCTCAGTTTAAACTATTTCTCAAGATCTTATAATAGTGGTCTTATACAATATTTGTCTTTTTGTACCTGACTGATTTCACTCAGCGTTTTGGATAATGCCTTCCAGGTTCCTCCATGTTATGAAGTGTTTAACAGATTCATCACTGTTCTTTATCGATGCATAGTATTCCATTGTGTGAATATACCATAACTTATTTATCCATTCATCCATTGATGGACACCTTGGTTGCTTCCAGCTTTTTGCTATTGTAAACAGAGCTGCAATAAACATGGGTGTGCATATATCTGTTCGTGTAAAGGCTCTTATTTCTCTAGGATATATTCTGAGGAGTGGGATTTCTGGGTTGTATGGTAGTTATAACTTTTTAAAGAAACGCCAGATAGATTTCCAAAGCGGTTGTACCATTTTACATTCCCATCAGCAGTGTATAAGAGTTCCAATCTCTCCGCAGCCTCTCCAACATTTATTATTTTGTGTTTTTTGGATTAATGCCAGCCTTGTTGGAGTGAGATGGAATCTCACCGTAGTTTTAATTTGCATTTCTCTAATGGCTAATGATTGAGAGCATTTTCTCATGTATCTGCTGGCCGCCTGAATATCTTCTTTAGTGAAGTGCGTGTTCATATCCTTTGCCCACTACTTGATTGGGTTGTTTGTCTTTTTGTGGTTGAGTTTTGACAGAATCATATAGATTTTAGAGATCAGGCGCTGGTCGGAGATGTCATAGCTGAAAATTCTTTCCCAATCTGTAGGTGGTCTTTTTACTCTTTTGGTGAAGTCTTTAGATGAGCATAGGTGTTTGATTTTTAGGAGCTCCCAGTTATCTGGTTTCTCTTCGTCATTTTTGGTAATGTTTTGTATTCTGTTTATGCCTTGTATTAGGGCTTCTAAGGTTGTCCCTATTTTTTCTTCCATGATCTTTATCGTTTTAGTCTTTATGTTTAGGTCTTTGATCCACTTGGAGTTAGTTTTTGTGCATGGTGTGAGGTATGAGTCCTGTTTCATTTTTTTTGCAAATGGATATCCAATTATGCCAGCACCATTTGTTAAAAAGACTATCTTTTCCCCACTTAACTGACACTGGGCCTTTGTCAAATATCAGCTGCTCATATGTGGATGGATTTATATCTGGGTTCTCAATTCTGTTCCATCGGTCTATGTGCCTGTTGTTGTACCAGTACCAGGCTGTTTTGACTACTGTGGCTGTATAATATGTTCTAAAGTCAGGTAGAGTGAGGCCTCCCACTTTCGTCTTCTTTTTCAGTAATGCTTTCCTTATCTGGGGCTTCTTTCCCTTCCATATGAAATTGGTGATTTGTTTCTCTATCCCCTTAAAATATGACATTGGAATTTGGATCGGAAGTGCGTTATATGTATAAATGGCTTTTGGTAGAATAGACATTTTTACTATGTTAAATCTTCCTATCCATGAGCAAGGTAAGTTTTTCCACTTAGGCAGGTCCCTTTTAGTTTCTTGCACTAGTACTTTGTAGTTTTCTTTGTATAGATCTTTTACATCTTTGGTAAGATTTATTTCTAAGTATCTTATCTTCTTGGGGGCTACTGTGAATGGTATTGATTCGGTGATTTCCTCTTCAATGTTCTTTTTGTTGATGTAGAGGAATCCAAGTGATTTTTGTATGTTTATCTTGTAACCTGAGACTCTGCCCAACTCTTCTATTAGTTTCAGTAGTTTTCTGGAGGATTCCTTAGGGTTTTCTGTGTATAAGATCATGTCATCTGCAAAAGGAGATAATTTTACTTCTTCCTTGCCAATCCGCATGCCCTTTATTTTTTTGTCTAGCCTAATTGCTCTGGCTAGGACCTCTAGCACAATGTTGAATAAGAGCGATGTCTGGTTCCCATTCTCAAGGGAAATGCTTTCAGGCTCTCTCCATTTAGAATGATGTTGGCTATTGGCTTTGTATAAAATAAGTAGTATTAAAATTTTTTTTTTTTTTTTTATAGATGCCCTTTATTATGTTGAGGAATTTTCCTTCAATTCCTATTTTGCTGAGAGTTTTCATCATGAATGGGTGTTGGACTTTGTCAAATGCCTTTTCTGCATCAATTGATAAGATCATGTGGTTTTTGTCTTTTGTTTTATGTATATGGTGGATTACATTAATGGTTTTTCTAATATTAAACCAGCCTTGCATAAAGCATACCTGGTATAAATCCCACTTGGTCGTGGTGGATTATTTTTTTTATATGTTGTTGAATTCTATTGGCTGGAATTTTGTTGAGGATTTTTGCTTCTATGTTCATGAGGGATATAAGTCTATCATTTTCTTTTTTTTGTGGTGTCTTTACCTGGTTTTGGTATCAGAGATATGGTGGCTTCAAAGAATAAGTTAGGTAGTATTCCGTCATTTTCTATGCTTTGAAATACCTTTAGTAGTTTAGTAATGGTGTTAACTCTTCTCTGAAAGTTTGGTAGAACTCTACAGTTAAGCCGTCCGGGCTAGGGCTTTTTTTTGTTGGAAGTTTTTTTGATTACCTTTTCAATCTCTTTTTTTGTTATGGGTCTATTTAGTTGTTCTACTTCTGATTGTGTTAGTTTAGGTAGGTAGTGTTTTTCTAGGAATTCATCCATTTCTTCTAGGCTTGCAAATTTGTTCGAGTACAATTTTTCATAATAATCTGATATGATTCTTTTAATTTCAGTTGAGTCTCTTGTAATGTGGCCCATCTCGTTTCTTATTTGGGTTACTTGTTTCCTTTCCTGTACTCCTTTAGTCAGTCTGGCCAATGGTTTATCAATTTTGTTAATTTTTTCAAAGAACCAGCTTTTGACTTTGTTAATTCTTTCAATTGTTTTTCTGTTCTCTAATTAAAAAAAAAAAACTAATTTTATTATTATTATTTTTCCTTCTGGTGCCTGATGGGTTCTTTTGTCGCTCGCTTTCTATCTGTTCAAGTCGTAGGGACAGTTCTCTGATTTTGGCTCTTTCTTCTTTATGTATGTGTGCATTTATGGATATAAATTGACCTCTGAGCACTGCTTTTGCTGTGTCCCAGAGGTTTTGATAGGAAGTGTTTTCATTCTCATTGCATTCTATGAATTTCTTTATTCTCTCCTTAATGCCTTCTATAACCCAGTCTTTTTCGAGTGGAGTATTGTTCAGTTTCCAAGTATTTGATTTCTTTTCCCTGATTTTTCTGTTACTGATTTCCACTTTTATGGCCTTGTGGTCAGAAGATGCTTTGTAATATTTCGTTGTTTTGGATTCTGCAAAGGTTTGTTTTATGACCTAATATGTGATCTATTCTAGAGAATGTTCCATGTGCACTAGAAAAAAACATATACTTTGCAGCTGTTGGGTGGAGTGTTCTGTATAAGTCTATGAGGTCAAGTTGGTTGATTGTAGCAATTAGATCTTCCGTGTCTCTATTGAGCTTCTTACTGGAAGTCTTATCCTTCTCCGAAAGTGGTGTGTTGAAGTCTCCTATTATAATTGTGGAGGTGTCTATCTCACTTTTCAGTTCTGTTAAAGTTTGTTTTATACATCTTGCAGCCCTGTCATTGGGTGCTTCAAATATTTAATATGGTTGTATCTTCCTGGTCAATTGTCCCTTTAATCATTATGTAGTGTCCTTCTTTATCCTTTCTGGTGGATTTAACTTTAAAGTCTATTTTGTCAGAAATTAATATTGCTACTCCTGCTCTTTTTTTTTCTTTATTGTACTTTAGGTGAAGGTTTACGGAAAAAACTAGTTTCTCATCAAACAGTCAGTACACACATTGTCCTATGACATTGGTTAGCAACCCCACGACATGTCGACACTCTCCCTTCTCAACCCTGGGTTCCCTATTGCCAGTTTTCCTGTTCCCACCTGTGCCCCTCTTGTGTTGTTTTGTTCCATGGGCCTGTTCAATCTTTGACTGAAGGGTGAACCTCAGGAGCGACCTCATTACTGAGCTGAAAGGATGCCCGGGGGCCATACTCTCAGGGTTTCTCCAGCCTCTGTCGGGCCAGCAAATCTCATCTTTCTTTTTGAGTTAGAATTTTGTTCTACATTTTTCTCCAGCTCTGTCTGGGACCCTCTATTGTGATCTCTGTCAGAGCAGTCAGTGGTGGTAGCCAGGCACCATCTCATTGTACTGGACTCAGTCTGGTGGAGGCTGTGGTAGATGTGGTCCATTAGTCCTTTTGGACTAATCTTTCCCTTGTATCTTTAGTTTTCTTCATTCTTCCCTGTTCTCGAATACTCCTGCTCTTTTTTGATTGTTGTTTGCTTGATAAATTTTTTGCATCCTTTGAGTTTTAGTTTGTTTGTGTCTCTAAGTCTAAGGTGTGTCTCTTGTAGGCAGCATATAGTCTGAGACTCTCTGTCTCTTTATTGGTGTGTTTAGTCCATTTATATTCAGCGTAATTATAGATAAGTATGAGTTTACTGCTGTCATTTTGATGCCTTTTTGTGTGTGTTGTTGACAATTTCATTTTTCCACTTACTTTTTTGTGCTGAGACTTTTTTTTTGTAAATTGTGTGTTCCTCATTTTCATAGTAGCTGAATTTGTGTTTGCTGAGTCGTTATGTTTTTCTTGGTTTTTATTTTGAATTATGGAATTGTTAGGCCCCTTTGTGGTTACTTTAATATTTACCCCTACTTTTCTAAGTAAAAACCTAACTTGTATCGTCCTATATCGTCTCGTTTTCCTCTCCATATGGAAGATCTATGCCTCCTGTATTTAGTCCCTCTTTTTGATTATTGTGATCTTTTACATAATGACTTCAATGATTCCCTGTCTTGCGCTCCCCCGTCACTCAGGTCAACTCTTTAGATCTGTGTTTGATGGTCAGAGTTCTTAGATTGTCATGTATGTGATCAATTCAGTTGTTTTTCCAAGTCTTTGTTGCAAGAGGGAACCACGGTAGCTTCTATCCAGTCAGCCATCTTGGCCCCCTGCATACTCTCTTATTGGAAGTAACAAAGAAAAACATTATTTGAGCAAGACAATGATAGTTATATACAAAGCTCAGACTCTTAGGACTGAGAGACAATTATATGACTAGAGGAATCTAAAGGCTCCTGGGTGGGGCAAATGGTTTGTGCTTGACTACTAACTGAATGGTAGGTGATTATAATTCACCCAGTGGCACCGTGAAAGAAAGGCCTGGGATCAACTTCCATAAGATCACAGCCAAGAAAACACTATGGAGCACAATTCTACTCTGAAATACATGGAGTCTTCATGAGTTGAATCAACTCAACAGCAACATGTTTTAGAGACATCTAAGGTCCCTATAAGTCAGAGTCAACTTGGTGGCAACTAACAACAACAACAGAGATGTCTGGAGGCTTATCTGGAGTTGGATGGTTCAAGATGGTCTCACTCATGTGTCTGGAGGTTGGTTCTGCCTATTGGCAAGGCCTCTGTCCATGTGTCTTCTCATCATTCAATAGTCTAGCCCATGCTTCCTTACGTAGTGAAGGAAGTATTTCGAGAGGGTAAAGGCAAAAAGTTCACCAAGGCTCAAAGGCTCACCCCATGTCAGTTCTAGCACATTCTACTAGCCAAAATAAGTCAAAGGCCTACCCAGATTAAGGGCAAGGAAATATAATCCACCTTTTGAGGTAACCATATTTTTCAGTTGGCCATACTCTTTACTATTTGTTGCTAGTGATGTTACTGTTTCCAGTTGTATCACATTTCCTCACCCATGATCCTTAGTGGATTTACTAGTTTATTCCTTAAAGCAGTGGCGTGCAACCTTGTCTACTAGAATGAGCTGGGGAGATTTTCAAGTACGGGTGCCAGAGAATCTGATTTTATTTTTCTGGGTGGACCTGGGAAAGCCTGGTGGCATAATGGTTAAGTACTATGGCTGCTAACCAAAAGGTTTGCAGTTCGAATCCACCAGGCACTCTTTGGAAACTCTACGGGGCAGTTCTACTCTGTCTTATAGGGTTGCTATGAGTCAGAATTGACTCAAAAGCAATGAGTTGGTTTTGGAGGGTGGACCTGGGCATGGGATTTTTAAAAGATCTTCAAATGGATAGTCAGGGTAGAGAGCTGTTTTAAAGGAGGGCCTGCTAATTTTAGAATATTATTATTCTCCCACAAATCAGAACCAAAGATAAAACAGGCTACTTGCCATTGGTATTGTCACTTTTCTTCACAGGTAGCTGGAAGTCAATATGTCTATGAGGAAATTTATCAGTAAGTCTTCCACTGCAGAATCCCATACCTGGTCTTTTCCATATTGGGTGACTTATCATTTTGAGTCAATGAGACAGTGAAGAAATATCATCACTCAAAGATTTTTGCTTTGGGACTTTATATCTTTACATCTACATCTATGCCTATCTCTCTATAAATACAAATGTAAATGTATCTATATGCATATATATACACATACATACACATATGGATGGATGGATGGATGGATGGATGGATGGATGGATGGATGGATGGATGGATGGATGGATGGAGAGAGACAGAGAGAGAAACAGCAGAAATTTGGCCACCCTGTGACTTCTCTAAGACAGTATTTCTACTTTTTAGGCTGCACAATCATTTATATAATTGAACTCAATCTTAGCATATGAACTAAAGGATCAACCAGTCTCTTCATCTACTGCTTGCTGTTGAGGTGATTCTGACTCATGGCTACCCCTTACAGGTCAAAGTAGGACTGTACTCCATAGGGTTTTCAATGGTCAATTTTTAAGTTGATTACCAGGCCTTTTTTCCATGCCTCTGGGTGGACTTGAACCTCCAACCTTTCAGTTAACAGCAAAGTTTTTTAACTGTTTGCACCACCCAGAAACTCCGTCTTTTTCTGAGCCTTTTCTGGAATGGTTTTGCTCCCTTTCTTTGGCCATAGAGGAAGAAAATTTCTTTTTGGTTGAACTCAGAATTATCATTGGTTGGCTGTAATAGAGGTCAAAATTTCCATATGGTCACCTGAACTTCCCTCAGTTCATTCTGTCTCAGAAACTGTCCTAAATGTAGGCATACAGTCCAGGCAAAGTTGTTGGCCTTGTTCCAATCTCTGGATTTTCATTGCTGTTCTTACCTGATGTTTTTCAGAAATTTTTCTAAATAGAAGCCACAGGAGACAGATCCCATTGCCCTGTGTTCTCTCCATCCTCCATTTATCCCATATCTGCTAATGCTGTTCACATTTATCTTCATTCTCAGACAGTCACATCTGCAGCTTCCCAGATTTCCTGTTGAGTCATAATGCCCTGAAGTTCATATTTACCAGGTGTGTTTTTATCTAGTTCACCCCCAACTATTCCTAGCAGAGCTGGAAGACACACCTGTGAAGCAAAGAGATAAAGCATGTTCTTCAATGCAACTTATAAGTTTATGCTCATTCCTTTATGGACACACCTTCTAAATCTAGAACTTAATCTCTACCTATCCTTTATATCAATCAATGTAAATTATATAATCTGCTAAATTTCCATTTCCTCCCAAGTTTATTCTCATTCTTTTATGGCCACACCTTTTAAATCTAGAACTTAATCCCCATGTACCCCTTTTATCAGTCAATGAAAATTATATCATCTGTTGAATTTCCATTTCCCCCCAGGATACTAAGTTTAGAGCTAATTAAATACTCAACCATAATGAGCATACCAACCAAGGAGGCTGCTCTGTTTGCTTTTTCTTCCTTCTTTAATTCCTTTCAGTTTTTAACTTCTAATTTTATTTTAGGTTTATTGTAAATCACTTCCAATCCAGTTAGAGAGTATGCAGGCTACAGTTACGAACAGAATTTTAAAATAGATTTTGGAGAGGAGAATTTCCATGTAAGACCTTTTCTGAAGCTGCAATTTGGAGTCTTATAATGAATATCAACAGATCTATGATAATTCAGGAACTTGGCCATTTGTTGCACTATCTGGAGATACTATGGGACCACAGAGTCAGTAAGTTAGGAACCTTCTGTTTACCACACCTTGTCCTTTAACCAGCAGTTCCTTACTCACTACATCAGTTAGTGCCACAAACACTATCCCAGTGACTCTGAAAAATCTCAGAGTTTAAGATCACCCATAAGAATTTGATCAAACATTTTCATATTCTTTCTTAGTAAGGTGTAGGCTCTAAGAATGAAGAAGCAGTAATAAGGAAGCAACAACACATTTCAGCACCTATTATGTGCAAGGCATTGCTTTTTTTTTTTATTGCATATATGGTATATCTAATTTTCCAGACACCTGAAGAATCTGGCATATAGATCTATGAAGTTGAGCCTCACAAAGCTTAACCTACTAAGCCCAAATCCCATAGCTGGAAAGAGGCAAAAGGAGATTTGAATCAGGTGGACGGAAACAAGGTCCAGGTTCTTCCTACTCTAGCAAACCATCTTATCACCTCTCCCTCACCTGTAAACATATAACTTATTATATATATATATTTTTTTGTACAAATAACTATGTACTACCCTGTGACTGCTTTTGTATTTTAACTTTTCAAGAAAGTATACTTTTATTAACTAGTAGATTGTACCGCGTGGAAGATGGAAATTTGTATTATATTTTTCTTTATCTTTGATGGCATGTACGAACTTCTGGTCAAACGGCGAGTGCAACATTCACGTTATAGAATAAACAGATAAAAATGTTAGGGGGTGTGTGCCTTCCCCTGCAAAATTGTTACGCTTCCTAGTCTGGTTCTGCTCAGAAAGTATAAAACTTGCCTTTCTGTCCTGAAGTATCACCAACTAGTTCTGCTAATTGGATAGTCTAGCTCACTAGCTTCTGGGAGGATTTTTTTCCAATAAGACCAGAATATCAGGATGTGGTAAAATTGCTCATCTGTGCTATTGTGTTTACCGATGAATTCCAAGGGCATGGATTATAATAAGTGTTGACATAAGCCATATGAACGAGGGTTTCCTGGCTAGTTTACTGTTGCCCTCCACCAGAGCCCAGCTAATGGAAAAAGATTAGATTTTACGCCTCCAAAGGCATTTCTTGAGCTGTGTCATCTGTCCGATCTCATAGCCTGCTGCCTTTCTAAGCCCCAGAGAAGCAGTGGGGTTCTTCAAGGTCCTGGAGAAGTATTGAATCATGCTTCAGAAAGAACAACAGAGGAAGGAGGAGCTCTTGTTTTATTACATATATTTGTTTATAGCAGTCTACGGGACGCCGCCTTTAACTGAGAATGTTGCCTATTCCGAACTTGGAGATCAAAGTGGGGAAAGCAAGATAAAACAGCTTCTTAAGATTCAGAGTCACTGGCTAGATGTGTTTTGTTTTCATGAAATAGCAACTACACCTTGATGAATGTTTCTTTTAGTGTCTTCACATCTTTTCAGGAGCCCTGTTTTATTACTTAGGAGTGAGAGCAAATCTTTTTTTTTTTTTTTCCTGGCAAATTTGAAGCTGAATTACCCCGAGACAACAGCCTTTCGTCTGTGTTCGGAAAAAGAAACAACCGTTCCCTGCAGTTGTCCTGTGCTGTTCTCTGGCAATGCAGGAAATTTATGATGGCTCCTACGCAAGAGAGTTCACAGGTCACTTTCTTTTCAGCACAAAAGGAACAGCTAATCCACACAGCATCCTTGTGCTGATTAGACAGTCTAGATGGACTAAGCTCTGTGGTGAGAAATTGAGTTTTATGTATAAGGACGGCTCTTGAGGGGAAAGAAGAACATCTGCAGGGAAAAAGTAGGTTCAAACTGGCTGGATTTAATTTCCTGGTTTGCTATCAGATCCTCATGAGTATGAATGAAGTCATCTATAATTGAAGAGCTCCAAAAACACTTTAGTTCTTTTCTTCAAACAGAGAAAGACAGCTGCCCCTGTGTTTCTCGAGATGCCACATGAATACTAGAAATAGGGGTGTTTCTATAATACATTTTTTTTTTTAACAATTTAGCTCCATTCTCAAAGTGACATGATTAAATAATACTGACCCAGTCCTTTCTGTATGTAAGACACACATATCAAGGTATAATTTAGACCTTGCTTTTATGGAGGTAACAATCTATCCTGAGTTTATTAGGTTCCTAAGGCTGCAGTAACAAACCAACCCCAAACTGGGTGTTTTATAGCAGTGGTGTCACTAGAATTGGTGTCGTCCAGTGCAATAACTCACGGTGTCATAACCCCCGCGGACCTCCTCCCATACCAGACCATGCAGAATCCTTAGCAATGTTTTTTATACTACTGCTGTAGCCAAAACATCAGAAAATTTGACAAAATCAGCAATTATAAAAAACACCAGCAGCAATGAAAACAACAGTGATATTTGTAGCTCAGGTAGATGAAATCACATGATTAGAAGTGTCATTGTAATTCAATAATAATGGTCACTCTGACTGGAGGGATTAGAAGGTTCAAAGAGTAAATTAACATAGAGTTTTAGCCTTGTAGGTGGAAGCTTGGCTTACGAAAAATGTTTTTGTTGTTATAACTAACTACAGCCCTGTTCCAAACCAAACCCATTACCACTGAGTCAATTCCAACTCATAGTGACCCTGTAAGACAAAGTAGAACTGCCTGATAGTGTTTCCAAAGAGTGGCTGGCGGATTCGAATTGCCGATCTATTGGCTAGCAGCTGAGCTTTAACCACTGCACCACTAGGGCTTCATGATGAACTACAGGGATACCAAAAAAACCCCAAACCCACTGCCTTTGAGTTGATTCTGACTCATAGTGACCCTATAGGACAGAGTAGAATTGCCATATAGGGTTTCCCATCTTTAGGAGGCAGACTGCCACATCTTTCTCCCATGGAGAGGCTGGACTATTTTTTATAAAGCAATAACAAATTTCTGCTGAAACACTGCACAAAAATTTTATAGACAGTCATTTTGGTGTCACCCCTTCTGACAGTGTCACCCAGTATGTTCCTCCCCCTCCCCCGTACCCCTCTAGTGACACCACTGTTTTATAGAAATTTGTTCTTTCACAGTTCTGGAGGCCAGAAGTTCAAAATCAAGATGTTGGCGGAAACTCTAGGGGAGAACCTCTTCCTTTCCTCTTCCAAGTTCTGGTAGCTGTCAGCATTCCCTGGGCTTGTGGCTGCATCACTCCAGTCTCTGCCTCCTCGGTCACATGGCCTTCTCCTATTTTCTTTGTGTCTCTCTTCTGTGTGTCTCTTATAAGAACATGTGTTATTGGATTTAGGGCCTACTCAGATAATCCAAGATAATTTCATCTTGAAATCCTTAATTTTATTTGCAAAGACCCTTTTTTCAAATAAAGTCACAGTCACAGTTTCCAGGGATTAGAACATATGTATATCTTTCCGGGTTTGTGATTAAACCCACTGCAATGACAATGTGCCAATAAGATTGACTAGAATGTGGCAGTGAGTGTTCCCCTGGTGGATGACTTTTCTGCTTACTGCCTTGGATGAGGACTACAAAATTGGAATGGATCTGCAATAATGTAGATTGTAAGCCAGGTACCAAGTGTAGGGGATGAGCTGGCTTGAGCACATGCCTACAGAACACTGTAGAGGCAAGACAGATACATGAAGAGAGGAGTAAGGAGGAATTCCAGGTAATTACTTCCCCTGACTTGTCTGTGGGAGAAGAAAAGTATTATAACAGGGAGAGCTGAGTATGTGGTAGACAAAAGAGCTGTTTCAGGAATGGAATTCCACTTACAAATGCACAGAAAATACTATCTCAAATCTCTCTTAGAGTTGAATGCCTTTAATGATAAGGACCAGTGACACTGAAATTTTCCACATTTTTCTTGAGGAAACTCTTTTCAAATCTTTTTAAGCAAGTTAAAATATGGCCATAAAATGTGGCAGACCTTCATGTATTTGGATTCTAAGGTTCAATAGCACCCACTGCAAGTACCACCCATACCAGCATTCCTATGGAGTTTGCTCAGCTACCAGGTGAGGAGGAAGATGTGGAAAGACAGGGTTGAATGCCAAGGAAATAGTGGAAACACTTTTCCTAAGGGAATTAGATGATATCTTGCCTTGTAATTCCCTGAAGCTTTGTTCAGGCCTTTGCCTACAGAAAACAAAACGTCCTTCTGTTCTGCACATGTTCTCTACTGAGTGCTTGGACTCAACTTGAGACTCTCTCTGGGCGGGCTGCTTTTAACACCTCCAGTCTTCATGGTACTCGAACCTGCTGGTAGCCTCTCATTGGATTTATTGAATTTTTTATTATTTGTCCCCCACGGCACAAGGAGGGAACCCTGGCTATATATAGTCACTGCTGAATCCCCAGTAACCAGGGTAGAGTTTGACACACAAATATGCATTTGATAACTAAACGATGGTTCCACAGGTCTTGGGCAGCAAGCTCAGAAGCCCTTCCTATGTCATTGCTTAAAATTACAGACAATGTAAGAGGAATAAGTTGAATTTGTAAATGTTAATTTAAAAATAGTCTGAATATATACATAATGTATATATATGTATGTATTTTCTTCATCTATGAATATTACCTATATAAAAGAGAAGATGAAATGTGGAAAGGTATCTTCCACCCATTGCATTTACTATGGATTTTCCTTCTTCTTGTTGTAATTGTTGTTGTTTCTGAAAACTAGTGCCAGAAAATTGAAGAGTTGAGCCAACGCCTAAGTTATAGAAAGCTAGCAGAAGGAACTGAGGTGTGAAGTTGCAATGGAAATTCCACATTTCTGCTGTGGGTAGGACAGTGCTGGGAGAGGTGGAACACCAGCTGGAGACATGAAACAGAAATACATGGGCGGTAGCCCGCTTCTGAAGAGTGTCTCCTAGCATACTTTTTCTCTCAAAATGGGAAAAAGCAGACTTGTCAAAAAGGGATTTGGTTTTGTTAAAATAAATAGCACCCTCTCCACTCAATTATCAGATTGGCAGGACTCATATCCCATGACACACTCCATGTTAAAATACTTTGGGGTATCTCAAAAATATTTAATTGGTGGGCTAAAGTCCAAGTGCTTCTGTATAGCCAGTCTCCCTGGTGCCAGCAAAGAACCCATTTGCCAACTCAGGGATTATGCCAAATATCATTCGATATTAAAAAATCAGTCCAGGGCAAAAACATACAGATGTCTGTCTCCACAGCTAATATTTCATCAAATCTTCTTGGTTACAGCGAGGAGGTCTTGGCATATATGTTACCCAAAGTCATCTCTAGTTCCCATAGGCTGGGCTGAAGCTGGGCTTCTAGCATCCCTGCTGTATGAATTTAGATGTTGGTGTTTCAGTGGCAGAATTTGCTGCTTCCATAAGGGAGGCCCAGGTTTGATTCCTGGCCAATGTGTACACGCCACCCGTCTTTCGGTGGAGGCTTGTATGTTGCTGTGTTGCAGAGCAAGTTTCAGTAGCACTTCCAGATTAAGATGGACTGGGAAGAAAAGCCTGGCATTCCACTTCTGAAAATCAGCCAATGAAAACCCTATGGATCACAAGAGTCTAATCTGCAGTGGATCATGAGGGTGGGACAGAACTGGGCAGTATTTCATTCCATTGTTTATGGGGTCATCAGGAGGCAAGGGGTGACTTGATGGCAGCCAACAACAACGGTGATGAAAAAACCAAGACTATATTCAGGGAGTCACTTGAATGGAGGCTCTATGTCTCTCTTGGAAATATTAGCAGGGAAGTTCTGCTCCTTCAGGCATCTACAACAGTGTCTGTGAGCTGGAGAGGTGTATGTTTTAAGCGGGGTGGTGAGTTGGGCAGTGGAGCTGAGACATGGAGAGAGGACACAACCGAATCTTGAAGACAAATGGAATTGTGAGGCCCCTAAGGGAACTCATGCTAAGGATGGTGAGTTAGTGGAGAGCTGGACTCAGCAGTGGAGACTGAGTATTCCATCAAGTTATACTGGTGCTTGTGAGAATCCACAGGAGAAAGTGGCCTTGGATAAAGAACAGCCCCACTAAACTGTGAAACACTGAGGTCCAAGCAGGATAACAGAATCAAAGAGGGAAGGAGGATTTCCTGAATCTGTTCACAGAAGAAAGAGGTATTATCAGCTGTAGGCAGAGCCATGTCACTGGTGGAGGTTGATTAACAGTCAATGGGTTGTTTCAGAGCAGTAATGTGGGAATGTGAGAAGCAGCTCAAGTAAGTAAAAATTGTGAGACAAGGCTATTTCTATGAACATTTATAAGATACTCTCTGGGGTCCACAGTACTTGTGGAAAGGAAGTTAATATTCCACCATAATTTAAACAGGGATATACCAGTTAGCAAAATGTTGACTGTATGTATCTGGTGGTGCAGTGATTAAGAGCTCAGCTGCTAACCAAAAGGTCGGCAGTTTGAATCCACCAGCTGCTCCTTGGAAACCCTATGGGGCAGTTCTACTGTGTCCTATAGGGCCGCAATGAGTCAGAATCGACTCCATGACGGTAGGTTTGGTTTTGGTTTGGTATATTAATGTAAACTCATATATAGCTATAGTCTGGTGAACTTCAGATTACTTATTAAACCTATTTAATATACATTTTAAAATAATGACCTCAACTTTGAATAGAAAAATATATATCAACATCTTTAAATGGTAACTGGTCTTTGGCATTTTTTAATTAGCTTAGTTACTCTAGCAATTGTTTCTATAGTGGTTTTTATCCATCTCAGATGTTTTTGGATTCCTTATTTTGTGAATTGTTTAGGAATGGAGAAATTGGAAATGCAAATTTAAGAAAAAAACAAAACAAAACTTCACCCGAAGAGTTTCAGGCAATGAAGCTATTTGAAAAGCCACGACATAACATGTGGAAAAAATAGTGAAGAGAAAAACATATTAAGTGTTCTTAAACCTAATGTAGTTTTGCATTGTATTCATTGTCTTTAAATTTGCTTACCTCAAAGAAGAGTCTTTAACTAATTTTATTTATTTATGTGTTATTAAAAATAAGCACAGATTTTATGTCCAAAATAAAATTTACCACTATATTTAGCTTGATGTCATCCTTTGATTAACTGCAAAGAATCTGAACATAAATCATTGGAAGTTTCATTCCCCGGGGAAAGTGAAACTCTTGCTGCTCTGAATTTCTCATCACTGGTCATGCTTAAGATGGGTGAACGATAGACACCATCTGAAATGAACACCAAGAATCATGCAGCCCAGTATAAAAAGTCTTTGCTGTTTTGAAAAGTAAAATTATACTGTGGTATATTTACAACTCTGTGAATATACTAAAAACCATTCAATTTTATAATTTAAACGGGTGAATTTTATGGTATGTGGATTATATCTCAATTAAGCTGTTTTTTAGAAAAGAAATACTTAGAAATCCTACTTTAAAATTTGTCAATGCTCTTAAAGATTAACAGGGCATCTAGGCATGAAAAATGAAGTTGTTTTGAATTACTGGCCATTAAATTTTTTAAAAAGTAAAGCTAATATTAACTTAATGGGAATTTATGTAGCATCAGGATAGCTATTTAAAGACGCTTAGAGAAGGAATAGGCTTTACATTTCCTTGGTAACTCTAATGCAACCTCTACTTTTTGGGTTACTGGTCCTACAATGTTAAATTAAAAAAAAAAAAAAAAAAACAGTGACTGCTTTACCAGAGAATTCAAAAGCTACATATACCTAGAATCAAATTATATATGCTAAACTCATTTAAAAGCCACTGGTCTCACACTGAACATGTTAGGTCTTTGACATTTTTAAATTAGTTTAGTTACTTTATCAATTGTTTCTATAGTGGCTTTATCCATCTAAGATATTTTTATATTCCTTATTTTGTGAATTTTGGGGGAGTGGGGAAAATGGAGACCTCAGAGAAAGAGTACCAACATACCTATTAAACTGGGGGAAAAAAACTGACAATATCAAATGCTAGCAATGACGTAAAGCAACTAAAACATACGTTGTAAAAATGGCTGCCATCTTACCAGTTCTGACAACCTTCCCATGGCACTCTGTACTTCTCTGCTGAGTTCAATAATTCGTTGCAATGGCCACACAAAACTCATAGGCCATACTACCAATTAGGAGGTTTATCAGGTTCAGGGATGCTCAGGATACAGTTCTTCCATCAGGACAGCCTCTCCCCAGCTGTGCCCGCAGGAACACCTCTCTGTGGCCTTTCAGCCTCTGCTCTGCTGGGCCAAGTGTTACAAAGCTCTTTTAGCTCTGCTAAGTACTCCCAAGGCACCCACTCCTCCGGTAAGACTTGGACCAAAGGTGCTCAGCTCTAGCCCCCATGGATCAACAAACCTAGCTCCACCAAGCACCCAGAGGCACCCTACTCCACCAACAATCGGCAAGCCTCCTGCCTGAAGGCACTCAGCAGTCTTGCTCCATGGCCTAGGGAGCTTACTACCCTGTCTCTTGCTGGTCTCCTGCCAGTCTCCTGGTCCTGCTGTCTCTGCTGCCGTTTCTCTGCAGCTGCTTCTCACCTTCTTGCTGTTATCAGCACTACAGCTCTCTTTCTTGGTTTCCTTGTTCTAGGAGCTTGTCAGCACAGGGGTCCTAGGCCTAAAGGACATGCTCTACTCTTGGCATTTCTTCCTTGGTGGTGGTGAGATTCTCTCTTCCTGCCTCTGGGATGGTTCATTTTAAGCCTAGTGGGATGGCAAAACGGACCGGTCCCTTTGTTAGGGCTCCAGATATTTATTTGCATAGTCCTACTCAATCGCCGTGTGTGAGTAAATGAAAAATTTATAAGGATCGACAAAAACCTGGTTCATGTGAGGTGGAGGTTAAAGGTGTCCCAAATATCCAGCTTTTCCAAACTGCTGTGCCACTCCATCATCTTTAATATCAATTACTCCCTCTCCCCTCAGTACTCTCCCTCCTGTTTTTGGGTTCCATAATTCGCTTCAGTGTATCACGAAACTCACAAACCATATAAAGGAAATGGCTTATATGGTTGTGGGGGCTGGCAAGTCCCAAATCTGTAGGTCACTCTAATGCTTCTTCTGACCCATGTGGCATCAGGGGCTTATGGACACAAACTGGCAGTTCAGAACACAGCCTGAGGCTCACAAGGCTGCAGAAGCTGACAAATTATGCCAGATGATAGGCAACCAGCCCATGGGGCTGTGAAGGCCGGTGAATCCCAGAATTGGCAGGTCAGACAGCAGACCTCTATCTCAAGTTCCAAGAACCAGAGGTCAATTGATCAAGAACTGGACATGGGATCCAGATGCAGAGAGGGAGAACCCTGGTAGGTCATCCACACATGTATCTTACATGCAGGACACATCCCAGGGAAGGGCATAACTTGAGTAAGAGTGGGATTAGTCATGCCTCTCCTGCAAGGCTGTAACCCAAGACACATCCTATACCAATCTTGCTTCATCATCATGTAAAGGTTATGACCCAGAACATATAAAATGGAGGAAACCATACAATGTTGGGAATCATGGCCTAGCCAAGTTGACACATAACCCCTACCATCATAGGTTCCATAGCCCTTTTTTGCATAGTGCCACTCAATCATTGTGTGTAAGTCACAAAGACCTTGACTAGAAGGGCCATATTAAGCAATTCATTGCACCGAAGACATTGATGATGAGAATGCAAAATGGTGGTTACACAGTGGGACTGTGATTGTAAAAATGGCATGGAGTAGTGTCTGACCTGCTCTAACCCCACAAGGGGGAAGAAGAATCAAGATCAACAGCCCAAGGCTGATTCCCATGAGGCAGAGATCAGACATGCCTTCTGTCTCTGTCATTCTTACCAATTCTGATACCAACCGTCACTCTCACAGCAATCTGCTTCTCTTTGGGGTTAGATTGTTCGTTGCAATGGCTACATAGAACTCACAGACCACATTCATGATTATGGGGTTTATTAGGGAAGTAACAGTTACAATTCAGGCTCAGGGACACTCAGGATACAGTTCTTCCATCAGGACAGCCTCTTCCCAGCCCTGCTCCTAGGTGCGCCTCTCCCTAGCCCTCATTCTCTGTCCAAAGGCACTCACCTTTCTCTCTACATGGAGAAGGAAACCCACCTCACTGATTTCTGCTTCTAGGTCTCTGTTGTTGAGTCTCTCCTGCTAATCTCTCCTTCCTTGGTGGTGGTGGTCTCCTTCTCTCTGCTGTGGAGTTGGCTGTCTTTTAAGGCAAAACTGACCAATCCCCTTGGTGGACCACAGTTATCTTTTTGCACAGCTCCACCCAATCATCTGGGTGGGAGTCACAAGATCATGGCTCGAAAGGCAATACACAAAAGCAATCGCACCACAGTGATGTATCTGTACCATGGACTAGTACACAGCAATTAAAAGAAGCAAACTACTGATTCACACATAAGAGTGCCTTAATGGTGTTCCTTTCTATCTCTCATCTATTTCCTTTGTAGGTGAACAGAAAATAAACTGACAATTAAACATCAGATTGTTTACACACATTAGACAGTTCTTAAGTTCCACTTGAATTTCCAACCACAGCAACGAAGTTTGAACCATGTGAAATTTCTGATATTCAACTATTTTTGACCTACAAAATGTTGATTTCAGCCCACTAATTATTGGGCACAAAGAGTTTTTAATAGGTTAAGAAGAGATCCCCACCCCAGAAGAGACCAGGAACCTCAAAATAGCTGATCAGGCCAGTGATGAAAAGTTCAGATACAATGACCTCCCAGGGAATGACTTAGTAGACTACAAGGAGCAGGACAAATTTTTAAAGAAAGGCATGCTTGTGAGAGACAATAGTTACAAACTAGCACTAACAGAATAGACAGAGTCATTTCAATAGCTGTTTTAAACAGCGTACAACTCAAGGCGAGCTTGCACCTTCCATGGGTCGGTCAAGCCTTTCATAGGAGTTGGGGGAAGAAGGATTTGATGAACAAGAATAGTGAATAATGAGTGTGCCTACCCTTCTCTGTAAGGATTGCAGAAAAATTAATGGGGCCAGAACTCCCCTCTCCCCCTCCTCCCATTATTTTGTTAGTTGCTGTGGAACAGTCTCCAACTCATGGTGACCTTATGTATGACAGAACGAAATGTTGCCCAGTGTGTTTCAGTTGGGATAATATGCTCCTTCAGCCTTCACGAGGTATTCACAAAATATCCCATCTTTCTCCTCCTTCCCACTTCAAATCCCAATGGCTTCTGAGGCCAAACGCATTTAATTTAACAAAAACTAAAAAGCTACTTGCTGTGGGAGAAGAAGATACAATCAGTATTACTTTTACTATTCATGGAACTTCCGTGGTATACGATTGGATGACATACTTTGACTACCTTCTGAAACTTCTTCTTTCTACCAAGATATTTGTAAAGCACTGTGCAAAAGCCCAATCAAATAGATCTCCCAACCCTCTAGTTTGAAAAAGGTTTATGGAAATACGGCCTTTTCAAATATTAAATGGTCATGCCTATTATAATATGGCTTCTGTATTCAATGTACCTCACTTTTCAAGGAATTAAAAGTGTAGGAACTATTACAAGAATTCTGCTCTTTTGGTAAACTTAAGAAATATCATGGATAAGAACCAAGTCATGAGCCATAGTAGAAGTGGGCAATTTTATCCCATTTAAGTAGATGATGCTAATTTGGACTTACAAACAATGGACCTGGCATCAGCCTTTTAGAGCCTCAATATTTCTAAGAGATTGGTATTACTGAAATTGATGCAATACCCAGACCCCTTTTTGAATCAGCTTCCTGCATGAGGGTCATTCCTAGAAGCCATTATCACTGTGGAAGTGATCTAGTATGAGTAACCAACAACAATTAATAAATGTCAGTTAAATAGGGTATTCTTTTCTTTCAGCAATCATAAGCAGAGATCCCAAGAGAGCCTTGCGGTAAACCTGATTTTGATTATATCACGTGGCTCCTCTCCATTAATTAGAGAAACTCATGAAGCATGCACTTGTTTGCTGCTGGCAGCCAACACCTGGACCTTTCAGTTTACAACTTTCCAAGTGGTAATCCGTTTCATAAAGCAAGACCTTTCACCAAGAATAATCAAGACAAATTGCTGTGGAAATTAAAAACAAAACAAAAACATTGTCTCTAAAGGGCCTTATTCAAGAGATTTTGAACATGAAGCCTGATTCAATAAGGATAGGCTAGGTTATGCTGCAACAAAACCAACCCCAAACTTTCAGTTGCTTGGTAGAATGCAGCTTATTTCACTTATTTAAAGTCTACCACGCATCAGGACCACTCTCCTTTCAGGTGCCTAATCCAGCAGACCCTTCATGTCAATCTCTGCTTTTATGGTTATTGGTGCAGGGCAAGAGAGAACTCAGGAGCCAAGCACTGGCAGGAGTCATGCAGAGTGTTGCCATTCATATTTCATTGGCCAAAGGACTCACTTCAGGTGATAGGAAAGTAAGATCCTCCCATGTGCTCAGAAAAATAACTAGGAATATTGATACCCACGATAATAGCAAAAGTAAACTCTGAATTAAATAAAGTCTTGTTTTTGTTGTCTGTTCTCAAGTTGGCCCCTGTTTCATAATGACTAAATGTACAACTGAATGAAATGCATCAAACCACGGTTAGTCATAGGGTTTTTGGAAGTAGATTTCCAAACCTTTCTCCCTAGTCTGTCTTAGTCTAGGAGCTCCTCTACTAAAACCTGTTCAGTATCATAGCAACACAGCAAGTCTCTGCTGACAAATGGAGGCTGTGCGTGAGGTGCATTGGTCGAGTATCAAATTGGGTCTCTGCATGGAAGGTGAGAATTCTACCGGTGTACCACCAAACCCAAAAACCAAACCCATTGCCATCGAGTGGACTCTAACTCATGGCAACCCTACAGGACAGAGTAGAACTGTCCTATAGGGTTTCCAAGGCTGTAATTTGTATAGAAGCAGATTGCCACATTTTTCTCCAGTGGAGCGGCTGGTGGGTTTGAATCACTGACCTTTCCATTAGCAGCTGAGTGCTTAATCACTGTACCACTAGAGCTCTGGACCGAAGCACCGATGCCCCTAAAATGAAACCTTAGTTTATGCTTAAAGCCACAGGATAGAAAATTGCCAGAACAAGTTTATCATCAGAGAAGGGAAGCTCAGAGTTTACCTACTTCGTTCAAGTTCAAGCCCTTCATAAATAAAGCAATCTTTATGCTACTCCTCACGTAACTCCTGTATATAAATTAGCCTTTTTGATTCACTTAATTCACTGATTCTGCTGAGACCACATCCCTATGACAAGATCTCCCTGGAAGGAATTGGGTATTCCCAGGGTTAGTCAGTCATCTGCGGCAAGCACTATCCTTTGAGCCCATTCATGGTACCTCATTCATTTCACAAAAATAAAATTTCATTGAAAAATGTCCTCAAATATTCTCACTCTCTGGGGTTTTTCTCCAATGGCCCAACACACTGTTGATAGTTAATCTACTACTTTATTAAGAGCAGTAGAAGCCACCTTCCCCAGTTCTATCCAAGTAAAGTTCTATAAAAACTGGCCTTAGAGTATTCAGCACGTTTTGTCACCATCATAATTTCTTCTTCAAGTGATACCTGAAAACCCCATGTTATCTTAGTTCAAGGACAAGCAGCTAATAGGCATAAGTTGATTCAATTTATTGAAAATGAGCTGCATGAGTGACCTGAATTGGATGACCTATTTATTGAAGGAGAGACTTGTTGCATCCCCAGCTCATAGCACAGAAAGCTGTCGTCGGCAGGTTGGGGACGGGGGGTGGGGGGAGGGAAGGTGGGGAGAAAATGAGCTAGAGCCACAGTTAATGATTCTAAAAAGGCCTCCTGGCCTGAAACCGATGATGTAGGGTGAGATCAGCTGAAGGATTTCCATATAGTGTGTAAGGGGGCAGTGAAAAGAGGTCAGGCAAAGCAATCAGTAGAATTTACTCAAACATCTGTAGCTTCTCAGGGCTTTTAATGAGAATTTTCATATTAACATTTGTTTTTACCAGGGTAGCGCATAATTTTCTACTCAATTACTCAGGTTACAGACATAAAGGCATTCTTATCAAATTGGCTTTCCATAATGCAGAAAGACACGGAAGTTTTATGATGTGTTTTGTAAAGTAAGGAAGAGAAGATGAGAGGGAGAATAACTTTAAAGCAAAGAAACTGAAAACAAGCTCCTTTGAATATTTATCATACTTTTTTTTCCATTAATTTTTAATATTCATCAAAAATGCATTAATAGTTCTGTTTCACTGCAGACTGGGGATCATTTACAAAACAGACAGCAGTTTCAGACCTAAACAGGAGAAAGTCTCTACCTCAGCAATAAGAATAATCTGGGTTTTAGGAAAGAAACCCATTACCTTCTTTGTGAACTAAGGATATGGATTTAGGTTCTGGAAGTTTTCTTACCAAAAAGAATCCAGAGGAAATTTGCCTGAAGAATGAGGCATTATGTCACTGAGTCAAAATGGTGGACTCTTAGTTCTCTGATTCTATAAACTAAACACTACCAATCTGGGACTACAAAAATTTATTTTTAAATATTATGGAACGCCACTCAGAATATCTGCATAGATTATTGAGATGTATTTCTCCAAAGAATCAGTTCATTGGATTACCTATTCTTAGAGCTGGAAAATAATGCATTTTGGGGTGGTTGTTGTTGTCAGTTGTCCGCAAGTTAAGTCCAACTCATGGCAACCTTATATATTAACAGAATGAAACATTGCCCAGTTTGTGCCATCTTCATGATCATTGGCATTATTGCAGCTATTGTGCAGTGCCTTCCAATCTAGAGGCCTCACCTTGTAGCACTATATTCTGGACAATATTCTATTGTGATCCATAGGGTTCTCATTGGCCAATTTTCAGAAATAGATCACCAGGCTTTACTTCCTAGCCTGTCTTAGTTTGGAAGCTCTACTGAAACCTGTTCACCATGGGTGACCCTGATGCTATTGGAAATGCTGGTGACATAGCTTCCAGTATCATAGCAACATGCAAGCTATTCCAACAAAGTCTATTCCAAACAAAATTTGCCCTTTCCCTCTCAAATAGATTACTTCAATTTTGTTTCTATTTAGGTATACTTTAATTTAAAATAAGCTTATGCTGGAGTTCTACCTGCAGAAATTCTGATTTAACTTGTCTGGGGAGGGTTCTCAAAATTGGGGAACGAAAACATGTTATCCTTTTGTCGAGGAGGTTAAAAAAATAGTAGAAATAATTGACAACTCAAAGCAACATAAAACAAACAAAAACAAATCCTCCATACATAATGTTTAAAAAAAAAGTAAACAAAAATTAGACATGAATTTTACCACTTGGTGGCACGATCATGTGAAAATTATTTGACCTTCAGGTTGTCAGGCATCTTCTTCTTCAAGTGACTCAGGAGATCATCGCATTGGACCTGTGATGCTAGCCCCCCTTGGCCCTGTATAGAACAGTATTTTTTTGATAGTCACATTTAGACAAAAGCTCTTTGCTAATTTCCAACTTTTAAAATTAATCTATAGAGAAAGTATGGAACTGTCTATTGCGGTTTAAGAAGAGAAAGCAAATAATTCTGAGCTTGGCAATGTGAAGGAAAATACATATCTGAGAGAAAGTGAAACAGAAATAAAGAAAGGAGGGCAGGCAGGTATGATACTAAAGTTGATGCAAACAGAGGTAAGATAAAATAGCAATAGAAGTAAAACAAGAAAACTAGCATAGACGTAAAATGAGGACACCGAGTTAAATCCTTGTCTTTCGTAACACTGCGTCAACAGACTTCATGTCAAGTTAATAAATCAAGAAATGATTGATATATTATGCAAAGTTAAGGAGGTAACCGGCAAAGGAAAAGAAAATAGAAACTGGAGTTTGGACATATGCTGGAAGGAATGTATCATAATCTCTTAAATACTTTTTAAATTTTAAAGCCACTTGCTTGTAAGGTTTTGAAAATGTAAAGAAAGAAGTACAGAAGCGATTGGGATGCACATGTTGCTTTGATTTACAGCACAGCCAAGAGCAAAGAACAGACATTTCTAACGCTGACCGTGCAGAGAGCAGTAGGCGGAGAGCAGGTTTTCAGAAGCACCAACTGCTGACCTAAGATGGGACTGCAGAGAAGAGAAGGGGGCAAGGAAGGGGCAGGTATGGACCGACAGGAGGGTCTGAACCCTATGGCTTTGCCCTTAGAGTTCAGAGCTTTGGCCTCCCCCAAGAGGATGTTATCAACACAGGCATTTAAAAACCCAGACAGAAATACCCAGAGTTTATCTTGGTGCAGCTGTGTTCTATTAAAGTTAATTCAGTATAATCAAAAAGACATGACTCACACATGCAAATCAAGTAATCCATGGAATTAAAGGAGAATAAGCTAGGGATAAACAAGAGGGTCCTCCAGAGAGTATGAACAGGGTCCAATGTCAGTGGTTTCCTTGATAGAACCCCCTAGGGAGTAGTCGGAAGAGTGAAGCCAGTTCACAGAATACAGAGTCTGGAAGAAGCCGGAGAAGTTTCTTGTGTAGGGGCTCTTAGCCTGGATTGAGCTGCAAGGTCTGTCTACTTGGATGAAAAACAAAACAAAACAAAACTTGCTTTTCATGAAACTTTATCTGAAATTTAGCATTTCTTTCAATTATGATGATATTGACCATAAGAGTACTGTCAGCCTATGACTTTGACACCCACAGAAATGGAAGATATTTTTATATTATATTATCATTGCTGCAGATATCTCAAAGTATTGTTTACACTTATTACTCCTTGAACATTGAAGTTCTTATATTCTCTACTAGATCTTGCTATTTAAGGTTTTAAGAAAGAAGCACATATGTTATTATAACAGATGTATTTTTAGTACTTTATTACTCTATTTCAATATAATTGGGCTCCTTTTTAACCCTACGTATTTTATTTTAAACATTTAAAAATTAGTTCTGAGGCAGGGTCCATAGGCTTCACCAGACTTCCCAAGGGGTCCACAGCACAGAGTTAAGAATCCCTGGAGTCCTACCATACTAGTTTTCTATCACTGCATAGAAACTTACCACAAACTTAGTGGTTCAACATCTGAGTTTATTATCTCCAAGCTTCTCTGGGTCAGAAGTTAGGGGACAACTTAGCTGGAGCCTCTGCTCAAGGTCTCACAAAGCTGAAATCAATGTGTCAGCCATGCTGGCATTATCATCTGGATGGAATCCAGTGTTCTCTGCTAAGCTTGTTCAAGTTGTTGGCAAAATTTAGATCCTTGAGACTGTTTTAAGACTGACACTCTCAGGTCCTGGAGGCCACATGCTATTTCTTGCCTTGTGGTGGTCCTCAGTGCAACATGGCAGTTTGCTTCCTTTCAGGCCAGTAGGAAATTGTCTCTCTGAATTTTTCCATTTCTGACCTCCAAACCCTCTTCTGAGAGCTAAACTAGATCAGATCAGGCCCACCCAGGATAATCTTTCTTTGATTAACTCAAAATCAACTGATTAGGAGAAGTAAAAAAAATGAAAATGTCAGTCAGCCGACAAATGGATAAACATAATGTGGTATGTCTATACAATTGAATGTTATTTGGTCCTAAAAAAGGATGAACTACTGATGCATTTTACAACATGGAAAAACCTTGAAAACAACAAGCTGAGTGAAAGAAGCCAGTTACCAAAGATCACATCTTATATGATTACAGTTATACGAAATGCTCAGGATAGTTAAATCTATAGAGATAGAAAGTAAATTAGTGGTTGCTTAGGGCTGAGGGGGATGGGAAAATACAACAGTGATAGCCAAAATGTCTAGAATTTCTTTCTGAGGTGATGAAAATGTTCTAAAATTGACTGTGGTCATAGGTGCACATATCTGTGAATATACTGAATAATCATGGAATTGTATACAAGAGTGAATCATATGTGAACAATATCTCGATAAAGCTCTTGGAAAAAAATGTCAACTGGTTATAGACCTTAATTACTTCTGCAGAATCGTTTTCAGCTTTGCCAGATAACAGAGCCTAATCATGGGCATGATATACGTCTTAGCCATCTAAAAAAAAAACTAGTGATGCTATAACAGACATAACACAAGTGGATGGCTTTAACAAAGAGGAACTTATTCTCTCACAATCCAGTAGGCTAGAAGTCTGAATTCAGGGTGCCGGCGCCAGGGAAAGGCTTTTTCTCTGTTGCCTCTGGAGGAAGGTCCTTGTCACCAGTTTTCCCTTGGTCTGGGAGCATCTCAGCACAGGAACCTCAGGTCCAAAGGATGCGCTCTGCTCCCGGCGCTGCTTTCTTGGTAGTATGAGATCCCCCTGTCTCTCTGCTTGCTTCTCTCTTCTATATCTCAAGAGATTTGCCTCAAGACACAATCCAATCTTATAGGTTGAGTCCTGTCTCACTAACAACTGCCGCTACCCACCCTCCCTCATTAACATCATAGAGGCAGGATTTATAACATAGAGGAAAATCACCCAATACCGGGAATCATGGCCCAGCCAAACTGATATACACATTTTTGGGGGGACATAATTCAGTCTGTGACAATACCCTATTATATTTACAAGTCACCCCCAAACATTGAAGGGAAAGGGAACTAAGAAGGGCATGTGCTTGAGGAAGTGGGCATCTGAGGGGCCATTTTAGAATTCTGCTTCCCACACCCACTTCTGTCATTAGAATTGAATACACAAAGGCCCCGAGGTCTTAGTGCCAGGTCCAAAGGGGCCAATGTGCTGGAGGCAGAGCAGGCTCTCTACTCCCGGCCTCCCGGGCCAGTTTCCTTCCATTCTGATAAAGTTTCTAGTTTTAAACCAGCTTCTAGTGAAATTACTTTTCTCTTTTGGTAGTTAATGGCATGTTTCAACTAGATGCCACACCACCCACCAAAAAAAAAAAAAAACAAAACCCTGTTGCCCTCGAGTCGATTTGGACTCATAGTAACCCTGTAGGACAGAGTAGAAATGTCCCGTAGGATTTCCAAGGAGTGGCTGGTGGATTTGAACTGCCACCCTTTTGGTTAGTAGCTGTAGCCCTTAACCACTGCACCACAGGGCTCCCTAGATGCCATAGTGCCTGATACGTCACCTCTGGCAATTTCTTTGTTTACGTTGGTTCATGCGTTCATTCATTCAGCAAATATTAATTGAGATTCTCTGAGGAAGTGAAGCTTGAGTTCCAATGTGAAACGAATGCTGTAGTAGTTACTTGGAGGATGGAAGGAATGGATAGGGTTTGCAGAGACCTGAGGTTTGGAAAACCTGATGGTGTAGTGGTTAAGTGCCACGGCTGCTAACCAAAGGGTCGGCATTTCAAATGCGTAAGGTGCTCCTTGGAAACAAAATGAAGCAGTTGTACTCTGCCCTGTAGGGTCGCTATGAGTTGGAATCGACTCGATGGTACTGGGTTTTTGTTTCGGAGGTGGAAGTGAGCAAAGTTAGTAGGAGAGAACAGGTGATAGGGACAGAGAAAGACAGGAGAAGGTGGGGTGAAATAAGACTGGAGTTTTGGTACCCTAAGACAAATCAAAATCCCTTATGAGGTGGGATCTGATCTTCATTTTGAAAAGAACATTCAACCAGCAGAGTGAAGGGGTGGGGAGAAGAGAGGTTGAGAGACTAGTTACCCAATAAGCTGTGAAAAGTCACTCTAGTATTTGTACAGCACTGTTCCAATAGAACCTTCTGTGGTGGTGGAAATATTTTTTTTTATATCATCACTGTCCAAGAGGGTATACGTTAACCACATGTGGCCATTGAGCACTTAAAATGGGCTTAGTACCAATGAGAAGGAAGAAAAACCTGAAAATCTACTTAGGAAATCAGCCAGTGAAAATCCTGTGGATCACAGCAGTTCAGTCTCGTTTTGCAGAGTGTCAACATGCGCTGGGGGATGACTTAATGGCAGCTGACAACTAATGAGAAACTGGGCTTTAAGTTATACATAATTGTAATTTATTTTAATTTGAATAGCAACATGTGGCTAGTAGCTGATATGAGGGAGAGCACAATGCTAGAAGGAAGTATACTCACTCCTCACATATTGACATTGTTAAGCTCCAAAGACCAGGTCTTTATGCAAAAATTGGTGTTGCATGAAAATGGAGAATTTTTTTTCTATTTTCAGACCATCCATTTGTCCAGTTTTTTTTCCAAAAATATGATCATAGAAATAATAAAAGCTATGATTTACTGATGTGCTCATCACTGTGATGAGTCTAGTCATAGATTATTTTTCTGTGGAGAAGGCGGCTTGGAGGCGAGAAAGCTGGATAAAGCCCGGCTGTGTGACTGAAGGGCCCACGGCTTAACCACTTCACCTTCCTCCTGTGCTGAGTCAGAGCTTCCCTCGAGGAGCCTCCTCCAGGGCTCCACTCCCCCCCCTGCAAACCCTGCATTCGTAATTCCAGAGCCTGCTCTGCCCTCCAGGCCTGGTGAGTCACTAAGGCTCCAGGCTTCCTGTGAGGGCACTAGGAGCCTGGTAAGGCACCCAGCCTCACCAAGACGGAGGCTTCAGGCCTAGTTGGGCTCACTTTGGGATGCCATTAAACTCACAAGCATTTCCTCCAAACACCCTCTCAGATACCTCTTTATTTTCTCTCTTCCCACTCCACAGCAATTCTGAGCTGTAGGGCCTCAGGCCGCATGGAGCTGGGAAAAGCTGGCTCAGTGCTGCCTGCATGTCTGCCTGGAGGCTGTGGTCAGGGAAGACGCAGGCCCCATGGCAGGTGGGCATGGCAACCTGCCAGAAGGAGGGAGTGCAGGGCTAGGGCAGGGAAGCCCAGCTTCCTGGAAGTTGCCTGGAAACCCTCCTCGAGGGAGGGGACGCTCCACAGCCATTGCCAGCACACTCGCCGCCTTTGTAATAAGCAAAATAGTTGGATAGTTGTTTTTTTACGGTTGTAAATGTGAAATGTCAGATGCTGAGATAGTTGATAAGTGAGGAGTAGATGTAATAAGTAGATTGAGTAAGTTGGGAGATGGCATAAAAAAAATTGTGTGGCTTTGAAGGAAATTTATAGAACGAAGTAGACAGGGCTTTCTCAACGATTAGAGATGCAGTGAGGAAAGGAGGGTGGCAAGGAAATTCCTGGGTTTCACCACTTACTATTGACGGTTCACTTTAAGAATTTTGTTGTTGTTGTTGTTGTTAGCTGTCACTGAGCTGGCTCTTACTCACCAGGGACCCCATGCACAACTGAACAAAACTTTGCCGAGTTCTGCGCCATCTCTACTATCATTGGTATGCTTGAGCCCGTTGTTGCCGCCACTGAGTATTTTGAGTGTCTTACAATTTAGGGGACTCATTTTCTAGCACTGTATCGACCAATATTCTTTTGTGATCCATAGGGTTTTATTGGCTAATTTTTGGAAGTAGATCACCAGGCCTTTCTTTCTAGCCTGTCTTAGTCTGGAAGCTCTGCTGAAACCTGGGTAACACTGCTGGTAATTGAAATACTGGTGGCATAGCTTCCAGCATCATAGCAACATACAAGCTCCACAGTGCAACAAACTGACAGACAGCTTTATGCCTCTTAAAATACTTGCTTCTTCCAGCTGACAGATATCCCCAGGTGAAGGGCAAATTACCCTTCTAAACCAGTGTGTGCGTACTAGTATGCCAGCCATTTCAGGGCAGGGACAGGGAAAGATGCAGCCACACATAGGCCTAAAATGCCTGAGAAAGGGGGAGGCTCAAGAGTTAGGAGAACCTTGAAAGGCAAAGATGAGGTTTGTAGCAGCAGATGTTGCCTAGTTAACCGTTATGCCTCAGGCCTGTACTTGGCTTGGGCCTGTCTCCCAAAATGTGCAGGTTAAATATTCATGGCCCTGGAGGCTGATCCTCAGTGGATTGCCTCCTCTGAACTGTGAAGACTCAGCAACTGATACTGTGGGACTTGGAAGACACAGGCAGAGCTACAAAAGAGCTGGATCCCCCTCTGACAGCTGGTGGGCTAAAGTGGGGTGAGAGCACCCATATTCTCTCAGCAAAAGAAATCACCCATTGCTGCACACTATTTGGGCTTCCAAAAAGAAAAGTTTCACTGCTTGCCTCCTAAATTTCTTATTTAGACTAAAATTTGACTGTCATGGCTACAATGATAAAACTAAATTCAGATTGGGAAATCTACGAGCACAATCACAATGAGCCTTCATTAATGAATGGAACCAGTGCATCAAACCTACATGCTTGCTAAATGCCCCCTCCAAACTCAACTTGTACCTGGTGCTCTCCAGCCCCAGCTTTGCCCCCGCTAGAAGCCGACTTAGTAAGTTCAGCATCATTTCATGTTTCATCAGGAGATGACATACCATTTAAACTGACTTTCACCCCTCCGATGGAAAAGAAATGATGGTTCTATATTTAGAACCTGTCCAAGAGAGTTGGGGTTTATAGGGCCCAATTAGAGGGCTGCCTTTTTTGGAAGCCTACAGAATGATCAGACCTTCAGTTATACATATTTTAAAATCTCACCCTCATTCTAAAATATAGTGACTCTTTTTCAGGGCCTCAAACAGTTGTTGTGGGAGCTCTCTCTTCATCAGAAAATACACTTCTCTGAGTTTCAAATATCATAGGGAATATTGGGCAAAGAAGCTGTTAAACAAAAATTGACATTCTCAGAAAGGTCGTGTTGAGAGAGAGATGGACAGCCTCGAGCTGTGGTCAAACAAAGACAAAAAAATAAAAACAAGTGGGAATAGAGGTTGATAAAAAATCAATGAATCACCTCCTCAGCCTCTCTCTACCCTGGGCCCTGCTAACCATCTGATGGGCTCAAGGACCTCCTCCTCAGACTCAAGTTTTTAAATGTGCAAAATGAAATGCGCAATGATACAAAGGGAAAAATAAATTCACGATATAGAAATCTTTGCAGTTTTATGAGCATATTCAATAATAAGAGCTAATGGCAAGTCTAATAATATAACTTAAAAGTAGTGATTATTGTAAATGATATTTTCAGATATCTACAAGTGTATTGTGACATTAAAATGACTGATTTCTATTGATCTCAAAGAGCACAGATACCACTAATCCATTAATACTACTCAATTGGATGCTTACATGCATAATTAAGGGGACCGCAACTTTCAGTGAAATAAAATGTTGTTTTTTTCCACTTATAAGTTTATGTCCTTCCTCTTGATGCCCCTCCCCCCACTTGTGTATGTGGACTCCAGCTCAAGTACCAGTGAAAATTACCTGATCACTGTAGATTAAATTATTCAGATCAATAAAATTCAATCTTCATTTATGTTGACAAGATTAACCTGGTAACTGCTGATCCCCGTTATCTTTTCTGCAGTTAATGTGGTCTGAGAACAATGAAGAGGAATGGAATTTTCTGGAGAATTTTAAAATTGTACTAGACTTTTTAGTGATGGGTAGAGAATTCTATTTAATTTTAATCCTGCCTCAGTGGAGTTAAGAATACCAACACACTATGCAAGTGTAGGCAACTAGTTTTTTTTTTTTTTTCAATTAACGTATCGATCCAGTAGTATTGGCACTGGAAAGAAAATAAAAATATGAATATAGTTTTAAAAACATACTTTTTAAGCACAGGAGACATGAGAATGCTGGATTGCTGCCCAGAGCTCAGAATATACCCCTATAATTTTGTTTGTGATGAACTGCCTTTGACCTACTGTTGCTTCCCAAATAAAGCCCCATCTCTCTAAAGACAAATCCACAGCCAACTCTTATGGAAAATATCTAGATTATAGCTTTTTCTGAGTGATTAAGTCCACGTGATCTTATCATATTTAAGAAAATCCCCCAATACAACAACACATATTTATAATCAAATTTGATACAGAGCTTCTCATTCTCATTAAAGAATATACTTTGCTTTGTGAAATTCCTGGATGGTTATTACTCCAATCATCTCAATGAGTAGCCTCCTTGTGCTAGGCACTCTGTTAGGTGGTGGAGGTGTAAACTTGAATAAGAAATTTACCTTGTCCTGGAAAGCTCACAATTTGGTGGAAACTCCTTGAAATAGGAGCCCTGGTTGTGCAAAGGTCAGTGGTTCGGATCTACCAGCCTCTCCTTAGAAACGCTATGGGGCAGTTGTATAGGGTTGCTATAAGTTGGAATCAGCTCACCGGCAACAGGTTTGATTTTGTTTTGTGCTCACTATGGGTTTGAAACTCTTTAAACTTGATAGACAGGCCATGTTCATGAGGCCGAGGTTTTTTTTTTTTTTAAGAGCTTTAGAAGCTACTATTAATCAAAAGGGTTCCCTAGGTGGTACAAATGGTTAACACACTTGGTTCTTTTAACCAAAAGTTTGGAGGTTTGAATCCATCCAGAGGCACCTTGAAAGAAAGGCCTGGGGATCTACCTCCAAAGAATGAGCCGTTGAAAACCCTATGGAGCACAGCTCTACTCCGGCACACATGGGTTGTCCTAAGTTGGAACCAACTCAAAGGTAACTGGTTTAATTAATTGAAAACAGTGATCAGACATGAAGATGAAGTCTCTTAGAATTCCAAGGGGGCTCAGGAAGAAAGCAAGGCTATTTTCTCCAAGGTAGCAAAGATAGCAGAAAGCAGAGACCATGATCCTCGGGTCATCTTTTGGGGTTCAGGGGTTTGGGGGAAGGGACACAGAGCCATGGGGAAACTCAAAGAGAAAACACAGAACAAGAGCCAAGCCAGGAAGATGCAAAGCTTATCATTCCTCCTCATATGGACAGTTAGTCTATACCCTTCATGTGTGTTTGAAACACACAGCCATCAGGGACTTGGGGGTCAGAACCTCATTCTCTTAACTCTCTGAGGTCAGAGTGGTTCCAAGGAACATCAGAGTCATGTCAAAAGTCGATGCGTCTGCACTTTTTCAGGAACACCACTCTTGTGTAATGTGAAATGTACCTTGAATGAAGACATTAAATATGCAGTGCCAGAAATAGATTCTTAAAAAAACATCGAAACCAAAGAATTGACAGTTGTGCACTGGGCTGTGGAAGACTGAAGATGGTGCGTCCACAAGTGTGTCTTAAATCCTCTTACTCCGAGGGGCTTGGCTCCTCCTGTGCTGGGAGTCAGCAACTTTCTCTCCAGTAACACGAATCATCCTCACACGTTCCATCCCCCCTGAAATGGCATAGCGGGGACCGTCACTGCAGAGAACCACTGCCTGTGGATTTTGCACCCTGAAAAATCTAGAGAGAAATACAGGCTCTCTCTCTGTGGTCAGCGCCCAGGTCAATGGAACCATAAAGAATATTGCAGTATTAGAGAAGGTGCTCACGGTTTCAGCTAATGCCACGGCCCTAGCCAGGACCAAACCTGGATAAGGCACAAGGTGGAGGAAATGGGGGCTACAGGCTGGAGCGTGAGAGGACATTTGATCATATCCTGGTTTTCTCTGCCTGACAGCTCTGAGCTCCAAATACCTAAACGATGAAGATCTGCTACACATTGTCAATACATGCGCACACGTACACACACTTCTGACTTTTTCTTTAAATATAAGAAGACCCTAGTTAGGCAGAGAAAACAACAACAACAAAAAATTATGAGGGGAGAAAATGAAGTGTGCTATACGCCTTAGCAAAAAAAAAATAGAAAAATCTATTTTAAGACCTGAATTAGCTCTAACAGAAGGCAGAGGGGGAGGAAATACAAGAACAGCAGTGGAAGCATCAGACAAGAAAGCGCTGTGTGTGTCTGAGGGTGGGGGAGCGTTGCTTCACAGCCCTGCTGGTCCTCTCCTGCAGGTTTCTCCTATGTGAGGGGATGTCTACAGGAGTAGGGGGTAGTTGGGGTGGGGGGAGATAGAAGCAGGAGCTCTAGAATTTGCCTTGAAGTTGTATGTTCCCAGCACAAACATTTTATTTAGATTTTATGCTTCAAATTTTCTTCGTTTGGGTCCGCTCGAGAGACTCTGAGGTGGGGAGTTGCACACAAAAGTTTTTACTGGGGGGAGGAGTGCTCTGCAGAGCTACGCCTATGAAGACGTGAGGAAGCATGATTGGGCTGAGAGAAAAACTGACACCACTGCAGTCACTATGGAGGCCTCAGCTGATCCCATAGGGAGCTGTGGACCTGGAATGGCCTTCTGAGTTGTCCCACTTGAGGCAAGGGCGCCTGGCCCTTTTATCCCTTCGTGGGTCATTCATGGCCACAGTTGCCCCCTGGAAGGGGGTGTGACCTTAAAACAGGCAGTTCCATCAGGACACAGACACTTTCTAGAGAGGGCCCCAGGGGTGAGAAGTTGAGCTAAAATTCCTGCCAGACAGGGGATGGGGCTATTGCCCTGAAGACAGGATCTGGGTGGTGTCCCATAATACCCCTATGAAGATCAATAAAAATGGGAGTAGGTGATGGAAAGGGTGGCAGCCTAAGGCCCCATGCCCGCTTTCCCCCTCTCGTGCTTCTTGGGCAGGATTCTCAGGTAAGCCAGTCTTGGGGCAGTTAGTTCTTGATTTACCCTGAGCCATTTCTAATGCGATGCAGCCATCATTCCTTATTCTGGCTGTCTGCAGTCATTGGCTCGATGACTGCTCCTCTCCACTCTGGCACCACAGCTCCTAACAGGGTGCCTAGGTTCTCTACAAGCCTCTTAGTATTCTAGAATCAGTGCATGTTTAGGTCAGAAGGGCCTCAGAGGTCTGATGCACACCCTGGATTTTCCGAAGAGAGGACTGAAGGAAATTGGTAAGGGCCACACAGCAAGAAGAAATGTGCAGCTCCTCACCACTGTGGAAACTGAAATGAGAAGGGAAGCAGGAGACAGTCCAGGTGGGTCCTCGTAGAGATTACAACTTTGAACCTTTATAGAAGCTCCGGATATTCTGAGGTTGACTATACAGGCTGGAGGAGAGATACGCCTAAGTTGTTATTGTTGTTATTAGCTGTGGTCAAGTCAGCCCCCAACTCACGACAACCCCATGTACAACACAGTCAAACTCTACCCAGCCCTGCACCATTCCCATGATGGGTTGCAGATCAAATTGTTGTAAACCATAAGGTTTTCAGTGACCAATTTGTGGAAGTAGGTCACCAGGCCTTTCGTCCTAGTTCATCTTAGTCTAGAACCTCCACTGAAACTTGTCCAGCATCAGAGTAACACACAAGCCTCTACTGACAGACAGCTGGTGGCTTGCATGAGGTGCATTGACTGTAAATCAAAATGTGATCTCCCACATGGAAGGCAAAAAACCTACCACTGAATTACCAAAGGCCTCTAGGCAGCTCAGCTACTACCAATGAAGGTTGAGAATGCTGTCCTCTGTCTTTCTCTTTCACCCAGATTTGGGCTCGTGCCCCAGTACAGAAATTTTTTGGTGATTTTATCCACATGGTGTAAATCAGCCATTTCTTGATTGTCTGTGAGGCAGCTACAGCTATGTTCAACGTACAACCTGGCTTTCCAGAACAGCAGAATTTCACCACTCAGGTCCTAGCTAAGTTATTTATAATACATTCTTTCCCTCTCAAAAGAGACTTAGGTCAGTCAATATGGTACCTGAGCTACACACAAGTGGTGCTGTTCTACCCATGTGTTTTTAAGCACTGTTTATCCCTATCTCTGCCTCTCCACACTGTATGTTCTCCTATGTTAAGTTCCAGAATCCTCTTCCATGTTTTTTTTCTCCTGCTGGTCACATAGCTAGACTATATTTTCCAGCTTTCCTTGAAGTTAGGGGGGCATGTGTCTGAGCTCTGCTTAATGGAATGTGGGTAGAAGTTAGGTTGCCACTTCTGGGCCTGGCCCATAAAATCTGTCCAAAGAACAAGCCTCACTGTCTCTACTTCAATGAGAGAAGGTGATGAGAATCTAGAGAAGGGATGAAAGAAAAGATGGAAGGAGTCTGGGCCTTTGTATGATGGCCTGGAGCCACAAGATGAAAGGAACTTGGGCCTAAGAATGATGGCCTAATGCTTATAAAACCACATTGAACTGAAGGGAACAAGAAATGACATTTTATTGTTTTAAGTTACTGGCATTTTGGGGGTTAATTTTTATAGTAGTTAGACTCCTCAAATGATACATTTCTCTCCTAGATTCAAACTGTCAGTCTTGGGCTGACTTTCTTAGAAGCAGAAGCTGATCCAGGGATTCAGGTGCAATAGTTTTATTGAGGAAGGATTCTCATGGTGGAGAGGGAAAGAACCCGAGCAACGATGTGTTCTCCACTGGAGTCTAGCCTCCACTTGATCTATGAGGGCTCTGAGGTACTGCGGTCATCCTTCCTTAAGGCATGGGAATGGGCCTTTCTACCCCCATATTAGTCAGCCATTGGCTTTGAGTTGCTTCCTAGAAGTTTGGAGGAGGGGAAGGCATAACTTCTTAGGCAAAATGGCTCTGAGGGCTGAGGGTAATTATTCAGTGGGAGGTGAGGAGCAGATGTGGTCCCTTATCAATGAATACATACAGTATCTGGGGGTAGGCAAATCTTCCTCATAGCGGGAATCTGGATGGGACAACTCCTCATACACCTACATTAAAAAAAAAAAATCATGTAAGTCATCTACACTTTAGTGTGAGCTTATGTCCATGTGGTATTAATTCCCACCTTGGTTTCCACAAACCAAATATTCTGATCAAGAATTAAGAGAGCCTGAGAATAATTAGAGGAAAATATTTTTAAATGAATCAGTGGGGTTCTTGGTTGCAAGATTCTGAAATGAAAATGATGCAAGCTAATTTAGCTGAGAAGGAGTTCACTAGAAAGGGGGGTTATTAGCAGGATGGATTTTATTATCAAGTAGCTCCAACAACTACTGAGAAGGATGGAGAATCTAGCTTGCAAAACTGGGAGCAATCAAGAAAGGTTAGGGAGAAAGAAACTCAACCAAGATTATATCCAAAAAGAATCCCACTTCTGGCATCATCAGCGTTGGTCACCACGCTGCTGCCGTTTCCAACTTTATCTTTTCTTTAAGTATGTGGAAGATGCCTTGTGTAGCATTCTACTAATTTGAATTTAGGACTCATAATAAAAGACAGCTCTATGCCTTGGAAAAAATGGAGCAGCAGTATTTTCCAGGAGGTAGTTGGAGTACTATGTTCAAAAGCATGAGTCCCACTGCCTGTCCCTCTACCATAGTGTCATGTCTTTGACTCTTGAAGGCTTTGGAACTTTAACAGACACCACTAAAAATAAAAATGCCCTTAACATACTTTTTTTTTTTTTAACACCTTAACTATCAGCTAGCACCATAAATATGGTTATGTCCAACTTACCTAAGCTGAAAACAGGGCACTGACAATTTGGGGTACCACATGTCCAAAGAGAAAAAGAAATACTAGAGAAAGTTATACCTCATTCCACTCACAGTTTTCTGGGGCATTCATTGACCATATTGGTTTTCCCTGCTTGAGCCTTCATTGCCTTCAAACTGGTCATAGACTATCTCCCCTCTCTAAGAAGTGGTATATTCATCTTGCATAGCAAAATTGGGCTCTACTTCTAACTACATCACAAATTTCATTGTGGTTTAGGGCTCTCAAAACCTGGAGACTTAACTGTTGGCCTTATTTTACACGTGTAGTTTTTTTTTTTTTTTTAATTAAATTTTAGCTGATTTCAAAAACAACTTGCCTACATCCAGGCCCAGTGCCATCTGATTTTCCAGCTCCTCTCATCAACAGGTGGAATTTTTATTTAACCTCCCCTTGAATCTCACTTGCTTTGCCCAATAAAATGTTGCAGGAGTAACAACATGTCAACTTTGTTTCGGCCTTAAGAAAACTTGTACACTTCTGCTCTTTCCTGAGACCCTGTCCTGCCTAGCCTGTTGGATGATAAGAACACGTGGATCAGAAATGGACTATCCCAGTGAAAATCACCCTGAAATAGCCAACCTTTGACAACCTGGCTGCTGACCACAGATAAGTAAGTGATCCTATCTAAGACAAGAAGAAGCACTTAGCTGAGCCCAGCCCAAATCACCAACCAGCAGAATCATGAGCTAACTACATGGTTGTTGTTTAAGCCACTAAGTTTCAGGGGTGTTTTGTTAGGCCATGAAAACTAAGGGCTACAGAGTGAATCAGCTCCCCACTAGATGGACAGGGGCAGAAAATAAAGATATCCAAGCCTGGGTATATATACTTATGTGTGTCTGCCCAGAGACCTTCTCCCCACTTTAATGCTCCTTATACACCAAGGCTGTAGGGAAGCATGAGAGCCTTAGTCGTTTGGCAGGTGCTAATTATTCGATCATATAGCACCACCATTTCCAGAAGAACTTGATAACATCCAATGGCTGCTCACTTCTAATTGCAAGAGAGCAAAGAAAAGGAAAAACAAACTGTAACGACAAATAGAAAAAAAAAAAAAAGAGTTTCAACACATTTGTAGTAATCACTGGCAGCATAATTAAAACAGAAATCTGTCATCTAAAGCCAGGGGTGAGGCAGATAAAATTATACATAAACTGTCATAACAATAATTAAAAACCAGACTTTTAAATTAAAAGGCGTCTTCCATTAAATTAGTTAACATTTACTGTTGTTCTAAACAGATGTGCCATTAACCTTTGACACTTTGCTCATGTGGTCCTTTCTTAGCCAAATTTTAATTATGTCTTGGGGGAAATGAAAAAGTTATCCATTCATTAATGTATGAAGTGCCTATTCAACATAGGGTAGGTCTTCCAGTAATGCTGCAAAGAATAGGACAGCTTCTGCCCTCATAGATATGATGATACAAAAGCAGAAATAGTGTTCCAAAATGTCACTTGCTTGTTTGATTTTTAACTAACTGTCATTAGGAAAAGGCTTTCTAAAATATTTGTCATCTGAGCTGTTTGAAGGTGACAGCTTCTGGATATGACAGTATGGTAGAGGTGATGGATATGACCATGAAGGTCATATAAAGCCACAAGCAAACCAGCTGATGAGAATCTTTAGAAATATACTCTGAATAATGAATTGGGTTATAGCAACTCTCAGAAAGAGGCTTGTGAAGCAAACTATACTCTTCCCCAAAGTGGTCCAACAGATATTCCTCAAGCAAATAAATTTTCTTCCAGCCACAAACGCTAGCAGTGGGGGTATGTTAATCCAAGCACCAGTGACTATGCTGTGTAAGAGCTTCTGCAGGAAGACCAGGAACCTGCTTTTTCACATTTTCAGTGGCCCCAAGTCACGAAAGCATCTGCAGGTCACCTTTGCTTTAGATGTCCTTGGTTGCCTCTATAAGGACTCCCTTAGTCATCTAGTGCTGCTATAACAGAAATACCACAAGTGGATGGCTTTAACAAAGAGAAATTTATTTCCTCACAGTAAAGTAGGCCAAAAGTCCAAATTCAGGGCATCAGCTTCAGGGGAAGGCTTTTTCTCTCTGTCAGCCTTCTCATCAATGTTCCCCCAGACTAGGAGTTTCTTCACACAGCGGCCCCGAGTCCAAAGGATGCACTCTGCTCCCAGTGCTTCTTTCTTGGTGGTATGAGGTCCCTAATTCTCTGCTTGCTTCCCTTTCCTTTTATCTCTTGAGAGATAAAAGGTGGTGCAGGCCACACCCCAGGGAAACTGTCTTTACACTGGATCAGGGAGGTGACTTGAATAAAGGTGGTGTTACAATCCCACCCTAATCTTTTCAACATAAAATTACAGTCACAAAATGCAGGACAACCACACAATACTGGGAATCATGGCCTAATCAAGTTGACACATATTTTTAGGGAGACACCATTCAATCAATGACAAGGACCCATCGTCTTTCCCTGCATTGAGTTTGCCATTAGGGTACCAGCATGACTTTAGAAAGGTACTTGATTTGGACTTCTTCCATTGGTGGTAAGAGAACTGACTTTGGATAATGAACAAATGTTTCCCTCCTCACTGAGAGAATAGAAGAACTCAGAAGAGACTTCCATAAGCTCCTGCTGGCACTGCCACCTACCTGTTTCTGTCTCACACCAGCTCCTGTCCCCCTCTGCCTTCTCATCTCACCTCCAGACAGGAGCTGCCCATATACTCTCTTGTGTCTCCTAGTGCCAAGAAGCTCACTCCTCACCAGTATCATTTTCTGTCCTATAGTCCAGTCCAATCCCTGCCTGAAGAGTTGGCTTCAGGAATGGTTCCAGCCTTGGGCTAACAGAGGGTCCCGGGACCATGACCTCTGGGGTCCCTCTAGTCACAGTCAAACCATTAAGTCTGGTCTTTTTACTAGAATTTGAGATCTTCATCCCACTCTTATCCTGCTGCATCAGGGATTCTCAGTTGTGTTTCGTGTCAGTCTGCCTTGTTTCTTGATCATATGGGTAAAAGGCCCATGCTTCTAACCAAAGTACACCTCACCTCACCCCAACCCTCCCGTGCACACAGCCTATTCCTTTCAACACTCAAGGGCAACATGCCAGGATTTTTTCCCTCTCTTCTGTATCATTATTTTTTCACACTCTAATGGATCTCATGATGGTGTTGCTCCCATTTACATAAAAAAAATTTTTTTTCTTTTAATCTCCTATCAACCTCCAGCTCCCCAAAAAATACTTTTGCTTTTCATAGAACTCTTGGAAGATTGATCTATACTCCTTAACTTCTCCTATCCCATACTCTATTGAGTCCATTCTAACCAATGTTTGCCCCCCATTCCAGCTATCTCCTTTGACAAGATCATCTATGACCTCCACATGCTAAACCTAATAGTCTGTGATCCATCATTATCTCACTTGGCCTGTCAGTAGCATTTGACACAGTTGAAAGCTCCCACCACCTGGAAAACCTTTTTTCCCTTGATTTTTATGATGTCACACTCCCATTGCTTTTCTCCTATACTGTAGCCATTTATTCTAAATCTCTCTTCCTGCTTCCCCTCCATCTACTTAACTCCAAATTAGAAGTGCTTCAGGGCTTAAGCCTTAGCCTTTGTCATTATTTTATCTGAATTCACTCCCTTGGTGATCTCATCCAGTACCATAGCTTTAAATATCTTCAGACACACATGCAAGCATATGAAAATGCTGATGACTTCCAAATTTATCACTCCAGCCTGGACTTCTCTGTATATTCATTTCACTTATCTGATGACCTGCTTGACCTCTCCACTTAGATGACTAAAAGTCACCTGGGACATCCAAACTGAATTCTAGATCTTCCTTTCTCCAGTGCTTCTTTTAGAGCCTTACCCATATCATGAAAGTAAAACACCCCTTTTCCAGTTGATCAGGCCAAAAACCTCACCATCATCTCTGACACCACTCTCTCCCTTCCTGCCACTCTTATCTGTCAGCAAATGTGATTGGGTCCACTTCAAAATATTTTCAGAATTCAATTCAATGACTTCTCACTACAACTACTGCTACCTGCTTGTCCAAACCACTATGATTTCTCACTGTGATGGTTCCTTAGCTTGTCTCCTTGCTTCCACTACCACCCTCAACCAGTCTACTTCCAATAGACTAACTGGAGTGACCCAGTGAAAAAGACTAAGCAGATCATATTATTCTTTTCCTGAAAATCCTCCAGTGGATGCTCATCTTACTTAGAGTGAAAAGATGAAAGTTTTCACTGGTCCAAAAGGCCCAAAACAGTCTGAGCTCATCTCTATGGTATCCTTCTAACTCATTTGTTTTAGCCACATAGGTCTTCATGCTGTTCCTCAAACATGACAGGTAGACTCCATCAGTCTTTGCATTTGTTTCTTCCTTTGATTCACCCCAGAAAAAAAAAAATCATTTGGATAAACCTCTCACTTTCTTTAAGCAATTTACTCAATTTTCATCTTTTTCTTTTTTGGGGCCATCTTCCTTCCTGAACATTGTTTTAAAATGTCAATCATTGTTTTCACCTTTATTTCTTCCTAACCATCTTCCTTGCTTTAATTTCTCCTCCTTAACAGTTATGTCCATCTAAATTTTTCCGCATTTTATTTATCTATCCCTTTTCTATAGAATATAAACTACACAAAGTTAAGAATTTCAGTCTGTTTGGGTCTCTGCTTGTTTTGATTGCATTATTGTCTTCAGTTTCTCTCCTTTCTCTTAATCTATGCTCTTTGGCATGTGTTTTACAGTTTATCCCAAGAGAGGTGGGATTATATTTCTCTGTCCCATTGACATTGCACTTGGCCATGAGACTTGCTTTTTCTTGATGGAATGTAGGCAGAAATGACAGTGTGCCATTTCCAAGCCTACAATTTCAAAGACATTGTATATTTCTACTTGCCGTTCTTATACTTCACCATTGCCATGTCTCATATATATAAATGCTAGTCTATATGGATTAGACATGCACAGCCTGTACCTTATAGTCCTGCTCAGTTGAGCCCAGACTAGATCAGACAAACCCCAGGCACCTGACGCATGTACAAATGAGAAATAAATGCTTATTGTTGTATGTCAGTGAGATTCTGGGACTGTTTGTGATGCACCAGCAACTGACTAATATACTGTTATATCAATAGAATCTGGCACATAATAAGCACTCAATAAATAATTGGTAAATAAATGATTGAATGAAAGAAGGATAAATCATGCTATTTGTGGAAGTTGTTAGTGTTTGACAAATATTTTGTCTTTGCATTTTAAGTGGAATTAATAGTGTTTCTCTTATATCCTTGTTTTGTGAGAGAAGTTTCTAAAATATGTTCTTGCCCTAAAGGAATTTGAGTTGAGGTCTGGAAATAGCCATGTACTGGATATGTGACACTAATTAAATAATTAAACCATTCTTGATCCTGTTTCCTTATTAGTCAACTAAGAACAATTAGTATCCCTCTTCCAGGGTTATTACTGTCATTCACTCATACAACTGGTATTTATCAAGCTTGAGTTCAGCTCAGACCTTGAGTTCAAGTAGCGTGATGCTCAGAGAGGGACAGACATAGGCCCATAGTCTTACATTACCAGATATTGCATGTGATGAGTGCCAGGAGAGCCTAAGAAAAAGGTTGTTAGAAGGTTGAAGGAGAGAGATGACATCTGTCTCTGAGCAGGGAAGACAGCATGATGCATTAGCAACTCACTGAGCCTAAGAAAATCATAAATTGTTACCCAATTTCCAGGAAAATTTTCTTCTCATTACTTAGTTTCCTGGCCCACCTAAGTGTTCTTTGCCCGTGTGTATATCAGTTTGTCTTACTATGATTGCTTGCATGTTGCTGTGATGCTGGAAGTTATGCCACCGGTATTTCAAATACCAGCAGGGTCACCCATAGTGGACAGGTTTCAGCTGAGCTTCCAGACTAAGACAGGCTGACCTGGCGGTCTACTTCTGAAGAAAATTAGCCTTATGAATAGCAACAGAACATTGTCTGATATAGCATTGGAAGGCGAGCCCCTCAGGTTGGAAGGCACTCAAAATATGACTGGGTAGAAGAAGCCCCCTCAAAGTAGAGTTGATCTTAATGACGGATGAAGTCAAACTTTCAGCACCTTCATTTTCTGAGAAGACTGAAAATGAGAAGAAACACCTCCAAACATCCATTAATAGCGGGAACAGGGAATGTATGAAGTTTGAATCCAGGAAAATTGGAAGTTGTCAAAAATGAAATCAAATGCATAAACATTGATATCCTAGGCTTTAGTGAGTTGAAATGGACTGGTACTGGTCATTTTGAATGGGACAATAGCATAGTCTACTACGCCAGGAATGACAAATTGAAGAGGAATGACATTGAATTCATTGTCAAAAAGAACATTTCAAGATCAATCCTGATGTAGAACACAGTCAGTGATAGGATAATATCCATATGCCTACAAGGACGAACAGTTAATAAGACTATTATTCAGATTTACCCACCAACCACTAAGGTTGGTTAAAGACGAAAAAATTGAAGATTTTTACCAACTTCTGCATTCTGAAATGGATTAAACATGCAATCAAGATGCATTGATAATTACTGTTGATTGGACTGTGAAAGTTGAAAGCAAAGAGGGAACAGTGATTGGAAAATACGGCCTTGGTGATATAAACGATGCTGGAAATCATACGATAGAATTTTGCAAGACCAATGCCTTCTTCATTGCATATACTGTTTTTTCAACAACATAAATGGGACTATACATGTGGACCTCACCAGAGGGAATACACAGGAATCAAATCAACTACATCTGTGGAAAAAGACAATGGAAAAGCTTAATAACCTCAATCAGAACAAGACCAGGGGCTGAATGTGGAACAGACCATCAGTTGCTCATATGCAAGTTCAAGTTGAAGATGAAGAAAATAAGAACAAGTCCATGAGAGCCAAACTATGACCTTGACTACATCCCGCCTGAATTTAGAGACTGTCTCAAGAATAGATTTGACATATTGAACACTAATGACCAAAGAAAGACTAGATGAGTTGTGGAATGACACCAAATATACATCATAGATGAAGAAAGCAACAGGCCATTGAAAAAAACAGGAAAGAAAGAAAAGATAAAAATAAATGTCAGAAAAGATTTGAAACCTTGGTCTTGAACATAGAATAGCTAAAGCAAAAGGAAGAAGTGATGAAGTAAGAAAGCTGAACCGAAGTTTTCAAAGGGCGGCTCGAGAAGACAAAGAACAATATTATAATGAAATGTGCAAAGACCTGGAGTTGGAAAACCAAAGTGGAAAAACACACTGGGCATTTCTGAAGCTGAAAGAACTAAAGAAAAAAGTTAAAGTCTCAAGTTGCAATACTGAAGGATTTTACAGAGAAAATATTAATGCAGGAAGCATCAAAAGAAGATGGAAGGAATACACAGAGTCATTGTACCAAAAAGAACCGGTGGACATTCAGTCATTGCAGGAGGTAGCGTATGACCAAGAATCAATGGTTCTGAAGGAAGAACTCCAAGCTTCACTGAAGGCATTGGCAGAAAACAACGGCCCAGGAATTGACAGAATACCAGATGAGATGTTTCAACAAACGGATGCAGCGCTGGAAGTGCTCACTCATTTATGTCAAGAAATTTGGAAGACACCTACCTGGCCAACCAAATGGAAAAGATCCATATTTGTGCCCATTCCAAAGAAAGGTGATATCTTGCTCAGAGATATCTTGCCCTTTAAAGGTGGATCTGCTCTCCTGAATAGCACAGTGACCCTATCAAAGTTTTTCTTTGGTGACTTTTGCCTTCCCACAGAGTTCTTTCAAGCCATTGTAGCTCTTTGTAACATTCCTTCATTGATGTTACTGCAGTCTTGAGTTATTAATTCTGTGGTTATGTAAGCGAAATCAACTCAATAAATTGTATGCTCCAAAAGGACAAAGTCTATATTATATACCCAGTGTGTAGCGTAGTGTCTGACACATAATAAACAATTGGTGAATGGATGAACATATGAATGACAGGTTTCCCATCTCTACTGACTCACTCCACCTGAATCAGTGCTAAAATTAAGTTGAATAACATGGGTAGAATCCGAACGCTTAGATATCGTTCCATTAAGGGAGAGAAATGATCCAAAGAAAACACATTTATCTTAAACCAAACTTTCCTACTCAGAAGCTTTCACATCTTAGAAGGGGATTTAAAAAGAAAAGCCTATTTAAGCCAAATGAAAGACGATGTAATGGTGGAATTTCTAAGTACGAGGGATATTTGATAGAAAAGAGGGAAGGAAGCATTTTAAAGCATTCTCACATGCATTATCGTGCTGTTTTTCAAATGACACCATCTGTGTAATTGTTTACTCATAACGCTGACCAGAAGTAAGAGATGAAATGAGCAAAGGAGAATTCAGAAAAAAAAAAAAATGCATGTATTTTGCCTAAATCAGAATAACTTTTATTCATTCCACCCTCATTAAAAATGAGTAACTAATTGAAGTAAGTGTGCCCTAGAAATTATAACTACCCTTTGAAATGTAAATGCCTGCGCACATAAAGAACAATTAAAGAAGCAGACCAGAAAAGAGCCCAGTCCCTGATGCATTCTGATGTAGCCAAACATTTTAGGTTGTGCTTTTCATGTCACTTTATTTAGAAATACTTTGCCATAATGTGACATACCAGAATAACTTGGGTAACAATATCTTTTTGCTTTAGCATGAAAGAAGTGTAAAACATTATGTGCTTGGATATAAAACTGGAATTGGAGGACTTAAGAAGCAGTTTCTCATCATAAGTGCTAACTCTTTACAGAGTGTGGGATTTCATCTGAATGTTGGGATGCTAAACCAAATTATATAAATACTTGGTTTGGATTGGAAACAAACTCATTTAGCACTGTGTCAATGGCTCTAAAAACAGCATGCTTGTTATTTTATACATATCATCTGCTCGATTTGCCTTTAATTTAGTGTATAAGTAGTGTGACTTCATTTCATGGAGATGAAGGCAACTTCAGACTCATTCAGAAGTGATAATTATGGATTGGAGAAGAACAACATAATGAGAAGATCCTGTTTGCATAAAAGTGTTGTGTGCCAGTGTTGGCTTTATCAGAGTTTGACACATCTGCCAGACTCAGCGATGGCTCCAATGGGTAACAACAATTTAACATGAGTGCTGAAAATGTTGAAATCTATAAAATTCATAGGAATGAGTGTCTCTGTTGATGTAACAAGTTATCTCTCTGGGTAGCAGTAGCATTATCAGGGGCCTGCCAATGAGCTGAGCACTTTATAAGGATCAGTTCTTTTCATACTTATAACCACCCATGAGGTCAGTATTACTATTCTTATTCTTTCCCTCATTTGACAGAAGAAGAAGGTAACTTGCCTAAAGCCATTCAATTAGACAGTGACAGAACCAGAAGGGCTTGGTCGGAATACAGCCCAAACTCATAACCTTCTTGTCTCTCTCTCTCTTTCTAATTATTTGTCTTTTATCCATATATTTATCCATTTCTCTCATTCTTCATCTCTCCATCTGTCCATGAACACATGTTCTTTCTGTTTTTCTCTGTATCTCCATGTGTCTCTCTGTCTCTTTCTGTTTACTGTCCCTCTGTATCCCTTTGTAGGACTCTATCTCTAGTCTTCTCTGTCTTTCATTTCTTCTCTCTCTCTCACTCTTTCAATCTCTCTGTTCATTTAATTACCTATCACTCATTCACATATCCATTCATGTAGGAATTTTTCTTTCTTTTCTATCCATTCATGTATCATCCATGTTTTCCATGTCTTCATGTACTTTTCTGAATCTGTCTTTTAATTTCTGTTTTTCTCTCAGAGTCTCTCTCTCTCCCTCACTTTCTCTTTGGCCTGCTCTCTCTGACTCTAATTTTCTGTCCATTCTCCCCTCCTTCGACTATTTCCTCTATTGTGTGTGCCATTTAAAGTTGCCACTAATCAAGGTATTTTAGGTATATTCTTTCACCCTCTGCCCCTCCCTCAGCATCAGGAAATGTGTCCCCATGTGCCAAAGGATATGCTATGCTCAGGAAAGGAAGCACCTATTTTTGTCTCAACCAAAAGCTCGGCCCTTCTGCTCCTTGAAGAGGGATAAAGTGTTGAATGAAAATTCTCCATAAGTCTCTTACATTTCTGCTATTATTTGGGCAAAGTACTAACTTGCATTTGTTCAAGATTATATTTTCAAGGATATCTGTACACTAAATGGCCTCAGAAGGAGAGACAGGTCTCCCTCTGAAACAAAGAGTAGGCTTGTTTACATCTTTGGAAGCTAGAGATGATATCACCTGGAGGAAAGGGCAGGCATCCTTACTAGCCATGATAATAGAGGTTATGTCTCTTTTCTGGAGAACTGATATGAATATGCTGATGCTCGGACTGCCTGCTGTGGTATGAGTAATAACGTCCTTTCTCTCTGATATAGGAATCTCCCATCTTCTGTTAGCATCGGGGACACTGTGACAGGTTAACTTGTTTGCTTTCAAGGAGGGTGAAATCTCAGCTCCTTTACAGCTCTTGCCTCAAAGGTATATCTTTGTTCATCCTATTTCATAACAGCACCATGCTGATCATCCCATGCTATTTCTATCTTTTTTTTTAATAATATTTTATTGTGTTTTTGGTGAAAGTTTACACAGCAAATTCTGTTTCCATTTGACAATTCCTACACAAATTGTTCAGCGATATTAGTTACATTTTTGCCAGTGTGTCAATGTTTTAACCAAATTCTTCCAGTTTCCTCATCTATTTCAGTAGCAAACTCCTGTGTTCCTTGCTCTATCTGCTATTTTAATGAGGAAGAAAATTCCCCTCCCCCCCCACCCAGAAACTTCACAACCCTTTCTCCCCAATGCATAATTTGTTGAGTTGGTTTGTCACTTGGTTGTGACTGGGCATATTCAATCTTTATGGTTGTTGTTATTTGGTGTTTAGTTGGCTCTGAGTCAAGGTGACTAAGTACAATATAACAAAATACTTTCTGGCCCTGCACATTTGTTGGCATGTTTGAATCCATCGTTGCAGCCATTGTGTAGTATCTTCCAACTTAAGGGGCTCAACTCCCAGCACTACATCATTATGATCCATAGGATTGTCATCGTCTAATTTGTGGAAGTCGATCACCAGAGCTTTTTCCTAGCTTGTCTTAGTCTGGAAGCTCCATTGAAACCTGTCCACCATAGGTGACCCTGCTGGTGTTTGAAATACCAATGGCATAGCTTCCAGCTTCATAGCAACACACAAGCCGCCAAAGGATGACAAGTTGACAGACAAGCGGTAAGTTCAATCTTTACCCTTCTCTAAAGCCAATAACACTGAAGGCTTTGCATGTCAATGTGGGCTGGAAGGTCTGCATCTGGGGAAGTGTGACTGTATCAAATGCTCTTGGTGCCCCACTCGTATCTCCTCAGCCTCACTTTTGACTCCAGCTGTGGCTGCAGCAGGCAGTTCCTGACAAGCTATAAATCACTTCACAATCATCATGTGTCATTTCAAGAATATGCTGTGGGATTCTCTCCTCCTACTCTAGGGCTTCTCTGAGGTTCCAGACGCAAGCAAGATCCACTCATCAGCCATGAATGTACTTCCTGGAAGAACGAGGCTGGTAATACACAGAGACAACCCTCAAACGATGCAAGATGTGAGCTGGTAGACGAATATTTCTCCCAGTTCATTCCTAGGTATTCAATTCTGAGAGGCATTTTATAAGCTCTTTAGAAAGTCCTGACAAGGATCAAATCCAAGTTGTCACAGCAGTTACCTCAACAAAATGCACACTCGTACCAGATTTTCTTCTTTCTCTTACTTTCTTTCATCATTCTCTCCCGATCTCTGGGATCACCTCCCAAATAAACTACCTGTACATAAGTTTTTGTCTCAGGCTCTGTCTCTGGGGGTAATGCGTGGTAATTCAATGATAAAACTGAAATATTAAGGCCTTTGAAATCAGACAGGCTTGAATCTGAATATTAGCCCTGCCACTTTCTACCAGGGAGATCTTGAACAAGTTACTTAACCTGTCCAAACCTCAGTTTCCTCATTGATAAGATGGGAAAAATAATACTTTCTTTGCAGGGTTATGTGTGGACTATTGATTTTAAATAAAGAGCATAAAGTTTTTAGCATGGAGTCTGTCACAGTATTGGTGCCAAACAAATAGCAGCAATTATTGTTATTACAGTGTGTGCCAATCCCAGGAGTACCCTGAAAACTAAAAGTGCAGAAATTGTGATGTCCTGGCTTCAATGACTGCTTAGGGACTATTAAAACACAGGAGGCCATGCAGTGATCCAGACAGATTAAAGGGTAGTTATGGACTCTCAGCCAGAAGGTCTTAAAGCCACATCAATTATTTATGAATTACTGTTTATAAAAACAGTTGCATCATAGTTTCTGAATTGTATAAACTTTTTTATGCATACGTGCAAAAACAGTACATTTGAAGTATTAAGCAATGTTTTGGATTTTTTTATTTGTTCATTTTTACTATTTCTTACTGATTTATTCTACCCCTTGGTCTTCCCTCTATCCATTCATCTAGTCATTGTGCATGCATTGCCTCAGGGAAGGAATGGCACATCAGAAATGCAGAAATTAAAAAAAAATAGGACTCTTTTTTTTTTTTAATTTTAAAAACCTATAGCATAGGTCATAGCTTTGGGAGAAAGTTAACTTCTCCTTCAATAAGAAGGATTTATACCATGTAAGTGAAGGAAAGTTTGGGACAGTGGAGATTCAGAAGGAAAGTAGTGTGGAACCACACTGGGAAAAATGGAGTCGGAGTTCAAACATGGCCCAGCCACCCCTTGAGTAACCACTTGGGTGAGCACCATCTCTCACCTCCCTGGGAGCTGTGTGGAATAGGAAGATTCCAAAAACAGCCCAGTGCATTGGAGTAAGCAATGTGTATTTCCTCTGAAGGGGAAATATGTTAGTTGTTCTTCCTGTTGTCATCCATTGAGGCATCGCTTCAACAGCACTTGGCTTTTCAAATAGGTCTTATAACTGTTCTTCCAAAATTAAACTTACTACATATAGAAAATTCCCTATTCAGCATTCCAAGATATCTACAAGACTCTAAATAAAGACTGGGCCCATGTGTGGAGTCAGGGAAGGGTTAATTTTCTGAATCAGGTCTTGGTATGAATGAAACAGTAGACTTTTACTCTCAAGCCAGGATAGTAGTGAATCAAACCCTGTGGCATATAACTTACTTATTGAAGTATACAACATATACATGTTAATCTGGTTTCTGCTATGTACAATCTATAGTCTTCAGGAATCTTGAGGAATAAATGTATATATACACACAGCACTGGGACTTGTGAGTCCCTCCCAATATACCCTCCCACTTAACCCTGATGTGTCACTTCCAGAAGATTGTAGTCACTAATAAATTAGACCCCAGCTAAGAGGTACAGCTGACTGGAAGTGGTCCCCACCTGTGACTAAGTAGTGAGAAGTCCTAACTGTGAATAGCAGCCTCAAGGCTTCTAAGATTATTACCTTTAGCATGCAACAGGGGTATTACAACAGAATATGGAGTAGAAAACTTACAGCAGCAACCCTTTCCTTCATAATTTCAGCAAGGACCAATGCCTTCTAAACTACAGAAATTCCCTTGAACCTAAAAGAGGTGGTGCAGTATATAGAAAAGGGCAAGCTACTTCTGAATGACCTTAAAAAATCATTCATCTTTTCTCTGCCTGATCCCCAACTCTAGGAAAAACTTTTTGTAAGATATCTAGCAGGCTCTATCTCAGTTTGCTAAATGATGGTGAGTGTATTAGTTATCTAATTCTAAGTAACATATTAATGCAAAACCTAGCAAATAAATATTATCTTACAATTTCTGCCATGAGGAATTCAAGCACTGTTTATTTGGGTGTCTCTGGTTCAGGTCTCTTATGAGGGTGCAGTCCAGCTGCAGTCTCATATGAAGGCTGGGCACCTCAACACATGTGTCTTGCTACAGGGCTACCTCACAACCCTGTATCTGGCTTCCTCCAAGGGTGAGTGATGCAAGACAGAGAGAGAGAGCCAGCACCAAAGACAGGAGCCATAGTCTTTTTATAATCTAATCTCAGAAGTGAAATTTCATCGTTTGTTCTATATTTGTTATATTTGAATCAATAAGTCCAGTTCATACTCATGGGGCAGAGATTATATAAGGGTGTGAATACCAGCAGGTGAGGATCATTGGAGTCATCTTAGAGAATGCCTACCACAGTGAAGAAAGTCCATTTTATTAGTTCTACAAGTGAGTAAACAAGGCTCCAGGAATTGATGGAATATCAATTGAGATGTTTTAACAAACTATTGTGCCCCTGGAAGGGCTCATTTGCCTACACCAAGAAATTTGGAAAACAGCTACCTGGCCAACCAAATGGAAAAAATTCATATTTGTGCCCATCCCAAAGAAAGGCAATCAAGCAGAATGTGAAAATTATCAAACAATATCATTAATATTACACACAAGTAAAATTTGCTAAAGATTATTAAAAAATGGTTACAGCAATACACTTAAAGAGAACTGCGAGAAATTGAAGCCAGATCAGAAGAGGACTTGGAATAAGGGATATCACTGCTGATGTCAGATGGATTTTGGCTGAAAGCAGAGAATACCAGAAAGATGTTTACCTGTGTTTATTGACTATGTGAAAGCATTCTACTGTGTGGATCATAACACATTATGCATACGATCGAGAAGAATAATGGGAATTCCAGAACACTTAATCGTGCTCATGAAGAACCTATGCATAGACCAGGAGGCAGTCTTTTGAACAAGACAAGGGAATATTATGTGGTTTAAAATCAGAAAAGATGTGCATCAGGGTTGTTTTCTTTCACCATATTCAATCTGTATATTGAGCAAATAATCTGAGAAGCTGGACTACATGAAGAAGAATGTGGAATCAGGATTGAAGGAAGATTCATTAACAGCTTGAGGTATGGGGATGACACAACCTTGCTTGCTGAAAATGAAGAGGACTTGAACACTTACTGAAGATCAAAGACCGCAGCCTTCAGTATGGATTACACATCCACATAAAGAAAACAAAAATCCTCACAATTGAACCAATAAGCAACATCATGATAAAGGGAGAAAAGATTGAAGTTTTCAAGGATTTCATTTTACTTGGATCCCCAATCACCACTGTCTTAGTCTAGGTTCTCTAGAGAAGCAAAACCAGTAAAGCATATAAATATATAGAGAGCGAGTTATATCAAGGAAACAGCTCACGTGATTGTACGGGTTGGAATGTCCCAAGTCTTTGTATCAGAATAGAGGCCTTTCCCAATTCACGGAGCCACAGAAGCTGGTGAACCCAAGATGAGCAGATCAGAGAGCAGGGGCCCCGCTCACAGGCTATGAAGGTCAAGGAATCCCCAAGGTCAGCAGGCAAGACCGCAAGGTCTCTCCTGATTCACGTAGCTGAAGGGGCTGGTGAACCCAATATCGGCAGGTCAGGGAACAGGACTCTTGCTTGCAGGCCATGAAGATCAATGAATCCCATAATGGACAGATAAGCAGCCAGCTCAAGTCTCAAGAATCAGAGGTCAGATGAGAGACAGCTGCCGAATCCAGAACAAGCCAACATCCTTTGCAAAGCAAGCGGGAAGGAAAAGGCAGTGGAAGGCAGAGAGATAAAGGCTCAGGGGGCGGTGAGCTACCATAGGCCCCACCCCTGCCGTACCACTCAGCAGATTCCATCATGGGGGTGATCACATATCAAATTTCAACAGGGAAGTGATTATAACATTATACAACTGCCAGAACGCTAAAAATCATGGCCTTGTCAAGTTGACACACAATCTTAACTATCACAACCGCCCATGGAAGCAGCATCCAGGATATCAACAGAGTATTGCATTGGGAAAATCTGTTGCAAGAGACCTCTTTCAAAGCATTAAAATGCCTTCAGGACTAAGGGGCACCTGACCCAAGCCATGGCGTTTTCAATTGCCTCAGATGCATGAGAAAGCTGGATAATGAATAACGAAGACTGAAGAAGAATGCCTTTGAAATATGGTGTTGGCTAAGAATATTGAATATATCATGGACTGCCAGAAGAAGAAACAAGTCCGTCTTGGAAGAACTACAACCAGAATGCTCCTTAGAAGCAAGGATGGTGAGACTACTTCTCACATACTTTGGACATGTTATCAGGAAGGGCCAGTCCCTGGAAAAGGACATCAAGCAGAGGGTCAATGAAAAAGAAAACCCTCAACAAGATCGACTGACACAATGGGTGCAACAATGAGATCAAACATAGCAATGATTGTGAGGATGGCACAGGACCAGGCAGGGTTTTGTTCTGTCGTACATAGCATAGCTATAAGTCAGAACTGACTTGATGGTACCTAACAACAACACAAATGTGTATCATTTTGCCTCTATTAGTTCTTTAATCCTGAGTCATTTTATTTCTCTCCATTTCATATCACAGTGTTCTAAATCTGTTCTATTCATCTGACCCTTCACCATTTTCTTGTTCAGTGGACAACCTGAATTATTACTTCATGACCAAAGACAACTCATCTAACCACTGTACCCTCTAGTTTCTTTCCTCGCTTCAGAATTTACCAGCTTTCCTATCCATCATTTTTTCCTCATTTCCAAACTACCCTCTTTGAAAGTAGCTTCTTAAACATACTACCTATTTAGTTTACAACTATTTAAAAACAGCTTATGCATATGTACAGATAGACTTTTCTTGTAGTTTTACAGTACCAGTTGTCTAAGTCTCTTAAAGAAGATCCCAGCATTTGCTAGAACTGCTAATGCCCTCTTGGAGCACTCAGTTCCCAGAAAGCAGTCTGCAGTGACCTCCTTCAACACCACCTCTCAAAACCCAAGGTAGTCCTATATGCCCACCAAACCTTCCATTGCTAGAATGTGTGTCCTGAACTCTGTGCTGTGCCTTGTTGTCAAACTCCTAAAAAGTAACCTTTTTCCCTCATACTTCTTAGAATCTCTTTTCTGTGTTTCTTGTTTGAAATATTTCTCTTCACGAACCTGGGACTGGGGCAGACGAGCTGATACCTTACTCACTTTTATCAGTGCTTCTTAATTACGTTAGGTGAAGCATCAGGAGTTTTATTTTTTGTTTAGTTTTGTTTTAATTTTTAATTCCAATTTGCCATTTTCTAATATTTTTCTAAAATACAGTAGAAATAAATTACTAGAAAGATGAAATGCCACTTGGACTCTGCAGGAGTTTCAGACTGCATAGTTTCCCTCATAGTGACCCTCGTGTCCACACTTTCCTGTAGACCGGTAACAAGAAGTTCATGGATGAGCACAAGTGCACAGACCACACTTTGAGGGGCGCTGGTCAATAGTCTTCCTCCCTCCACTGCCACTGATCCCAAATCTTCTCAAAGCCTCTGTTCCTCCAGGAAAACAATGCAGACAAAGAGCCCTGCCATTTCCTAGCTCTCCAAATTATATATGTGCTTATGGACATGTGAGTTTGTCCTGGACCTCTGTGCACCACAAACTTCCAAGTCTGTATCTCTCTCCTCTCCAAGTTTGTTCCTTCACCCATGCTCTCAACTCTATAACAGAATTACCATTATCTCAGTCATTTGATGGGAAACCACAGCCGCAGTTACTTGTCCCCTTCGCCTTTACCCAACACATCCATTTGGTTACCAGGACCCAGTGATTCAAGCTAGCCATATTTCAGTGCACTTCTTTCTTCTTCCTAGTCCCATAGACATGCTCCTGGCTCAGGCCCATATTACAGCCCAACTGAACTATAGAAGCTGCCTCTAAATTTGTTTTCCTGCTTCCAGCTTTCCTCATTCGCCAACCCGTTATACACGGTGACTCCAGAAGAAAAAAAAAAAAAAAAAATTTCTAAACCAGTGCTCTGACAATTGTTTCATGTCTTCTCCAAAACCTTGACTGCTTCCAAAGAGCCTACAGTGTAAAAGCCTATGGTCCTTGGATACACATCAAAGTCCATTGTAGCAGACGCCTTTCCCATAGCCCTTGGCCTGCCTCAGGAGCATGGGGGGAGCACCCCTAGGAAGAGCTCTCAGCCAATGACGGGCAGGAGTGTGTGTGTGTTTATATATTTTAATAGTTTTAATGAAAATATTATTGATGAGTTTACATTCATTGAAGTCAGCGAAGTAAATAATAATACAATCTATTTGATATAAATAAAATGTTTACATTTAAAATGATGTTGGTTTTAATACATCTGTACTTCAATATTTTATGACCGTTTCAGTTACATTATTGTCCTGGAAAAATAACCATTTAAAAATACATACAATTGTAATTCTAAATATTTTTTCTTTTGCCTCAGGCTCCACTGTGGCTCAGCATGGGACTATTGCACCCTGTCTTTGTTTAAGATTTTGATAAATTGTTCAATGGGGATTTTTTTTTTGCATAATTTTTATTTTTAAAATATTGTTCATCTTTATATTGAGTTTTTTGGCACCACCTTAAATTTTGCACCCAAAATGAGTGCTCCAATCACCTCACCCTAGTCCCAGCCCTGGTGGTCACCAGCTTACTCACACTCCCTTGAATGGCTTTCACCCCTTCCCTGCCTCAATCTCCACTCCCTCCATCCTGCTTCCTGGGGTTATTTCTCAAGAGACTACTTCCAATATTTATCTTAAGATCTGCTTTTGAGTGGATCTAAACAATGATATCCTTTGGAGTCTAGCCACAATCAACTGCCCTAGAAATGCTTCCACCTCCATCCCTCAAACCTTTGCTCAGCCAATTTATTTTCTACTCCTACCTCTATTAAGTGTGATAAAATATGTAAAAGCCCTTTATCAAAAAGTGCTATCAAAATATGAGCAATGGTTATTAGCTTCCTGTTCATGAAACTTTCTTTCTCTGGGATTCCTTTATTTTATTTTCACCAGTTGAAAGATCACTCATGCCATTGCCCCCATGAAGGCATCAGTCCCACATCTCCTCACCCAGGATTTATCGCTTTTCTCTCTGTTAACACTTTCAGCTGCTACCTCAAGTGTCAGATGTTCGAGTACACTCAGAGGTGCCTGGGAAAAAAGGCCTGACGATCTACTTCCAAAAAGCCAGCCACGGAAAACACCGTGGAGCATGATTTTACTCCGGGGCGCATGAGATTGCGGTGGGTCTGAGTCGACTCACACCTACTGGTCATTGGTTATTATTATCCCATACACATTGTATCCTGGGTATTTTCATACTTCTTATCTCCTTTTCTTGACTGTCAGACTGAAAAACAGGGACGGTGTTTTGTTTATCTTGTTAGCAGCCATAGGACTTCGCCTGGCATCAGACACTAGCACTTTAAAGCCTGATGAATTGAATTAAGTAAAGAAGTTAATAAACTCAGAAGAAAATGCATTCGACAACAGAAACTTCGTTTGGGTGAGCAGAGCAGGTGGAGATGTAGACATAAATATATTCAGAGAAAAGCTATCAGGGAACACGATGTACCAGATTAGTTGGCTTGATCTACTGCCCCAGCAGTAGGTTCAGGAACACACCCGCCCAGCAATCTGGAGGTAGATTTGGCAAGCAAGTGCCCACAGAAACTCTTGCTTCACGTACCAGCACAGTGTCAAACTTTGCTGTTACCAAACTCTCCCAGACAGTGTTGCTTGCTTCAATACATATCAGGTGACAAATATTCCTAACAGGTGTCCCCAGTGAGATCCAGAATTGGGATATGAGAAAAAATAGCTGACATCTGCTCTGATCACAATGATAGGGTTGACTTAACTCCTGGCAAACTTTCTTCCAAACCACCTGGCAGCAAATCTCAACACACCTACATGTACCATTCAGTTACCATTTTATAGGACTTTCATAAATCACCAGCTTCTCCAAATGCTCTATGGACAGCTAAATTTTCCTTGGCCATAGTTAAACTGCTCCTATAATTTTCCTCCCCACCTGTCAATAATTCAGGGATTTCAGGACCCAGGAATAGAACGCTCCATAGTGTCACCCTGTCTTTACCATTTAAGTCAGAACAAGTTGTTCATTTCAGTGATATTTACATTAATAGAGAATTGGGAAGGAACTTAGGTCACAGGGGAATGGTTAAACAAATTATTATATTTTCATAGGACTGTATATAGAAAATATATGCCTTTTGGATTGTGCAAATATGGGTGATAATTTCCCCCTTCTTTCCATTGTATTCTTTTTAAAGCACTATTCATTAAATAACTATATGAAATAAGGATGAACCATGCATATTTAAAAAAGTAAATTAAGTATGGACATCCTAGATAAGGGAATAAATTGCAAAAATACACCTTTGGGAGAGGGAAGCTCTAGTCATTCTTTGCCTTGACAAAAATAACATTTACAGTTTCAAAGTATGTGTATTTGTGTGTTAGTGTTTGTGTATTAGTGTAAGGGTATGTAACACCCAGTTGTATGCTTGTGTCTTAGGCTGGGATCTCTGGAGAAGCAAAACCAGTAAAGCATATAAATATATATATAAAGAGAGAGGTTTATGTCAAGGAAATGGTTCACGCAGTTGTAGAGGCTGGAATGTCCCAAAAAACATGGGTCAGGATGGAGGCTTCTCCTGATTCACGTAGCAGCAAGGGCTGTCAAACCCAAGATTGACAGGCAGAGAGTAGGCTCTTGCTCGCAGGCCGTGAAGATCTATGAATCCCAAGATCAGCAGGCAAGACGGCAAGTGAGCTGCTAGCTCAAGTGCCAAGAACCAGAGGTCAGATCATTAGGAGCCAGCTGCAGGATCCAGCAAGTGCAAAAGCACATGAGCCTTGTCAGATTGTCCACTTACATTCGATGCTCTAGGAAACTACCTTTCAACTGATTGGCTACTCATGGCAAATCCTATCATGGAGTTGATCACATCATATTAAATCTCATCATGGAAATGATCACAACATCATATGACTGCCAAACCACTGAGAATCATAGCCCAGCCAAGTCGACACACAATCTTAACCATCACAGCTTGCAAATGTTTAACAAGTGGCTCTAGTAGAAAAACTATAAAAAGCCCTGATTTGTATCATTTGCTGATTTCCATAGTGTAAACACTTCCATTTTAGTCAATATTGAATCACCAACATGACGTCACTGAACACAGGGTTGAGCAGGCAAGAATAGTGAATCTCACGAAACTTCCCGAGCTGAGTCACCCCAAGACCAACTGGACCTCATTTTCCCATTGAATGTCTACTTGCAGCAATGGTCAACCAGCTAGAAATGACTCCTTGAAAACAATAACCTGTGATCAATTTGAATCTTCTCTCCAAAGCTCACAGCAACCTGTCAAGACAAACTCAGATTCAAGACAGAAGAAGATGCATAGTTCATCATCCCATCTATCCACTCTCATTGAGTCCCTCTTCTGCATCCTGGTACACTGAGCTTTATTAAATTCTAGGGCTTAAAATCAGATAAGAAATAAAACTATGTGGTGGACTTTTTCAAAGGAAATGGTTAAATTACGAAAAAATGTTAAGTGTGAAAAATAACATGTATGAAGAAGACTGTAGAAACCTTGGTTCAGATAGAAAAGAAACTAAGGCCCAGAGACTGTAAGGGGCAATTTCAAATTCATGTGTTTTGGACTCCAAATTCTTTCTTTTTGTCATTAATTTGGCACCATGTACAAAAATTTAAGGGAGCTCAAATTTTAGTAGAATTGTTATGATACTTCATAACAACAACACTCAGAGGGTTTTTTGAATTTTTTTTTATCATTGAGTTTAGATGAGAGGTTTGTTATGTCTTTCTAAGTTTATATTCTGAGGAGAAACTTTCTGACACCTAACAAGAAAGCAGGAGCTCTGGTGGAGCAGCAGTTAGGAGCTACCACTACAAACCAAAAGTTCGGCAGTTTGAATCTACCAGCTGCTTCTTGGAAACCCTAAGGGGAAGTTCTACTCTGTCCTATAGGGTCGGTACAAGTCCAAATCAACTCCACAGCAATGGATTTTTTTTTTTTTTTTTTTTTTTTTGAGACAGGAAAGGGCTGATGTCCATTGTAAGTGAAACTCTGTTCTGTACTTTCTATTCCCTGGTGCAAAATAAGGGCCCTGGTGGTGCAGTGGTTAAATGCTAAGCTGCTAACTGAAAGGTCAGTGGTTTGAACCAACCAGCCACTCTGCAAGAGAAAGGTGTTGCAGTCTGCTCCTGTAAAGATTTACAGACTTGGAAACGCTACAGGGCAGTTCTACTCTGTCCTATAGGGTCACTATGAGTCGGAATTGACTTGATGGCAGTGGATTTGGTGCAAAGCAGAAGCTAGGCTGTCCCCATCTCCTACTTTCCATTCCACCAAACTGAGGTTGTCCTATTCACAACTTGGCAAGAAGGGGCATCTTTGAATTTGCTGCTGATGTTAGTCTTTGGGAAACTAAATCTGAAAATTACTTATTCAGAAGGAGAGTGGGGTGGCTTGTTCTTGTTGTTCTTGCTAGTAGGCTGCATTTTGTAACAAGTGACTATATTTCTGAGTGAAAACCTGAACATTCTGAAAACTCATAAAACTATCCAGTTAAAAATAAAACAGTGAAATGCTAATTTGCTATTCATGCTTCTATTATCACCGACATATTTGTTAATTTTATAAGCATGTCTTGGGGTATATAAATCAACCCATGTGTGTCAGACACACGACAAAGCTTTCTTCATTTGTCCACAAAACCCAGCTTAGAATTTCAAGTTAGACTTTCTCATTAATAGCATGCACATATACATTAATATTCCATCCCAAGGCTAAGCTGTCAAGGTACTAGCTGGAATATAGATCCACTCTCAGGAAGAAATTTAATAACTCATACTTCAATGAACCTGTATTTTTTTTTTATCGTTGATGAAATATACACAGTGAAACATACATCAACAATCTCTACATGTATAACACAATGCAATTGATTGCATTCTCCAAACTATGTGACCATTTGTACCCTCTTTTTCTTATATGTTCCTCCTCTGTTGACTTAAACTCATTTCACCGTAAGCTTTCTATCTAACCTTTAGAGTTACTGTTAACAATTTGATCCTATATAGTCAGTTTTTTTTAAAAGAGCACAAAGCTTACAGTGGACATTCCTTACTAGTTAGGCTAAACTGTTGTTTGGTTTAAAGAAGGCTTCAGGAAGAATACTTGGTTTATGGTTTCAGTGTTAAAGATTATCTCTGGGCAGTAGTTTTGGGGATTCATCCAGCCTCAATGGCTCCAGAAAGTCTGGATTCCATGAGAGTTGAAATTCATTTGTGCACTTCTCTTCCTTTTGATCAGGATTAGTCTACAGAATCTTTGATCAAAACATTCAGTAATTGTAGCCAGGCTCCATCCAACTCTTCTGGTCTTATGGCAAAGGAGTCAGTTGCTCGTGAAGGCAATTAGCCATGCCTTCCATTTCCTCCTCCTGTTCCTGCCTTTCTTCCTCTGTTACTGTAGGCCAATGGAGACACATGTTGTGCCTTGGGATGGCCACTTACAAGCTTTTCAAGAACCTAGGCACTAGGCAACAAACTAGGGGGTAGAACAGAAGTACTAAACATAATATTAGGCCAATTAACTGGAATGACTCATGAAACCATGACCTTAAACCCTTCTTGGTTATCTAGTGCTGCTATAACAGAAATACCACAAGTAGGTGGCTTTTTAACTAACAGAAACTTATTTTCTCACAGTTTAGAAGACTAGAAGTTTGAATTCAGGTTACTGGCTCTAGGGGAAGGCATTCTGTCTTTGTTAGCAATAGAGGAAGGTCCTTGTCTCTTCTGAGCTTCTGTTCTGGGTGATCTTCATGTAGCTTGGCATTTCTCTTCCCCCGTTTCTCCTCTGCTCACTTGTTTAATCTCTTTTATATCGCAAAAGAGACTGACTCAAGATATACCCTACACTAATTCTAGCTCATTAACATAACAAAGACATAACATTCCCAAGTGGGATTATAATCACAAGCATAGAGATTAGGATTTACAACACATATTTTGGGGGGACACAATTCAATCTATGATAATCCACCCTTTGACCCCCCCAAAATTCATGTCCTTGCCACATGAGAAAAATATTCACCCCATCACACCATCACAGAGGTCTTAAATCAATCCCAAGTCTAAAGTCTTATCTTCCGAATCATCTAAATCAAATATGGGTGAGACTTTAGGCACATTCCATCTGGGGCAAAATTCCTCTTTGTCTGTGAATCTGTGAAATCTATATTACAAGTTAGCTGTTTCCAAAGTACAATGGTGGAACAGAGACAAGGTAGACATTTTGTCAAAAATGCGAGAAGCTGGAGAGAAAGAAGTCTAACAGCCATTAAGCAAGTTCTGAAATCTAGCAATACAAATTACATTAGCTCCCAAGGCTTAAAAACAATTCTCTATTCTTTGAGACCATCTGGGCAACGGGCCTGCCCTCCAGACACTGGGTATTGGCCACACTCTCTGGATTCTAGGTGGAGGCCCCTCCTCCTCAGGCTTCAGCTTGTCCTTCCGGGCCTACTGGGACTGCAACTCTGCGCCCTCAGTTATGGGCGAACCCATCTGAGTGTTGATCCCACTCGCTCAGCCCCAGAAGTCCCCTTTCTTCTGCCCCTTGAGCATGGCAGCCTCGTCCCCTAAGCTTTGGGCTGTGGCTCCATACCCCTGACGTACCTTAACAGCAGCCCAATACTCTAGAACTGAGTTGGTGAAGGGTGGTGGCATCACCCTTTGAGATCCAGAAGACCATGACCCTACCCTTTGAAACCAAGAAAACTTTGCTTCCTGTGCTCCTTCCAACAGTTCTGCTGATCTCCAAGCTGCTCCAGGGATAGTCGTTTTCTTTTTTTGGAAGACAATGTATGTGGCTCCTTTGGCCTGTTTCCTGCCTGTAGAATTCCAAGAGGCAGGCAGCCTTCTTTCCTTTTGCTCTTTCTCTGTCTGCTTCAGTCTAAGCTGATGGATTTTCTCCTGTGGTAACTGGTTAGATTCATCAGTCACAGGCTTAATCTCTTTAGCAAAAGATTGTGTAGCCACGTCCTTGATGAACATTCTAGGATACCTGTCCTTAGTTTGTGAAAAAGAATTTTCCAAATCTTTAAGTTCTGTTTTCATTTTGCACAATTAATTTTTAAGTCCATCTCTTTCCTCTCGCATTTTACTGTAAGTGGCAAAGAGACCATGAGGGCTCTTTAGGATCTTGCTTAGAAATCTCATTAGCCAGATAACCAAGTTCATCACTTACAAGTTCTACTTTCCAACAAATATTTGAACATACTTCAGACAAGTTCCTTGCCACTGCATAAAAAGCATCGTCCTTCCTCCATCGTCCAATCATATGTTTGTTCCTCGTGTTCTTTTAAAGCCTCACCAGAAGCACATTTAACGTCCACATTTCTAGCAACATTCTGTTGCTGGTGCCGTATACAGTCTCTAAGACGATAGAGATTTTCTCTATAGCTCTCCTCACTTCCTTCTGAGCCTTTACCAGAATTGCCTTTGAAGCCCATGATTCTACAAACAGTCTCTTCTAGACAATCTAGGCTTTTACTATTAGGCACCTTAAAACTTTTCCAGCCTGTACCCATTACCCAATTCCAGAACCACTTCCACATTTTAGGTATCTGGTAGAGCAGCACCCCACTCTTCCGGTACTGAATTCTTAGTCATCTAGTGCTGCTATAACAGAAATACCACAGATGTGAGGATTTAACAAACAAAAATTTATTTTCTCACACTTTAGGAGGCTAGGAGTCTGAATTCAGGGTGCCAGCTCTAGGAGAAGGCTTTCTCTCTCTCTCGGCTCTAGAGGAAGGTCCTTGTTTCTTCTGAGCTTCTGCTCCTGGGTGATTTTCATGCAGCTTGGCATCTCTCTTCCCGCATCTCTGCTTTGTTCACTTGTTCAGTCTCTTTTATATTTCAAAAGAAATTGGCTCAAGATATATCTTACACTAATCCTGCCTCATTAATATAACAAAGACAATCCATTCCCAGCTGAGATTATAACCACAGGCATAGAGGTTAGGATCCATAATACATATTTTGGGGGGACATAATTCAATCCATAACACCCCTCCAAAGCAATAAACCAAATCCTATGAGGTATTTTGTTGTATGTAAGCAGCCTCAACAGCCACTCTTTTGTTGTTGTGGTAAAAAAAAAAAAAAAAAAAAAATTGTAAAAATGTATCACACTCCATTTGCCAATTCGACTTATTACAGGTATAAAATTTAGTGCCATCATTTACACTACTTGGCTACGCATCCATTACCTTCAATCAATTTGATTTTCCATCACTGTGATGTTTTTTTGTTTTAATAACTTGTTTCACAATTAAAAACATCAGCATAATTCACTGCTGTTGTTGTTAGCTGCTGTTGAGTCACCCCTGACTCATGGTGACCCCACACGCAACAGATCAAAATGCTACCCAATCCTGCACCATCCCCATGATCAATTTGGAAAACTCTATTTTAATCCGTAGGGTTTTCATTGGCTGATTTTCAGAAGTAGATTTCCAGGCCTTTCTTCCTAGTCCATCTTAGCCTGGAAGCGCCTTTGAGACCTGTTCTGCATCATAACATCACACAAGCATCCAATGACAGAAGGGTGATAGCTGCACATGAGGCACATTGACTGGGAATCAAACCTAGGACTCCCTCGTGGAAGGTGAGAATTCTACTACTGAACCACCACTGCCCCATAATCCATTGTTTAAACCAAAAAACCAAACCCAGTGCCGTCGAGTCGATTCTGACTCATAGCGACCCTGTAGGACAGAGTAGAACTGCCCCATAGAGTTTCCAAGGAGCGCCTGGCAGATTTGAACTGCCGACCCTTTGGTTGGCAGCCGTAGCACTTAACCACTACACCACCAGGGTTTCCAATTCATTGTTTAAGTACCATAAATTCAGTGAAAACCAAATACCATAATTCTCTGGTTGATAGACCAAGTCAGTAAGCTTACAATACTTGCTACAGGTTTCTTCTATTTTTGTTTTTGGTTTTCGTTTGGAGTGGAACTAAGAAGTACCTAATAGGCAGAGAATAATATTTTAGGGAAAAAGGAGGAAAACTATCGCTCTAAAGTTCTTACTTATTGTGATTGACATTTTCCCTGCTATATGGGAATAAAGTTGTAGAGAAATCAACTCAGATACCATTCCATGTTCATGTGATAATTTATAGAATTTGGACTACAGCCTCATACTTAAGAATTCATCAGAACAATTTAAAAGTAATTTTCATTTTAGTTTAATTAATTAATGAAGTAAGTCACTTATTTTTTACTTGCTTATTTATTTTTGCTTAATTCTAGAGCTGGAAGGTGGGTAGCTTGGGAAGAATCATCAGGCTACTTGCCACTGCAATTGTGGCTCTTGGACTTATAACGTCGTCATCACCTGGGAGACATTAGAAGTTCAGGTTCTCAGATCCCACCCCAGATCTACTGTATCATAACTGGCATTTTACCAACATGCCCAGGAGATTCTAATGCAAATTAACAGTCAAGGACCACTGGTCTAGGCCTATTTCACACATGAAGCAAATAAGGTATTTTTTCAAGTTCACAGAGCTGGTTAATTGAAGATCAAAACTCAACCTACAGTTCCTGAATTCCAGAACTGAATCTTTCCCTGCTTTGCTTTCTTCCCTTTGACACATTTTCAGGCAATATGTGCAACACTTTCCACATAATCACTTAATATCAATACAATCGCTATCAAAGCCTATCATTATTGTTAATGCCAGGTTCGGCTGAATCTATTTTCCACCATGATGTAAATTTTGACAGCCTTTTATGTTAACATACTCCAGACTTAGACACTGGTATAATTGTTGGCAAAGTCAGAAGGAATATATTTATATCTGTTAGCAAAGAGAAATCAACTCATGAAGGACTCAGGGTCCTTGAAATATTTGTCAGTTTTACCAGAAAATCAGAGAAGCTCATTTTCTTCCCTGTTCCAATTAGAAGAAGTAGAAACAGGCCTTGAAATAGCCTGCCTTTTCCTAGAACCAACAAAGTAAATGGAACCTCATTTCAAAAGCATGGCTAATTACAAACCAGCAGAGGGACAGAGCTCTTCAACTGTTAACTTTCTGCAAAGGGGAACTTCACAGCTAGTGAGAGTGACTTGGAGGCAGATCGTAGGAAAAATAGTTTGTTTTCTATCACCCTAAGAGGAATAAATTGGAGAATATGCCTAGCTTTTTCAGTCTCTTAAATCGTATCAGTGAGAAACAACAGCCATTACACAGCAGGAACAGAAGGGAGGGAGCGGACAGTACCAAAGCCACGCCATTGCAAACCAAAAAACCCAAACCCACAGCCATAAGGTTGATTCTGACTCATAGTGGCCTTACAGAACAGAGTAGAACTGTCCCATAGGGTTTCCAAGAGCAGCTGGTAGATTTGATTTGCTGACCTTTTAACAGCCAAGCTCTTAACCACTGTGCCATCAGGGCTCCACGTCATTGCAAAGAGACAGTAAACCTCTTGGACTTCCATTTGAGAGTCTAAAAGCTAACATAATAGATATATAGTTGACTGTGATCCCAAAGATTCAACAGATTCCTGTTTCCAGTCAAGACCCTTTCATATTATGAAAGTCAAAAGGGAACAGGAGAAGTCATTGTCATTTTACAGTTAAGGGAACTGAGGCACAGAGAAATCAAATACTTTTCTCAAGTTCATCTAATAAGGTGCATAACTAAGATTAAGAGTCTATGTTTCTGATTGCCCAACCAGTTCTCCGATTTAGCATAATACCCACATTTCATGTTTTAATTTAGCTGGATTTCCCCAGTAGAAGAAATCTAGTTTACTTTTTTTTTTAATACACTCCTATAAAAGACCAAATTAAAAAAAGAAAAAATAATAATAAAAAACTTGGAGGAAATAACAAAAGGATGTGAGATTAGTTTTGGAGGAACCTATACTCAGGAACTTAAAATTTTGAAATCCTTTTATGTCAATAATGGCCAGACTTAGAGATTAGGGTCAAATGTAGGGAAGGTCAAGAGAAATCTGTGTGTGTCCATTGGCAAAGAACAATGCATTTAGGAGGACTGGAGGGGGTCCTTGAAGTCTTTAGGGCTTAATTAACATCTCAGTGGTACATGTGGCTTTTGGTAGTAGCCCTGCTTTTCTTTCTTAAATTTAGGGGATGGGAATTTGGCCTCCGAGCTACAGACAGCTGCGAAATTGAACGCTCTATTGGAGCCTTTTAAATAGCACATTTGGCCCTTTGGCGATAACTCAATGGGTTTCATTTCTGCAGATTCATAGAACTTACTCTTGTCCAAATTTCTACCTCTTCGGACTGATTCACTCCTAGCACTTTTGAATCGAGCCCCTCATTACTCCCACTCCCTACAGTAAGCAAGGTATCCTGGGATTGACTTCACACAGGCTGGCAAAGCTAATTTCCTTTCAGGTGCTAGAATTTTTATCCACCTCTTTTCCTTCCATAGCAACACACTGAAAAGGACAAATCGCACATAGCCCAGTCCTGCAAACTAGAAATGAAGGTTTGGTCTAAAAAAAATCGTTCTTGTCCTTGGCTGCACACGAGAATCATCTGGGGAGCTTTGGATAATCTTGATGCCAGGCTGCATGCCAGTCTAATTTCATCATAGTCTCCTGGTGAGACCTAGGCATCAGCATTATTTAAGCAAGACCTTGGGTGAGTTCAATATTTAACTAAGGTTGAAAACCAGTGGTTTAAAACAGCTCTTCTCAGACCTTAGTGAGCATAAGTATCAGCTAGGGACTTGTTAAAACACGGATTCCTGGACCTGATCACCAATGTGCAGACTGTCTCAGTCTACTCAAACTGTGGTCTTCGGCTGGCACAACGACATCATCCAGGAGCTTGTCAGGAATGCAGGTTCTCTGGTTCTACCTAGAGCTTCAGGATTACTAGCTCTCTGAGTAATACAACAGTCACTGAAGTTTGGGTACCATCGGTCTAAAGAAGCCAATGAGGACTCTATCGTAATGATGATAGCTGAGAATAATATTGACAATGACACTGTTTCAATCATCCATTCACAGCCATTTGATGCCACAAAACCTTGATAACTGTAAAAGCCCCGGTCAGGTCTATCTGAGAGCTGATTCCTCATCCCACCTTGTCCAACTGGATATAACTTCCTGATTCTCTCAAGACAGTACCCATCAATGTTGAGGTAACCCCTTATTTCTAGACTAAGGCTCCGTGAAAATTAATGGCAATGGTATGTCTGCCAAGTACGCAGGTTATCATTTTTGATCAAGGCTGGAGAAAAAGAGCTAAATTTGAAAAATAAAGTCCATGGCATCTCCAGGGGAAGAAGTGTCCAGAATAAACTGTAGTGGAAATCCTAGGCGATTTGTACCTGCTTTGATCAGAAATTATGTTCTCACTCAAGGCTGCTCCATGGGGCCCGGGTAAGCAGGAAACCAGTTGCCGTCCAGTCGACTCCGATTCGTGGCTACCCCGTGTGTGTCAGAGAAGAACTGTGCTAAGTAGGATCTTCGGTGGCTGATTTTTCAGAAGCAGATCATCAGATCTTTCTTCCAAGGTGCTTCTGGGTGAACTTGAACCCCCTAATCCTTTGGATAGTAGCCAAACATATTAACCATTTTCACCACCTGGGGACTCCAGGCCCAGATAAGGATCATGAAACAAAAAGCATAAAAAATAGTTTCTACTGGACCCAAAATTTAACCCCATTGTTCAATCTCTGTTCCTTCAACTCATGTCTCTGTATGTCACATCTTGCTCACTGTATGTCACATCTTGCTCATCTCACTTGACCTCTATTTTCTACCAGGTCCCCTGAGGTACCTGAACCCCAGCACTTTTTTATTTTATTTTTTTTCCTACTCAGCCATTACCTCTTGTAGCATAAAAATTGTCCTATAACTGAATCAGAACGTCAAAGACACTAACAGTTCCAGGGCTATTTTTCAGTATTAACTTTATCTGTGAGCAGCATTCTAATGCCCCTGTGAACCAGTTCCTTTTAGACCAGCAGAACTCCAAAACAGCGTTCACATGCCTCAAAGATAGATACACACACAATGATAACTTCACAGCCTCTATCCATTTTCAATTCTGTGACAAAGCTGTGACTATCATTTATGAGCTTAAGGCTTTTTTTTTTTTGATTCCCTAATGAAAATGCTATTGGTTTTTTGAGGGTTTTGAATTAAAATGTTACTGCATTTTACAATAGGAGTTGAAAACAATCACTAGTGTTTCAGACACTTGATTGCCATCCAGGAAATACACTTGAAAATTAGACCAAATATTTTCACTTTGAGATTTTGAGTGGCAGGACCAGAAATGTGCCTTTTTCTAACAGGAGAAAGAAAAATCTAAGAACAGTGGCGTGTAGTTGACCGGAGTCAAAACTGACCACAGAGAGCAGCAAGCTTCTTATGTGGGTGTGGGCTGTCCATAGTATTTCATTGTTTCCCACCCGTCTTGGCTTGTAAAAGTGCAAGAAGAACAGAATGCCTGGGAAGAGGACAAAAATGCAGATTAGGTAACTAAAGAAAAGCCTTAGACAATTGCTAATATCCAGCTTGGGTTGTCGTCTTTGTTAGAAGTTATAATATAGCCCCCCCCATTTAAATTACATTAAAACATCGAGTTCACTTTGAACATATCTGATGTGCTTCCTCCTAAGGAAGTTGCATTGTAACTAGGAAGCTGAATGGTGAGGCAGTGGTTGCTATGGTAAGCAATCTTTTCTATTGAGCAAGAGAATACACAGTTTCCTGAATTCCTAAATCAATAGCCTGGACTGGAGGAGGATAGAACCAGGTATTTTAGTTCCTAAATATAGATGCGGAGTAAGAAGATCTTGTCTGCTTTGTAAAATCCTAATTTAATTACAGATGCTGCAGGGAAATTTGTATTCACCTTTTGAAGATGATTGTGGATTATTTTTTCAGAGTTTTTACTTAGCCCTCTAATATTTGTTTTTAAAAAAATCTACATAAAGGCAGCTGAAAAAAACAAATGCTGATTTTCATAGCTGGGAAAGGAGCTTGCAAAATTAGACCCTAAGTGAATGCTTAATAAGCCAGTAGTAAGTAAAAAACCAAACCAAACCCATTGCCTTCGAGTCAATTCTGACTCATAACAACAATATAGGAAAGAATAGAACTGCCCCATAAGGTTTCCAAGGCTATAGTTTTGGATGGAAGCAGACTGCCGCATCTTTCTCCCACAGAGCTGCTGTGGGTTCGAACCACTGACCTTTTTGTTGACAGCCGAGCACTTAACCACTATGTCACCAGGGCTCTTTGTGAACATGAAATAATAACAGTAAAATAGATATGTGCTTGAAAAAGAGAATCAACATGACCTTTGATTAATTTGCTTGAGAAACATAATTGCCCATATGCTATGTGCTGGATAGTCTCCTCTTGCCTGTAGGGATTTTTCCTCTTTAGGGCAGAGGGATTTATCTCCATGAACTGAATCAACAAGCTTCCTTGTCCCCCGGCTCCCAGTTGACTTGGGAGTTGCGGGGGCGTTGACAGTTGGGTTTGGCTGCCTCCTGCCAGGTTGCTTCCTGTTGGCTGAGATTTCCCACCTAAAGCCATAGCTCTTATCTGGCAAGTGGCCTTCCCCACTGTTAGAACTACTGTCTCTGGGTTCTGGTTGCTGCCTCCTCCCCACCCTTTCTTCTTCTTTCAGTTTCAGGCTAGTTGACTCTGACTCCTGGCGACTCCATGACTGTCAGAGTAGAACTGTCCTCTACAGACTTTTGTGGCTGTGACCTTTCAGAAGCAGATTGCCAGGCCTTTCTTCTTAGGTGCCTCTGGGTGGGTTCAAATAACTAACCTTTCAGTTAGTAGCCCAGCATTTAACTAGCTGCACCACCCAGGTGCAGATAGTTAAATGCTGGGCTACTAACTCTTCCTCCTCCATTCTAGAAGTGCCAGCCCCTTGTGCTTCATAATTCCTTGTTGTTTCCCCTTATTCCAGCCTGCAACTTTGTAAACATATTCCTTTAACTCTCCTCAATCTCTCCATCTGAATGTGCCATCTGATTCTCTCTGGGACCTTGACTATTTCTTCCAAAGAGTCCATTCTCTATTAGGATGAGAAAATAGTTATGTTATGAAGCATAAATTTACTTAAAGACATGTTTTTAAGCATATATTTCAGAATGCAATTATGCCACTGGGCTATTTCAATGCCAAGTTACACCTCTCTGATGATATGATTTATAAGGTCAAACATATTCACTCTTTCATGATCTTATAAATCACTTTGCTTCATAATTAATATTGTAGTTGAAGGCACTGGGTGTGTATTTAATACATAATAAAATATGCAGGGTGTGTTCCCTGCATATTTTCTGCTTTCTCTACCAAAGAGGAAATTTTGTAAAGGAAACTTCTCAGACTTCTTTGGTAGTCACCTAGGGGCAAAGATAATAGGAAAGAACGTAGAAATTCCACCTGCTACTAAGAATGGTGCTGCGATGAAATTTTCCCCAGTGCATTTTGTCATATACTCCCATTGGCCACTTCCATCTGATAAGCCCTTTGATGAGAAGGCTAAAAATCAACATTCATTCTCTCCTCTCTAGAGTCTCTTGAATAAATCTACTGGTTATGACCAACAAATAGATACTAAGCAAAAAAAGGAAAAAAAGTCTGTTTGACCCTCACAAGTTGATATGGTTTTTAGATAGAAGTAGTGGAGGATCTTCTTTCCCTCCCTTTCTCTCTATTTCCCCCAATGGCTCTGTATGCCCTTAAATCATAAAACTCTGCCTCCTTCCACAGAGAAGCTGGCAGGCAAAGATCAGGATGGTAGAACACTCTTGCCTTATAGAACACTCACTTCGTGAACATAGTTTTTGAATAAGTCCTCTCCCTCTCTGAGAGCCATGTGGGACTCTAAAAGGATAATAAATTTCCAGACCCACCATGCACTCTCAAGAGGACATTAGATGGTGGTGTGTCAGGACATTTTCCCTGTGCTTGATAGTGTTGATGGCAAGGACCTCCAAGTCTTACCCGTCTATGAGTAATACTCATAGAAGTATTATTCCCAGGGACATAAAAGAGTTAGTGCAGTTTTCAATACTGCCTAATTTACAGCCAAAGAACGTCTTAGGTCCACAGAGAAATAGGCTTGTTAAGTTTTAAGTGGAAAATCACAAGGTTATAACTGAAATGCAGCCACGTGTACCTATGACTAAGTCTGCACCATCGTCTGAACACACTAAAAAATAGACTTAAAATAGAAGCCATATGTATCTTCTAAAACTAAACATACAGAAATTATATGACCCAGGAATCCTAATCCCAGATTTATACCCAAAAGAATTATGTACATATGTTCAAAAACATACATGAAGTAGAACATTCATTGCAGCATTATTCATAATGGCTAAAAATTACAAGCTACCAAAATGTTCATCAACAGTAGAATGGATAAATAAATACTACACAGCAGTGGGAAGTGGTGACCAACCACTATAGGCAGAAATATGGATGAATCTCACAAATATAGCATTAAGAAGCTAGACACATGCTACATGATTCCATTTATGTAAGGTACAGACATAGGTAAAATGAATCTATGTTACCTGAAGTCAGGGTAGTGGCTTCCTTTAGGGGCATAGTGACTAGAAGGCATCATGCGGGGAGGCTTCTATCATGCTGGTAACAGCCTGTTTCTTGACTGGGGTATATTTACAATTCAATAAATTTTCACTAAGTTACCACACATCTTAGAGAGAAAGAGGCCAGAAGTCCAACTGATTTAATGCAAAGTCATTAATCTACTGGTCAGAAATCTTTAATCTTCCCTTAGCCTGGGGACAGAGCTAGATTAATGGGAGGGCCATCCAGACAGCTGTCTGTGGTGCCATTTTATAATGAATGCTAATGCCAGTTTAAGGAGGTAGGATGTAGGATATTGTATTTACCATAGTTCTGTCCAGAGATGACACTGCACTTGTTTAAAAAGGACTCTTTGGCAATTAGTTAAATTTGATAGGGGCCCCCAGAAAACTTTTGCAAAGACCTTTGGCATATCTTGTGTAAAAATGGTAGTTGATTGCAATAAAAAAAGGCCACAATTCATTAATAATCTCTGTGATAATTTGGCTCATCATTCAGCAATACATCTCTCCCCTCCCCTTCTCTCTTGGGCAGAGAATGCATCCAGGCCCATTGATGCTGAGTCTGGTCATGTGCCGAGTTGCTTGCCCAAACAGTGATAAAAGTTAAAAGTTGAAAGGCACTAAATAAAAGAACTGCGTGAAGAAGCCGTTATCATCTCAGTTTCATAGACTGAGACTTCAGAGTCTTCATTTTCAGCAAACTCCCAGTTGGTGCTGATGATTCTGGCTTATGTACTGAAGGTTTAATAACAAGGTGTCATACATCGATGTCTTCATCTATTAAACGACAGAATGTAATACCTACCCATAGGTTGTTTTTAGATCAATTGAAATGTTGTGTCTAAGCCACATAGCATTGTGTACAATTAATGGTGATTTCTTTTATTAATTCCTACTCCAGCTCAGATCATAAAAGAAGAGAGCATGTGGTTGAGTTTTCTGCAAAAAGCACGGGACAGAATAGGAGAAATTGAGTGCAATACCATCTCTGTCACTCACTAGCTGTGAAAGCTTGGGTAAGTCATCCGCCCTTGGTGAATCCCAGTGTTCTTATCTGCAAAAGGAGATATTGATGCCTACTTCTTAAGGTTATGAAGATTAAAGAAGGGCTGCTCCTGGTGCATGTAGACTCTTGATATTTGTTGATTAAATTGCAATCTGGTTCAAAATTAAGAGTACCTAAAGCATCCATGGCACCCAAAGATACCAAATTGTGGACTGCCAAGGGGCATTGTCTTGTGAGCATCCACTGAACAACTGCTGTACATCCCACAGAGCAACTTAGCTGTATGTTGATAAATGTCTAAAACTACCAGGAGAAATTAGAGAATGTTGTTGCTGTTGCTGTGTGCCATTCAGTCTATTGAGACTTATAGTGACTCTATAGGATAGAGAAGAACTGTCCCATAAGGTTTTCCAGGCAGTAATCAAGTCATCCCATCACACTGAGAATAAAATCCAGAGTTCTCAGCAAGCCCTGTACAGTCCAGTTTCTATCACTCCAAATGCATGTTGCTGCTGTCTTGACACTCTACACTGTCCACTCCTTCCTAGCCTCCATGCTTGTCTTTCAAAACACCAAGCACATTTCTGCTTTGCGGCCTTTGTACAAGCTGTTTCTCATTCCAGAACAGATATCTGCATGGCGCGTTCCTTCATTTCATCTTGGCCTTAGATCTTTCACCTCATCTAAGAGGCCTACCCAACCAACTAATATCAAATATCACTCCCGCATCCACCACATCACTCTCTGTCCCCTTATTCTGCTTTATTTGTCCTCATGACCTCATCACTGACATTATAGTATATACATGTTTGCATATTGTGTGGCTCTGCCATGAGAATCTGAGATTCAGGAAAAAGGGTTCTGTCCATTTATTCACTGTTGTGTTCTCAGCTGACACCAAGTAGATGCTTAATGAATACTGTTGAATAAACAAAAAAAAGCGATGCCATGAAATTCCTATCTTATATGTAGGAAGGTACACATATATGCTGGTAGTCAATGCTGTGGTTTTACATGAAGAGGTTGTTGGTGTATTTCCCATTTACTTACCCATCGAATATATATTGAGCAAAGTCCACCTGCCAGAAATTCTTCTAGGTGCTTGGGATACATCAGTGAACATAACAGGTGAGGTTCCTTGGGAAACAGACTCTGATATGGAGATTAAAAACAAAAACCCGTTGCCATCAAGTCCATTCCTGACTCATAGTGACCCTATGGGACAGAGGAGAACTGCCCCATAGGGTTTCCAAAGAGCACCTGGTGGATTCAAACTGCTGACCTTTTAGTTAGCAGCCATAGCTCTTAACCACTATGGCACCAGGGTTTCCTATATGGAGGTTAGTGGGGCAGAAAGTTTTGGGGAAGTGTCCCTGGGATTAACACCTGGGAAGGTGAAGGAAGGAAGACTGGAAAGAGAGAGATCCATGGAGCCCATGCCCCATGGCTCTGAGGGACTTGGATGCCTTCAGAGTTGCCGCAAGTTAGGTAAAGTATTTAAACCTTTGTACCTTTCATCCACCAGACATTGGACTTGGGCTGCCTCTGGGGAAGGGCATGCCATTGAGCAAGATGGAGCTCTTCAGCGAAGGACAATTCCACAAGGGGGAATCATTTGAGCTGTCAGCCTCCATCCTCCCCAGGGACGGGGAACGAGTGCTTCAGTTCTGAGGTGGGGAGGGGATTGTCTGGGCAGCACACAATGGTATCCACTACAGGGAACAAAATAAACAAAAGAAGCTTACATTCTAGTGTGGGAGAAACAATCAATCAATAGTAAACATTATAAATTATCCATATAGTATATTAGAAGGTGATGACTACCAAGGGAAGAGAATAGTAGAGCATAACGGAGGAGAATCAAATACCAGAGGATTTGTAGGGGCAGAATTAAATAGAGTGAAGGTCAGCTTCATTGAGCAGGTAAAATGTGAGCAAAGCCTTGAAGGAGGTGAGGAAATTAGCCTAGCAGATACCTAAGGGACAGCATTCCAGCAGAAGGAACAGGTATTGCATAGACCATGAGGTGTAAGCAGGCTTGACTTGTTCATGATACCCTAATCCTAGGACCCTTCACAAATAGAAGTCAGTGAGGTGTAGCCACAGGAAAAAAAAGGGGGACCTGTGAGCTTTAGATGACAGAAATGTTGACAATGTTTGTCTTTTTGTTCTCTGACTCCATGAGATTGTAAAAGGGACTTTTCTAATCTAAACTATAGCTGCCCTTTGGCTGCTCTGGAGGAATCAGAATCGAGTGAATTTGTTCTTTGTCTTCCCCATCAAGAAGGCGGGGAAAACTAAAAACCAAACCCACTGCTGTTGAGTCTATTCCGACTCATAGCGACCCTATAGGACAGAGTAGAGTTTCCAAGGAACACCTGGTGGATTTGAACTGCCAACCTCTTGGTTAGTAGCCATAGCACTTAACGACTATACCATCGGGATTTCCATAGGGAGAGAAAGTACATATAAAAAGCCCATGACCACTTTCTCCAGGCTGACAGTTGTCCATTACTGGCCCATTCTTTTTCCTCCATGAGGTGCACCTCTCAAAGTGCCACCAGTTCTTACTTTAGAAAAGCAACAGTTGGGAGCAAGACGGCAAGTTCTACGGAGACAGGCACAGTCAATACCTATCATTACATTCAGCCACTGTTCACGAATGAACCAAGATAAGCGTGGCTCTGTTTGGCTTTATCTTTGCAACTTGAAAAATGGTGCAAAGTGGCAATTTGTAGTTGAGCTTATGACCCACTTGAAATGTCTGGTAAAAAAGCCTCATTTGATAATAACGTTCTTCCCAGATTCTGGAGTGAAACATAGACAGCCTTTTGTGGAAGGAGCATTTTTGCATAACCAGGAGCTTGGCCGGGGCATTCACTGAACAAGTGTATTGTTCTCTTGAGGAACACAGGCGGCCATGTGAGGGAGAAATGGGTATCTCCTTTCTGGTAGCTTCTGTCAGCAGAAGAAGGCAAGGTGCCTGAACTGAACTCGGTTTCAGATTGTTTACAAGGACTCTGGATATAAATTCAGTCAAGGTGTTCCAAGATTATAAATGAAAGTCATCTGAAATTGCTCACCTCTTTAAATTAATGATGTGGGGGCTTCAAGAACCGAAACTTGAAGGAGAGGTATGAGGAGAACAGGGCTTTTATGAGCATGAGACCAGATAGAATCATTACCACCTTGCATTTAGATGGGATCACATTTTTTACTTAGAGCCCTAGACTAAAAGAAACACCTATTGGGGCTGGATTTTAAGCCCAGACTATGCCCTAAGTCCCTGAGTGGTGCAAACAGTTTGTACTCAACTACAAACCTAAGGTTGGCAGTTCAAACCCGCCCAGAGGCACTGCAGAAAAAAGGCATGGAAACCTGTGAACCCTAAAAATTAGAGCCAAGAAAACTCTATGGAGCAGTTCTACTCTGTAACACTTGGGGTCAGAATCAACTCAAAGCAGCGGGTTCCGGTTTTTGCTTTTTTTATGTCCTAAGCCAGTTCCAGTGCGTTTTCATTATGACTGCACCGAGGAGCAGTGTGGTGCAGCAGAATGCGGCTTGGAATCAGCAGTGGGACAACTCTGCATTTTAGTCTCATCCTCACCACTTACCAGATGTGCAATCAAGGAAAATAAAAAGGGGGGGGGGCTTAACATCTCTGAGACTAAATGACTTCATTTGCCATGTCTATATAACAGGAGTATTGGGAAGATCAAAGAAGTTCAGGAATATATATATGTATAGTGTTTTGAATCAGTTTCACAAGAAGCAGAATTTGAAATGAGGTTTTTTTCTTTTTTTTTTTTACAAATAATTTATTGAGATGGTGCTTTCAGAAGAAACCTACAACTAAGTGAGAGAAGCAGGAAAGGCAAGGCCTTCATTGCAAGGAATTGAAAGCAGTCGCATTAAGCTTGGCAGCACTCTGGCTATTGTCCTTTCTCTTTTCAGCCTCTAGTTGCCCTGTCTACTACAAAACAGGCAATCTTTATGTGTTTATTTCATTAATTTAAGTTAGAGATGAAGGAAATAAGGGATTTCAGGAGCATGTTCGAATCTGGCCTAGAGATTAAGTAATGCCATCACCAAAGCTAACCAATTTAACAGTCCAAAAATAGTTTTTTACTGGGTATGTGTGATTCACTTCTGGCCTGGGTTCGTTCCGGTTCATGGAGTGTTTATGAAGGCTTGACTCAATTCAGTTACTACGCAGAATTGGGGGAGAAACACGAAGTTGGAACATGTCGCTTATCCCCCAGCATGGAAGAATTTATAATCTTGTTTTGAAAACAAACTTAACAAAATATTTGAAGGGAAGAAGAAAAAAAATAAGCAAAACAGTTGCCATAGTAGAGTCGATTCTGACTCCTGCTGACCGCATGTGTTGTAAAGCAGAACTGCACTTTGTAGGGTTTTCAGAAGCAGATCGCTAGGCCTTTCTTCTGGGGGCACCTCTGAGCGCCTTTCAGTTAGTAGCTGAGCGCTTGGCCACTTGTACCACCCAGGGATGTTATTTGGATATAAATGTATACCCCTACAACAGAACAGAAGTGCAAATGTGTGGTACTGAAAAAGTGTGAGGATAAGTCGATGGTTTTGAAAATATATTTTGTCGCTTTCTTCACTGAAACAGTGAAAGCATAATGGCTACATTCCCCTTCAGCCCTTAAAAAAAAAAAAAAATTAACTAATAATGTAGCCAAAATAGTGTACAACATAAATACCAGTCACTTTGCAATATTAGCATATTTAATAATATACCCCTTTTGCAATAAAAGCACAGATGCTGAAAAAAATCACTACCAGCAAGTAATACTTTTATGAGTTAATTTAGGCTGAGAAAAACTGCTGCTCACAAAAATTCTGAGCATCCAAGCAGACAGAACAAGAAGGAAAACAAGATAAAGTACATGACACATAAACCAGAAAAACCAAACTCATTGCTGTCAACATTGTACATAAATTTCTCGTATTCCTACCGGTACCTTGTATGGTACTTTATTCGCCTATCAAAAAACAAACACACCCGTTGCCGTTGAGTTGATTTCGACTCATAGCGACCCTATAGCACAGAGTAAAACTGTACCACGGTGTTTTCAGGGAGCACCTGGTGGATTCAAACTGCTGACCTCTTGGTTAGGAGCCGAACTCTTAACCACTGTACCACCCAGGCTCCTATTATCTAACTTAAGAAAAGTATATGAATTCATGGAGAAAGGCTAACTTTTTCTCGTTTCTTGATTTTTCTTATTTCAATTATCATCAGCGTTACAATGAACAATAGTTCATTCTCATACAATTTTTTTTTTTCTGAGTATCTTATCAAGATGCATTTTGAGTAGTGGGATTGTAGGATCAATGAATTAAATTTTGTTCTCTTTCCAAACTTCCTTCTAGAAGAGTTATACCAGTTTATACAACCAAATATTGGGCTGTAGTAAGCATTTCTCTACACCATCAGCAACAATTGGAAAAAAAAAAACCAAACCCACTGCCCCGTCAAGTCAGTTCTGACTCTTAGCAGCCCTATAGGACAGCGTAGAACTGCCCCATAGAGTTTTCCAGGAGTGCCTGGTGAATTTGAACCACAGACCTCTCGGTTAGCGGCCGTAGCACTTAACCACTACGTGACCAAGGTTTCCTCAGCAGCAATATTTTGTCTCTTTCACAAAAGACTAAGTAAAAAGTATCTAATTTTTAAATATAATTTGCATTTTTTTTTTTATTTCTAGGGACACTTAATGGCTTTTCTTGTGATCATCGTCCATCTGTCCTAGTCTATTTATGTAGAAGAAAATGTGTCCATTGTCTGGTTTTTCTATGGGAATGTTCATTTTTTGCCCATTAATTATAAATTAAGAAGATGGATAATTTGCCTGCAATATCCGTTGAGATTTTTTTTTTCCAATTTTCTGTTTGATTTTTAGCCTCGTTTATTATTGTCAATACTGCTGCTTTTCCCATGTTGGTCTTGTATTTTTAAAAAGTTCATCGAACTAATCAATCTATTTCTCTAATAGTTTCTGAATAGTGAGTAGTTTTAGAAAGGCTTTCTGCACCCACAGATGTATGCATGTCCACCCATCATTTATTACTTTTTTTTTAACCACACTTTGAAAGTTTCTCATCCATTTCAAATTTGTTTTACTAGCAGGAATGAAGAAATGATCCAACTTTTAGGTGTTTCCCCAAATGATTACTAGGTTCATACTTACTGAGTAATCCCTTTTCTTTCATCCACCTAGAAATTTCTTCTTTATCTTATTTCTTCTATTAAGTTTAATCTGCATTAGGGTTCTGAATTCTGTCCCATGCATCTGTAAATCCATTGTAAGTATCTTACTGTTTTAATTACTTTAGCTATACAATATACTGGAAACCCTGACGGCATAGCGGTTAAGAGTTACAGCTGCTAACGAAATGGTCGGCAGTTCAAATCCACCAGGTGCTCCTTGGAAACCATATGGGGCAGTCCTACTCTGTCCTAGAGGGTCACTATGAGTGAGAATTGGCACGACGGGTTTGGCTTATGCAATATATTTTATTTGGAAAACTAAATTCTTTATTCTTCTCTTGTTAGGTTGCATGTTTAGTTTTTCAGATAGTCTTTAGAATAACTTCCATCAATTTCCAAAAAAAAGGAAAAAGTCATATTGGTATCTTCTTTGTGAATTGCATTAAATATATTGGCTAATTTTAATATCATTGACTTATTTCTAATACTAGATCACATAGCCACGTAACAAGTTATATGTCTCCATTTACATAAGTCTTCCTCCAAGTCCTTGCATAGTTTATTTTTCTTTAAATAATTCCTGTCCATTTATTATGATATTTATTCCTTAATATTTTATATTTGTGAAATATTACTATTAGTATTAAAATATTAAAACTGTAAATGCAATAATTTCCTCTATTACAGCTTCTAAAGGGTTAGTAATATATAAAAAACTATACCTGTTCATTTATTTTGTGGCTGGCTCTACTGCTGAATTCTTTATTTCTAATTGCTGTTATTTTTCTTAAGGCTTCTTGAATACATAATCATATACTTTGAAACTAGTAATAATTGTTCCTTTCTTATATCTAGTATTTATACCTCTTAAATTTCCAGAAACGAGCCCTGGTGGTGCAGTGGTTAAGCACTCCACTGCCAATCAAAAGGTGGATTCTAACCCACCAGCTGCTCCACAGGAAAACTATGTGGCAGTCTGCTCCCATAAAGATTTACAGCCTTGGAAACGCTATGGGGCAATTCTACTTTGTCCTATAGGGTCACTATAAGTCAAAATTGATTAGATGGCAGTGGGTTTGGGGTTTTTTTTTGGTTTACATGTTCAGAACAATTATAAAGAATAGTGATAATTGTTCTTTTGTTCCAAGACTAATTGGCAAAGTGCCTAGTGCTATAACATTAATCATGATGCTGGCTATTACTTGGTGCTATAAATACGTATATAAACTATGCATATATATGTGTATATGCATATACAAACATACACATATAAATGTTATTCTATTACTGCTTTATTAAAACTTACATGTTTTGGATATATTTTGAATTGCATGCTGTGACTTTGTGGTGTCTATTGTGAAATTGTAAGTTTTATCTTTTGCCTTTGACCTGTTAATAGAGTAAATCTGTTACTTGATTTCCGGAAATTTAAACAGCCTACCTTTTTAGCATTAATCTCACTTGATCATCGTAACTGTTAATACTTCCATATATATCACGCATTTTCATTGAGTATAATTTCACTTGGTCAATATTTTTCCCCTTTCTCTGCTACTTTATTATGCTGATCAATCGAGGTTAAATTTCTCTTGGTACTTCATGCGAGTGTCTACTTGACACTTGTTTTGCATGATTGTGGTGGGGTTCCCTAGTCACAGAGCCTAAGACAGGATACAGGTGTGCACAATTAATTGAAGGATTTTTTCACGAGAAACCTCTAAGGCAGTGGGAGAAGCGGGATAGGTCAGAGGAAGAAAATAAACAAAGATGTTTCTTAGTTGAATCTAGCTTCTAGAATAGGCAATTCCTCTTCTGTTGAAGCTTTCCAAAGAAATGGGCAACTGGTATTACATAAATAAAATACAGTTTGTTTGCTTTTTTCCTTTTAATCATACTGAGTATCTCTTTCTTTAAATATATAAACATATCGCAATTGCAGTTACTGCTAAAACAGTATGTTTTATTTCTAACATTTCACTGGTAGGCAAATGTCTGTGTGTTTCATTTTCCTTTACGCTAAATTTGTTTTAGCTTTTTGAAAATTATTTTTCACTATATTTTTCTCCTTTTTAATTGTTTATTTTTTCCTTTTGGAAAGGGAAACTACCCACCTATTTTTACTTTTGTTAGTCAATAGTTTAAAAGTGCCAATAACAAAATAAACAAAACCAAGCCCACTGCTGTCGCGGTGATTCTGACTCATAGCAACCCTGTAGCCACCAATAACATAAGTAAGCCTATATTTCCAATTTATTAGCCTAATATACACATAAAAGTATGTTAATAAGGAAATTAGCATATTTTTACTTCTCCTCTCAGTGTCTATCGTTAGACACCTCATTTCATCTTCTAAATGTTGACATTTTGCTCTAGGGTGTGTTTTCTAATCTACTCCACTTGTCTAGTATTATTTTCGTATAGTGGTAGGGTTGCTTTTCAGAATCGTAGTATTCATTTTCTGTTTCTTAATAAAAAATAAACAATTATTTACACTTAGGCTGGGTTCTCTAGAGAAGCAAAACCAGTGAAGTATATATATAAAAAAATATATATAGAGAGAGAGAAAGTGGTTTATCTCAAGGAAACAGCTCATGTGACTGTAGGGGCAGGTGTCAGTCTGGAGGCATCTCCTGACTCATGTACCTGCAGGGGCAGGTGGACCCAAGTTTGGCAGGTAAGATGGCAGGCTTCTGGCTCACAGGTTGCAGAGGCCAAAGAATCCCAAGATTGGTCAGCAAAAAGGCAGGCCACTGGCTCAAGTCCCAAGAACTGATGGTCAGGTGATGATAAGCCAGATGCAGAATCCAGAGTGAACAAAAGTCAGTGAGCTTTGCCAGAACATCCATATACATTGGTTGCAGGCCACACCCTCAAAGAAACTCCCCTTACAACTGATTGGCTGATCAAATCAGATCACCTCGCTGAGTTGATTACATTATATCACAAAATGGAGGGTAAGCACATTGTTACATAAATGCCAAATTACATCATTACATAACTGCCAAACTACAATATCACCTAACTGCCAAACTACTGAGAAACATGGCCCAGCCAAGTTGATACACAACCTTAACCATCACAGCACTTATTTCTAAATTTAAATAAAGTTAATTCTTAGCAAGAGCTATTTTATATTGCAGGTTTCCTATTTGTGAATTGTAACTTTATTATTAATTTTAATTTCATTATTAATTTTTTCAACAGCTCCATATCAAATTGATTTTTCAAGGAGGGAGCATGGTCAATATATGTTTCCTGAGCTTTTGTTTATTTGTGAATGCATAGCTCTTGGATTCACATATGGAAAATGTCTTGAGTGAGGAATGTTCTGTTTTCTCAAAACTCCACAGAGGTAACAAAACATGTGTGGGATCTATATGCTGAAAATTATGAAATGCTAAGGAAAGAAATCAGAGAATATGTCATAGGTCTAAATGTAAAACTATAAAATTTTTAAAAGAAAATATAGGAGAAAATCTTCATGCCTAGGGTTAGCCGATGCACTTGTGGACATAACAGCAAAAGCACAATCTATGGAAAAACTCAGTAAATTAGACTTCATCGAAATTAAAAAAAAAAAAAAAAATTACTCTGTAAAATACCCAGTTAAGAAGATGAAAAGAGAAGTCATAGACTGGGAGAAATTATTTACGAATCATATAGCTGACGAATGACTTGTATCCAAAATATATTAAGAATTTTCTAATCTTAACAGCACAAAAACAAACAATCCAATTAGAAAATGGACAAAAACTCAAACTCTTCACCAAAAATTACATACTAATGTCAAATAAGCAGGTGAAAAGTTGTACAAAATCACTAGCCATGAGTGAAATGCAAATTAAAGCCCTATACTACTACATACCTAATAGGCTAAAATTAAAAAAAATTAAAAATGCCTTTAATACCAAATATTCACGAGTACATGGAGTAACTGGTTCTTTCAAACATTGTTAGTGGGAATATAACATGATACAGTCACTCTGGAAAGCAGTTGACAGCTTCTTGTTAGTTCCATGTACACTTTTGATCTGATCCAACAATCACACTTCTGGAATTTATCCTAGAATCATGAAAACATACGGTCACACAAAAAACTTACACACAAATGTTCATAGCACCTTTATTTGTAATAGCCAAAAAGTAGAAGTTACTCAAGTGTTCTTTAACAGATAAATGAACAAACAATGACAGATCCACACAATGGAATACTCCTTAGCAACAAAAATAAATGAACTGCTGATGTACACAAAAAATTGAATGGATCTCAAAGACATTATACTGAGTTAAAGAAAAAAAAAGGTAACCTCAAAAGGTGAGATACTGTTTGATTCTATGTAGATAAATCGTCAAAGTGTCAAAATTATAGTGATGGAGAACAAATCAGTGGTTGCTAGAATTTAGGATTGGAGGAAAAGCATGACTATTAAGAAGGAACATGAGGGCATTTCTCTGTGATGATGAAACAGCTCTGCACCCTGATTGTGTTCTCATTACTCAAGTCTGCACATGTGATACAATTTGAGATATAAACAAAAGAGTACATGTAAAAACCGGTGATATACAAATAAGGTCTTTACCAGAGTTAATAGTATCGTGTCAATGCCAAATTCCTGTTTTTAACAATATTCTGTGGTTATTTAAGATACTGTTTTCTTTTTTCCTAAGATATCATGTGATTGTATAGAACTGTACACGCACACACATACATGCACACAAATGAATATGTGTCAGACTAGTGAAAGCTGATTAAGCTTTGTGAATGATATCAGCGCCAACCTCCTAGGTTTTATATTGCAGTATACCAAAAATAAAAAAACAAAGTTGCCATCAAGTGGATTCCCACTCATAGCGATCTTATAGTGACCACTATAGCTATGAAATATGTCACCATTGGGGAAACTGAGTGAAGGGTACATGGAAACTGTCTGTAAATTTTTTGAAACTTCCCATGAATCTATAATTATTTCAAAATAAAAGGTGTAAAAATATTAATCTCGGAATTCTGTTGTGAATATTGTTGTTAGGTGCCATCGAGTTGGTTCCAACTCATAGTGACCACATGTACAAAAGGAAATGCTACCTGGTCCTATGCCATACTCACAATCATTGCTAAGTTTGAGCCCACTGTTGCAGCCACTGTGGCAATCCATCTCATTGCGGTCTTCCTCTTTTTTCAGACCCTTTGCTTTGCCAAGCATGATGTCCTTCCCAGGGAATGGTCCCTCCTGATAACATGTCCAAAGTATGTGAGAAGAAGTCTTGTCATCCTTGCTTCTAAGGAGCATTCTGGCTGTACTTCTCCCGGGACAGATTTGTTCGTTCTTCTGGCAGTCCATGGTGTACCTCTAGGTATAAAACAGGAAAGAAAGTGCTGGGTCATAAGGTATACACATGTGAGTTTTAGAACTTATTTTCAATTTTTTTTTTGAGTGGTTGTACGAATGTATACTCCCAGTACCAGTGTTTAAGAGAGTCCTTCCTTTTATAGAAAATATCTCTGTCATTTGCCCATAATTTAATGAGGTTTTTTTTTGCCTTTTTTTAATTAACATGTACTTTTTTCTTTATGGATTCTGAGTGCTAATCCTTTTTCACTGATATGTGCTATAAATATCTTCTTTCAGTTTGTGGCTTGTCTTTTCACTTTGTCTATATATCTTTGATAACCAAGAAGTTCTTAATTTAAGGTAGTCAAATTTATCCACCTTTTTTGACTATGTTTAATACTTTTGACTTAAGATAGCCTATCTTCTCCTAAATTACAAAGATATTATTTTAAATATCTCAGTTTGCTTTTTACATTTAGATCTTCAATCCATCAGAAATATTTATTTTGTGGAGGATATTTTATTAGGCCATACAAACATAGATTATGTTTTCTTGTTTTAATTTTTTTTATCATTATACGAAGACACTCTCTAACCCTAACTTTGGTTTTTGCCTTTAAGTCTATTTTGATTTACTTTAATATAATTATGCCAGATTTCTTTTAGCTATTTTCTTGTTTAGTCTTTCCAATGTCTTTGCATTCAAGTTTTCCATGCCTTGTAAAAGATAAGTAAATCGATTTGTTTTAATACAATCTAACCATCTCTGCTTTTAACTGCCTACTTCTTTCCTGGAATTTATTGAGGTTGCTGGCTTATTTTTGGCTTGTATCTAACATCTGAATTTTTACTTCACAAGTATTCTGCTTTGTGTGTGTGTGTGTGTGTATGTTTTCCCCTCTCCCTTGTGTTATTAACTGATTTTTTGCTTGTTTTTTCTTATTCAAATTATTTCTATTTACTGTTTAGAAATGAGATTATCTAAACGGGGACAAAGCTTTATGTTTATACATTGTAAAAGGTCTTCTGGTTTCGGTTGGAGTCGTCACATAAGTGGGCTTATCGGGTTATTGGAGCTGATTTAGGATGGCCTTGGCTGGGTTGTCTTGGCTCTGCTCCACATGTCTGTCATACTTCCTCAGGCTAACCTAGACATGTTTACATGAGATTAGAGAAAGCAAGAGAAGCAACCCCAATATGCAAGTACTTTTTAAGTATTGTTTAGCATCACACTTGCAAACATCAAATTGGCCAAAGTAAGCCATATGGTAGTGCTTAGAGTCAGAATGGGAACACAGAATACTACCGGGCAGAGGGCGAGGATATTCGTAGGGGGCAAAATATTGGGGGCATTAATGCAATCAGTCTAACATGGAGACAAATTCTCTTCCCTGACTCTGAGAAATGTGGGGTGTGTGCAAAACAATAAGCCTTTTTTAGAGAGGACTGACAGGGAACCATTGTCCCCAGGGAAAGGCAAGTTTTAGCTGAGGCATGATTCTCTCTGAAGGACAAGCTTGTCCTTGAGCCTGGCCCTCTCACCAATCTCTGTGTGTTTTTGAACAGCTGGAGTCTCTAATTGCCTTCGATCAATTTTAGCAAGGAAAAAGAAGCAACCAAGAAGAAGCAGCGTCCTTTGTCAAACCAAGATCTCTGTAGAAGGCAAGATGATAAAGTGAAAATACCCGTAAAGCAGAGGTATATTTTTCTCAGGGATAGAGACAGCTTTTGTGAAAACAAGTCAGATCCTTGTAATTGCTGTTAGGAAAGTGTTGATTCTCGATTTGCATAAGCTGTGGGCACCTCCTTTGAATCATAGAAAAATTGCAAGTTGAGAAGTACAGAAAGATTGATAGACAACAGCTAGATCTCTGAGGCACAGCGACAATGAACTAAAGAGTATTGGCTTAGGATAACGAAACGCATTCATGATTTTCATATTTTGGAATATTCCCTTCACTGTTTCGGAACGTGTGTGTGTGTGTGTGCATGTGCGTGTGTGTGTGTGTGTCTGTGAAAGAGAGAGAGAGTTACATTACAAACTTAATATATAATTTTCGTTTATTTAGTTGGTGCCACAATGTTATACTAGTGCTTCTTTTTACACTCACTGCTAGAAAGCAGGGCAATAAATCTTAGGAGGTTCAGACCTAATCTGTATTGCCATAGCCAAATGAAAAACTAGACTCTCAGCACATATTTTAAGCCGCCTGCTTCCTTAACGCATTGTGTCATGTTCTTAGCCATTTCTCCCGTAGAAGATAGGCTTTCAGAGTGTATGCCAGCCTGGGGGAAATCTTGCTGCTATGTGTTATCTGCTGATTCCTTTAATCCTGTTAGAATTTAATTTCCCTTGATTGAATGCAGTGTTACCACCAGGTGCTGAGTGGCCCTTTCCTATCAGTACATATAAAACCTGTTAGCTCCCCCGCCAGACTCTGGATGTTCCAGAGGCCTCTGAGGTCAGACTGTTTTGAAGGAGCATTTGCTCTCAGGTTCATTTGGCAAAGAGAGTGAAAGTTAAACTTTTGGACACGAATGTCTTGTTTATTTGTGGCTGTTTGAGTCATGAGACTGAGGCGTCTGGCTTGAGTCCCACAAGTTTTGTCACTTCTGTATTACATAACAAGTTCAAGTACCCAAAAACCAAAGCAGTTGCCAAAGAGTTGACTCCAATTCATGGCGATCCCGTGTGTTACAGAGTAGAACTGCCTTCAGCAGGGTTTTCATGGCTGCGGTCGTTCAGAAGCAAATCACCACGCCTTTCCTCCGAGAGGCACCTCTGGGTGGGCTCATATCACAACTTTTCAGTTAGCACCCCAGTACGTAACCGTTTGTGCCATTCAGGGACTCCAGTTTAAATACACAGGGTCATAAGTTGTATTGTAAAGTGCTCTTCATTGATTATCAAGGTCTTTACTCATAAAAATCAGTAAGACTTTCAATTCTTCCAGTTTTACTAAACAAAGCATTTCCTTTTTACATGTGCGACCTGCTTTGTCTGCTTGTCCCAGGAAACCCTTCCCAGCAATTACTGGGATTTATAATGAAATCAGTTCTCAGTGATCCCAAGGTCTTTGGATCCCTGTGAGAGATCCTTTGTGTTCCCAGTGTTCTCTTTCTCCTCCTCCTCTGTTGGCCATTTCCTGCTAATTATCTTCCTTCCCTAAATAAAAAAATACTTATTCTGTTCACAGTCAGTTTTACTACTTATTATCACCTCTAATTAGTTTTTTTCAAAAGTTTGATTGAGAAAGAAATCGCTGGGTGAATTGTGGTATTTGTGGCATATGTGGATTTCTGGCGTTAATTAAAATGAGGCCACTAGGAATGAGGTACATATACTGATGATTTTCTAAAGCTTTAATTTAACCATTTCACTGGCATTGATTTGATCACTAAATGTTTTCTAAATATTCTGTGGCATGCTGTGATTTAGAAGTAATTAAGGTAGCGTATTTGCCTTCAGTGGAGTCCCTGGGTGATACAAAGGATTAACAAGCTTGGCTGCTAACGAAAACGTTGGAGGTTCGAGTCCACCCAGAGGCAACTAGCAAAAAAAGGCCTGGCAATCTACTTCCAAAAAATCAGCCACTGAAAGCCCTATGGAGCACAGTTCTACTGTGAAACACATGCGTTGCCATGAGTTGAAGTCAACTCAACAGTAATTGGTTTTTGCTTGCCTTCATAACTATGGGAGTTTACTGTCAATTTATTCAAGAATCTCAAATTTAAAGCATAACTGAAAAATTGGGCCAGGTAACAACATGTAGATCTCAAGCTCTGTTGAAAAGGGAGAAGGTAGCTTCCTGAAGCATAGCCATTGTTTATATGGAAGAATGACTCTTTGCTGCTGCCAGGGTTTCTGATTTTTCAAGATGAGCTAAAGTTTTGGATTTATGAAATATCTCCTAACTTACAAAGGTTTGTAAATATTTCAATTAAAAAAAAAGGTATTTTGATGCTATGGGCCAGGTTTAACCTTCTATTCTACCTTTTGGCAAAGAAGATTAGGTAGACACAACGGTCACTGGCAGTTGCCAGATACCTTCACGGTGCCTCCTGGAGAACTGATTGCAACTCCTCATTGGACTATATCCCAAATCCCATTGTCCATGTTTTACACTAGCGATATTTGTCCTTGCTTGACCACTACGCAATATTTAAGGTTTGGTTTAAATAAGATAAGCTAGATCAACCCAGAGGATACTAAAAATGGGATGTGGGAAGACAAAGCTAACTGATGATAGAGATAGGCATGGAAGCCTTCTTGGGCTCTAAATATAGGATAAGCAAATTGAAAGAAAGAATCATGGAGACAGTGGGCAGAGATGAGGAAATGGCCCTGGGAGACAGATAACCTCAGATTCCAAGAGTTCTCTAGTTCTTGGTTTATTTTCCAATGACTCTAGGGTGTATTTCCTACACTAAGGTTTTCATATTTTTCCTCTCCTTCTACTTTAGGGAGAGTGAGTGTTGGGTAATTCAAGTATGCTGTGCCCAGACCCCAGCAGAAAATGGACATGATATAGTTCTTATTTTTGAAATGACTTTTTTTTTTTTTTAATATTCATCTCTTTAACCTACAGGATATTTATATAGTGAGAGGGAATACTCAAAATGTATCCTTAAATGTATATGTAGTGTTCCCAAAACTATTAATTAACCAAAATTTTTCCAAAAATTTAAAAATGCCTCTTTTGCATGTACCACTCACATATACCTGGATGAATTTCTAAACACGGTATTTTGCTATAACAACCCCTCTATTTCTTTACTACCATCCTTTGAAGCAATTCTACTCTACACACAACTAACAACCACCACCAACCATATATTTTAATTGCTGAAACTTTCCCATCTCTATCTCTGGTAGAATAAGCACTTTGTTGTTGTTTTCACATAGTCTTATTTTTTCTTATTAGGAAAAATTTCAAAAACAAATGTAACAAAAATAAGATATTGAACTCCTAATATATCCATAACCTACTTTAAACAACTAATAACATAGGGTCAATCTTGTTGTATCTATGTGCCCACCTACTTCTCCCTCACCTCAAATTATTTTGAGACAAATTCCAGATATCATGTCACTTAATTTGTAAATATTTCAAGAAAGCAAAAAATCTATTAAAAATTACTAGCATCGTGTCAAAAGTTCTTAGGAACAAACCTGGATAGGCTCCCACTGTCCAAGGATGGGACAATTAGAGCATCAGTGAGAATAGCAACCAAGTTACTATCAAACATGAGATGTTTAGAAAACACATGAAATGTATATAAAAATTAATGAGTTTACAATGCTACTTTCACACTTACACACTAACTGACTTTTGAAAGATGTGAGGGAACCACTCATGAATTTGAAAGCTGGTAAATAAAAAGAAAAAAACAGGCGCAGTTGAGTCAACTTCGGCTCATGGTGACCCCAAGCGTGTCAGAGTAGAACTGTGCTCCACAGGGTTTTCCGTAGCTGATTTTTCACAAGTAGCTCTCCAGGCCTTTCTTTCGAGATGCTTCTGGGTGGACTCAAACCTCCAACCTTTTGGTTAGCAGCTGAGCGCATTAACCGTTTGCACCCCCATGGACTCTAAATGAAAAGAAAGAACTGAGCATTTATCCTGTTTTTCATATACAAATTATACTATGAGAAATGGAAAGAGGTGATGACAGGAAGTTTCTCTGTGTAGAAATATTCCAACTAGTACATTAAGTAAAAAAAAAAAAAAATGTAGGTGTGGTAAATTAGCATAATACCAGTTTAATAAACATAAATAAATAGATCTAGGCAACAATCACCAATGGCTGCTTATATGACAAAAAGGGAGACAACCAGATATGATGTACCTCCTGTTGGGTGTACAAATAATACCAATGAAGTAGTCTCAGAAAAATTAAACCCTGCATCTGATCAAACCTCTAGATCAGCTTTGTTCAATAGAAATATAATACAAGTTACATATGTCATTTGAACTTTCTAGCAGCCACGTTAAAGAAAAAAGTGAATTTTAATAATACATTTTATTTAATCCAATATCTCAAAATATTATTTCAATATGTAATAAATACGAATGAATTTTCGTGTGTATTTTTTTCCTAAGGTGGTTGTGACAAATGGCCACAAACTGGATGGCTTAAAACAACAAAAATTTATTCTTTGACAATTCAGGTGGCAGGAAGTCTGAAATCAAGACATCATCCAACAGGATTGGTTCTTTCTTGAGATTCTGAGAGAGAATTTTTTCCATGCCTCTCTCTAGTTCCTAGTGGCACCCAGCAGTACTTGGGGTTCCTTGGCCTGTAGCTTTGTCACCTCAATGTCTGTCTCTGTTTTCACATAGCTTCTTTTTTCTGGTCTTTCTGTGTGTCCTCTCTTATAAGAAGGTCACCAGTTTTCTTAGTTAACAGAAATACCACAAGTGGGTGGCTTTAAAGAAGAGACATTTATTTCCTCACTGGTTAGGAGGCTAGAAGTCTGAATTTGGGGAGTGGCTCTAGAGAAGGGTCCTTCATTTTCTCTTTCAGCTTCCAGTAGCTCCCAGCAATCTTTGGAGTTCCTGGTCTTGTAGATGAATCTTCCTGTCTTCATATGGTATCTTCTCCCTGTGTGTGTCTGTGTTTATTCTGCTGTTTTTGTAACTCGGAAGTGATTAGAATTAGGACCTTCCCTATTCTGTTATAACCTCATTAATGTAACAACAGAAACCCCAAACAGGGTCACATCCACAGGTAGAGGGACCAGGGCTTCAACACCTATTTTGGGGAAACATAAATTCAATCTATAACATTCTACCTTTTGTCTATCCAAAATTCATGTCTTTCCCAAGTGCAAAGCACATTCACCCTATCACACTAGTCATTGATTCAGGATACATTCTAATCCAGTATGGCCTGATCTTCAGCTAGTTACATTCACAAAGAACCTATTTCCAAATAAGGTCACATTCTGAAGTTATGGACAGACATGAATTTTGGGGAACACTCTTCAACCCATTACAATGCTGTTGCTGTTGTTAGGTGCTATCAAGTCAATTCTAGTTCATAGTGACCCTACGTACAACAGAATGAAATACTGCCCAGTCCTGCAACATCCTCATGATCGTTGCTATACTTGAGCCCATTGTTACAGCCACTGTGTCAATCCATCCCGTTCAGTGTCTTCCTCTTATTCCCTGACCCTCTACTTTATCAAGCATAATGTCCATCTCCAGGGACTGGCCCTCCTTATAACAAGTCCAGAGTATGTGAGATGTAGTCTCATCATTCTTGCTTATAATGAGCATCCTGGTTTACTTCTTCCAAGACAGATTTGTTTGTTCTTTTGGTAGTCCATGGTATATTCATTTTTCTTCACCAACACCATAATTCAAAGGCATCAAATCTTCTTTGGTTTTCCTTATTCATTGTCCAGTTTGGCTTCGGTCAGGTGCACCTTAGTCCTCAAAGTGACATATTGGATTTTTAACATTTTAAAGAGATCTTTCGCAGCAGATTTGCTCAGTGCAATGTGTCATTTGATTTCTTGACTGCTGTTTCCATTGGGCATTGATTGTGGATCTAAATAAAGTGAAATCTTTGACAACTTCAATTTTTTCTCCATTTATCATGATGTTGTTTATTGGTCCAGTTGTGAAGATTTTTGTTTTCTTTATGTTGAGATGCAATCCATACTGAAAGCTATGCTCTTTTATCTTCATTAGTGTTTCAAGTCCTCTTCACCTTCAGCAAACAAGGTTGTGCCTTCTGCATATCACAGGTTGTTAATGAGCCTTCCTCCAATCCTGATGCCCTATTCTTCTTCATATAGTCTATCTTCCTGGATTATTTTCTCAGCATACGGATTGAATAAGTATGGTGAAATGATGCTACCCTGATGCACACCTTTCTTACCTTTAAACCATGCAGTAATCCCTGTTCTGTTCAAACAACTGTCTCTTGGTCTAAGTACATGTTCCTCATGAGTACAGTTAAGTGCTGTGGAATTCTCATTCTTCACAATGTTCTCCACAACTTGTTATGATCCACACAGTTGAATGCCTTTGCAAAGTCAATAAAACACAGGTAAACATCTTTCTGGTATTCTCTGCTTTCAGCCAAGATCCACCTGACATCAGCAATGATATCTCTTGTTCCACATCCTCTTCTGAATCTGGCTTGAATTTCTGGCAGTTCCTTGTCAATATGCTGCTGCAACTGCTTTTGAACAATCAGCAAAATTTTACTTGTGTGTGATATTAATGATATTGTTCAATAATATGTGCATTCTGTTGAGTCACCTTTCTTTAGCATGGGTACAAATATAGATCGCTTCCAATCGGTTGACCAGGTAGCTATCTTCCAAATTTCTTGGTATAGATAAGTGAGCACTTCCAGCACTGCATCTGTCTGTTGAAACATCTCAATTGGTAGTCCACCAATTCCAGAGGCCTTGTTTTTCATCAGTGCCTTCAGTACAGCTTGGACCTCTTCCTTCAGTACCACTGGTTCTTGATTATATGCTACCTCCTGAAATGTTGACCAATTCTTTTTAGTACGGTGACTTTGTGTATTATTTCCATCTAGTTTTGATGCTTTTTGTGTCATTTAATATTTTTCCCATAGAATTCTTCAATATCATAACTCAAGGCTTAAATTCTTTTCTTCACTTATTGCTTGAGACATAAGTGGACATTTTCTTCTCTTTTGGTTTTCTAACTCCAGGTCTTTGCACATTTTATTATAATACTTTATCTTCTTGAGCTGCCCTTTGAAATCTTCTGTTCAGCTCTTTTACTTCATCATTTCTTTGTTTCACTTTAGCTACTCTATGTTCAAGAGCAACATTCAGAGTCTCTTTTGACATCCATCTTGGTCTTTTCTTTCTTTCCTGTCTTTTAAGGCCCTCTTGTTTTCTTCATGTATGAAGTCCTTGATATCATTCCACAACTGGTCTTCTGTCATTAGTGTTCAGTGAGTCAAATCTATTCTTGAAATGGCATCTCAATTCAGGTGGAATATACTCAAGGTCATACTTTGGTTCTTGTGGCCTTTTTTTCTGATTTTCTTCAACTTCAGCTTCAACTTGCATATGAGCAATTGATGGTGTGTTCCCCAGTTGGCCCCTGGCCGTGTTCTGACTGATGTTATTGAGCTTTTCCACTACAACAAGATAGTCATATTCTTTTTGCTCCTCCCACCCCGTACTAAGTGTTTGAAATCCAGTACCTATATCAGACTTATAAAAAAAAAAAACATTTTTTTTTTAGACTTATAGCACATCTCAATTAGATCTTGCCACATTTCAAGGCTCGATAGCACACATGGCTAGTGGCTACTGTATTAAACAGTACAGCTCTAGAGATAGAGGCATAGACATATCCCACACACAGATTCAATTTCCTGATTCAAACAAACTCTAAAAATTTATGAGACAATCAAGAAAATTTGAACAGTGACTGAATATTTGATAACTAAAGGAATTAGATTAATTTTGTGTGAGATAATTATTTTGTGGCTATGTTTGAAGAGACATTTTAAGTTAAGAACTGTTTTATAAAGATATAGGCAGGGTAGGTACTCAGAGTCTAATAATAGTGGGAAGACTTTACTGCTTCAGTCTGAAGGAGGAATGGGAGGAAAGGATGTTAGCAGAGCCCAGTGGAGAACTGGAGCTGTGAACTAACTGATATGGGTTGTAGCCATTACCCAAACCATGCCAAATCAGGGCAGAAGCAAGGGGAACAATTACTGTAACCTACCTTTTCTCCGAGAAGCTGGACTATATGAAGAAGAATCACGCATCAGTATTGGAAGAAGACTCATTAACAGCCTGCAATATGCAGATGACACAACCTTCGTTGCTGAAAGTGAAGAGGACTTTAAGCACTTACTAATGAAGATTAAAGACCATAGCCTTCAGTATGGATTACACCTCAACATAAAGAAAACAATAATCCTCACAGCTGGACCAATAAACAACATCGTGATAAACGGAGAAAAGATTGAAGTTGTCAAGGACTTCATTTTACTTGAAGCCACGATCAATGCCCATGGAAGCAGCAGTCGAGAAATCATATGACACCTTGCATTGGGCAAATCTGCTGCGAAAGTCCTCTTTAAAGTATTAAAAAGCAAGGATGTCATGTTAAGGACTAAGGTGCACCTAACCCAAGCCATGGTATTTTTGATCGCCTCATATGCATGTGAAAGCTGGACAATGAATAAAGAAAACCAAAGGAAGAATGATGCCTTTGAATTATACTGTTGGCAAAGAATAGTGAATATACCATGAACTGTCAAAAGAATGACCAAATTTGTCTTGGAAGAAGTACAGCCAGAACGCTCATTAGAAGCAAGGAGGGAGAGACTTTGTCTCGCACACTTTGGACGTGTCATCAGGAGGGCCAATCCCTGGATAAGGACATCGTGCTTGGTAAAGTAGAGAGTCAGCAAAGAAAAGGAAGACCCTCATGGAGATGAATTGACAAGTGGCTGCAACAATAGGCTCAAGCATAACAATGATTGTGAGGGTGGCACAGGACCAGGAAGCATTTTTTTTCTGTTGTAAGTAGGGTCGTTATGAGCTGGAACCAATTTGACAGCACCTAACCACAATCTTTTCTCCCATCCTTAAGCTCCTGTAAATCCTTCCTCTTGGCTAAAACCCTTTATAAACTCCAGGGCAAAGAGACCTGGAAATGCAGTCCTCGGGGTGAACCTCCTGGGGCACAGAACAGAGCAGGTAAGGGAATGAAGCTGGGGCAAAAATTAACAGTCCATTAAGTCTGTAACCCACCTCCCATCTGTGAGTTTGTTCTAAGGTTGTGGCTTGCATGTTGCTATGATACTGGAAGCTATGCCATTGGTATTTCAAATACCAGCACGGTTACTCATTATGGGCAGGTTTCAGTGGAGTTTGCAGACTAAGATAGACTAGGAAGAAAAGCTTGGGGTTCTACTCTGAAAAATTAGCCAATAAAAACCTTAGGAATCACAACAGAATATTGTCTGATATTGAGCTAGAAAATGAGCCCCCTAGGTTGGAAGACACCCAAAGTACACAGTGGCCACAAAGATGGACTTAAACATACCAACAGTCGTGAAGACGGTGTAGGACTAAACAGCATTTTGTTCTGTTGCATACAGGGTAACCATGAGTTAGAGTGGACTCAACCACATCTGACAACAACATGAAGGATGTATCATTTTTAATGTATATTCTGTTTCTCAAATACACTGTTAGGCTCTTCAAGGACCTTGAGTCATAATAATTAGAACCTGTCTAATCTACCACCATGGAAACCCTGGTGGCATAGTTAAGAGCTATGGCTGCTAACCAAAGGGTTGGCAGTTCGAATTCACCAGGCGCTCCTGTGGGGCACTTCTACTCTGTCCTATAGGGTCACTATGAGTTGGAATCAACAGGACAGCAATGGGTTGTTGTTTTTTTTTTTTTTTTTTTTGCAATCTACCACCATTCCTGCATCCAAAGAGCCCATCACTTTTTGCAGGTGATGACAAGAATTAGAAGAATATTTGGGAATTTGGAAGGCCTGAGGAGATCACCCCATTGAAGTATTTATTTCCCTGGCCTGCTATATTACATAAAATATTAGCCTTAGGAATTCATTCAATTGTTTGTAACTTAAAAGCTTTTCTTTCATTTCCTTTTTTTTTTGTCATTTAAAATATACACAATAAAACACACCAATTCAACAATTTTTATGTGTACAGTACAGTGACATTAATTACATTTTTAAAATTGTGCAGTCATTCTCTCCTTTTCCAATCTGTTCCTTCTCTGTTGGCATAAACTCACCCCTAAGCTTTCTACCTAACATTTTGAGTTGCTATTAACAATTTGAACCCATATAGTACATTCTTTAAGACCTGCTTTACTAAAGTGGACTGTTACTTAGTTTAAAGAAGGCTTCGGGGGACAGTCTTGGTTTATAGTTTCTGGATTAAAGATTACCTCATAGCAGTAGTTCAAGGTTATCACAGAGAAGGGGGTTCATCCAGCCTCAGTGGCTCCAGAAAATCTGGATTCCTTATGAACTGAAATTCTGCTCAGCATTTCTTCCCTTTTTGATCAGGATTCTTCTATAGAATCTTTGATGAAAACATTCAGTAACGGCAGCCAGGAACTACCAGTTCTTCTAGTCTCATGGCAAAGGAGGCAGTTATTCATAGAGACAATCAATCATTTCTATTCCCTCATCCTATTCTTGACTTTTCTTCCCCTGTTTCTCTGAAAAATAGAGACCAATTGTTGTACCTTGGATGGCTGCTTGCAATCTTTTAATACCTCCAACACTGTACTACAAAGTAAGAGGTAGAACAGAATTAATAAAAATGATATTATGCCAATTAACTGGAATGTCCCATGACATCATGACCCTAACCCCCCAAACCAATACACCAAATCCCATGAAGTGTTTTTTTTGTACTAAGCAAACCTCAACAGCTACTCTTTTTTTCTTCTTCTTCTTTGTTGTTATAGTGAAATAATATATATCACACTGTATTTACCAGTTCAACTTATTACAGGTGTACAATTTAGTGACATCATTCACATCAAGTGGCTATGTATCCATTATCTTTAATCAACATGATTTTTCTATCACCCTGAACAGAAACTCAGTGCTCCACAAGCAATAACTCCCTCATTCCCACCTCTGGTAACCACAAATAAAATTTGATCTCTACATATTGCCTGTTCTTGCCTTTTTATATGCTCAAAAACCAAACCAAACCCATTGCCATTGTGTCAATTCTGACAAGCGAGGTCATATAATATTTGTCTTTTTGTGATTGACTTATTTCACTCAGCATAATGTCCTCAAGCTCCAGCCACGTTGTAGCATGTATCAAGACTTCATTTCCCTTTCTGGCTGAGTAGTATTCTCTTGTATGTATGTACTACCTTCTATTTACCCATTCATCAGTTGATGGGCACTTAGGTTGTTCCCACCCTTTGGCTGTTGTGAATATTGCTGTAAAGAACATTGGTATATATATATATATATACCCATTTTTTCTTTTTTTTTTTTCAGTTTAGTTGTTGAAATTATATGTATATATATATTGGTTGTTAGATTCTTATCAGATATGTGGTTTCCAAAGAAGTCCTCCCAAGCAGTAGCTTGTCTTTTCAATTTTTGGTAATATATTTTGATGAATAAAAGTATTTAATTTTTATGAAGTCCCATTTAGTTATTTTGTCTGTTGCTGTTTGTGCTTTTGTTGTTACATCTGATAATCCATTATTAAAAGCTAAACCCAACAGCTTTGCCCCTGTGTTTTCTTCTAAGAATTTTGTGGTTTTAATTTTCACGTTTAGGTCTTTATTCCATTTTGAGCTCGTATATTTGTGTATGGTATAAGGCATGTATCCTGTTTTATATTTTTGCATACAGAAATCCAGTTTTCCCCACACTGTTCATTGAAGAGATTCTTCTTTCCCCATTGAATGGATTTAGTGCCCTTGTCAAAAATCAGTTGACCAAAGATGTGTGGGTTTATTTCTGGGCTCTCTATTCTATTCCACTAGTCAATTATTATACTAGGACCAGGCTGTTTAGATTACAGTAACTGTATAATATATTTTGAAATAAGGACATATGAGTCCTCCTGTTCTGTTCTTCTCCTTCAAAATTGCTTTAAGTGTTCAGGGTCTTTTGCCATTCTTATAAAACTGAGGATTTTTTTTTCCAATTCTGTAAAGAAGGTTGTTGGAACTTTTATCAAGATTGTGTTGAATATACAGATCGCTTTGGATAGTATTGACATCTGAACAATATTAAGTCTTTCTCTCCATCAACATAAAAGTTCTTTCCATTTGTTTAGGTCTTCTTTAATCTCTTTCAGGAGTGTTTTATAATTTTCATTGATAAATTTCACATTTCTGATTAAATTTATTCCTTGGTATTTTATTCTTTTAGATGCTATTATAAATGAAATAGTTTTCCTAATTTCCATTTTAGATTTCTCATTGCTAGTGTATAGAAACCAAACTGATTTTTGTTTGTTGACCTTATACCCATACACTTTGCTGAATTCCTCTATTAGCTCTGGAGGCTTTCTTGTGTATTCCCTGAGCTTTTCTATATATAGGATCATGTTGTCCATGGATCATGTTGTCCATGAATAGAGGTATTTTTATTCTTTTTTTTTTTTAACGTGAATCACTTTTATTTCTTTTTCTTGTCTTACTACCCTAGTTAGTACATTCAACACAATATTGTATAGAAGTGGAGAGAGCAGCCATACTTGTTTGCAATTTCAAGAGGAATGCTCTCAATCTTTCTCATTAAGTATATTAACGACTGTTAGTTTTTCATAAATGTCCTTAATCATTTTGAGGAATTCCCCTTCTATCCCTGTCTTGTTGAGGGGCTTTATCAAGACAGGGTGCTGGATTTTATCAAATGCCTTTTCTGCATCAATAGAGATAATCGAATTTTTTTCCCCCTTTATTCTTTTTCTTATTCTATTAATGTGATGTAATGTGTTGATTGATTTTCTGATGTTGAATCATGTCTGCATTCCTGTAGTAAATCACACTTGGTCATGGCTTATGATTCTTTTAATATACTGTTAGATCCTGCCATTAATATTCTGTTGAGGATTTCTGCATTTATGTTCATAAGGGATATTGGTCTATAGTATTCTTGTAGTATCTTTATCTGCTTTTGGTATCAAGGAAATGTTGGCTCCATAGAATGAGTTAGGGATTGTTCCTCCCTTCTCCATCTTTTGGAAGAGTTAAACCTGATTGGTGTCAATTCTTCTCCAAATGTTTTGTTGAATTCCCCAGTGAAGCCAAGTGGCCCAGCACTTTTTGTTATTGTTGGGAGGTTCTGAGTTATTGGTTCAATCTCTTCACTTGTTACGGGTCTGTTGAAATTCGCTATTTACTCTTGAGTCAGTTTGCTTAGGTTGTGTGCTCCTAAAATTGTCCATTTCATTAAGTTATCAAATGTGTTGGTTTACAGTTGTTCATAATATTCTGTCATAATTCTTTTATTTCGATTGGGTAAATTGTAATGTCTCCACTTTCATTTCATTTTTTGGTTATTTGCATCTTTTCTCCTTTTTTTCAGTTTAGCTATAGGTTTGTCAGTTTTATTGGTCTCATATACTACGGACATATTATCAGAAGGGATCAGTCCCTGGAGAAAGACATCATGCTTGGTAAAGTAGAGGATCAGCAAAAAAAGAGGAAGACCTCCAACAAGATGGATTGACACAGTGGCTGCAACAATGGGCTGAAGCATAACAACGATTGTGATGATGGCACAGGACAGGGCAATATTTTGCCGTGTTGTACATAGTGTGGCTATGAGTCAGAACTGATTCTATAGCACCTAACAATTAATAACACTGATCCTTTTAACGAATCAGCTTCTGGTTTTGTTGAGTTTTTTTTTTTTTTTCTATTGTTTTGTTTATTTCTGCTCTGATTTTTGTTAATTTTTTTCTTCTAGTACTTTAGTTTTAGCTTGCTCCTCTTTCTCTAGTTCCTCAACTTGTAAAGTTAGATTATTTATTTGAGATCTTTCCTCTTTTTAATGTAAGCATTTATTGCTATACATTTCCCTCTGAGGACTGATTTCACTGTGTCCTGTAAGTTTTTGTATGTTGTGTTTTCATTTTCATTTAACTCAGGTTTTTTTTTTTTAATTTCTCTCTTGATTTCATCCTTGATCCATTGGTTTTATAGTAACATATTGTTTACTTTTGATGTATTTGTGTGTTTTTTAGTTTTTCTTCTGCTATTGATTTCTGATATTATTACTTTGTGACTAGAGAAGATATTTTGTTTAATTTCAATTTTTGAAAATTTGTTGCGATATGTTTTGTGGCTTACCATATAACTAATCTTAGAGAATGACCCATGCGCACAAAAGAAAAATGGATATTTTTCTGATGATGGATGTAGCGTTCTATATATGTCCATTAGGTCTAGTTGGCTTACGGTGTTTTTTAAGTCTTCTATGTCCTTACTTATCTTTTTAGATGTTCTGTACAGTATTGAAAGTGGTGTATTGAAATTTACAACTATTATTGTGCAGTTGTCTATTACTTCTTTCAGATCTTTCAGGACTTGTTTCATGTATTTTGGGGCTCTGATGTTAGGTGCATAAATATTTGTAGTTGTTATGTCTCTTTGATGGATTGACCCTTTTATCATTAGGCAATGTGCTTCTTCGTCCCTTATAACAGATTTTTATTTAAAATCTATTTTGTCTGATATTAGTATGACCACCCCTGCTTTAGGTTGGTTACTAGTTTCATGGAATATTCTTTTTCTTTCTTTCACTTTCAGTCTGTGTGTGTCTTTGGTCCTAAGATGTGTCTTTTGTAGACAGCATTAGGATTTGGATCTTTTTTTTTTTTTTTAACTATGCACTCCGCCTTTCTTTGTCTTTTGAATGTAGAGTTTAAACCATTTACATTCAAGGCAATTGCTGAAACGAAGAACGTACTTCACTCATTTTGCTAATTGTTTTTTGTGTGGCTTGTGTCTTCTTTGTTCCACAATTCTCATACTTTGTGTGTGTGTATGCATTTAGTTGCTTTTTAGTGTTGAGTCATTTTGATTTCTTTCTTCTTCCCTTATGTGTCTATATTCAAAATATTTTCTTAGTGGTTACCACAAATATTATATTTAACAACGTACAATTGTATCAACTTATTTTAACTTCATTCCAACATTTAACATACAAATTATAAATAAAATGCAACAGTAATATAATAAAACTCTTCTCATTTTGTTCCTTCTTTATTTCTGTTGTTGTGATGCCAATTACATCATTATACATTCTATGTCTGTTAGGCTAAATTTGTACTTATTTCTTGGATAATGAGGTATTGTTTGTGGAATTTAAGTGCTAAGTTTACTCTTTGGAAATACAACTGGCCCTTATATTTGCCTATGTCATTACCTTTACTGGAGATCTCTCTCTCACACTTTTTTTCTTTCTCATGTTCAGATTTGAGTATCAGTTCAGAATTTTTCCTTTCCATGTGAAAAACTCCCCTAATTAATTCTTGTAGAACAGATTGCTAATAAAGAGTTCTCACAACTTTTGCTTATTTGGGAATGTTTTGACACCTTTGTTGGGTAAAGAGTTCTTGGCTGACTATTCTTTTCCTTTAATACTTTAGATATGTCTTCCATTTCCTCCTGGCCTCCAGAGCTTCTCAGAAGAAATCTGTGCTAATTCTTACTGAGGATCCCTTATATATTAAATTGTGCTTTTCTCTTGCTTCTTTCAGAACTCTTTCATTGTCTTTTGTTTTAGAAAATCTTATTACATTACGTCTTTGTGTAGACCTCTTTGTATTCCTTTGGCTTGGACTTTGCCTAGCTTCCTGGAATCAGGTCTGGGAATTCTCAGTCATTATATCTGGGGGACATTATTTCCATCCCTTGCTTTCTCTCCTCTTCTGGAATTCCCAAAGTCCTGATGCTTGTTTCTAAATCATGCCCCACAATTCCATTTGTCTTTGTTTGCTTTTCTTTTTTCTTTTCCTTTCTTTCCCTTAAGACTTGATGAGTTCAGTTATCCTGTCTTCTTTTTCACTTATTCTGTCTTCTGTCTGCTCAAATCTGCTGTTGAATTCTTCCCTTGCATTCTTTAATTCGGTCATTTTTTACTTTAATTCCAGTATTTCTCTTTGGTTCTTTTTAATATTTTCTATATCTTTATTGAGTTTCTAATTTTGTTTCCTGATTTTCATTTGTTTGTTTTCTGTGTGCTCTTTGCTTTCTTTAAACAATTTAACATTGTTGTCTGGGGATCCTCTATTTTTCCCATTTACCTTGCCTCCATAGGACTAATTTCTGCTTCTTCATAATTTTCTTTTAATTGGACCATTTTCTCTTGTGTCCTTGTATGCTCTGTATTTTTTTTTGCCTTGTAATTTTTTTGTTGGGCCTGAGGCATTTGAATATTTTATTGTGGTAATTCTGGGACTCAGATTCTTCACTTTCCCCAGATCTAGTGGTTTTATTTTTCCTTTCCCCTCATCTCCTCCCTTATCCACAAAAATCCACTACAGATTGCTTTCACCCTTAAGTTTTTCAGCACTAAAGGCTGTTCTGAGGACTTCTGCCTCTTCTCCTTTCTGTGTAAAGGCCCCAGGCACTTCCTTTGTTTGTTTTTTGTGGGCTCTGTTTTTGTCTGCCAGCTTGCATGGGGGCTGGGTGGGAGGGATCTCTCTCAAGCACTGGAGAGAAAGCATTTTCTGCATTGTAAGATTGGTATGGGCTATTTTCTCCCTATGGTTCTATTTTGCTGGTCTCTTCCAGAAAGATATGTGGAGAAATTTAAACTTCTTCACTTTTCTCCCTGCCTTAAGGAACCTGCTCTGTTTGTTTTTCACATCTCAATCTAGGTTTCACTGTATTCAAGAGTACTGGCTCCAATGAGGGAAAGGTGGGAGTGACTCTCTAAAGCATTGCAGAGAATTTTTTTCCTGGTTTGTAAGATGAGGGAGGGGCTATTTGCTCCTGGTGGATCCATTTTTCATGACTGACCCTAGAGAGATGTTGTTGTTGTTGTTAAGCGCCACCGAGTCAGTTCTGATTCATAGTGACCCTATGTACTACAGAATGAAACACTGCCCAGTCCTGTGCCATGCTCACAATCATTGTTATGCTGGAGCCCATTGTTCCAGCCACTGTGTCAATCCAACTCCTTGAGGGTCTTCCTCTTTTTAACTGACCCTGTACTTTACCAAGCATGATGTCCTTCTTCTAGGATTGATCCCTCCTGAAAACATTTCCAAAGTATGTAAGAAGTAGTCTCACCATTCTTGCTTCTAAAAAGTATTCTTGTTGTACTTATTCCAAGGCAGATTTGTTTATTCTTTTGGCAGTTAATGGTATATTCACTACTCTTCGCCTACACCACAATTTAAAGGCATCAATTCTTCAGTCTTCTTTGTTCATTGTCCAGCTTTCACATGCATATGATGTGATTGAAAACACCATGGCTTGGGTCAGCACACCCTAGTCTTCAAGGTGACATCTTTGCTTTTCAATACTTTAAAGAGGTCTCTTGCAGCAGTTTGCCCAAGGCAATGCATCTTTGATTTCTTCACTGCCACTTCCACAAGTGTTGATTGTGGATCCAAGTAAAATGAAATCCTTGACAACTTCAATCATTTCTTCATTTGTCATGATGTTTCTTATTGGTTCAGTTGTGAGGATTTTTGTTTTCGTTATGTTGAGGTGTAATCCATACTGAAGGCTGTAGTCTTTGATCTTTATCAGTAAGTGACGTAGATCACAATGAGTGTTTCAATTTTTCACTTTCAGCAAGCAAGTTTGTGTCATCTGCATGATGTAGGTTGTTAATTAGCCTTCCTCCAATTCTGATGCTCATTCTTCTTCATACAGTCCAGCTTCTTAGATTATTTGCTCAGCATACAGATTGAATAGGTATAGTGAAAGGATACAACCCTGACACACTCCTTTCCTGACTTTAAACCACGCAGTATCTCCTTGTTCTGTCTTAACAACTGCTTCTTGATCTATGTACAGGTTCCTCATGAGCACAATTAAGTGTTCTGGAATTCCCGTTCTTTGCAATATTATCCATAATTTGTTATGATCTACACAGTCAAATGCCATTTCTTAGTCAATAAAACACAGGTAAACATCTTTCTGCTATTCTCTGTTTTCAGCCAGGATCCATCTGACATCAGCAATGATACCCCTAATTCCATGTCCTTTTCTGAATCTGGCCTAAATTTCTGGCAGCCACTTTTGAATGATCTTCAGCAAAATTTTACTTATGTATCATATTAATGATACTGTTCAATAATTTCTGCATTCAGTTGGATCACCTTCTTGGGTGCAAATATGGGTCTCTTCCAGTCAGTTGGTCAGATAGCTGTCTTCCAAATTTCTTGGTATAGATGAGTCAGTGCTTCCAGTGCTGCATCTATTCATTGAAACATCTCAATTGATATTCCATCAATTCCTGAAGGCTTGTTTTTTGCCAATGCCTTCAGTGCAACTTGGACTTCTTGGTATAATGACTCTGTGTCCTTCAATCTTCTTTTGATGCTTCCTGTGTTGTTTAATATTTTCCCCATGAAATCCTTCACTATTGCAACTCAAGGCTTGAATTTTTCTTCAGCTCTTTCAGCTTGAGAAATGCTGAGCATGTTCTTCATTTTTGGTTTTCTATCTCCAGCTCTTTGCACATGTCATCATAATACTTTGCCTTCTTGAGCCCCCCTTTGAAATCTTCCATTCAGTTCTTTTACGTCATCATGTCTTCCTTTTGCTTTAGCTGCTCGATTTTCAAAAGCAAGTTTCAGAGTCTCTTTTGACATCCATTTTGGCCTTTTCTTTCTTTCCTGTATTTTTAATGACCTCTTGCTTTCTTCATGGGTGATGTTCTTGATGCCATTCCACAACTGGTCTGGTCTTCAATCATCAGTGTTCAACCTGTCAAATCTATTCTTGAGATGGTCTCTAAATTCTAGTGGGATGTACTCAAGGTCATACTTTGGCTCTCGTTGACTTGTTCTAATTTCTTCAGTTTCAACTTGGACTTGCTTATGAGCAATTGATGGTCTGTTCCACATTTGGCCCCTGGCCTTGTTCTGACTGATATTATTGAGTTCTCCATTGTCTCTTTCCACAGATGTAGTGAATTTGATTCCTATGTATTCCATCTGGTGAGATCCACATGTATAGCCACCATTTATGCTGGTGAAAAAAGGTAGTTGCAATGAAGAAGCCACTGGTCTTGCAAAATTCTATCATGTGATTTCTGGCACCGTTTCTATCACCAAGGCCATATTTTCCAACTACCGATCCTTCTTCTTTGTTTCCAACTTTCCCATTCCAATCACCAGTAATTATCAATGCATCTTGATAACGTTCGATCAATTTCAGAATGCAGAAGGTGGTAAAAATCTTCAATTTCTTCATCTTTGCCCTCAGTGGTTGGTGTGTAAATTTAAATAATAGTCGTATTAACCGGCCTTCTTTGTAGGCGTATGGATATTATGCTATCACTGACAGCGTTGTACTTCAGGATAGATCCTGAAATGTTCTTTTTGACGATGAATGCAGTGCCATTCCTCTTCAAGCTGTCATTTCCAGAATAGTAGGCCATATGATTGTCTGATGCAAAATGACCAATACCAGTCCATTTCAGCTCACTAAGGCCTAAGATATCAATCTTCATGAGTTCCATTTCATTTTTGACTGTTTCCAATTTTCCTAGATTTGTACTTCGTACATTCCAGGTTCTGATTATTAATGGATATTTGCAGCTGTTTTTTCTCATCCGCAAATAAGGTCCCAAAAGCTTGACTCCACCCACATCATTAAGGTTGAATCTACTTTGAGGAGGCAGCTCTTCCCCAGTCATCTTTTGAGTGTCCTCCAACCTGGGGGACTCATCTTCAGGCACTATATCGGACAATGTTCTGCTGCTATTCATAAGGTTTTCACTGGCTAATTCTTTATGGAGGTAGACTGCCCGGTCCTTCTTCCTAGTCTGTCATCTTAGCTGAAACCTATCCGCCATGGGTGACCCTGATGGTGTCTGACTATCAGTGGCATAGCTTCCAGCATCACAGCAACATGCAAGCTCCGACAGTATGACAAACTAATAGACATGTAGGGAAGAAAGATATTAGGACTTTGGAATATAAAATCATCAGTTAAATTTAAGATTCTTCAGTTTTTTCCTGTCCCTAAGCAGCATATTTGGGTTTCTGTGAGGTACTCCACCCTTGTTCTCAGTACAGCTCAGCCAGCCACTGGTTGTGCTTGTGGATCTTGGTTAAAATGGGGGCAAAAAAGAAGAAGCTCTCATAAGCCATTAAAAGAAAGATTCTCTTACTTTGAAATCTTTCTTCTTATTCTGCCTTCATCTAAACTCAAGCCTTCATCTAGGCACCCTAATTCTTGGAGTGGTCATTAAAGCCTTGAGTCCATCGGTTTCATCATGCTGTTTGTGCTATTCTCCTCCATTTTTTTTCCTCAAATTGATGTGAGAGAATGGAGATTCTTGACTACCTATATCTCCATCTTGGGCGAGCCATGCATCTGTGGTTTTGATGCAAATATTTCTATTATTGGGTTATATTTTAATTTTTATTTATTTCCAAATTATAATCCATCTGTCTCTAAAAAGGATTTTGCTTATATGAATATAGTGGCCTGACAGTAACTGAATTTTTGCTGGCTCCATTTTTGACAAACCTGAATTATGCAGTGCTCTGTGCAGACCTTACCAGTGAGTGATGCTGAAAAGCGGAGAGAAATGAGGAGGGGATGAGGTCTCTCTATGAGAACTTGGGGTCAGGATAGAAGGAAATTAGTGTAATCTATTTCAAGTAAGTTACCTAATTACAGAACTTGCTTTAAGATAGGAAATACTCCCATGCCTTGGAGGTACCAGGTGAGGCTTCAGTTACTAAAGTTTGTGGACAAAATGGGCATATATGTACTGAGCCATCAAAAGTTTGAATCTCATCCAAGCTTCCCTATGTCCTTGATGCATCATATAACCTTATATGAAAAGAAAGGGACTGGTTTACAGGATCCCTGTAGCTGCTGGTGGGTTTAAACTACCAAGCCTTTGGTTAGCAGCCAGGCACCGAACAACTGCACCACTTTCGTCTATGATTGTCGTTGTTGTTTTTAGGTGCTGCCAAATCAGTTCGAACTCATAGTGACCCTATGTACAACAGAATGAAACACTGACCAGTCCTGAACTATCCTCACGACCTTTGCTATTTTTGAGCACATTGTTGTACCCACTATGTTAATCCATCTTGTTGAGGGTCTTCCTCTTTTTCGCTGAACCTCTACTTTACTGAGTATGATGTCCTTCTCCAGGGACTGGTCCCTCTTGATAACATGTCCAAAGTACATGAAAGGAAGTCTCACCATCCTCTCTTCTAAGATGCACTCTAGATGTACTTCTTCCAAGACAAATTTGCTCATTCTCCTGGTAGTCCATGGCATAGTCAATATTCTTTGGCAACACCACAATTCAAAAGCATCAATTCTTCTGTCTTATTCATTGTCCGGCTTTTCCCACGCACACAAAGTGATTGAAAATACCATGGTTTGGATCAGGTGCACCTTAGTCCACCATTCGTCTGTCAGTTTGTCATACTGTGGTAGCTTCCGTGTTGCTGTGATGCTGGAAGCTATGCCACTGATATTTCAAATACCAGCAAGGGTGACACTTGGTGGACAGGTTTCAGTGGAGCTTCCAGACTAAGTCTACGATTAGAGTGAGCTTTTTAGCCATATAAACTCAGAAGAGAAGAAAAACCTAAAACCAATTATCTAAGCAGAAGTTAGAAAAAAGTTAACAAATTACACTTGAGAAAGAGAAGGAAGGCAACAATAAAGATGAGGGAAGAAATTAATGAAATGGAAACCAAACATAAAATACAGATCAACAAAGCCAAAAGTATTTTGATTTTCTTTTTGAAAAATCAATAAAATTGATAAACTGTTGCCAAGGCAGATCAAGAAACAAAGAAAGAGGCACAAAGCATCAATATGGAGAATGAAAAATGGGAAGCCACTATACAAAAAAAGATAATAAAGACAATATTATGAAAATCCTGGAGGCAAAAAAAAAAAAAGGAAATTTTTGATACAATGGATAAATTCCTGAAAAAATAAATCTTATCAAATCTGATTTTAAAAAATTCAGTGAGTATAACAGCTATTTAAAATTTAAACCTGCATTTAGGAATCTTACCAAAGTGATAACCTCATGCTACAAATTGCTTTACCTGTGATTTCTACCAAATATTTAAGGAAGAAAAAGACTTATCTTTAACAAATTATCTCAGAGAACAGAGAGAGAACTCTGCAGGCCTTTTTTTATGAATTTAGCAAAAGCTTTATACCAAAACTGAATGAAAGTATAACAAGAAAGGACAATTATGTGCCAATTTCTCTCATAAGCATTGATGCAAACCTAAACTAAATAATATGTAACAAGTCTAATAATACTACATGATAAAGTAGCATTTGGTCCAAGAATGCATGAGTAGTCTACATTCAAATATTGATCAATGTAATTCATCACATGAGCAAACAGTAAAAATTATATATACTTATCAAAAGATGCTGAGAAACATTGGATAAAATTTAATATTCACCATAAAAACTCTTAGCAAGGAGGCGGGGCCAAGATGGCTGACTAGGTAGAAGCTACCTTGGATCCCTCTTGCAACAAAGACTCGGAAAAACAAGTGAATCGATCACATACATGACAATCTACAAATCTTGACCATCAAACATAGATCTAAAGAGTTGACCTGAGTGACAGAGACTGAGAATGAACAACCACAGGGAAGCAGCAACTGTTTTTGGAGCCTGGACCAGCGTCCCAGTCAGGAAACCTTGGCGCCGGGCTTTGGACTGGGCACAGGGGAGCTGAGCACGGCATCCTGAGACGGCGCAAACACCGGACGCAGCCCTAGCCCCCAGAAGTGACTTCGGGGGAAGCCCAGCCAGTGCACGCAGGCAGCACAGTGACGCGGCTGACAGGAGGAGAAGTCAGCAGGAGGCAGCGACTGGTTTTGGAACCTGGAGTACGGCATCCTAGCCAGGGAACCATGGCGCTGGGCTTTGGACTTGGAGTGGAGGAACTAACCATGGCTTCTGAGACAGCACAGGCACGGGACACAGGCCTGACCCTCGGGGGCATCTCGACCCAGCCGGCGCACAGTCAGCACGCCCCTCGGGAATCTCAGATAAAACAGTCATCCAAAGCAAGACAAGTAACTTTGTCTATATTCCGGAGTGCTACTCTCTCCTATTTATCTGAACACTCCCCTCCCCATCCCAGGCGGCTTCAATAACATTGGAATTTCCTGAGCCAGAGAGTGAAGTGCGCTGCGGTTTTTCTTTCTTTTCTTTTCTTTTTTTTTTTTTTTTGGTCTTTTCCTAACCCATTCTCCTGGCCTGAGAGAAGCAGCTACAAAAAACCCAGGGACCAAAAATCCTTCCCTAACTGGACTAAAAACACAGAACCAGCTCCAGCCAAACTTATGTGATCCACAGTCTTGGGCTTTCATCCCTACAGGGAAGAAGGTGGCTATTATAATGCAAAGGCATTTCAGATAGGGATCTGACTGTAACTGTTTTAGCAGATTACTGGAAAGACAAGTTTCCCAGGTCTGATATCTCTGTGTATTCAACAGAGCCCTCACTGATCCACAACAGGGAACTGAGGGATGAAGCTCCCCCCAGACCACCTAGCCTCCTGCCTTAGGGGTCTAAGGAGGGTGACACCTACCAATCTGTACAGGTACTTGCATTGGGGGCCCAAGGTACAGCTGCAGAGCCCACCCACCAAAGTGCTTTAGGAATAGAGACACATCTACCTCACTGGCACTTGGGGGAAGCCTGTCAGCATCCTGCCCCGCCTGGAGTGTGAACCCCAGCTGCTACTAGAATCTGGTGCACACAACTATCCTCACTACTTCTCTAGGTGGGTAGGTGACAGTCTGCACCACACACTTGATGACACAAAATCAGACTCTACTCAAGAATAATGAATGGACTCTTAGGCTTATATATCTGGAAACAGCCCAAACCAGCTGGTAATAGGACATAAGTGATTTAAGGGCTACAACAATCAAGACAGTGCAATCTAGTAGCCCATCCACATATATTGAAAGAAAACAAAACAAGATAAGACTCAGTGAGCAAATATAGAATAAATCACTACAATATCTTAGAGATGGCTAGAAGACAGCAGTCGATATCAAACCACATACAGAAGCAGACCATAATTGCTTCTACAATTCCCCAAACTAAAGAATCAAAATCTTTCCCAAATGAAGATACAATCCTGGAATTGCCAGGTGCAGAATATAAAAAACTAATTTACAGAATGCTTCAAGACATCAGGGATGACCTCAGAAATGAAATAAGGCAATCTACAGAAAAAGCCAAGGAATACACTGATAAAGCAGTTGAAGAACTCAAAAAGATTATTCAAGAACATAGTGGAAAAATTAATAAGCTGTAAGAATCCATAGAGAGACAGCATTCAGGAATCCAAAAGATTAATAAAATTACAGAATTAGACAACACAATAGGAAGTCAGAGGAGCAGACTTGAGCAATTGGAATGCAGATTGGGAGATCTGGAGGACCAGGGAATGGACACCAATACAGCTGAAAAAAAAATCAGATAAAAGAATTTAAAAAAATGAAGAAACCCTAAGAATCATGTGGGACTCTATCCAGAAGAATAACTTGCGTGTGATTGGAGTCCCAGAAAAGGGAGGGAGAACAGAAAACACAGAGAGAGTAGTTGAAGATCTGTTGGCAGAAAACTTCCCTGACATCATGAAAGACAAAAGGATATCTATCCAAGATGCTCATCAAACCCCATTTAAGATTGATCCAGAAAGAAAATCACCAAGACATATTATCATCAAACTTGCCAAAACCAAAGATAAAGAGAAAATTTTAAAAGCAGCCAGGGAGAAAAGAAAGGTCTCCTACAAATGAGAATCAATAAGAATAAGTGAGACTACTCAGCAGAAACCATGCAGTCAAGAAGGCAATGGGATGACATATATAGGCCACTGAAGGAGAAAAACTGCCAGCCAAGGATCATATATCCAGCAAAACTCTCTCTAAAATGTGAAGGCAAAATTAAAACATTTACAGATAAACACAAGCTTAGAGAATTTGCAAAAACCAAACCAAAGCTAAAAGAAATACTAAAGGAAATTGTTTGGTCAGAAAATCAATAATATCAGATACCAGCACAACACAAGGTCACAGAACAGAACATCCTGATATCAACTCAAATAGGGAAATCACAAAAACAAATTAGATTAATTTTAAAAAGAAAAAAATGCTGAAAACAGGGAATCATTGAAGTCAATATGTAAAAGATCACAATAGTCAAAAAGAGGGACTAAATACAGGTGGCATAGAGCTGCCATATGGAGAGGGAAACAAGGTGATACAGGACAATACAAGTTAGGTGTTTACTTAGAAAAATAGGGGTAAATATCGAGGTAACCACAAAGAGGTATAACAACTCCATAACTCAAAATAAAAACCAAGAAAAACATAACGACTCAGCAAACGTAAAGTCAAATACTATGAAAATGAGGAACACACAATTTACAAAGAAAAACGTCTCGGCACAAAACAGTAAGTGGAAAAATGAAATTGTCAACAACACACAGAAAAAGGCATCAAAATGACAGCACCAAACACATACTTATCTATAATTACACTGAATGTAAATGGAATAGACTAAGTGCACCAATAAAGAGACAGAGAGTCACAGACTGGATAAAGAAACACAATTCATCTATATGCTGCCTACAAGAGACACACCTTAGACTTAGAGACACAAACAAACTAAAACTCAAAGGATGGAAAAAAATATATCAAGCAAACAACAAGCAAAATAGAGCAGGAGTAGCAATATTAATTTCTGACAAAATAGACTTTAAAGTTAAATCCACCACAAAGGATAAAGAAGGACACTACATAATGATAAAAGGGACAATTGACCAGGAAGATATAACCATATTAAATATTTATGCACCCAGTGACAGGGCTGCAAGATACATAAAACAAACTTTAACAGAACTGAGAAGTGAGATAGACATCGCCACAATTATAGTAGGAGACTTCAACACACCACTTTTGGAGAAGGACAGGACTTCCAGTAAGAAGCTCAATAGAGACACGGAAGACCTAATTGCTACAATCAACCAACTTGACCTCATAGACTTATACAGAACGCTCCACCCAACTGCTGCAAAGTATACTTTTTTTCCTAGCGCATGTGGAACATTCTCTAAAATAGACCACATATTAGGACATAAAACAAACCTTTGCAGAATCCAAAACAACGAAATATTACAAAGCATCTTCTCAGACCACAAGGCCATAAAAGTGGAAATCAATAACAGAAAAATTAGGGAAAAGAAATCAAATACTTGGAAACTGAACAATACTCTGCTCAATAAAGACTGGGTTATAGAAGACATTAAGGAGGGAATAAAGAAATTCACAGAATGCAATGAGAATGAAAACACTTCCTATCAAAACCTCTGGGACGCAGCAAAAGCAATGCTCAGAGGTCAATTTATATGGATAAATGCACACATACAAAAAGAAGAAAGCCAAAATCAGAGAACTGTCCCTACAACTTGAACAAATAGAAAGTGAGCAACAAAAGAATCCATCAGGCACCAGAAGAAAACAAATAATAAAAATTAGAGCTGAACTAAATGAATTAGAGAACAGAAAAACAGTTGAAAGAATTAACAAAGCCAAAAGCTGGTTCTTTGAAAAAATAAACAAAATTGATAAACCATTGGCCAGACTGACTAAAGAAATACAGGAAAGGAAACAAATAACCCGAATAAGAAACAAGATGGGCCACATCACAACAGAACCAACTGAAATTAAAAGAATCATATCAGATTATTACAAAAAATTGTACTCTGACAAATTTGCAAATCTAGAAGAAATGGATGAATTCCTAGAAAAACACTATCTACCTAAACTAACACAAGCAGAAGAAGACAACTAAATAGACCCATAAGAAAAAAAGAGATTGAAATGGTAATCAAAAAACTCCCAACAAAAAAAAGCCCTGGCCCGGACGGCTTCACTGCAGAGTTCTACCAAACTTTCAGAGAAGAGTTAACACCACTACTACTAAAGGTATTTCAAAGCATAGAAAAGGACGGAATACTACCTAACTCATTCTATGAAGCCACCATATCCCTGATACCAAAACCAGGTAAAGACATCACAAAAAAAGAAAATTACACACCTATATCCCTCATGAACATAGATGCAAAAATCCTCAACAAAATTCTAGCCAATAGAATTCAACAACATATCAAAAAAATAAACCACCACGACCAAGTGGGATTTATACCAGGTATGCAAGGCTGGTTTAATATTAGAAAAACCATTAATGTAATCCACCATATAAATAAAACAAAAGACAAAACCACATGATCTTATCAATTGATGCAGAAAAGGCATTTGACAAAGTTCAACACTCAATCATGATAAAAAACTCTCAGCAAAATAGGAATAGAAGGAAAATTCCTCAACATAATAAATGGCGTCTATACAAAGCCAACAGCCAACATCACTCTAAATGGAGAGAGCCTGAAAGCATTTCCCTTGAGAACGGGAACCAGACAAGGATGCCCTTTATCACCACTCTTATTCAACATTGTGCTAGAGGTCCTAGTCAGAGCAATTAGGCTAGACAAAGAAATAAAGGGCATCCGGATTGGCAAGGAGGAAGTAAAATTATCTCTATTTGCAGATGACATGATCTTATACACAGAAAACCCTAAGGAATCCTCCGGAAAACTACTGAAACTAATAGAAGAGTTTGGCAGAGTCTCAGGTTATAAGATAAACATACAAAAATCACTTGGATTCCTCTACATCAACTAAAAGAACACCGAAGAGGAAATCAGGAAATCAATACCATTCACAGTAGCCCCCAAGAAGATAAAATACTTAGGAATAAACCTTACCAAAGATGTAAAAGACCTATACAAAGAAAACTACAAAGTACTAGTGCAAGAAACTAAAAAGGACCTACTTAAGTGGAAAAACATACCTTGCTCATGGATGGGAAGACTTAACATAGTAAAAATGTCTATTCTACCAAAAGCCATCTACGTATACAATGGACTTCCGATCCAAATTCCAATGACATTTTTTAATGCGATGGAGAAACAAATCACCAACTTCATATGGAAGGGAAAGAAGGCCCGGATAAGTAAAGCATTACTGAAAAAGAAGAAGAAAGTGGGAGGCCTCACTCTACCTGATTTTAGAACATGTTATACAGCCACGGTAGTCAAAACAGCCTGGTATTGGTACAACAACAGGCACATAGACCAATGGAACAGAATTGAGAACCCAGATATAAATCCATCCACATAAAAGCAGCTGATCTTTGACAAAGGCTCAGTGTCAGTTAATTGGGGAAAAGATAGTCTTTTTAACATATGGTGCTAGCATAACTGGATATCCATTTGCAAAAAAATGAAACAGGACCCATACCTCACACCATGCACAAAAACTAACTCCAAGTGGATCAAAGACCTAAACATGAAGACTAAAACGATAAAGATCATGGAAGAAAAAATTGGGACAACGTTAGGAGCCCTAATACAAGGCATAAACACAATAAAAACATTACCAAAAATGACGAAGAGAAACCAGATAACTGGGAGCTCCTAAAAATCAAACACCTATTCTCATCTAAAGACTTCACCAAAAGAGTAAAAAGACCACCTACAGACTGGGAAAGAATTTTCAGCTATGACATCTCTGACCAGTGCCTGATCTCTAAAATCTATATGATTCTGTCAAAACTCAACCACAAAAAGCCAAAAAACCCAATCAAGTAGTGGGCAAAGGATATGAACACACACTTCACTAAAGAAGATATTCAGGCAGCTAACAGATACAAGAGAAAATGCTCTCGATCATTAGCCAATATAGAAATGCAAATTAAAACTACGATGAGATTCCAACTCACTCCAACAAGGCTGGCATTAATCCAAAAAGCACAAAATATGGAGAGGCTGCGGAGAGATTGAAACTCTTATACACTGCTGGTGGGAATGTCAAATGGTACAACCACTTTGGAAATCTATCTGGCGTTTTCTTAAAAAGTTAGAAATAGAACTACCATACAACCCAGAAATCCCACTCCTCGGAATATACCCTAGAGAAATAAGAGCCTTTACACGAACAGATACATGCACACCCATATTCACTGCAGCACTATTTACAATAGCAAAAAGCTGGAAGCAACCAAGGTGTCCATCAACGGATAAATGGTTAAATAAATTGTGGTATATTCACACAATGGAATACTACGCATCGATAAAGAACAGTGACAAATCTGTGAAACATTTCATAACATGGAGGAACCTGGAAGACATGCTGAGCGAAATGAGTCAGAGGCAAAAGGACAAATATTGTATAAGACCACTATTATAAGATCTTGAGAAATAGTATAAACTGAGAAGAACACATACTTTTGTGGTTACAATGGGGTCAGGGAGGGCAGGTGGGGAAGGCTTATTTACTGATTAGTTAGTAGATAAGAACTACTTTAGGTGAAGGGAAGGACAATACTCAATACATGGAGGGTCAGCTCAACTGGACTGGACCAAAAGCAAAGAAGTTTCCGGGATAAACTGAATGCTTCAAAGGTCAGCAGAGCAAGGGCGGGGGTTTGGGGACTGTGGCTTAAGGGACTTCTAAGTCAATTGGCAAAATAATTCTATTATGAAAACATTCTGCATCCCACTTTGAAATGTGGCGTCTGGGGTCTTAAATATTAACAAGCAGCCGTCTAAGATGCATCAATTCGTCTCAACCTACCTGGATCAAAGGAGAATGAAGAACACCAAGGTCACAAGATAACTATGAGCCCAAGAGACAGAAAGGGCCACATGAACTAGAGACTTAACATCATCCTGAGACCAGAAGAACCAGATGGTGCCCGGCCACAACCGATGACTGCCCTGACAGGGAGCACAACAGAGAACCCCTGAGGGAGCAGGAGATCAGTGGGATGCAGACCCCAAATTCTCATAAAAAGACCAGACTTAATGGTCTGACTGAGACTAGAGGAATCCTGGCAGTCATGCTCCCCAAATCTTCTGTTGGCCCAGGACAGGAACCATTCCCAAAGACAACTCATCAGACATGGAAGGGACTGGACAATGGGTTGGGGAGAGATGCTGATGAAGAGTGAGCTACTTGTATCAGGTGGACACGTGAGACTGTGTTGGCTTCTCCTGTCTGGAGGGGAGATAGCAGGGTAGAGAGGGTTAGAAACTCGCAAAATTGTCACAAAAGGAGAGACTGGAAGGGCTGACTCATTAGGGGAAGAGTAAGTGGGAGTATGGAGTAAGGTGTATATAAGCTTATATGTGACAGACTGACTTGATTTGTAAACTTGCATTTAAAGCATAATAAAAATTATTAAAAAAAAAAAAGAACGAATTATCATTACTTGCACAACCTGGATGAATCTGACAAAAATGAACTTGAAGAAAAGAAACCTGTTACAAACAAGGACATACTCTATGATCTCATTTGTGTAAAGCTGAAAATATTGTTAGAAGGTATTGCCTTTGGGGAGGATCTGAAACACAACTATTGAAAGTAGTGAGAAAAGTAATCTATGGAATATAAACCAATCTTTTTTTTTTAAACCAAACTGAACCTATAGCCATCCAGTCGGTTTCAACACATAGCAACCCTATAGGACAGAGTAGAACTGCTCCATAAGGTTTCCGAGGAAACAATCTGAACTGCTAATCTTTTGGTTAGCAGCCGAACTCTTAACCACTACGCTACCAGGGCTCCTTATGGAATATAGGAATGTTCTTTATATATATGTATAAAAAAAAATGTATATGTATATGTATAAGTATATATATATGAGAGCAATGTGACAGAATATTTCTCATTGTTTTTGAAAATCTTGGTTTAAAACTTGAAGTAGCACAATTTTTAAGTTTTAACCTCATTCATTTGATTCCTTGACTGCACTTCCATGGGCATTTATTATAGATCCAAATGAAATGAAATCCTTGACAACTTTAATCATTTCTCTGTTTATCATGATGTTGCTTACTGGTCCATTTGTGAGAATTTTTGTTTTCTTATGTTGAGGTGTAAACCATACTGAAGGCTGTAGTCTTTGATCTTCATCAGTAAGTGCTTCAAGTCCTCTTGGCTTTCCACAAGCAAGGTTGTGTTAGCTTCATATCACAGGTTGTTAATGAGTCTTCCTCCAATCATGATGCTGTATTCTTCGTATAACCCAGCTTCTCTGATTATTTGCTCAACGTATGGATCAAATAAGTATAGTGAAAGGATACAACTCTAACACCTTTCCTGACTTTAAACCATGCAGTATTCCCTGGTTCTTTTCACACTACTGTCTCTTGTTCTATATACAGTTTCCTCAACAGCACAATCAAGTGTTTTGGAATTCCCATTCTTTGCAATGTTATCCATAATTTGTTATGATCTGCACAGTTGAGTGCATTTACAAAGTCAGTAACACACAGGCAAATATCTTTCTGGCATTCTCTGCTTTTAGCCAAGGTCCATCTGACTTCATAAATGATATCCCTCGTTCCACATTGTCTTCCGAATCTGGCTTGAATATCTGGCAGTTCCTTGTTGATGTACTTATGCAACCACTTTTGAATGATCTTCAGCAAAATTTTACTTGCCTTTGATATTAATGACATTATTTGTTAGTTTCTGCATTCTGTTGGATCACCTTTCTTTGGAGCGGCACAAATATTGATCTCTTTCAGTTGGTTGGCCAGATAGATGTCATCCAAATTTTTGGCACAGTCAAATCAGAACCTCCAGCACTGCAATTTTTTGTCAAAACATCTCAGTTGGTATTCCAGCAATTCCCGGAGCTTTGTCCTTCAGCGCAGCTTGGATTTCTTCCTTCAATACCATCAATTTTTGATAATATGCTACCTCCTGAAATGGTTGAACATCAACCAATTTTTTTTTGATACAGTGACTCTGAGTATTCCTTTCATCTACTTTTGATGCTGCCTGCATTGTTCAATATTTTGTCCATTGTTGTTGTATGCCGTCAAGTTGATTCCGACTCATAGCAACCCTATAGGACAGACAAGAACTGTCCCATAGGGTTTCCAAGGAGCAGCTGGTGGATTTGATCTGCTGACTTTTTGGTTAGCAGCCTGAGCTCTTAACCACTTCACCATCAGGGCTCCATTTTGCCCAAAGTATCCTTCAATGCTGCAACTCAAGGCTTGAATTTTTAATTCAGTTCTTTCAGCTTGAGAAATGCCGAGAATTTTCCATTTGGTTTTCTAACTCCAGGTCTTTGCACATTTCATTTTAATACTTTATTTTTTCTTTTTAATCCACCCTTTGAAATCTTCTGTTCAGTTCTTTTACTTCATCATTTCTTCCTTTCGCTTTAGCTACTTAACATTCAAAAGCAAGTTTCAGAGTCTCTTCTGACATCCATTTTGGTCTTTTCTCTCTTTTCTGTCTTCTTAATGACCTTTTGCTTTCTTCATGTATGATTCCTTGATGTCATCCCACAACTTGCCTAGTGTTTGGTCATTAGCATTCAATGCATCAAATCTCATCTTGAGATGGTTTACAAATTCAGGTGGGATATACTCAAGGCCGTACTTTGGCTCTAGTGGACTTGTTCTAATTGTCTTCAGCTTCAGCTTGAACTTGAATATGAGCAATTGATGCTCTGTTCCACAGTCAATCCCTGGCCTTGTTCTGACTGATGATATTGAGCTTCTCCATAGCCTCTTTCCACAGATGTAGACAATTTGATTCATGAGTTTTCCATCCAGTGAGGTTATAGTAGCCATTTATGTTGATAAAAGGGATTTGCAATGAAGAAGTTGTTGGTTTTGCAAAATTCTATCATGCGATCTCCAGCATCCTGTTTTACCACTGTCTTATGCATCTGGCAGTGCTATAATAGAAATACCACAAGTGGATGGTTTTACCAAAGAGAAATTTATTTTCTTACAGTCTAGTAGGCTACGACTTCAAATTTATGGCATCAGCTCCAGGGGAAGTCTCTGTCTGTTGGCTGTGAAGGAAGGTCCTCATCAATCTTCCCTTGGTCTGGGAAATTCTCAGAGCAGGAACCCTGGGTCCAAAGGATGTGCTCTGCTCCCAGCACTGCTTTCTGGGTCATATGAGGTCCCCAACCCTCTGCTCACTTCCCTTTCTTTTTATCTCTCATCAGATAAAAGGTGGTGCAGGGCACACCCCAGGGGAAGTCCCTTTACATTGGATCAGGGATGTGACCTTAGTAAGTATTACAATCCCACCCTAATTCTCTTTGACATAATCTAATCTTGCCTCATCAAGCACAGGTGAAAATTAGGATTTACAACAAATAGGAAAATTACAATCTTAAAATGGAGGACAACCACACAATACTGGGAATCATGGTGTAAGAAGGTTGACATATAATTTAGGGGGACGTAATTTAATCCATGGCAATCCACCAAGGACATATTTTCCAGCTATTGATGCTTCTTTTTTATTTCCAACTTTCACATTCCAATTATCAGTAATTATCAAAGCATCTTGATCAATTTCAGACTGCACAAGTTGGTAAAAGTCTTCAGTTTCCTCATCTTTATGAGGTTGGTGTGTAAATTTGAGTAATAGTCGTACTAACTGATCTTCCCCGTAGATGTATGGATATTATTCTATTACAGACAGTGTTGTACTTCAGAATAGATCTTGAAATGTTCTTTTTGATGGTGAGCGTGACACCATTACTCTTCAATTTGCCATTCCCAGCATAGTAGACCATATGATTGTTTGATTCAAAATGGCCAATACCAGTCCATTTCAGATCACTAATGCCTAGGATATTGATCTTTGTCTGATCCATTTAATTTTTTATGATTTTCAATTTTCCTAGATTCACACTTTGTACATTTCATGTTCTGATTATTAATGGATGCTTGCAGCTGTTTCTCCTCATTCTGAAGAAATTTTAGGGTAGTAGGTCATATATTTAATTTCTCCTGCATTTCTCAAGTCATCCTCTGACCTCCAATTCTTGGGATGTGAGCCAGCAGCCTGCCTCCTGACCCACAAATCTTGAATTCGCCAGCCCCTGCAACTGCATGACCTCACCTGCAGATTTGGGGTGACTCAGTCCCTGCTACCATGTGAGTCAGGAGAAGTCTCCAAACTGCCACCTGACCCACAGATTTGGGATTTGACAGCTTCTGCAACTGTATGAGCCATTTCTTTGAAATAAATCTCTCTACATATATTTAAATATACACTTCACTAAAGAACTAGGCCTAAGACATTTGGTACCGAAAGAGTGGGGTGCTGCTCTAACAAATAACTGAAATGTGAAAGTCCTTTTGGAATGTGGTGATAAGTAGAAGCTGGAAGATTTTTAAGATGCCTAATAGTAAAAGCCTAGATTGCCTAGAAGAAACTATTGGTAGAATTATGACTAGCAAAGGAAACTCTGGAGAGGACTCAGAAGGAAGTAAGGAGAGCTATAGAGAAAGTCTCTGTCATCTTGAGGGATACATATGGTGTCAGCATTAGAGTGTTGCTAGAATGTGGATGTTAAATGTGCTTCTGATGAGGCTTTAAAAGAAAATGATGAACAAGTGTGATTGGACAATGGAGGAAGGGCAATGCTTTTTATGCAATGGCAAAGAACTTGTCTGAATTATGTTCAAATATTTGGTGGAAGGTAGAACTTGTAAATGATGAATCGGATGTTTGGCTGAGGAGATTTCTAAGCAAGGTCTTAAAGGGGCCGAGTGGTTTCTCCTGGCCATTTATAGTAAAATGTGAGAGTAAAGAGATGGACTTAAAAATGAACTGTGCAAAATAAAAATAAAGCGTAAATATTTGGAAAGTTCAGTTGTACAAATTAAGGACACGTGTCCTAGAATGTTTATCAAGGATGTGGACACAATCTTTTGTTAAACAGATTAAGCCTGTGACTGATGGCTATAACCAACTACCACAGCAGAAAAATCGTCAGCTTAGACTTAAGGGAACGTAGTAAAAACTAAAGGAAGTGCCCTGTCTGCCTCTTGGAATTCTACAGGCAGGAAATAGGCCAAAAGAGCTACATCCGTTGTCCTCCAAGAAAAGAAAAGGACCATCCCTGGAGCAGCTCAGACATCAGCAGAACTGTTGGAAGGAGCACAAGAAGCAGGGCTGCCTTGATTTCAAAGGTGAAACCACGGCCCTGCTGAGTTTAACAGGTGTGGCCATGGCCTCCTATTAAGGAGTCAGATCTTTGCCAACGTGGTTCCAAACTATAGGGCTGCCACTCATGAGTGCCAGGGGAATGGGGCTGCTGTCCAAAGCTGAGGGTACAAGTCTGCCACCTCTAAGGGTCAGAAGAACAGGGCCTGCTAGGGCCGAAGAGGTGGGGGCATTACTCAAATGGACTAGAGGAATGGCGCTGCCCAAAGCTAAGGAAGCAGAACTGCCATCCCAGTGGGCCTGGAAGGCGGAGCTGACGTTCAGGCCTGAGGGGCCACCACACAGAATTCAGAGGGCGTGGCCAACATCCAATGCCTGGAAGTCAGGGCCATTGCCCAGATGGTCCCAAAGAACAGAGGATTATTTTCAAGCCTTGAGAACTAGTGTAAATGGTTGTGCTGGGTTTTGGACTTGATTGGTGCTTGTTATACCTTCTTTCCCTCCAATTTCTCCCATCTCTAATAGAAATGTCTACCTTGTGCCTGTTCCACCAGAGTACTTTAGAAACAGATAACTCGTAGGCTAGATTTCACAGGTTGATAGGTGGAGATGAATTTTTCCCCGGGATAGAATACAGCTAAAGTCTCATCTGTATTTGATTTAGATGATTCAGAAGATGAGATTTTGGACTTGGAGTTGATTTAAGACTTTTGTGCAATGATGTGATGGGAAAAATGTGTTTTGCATGTGGCAAGGACATGAATTTTGGGGGTCCAAAGGGTGGAATGTCATATATTGAATTGAGTCCACCTGAAATGTGTATTATAAATGCTAAACTCTATGCCCGTTGTTATAATCCCCTTTGGGAATGAGTTTTCTGTTATGTTAATGAGTTAGGATTAGTGTAGAGTATGTCTTGAATCAATCTCTTAAAAGAGATAAAAGCAGCAGATTAGGCAAGCAGAGATGGGAGAAGATAGAAGCCATGACACAAGAAGAGCCAAGGAATGAGGGCCTTCCCCCAGAGACAAGAGAAAGACTTCCCCTAGAGAGAAGAGCCTGACTGTAGACTTCTAGCCTCCTAAGCTGTGAAAGAATAAATTTCTGTTTGTTAAACCAATCCACTTATGGTATTTCTGTTATAGAAGTACTACATAACTAAGACAGAATTAAAGATCAAACACTACGTGGCCTTCAGTATGGATTACACCTCAACATAAAGAAAACAGAAGTCCTCACAACTGGACCAATATGCAACATCATCATAAAACCAAAAACCCAGTGCCGTCGAGTCGATTCCGACTCTTAGTGACCCTATAGGACAGAGTAGAACTGCCCCATAAAGTTTCCAAGGAGCGCCTGGTGGATTTGAACTGCCAACCCTTTGGTTCACAGCTGTAGCACTCAACCACTATGACATCAGGGTAACTGAAGTTGTCAAGGGTTTCATTTTACTTGGATCCACAATCAACACCCATGGAAGCAGCAGTCAAGAAATCAAACAACATGTTGGATTGGGCAAATCTTCCATAAAAGACCTCTTTAATGTGTTAAAAAGCAAAGATATCACTTTGAGGACTAAGGTGCACCTGACCCAACCCTTGGGATTTTCAATCGCCTCATATTCATGTGAAAGTTGGACAATGAATAAGGAATACTGAAGAAGAATTGATGCCTCTGAATTATGGTGTTGGCAAAGAATATTGAATATACCATGGACTGCCAGAAGAACAAACTAATCTGTCTTGGAAGAAGCACATCTACTATGCTCCTTAGAAGCAAGGATGGTGAGACTTTGTCTCATGTGCTTTGGACGTACATGTTATCAGGAGGGACCAGTCTGGAGAAGGCCATCATGATTGGTAAAGGGTCAGTGAAAAGGGGGAAGACCATCAATAAGATGGATTGACACAGTGACTGTAACAATGGGATCAAACATAGCAATGATTGTGAGGATGGCGCAGGACCAGGCAGTGTTTTATTCTGTCGTACATAGGGTTGCTATGAGTCAGAACCAACCCGACAGCAGCTAACTATATATATATATTTTATATATATGTATGGAACACATGATTTTTTTTTTACTAATAGGGTTTTTTATTAATAGGGTTGCATAATTAAAGTCAAGTCCCAACAATTAAAAACATATGGAGACCAGTGACTTAACTGATTATCAATGACACCAAAGAGAAAAATTATCAGCCAACTAAGAGTAGGGAAGTCCTCACAGTTTTTTCACCTTGAGGGATTTACAAAAGCACACTTTAAAAATATTTGTAGGAAATCAAGAAGTTTAAAATTTTACTACATTAGTCAAGTAGAAAGTGTCCCATTGCTTTTAGAAGTAACGTCACCATACTTGGCGTATGCCTAACACAAAATAGTTGATCCATAAATGTTACTTTTTTTTTTTCTATCTCTTTCTTTATTATTCTGGATTATTGTTACCCAGAATAGGAGGGGACACTTGCATGAACTCTACTAGGGATAGGTATGGAAAGATAATTCTCAACATTCAAAACATGCAATACTCTTCCCCATCACCACCCTCCAAAATATAAATAGCGTCCCCTGGCCATTTACATACCATAGTATATATTGATATAGACACTTTTTAATTTAAGGACCATCCTTAGGATTCTTATATTACTGGGTGACTCAGCTTCACAGATTTGCAATATACAATGTAGTTTCAAATCCTTTTCTCCCCTGTTTATAATATGAACAGTGTATATGCAATGTGTGACAAAAATTGTTGTTTGCTGAATGCTGGTGACAACTTAGAGGAGCCCTCGTGGCATAGTGGTTAAGAGCTTTGCTGGTAAACAAAAGACTGGCAGTTTGAATACACCAGCCACTCCTTGGAAACGCTTTGGGGCCAGATCTACTCTGTCCTATAAGGTTGCTATGAGTTAGGATCCACTGGATGGCAACAGGTTTGGTTTTTTTGGTTTGGTGATAGCTTGGAGCCCTGGTGGAGGCAATGGTTATTATCCCAGGCTGCTAACCGAAAGACAGGAGTTCGAAACCACCAACCCCTCCTTGGAAATCTTATGGGGCAGTTCTACTGTGTCCTATAGGGTTGCTGTGAGTTGGAAATGACTCAACAGCAACAGATATGGTTTGGGTTTTTTGGTGACAACTTGGAAAGTATCAAAACATCCTATCTGCTAAGTTGCATTACTATTTCTTCCATTTGACATATAAAACCAAAGCCTAATGCATTTCCATCTAGTGGATTCTGACTCATAGTGACCCTACAGGACAGATTAGAACTACCCCATATGGTTTCCAAGCCTGCAAAACTTTAAGGAAACAGATTGCCACATCTTTCTCCCACAGACCACTGGTATGTTCAAACCACCAACCTTTCGGTTAGCATCCAAGCGCTTAAGCCATTCCCTATCAGACCTCCTTTTTGACATTCAAACCTGAAAAATAATATCATGGAAATATTTGAACGAAGAACCCTATTGTCTTGTACTTTACGTACACTTCCTTCTCATTACTTGCCTGTTGCATTTAGTCTGCTTGAAAACTCCATGCCTAGAAGAATTTAATACATCTTGCCAAAGTATTCACTAGGATCAATCCTGTATTCAAATTGCCTTTTCATCTTTTTTAAAATTTTACAAAAGGTTTTTGGCTTCCTTCTGTTTCAAGTTCCCTGTAGCATTATCATTCAATTTTTTCATTTGACAGCCCTGCAGAGGATCTGAATTAATACTCAGCATGATTTGTCCATGGCCTCTGAGCCTACTGCTCCTGATTGTGAAATCATGGTGCTTTTTTTCTGCAAAGGATGTATAATGTGTACAGTTGATCAGGTAACACGTAACAAAACCCCACAGACAAAGGAAAAATCAAGCTACATTTTTCAAATCCTAAACCTCTGCTCTGCAGTAATCGTATTAAAACTTTGATGTATTCAATGCATTTTAGTTGAAGTGAACCAAATTTAAAATTTCCTTGTAATAGGAAATTTTTGCAGGAAAACACACACACACTCCAAATAGCAATATTATTTATGCATACTCATGAATCTCAACTCAACAGCCTGTGTATCGGGGCATGAGGATTGTCATTCTCATTCTTTACCCAACATTAACTCCTTATGTTTCAGAGGCAGACTTAATACACTGTCAATAAAGGGCCAATTTCCTGTCAATTTCCATTCTTTAATTAGATCCTGAATTGGTGTGGCCAGGGCCCAGATTGTGAGAGTATTTCAAAATAGTAAAAAGTTAGACATAGTTTTCTTTCTTCAGAAAATGATCAAATAAAGTTTTATTTAGGCAGCAGTAGGGGTTCCTCTGCTCCATCAGGTGCAGGAACGCTGTCCCCTCCCCTTTGCGGATGCTCACTCATCAGGCACAAGCAGAGAACATGCAGACGCACTTCTGTGAGAGTAGGCAGGCAGCCCGGGGGCCTTCAAAGCCTTGGCTGCTGCTCCATCTCTCAAAGGGTCTGAAATTGGCATTTTTTTGTTTTATAAAACTAGATTTTCGTCTCATTCTCTCTATAATTCCAGGCATTCCAATATCACCCAAGCTATACCAAATGGCTCATCGGAGGAAGAGAAGAACTGGAGATGTGAAAACAAAAGTACCACCTTATATATAGAAGAAAAAAGCTTACCCAAAGCAAAAACTAAAGGCTTAGGCATGGATCAATCTTTTTATAGACTTTTGATTCAAAGAGACTTTGATTTTATTTCTTACGGATTTTATACACAGTGGAAAGGAAGAATGAAAGGCTTTATGTGGCTGATTGATTACCAGGATGATCAATTAAGGAAACATCAGTTGCCTTCAGGAGAAACTTAAGCCCGGTGGCTCTGACAAGAAACTCAGGAAACAATTCATCTTCGGTACATCTATCCACATCTTGAAGAAGTCCTACCTGTAGCCAATTTGTAGCATACGTCCCAGAATTAGGACGTAAACAGAATATCCATACTCACACCACTCTAGGTCCAAGGCTCTGTGAATTGAAATCTAAATCGAAACTCCATTGTAAATGAGAATTGAGGTGAGACAGACATGGGTTTAAGTTCAGAGTTAGGCGCTTACTAGATGTGAGTGTTTAGGAAAGTTATTGGTTATTTACTTTCTCTATTCCTCATTTGGAAACTCTGGTGGCGTAGTGGTTAAGTGCTATGGCTGCTAACCAAAGGGCTGGCAGTTTGAATATGCCAGGCATTCCTTGGAAGCTCTGTGGGGCAGTTCTTCTCTGCCCTATAGGGTCTCTATGAGTTGGAGTAGACTCAACAGCACTGGGTTTAGTTTTGGTTTTTATTCCTCATTTGCTTAATCTGCTAAGAAAGAAAACTAGCATCTATATCCTGAACTGCTGTAAGAAATAAATACGACAATATTTGAGAGTAGGACTTCCCCCCACATAGGTGCCTACACCATGCTGTGGGCATAATACTTTGTATTTTACTGCCTAACCAAAAAACCAAACCCATTGCTATCGAGTTGATTCCGACTCATAAAAGCCCTATAAGACAAAGTAGAACCACCCCAGAGAGTTTCCAAGGAGCACTGGGTAGATTCAAACTGCTGACCTTTTGGTTAGCAGGTGTAGCACTTAACCACTGTGCCTCAGGGTTTCCATTTTACTTCATAGGCACAACAATAATTATAGAAGGTGGTGATTATGAGTGATTCTTAGCGGTAGACCAGCAGTCAGCAAATTTTCTCTATAATGGGCCACATAGTAAATATTTAAGATCTGAAGGCCATAGAGCCTCTGTCACAATCACACAATGTTAGCCATTACTCTAGTACTACTACTATAGCACAGTAAATACTAAGTTTACTGTGTAAATAAAAATTTATTTACAAAAATAAGCATTGGACTGGATATGACCCAGGTTGTAATTTGCAGACCCCTGTTGTGGATTATTCCTGATCATGGCTATAGGGAATATTTAATTGGAATATGTAACTGCCCTCCACAAGATCAATCTGAAACATTAAACAATAATTCCTGAATCCCAGGTTCTCCTTAACACTTCCCTATGAGATTGAATTTACTAATAATTTTAGCTGTTATCTCCTTACTGCTTTACCTAAAGTTAGTATATTTATCATTTACTATATACATTGTAATTCTTCCACTTATTACTAAAACCGTATTTTTAAAATTTTAAAGAATCTTGCTTGACTTTAGTATCTTTACTCTTAGTGATTTTATAAGCATAATGTCTACTTGATATCATCCTTCTAAAATTATAAATGGGATAGATGCATTGTGAACACTTAAAACCTTTTCCAGGATCAACACACCCTATACTCTTAGACCCTAGCCCATTTTTTAAAATAGTTTAAAGTATAAATTACACATAGTAAAGGCCATGAATCTTAAATCTCCATAAACCCATACGTGTGTATGCACCTTTGTAACCAACACCTAGACACAAATCTAGAACATTTCCAGCCCCCAGAAGGCTCCCTTGTACCCCTTCCAATCGATACCACCAGATGGGTAATCATTATTTTTTTTAGAAGTTTTTAAAGCTCTAAATGACTCTTATTACCAAATTCTTTCTTATTCTCTTATCTTCTAAAAGAACTAGATAAATTGACCAGGCATATTTTTCTCTCATTAATATATGTATATATATATATATATATATATATATATATATATATATATATACTTTATCACACCTCCAAACATTCTGCTCAATGAAACATCTGACGAATCATCCTGTTTGCAGAAAACTCACCAGTTGGCCAGGTGTGCAAACAAGGCTTACTCTCTGTGGCTGTCAGGGTCATTCTTTTTGGAAAGCCTTCCTATGGTTGGAAGAGTAATTGGCAGACCTTCTATCCACGATCCAACATGCACCATCAGCTCACCAATGTCACATTTTTGCCAACAGCTTCCCAATTTTACCCTTGAACTGCTGCATCTTCTTAATAAATATGACTCTGGGTAATTTGTATAAATTGAATTTTATATTTTCTTGAAATGATGTACTTATAACAAAAGCTGAAATATGTTTTTTTTTAAGTAAAGCAAAAATTGGAAAGCAGAAATTTAATGGTATCAACAAAAATGAAGAAATAGTTTAAGTAATTTTTTAACTATTCATGTTCTTAATAGCTGATTTGTTTTTAAGCAAAGTGTACCTATGGTGTGTCAATGAATCATGTTCAAAATCTCTACATATGACTTTAAAAGGACATTAGTGTGTGTTAGGGCAAAACCTTTGATAATTGTACTCAAAGTGGTGAAACTCAACCACTATACTGAAGATTTAGAATTTAGCCCAAAGAATTAGTGTGGCACTAAGTAATAGACATATTTAATGGTAGCTAATTTTTTTTTTTTTTAATGTGGAGCCCTGATGACAAAACAATTAAGTGCTTCACTGCTAACAGAAAGGTTAGTGGTTTAAACCAGCACAGAGGCTCCATGAGAGAAAGACACAGCGATCTGTTCTCGTAAAGATAACAGTTTAGAAAACCCTATTGGGCAGCTCTCTTCTGTCACATGGGGCTGGTATGAGTTGAAAATCAACTCAATGACACCTACAAAAACAAAAATGTTGGTTGGAGTACTTTTATGCATCTATTCATGAACATATTGCATCAGTTGTTTATTGAGGCATTAGAAAAAATCTACCCTAAAATCTAATGACTTACATCAAAAATTATCAATTAGCTCAATCTGTGGGTAACCTATGTAGTTCTGCTGATTTGGAAGGGATTGATTGATCTTAGCTGTGTTCACCCATGCATTAGCAAGTTGGGATCTAGCTGAAGACTTGCTGGATCAAAAAGGCATCAGCATTTGGCTGGTCTCTGCTCCACATACTCTCTCAACTTCCAGGAAGCCGGTCCAGGTGTGTCCTCTTCCATGCAAGTGTTCCTAGAGAGAGCAGAAACAGGCAAGTCCTCTCTAAACATAGATACAGAACTGGTATAATATCACTTCTGCCACATTCTATTGGCCAAAGCAAGTCAGAAGGCTTAGTTAAGGAGCAGGCCAATCGACTCCACTTCCTGATAGGAGGAGTTGTAAAGTCACAGAGTAAAAGATATAATTAGCGGTAAAGAATTGTGGCCATTTTTTTTTTCAATCATTCTCCCAAACATGTATATGTAAGTTTAAATATTCATTTACATATTTTATATAGTAAATTTCAAAAATGGCAGTGTTATGTACAGTTGAGCCTTGGATTCTGTATTTGCAAATTTGCCTACTTGCTTAAATTTATTCATAATTCCTACATCAATTCTCAAGGTGCTTTCACAGTCATTTGCAGACATGCACACGTTCAGAGCAAAAAAAAAAAAATTGAGTTGCTCAATCCCCACACATTTCTAGCTGTGGTCCAATAAGGGTGGTTTGATATTTGCTAATTCAATATTTGTGGGGACTTTAAAAAACATAACTACTATGAATAACAAGAATTGACTTTATTTGTTGTGTATAATCATTTACCCCAATGAAGCAAGTTTTAAACACGTTTCACTGTCTCACATGGTGGGGTCATATTTGCAAAACTGGTCTGTGGCTTTTTTGAAAGTAAATAAAAAGTGAATGATCTGGAATTCTACTACTGGCCAAGATGCAGTACTCAGGACCACATTTATGCTACCATCTGAAACACAACAGATAAAAATATATGAAACAGATTTCCAGAAACTGGATATCAGGCAATAAAAGACAGCATTACCCAAGAGACAAGAAACAAGCAAGGTTAACCTTATGATTGCCACAGCTAACTGTCTGGAGAGTTTCCACTCCATGGTGCAGGGAGAGGGAAAATAAAGAGAGCACAGCAGATTCATGAGGTGAAAAAATGAAGATGAAAGTCTCGGGAGAATGATGCAGTTAGAGTTCCCAGTAAGAGAAACTGCAAGGCAAGAGCTAAACCTAGGGAGAACAGGGGAAATAATCAGAAAGCTCCACTTGAGTATTCAGCTGAGAACTAATCTGTGCATGTGTGTGAAGAAACTACTCGATGTTGGAGAAATAACAACCCAAAAGAATTAGAGGTTGGGAATGACATCTGTTCACATAACTCAGACCAGAAAACTTCATGATTCATGGCGCATTTGGGCATTAGGTAGAATACTCGAAAGAACCTTTACTAAGTAGTGGGGAATGACTAGCTGTAGACATCTGGCATCAAGCCGAGTCCGACTCATAACAACCCTATAGGACAGAGTAGAACTGCCCCATAGAGTTTCCAAGGAGCAGCTGGTGGATTTGAACCACCAACTTTTGGTTAACATTCTGAGCTTTTAACCAGTGTGCCACCAGGGCTCCAGGATTCTGATTTCACCTAGCACCTCTTAAAAATAAAACCTGAAATGATCAAACTGTTTGCAAGTAACTGCATCCTAAACAAAGCTCAAGAATATTTATAAAAAATATTTATAGACATACAAAAATACTCAGCACCTAAATAGTAAAATTCACAATATCTGAATGCAATGCAAAATTACCAGGCATGGAAAAAGCATAAAAATGTAATCCGTATTGGAAATATAAATCAATTCCTGAAAAGTTACCCAAAACTGACACAGAGGTTAGAATCAGCAGACAAGGACATTATAACTATATTCCCTGCACTCAAGACTTAAAGTAGAGACAGGGAAGGTATAAAAATGACCCCCCTCTTTGTAGGATGGAACGCATATTGTCAAAAATGGATCTAAACTGCTTGATAAATATATTTCTCAGGGGCATAAAGGTTAACAATCCTGAAACTTCTTTATATACATATTTGTGTTGAACAAATAATTAAATAGACAGTGGAAGCCAGGTTTCTCAATGTTGGAGAGGGGTGTTACAAATGAGCAAGAAGGGAAAGCTATGATGAAGCCTATGATACTGGATTAGTTTTGGATATGTCAGTATGAACCCAGGTTTAGCTTAATATATGCACAAATGGATGCATAGTGAAATGTGTGTGTGTGCATGGTTATTATGCACACACATATTAACTAGCTCTGCCTACTGACAGGGACTAGAAGCAGTGATACCCTAATAGCAATGAGCACTCTCAGTTTCCAGATCTTGGTTTCTAAGTAACATTCATTAATAAAAGGAACTGAGAAGCCCTGGTGACACAATGGTTAAGCACTCAGTTGCTAATTGAGAGATCAGCAGTTTGAATCCCCCATCAGCCACGATCCTGGGAAAAGGACCTGGCCACCTGATCTTGCAAAGATTACACCCTAGGTAACCCTATGAGGCAGTTCTACCTGTCCTATTGAGTTGCTGTAAGTAGGAATCAACTCAATGGCACACAACAACAACAAAATGAACCACGGCTCCTTGGAGAAACGGTTGATTCTAGTGCTGGGGCAGGGAAAACACAAAATGAATCTAGAGCATTTTGTAGTGCAAGAAAGTGCTCAAAAAATAAAAGGATGAAGGCTTTCAAAGGGATACAGGAGGCAACTTGAAGGAACTCTCAAAGACCAAAGCTGGAACAATGTGAAAAACAAAATGTAGTATTAAATTGGAACCCAAAGTATAAAATAAATACTCATGTCCATTCTAATATTTTAAAAAAAAGATTGGACAAATAAATGTTGGAGAAGGGATAAATTATCCTTACAAAAGAATTCTGAATAATATATATAATACACCTCTTCTAGGAGGTGAAGCTTAGACCCCTCCCCTTTGAGTGTAAGCTGGAGTTAGTGACTCACTTTCAAAGAATTGAGTATGGAAAAGGAAAAACTTTACAGTGGAGAAATCTGGAAAGCACTACTTTACGTAAGTGATACAGGTTAACATCACCAGTGATACCACATAGTTATCATGTACCCCTGATACAATGGGACTAGAAGGGCACTTCACCTCTGTGGTATCTTTTAAAAAAAGAAAAAAAAAGTAACCTAAACTAATCAGGAAAAAAAAAAAATCCAGCAAACCCAAACTGAGGAATATTCTTCCCGACCAGTACTTCTCAAAACTGTGGAAGTCATTAAAAATATATATACGTATATGGAAGGAGAAGGCAGGGCCAAGATGGCAGTGTAATGAGACACTTGCGGTGATCCCTCTTACAACAAAGACCCCCAAAAATAAGTGAATCGATTATATAAATGACAAGCTAGGAACCCTGAGCATCAAAGGCAAAGTTAAGAAATCAGACTGAGTGATGGGGGAGGGAGAGACAGTGCAGAAGCAGCAAGGAGTTACCAAGCCCGTGGCAGCACCTCACCCCAAATCCTGGATGAGACTGTGGTGGGGCTGATGGTAATTTTTGGAGAAATGGCTGCTTGAGCAAAAGAAGGCAAGCAAAGTGGTGCACCCCTGACACTGTTGCATGTCTGCAGTAGGGCGGGCCAAAATGTTTAGGAAGTGGCAGCTTCACCGAAAGAAGACAAAAGAAGTGCCGGCACCCCTGATCCCCTGGTGTGGTGGTGGTGGGGGTAGCCATGGCATTCAGAATGGGACAGCTTCAGTGAAAGAAGGTAAACTCAGGGCACAGCCCTAACCCCCCAGGGGTGATCTCAGCGGAGACCCAGTCAGTGCACACAGGCTACACACACCTCTGGAATCTGAGATAAAATAGCACTCTCAGCACAAGATAAATGATTTTGTCCAATTTACCACATGGATCTAATAGCTTCTCTTTTTGAAAGAACTCTTTCCTATCTTTCTGATCCATCCTCCCTCTGCCCCAGCTGGCCTCATTAATGGTTGATTTCTCTGGGCCTGAGAAAGGTCCTGGTTCATTCCCTGAGCCATTCTCCTGGCCTTGGAGAAGGAACAAACTAACAAATGTGGGAAAAATACTCTGCCAACTCCCCTAAACTGTAAACTTAGAGCAGAAGCAGCTCCAGTCCAGGCACAAGTAATCCACAGACTTTGTCTTTCACCCCTACATGGATCCAGGTGGCTCAACTACACCAGATAGGACCCGGCTATTATACCGCAAGGGCAAATCTGTTTGAGGCCTGACTAACTGTTTCAGCTGTATGGTGGAGAGGCAGGTTTTGGATGTTTGATACCGCTCTGCCTATTAAACAAGGCCTTTGCCTACCTGCAGCAGGGGCCTGAGGACTGGAGGCTCCAACCATGTCACCTAGCCATTCACAAAAGGGTTCCAAGGATAAGTGGTGCAGCCCTTACAGGTAAAAGCATTGGGTGTCTATGGTACAGCTGCAGGGTCCACCCACCAGAGCACTCTAGAGAACTGGGATGTGCCTTTCTCACAGACTCTCAGGTGAAGGCTTTCTACCCCCTGCCTTCCTCGGAGTGTGACCCCCTGCCGCTACCAGAAACCTGTGCATACACCAATCACCACTGCTCCCCTAAGATAGTAGGTGAGAACCTACACCACACACTAGGTGACTGACTATCAGGACACCTGAGCTGAAAATATACAATAGTAAATGGACTCCTAGGCTCATATTCCTGGTAATAGCTCTAGTCATCTGGTAATAGGGCATTAGTGCTTCGAAGGCTCCAATAATCAAGTTAGCTCACTGTAGTAGCCTATTTGGGTATATCAAAACAAACAAAGCAAGAAACTAGGACACAGTGAGCAAACATAAAATAAATTAATACAATAAATTATAGATGGCTTGGAGACAACAGTCAATATTAAATCACATAAAGAAGCAGACCACGACAGCTTCAACAAACTCCCAAAACAAAGAATCAAGGACTCTCCTGGATGAAGATGTATTCCTGGAATTACCAGATGTAGAATACAAAAGATTAATAAACAGAGCTCTTCGAGACATCAGGAACGAGATCAGGCAATACGTAGAACAAGCCAGGGAACACACAGATAAAGCAGTTGAAGAAATTAAAAAAGGTTATTCAAGAACACAATGAAAAATTTAATAAGCCACAAGAATCCAAAGAGAGACAACGATCAGATATTCAGAAGATTAACGATAAAATTACAGAATTAGACAACACAATAGAAAGTCAGAGGAGCAGAATTGAGGAATTAGAAGGCAGAATTAGTGAGATTGAAGATAAAACACTTGGCACCAATATATTTGCAGAAAAATCAGATAAAAGAATTAAAAAAAAATGAAGAAACCTTAAGAATCATGTGGAGCTCTATCAAGAATAATTTGCGGGTCATTGGAATACCAGAACAGGGAGAGACAACAGAAAACACAAAGAGAATTGTTGAAAATTCGTTGGCAGAAAACTTCCCTGACATCATGAAAGATGAAAGTATATCTATCCAAGATGCTAACCAAACCCCATACAAGGTAGAGCCCAAAAGAAAGTCTCCAAGACATACTATAATCAAACTTGCCAAAACCAAAGATAAAGAGAAAATTTTAAGAGGGGTCAGGGATAAGCAAAAAGTTACCTACAAAGGAGAATCAATAACAATAAGCTAGGACTACTCGGCAGAAACCATGCAGGCAAGAAGGCAGTGGGATGACATATATAAAGCATCAAAGGAAAAAAATTGCCAGCCGAGAATCATATATCCAGCAAAACTGTCTCTCAAATACGAAGTCAAAATAAAGACATTTCCAGATAAATAGAAGCTTATGGAACATGCAAAAATCAAAACAAAACTACAAAAAAAAAAAAAAAACCTCAATGGAATTCTCTGGTTAGAAAATCAATAATATCAGATATCAACCCAACATAGAACATAGGACAGAGTAACCAGATATTAACCCAGATAGGGAAATCGCAAAAATAAATCAAAATTAAAAAAAAAAATGCTCAAAACAGGGAATCCGTGATGTCATTATGTAAAAGATGACAACATTAAATCAATAAAGAGGGACTAAATAAAGCAGGCATAGATCTTCCATATGGAATGGAAGTCAAGGCAATACAGGGAGATACAAAAAAGTTAGGTTTAAACTTAGAAAAATAGGGGTAAATATTAAGGTAACCACAAAGAAGACTAACAATCCTATACATCAAAATAAAAAACAAGAAAAACATAAAGACTCAGCAAAAACAAAATCAACTACAATGAAAAAGAGGAACACACAATTTATGAAGAAAAACCACTCAGCACAAAAAAAAGTGGAAAAATGAAACTGCCAACAACACACAAAAAACGACATCAAAATGACAGCACTAGACTCGAAAAAAAAAGACTCATACCTATGTATAATTACGCTGAAGGTAAATGGACTAACTGCACCAATAAAGAGACAGAGTGTTGCAGAATGGATTAAAAAACTTGATCTGTCTGTATGCTGTCTACAAGAGACACACCTTAGACTAAAACACACAAACAAACTAAAACTCAAAGAATGGAAAAAAAATTATCAAGCAAACAACAGTCAAAAAAGAGCAGGAGTGGCTATAGTAATTTCTGACAAAACAGACTTCAAACTTAAATCTACCACAAAGGATAAGGAAGGATACTATATAATGATTAAAGGGACAATATACCAGGAAGATACTACCATATTAAATATTTATGCACCCAGCAACAAGGCTTCAAGATACATAAACTCTAACAGCACTGAAAAGTGAGATAGATAGCTCCACAATAATATTAGGAGACTTCAACACACCACATTCAGTGAAGGAGAGAATATTCAGAAAGAAGCTCAGTAAAGACATGGAAGAGCTAAATGCCACAATTAACCAGCCTGACTTCATAGACATATACAGAACACTCCACCGAACAGCATCCAAGTATAGTTTCTTTTGCAACGCACATGGAATAGTCTCTAGAATAGACCACATATTAGGCCATAAAGCAAGCCTTAACAGAATCCAAAACATTGAAATATTACAAGGCATCTTCTCTGACCATAAAGGCATAAAAATAGAAGTCAATAACAGAAAAATCACAAAAAGAAATCAAACACATGGAAAGTGAACAACACTTTGCTCAGAAATGATTAGATAATAAAACAAAATAAGGATGGAATAAAGAAATTCATAGAATCCAACAAGAATGAAAACACTTCCTATCAGAACCTTTGGGACACAGGGAAAGCAGTGCTCAGAGGTCAATTTATATCAATAAATGCACACATACAAAAACAAGAAAGGGCCAAAATCAAAGAAGTCTCCCTACAACTTGAACAAATAGAAAGAGAGCAACAAAAGAAACCTTCAGGCACCAGGAGAAAGCAAATAATACAAATTAGAGTGGAATTAAATGAAATAGAAAACAGAAAACTGAATGAGTTAATAAAACCAAAAGCTGGTTCTTTCAAATTATTAACAAAATTGATAAACCATTGGCCAGACTGACAAGAGAAAAACAGGAGATGAAGCAAATAACCTGAATAAGAAATGAGATGGGCGATATCACAGTAGACACAAATGAAATTAAAAGAATCATAATAGAGTACTATGAAAAGTTGTACTCCAACAAACTTGAAAACCTAGAGGAAATGGAAAACTTTCTAGAAACACACTACCTACCTAAACTAACACAAACAGAGGCAGAACAACTAAATAAACCCATAACAAAAGAAGAGATTGAAGAAGTAATTTAAAAACTCCCAACAAAGAAAAGCCCTGGCCCCAACGGCTTCACTGATGAAATCTACCAAACTTTCGGAGAAGAGTTAATATCACTACTACTAAAGGTATTTCAGAGCATACAAAAGGATGGAATACTCCCAAGCTTATTCCATGAAGCCAGCATAACCCTGATTCGAAAACCAGGTAAAGACTCCACAAAAAAAGAAAATTACAGACCAACATCCCTCATGAACTTAGACATGAAAATCTTCAACAAAATTCTAGCCAATAGAATTCAACAACATATCAAAAAAATAATTCACCACAACCAAGAGTGATTCATACCAGGTATGCAGGGGTGGTTCAACATTAGAAAAACAATCAATGTAATCCATCACATAAATAGAAGAGAAGAACCACATGATCCTGTCAGTTGATGCAGAAAAGGCATTTGAAAAAGTCCAACACTCATTCATGATAAAAAATCTCAGCAAAATAGGAATAGAAGGAAAATTCCTAAACATTATAAAGGGCATTTATAGAAAGACAACAGCCAACATCATCCTAAATGGAGAGAGGTTGAAGCCATTCCCCTTGAGAACAGAAACCAGACAAGAATGCCCTTTATCACCACTCTTATTCAACGTTGTGCTGGATGTCCTAGCCAGAGCTATTAGGCTAGATAAAGAAATAAAATGCATCCAGATTGGCAAAGAAGAAGTAAAAGTATCTCCATTTGCAGATGACATGACCTTATACACAGAAAAACCTATAGAATCCTCAAGAAAACTACTGAAACTAACAAAAGAGTTTAGCAGAGTATCAGGATACAAGATAAACTTACCTAAATCAGTTGGATTCCTCTACACCAACAAAGAGTGCATGGAAGAGGAAATCACCAAATCAATACCATTTACAGCAACCCCTAAGATAAAATATTTAAGAATAAATCTAACCAGAGGTGCAAAAGACCTATACAAGGAAAACTATAAGACACTACTGCAAGAAACCAAAAGAAACCTACATAAGTGGAAAAACATACCTTGCTCATGGATAGGAGGACGCAACCTTGTAAAAATGTCTATTCTGCCCAAAGTGATCTATAGATACAATGCAATCCCGATCCAAATACTAGTGACATTTTTTAATGAGATGGAGAAACAAATCATCAACTTCCTATGGAAAGGAAAGAGACCCCGGGTAAGTAAAGCATGACTGAAAAAGAAGAACAAAGCGGGAGGCCTTAGTCTACCTGATTTTGGAACCTATTATACCACCACATTACTCAACCCAAAAAACACAACATAATAAATGTGGAGAGGTCATGGAGAGACTGGAACACTTATATATGCTGGTGGGAATGTAAAATGGTACAACCACTTTGGGAAATCGATTTGGCACTTCCTTAAGAAGCTAGAAAAACCATCATATGATCCAGCAATCCCACTCCTTGGAATATATCCTAGAGAAATAAGAGCCTTTAAACAAACAGATATATGCACACCCATGTTCATTGCAGCACTGTTTACAATAGCAAAAAGATGGAAGCAACCAAGGTGCCCATCAGTGGATGAATGGGTAAGTAAATCATGGTATATTCACACAAGAGAATACGGTGCATTGATAAAGAACAGCAATGCATCTTTGAAGCATTTCATAACATGGAGGAATCTGGAAGGCATTATGCTGAGTGAAATTAGTCAGTTGAAAAAGAACAATTATTGTATGAGACCACTAATAAAAGAACTCAAGAAATAGTTTAAACAGAGAAGAAAATATTTTTTGATGGTTACGAGAGGGCGGAGGGAAGGAGACAGGGAGAGGGGTATTCACTAACTAGATAGTAAACAAGAACTAATTTAGATGAAGGGAAAGACAACACATAATACAGGAGAGGTCAGCACATCTGGACTAAACTAAAAGCAGTTTCCTGAGTAAACTGAATGCTTCAAAGGCTAATGCCAAAGAGGCAGGAGTTTGGGGACCATGATTGCAGGGGACACCTAGGTCAACTGGCATAATAAAATCTATTAAGAAAACATTCTGCATACCATTTTGGAGACTGGCATCTGGGGTCTTAAACACTAGCAAGTGGCCATCTAAGATGCATCAATTGGTCTCAACCCACATGGAGCAAAAGAGAACGAAGAACACCAAAGACACAAGGTAATTATGAGCCCAAGAGACAGAAAGGGGCACGGAAATCAGAGACTACATCAATCTGAGACCAGAACTACATGGTGCCTGGCTACAACCGATGACTGCCGTGACAGGGAACACAACAGAGAATCCCTGAAGGAGCAGGAGAACAGCGGGATGCAGACCTCAAATTCTAGTAAAAAGACCAGACTTAATGGTCTGACTGAGACTAGAAGGACCCCAGAGGTCATTGTCCCCAGACCTTCTGTTAGCCCAAGACAGGAACCATTCCCAAAGCCAACTCTTCAGACAGGGATTGGACTGGACTATAAGACAGAAATGATACCAGAGAGGAGTGAGCCTCTTGTGGTTTAGCTAAAAAATGTAAGGCTACTTCAACACTGGAAAACCAATCAATGTATATCAGGATATTAGAAAACTAAATAAGAAAAACTGTATGATCATCTTAATAGATGCAAAAGAAAACTTCTGACAAAAATTCAACATCCATTCCTGATCCAAAAAAAAAAAAAAAAAAATCTCAGTGAATTAGGAATAGAAGGGAACTTTCTTTAGCTAATAAAGACCATCTACATCAAAAAGCTACAGCTTAACATCATAATAGTTAAGGACTAAATGCTTTTCTCCCTAGATCAGAAAAAAGGCAAGGATATCTGCTCTCACTATTCCTATTCAACACTGCATTTTAGAACATATAATGAAATCTTCAAAAAGAACTAGCAAGTTTACTAAGATTTCAAGACACAAAATCAACAGAGAAAAGGACGGGTGACAAGGAGAAATTACAAAGGGACATGGAAAAAGTCTGGGGGAAGATAGATGTGTTCATTATCCCGATGTTGCTGATAGTTTCATGTATTTCTACAATTCACTGCCGTTGGTTCAATTCCAGCTCATAGCAACCCTCCAGGGCACAGTAGAATTGCCCATAGGGTTTCCAAGGCTTTAAATCTTTACAGAAGCAGACCGCCATATCTTTCTCCCACAAAGTGCCTGGTGGGTTCAAATCCCCAACCTTTTGGTTAACAGCCGACCACGGCACCACCAGGGCTCCTCTTGGATTCATACATACGCCAAAACTTACCATATCGTACATTTCAGTGTATTTGGTCTTTTGTATGCCAAGCATACATCAATAAAGCTGTATTTTTTTTTTTTAAAGGAAATGATGTCCTCCTTACATACTTTGTATCTTCTCTTTGGGAATTTTGTCTTTGTCCTCAAACTGCACTGGCAAACAATGTCTGTATGAAATGAATGATTATACTCTGAATTGTAAAAATATTGACCAAACATATTTAATATTTTTATAATTCAGAGATGCACCAAAGAGTAATTTTCTACGAGGAAAATAACCACTTGAGGATACTAAGTAAAGAAGTCCTTCTTTTTCATTGTGATTTCTCTTAAGATGCCTCTATCTAAGAGAATCCATGTTTACCAGCTAGTCTGCTAATTCCTGGGAATTTATACAATGCCATTACTGTTGTATGTTCTCTGAAACTTTTATGTCACTATGTTAACCTGTAGAGGATGAGGCTTGCTGTGGATTAGAATTGTGTCTCCCGAAAATGTGTGCCAACTTGGCTAGGCCATGATTCCCAGTATTGTACAATTGTCCACCATTTTGTCTTCTGATGTAATTTTCCTATGTGTTGTAAATCCTACCTCTACAATATTAATGAGGCAGGATTAGAGCCAATTGTGTTAATGAGACAGGGCTAAATCTACAAGGTTTGGTTGTGTCTTGAGTCAATCTCTTTTGAGATATAAAAGAAAGAAGTGAGCAGAGAGACAAAAGGACCTTGTATCACCAAAAGTAGTCCCTGTGCCCAGGGTCCCTGTGCTGAGAAGCTCATAGATCAGGGGAAGACAGATGACAAGAACTTTTCCCCAAAACCTACAGAAAGAGAAAGCCTTCACCTAGAGCTGGCGACCTGAATTAGGACTTCTAGCCTCCCAAACTGTGTGAGAATAAATTTCTCTTTGCTAAAGGCATCCACGTGTGGTATTTCTGTTATAGCAGTGCTCGATAACTAAGAGGCTCTGGATTATGTGTTGCTGTTATAGCAGTGCTCGATAACATGGAGGCTCTGGATTATGTGTTGCTTGGGTTGAGTAGATCAAACCATGGATCTACTCTGTGATGAGGCCCTAAAAACAATATGGATAACTACTACTCAATGAAAACAGATCCAAAAGGTCAAAGACTTGAGGAAAAAAGAAAAAAAAAAAGTTATCCTCAAATCAACTCCAACTATACAAACATGTTTTTCAGGGTAGAACTGTGCTTCAAAGTTTTATGTATACACACACACACATATAACCAGAACCAAAAAACCAAACACCTTTGCCATCGAGTTGATTCCAACTCATAGCAACCCTATAGGGCAGGGGAGAACTGCCCCATAGGGTTTTTGAGAAGAGCTGGTGGATTCGAACTGCCAACCTTTTGATTAGCAGCCTAAGCTCTTAACCACTGCACCACCAGGGCCCCTTATATACACATACACATACATAAATATATATTATACATTTTTAAAAAATATTATTTTATTTCATTTGCAGTGAAAGTTTACACAGCAAATTGGTTCGCATTTGACAATTTCTGTACAAATTGTTCAGTGACATTAGTTACATTTTTCACAATGAGTCAATATTCTCTTTAATTACATTCTGCTTTTTCTACTTCCAGTGCTCTAGTCTCCGTGACCTCTTATCTTCTCCTTTTTGCTTTAGAGTAATTACCAACCTTTTGGTCTCGTGTTGTTGTTGTTAGGTGCTGTCGAGTCAGTTCCAACTCATAGCAATGCTAGGTAAAACAGAACGAAACACTGACGGGTCCTACACCATCCTCAAAATTGTTATGCTTGAGCCCATTGTTACAGCCACCTTGTCAATCCATCTCACTGAGGGTCATCCTCTTTTTTGCTCACCCACTACTTTACCAAGCATGATGTCCTTCTCCAGGGACTGGTCCTTCTTGATAACAAGTCCAAAGTATGTGAGATGTAGTCTCACCATCCTTGACAACTTCAATCTTTTCTCCGTTCATCATGATGTTTTTCGGTTCAGTTGTGAGGATTTCTGTTTTCTTTACACTGAGTTGTAATCCATACTGAGGGTTGTAATGTTCAATCTTCATTAGTAAGTGCTTCAAGTCCTCTTCACTTTCAGCAAGCAAGATCTTGTTTCATATAAGTGTTTTTGGGTGGAACACCGTGCTCACGGTAATATCTTTTTTGTGTGCCAATCTGTTATTTCACTAAAATTTGGCCTCAGGGGATAGTTTCAGTTTAAAGTTTAAAGAGTGTCTCAGGGTGATAGTCTCAGGGAGTCCTCTAGTGTCAACTGGTCCAGTAAGTTTGGACTATTTAAGAATTTCAGTTCTGCTTGTGTTTTTCTCCAATTCTATCAGGGTCCATTTACTGTAGTAGCCAGGCACCATCTAGTTCTTCTGGTCTCAGGGTGGATGAGGCTCCTGTAGGCTATTAACCCTCTAGACTAGTTTCTTCTCTGAAACTTTAGTTTTCTTCTTTCTCCTTTGCTCCTGATGAGTAGAGACCAATAGTTGTATTTTAGATGACTGTTCACAAGCTTTTATGATCCCAGATGTTACTTACCTCGCTAGGATGCAGAACATGAACTTTGAGAACTATAAGACGCCATTTGACTGAGCTGTACTGTGAGACTAAGGTCCTCAGCCTTGACATAGAAAACCAATATTGAAAAGCATTTGGTTGTGTCTGAGAAGTGTCTATAACTGTGTCCTATATGAGTACATATGCATCACACCCATATCTGTACATGCATGTACATGTAGATACTCCCATCTGTGCATACATACATACATACACAGCTCTACCTACTCATATACGTATATGCCTATACATGTACATATGTGACCCTACACTCATTTTTTGGTTATTGTTGGTGTTGCCAAATTATATATGCCATATTCTTTAGCACAAATATCCTTTTCTCTTGCATGCTTCTTAGCAGCATTGTTTACTTTGGTCAAGTAATGCTCATTACACCCACATTCAGTGCTGCTTTTCCCAACACCAAAAGTAACATGTATCTACCATCCAGAGTGACTCCCACTCCCCACTGCCTCACTCATTCCTGGTAATCACCAATGAATCTCGTTGTTGTTGTTGTTGTTAGGTCCCACTGAGTTGGTTCTGGCTCATAGGGACCCTAGGTATAACAGAAGGAAATAATGGCCGGTCATGAACCATCCTCACAATCTTTGTTATACTTGAGACAATTGTTGCAGCCATTGTGTCAGTCCATCTCATTGATGGTCTTCGTCTTTTTTGCTGACCCTCTACTTACCAAGCATGATGTCCTTCTTTGATAACATGTATGTCAGGGACTGGTCCCTCCTGATAACATGTACATCCAAGGTCCATGAGACAAAGTCTCACCATCCTTGCTTCTGGAGGTTTGTTTGCTCTTCTGGCAGTCCGTGGTATGTTCAATATTCTTTGCCAATGCCATAATTCAAAGGCATCAATTCTTTTTCAGTCTTTCTTATTCATTGTTCAGCTTTCACATGCATATGAGGCCATTGAAAGTAACCTGATTTTTGTGTGTTGATCTTGTACCCTGCAATGTTGCTGAATTCTTCTATTAGAACCAGCAGTTTTCTTGTGGAATCTTTAGGATTTTCTATGCATAGTATCATGTCATCTACAAATAGTGATAGTTTTTCTTTTCTGGTTTGGATACCTTTTATTTCTCTTTCTTGCCTTATTGTTCTGGCTATTCATAGGGTTTTCAATGTCTGCTTTTTTCAGAATTAGATCACCAGGACTTTTTTTCTGAGGTATGTCTAGGTGGTCTCGAACACCTAACCTTTCAGCAGCCAAGCATGTTAACTGTTTGCAACACCTAGGGAGTCCAGGGAATTGAAAGCGTATCCTAGATCAGTGGTTTTCAACTAACACTTCCAGGAATCTGAGACTTTGGTGGAGGCGCTTCTGGGCTTTAAAAAATTCTAGCTTTTAAGTATTGTAACTCTTTTTTAATGGTTAAAGAAAACTGCATATTTTCAAACACACTGAACACAATGAGAATTACCAGTGTTTTATTTTGTGCTTTTTGGATTTTTGTGCAGTTCTCTAAATAAAAGCTCTCCTGCAGTCTCAATTTAATTAAAGTGTATCCTGAGTTTGCAAGAGCTCCCCATGTAGTTGGACTTTGTGTAAACGTGTCATTGATACTAAAGGTTACTGTTCAGCACTGACCTCTTGTGACTTCAGGCCTATTCATACCTTTATGTAAAACTGTACAAGTCAGTTCAAATCTACAGAACAAGGACACCATGCCCTATTTTATAGAGGTAAGAACCAAGCATATTGACTTAGGATACCTTCCTGTGTGAAACCCCAGTTGCCTGCGCAATAAAAAGCAAGTGTGTAATATGCTCCATCAGAATTACATTGTGCAAAATTTTGTATTTATTATAAATTTAACATGGTTCTTTTCTGACTGTTCTATTTAATATAGATATATTTTCTGTTGAGGTACGATAATTTTAGATATATTTTCTGTTGAGGTACGATAATTTGTATAAACTAAAAATGGATGACTGATTAAAAAGAGAATATTTGAAAAGAAAATTTGATGGTAAGGGTCCTCTAAGTCCTGCCACCTCCCAGAGCATTCAGTGGAAGTGGGAGTAAGTTCTCACCTTTTCTACCAGTTCCTCTCACTTCCCTCCCCCCTTCTTTAGCCCTGGAGTCTCTCTTCCTAAAAGCCTATCTTTCTATAAGACAATCTAACTCTTGAACCTATAAGAGCCAAAACTTCCAAACACAGAAACTATTAGTTCTACCCAGCAGTGAGATAAACTCAGACAGCAGGACAAAATCCTTCCAGCTGTTTCCAGGATCCCAAGTCTTTTGTGCTATTTATGTGTAGCTGTGTGTTTGGCAAGAGGGGGTTGAGATGATCAGGATGCAAGGAGGGCATATCTCTCATCTTTTTTTAGATGCCCTGGGAGTAAACCAGACAATTTCTCCTCCAGGTTAATCTATGACAACAGTTATTTGTCCTCTGGGCTCAACTTTAGAATTTTTGCAAAGTAGCCCTATAATCATTTTTGAAAAAATTTTACAGCTATTTCTATCAAGTAACAATGAATTTAAAAAAAAAAAATGTCTGCCCAGAAAGGGCCACATGAACTAGAGACTTACATCATCCTGAGACCAGAAGAACTAGATGGTGCCCAGCCACAACCGATGACTGCCCTGACAGGGAACACAACAGAGAACTCCTGAGGGAGCAGGAGAACAGTGGGATGCAGACCCCAAATTCTCATAAAAAGACCAGACTTAATGGTTGGACTGAGACTAGAAGAATCCCGGTGGCCATGGTCCCCAAAACTTCTGTTGGCCCAGGACAGGAACCATTCCCAAAGACTACTCATCAGACATGGAAGAGATGCTGATGAAGAGTGAGCTACTTGTATCAGGTGGACACTTGAGACTGTGTTGGCATCTCCTGTCTGGAGGGGAGATAGGAGGATAGAGAGGGTTAGAAACTGACAAAATGGTCACTAAAAGAGAGACTGGAAGAAGGAAGCAGGCTGACTCGTTAGGGGGAGAGTAAATGGGAGTATGTAGTAAGGTGTATATGTGACAGACTGACTTGATTTGTAAACTTCCACTTAAAGCACAATAAAAATTATTAAAAAAAAAAAGTCTGCTGACAAGTGTTTAAGCTTCATTTAGTATAAATTAAAACATTCGACGTTATAAAAAATTTTATCAAAAAAGGCAGTAATATAAGCTTATAAAGCCATTCACTACAAATTACTACCTTTGAATCTTCATGGCATATTTATATATATATATGTATCCATATATACATATATATGTTTATTTTTTCTATTTTTTGTTGTTAAGTAAATATAAGGAAACCCTGGTAGCATAGTGGTTAAGATCTACAGCTGCTAACCAAAAGGTCAGAGTGAATATAAGGTTAGAATTAGCTGTTTTTTTTTTTAAATAAATCATGCCTTTTGCCCATTACTTAATGTCTTTTTCTGTACAATTCCAATTCCTGATCTTTTTTTTTTAATTTATATTTCGTAGTAATATTTGTACCCCCATCCTCTTAAATCCTTAAATAATATAAAGTTGTTGTCTTAGTCATCTGTTGCTGTTAGGTGCCGTCCAGTCGGTTCCAACTCATAGTGACCCTATGCACAACAGAACGAAACACTGCCCGGTCCTGCGCCATCCTTACAATTGTTGTTATGCCAGAGCTCATTGTTGCAGCCACTATGTCAATTAACCTCATTGAGGGTCTTCCTCTTTTCCATTGATCCTGTGCTTTGCCAAGCATGTCCTTCTCCAGGGACTGATCCCTCGTGACAACATGTCCAAAGTATGTAAGACGAAGTCTTGCCACCCTTGTTTCTAAGGAGATGTCTGGTTGTACTTCTTCCAAGACAGATTTGTTCGTTCTTTTGGCAGTCCGTGGTATATTCAATACTCTTCGCCAACACCACAATTCAATGGTGTCAACTCTTCTTCAGTCTTCCTTATTCATTGTCCAGCTTTCACATGCATATGATGTGATTGAAAATACCATTTCTTGGGTCAGGCGCACCTTAGTCTTCAAGGTGACATCTTTGCTTTTCAACACTTTAAAGAGGTCTTTTGCAGTCGATTTGCCCAATGCAACACGTCTTTTGATTTCTTGACTGCTGCTTCCATGGCTGTTGATTGTGGATCCAAGTAAAATGAAATCCTTGACAACTTCAATCTTTTCTCCATTTGTCATGATGTTGCTAATTGGTCTAGTTGTGAGGATTTTTGTTTTCTTTATGTTGAGGTGTAATCCATACTGAAGGCTGTGGTCTTTGATCTTCATTAGTAAGTGCTTCAAGTCCTTTTCACTTTCAGCAAGTAAGGTTGTGTCATCTGCATAACGCAGGCTGTTAAAGAATCTTCCTACAATCCTGATGCCCTGTTCCTGTTCATATAGTCCAGCTTCTTGGATTATTTACTCAGCATACAAATTGAATAGGTATGGTGAAAGGATACAACCCTGACATACACATTTCCTGGCTTTAAACCAATCAGTATCCCCTTGTTCTGTCTGAACAACTGTCTCTTGATCTATGTAAAGGTTCCTCATGAGCACAATTAAGTGTTCTGGAATTCCCATTCTTCGTAATGTTACCCATAATTTGTTATGATCCACACTGTCGAATGCCTTTGCATAGTCAATAAATCACAGGTAAACATCCTTCTGGTATTCTCTGCTTTCAGCCAGGATCCATCTGACATCAGCAATGATATCCCTGGTTCCATGTCCTCTTTTGAAATCAGCCTGAATTTCTGACAGTTCCCTGTCGATATACTGCTGCAGCCACTTTTGAGTGATCTTCAGTGAAATTTTGCTTGCATGTAGTATTAATGATATTGTTCTATAATTTCTGCATTTGGTTCGATCACTTTTCTTGGGAATAGGCATAAATACAAATATCTCCCAGCCAGTTGGCCAGGAACCTGTCTTCCATATTTCTTGGCCTAGATGAGTGAGTACCTCCAGCGCTGCACCCATTTATTGAAACATCTCAATTGATATTCCATCAATTCCTGGAGCCTTTTTTCTCACCACTGCCTTCAGAGCAGCTTGGACTTCTTTCAGTGCCATCTGTTCCTGATCCTATGCCACCTCTTTAAATGGTTGAACATTGACTAATTCTTTTTGGTATAATGTCTCTGTATTCCTTCCATCTTCTTTTGATGCTTCCTGAGTTGTTTAATATTTTCCCCATGGAATCCTTCACTATTACAACTCGAGGCTTGAATTTTTTCTTCAGTTCTTTCAGCTTGAGAAAGACCGAACGTGTTCTTCCCTTTTGGTTTTCCATCTCCAGCTCTTTGCACATGTCATTATAATACTTTGTTTGTTTGAGCTGCCCTTTGAAATCTTCCATTCAGTTCTTTTACTTCATCAATTCTTCCTTTTGCTTTAGCTGCTTGACATTCCTGAGCAAGTTTCAGAGTCACTTCTCACATCCATCTTGGTCTTTTCTTTCTTTCCTGTCTTTTCAGTGACCTCTTGCTTTCTTCATGGATGATGTCCTTGATGTCATTCCACAACTCACCTGATCTTTGTTCACTAGTGCTCAATGCATCAAATCTATTCTTCAGATGGCCTCTAAATTCAGGTGGGATATACTCAAGTTCATATTTTGGCTCTCGTGGATTGGCTCTGAATTTCTTCAGTTTCAGCTTGAACTTGCAAATGAGCAACTGATGGTCTATTCCACATCCAGCCCCTGGCCTTATTCTGATTGATTATATTAAGTTTTCCATCATCTCTTTCCACAGATGTAGTCAATTTGATTCCTGTGTGTTCCATCTGGCAAGGTCCATGTGTATAGTCACCATTTATGTTGGTGAAAGAAGGTATTTACAATGAAGAAGTCATTGGTCTTGGTCATCTAGTGCTGCTATCATGGACATACCACAAATGGATGGCTTTAAGAAAGAGAAATTTATTCTCTCACAGTCTAGTAGGCTACAAGTCCAAATTCAGGGCATTAGCTCCAGGGAAAGGCTTTCTTTCTCTGTCTGCTCTTGAGGGAGGTCCTTGTCATCAATCTTCCCCTCGTGGAGATGCTTCTCAGCACAGGGACCCTGGGTCCAAAAATACACTATTCTCCTGGCTCTTGTTTCTTGGCAGCAAGGGGTCCCCATGTCTCTCTGCTTGTGTCTCTCTTTTATATCTCAAAAGAGATTGGCTTAAGACAGAGTCTAGTCTTGAAGATGGAGTCCTGCTTCATTAACATAACTGCTACTAATTTCATTGGCATCATAGAGAGAGGATTTATAACACATAGGAAAGTCACATCAGATGACAAAATGGTGGACAATCACACAATACTGAGAATCATGGCCTAGCCAAATTGATACATATGTTTTTGTGGACACAATTAAATCCATGACAGCTTTATTTTGTAGATTAATTTAATTGTCTCTGCTTTTCAAGGTAGAACTGCCTCATAGGTTTTCCAAAGCTATAAATGAAAGCAAATTTCCCCATCTTTCTCCCACAGAGTGGCTTGTGGATTTGAACCACAGACCTTTTGGTTGGCAGCTGAGCACTTAACTGCTGCACCACCAGGGCCCCTTTACTGATATATTCCAAAAAGAAAACAAACCTATTGCTGTCAAGTTGATTCCAACTCATAGCGACCCTATAGGGCAGAGTAGAACTGCCCCACAGAGTTTCCAAGGAGCACCTGGTGGATTCAAACTGTTGACCTTTTGGCTAGCAGTCATGGCTCTTAACCACTATGCCAACAGGGTTTCCACTGCACTCATGGTGCATATATTTCGAAGAATTAGTAAAGAAAATACTGCAAATGCATTTAAAAGAAAAAAATTTATTTATTTTATTATAAATTAATGTTGATTTCATAAAGTAGAAATAGTCAAAGTATTTGAAAATGTAATTTACAGGAAGAAAAAAATCCAAATAGCCAATGAACATGAAAGATGTTCCACCTCATTGAAAATATAGGGAATATAAGTTAAAACAATAGTGAATTGCCAACCACATTTATCAGTTAGGCAGAAAACAAAAGTCTGACTGAAATGAGTGTGGTGAGGATTAGAGAACTGAGAAACTTTATATATTACTGATGGGTGTTCACACTGGATCTAGTGCCTTGAATACCTGTCTGACAATATCTGGAAAAGTTGAAAGTGCACATTACTGGTACTCAATTATTTCACTTCATGGTATGTACATAGTAAGAGATATACATACATGTGCACTGCAACCTTGTTTATAATAGCAAAATTTGGAAAACCGTGAAAAACCAAGGAGCCCTAATTATGCAGTGGTTAAAAGCTCTTGGCTACTAACGCAAAGGTCAGCAAATTGAACCCACCAGCTGCTCCGTGGAAGAACGATGTGGCAGTCTGCTTCCATAATGATTTACAGCCTTGGAAAACCTATGGGACAATCCTATAGGTTCACTATGAGTCAGAATCTACTCTACTGTAATGGGTGTATCTTTCAACCAACAGTGAGCCTTTCTGCACTTGCAGCACTTCGTAGAAAGGCAACATCATAAAGTAGCACTCTATATGATAACTGGAAGAAACGCCTGGTGATCTTCTACTGAAAAATTAATCTTTATAAGCCCTATGAAGTGCAGTTCTATTCTGAAACACAGGGGGTCTCCATGAGTCAGAATCGACTTGATGGCAATTGGAATATGGTAACTATAAAGTGCGAACTCATTTGGAATGACAGTGGAGGCAAAATAATAATAATAATAATAATTAAAAAGCGAAATCAGGAAGTGGTGGTATCATTAACGGAATTTTCACGGAACAAGTGAGGTTTAAAAGTTCAAGAGTGCTGAAGAAAACTGTGGGCAAGAGGAACGGCATGAGAACGGCGAGGAAAAATTGGGTTTGAATGGATGAACTCTAAAGCTAACAGAAGCCAACGAGATGAGGAATAGCAGTTAAGGGTTGGTAGAGAAAATAGACTGCAATTATGCAACAGAGAAATCTAAAAGGTGCAAAGACTTGTACAGAACATCATATGTTCCTTTACTTCAAAAAAGTTTTTTTTTTTTTTAACTTTTTTATAAGTTGAGTACGCATCGCAGACCACTAGGGAAATAGAACAGAGAAAATAAAATCCTCCCAGGTTTGTCGTCATCCTTACGAAATCAATATTAATCTTTTATTTCCTGCCCTTGTCCCATAATAGCTCTATTTTCTTTTCATCACTTTTAAATTATAAAAATATTATATATTTATTATAGATTTTTTTTTTTTTAATGATCAAAAAACCTGTTCTGACTCATAGCGACCCTATAGGACAGAGTAGAACTGCCTCACAGGGTTTCCAAGGAGCACCTGGTGGATTTGAACTGGTGAGTTTGGTTAGTAGCCGCGCTCTTAACCACTAGACTGCCAGGACTCAAAATGATCAAAAGATGTGAAAAATAGCAGTTGATATATACTGAGTGCCAGGCACTCATATAAATACTTTTGATTTTGAAATCATGTGCATCTCACAACAATTTCATTACTTTTATATTGTTGTTGTTGTTAGGTGCCATCAAGTCAGTTCCAACTCATAGTAACCCTATCTACAACAGAACAAAACACTGCCTAGTCTTTCGCCAACCTCCCGTAATGTTCTTGCTACTGTTTCAATCCTTCTCATTAAGGGTTTTCCTCTCTTTCACTGGCCCTCTACTTTACCAAGTATGATGTCCTTCTCCAGGGACTGGTCCCTCCTGAGAACATATCTAAAGTACATAAGGCAGTCTCACCAACCTTTCTTCTAAAAGCATCCTGGCTATACTTCTTCCAAGACAGATTTTTTTGTTCTTCTGGTAGTCCATGGTATATTCAATATTTTTTTTTTTTTTTTTTGCCAACACCATAGTTCAAAGGCATCAATTCTCCTTGGGTCTTCCTTATTCATTGTCCAGATTTCACGTGCATATGAAGCAATTGAAAACGTCTTGGCTTGGGTCAGGTGCACTTTATTATTATTATTTTTCTTTTCATTGAACTTTAGATGAAGGTTTACAGAACTAGTTTCTCATCAAACAATTAGTACACGCATTGTTGTATGACATTAGTTAACAACACCACAACATGTC